>NC_067144.1:52248339-54648339 GCF_903995435.1 Acomys russatus
TTATTTCATTAAAGTTCTAAAATGACTTTCTGTTTTCTAAGTGAATCTGAAATAAGTACGTTTAAATACTAATGTCTACAGGTGCTTTTTAAAACTCACTGCTGTGAACAGTTCCTTGAGTATTTCTTTTCTTAATTTTTATTCATAGTACATCCAGATTGTTATCCTCTCACTTCTATCTTCCCGTTCCACCCTCCTCCCCCACCATTGGACCAGAGATTACCAGGTCTCATCGGGATAGCCTGCATCCCTTTCCAATGTGTGACGACAGGGTCTCCCCACCAAGGGGAAGTGAACAAATTGAGGGCACCAGGGTTCATGTCAGAGGCAATCCCCATTCCCCTACAACCTTGGAGAAGGAGCTGTCCGTTAGTTATATCTGAACAGGGAGTCTAGGTTCCCTTCATGCATTGTCCATGATTGGTGCATCATTTTGTGCAGGCTTCTCTCATATATTCATTGCATTATTGTGGTTATACAATTGAATGTTACAACATGAAAGTAAAATAAGACATTTAAAAATGTCTTGTTGAAATGATGATATTTTATTCAATAATATCGCCATATGACATAATGTACACTATTATATATGTATAGGGTAGGGTCAATTTGAAATAATTATGAAGTTTTGAGGCCTTGACAATTAGTGAATTATTATAACTTGGATGTACTCTAGCAAAGAAATATTGGATCATCAATTTTAAAAACTAAACTAGTTCTCATAAAATAGTTACGTTCATAAAAGATTCCCCACAAAAGGCAATCGTGTGACAATAACGAAAACCATACAAGAATAACTGGACTAGAGAACAGAAGTGGAGACAAAAGCACAGTTACTGCTATTATTGGTAGATTGAGTTGGTATCAGCCACATATTTGAGTTAAAATGGCTGTTTTGTCATTTAGCATATCCCATCTCCAGGCAAATGCTGTCCTCACTGCAACCCTTCACTCATCCATGCTCTGTGTCTGTGTGATGACACCCACAGTAGAATAGGAAAGCAAGTATCTATCCTGAAGCTCTTGCCTCAAAACCAATGCTGACAAAGAATACAATCCTGACTGATACTATTGTACACAATATTGCTTGCCTTTTCTCTATTTTTTGACAGAAAAATCCTTATAATTTCAAAGATACAGAATCCTTTCCTATCCACAAGTGGAGCAACCTCAGTATTCATAAAATGTCTATATGTTTTATTTTCTCTTTTGAATTGAGACTCTATTATTTTAACAAGCTACAGAACAAGAACTGAGCAGTTATTACTCTATTCTTGTCCCTTTAAGCTAATTTGGCTTCCTTTCATGGTGCATCCCAGAGATACTTGCCCTTTGTAACTATCCTGTTGTAGTTCTACTCTCCTGATGTTTCTTGGACCTCTTCCATGCCTCAAACCAATTCTTCCTCTTCTAACTCCTCCTTCCCTGCCTGGCAGGAAGTCAAGCCGTATTCTCTCCCCTGATAAGCAATTGGCTATAAGCTACTTTATTGGCATATCAGGGAGCACGTGGGAAGCAGTGTTTACACAACATTGAGGCAGGAGATTCTCAGAGCAAGGATCATGGAGGATACAGAAACCCTCATTTGAATTACACAATAACCTTATGCTTATAATTCCAAAGCAAGATGAAGGGCTTATATGGTCAACTAGACAGAAAATCACTACTGCCAACTAAAGTGTATATGTACAGCCTCAAAAGCTGTTAATATATAAACACAATGGCAGTGCCAATTGACTATTTGAACGTACTTTTTATAAAATGGTTTGAAATGTTTGTCATAGTTACCAGGAGGGCAAAATGACTGTTTTGAATAAGATGACGGCTGTAGCCAGAATAAAATGAATCTCTGTATTTTTTCTACTCTTTGCTTACCTCATTATGTTTTATTGAGTTTATGTGGGAATCAAAATAATTCAACAACTAAATTAGTAAGAATCAATTATATGGAAATAAATCTAACTTCACAGTAATTTTATGTATTTTTAAGTTTAGATCAACCATTATTACATAGTCTCTGTTTCTACAAGATAAGCTCATGTTACGAAAAATCTTGCCGCATCTGTACAGTTTCTTAAGAATATGTACCTTACCGTATATTGATTAATATAAAGACAAACTTTCTATTCATATCTATAACAAAATCAACACATTTATATTGAAGTCCATGGTATCAGTGTTATTTTAAATCAGAGAATAAGTAATTATGTAGGGTACAAACAATATTGAAGTTATTGTTAATTTTTGGTCCTATCGTGGAAATTGGGAGCCTCTAAGAGTCTCTACTATTAGAAGATCTGTTTGTCAATGTCCTTTGCATCGAGTTTTCCTGTACTTTCCCAATGTATACTTTCATCATCTGTCAGTGTTGACAGAATACATCTTCCAGTTAAAACATTTTTATTTATTTTGTTTCTATCAGATAGCAACTGATTCACTATTAAAGGTTTTTTTTTCCCCTTTTACAGAAGTCTGGCATTCCACCCCACAGGGTTTAGCAAGAATTTACAAGGTCACAACTGATTATCACATGTGTCTCAGGTTCCACATTTTTAGTCAGTAAGCTCTGTGTCGCCTTTAGGATTATGATCTTGTAGAAAGATAACCCACAAGGCTTCGAGGTATTCTGTGCAGCCGTCTAACATTACAGTGATGGCACCAGGCTATGAAAACCATCCTGTTTAGCGAGAGTTCATCCTTGTCAGCATTCAGATTCTTGTGCTCATCAGCTCCAGGCATCTTGCTCATTGATGTCTTGAATTTTCAGTCCTAAACTAACATGTGTGCTAACAGTTGTACAAGACGTCATGGGAATCAGGGTCAGCTATACACAATAAGCTTCAAAATCGTTAAAACTATCAAACTTTGATAATTTTCATGCTGCTTTCATTTTTTTAATTCAAATGCTCAATTTGTTAAAAAAAAATATAAGCTTTAACATTCATAAGGAATTAAAACTGGTCTTGTTATTCTTGGTGCAGATAGTTCAATATGTGATAATGGAGGTAAGTAATCTTTCCATTCAGAATAACTGACTTTAGTTTTCAGAACCAGGTTATTGTAATTATTCACTGTTGACAAAATGAATACATTATCAGTGAAATGGCATATGGAAATTTCTTTTCCAGGTTCCCAGAGTAAAGGAATAAGAGAGCATTCATAAGTTCATGTATGAGAAGGTTTACAAAACAATGTCTAAGCTTCACGTAGTCTCATCTTAAAGAAGAATATCCTTAGATCATTGCCTTCTAGTTTAACAAATGCCTAGTATTATGGTCATATAATTATGGACAAGACTATAAGAATATATGCGTATAACTTCTGGGGCCTCAACCCAAATACATTTGATCAACGCAAAATCTGGTATATTATGTCCTATTTGAGTACCCAAAAGTGGGGGAAGCTTGGACAGGTAAGTATTAAACAGAGTACTCCCGATCACACTCAAGTTCATTGGTTAACAGTATACACTCATTTACTCCATGTTTGGCATTTCAGAGTATCTCAAAATTATGTGATCTCTGTCTTAACATTCCCTGGTGTTCCTGTTCTCTATGAGTGCCATTTACTTCAGAATGCAAACACCTAGCCCATGAATGGATTGTAGGATAGTTTCATCCTTAATTATATTTAAAATCACACAGTATGTGTGTGTATGTATATGTATATATGTGTGTAATTTTTTCTGTATGTTAAAACAGAAAATTCTAGAAAACAATTATGATCACTGTATTTTCTACTCAAAAAAATAATAAAAATTAAAAATTTAAGGACACAATTTTAAGAAACAGCAGGGGACAACTGAAGAACAACACACTCAAATTAGTCATTAGATATATTATTGATATTAAAAATAAAATAAAATGAATTATTTCAGAATTTTGCAATATGGAATGTGTATTCCCTACTATCAAGCTTTGGGGGTTGTAATTGTAATAATCATAATTAATTACTAAACTAAGACTACTTAGAGCTCCCCTTAGAATAAATACAGCATGAAAGCTCTCTGCAACATTTCAGGTGGTCTAAAATAATGACATTTCATTGTATGGCATTGATCTTGCACACTTTAACTTTGATTTAAAAGGAAACCTTGTCAGGCAATTAACCTACATATAAAGATTTGTATAATAGGAAGCTCCTTTGAATTGCTAATAAGTATCTCCTTATCTCTGAAGCAGTGCTGTGAGGGCTGCTCTTTTTCATGTCAACTCTATCTTACATAGTTTATTAGCATCTAATCTTTCAACTGTCACTTGGGTTTTCCATAGCGGCTTTCCCCATTCTATTGCTTCAGCATGACCCTATAAGAAAGAAAACAGCTGAACTACCGAAGCCTGCTGGAAAATGCCGCCATCTGAATGCATGCTTCATAATATCCTGAGAACAGAAATTAGATATTATTATTCTAGGGAAATCAATATAGTGTATACAGAAACACCTGTCGTTATCCAAGAAACTTAAGGATAAAAAAATGTGACTCTTTTGCAGGAAGAAAAACATCCTTGATAAGGATCATGGTTCTGACTTAATTTTAATATCATATTATTTATAATATTAAAACTACATTTATCTTATATCTCAAAGCGTTGTTCAATATATCCAAACTTTTCAAGGAAAATTGTTTAAGTGAATTGTCTATTATAATCCAATCCAACACCTTTAGTTGGCATTCAAGGGCCTGAATATTTAGTTGTGTCATATCCGTGACAACTTACATTTCAATGCACTCATGCACAAATCTCTTTCTTTGCCAAATGAGTATACTGTCTTCCCCTTATATATACATGAATCTCTATTTCCCTTCTATTTAGTCTTTCTAGGTTTCTTAACTTCTAAATTGTGTAGCACCTTTGTTACCATTTAAATGTCACACTTTGTTCATTTTATTTTTGACAGTGCTTATTATGAAAGTTTCCATTCATTACTCTGAATTTTCAGTGTTGAGGATGAAGAAGAGGGTGGTAGCTTTCTGACTGTATCTTCCAAATACAAGATCTGGCTTGATGCCCATTCCTTCTATATTAAGCCTAAGGAAGTATGCAATCCTTAGGTGTGAGGTGGTAAGAATCATACTAGAATAGTGATTGCAGAAACAGGTTAAATATATTAAGTAAATGTAAGATATAAAGTTTAAAACATTACTGTAAATCAAAGAAAGCCTACTTGTAAAGATGGGGAACTACTGTATATATAGAGTGAAGAATCATGTCAGTTTGAGCAGAGTAAATCTGAGAAGTACAAAATTATATTTGACATATATTCAATGTGCACATTGATAATGCTTACATATTTGTTCACGTATGTTAATATGTAGCATGTCATTAAACATGAGTTCTCGCCTATGGAGTCAATTTAATAATTTTTAAGAATGAGTGGGTTTTGGGGGGGTTCATTTGTTTGTTTGTTTTACTATTTTGTTAATTTCTCTGTGTGTGTGCATGCGTGCACACATGCACGCATGCCTGCATCTGTCTGTCTGTTGTGTACTTCCTATGTACCAACTGTGGTAGTTCAGGATATTGGCTTCAGGTTGTTAGGTTTAGCTGTAGTCTCTGCTACTGCTGAGACACCAGCCCTAAAGATAGATTTAACTATGTTATTTGTCTTAAACCCCCTATCATTGGACACTGATAATAATCTAAGTGCACAATCCTCAAGTATACTATGGTTGAGGTGAGATTGTAGGTCTGACACTCTAAGTGAATACTAACATAGGGAGGAGGACCTGAGCATGCTCTGGATATGTTGTCATAGTAAAGAGCAAAGACTGTAATCAATAATTATACTCTTGGAAAAAGGATTATTACTAACATCATCACTTAAACATCAACAGCTTCTACGGAAAAAAAAATAAATCTTGAAATCTGCAGGCAAATGGGTGGAACTAAAAAAACTATCATCCTGAGTGAGGTAATCCAGACCCAGAAAGACACACACAGTATATACTCACTTATAAGTGAATTTTAACCCAAAATAGATCTCCTCTGAGAGACTCCACCTAGTACGGGATCCAGACAGATACTAGGACTGGTGGCTGGACTCTGTGCAGAGCCCTGAGAGTTGTTTGGAAGAGTGGGGAGGATGGAAGATTCCAGAGGGATCAGGAGCTCTGCAGGGAGACCATCAAGGCCTGAGGATCTGGACACAAAGGGGCCTGCACAAATTGATGCACCCGCCAAGGACAATGCAGGCAGAGAACCAAGAGACCCTGGTCAGATGTAACTGATGGACTCCATGGGGGGGAGGGTGACTACTGATGAACCGCTGACATGCACTCTCACTGCCCCTTGGCAAGACAGCCTAGAGAGCACACAAAGGTAGGGGATGCAGACTATCCTGATGAGACCTAATAGACTGTTCCCAGATAGTTGGAGTAGGAGGGCCTCTCCTATCAGAAATCTAGGGGAGAGTTATAGGCAGAAGAGGGAAGGTGTGGGAATGGGAAGATCAGAATGAGGGGATAACAATCAGGATAATGTAATATGAATAAATTATAATAAAATATACATTTTAAAATAAATAAATAAATGCCTTCAAATCACGAAACCTAGAACTTCCTCAGTATCTGTACTTGTCTATACCAAGTTTGCTACAATTCATTTGGCGTTGTCACTTATCTCTCTGTAATAAACTGGAGGTTTGACAAATTCAGGCTTGTCTAATAAGGCCTCAGGTTGATCATTTATCTCAATTCTACATGATCTGTAATAATTTCCAGGCAGGATTAGCACAGCCCTGTTACAAGAAAGAACTGGAATAAGGAGCTCAAAGCTCCTTCAGGCTTTTCGCTCATGATGACAGTGTGATTCTTGCTTCAGTTTATTGTCAGAAGTATTCACAACACCACCACAAGTATAAGAGGATCTGAGATTGTTAGGTTTTACCATTCATAAAAAGAGCTATACTGTACTGCATAGAATAGAATATGGGCATTATTCTGAGTCATTGGAATCAATGCACCATATTACAAGAATACGTTAGAGGACATGCTTTCTGGTAGATCATGTGAGGACCATTTCAACTGAATAAAATTGCTTCCAAAAGACCTAGAACTAATTAGATATGGCCAATAGAATTCTCATAAGCCTCAGTGGAGCTTCTTCTGCAGTTCCAGGAGAGTAATGGGCAGTCCATTTTCAAGGAAATTTGAATTGATGGTAAAGTATTGGAGTGTGGGCTACATGTTGCTATAAAGTTAAAGGACGTGACTCTTTTCTCTGTTCTTTCACATTTGAAAATCAGAGGCAAGTGAAATAGAAAAAAAAGAAGAAGAAGAAGAAGACCACAGTACATAGGGGGTTTAATGAAATAATCTCAGGAAGAATACGGTCTTAGAAAATTAGCAATCCTCTTCTAGAGTTGAAAGGAAAGAAGAATGAATGAGAGATAGCACAGTGACAGAGAGCCCTGTGAGGGATCGGGTAACCAACTGCCTTCCTTGAAAGAAAAAAACATATCACATTACAAATGAAGCAATGGAATGAGATGAAGAAGTACAGAATATTAGAAATTTTAGGCTGATTATGTCAAGAATTTATGGCACACAGGGTACCAGGAAGCATTTTGATGTTTGTAGTGGTTGCATTGGAAGGGATGGCAGATATCATTGATTAAATGCGTAATTAAATGATTGTATAATGCACTATCTTTCAGAGGGTAGCATGTATCAGCAGGAACCTGAGGCCTTGATAAATAAATAGCACGTTATTAGATCTATCTATGGAACATCTGTGCTCAGTACATTTGTAACCTGCTTCTAAATGTAAGTAGATGATGCTGACTCTGTTGTTGGTTTGTTTGCCGTTTATTTTTCTTAATATTTTGCTCTGTGGCAATAATTTTAATAGCACATATAAAATATACAGGTAAGAGGTTTTCATTTGTATTATAGTGTTAGATGACTAAGAAACATAACCCAAACAGAGAATTATTTTATAGTACTACCTTACAAGAAATAACATTATCACTGGTGTGTATTTTATATGATTGTAGAAAAATAACATCAAACTTTCCAGATCACAGTGTATGTGACAGCTAAGTTTGAAGAAGATTGAATGAGATTTGAAGAGATTAGAAGATCCTAGTAGGAAAGTGCTTGATAGTCAAAAATAAAGACCCATGTGTGACCCTCATAATCTAGAACTCCCATCCCCCTAAAAATGTCAGATATAGCAGCACACTATTCTTATTCCAGCATTTTGGGAGTTGAGGCAGGAAGAAGTGACCCTTGGGGCTCACTGGTCACCTTAAAGTAGCCCACTCTGCAAGCTCATTGACTGTGAGAGACCTTGTCTCAAAACAAGGGTAGACAGAGCAAATGACACCCACAGTTTTTCTATGGCTCCCCAATTACACAAATATACTCAAATTGCTCTAATCGAAATACCCTTCAAGTGTGGCTCTAGACATCAGAAATACTTTATTCTTTTCATGCCTTTTCTGCAAAGACAACGCCCACTAGCAATACTCGGCTTGTGGACGTTGTGGGAGTAGAATGAGTACACCAAAACTCAGACTATCTTTTTTTTTTAATATTTTTTATTAATTTATTCATATTACATCTCAATTGTTTTCCCATCTCTTGAATCCTCCCATTCCTCCCTCACTCCCATTTTCCTCTTACTCCCCTCCCTTGTGACTGTGACTGAGGAGGACTTCCTCCCCCTGTGTATGCTCATAGGGTATCAAGTCCCTTCAGAATCACTTTTTTTTATTTATTAATTTATTCTTGTTACATCTCAATGTTTATCCCATCCCTTGTATCCTCCCATTCCTTCCCCCCCCCATTTTCCCATTATTCCCCTCCCCTATGACTGTTCCTGAGGGGGATCACCTCCCCCTATATATTCTCATAGGGTATCAAGTCTCTTCTTGGCTACCTGCTGTCCTTCCTCTGAGTGCCACCAGGTCTCCCCCTCCAGGGGACATGGTCAAATTGAGGCACCATAGTACGTGAGAAAGTCATATCACACTCTCCACTCAACTGTGGAGAATATTCTGACCATTGGCTAGATCTGGGAAGGGGTTTAAAGTTTACCTCCTGTATTGTCCTTGGCTGGTACCTTAGTTTGAGCAGGACCCCTGGGCCCAAATCTGCCTATCATATTGTTCTACTTGTAGGTTTCTAGGACCCTCTGTATCCTTTTATTTTGCTATTCTCCCATGCGTCTCTCATTTAGAGTCCCAATAGGATGCCTTCCCCTCTGTCCCAGCTATTCCACTCCTTGGAATATACCCAGAAGATGCTCCAGCACACAACAAGAAACTTTGCTCAACCATGTTCATAGCAGCCTTATTCATAATAGCCAGAACATGGAAACAGCCTAAGTGTCCCTCAGTAGAAGAGTGGATAAAGAAACTGTGGTACATATACACTATGGAATACTACTCAGCTATTAAAAACAAGGAATTCCTGAAATTTGTGGATAAATGGATTGAGCTAGAAATGATCATAATGAGTGAGTTAACCCAGAAGCAGAAAGAATCAAATAGTATATACTCACTTATATCTGCATACTAGCCCAAGGGGCATGTCCCAGAATCACTTTTAACCACAGGCTTCTGTCGGCTTTTCTAGCATTCCACTGTATAAAGTAAACCATGTGACCAAGCCCAGACTTCCAGTTCACCATGACGCCATGGCGAGAATGTGAGTGCATTTCTCTATAGAGTAGTTGGAACAAGATGTTAACTGAAGAAGTGACTGTCAGTTAGGATGTTGCCTTGAAAGACATTTTTACAGCAGTCTTTGTCTGTGATGGGTTGATTTATGTGACCTGTAAGATCATGCTACCTTTATCCTGTGGTGAAATCTATGCCGTTTTGATGGGAGTTGACTTTTTTGTCAAGCACTTATGTCTGTAATTCACTCCTCTAGATGACCTGTAAAGGTCCCTGTGCCAGTGTGTGTGTGTGTGTGTGTGTGTTGAGATCCCAAAGAGATTATGATATGGAAGAAAGAAAGAAACATGGTTATGGAATCCATGTGACAAGAAAGCAGAGGAGGTGATTATCTAGGACAGGAAAGACAGCCAGTCAGAAGTGAGCAGGAAACATACAGAATAGAAAGAAAGGAGGAGAGGAAGTGAGCAATGAGAACCATGTTTAATATGTATATGAAAAGGCCATAATTGAAGCCATCACTATATGCACTGGCTTAAATTGTTGTTGTTGTTGTTGTTGTTGTTGTTGTTGTTATTGTTGTTACCAAGAAGAGTGAATCCTGCTCACATCATCCACAGAAGATCAACATGCAAGATGGAGAATGTTGCCAATTACACTTATATAATGTAATGTTTTCAAACACACTGAGAAACATTTGAGGCAGTCTCATCTTCACCCACTGTTAGAGGGAAATTGGAGACGCATCACTAGAGATGGCTAGAGATGGCTGGAGAAAGTGAAGCTCCAGAGTCCATGCAGGACCAGCAGGGTGTAAAAAGATGCCAGACTTCTCCTAGAAATGTAGATGTTTCTTTCCCTTTTATACCAGAGCGACAGGTCTGAAGAGGAAAGGCCTATTACAAATAACTATTTCTTCAGAAACTTGATTTTTAGTATGATAAGCATATAAATTATAAAGCTGTGACAAGATAAAATTTGGGATATGTGATTCAAAAATAAGAAAATAAACATCTCTTCCAGGGAATAACAAAAAGCAACTGAACTCTGCAGAGAAAGGGGGTGAAAGACTTAGGTGTGAGAGCTTATTAATTGGTGGTTTTGAGTAAAATTGAAAGTGAAAACAAATAAATTTCTAGTAGAAGCACTCACATATTCAGTATCCTACTACTTGAAGTTGCACATAAAAGGAAGAACACATAGAGAAATCAAATAACAGTAACAGTAAACTTTGAAGCAGTAGGAGGAATGCTACATAGAAAGTGTCACTAGGCAGCCAAGACTGCTGGGAGCCACACACACAGGGAAGCTTCCCCTCATCAGACAGAATGAGACAGAGAGATACAGAGAGTCAGAGACAGAAAGGAAGCAAGGCTTGACAGTAAAGAAACTGAATACATTTTATAACTAATTTATTTTTTACTTAAAATGTTTATAATATATGTTGACTATTTTTAAAATTTTTATTTATTGTTATTTATTCCATTATATCCTGATCATTATCCCCTCGCTCTTGTCTTCCCATTCCTATGCCCACTCCCTTGTGCTTGCTCTCTCTCTCTCTTTTTCTCTCTCTCTACCGCCCCCTCTCCCTCTGTGCTCTCTCTCTCTCTCTCTCTCTCTCTCTCTCTCTCTCTCTCTCTCTCTCTCTCTCTCTCTCTCTCTCTCTCTCTCTCTCTGTCTCTCTCTCTCTCTCGTGTGTGTGTGTGTGTGTATCAAGAGAGATGTTTAATATGTGCCCTAAGCAAGTATGGAACCATCATTAACATTATCTGTAGTAAAGAGAGAACAAAAAAAAAAAAAAACCCTTTGAATATATTGTCATATAACTCTGGGTTTGGGGGAATGTAGCTCATAGAAAGTGTTGACTTGTATAAATGAACATCAGATTTATTTTTCTAGCCTTCCAACAAATCATGTAAACTCTGCTAATCTTCTTCATTAGAATGTCGATGTCCCTTGTCTGCATTATCAAATTTTTAATATTTAAATTGTTTTTCGAGTTCATCTGCTCTAATTTGCTAGCAAGAACATATCACACAATATAAAGTGTATAGAAGACTAAAAGACTCTTCAATATATACCCAGCCCTGGCCTAACTAGAAAGATAAAGTTCCTAACAAGAAAGATAAATAGTTCCTGAAACTCCTATTGACCACTTCTCTTCATGAGTAGAGTGTGAGTAATTACAAAGACTGCGATGATATATATTACAGCAGACCTCATTAAGACAATGAACATAAACACTGTAAAACCACAATTAATGAAATAATTGGGAATAATGTAGGCGGTGGTATCTTTAAAAAAATTAAAACTACAATTTTACTATTGTATTGGGGTTCTTTACATTTCTGTTCATTACTCAATTAGATCCCTGAAGACTCCTAAAACCCGTTTCATATTTGAATAACTGTGTAAGTAGGAATATTATTTAAATACCCTTGCTGTTTCCCTAAAGTTATTTGGCAGGATTTGGTTATTTGTGCAATTTTATATTCTGTCAAGAAATTATTGGAGAAAAGCTGTTAAATTTTTAATTTTTGCCAGAACACTTTAGGTGTCAGAATAATGAACTTTTAAATACTCTGGCAACAGATTAAAAGCATCTTTAAATATGGCTTGACATTTGCTTAAAAGAGTTGTGTATTTTCTTCTATTTGATTAAATTATGCCTGTCACCACATAAAGATGAAAAGAGGATTTTTGTAAAGGCCACAAATACAGTAAGTTTAAGGTTGACCCTGTCAGGTGACAACCATGCTTTTCCTAATAAGGTGACTTCTCAGTTGTCTTACACATTTAGAGCTTCACTATATATTTGGCTTAAGTATCGTTATGTAATTTTCTTTCTCTCAAACAACCCTGATGTAGATCATATGTGATTCTTCCATTAAATGAATTAATGTTGAAATTTAGTAATGAATAACTTAGGTTTTTGTCTCCTGTTCTTGATTCCCTGTAAGAGAGACTCTTCCTCCATGATTTTTTTCTTTCTTTTTTATTTTTAGCTTTTTGTTTGTTTGTTTGTTTGTTTTTCTTTCCATTGGTTGGTTGGTTGGTTGGTTGGTTGGTTGGTTTTTGAGACAGAGCTTCTCTGTGTAGCGCTGGCTATCCTGGAACTCACTTTATAGACCAGGCTGGCCTCAAACTATTAGAGATCCACCTGACTCCACCTCCTGAGTGTTAGGACTAACGGTGTGAACAACTGCCTAGCTCATACATTATTTTGTATCCAGTTCTCTTTTATATGTTTTTATTTTAACATGAATCAAATTAACCTATTTTTATTCTGGAAGTATGTAATGGATAAAAAGTCTATAAAAGACAGAGCCAAGGAACAAATACCTCCAAAGGCAGGTATCATAAATACCTCTTTACAGCATTAGCCTCTGTTTGCCCATTTATTAACCAGACATAAGTAGTGTTTTAGAGGATGGAAAGACCAGGAGAATAAAGAGTATGTTGGTTTCTCATGATTTTCAGCATGTTGATACCTCAAAATTACACAAAGAAAATGAAGAACCCTACTCCATAGGATTAAACCCTCTACAAATGTCAGCTTACCCACTTCCCCCTAGTGGTCAGCACATTTAAGTTCCTTTTACAAATTTCTCTTGGGCTTCAATGAGACTTGCAGCTCTAGGCTGATCTCTAAGATGGGATAGAACGTCTGTGAAGGAAGTGAACTGATTTCATCATCTGCAGCATTACTCCTGGTGAGAATTTCATTTCTGAGTCTTCAGACTGGAATATAAATATTACTTCACTTTCTGGATGTCTTTGTTAGGGTTTCATTGCTGTGAAAAGACATCATGATGGTGGCAACTCTGAGAGAGAAAAACGTTTAATTGAGGCTGGCTTACAGTTTCAGAGGTTTCATGGTTGGAAGCATGGCAACTTGCAGGGAGACATGGTGCCCAAGGAGCCCAAGAGACTCCTACATCTTGATCCACAGACAGCAGAAGGAGACTGTGTGCCACACTGGGTATATCCTGAGCACTAGATAACTTCAAAGCCCACTTCCACAGTGACACACTTTCTCCAACAAGGCCATGCCCATTAATGGTTCTACTCCCTAGGGCCAAGCAGAAACATGAGTCTATGGAGGCCATTCCAATCAAACCACCACACTGAAATTTCTCCATTTCTCTGTAACAAGAATGATTGGCTACATGTCTGACCTGTGAGTAGTAACTTTTCACAGCTGTACCTTGTTCAGATTTCACCCCATCCTCTTGGCTGTCAGTCTTTTGTTTGCAGTGTATTCCACTGGAAAGACCAACTACCATTATCTTTTTAATCCTGTACAGAGTCTTAAGACATTTCATACACTTTCTGATCCAGTTATTGAATCATCACCCTGGATTTATCTTAACTTCTAAGACATCAAGACTTTTCCAATAAGATCTTCTTACACATTAGAGTTGTTCTTCTTGTATCTAACTCTAGATCCACAGCAAACTAACCTTCTGGATTCCTCCTTTCTGTTTTGTTGTTTGTTCGTTTGCTTTTTTTATCATAATGTGAGTATTTATTGATTACCTGTGTCCTGTCTAGTTTTTATGTAACTGTGACATAAGCTAGGTTACCTAAAAGGAGGGAACCTCAGTTGAGATGTCCCCATAAGATATAAGTAAGCCTGTAAGGCATTCTCTTAATGAGCAACTAATGTGTGAGGGGCCAGACCATTGTGGGTGGTGCCAACCTTGGGATGGTAGGAAAGTTCAGTAATGGCTGACCAAGCCATAAGGAGCTATCCAGTAAAGAGCGCTCCTCCATAGCCTCCAAATCAGCTTCTGTCTCCAGGGTCCCACCAGGTCTGAGTTCCCACCTTGACTTCCCTGAAAGGACTGTGTTAAAAATGTGTAATCCAGATCTCTGTGAGTTCCAGCCTAGCTTGTCTACATAGTGAATTCCAATGCAGCCAGGTCTAGAAAGAGAGAGAGAGAGAGAGAGAGAGAGAGAGAGAGAGAGAGAGAGAGAGAGAGAGAGAGACCTTGCCTCAAGAAGAAGAAAAAGAAAGAGGAGGAGAAGAGAGAGGGGAAGGAGGAGGAAAAGAAGAAGAAATGGAAAAAGAGTATGTAATTCAAAGAATCCCTTTTTTCCTCAAGCTGCTTTTGGTTATGGTGTTTGATTACAGCAATAGGAAACCTAACTAAGATGCCTACATTTCAATATGTTTAAAGATTCAATCTTTCCCATCCTGAGATATTTAATATCATGCTTTCTATATACCTGGAAATGAAAAATTGGATGTTTAACTAAATGAAATGTTTTAAAGAAATGTTTTAGGTGTTCAATGCTTTGTAATAAATTCTAGCTTATACAGTATTATACCTTGCCAGTTAACTATATGTCTACATTATAGTTAAACGTGTTATTGAAAAAAAAATCCTTCAATAATTATTGACACATTTTAAAGCATGTGCCTATCCTTCAATATTTAAATATATCCATGAGAATAATGTCCCAGCTACAAGAATATTTGTTTTATTATACTTTTATGCAGTTTTGTGAAATTACTTCAAATTTTTAATGGTAGTAGTTTACACACCTAACCAGGGACTGATAATTGGAACAGTCTTCAGAATTAGGTGATGAATTCATCCAAAAATAAAATCCTCCTTAATTTGGACAACCTATAAGCTCTCTACCTTCATCCCTATGAGACCCCCATGATGTATACTGTTTCTCAGTTCAACTATACTTAAATCTCTTTCCATCCCTATCACCTTTTTATGTAGTCCAGTAAGAACTAAGAAATGCTTTGCTTTGATACAAAACTGTGATATAATAACCAAATATGTAATAACGAAATAAGTAACAATGATGGTCCTAGTGTAAGAGTGAGGAGATCCAGGATTTTTCTGCGAACCTGTGTCTCTTAGGAATGTCAGAAACCACAGCAATTAAGTCTCACCAATCTCACAGCCTATGCATGAGCTGAAGAAGAGCAACAATGATAAACCTAGTAAAGTGGCCCCGGAGTTACAGAAGGTCTTGACCTCTACAAAGAACTACAAAGGCATCTAAGAAATGCTGGGAGCAGGAGCAATGGTCTGCTCCAGTAAAAAACATACCAGTTCATTATCGAGTATTAAAAAGCCTTCAAACCATACAAACACATAACAAGCACCATACAACTGAGCAGGTTATATGTATGTAATTGGGAGTATATACATAGGTTATTTTCCATGTAACCAAAGTGAAAGAAGAAGTTTTGAGTTTGAAAAAGAGCAAGAGGGTGTATGTAGAGGGCTTAGATGTAGGGGAAAGGGGGGGGGCGGGGAAGATTGTGATTATATTACAGTCTCAAAAATAAAATATTGTTTTAAAAATATAAAATAAAATGCCAGTTAGAACCACAGGCGGATATGGGGTATGAGTGAAACAGCATAGATAGAGAAAGTTCATCAGCTGATTTGTTTATAGATCTAAAGTTTCTGGAGCATATGTAAGTCTAAATCATACCATAGAATGCTGAATTTTGCACAGGGGTTGGGGGCTATTGAGCTAGAACAGAAATTGGTTACCACAATCCGTTTTTTCCTATATCCAAGTAGGTTAATTTATTCAGTGTATCACAGTATGGAACACAATAAATTCACTCCAGAAGATCTGTATCAAATTACTCGAGGTCATGTTATTACAAAGGGTAAGTTTCAAGTATAAATCCACAAATTTAGGAAAATGGCAGAATTTTGGTTAGTTGATATAGTATTTCCTAAGTTACTTGCTGTTTTCTATATAAGTGCCAGCCCCCCCCCAGTGTGTGTGTGTGTGTGTGTGTGTGTGTGTGTGTGTGTGTGTGTGTATACAGCAGGTAGAATATTGTGGCTTCCTAGCCAGCCATATTCTTTAGGTATAACAGCAGTGAAACTTTTTGAAATGTAAAGTCCATCCTCTTAAAGATGATCAGGATTAATAAAGTTTTATAAAATCAATCGTAATTTATCAGTTGCATATATTTGTGTCAAATATAGGATAAAATAGAATAACAAAGAACAAATAGGAGACTAATGCAAGAGAAACTGTACTTACATTTAAGAGAATAAACATCTTTTATATCTGATCAGTGAAATTAGATACATTAAGTATAAAACAAACTTAAGGGACCAACATGAGATTTGCTTCTTTCTTATTGTATATAACTGACAAATTTTTAATTAATACTTTCCAAAGACTGATTTAACAAAATGTGAAAGTTACATTGTGTTTGAAAAAAGCTTAGTTGAAAAAATTTAGCCTTTTTCTTAGGTTGCTCTGTTTATCATAACAATAATACCACAGGTAGGTTAGCATAAATGATCAAGAAAACTGAAATAAAGCAACATTGACAATGTGTCTTTTGGAAGGCTGTCTTCCTAGTTTCATGGGGCCTGTGGTCTTTTTCCTTGGTGAGGGCAGTTAGAGAGGTAGGGGAAAGAAAAGAGATACACTGAGGCAGGCCTGCGGGGCAAGGACAGGAAGAGAGCATGCCATCTCCTCTTATATACCAGAACTCACTATACGCTCAGAGCCTAACTCTGGTGATCACTTTTAGCCTTTCTTACTTACGTAGGGGTCTTTTTTTAGAGGCTTTATCCCAAAATGTAGCCACTAAGAGGTTATAACTTCAACAGTTGAATTTGGGTCAAAGGAAAGAATAAACATTCGACCCATAAGAGTTTCAGTGCAAAGAATTTGCAGTCCCAGACTTTCGCAAGCCTCAGTGTAGATGTGTTAACTGTTGTGTTTCATTCTCCAGAAATAGCCAGATGTTTGCAGCAGTCCACGGGCCTTCTGTTGTTCCTCCTGACATGCATTCAAGAACCCTCAGCCAGACTTATCTTTACTGTGATCAGAACAGGTTTCCTACCTCCCCTGCTTCTCTTTTGCACACTTTCAATCATTAGAAAACTGTGTAATCTACACAAGAACTTGGTTTCTTTTATGTCGCTCTAGGTTTTCTAAAGGATGCATTTGCTTACATTCATTCTAAACTTCAATCTTCTAGACATTGCTAGTCATTTATGTTTCCAGAAGACATATACAGCAGCTGCATTAAATATTTATTTCCACTGAGTATACATTATGAAACACTGTTGGAGAAGAAAGTGAAATGGATTCAGAATGTTAAAAATAGACAAGTACACCAGAAAGCCCAGGCTATCACTTCTCAGGTTGTTATCTTGTGGACACACAGGCTTGGAATGGCCACTGGGCAGCATCAATCTGTATCCATATCAGAAAGAAGTTTATAATCTATAAACTTTCAGGACCTTGCCCAAAGTTTTCTTGAGGGCAGGATGAAGCAATATGCATAAAAGCTACCATACAAAGTTACATAGTATCTAAACAAGCAAACAGTCAGAGAAGAAGGCTTTAAGATTATTTTGTGTTTAAAAAAATCTACACTGTAAAATGTAAACTTCTATGTATTAAACACAGCAAGCTCAGGTTCTCTTCTATTTCTTTTGGGTCTTAAATTTTTCTCCTACAGTTTAATTTCATAATTAACCTACAATTTTACCTGTCAAGTTTAGTAGCTGCTTGCAAAAGTCTGAGAACTGCCATATTATTGAATTATCTTCAAAACATCAGTTTCAGTTGAACAAACTTAAGGACAGTCACATACTTTTTTTTTTTTTTACAATGCATTTCCTCCTTAAAGGTACATAACACTAAAATAGACAAGAGAGGCATTCATTTTGACATTTTTTAAAAAGTCCTAAAATACACAAGTAAAAGAAACATGGACATGTTCATATACTGTTTAAAGAATACAGAGTGCAGCCAACAACACTCTAAGACATCTGCTGTCTGACGTATGGATGACAGAACAGTGTATCAGCAGGCTAGTGACATGATTCCTTTGCACTTGTTGAAACTGCAGCAAAGTATTGTCTGAGACCATGCTATGTGAATCATCGAAGATCAGAGCAAGTACAGTCAGAGGAAGGAGGCATTGGGCCTACTTTCATTCTGAGTGTGTGTGTGTGTATATGTGTGTGCATGCACATGTGAACGCATGTTTGTGTGCGTGCATATGCGTGTGTGTGTGCTTGTGTCTGTGTGTGCATCTGTGTGTGTGCACACATGTTGCATGTGAATGTGTGTGTGCGCGTGTGTGTGTGTGTGTGCGTATGTGTGCGTGTGTGTGTGCGTGTGTGTGTGTGCGCGCGTGTGTGTGTGTGTGCGTGTGCGCGCGTGTGTGTGTGTGTGTGTGTGTGTGTGTGTGTGTGTGTGCTGTTTTATTCAGGACTAGACTTGCATGTCTCCTTCAGGTTGAAATATACAGAGAACTATACTGGAAATAGAGTTCTGTAAATACTCTAACAGACTGTTCCCAAAATGTGTAAAGGAAGTTGTCCGTGTAAGTGGGCCAGAGGGATTTTACACATGGATCTGATTTGAATTGTTCTTGTATTTTATTCTTCTTACATGAGGGATTTATGTTTCTTATATGACTAAAGATTAGCAGATTGTCTGCAGCTTGCGTAGTTTGAAATAGAAGGAAAAAAAAAAGATAGTATCTTTCTGAATTGAGTTTGGCAGCTCAGCTTTCTATGCCATTAGTGTAAGATTGTTCATTCAGATGAGAAAAGCATAAACCAAGATTTTCTAATTCTCTGTCCCTATTCATATAGCCCCACAGGGTTCAACTCTCATGTCTGCGAATGCTATTCTGGAAATTTACATGGCACTTTTTATGCGCAATTAATGCTTCTTGCAAAGCTGTGCATGCCTTAAACACTTATCAATTCAAGGAGATTTAAAATATACAAAACAGCAGGTATGACATGAAGCGTTGCTGCTGTGTGTGCTCCTGAAAAGATATAAACATTATTTAGCACAAAAAGCTTAGCCAACATTGTCCTCTGCGTTGGGTATCTGAGTAAATAAAAGCAGAATCCTTTGTACTTAGTGTCTTTCAGGGTGAGAGGAGAACAAAAATGGTGGGTGTAGATGGATGCAGTCAGAATATAAACAGGCAGCTTAAACCACATCAGAAGTCAGGGTCTATGTGGGGGCAGGGAGCGAGCGCTGGCAGAGTGAGGCAAGCTGAAGAGGGAGCCTGGGGGAAGAAAGTAAAGTTCGTGTTTACAGCGGCAGAACAAGTTCCTGTGGTTAGGGCATGTCTGGGGCTTAGGCACAGAGCCTCACACCTGGCAGGATTGAAGGAGTTTGCTTTGTAGGTTTCCATAGAACACTGGGTGTCTGGTTCTATGGCCATAGGCAGTCCACTCCCTTTTAATGTGCAGATGGTGGAAATGGCACCCAACCCTTGCACAATAGTTTAAAAATAGCATTAGAAATGTCCGTTCTGGGTAGTCTCTCTTGGAGTTCAGGAAAGTGTCTCTTGGATTTCAATTCTGATTAATGTATCAGGTAAACATGACAAAAGCTGATGATGTGCTTGTGAAGGAAAAGAAGATAAAATTTAAATAAACTAAAGGGGGAATACGTAATCCAGTCAGCTTATCACCACTGTTTCTGAGCCAGACAACAAATGCACTAGCTACGGAACAGCCATGGCTTGAAAAAGAACTAAGTGACGCCTCTGACGATCTCTGGGCATTCCATTAGTAAATGTTAGAAAGGAGAGAAAGTTGATCAGGACCCCTAAGGTAGAAACACATGATCAGGAGACCTGAAGGGCAACTTTTATGTGTCCGAGTGAGCAGTGGGAAACCACTGTGACTGTTTCCTCACATCCAGCCTTTATTATCAGCATCTGTGTTTTCAAAGAGGAGAGAAAACCAGTAGGTGAGAAGAATTCCTATGACAATCTAAAGCAACACCCTTAAAATTAAAACAAAACAAAACAAAAAACAAAAAGCAAAAAAACAACAAAACCAACCCTGCACTGGAATCATTCATCCTGGGCTTCCTTTACAACTTCATCATCACACACTGACATTTCATAGAACCTGGCATGCAGAGCTCCCAGACCCCCTAGACCTTACAGCAGTACAAAATACCGTCCACAGCATCAACACAATTGCTTCTGCTGGCTTTAAGCTTCAAGGGACTCTCACTGCAAGAATTATCTGCCCTAACATCAGGAGACAACTGCTGTGCGTGGCCCCTGTAACAGGTATCACCCAAAAATTGGATAATCCCTTACTCCGTTCAAACTGAGCCAGCCTTTATATCCCTGTGATAGAGAAACAAGTCCGTGAGCCAAAAATAAAAATGCACTTCCTATATATTACACTAGCCATCCTGGGTGTGAGATATGTTTAATTGTGTCCAACTATTTCGTATAATTACATCTAATCATGTAATTCCCGTAAATTGATGAAGTGATATAATTTAGATGTTTAACAAGAAACGTAGATTAAATGATTACTACATGTAGCTGTAGTTTATGATGATGACGGGCCCATTTTAAACTTTGTAAAATAGGATATTTTGAACAGTATTTCCCACTGCTGGCCAACGGCATTCTTTAAGGGAACTACATAACATGACCTTAAGGGCCTCCCTCTCTTTCTAGGATATTTTAAATACAGAGAATTCTCAAGAGACTCCTGTAAGTAGATCATCTCTCCAGGAGTCTATTCTGAATTGAATTCAATGCCCCAGTGGTCTCTGGGGAGCTTCAGTGCAACTCTGACCTGTGTGCTTGAACTTTTCTTAACATGTTGGTAGTTAAGCCAGTGAGCATGAATATGGGGGAAGGGTACTGCTTGTTAAGCGACACAGATGGTACCTGCCATACAGAATAGGCCCCAATGTCCCCGAGAGGAGAGGATGTGTAAGTAGAAGTTTTTATCAAGACTGCAGCCACAGGCCTAGGGTGGTTGCTCAAGGGCTAAAGCACTTGACTGGAGGGCCTAGCAACCTGAGGCTGCATCACTAGAAGTGATGGAAAAGCCAGAAAGCACACATCTGTAAACCCAGCACTCACACAGGAAGCTCTAGAGACAGCTAGTCTGGTGTATGAAGGAGTGAACAAGAGGGATTCTTGTGCCAAACATGTCCGTTGTGTTGTAGTATGTTATATCTCTCGCTCTCGCTCTCGCTCTCTCGCTCTCTCGCTTTCACATGCACGCACACAACACACACACACACACACACACACACACACAAACACACACACACACACACACACACACACAGAGTAAGTCAAGACAACACCTTAAATGATGCTTTCCACCAGGAGATGACATTGACCTCGCAGGGAAGTGGCTATTGGCAAAGGGAGAGAGAATAAGCAGGAAGGAGGGTCAGAGATGACGTGGAGATGACAGCTTTTTGACTAATGTCTTTGTGAGGTAGACAAGCAGATCAAGTTTGCAACAGAAAAAGAAAAAAGCATCTATTATTTGAATGCCAATTAGAAGTTAAAGAGGAGCATCATTTTATCCAATGGCTTCATCCTGGCTTTGTATATTACTAATTATTCTAATGTATTCATCATTTTGACCCCATGAGAGACCTGCTGTTATTCCCACTGTACAGATGAAGAAAGTGAGGCTAAAGAAATTCAATATATTGTTTCCAAGTGTTTAGTTAACAGTGCTATTAACAGAATTACAGTGCTATTTGACTCCAAAAGGCAGCAACAGTAACATTTCTATAGATAGAGGTAAAATGGGTGTGTGTGACCATCAGTATAGGCACCTTTAGGTCCAAAACTCAGTGTAAATATAGCTCAGAACAGAAGTCCAGGAAAAAAGGTGGTCCTCTTTTTACAGAAAGGAGAGGTGGTAGTGGAAACATGCATGTAACTTGATAGGCACTTCTACATGATGTTTTTCTTTCTCTGTAAAGATAGAGACCTCATGAAACAAGGTTTCAGACAGTGTAGCAAATGTTGCAAAGCCCAGTCATTAGGAACAGGACATGAAGCTAGTTCTGGTCCACAATCAAAGTCAGGTTAAGGATGCTGATGAAATCGAAAAGACTATATAGCTACTAAAATGTTATGGCTATGTAATTAAGTTTCAATAAATTCACAATTAGCAAAAATTATAATTTCTGTGTCTGAGTAATTTATTGGGTCTAAGGTAAACATGAGCTTTACTGTTTTAACTTTATTCTAATTCTTCAGATTTTCAACCATAGTTTATAGCATGCTAATTACATCTTGGGAAATGATTTATTTTACTAATAACATATGATTCTTGTTCAGAAGCATTATATTAGAGCTCTCAACTTATAAATGAGAATGCATATAATTACATAAAGAAAAATATGTCTGTACATACACGTGCATGTACAGACGTTAATATTTGTATGAGGGTGCACATATGTATATCACAGCATTTTCTCCCATGTGTTTGCCTGTATTTTCTGAGCATAGGTATGCATCCAATCCATAGACCTGTAAACCAATGGAACTGAATCTTTACAAAGAGTTAGCAGACAAAGAGTTTACCTATATAGACATCAACCACAAAATAGTTGAGGAAAAATTTGTTGTGCAAACACAGCCATATAATCCCCATTCTTTTTAAAAATCAAAATGTTGATCCAAGGATATTCTATATAAAAATGGCTTTCACGATATTATACAGTCCTGAGTATTATCAATCGTAAATTAAAAATAACTGTTCAAATGGATGGTTTTATACTTCCATATATTTCCTTCTTTCTTGGTGTTTCCTGATCATGTTGTTGAGGAGATAAAAGGAATAAAGTGTCTAACAGGAAAGGGCTTTGAGTAATATATAAGAAAAGATAGAAATCACAATTCCTGAGAAAGAGGAGGCCTGTGACTGTTCTCTGTGCCTCCAAGGACCATCCTCTTTTCTGTGAATGGTTGAGAAAAAGAATGGCTTACTCCTTTTCTGATAGCTCATTTAGAACACATAAAGGCTTTCTTCATCAGGGAGACAAAATTACATCACTGATAAATCAACCTCACGTGCCCTTTGGCTTCCTAGACTCTGGGTGGAAAGTACAGCATTTTCAGACACGAAGACCATTCTGGATGCTTTTGAATTCTCAAAGAGCAATTGGACCTGAAGTGATGGGTCTCTCCCCTGGCTTCCTAGCTGTGCAGAGCTTTTTTTATCCTTGCAGTGTTCAAGTTGGCACAGTCCCCGGAACAGGTCAGAAAAGGCACCCGTCAAGATTTTTATATCACAGCATTGTTAGTTAAACTAATCTTTCTGCCTGATAGTTCCCCCAAGGAGAAATTCTGTAAAGTTAATTGGAGTCTTGGGAGAAGAAGCAAGAAAAGGCAGAACTTCAGGTGGTTCAAACAGACATATCACCAGAAAGCCAAAAAAACGAGGGAGTGTCATGTAATTTTTTTTTTAAATACAATTAAAGCCAGAAAGAAATCTTCATTATATTCAGTCCCAGTCTTTTCTCTCAAGGTAAGAGAGTTCATCTTCTATGAGGGTAATTTCAGTCACATCATTCAGAAACTACAGTGAGAGAAATCATGTAGATTTCAGAAACCGTCAAAACTATCTGGTGCCTGCCTCAGAGGTCAGCCCACTTCTCCAGCCAAAAACTAGAGCTGACTTCTCCATAAGGCAACAAAGAAAGAAATGTTTTGCATTCCAAACTATTATCTATTACCATAGCTCACGACATTCTAATTCTAAAGACATATTCATCTCCTCTTTCCAGCCTTTTGTAGGTTGGTTTCTCCATCTGGTGCCCTGATTATCGCTAAAAACTACCTGCTTGCATCTTTCATTTGATATGTATGTTCTGAGTACTTGAAATTGCTTTTCAGTTACCAACTTGCTAAGTGTTCAATTTTAATGTTATAGAAACCAGTGTTTATCTCATCATTACACAATAGCCTGAATATCCTTCAGAAACAATTTACCTTTGAATATTACTGACTTTGTGTATACACACACACACACACACACAAACACACATGTGTATCAAAGGCAGGCACCTTTTAATTTAACATAATCTGTATATGAGTTTGGCCACTAGATGGCACTAACCTGCCTTTCAAAACTGCCTCCGTGGCAGAGAGTTGTTTGGGGGGAAATTTTTTTTAATTGAAAAAAATAAATTTACCAATAAACTTTCAAAATGTGCAATGAGTTATTAATAAACAATAATTTTTGTTTGCAGCCACAATAAAATATATCAAACAACAAATAAGTTTTCCTCTCTGGACTGACATTTTTATCCCTCCCCCTTTCTGTAAGTTCAAGAAACATAAAGTTCAAAATTAAACCAAACATATTTTAGATCTATGAATCTTCTTTCTTAACTAGCTAGACCAAAAGCTCTTAATTTTTGCTGTTGATCATGATATTTTAATTTTAATTTACCAAATGAGCCTGGCTGCACAATTTCTTTTTTCCATTTTGGGAAGTCATTCACTTCCTTTTTTCCTTAGGTTTACCTATAAGAATGTTGACAGTAAAAGCTGACTATTTTCCTGGGTTATTTTTACATGACTCGTCATCTTGGTCCCATTTTAAATTGAAAGTTAGTTTTACTTTTTACAAATGTATTCGTCTAGAAAACTCTATTATGAGTGAAGATTTTTTCATTCTTCCCAAATAGAGATTCATAATGAAGTCTATAATAAGAAACTCGTGAACTATTCGATGAGGGTCAGTCAGTGTTGTCTTGGTGTGGACTAATGAAGGGTAGCAAATGCTGCATATTAATTTAACTTACTATATAGCTTGTTCACTGAACTCCACATTCTTCAGACTAAACCTAGAATTTCCATCAAGGTATCAGAACTGTGGAAGAGTGTGTCACAATTCCCAGTGCAGGAGCAAGGGTGATGGCTCAGTACTCAAAGGCTATAGACACCACACTTCATAATCAGGGTCATATCCCCAGCATCTGCATGGCTAAGGAGAGAAATAATTCCTTCAGGTAACTTGTATACCAGCTCCAGGGAATCTGACACTGTCTTCTGGACTCAGAGGATACCCAGACACACATACATGCACAACACACACATATGCATAAAAACTATTTTATGTTTTGAGGTTATAATCTAATTATATTATTTCCCTTTTCTTTCTTACTTCCAAATCATCCCATATATCCCTCCCTGCTCTCATTAAATGTATATGGCTTTTTGTTACAAACATATATATGTACAATCCTGAAACTAAGGCTGGGGGATCAGTGAAGAAAAGAAATGGAAAGACTGTAAAAGGTGGTGGAATAGAAAAGTGTGTGTGTGTGTGTCTGTGTGTGTGTGTCTGTGTGTCAGTATGTCTGTTTGTCTTAGGAATGTCAGAAGCTACATCCATATAGTCCAACCAACATGACTGCCTAAAATCACCTTTAAAAGACACACTTAGTGATCATTGCTAAATGTTGGTCAGTGCTGCATCAAAATATCTTTTCAGTGCACAGAGACTAAAACCTCTCACACTATTGTCCTGAGTGCCACTAACATATATGCATTCCAAAGATTCCATCTGCTTGAAATTGTCTTCCAGTTTGAATCTGATGATTGAAATCTATTCTTCCTTTACATGTAGCTCAAGTGTCATCATCACATTCAGAATAGCCGCCTCTAAGACTCTCCTCTGTGTAGTAGACTACACTTCCTCCGTAGTCTATCAAACCTGCTGTTGGCACATGCACTGGCATTCTTCATGTCTCATTCTACATATTTTGTTTCCTACCAGTAAAGTGTCCTTCTAACCATGTGTGTATTCTTTAAATAACTATAATTCTTTTTTCTTCCTTGGGATATTTTTCATAATTTCAGTCATACCAATAGTAGTAAAACCAACAACTACTATATTATATATTGAATGACTAAGACATAGGTAGCTGATTTTATAGTTGGCTGGAAAAGATAGAGCAAAGAGTGAAATCAAGCACTTATAATGAAAAAGAAAATATAATCTAGTAGGAACAGTGTTTCTTGATAGTTAGAAATTCTCAAAACCAGTTGCAAGTAAGAACTATTTTAGAAGCAACCACACACAAAGCCAAGCTGAGCAGTCAAATACAGTTCCTTTGTGTATTAGCTCAGAAAGCAAATGATGGCTTTATTTTTTACCAAGGATACAGAACAGTTATCATTGTGCTTATTCTCCAAAATGGAGCCCCTTTTGGAAAGGCTTAGTCTGACTTTAGAAACTGTAGCAGTATTGTATGATTTTGATATTTATTAGGGAATGGATTGAGTGATTCACTTGCTGTTTCATCATTATATTGTTATAGCATGTTGATATGTGATTCAGTTTCTATTAAGAGTTTCAGGAAGATTAATCTAGTTTAAGATGCTGACTGGGCAAGCCGCGAGTTCACTCACTGCAAGCATTTTTATAATTAACTTAGAAGCAGAGATAAATGAAAAGGAAATCTTATCCTGGCAAAGAAGATATGTTATGACTTGTCTTTGAAGGAATACATTTTAAGTGACAATCATTGATTTATACATAGATATTTGTGAAAGAAAGGAGGCCTCTAACTTGATATTAAACCAGGATATGTGGCTTAACTTGCAGTAATTTTTAATTTACATAGCAAAAAATTGTTGAGGTCAGTAAAATGCATGATAAATACTTCAGTGCATTGCTGAATTGTAACATCAAAACATGCAAATGAATGTCATTTTATATAATCATTTGTGTCTTTATATAAGCAAAAAAAATATCCATTACTACCAGTATTTCATTCTAAAAAAACATCATTGATCCACTTCCAGAAAGGTAGTACCTAATTTAAATTCCTACTTTTTTGGAGCTCTTCTTTTTTATTTAAAGGACAAGCCATTTTTAAATATGTAAATAATGTTAACCAGTTAGTGAAACATCTCGCCTAGGAGTACATAATTAAACACTCAAGCACTCCTAGAATTCTCAGCATGTGTTGAAATCTTAAAAACCATTCACTAGTACTAAAATCTTGTCTGAGAGCTGGGGAGATGTCTCAGTGGGAAAAGAGCTTCACTTCCAAGCATGAAAACCAGGTTCTGACTCCCCGCATACTTGTGAAAAGCCGGGTGTGGCAGCACACCTCTTTAAACTCTTGTGACTCTGAGTGCTGATGGACTGGGGCAGACAGATCAGTTCCTCTGGTCTTGTGGCCAGCCAGCGTAGCCAAAGCAGCAAATGCCTGGTTCAGTAAAGAGGTACTGTCTCAAAAGAAGTGTGGAGAAGCATCCGAAGAAGACATTTGCATCTCAACATCTGTACTCTCTAAGCACACCTGCACACATCTGCACACACAGACTATGCCCCCAAGAAAGAGACAGACAGACAGAGAGACAGAGACAAAAGACAGAGAGAGAAAGAGACAGAGACAGAGACAGAAAAGCAGACAGAAGGAGAGAGAGAGAGAGAGAGAGAGAGAGAGAGAGAGAGAGAGAGAGAGAGAAGGAAAGAAAGAAACATGTGGTTTTGCCAGGAAATCAAAAAATCAACCACCGCTTCCCCAATCATAATCCTTCACTAGATTCAAGCCGCTTCTGCAACTTCTCATTATGATCCTATGATGTGTCTATCACTTGTCCCAAGAAAAATCCCAAGAGGAAATAAGACCATGCTGGAGTAGACTTTGTCCTCTGACCTTCATTTGTTCCTCTGGAGCCAGATGATTTAACACTTAAGCCTGAATCCTAGTCTATTTCCCTTCGTCCATAATCAGGGCTGGCATTATACAGTACTTACTTTATACTAGAAACCACTGTTAATGCTCAAGAGGTTTTAGGGATTTAATTCTTACAATATCCCAATGGAATAAATAGTATTTATTTCCCCAATCTCATTTTTATGGATGAAGAAAGCAAGGCCAAGGGAATACTTTACATGTCCAAGGTCACACAGCTGTGGAAGTGATGAAACCAGAATTCAAAAGAAAGAAATCTGCTCTGGAGAGCAGGCCTGTGAACAGTATTAAAACTCACCCTTTAGAAAGAGAAAATAAACTGTGGGCTCAGACCAACTAATCTTCCTGATGCTTCTTCTGGGAATGCAAAGACGATGCTTGAGAGTTTGCACATGGAATGTGAAAGCGCCTCCCTTGTATTTCATGTGTTATATGTTACTTAGGCTGATCTGCAGGTGAAATTGGCTTCCACTTCTTAAGATGAGCAGAGAGCCAGGAAGGAGGATTCGAAGGCAATATAATACCTACAGGGATGCCTTTCAGCTCTGTAACTCCAGAAGGTTAGTTCTGGGGGTCAGTAATTATTCTTAAGTGAGACTCATTTAAAACAAAATGAAAATTAAAGAATATGATTTGGTGATGTGTGGTGGTTTTCAAAAGTCTTGTGTTGTCTCCAAACCACCCTGCCCTCAGGAAGCTCATTACCCTACACCTAGTTTTGTGGCATCACTACTTCAAATGGGTGCTTTGGGCGTAGATGTGTGTGCAGCTTCTCGGCACTTGCAATTTTCAGTTAGGCAAATGTTGCAGATAAACAGCTTCATTATTTTTCCTGTGTGCGGGAGATAATTGTATAAATTGTACCTAAAATCTATATAAACTATGATCGCCTTGTAATTACCCCCAATTAATGTTTTAATTGACATAATGATCCACTTTTTAACTTAATACCTAAGGCATTTCCACTAACTCTCTGAAATGAAACACACATTACTCATGGGATATGCCTCCAGCAGGTCCCCTAAGTCTACACAGAAGTCCCATGACTCACAAGCAGGACTGGCTCTGAACTTTAATTCTCACTCCCTTTGTAAGCCTAAACCATCAACATTTAAACATGTGCTTTTTTCCTTGTTAGCAACAGAAAGAAGACTGTAATCTAATATGTTTATAATTTTAGGCTATAAATATAGTATGCAATTCCTACTGGTTCTTATGTGCACTTATACGTTATGTGAAAACACAAAGAAGCCAGGAAGTAGAAATAGAAAGGAAAAACAATCAATGAATCTAGAAATTTGGCCAATCTGCCTTATGATGGCTCTCTGAAATGCCTAACATACACCAGTGTGCTATAAAAGGAAGCAGTCTGCCATGGCCAAACTTTTAGTTCTTAGAAATCAAGACCTGTGATCTTTTTCCAAGGAGACAAGCCTGAAGCTCACAGTACAGCCCCCAAAGCCTTAAAATATTCCATCAAGTCAAAGAAATCCCCGTTTCTTATGGGCAAGGCCTGAGACCCTGAGAGTCTCTTATGGTCACTGACTTTTATTACAAATGAAAAAATCAACCACTGAGTAGCACAGCCACCCATGAATGTCAGAACCACAGAAGCAGAAACAACTAAGATAACAGGACCTGCAGGGTGCACAGACCTAATGAAAAAGCAACATGAGTGGCTTAGGTTAGGTTAAAGGTTTAACAATTGCTTATGCTTCTAGGATGCTAGATATATTATCATGTACCTTGGGAGAAATTGTCATATCCTTATTCTGTTAACTTAAGAGGTGTATGCTCTTCATAAAGATTGCCCCCTAAAGACATTATTTACCATTGAAAATTCATAAACAGAAAATAAGATGAGCAGATGGGAAGAATTTTGACATAATCGAAGCATCTTAGGTATTTAGAGGTTTTAAATTGAGACATAATCTGTCAATAGGTTTGGATTAATGGTGCTAAGTTTTGAGACCAAGTATCAATTTGGTGTGGTTTACTTTGGAAGTAATCAATGTGGCCCATCTCATAAAAATAAAAAAAAATTAAATATGGAATGCGGGTAGGACAAAAACTAAAATTTTGAGTTACTGATTTTTTAAAGCCTAAAAACAAACATCTGGTAGTTGGTGGTGTTAACAAAGTTTTAAATGTTGATTCAATTTGCTCTATTATTTCTACAAAAGCATAGCATCCTGGCTCTTTAGATTTGATATTTTATTACTGTAAGGGAAGGATACAATTAGGTATACAAATCTACATTGAATAAGCCCTAAAAATAAGAGGCGCTCAGCTTGATTATTGTACAACAAAGATGTGACTATAGGTTGTATTTCTGATGGACAGTTCCTTTAGGGTGATTAGTATACAAAGTGGTCAAGAATGCAAGAGAGAGAACAGTTACCGCGTGGTTCTAGCCATTAAAAGATGAGGAAATAGAAAGGAAAGGAGGTGATAACAAGAGTGTGTGAAGTAGCCAAGAGCTTAAAGCCAAGTGGAAGTTGGAAACTATTGGAAAAAGTAGGAAAGGAAGAAGTTCCAACTCTTCTGCTTCAATTTCCCCCCTCAACGATCATGGTAAGGCACATTTGATTTGATTTGCTAAATTAGACATCTTTATGTTATATATCATGCAGTAGATTATAGTCTTTTGAAGTTACTGTTTCAGTAGAAATCACGAGTATTTTAGTGTCTTTCCTATACTGCAGGCTTACTTCTGAGATATATTCTATATTTTCACAACTACCTTTTAACTAAAACTTCTCTTGGCTTCCTTTCGATGATGACGTAAACCAAAAATCATTTGGTTGGGTATAAACGCTCTCTCCAGGTTTTTCTAATGTTCACACCAAGGACTCAAGAAGGCAAGAAGATGATTACAAGTGATCACACCAAGTGTTTCAAATATAAAAGACGCCTTCCTAGAAACTTAAAAATTTTGCTTGAGTATTGGTATCAGTGTATATATTCTGTGTAAAATTCTTTCTGATTTATCCAGTCAAAATTAAGTTTTCTTTCTCTATATATCTACCTAATTATGTATGAACATATCACTTCCTACATAACAACAGTGTGCCCATCTCTCCCACTACAAACTTAGTAATTTGAGTTAAAGACATAGAATATGGGATAAACATTGAGATGTAACAAGAATAAATTAATAAAAAAAAAAGAAAAAAAAAGACATAGAATATTATTTCATATCTAATATTGACTAACAAATCAATCAAAGAATGAATAATTGTGAATTTTGCTATCTTAAAAATAATATCTTAAATACTATCTCAATATAGTGTAACGATGTCACATTTTAGATTACAGATAGATTATAGAACATTATAATGAATGCCTAGTCATCAGTATAAGAATTAATATCATGTATCTATGATTGTAAAAGTAAATGTTGGCCTTTAACCCTTTCTAAATAGAAATATTCACTAATTTAAAATAGCTTCCATTCCCTTTAATATATGTGTGTGTATAAATAGTTACACTGTGTATTTTCACTTTAAATATATTTATTAATATCACAAACGTACATAAATTATCTCTGAGACAAATCAACAGAATAGAAAATTGTATTATATATTAGAACACTGTGTATAAATTTATCTCTTTTTCCCCTTAGTGACTCAATGATAAGTTTAAAATCTAACAATTAGATAAGCCCAAACACTTCAAGGAATGCTCCCATTTCTAGTTGGTAATTTTGTGGTTCAAAAGAATAAAAATCAGCCCAAGGGGACTCTAGCCACAAAATGCTTGGTTGAGAGTAACCTTTTTGGGATTTTATATAATTGAATTAACTAAGGAATACAAGTAGAGTGCTGAAGGTGGCAGAGGCAAAATCTTATGGGTTGAGGTGTAATTACTAAAAAACAGGCTCGATATACTCACTTTTAACCCTTCATTGCATTTTAGATGGTCTCAACTCTGAGCATGTTAAATTTAATGATGCCTTTGCATTTAAGAATATCACATTATAACACAAATATTTGAAGTAAATCTTAGCACTAAGTTCACCTATAATTAATATCCATCAAAACTATTTTATATAGCCCTTTTTCATAGTTGACTCAAAGAAAATAACAGACTCATAAAGTAAAATATAAAAACAAAACTAAATTATTTTTATTGATATATAATTTCTGCCTGTATTGGAAAGCCCTCAAATCTTCCCATTTACGGGTATATTAGATAACATGTTACAATGTAAGCCATCTTTTCAATACATGATTAGGTAGTTTGGACTATGCTCATAGTTATGTATGACTGTCAATTTCTAGCATTTCCGTCACTTTACAAGCAATATTGTTTCTGGTATCTTCCTATCCCCAAAATATAATCAACCAGATGTAAGTGATTATTAATGTACCCATGGCTTTTAAAGAGTCACCTGCCCTTATCATTTCATGTTAGTTTGGTCATGTACTATGTAAGGTTTTCTGGCAAGCCACTCTAATGTTTTCAAGGTCATCAATGTGGTATGCTATTGCCATATTTTATTCTTTTAGTTTTTTACAGACAAATACACTGAATATCTATACATACTATATTTTATCTATCTACTTATGCACTAAAAGAGTTATTTTTTCTTCTTTTGGTCTGTTATGAAGAGAGTTACCCTGTGAATTCATGTTCAAGGTTTTGTCTGAACGTGGTTTTCAGTACTAGCAGAAGTAGCATTTTTTAATCAAGTCATAACACCATGTTCAACTTTTTGATGAAATGCAAGAATGTTTTTCAAAGTGACTGTGCAACTTAACATTCCCAGTAGCACCAATGCTTGGTCTTTCTGTACTTTTTATTCACGTCATCCTAGTGCCTGTGAATTACTTTCCGATTCTGCTCTGGTTTGTGTTTCCTTGAGGACTATGGAGCACAGCAATTTCCCACGTTCACAATGACTATTTAGCAAGTTTAGTGAAATGTGATGTCTTTATGATTGAGTTTGAGGACAGCTATAAATTCTAAACACAAGTCTCCTGCCAAAAAAAATATTTTAGAAATATTTTTGCCTATTTTGTGGATTCTCTTTTAATACTTTCTTGATAGTGTCATTTGGAGGACAAAAACAGGCCTTCTAATTTTCATAAAGTTCTATTTACTTGGGTTTTCCCTTTTGCTGTTCATGTTTCTTTATTGTTATGCCTGAAGGCATGATAAAATACAAAGTCACATACATTTGTTTCTGTTTTGCTTAAAATATTTTCTAGACTTAACTGTTACAGTTGGATTCTTGATTCATTTGGAGTTAATTTGCTCAAATGTGTGAGATAAAAGTTCCTCTAAATCATTTTTCTTGTGGCTATACAGTTGTCCCCACATCATTTGTTTCCCCCTTTGAAGTGATCTTGTTGAAAACGAATACACCGTACTTGTACATAATTTTTCTTGGCTTTCTCAGTTCTACTCATTAATCTCTCCCAAGTAAAGTATCTCACTGTCTTGATGTCTATTACTATTGTGAGCCGTGACTTCAAACTGTGTGCTTGTTCAGAGGTTAGTTTAGCTACTCCTGGTACCTTTTCGTTGTTTGTCAACTTCTCTAAATGAGCCTGTTGCAATTCTAGAAGGTTTGTCTGCATCTGTAGGTCTGTAAATATCAGATGCTTTTCTACTTGTTTAAACTGTAATTTCTTTAATATTCTGCAACTTACCAAATGTTGGAATTATAAAGTTTTGTAACATTTATCTTTAAATATTTTATATTTTGTATTATATTTTAAGTGGACTATTCTTCAGTTATGTTTATGATTATACATTGAAATTCAGCAGCAATTTTATTTTTGTTCAATTTTTAAGTAGACATCTTTCAATATTTTTATTTGTCATTTTTAAAATCATAAAAGTATGTTGAATTTTTCAAATGTTTTTCTTATATAGCCAGAGGTATTCATATTTTATACTACTGTAAAATTTTATTGATGATGTATATTTCATTCATCAATGTTAATATGTATTAATTCATTTTATGCATTGGATGTTGCCTGCATTATGTCTGTGCAACACATATGTGCCTGGTGCCAACCGAGACCAAAAGTGAGCAGATGAGCCCTTGAGCTAAGCTTAGAGGTGGTTGTGAGCCACCATGTGGGTGCTGGGAATTGAACCTGGGTCCTTTAAAAGAGCAGCAAGTACTCTTAAACACTGAGCCATCTCTCCAGCCCTTGATAAGTGATTTTGTTACTCGGGGTCTCCCCTCCCTTGGATGGAGGTGGACACCGTTGAGTCGGACATCCCAGCAGCCTCTGCCTCACATTCGGTCACTTCCCAGAATAGACTCTCCCGATCAGAGTCTTAAAACGCCTCCAGAGCTGGCTCTTTCATGATGCCCAGGTGAAGGGTTCGGCTAGTTCTGCACACCCTCAGATGATAACATGTAAGAGATAGTCACCTGATCTTCGGTGTAAACAGACCCCTGTGTTGCTGCAGGGCCACAGACCCAGATGTGGTCCCCTGTGGCAGCACATGCCAGAAGCCCACCATGTTCCCAGGTGGCATCACCAGCTGCTCACATCAGGCTGTTCCTCACTACCCTCGAGTCTCCAGTTCTGCCTCTCTTCACTGTGCCCACATCCTTCTGTTTCTCTTTCTCTTCCACTTCCCCATTACTTACTTGCTCCTCTTAGTGGTGCCTGGGGTCTTTAAGTGTCTTGGGTTGTCTCAGGAGTGCCCCCACTAATGCATGATAGCACCAGGAAGGCATAATCTCACGAATAGTCTGCCCTCCACCCTAGGCCTGTGCAGCACCAGAATGCTGTTCTTCTCAGGCTATGTCTATGTTCAGTCCCCTTGGCACCAGTCATCTCAGGCTTGCTCCTCACTCAGCCAGTCTGAGAGGCACCTTGGGAGCATTGTCTTTCTCGGGCTCACTTCTGTCCAGTGCACCAGGAAAGGTTCTTCTAATCTCCAACTTGCTTCCTAATCCTGGAACTCATCTGGTCCTGGCTGGCACTGGAGTGGTGGCCATCTCAGGCTTGCTTTATTCAGGGAGTTTTAAGCTACTAATCACTCAGATGTTCATAGGTCAGAACAGTGAGCAGAGACATAGCCTCTCTCTTCTCTGCCACCTACCGATGCACATGTGACACACAACACACATAGAGTTATACATCTTTTACCTATTAATTACCATACCGTGAAAAGAAAAGATTACCAAGATATTAAATCCTTTAACTTAGTGAAATTCAAATCACTGTAATATAAAAGTAAATCATCAGTTGTAAAAATATTTCATATTAAATGAAGCTTACAAACTAGTTATTTTTTGGAAATTATTCAAGATAATAATTGGTGTATTCATATGCATATTATTGCTGAACAGCTGTCAGTTTTGCATGATGAATAGGTAAAAGGTTATGGGCTTTGAGGTATTAAAAGATGAAACTGGGTTTCCTATTAGAACTTTCTTAATTTGGAAATTTTTACTGGAGAGGCTGGAAAGACGCCTCGGGTGTTATGAATGGTGGCTGCTCTTCCAGAGGACAGTGTTCAATTCCCAGTATCACATGAAAGCATACATCTGTCCGTGACTCACGTTCCAGAGGACCTGAAACCCTCACACAGACAGGCATAACAGAAAGGAGTGGGGAATACTGACTAAAGCAACCTGCAAGCTTTAGTTTGAAGACAGATATTATGTCTGGAAACTTCAGATAAATAGGTGGATAATTTATACAGGAAAAAAATCATTGATGGACATATTCACTTAGTAGTTACATATTTAGTTAGACATCTTCCCAAAAATATAAATGTATGGACAGAAGAAAATTACAGTCTCTTTCTTGTTAGTTGGATTCTGATAAAAGCTGCAAAATAAAGGCAAGGGTGAGGCTGCCTTAAAATCATAACAGATGAAGCATCCACTGCCCTTCTCCCCTTGGAATTCAAACCTCGCAAAGATTATAGCAATGAGGGAAAAAAGCATATAGAAACCTTTACTTCTAGTCAAAAAAAATATGACAGGGTCATTATTCTATCATCACCAGAAGTCATTTGTGTTAAGGCAACAGCAGCTCTATTTTGGACAAACACATCTGAACTTTAACTAAACATCTAGATGACAGTACTTCTGTATGAACACAAATACTCAGCCCTGTAGCACCATGGACTTCACCATCGAGGTGAGTAGTGATGCATTTACATTCTCCATCTGTGTACCTGTGATCTCAAACACAGCAAAACGCCTTTAACACAGCTGTCCTTAGAAATTCCTCTATATAAGGTGCACCATGATAGAATGGGAGGATACAAGGGATGGGATAAACATTGAGATGTAACAAGAATAAATTAATAAAAAAAAAGAAAAAAAGAAAAAAAAAAGAAATTCCTCTTTATCAGTGAGTTCTTCCTGGATTAACTTCTTAGTAGGGTTTAAAATATTGATCACTTAAAGAAAATCCTCTATTTAAAGCCAGTGCTAAAATGGAGCTCTGTTTAGACATAAAGAAAAACTGAATAATGTCATTTTCGAGGAAATTAGTGAAACTGCAAGTCATTATGTTAATCAAAACAAATCTGACTCAGAAATACAATAATCAGGGGCTGGAGAGATGGCTCAGAGGTTAAGAGCGCCGTCTCTTAACTCAGGTCCTGAATTCAATTCCCAGCAACCACATGGTGGCTCACAACCATCTGCAATGAGATCTGGTGCCCTCTTCTGGCACGCAGGCACACATGTGGGCAGAATACTGTATAAATAATAAATAAAATAAATAATCTTTAAAAAAATACAATAATCAGATATTTTATCTCATATATGGTATCTAGGCTTAATGTGTGTGTGTGTGTGTGTGTGTGTGTGTGTGTGTGTGTGTGTGTGTGTGTGTGTAAAAGGTTTAAGGTGAGAAAAAGGGAAGAAACAAGGGAAAGTAATATAGAGAAAAATATGGCATGTTCTCTCTTGCAGAATCTTTAATGGGTGCTATTTGGGAATAGAAAAGGACCAAGAAGAAGTGGAAGGAAGAATTTGATTAGGAGGGAGAGAGGTTTAATGAGAACAAGATGCAATTATATATGTATAAAAACTCATAATGAATACCATTATTTTACATGCTAACTAAAAATTTTATTAAAAGAAAGGATGGATATATTTAAATTTATTAAAATTCTATTCCAAATAAGAAATAATACCATGTAAGCTAAAAGTTATTGCCAATGAGAATAAATGAGTCTACATAATTAGAAGTCAGGGGTTTGTAAAGAAGACATAAATAATTCACAAAAATAACCCTGTGCCTTATTTCACTACAAAACATTCAGTAGGCAAAGTAAGAGACATTACGATGACAAGGGCAGCATCAGAAAAAAATACACGGTATCAGTAATTTTTTAATATAAGTCGCTGCAGCTTTAAAAGGGTCCATAGCTGAAAGGCAAGCTGAAGCAGCAGCAGCATTCTGTATCCTGCAGTGCACTTCAGGCTAAGGATAACCAGAAAAAGATTACAGCTTTACCAAGATAGGAATTCAGTCTCTGCAACTCCCAGAGCACGACCCGCAGGCAGCAGCGGCAGGGTGTAGACAGTTTCATCGTTATCAGCATTCCCATTTTTGATGCCTGAAGACAGTTTTGAAGGCTGCAGGTAGTTATCGACTCCTGGGGTACTGCAGTGGCAATCAGACCGAGCAGTGAAAGTGAGAGAAAATGAGGTATATGCACCCATTTGCCCGTAGAGTATAAAAGCCACCCCTGTAACAGAAAGAGAAAAAAAGGATAAAATAAAGAAGAGAGACTGGCCAGTTCTTCATAAGTTGCCATTGAGTCCCTGAGACTTAAAAAGACTAAGAAAAAGTAATAGTAGGCATGGCCTGAAGCTGTACAAGGTGGAAGCCAAAGTCACCTTCAAAATCAGATGAAGCATGAGGAAATTACCTGTCCAAATAAAGCATGTATTTGTATGTATTTAGAGTACCATTTTCCAAGGATTTTCAGGGTACAAATTCTAACATATACCCCAAGTTGGAATAACTAGAAACATTTGTGTACCTTTTTCCATACTAGAAGTTGTTCCTATATGATATTACATATATTGTTTTATGTAAATATTGTATACTTTTAACACATGGTCATTTTAACATGACAAAACTACATACAGTGTAGTTTTGCCATATTCACCTCTCCTAAAACTGCTCCTAGATCTACCCCCTTCTCTCTACCAAACAGCAGATCCTCTCTCTCTCTCTCTCTCTCTCTCTCTCTCTCTCTCTCTCTCTCTCTCTCTCTCTCTCTCTCTCTCTCTCTGTCTCAATTCATCAAGTCCTGTTAGTGTTGGTCAACTATTCTAGGGTGTGGGGCAAGGCACAGAATGTGGTTAAGATAGAGGTCATTTTTTTAAAAAAATCTATCACATGTAAGGGCAAGATTCAGTATCTTATTCTTTGCATATTGACAAGTTTGGTCTCTGTGTTAATGGCCAGCTACTAAAAGAAACTAAAAAAACAAGCTTCTCTGATGAGAGTTGAGGCATGCACTGACCCATGAGTATAGCAGCAATTCATTAGGAATCATTTTGAAGATACGTCCATTTGGTAACATAGTAGTACTATGTTTTCCCCCAAAGCTCCATGACCAAGTATCCTTGACCTCATTAATAGTACTACATATGAGTTCAGCCTTATGGAGTGGGCCAAAATCCAGTCAGAAATACTTGGTAATCATCATAGCATTAATTTCACTATTGCACCCATGAGTATATATTACCAAATTTATGGTTCAATATTAGGTGGAATTGATGATTACTTCTCTCCTCTAGAAGCATGAATAGTATCTTCTATTAATATGAGAGATAGGCAGTAGGGATGAAGCTTCCAGGCCAGGACCTATTGCTTTGCCAATGCTTATATCTCACATACGTGGAACATTGAGCAACTGGGTCTTACTGTCAAGTTTTCGAGGATAATCAAGAGTGATGGCAATGGTCTGTAATGTTTGGGCGTCTATGGAACCCCACTATCTAACAATTCAAAAATTGTTTTCGTAGCCTGATGCTTGACTTCTATTTGGTAGTGTGTAGTATCCAGTTGGGGTATTGTCTGTTTTATCTTCAGTTTAGAGGTTTCTCTTGTGTGGCTATCTTAAGTAAAAACATTCATTTTTTTTATTCCCAAATATAACACCTTAAAAAAACCATTATAATTCGTTTGTACAAAGTTAAGCTTAATTGTGTAAGAGTTAAGATCTAGATAGGTATTTTAAGTTGGTGATGATGAGATATGATCAATATAGATTGACATTCAGAATTTTAGATGCACCATGATAGAAAAATATTTTCTTCAAGGCTGCCAAATACAAATAGCCAAAACACTAAGAATATGACATTTATATAATTCCTGATTGTGTCATGATTCTTCTTGCTATAGGTAGTTTATTGTATATATGTGCAATAATAAAAATGTATATGTAAAAAATAAAAAATATTTAATACAAATTGTATATAAAAAACAAAGTTAAGCAATGAAATATTATTCCACAAGTATTCCAATGATGTGTTTCATGTTTATTACTGTGGTTAATTTTTATTAGTTTATTCTTTACTCACATATAACATCCTAACAACAATTTCCCTTCTTTTCTCCCCTCCCAGTACCCCCACACACAATGCCTCCCATCTGATACAGCCCTCCTCCTTTCTTTTCAGAAAAGGACATACTTCCCAGGGATATCAGTCAAATGGGGCGTATCAACTTGCAGTAAGAACTCCCCTGGTATTAAGGCTGTGGTTATTTTTTGTTAAACACAAGCCAGACATGATTTGCCAATTTTATTTAACTATTATTTCTCTTCATCTAATCATTTCTGAGTTTCAATGCATTAAAATAATCAGGCCAATAAAATGTTTGCTGTGGTGAAGTGTGTTTGCTTTGCAATAGGAGACATTTAGAGGAATCATTGGCCACTGCCTACTAGAAGCCTGCAACACTATCCTGCTCCGATTTCATGATACTCAAATAGTTCACAACATGCACAGGGGAAAGAAAATGTCATGGACTAAGACTACATTTCAATCTAGAAAAATAGCTCAGTTGTAGTTTAATATCTGCCTTGAAACGTGGCTACAGATAACCTGGGTTATCTCTTCATTCAGAATGATCCTTTAGCCTAATGTGGGAGAACTGTGTGATCTCAGTTGGAACCAATGAGGATGTTGTTCAGTCATTAAAATTGGATGCGAAACTAGGCAGATTCTAATATTGGGCTTCCTTTCTATAGACACTGATTGAGTTTTGGACTAGGATTCAGTGTGCCATACAATAAGGACAGAGTTTTGACCCCAATAAAATGTGGAAAACAAACAACTCAGACTTATAACATGAGATCCAAAGATTTATGAAAGGTTACACCTGACAAAATTCTCCTCTTCTTTAGTCTTCAGCTTTTTAAAATATTTAACTTTCACAGATCCTTTTTTTGAATATTTTATTTATTATTCGTAACTTACACAGTATGTATTGCTCTAGTCCACACTCTCTTTCCTCCCTCCTAATTTATCCCCTATTCCCCATGATCATTCCCTCCAGCTTCATTTACTTTTTTTTTTTACAGGTACCCATTTAGTTCTGCCTGTATGTGCATGGGTGTTGGATCATCAGGGCATGGGTAGTTTCTCACAATCTGTATTCCTGAAGAAAACTAATTGTCCGTTCCCCAGAAACCATCAGTCCCAAGAGAGAAGTCATGATCCCCTCCTGCATCCATGCTTTAATATTGGCTGGCAAGTCTAGAGCGTACATTCCAGCATGTCTGATAATTATTTGTGCATTGACTAGTTATGGATCACGATCTGTTAGAAAAAAGAAGCACCTATAATGAAGACTGGATATTGCTCAAATCTATGGGGTTAAAGATAAGAACTCAGGAGGCAAGGAGAGATAGCTCAACCATTACAAATTCCTATGTCTATCTCTTTGATGTTCTACCATGCTGAGTTTCATACCACTTTAACTTGATAATATCTTCACCTCGAATCCTAGAATTTCATCCAATTTTTAAAGACTTCAGACAACATCTGTAACAGACTAATTTTTCAGTGACTACATTTAAGGACAATTTTCAACTAAAGTTTTTCTCATTGAGCTTTGCCCATTTTCATGAATATTTAAAAGAAAAAGTTAAGCTTAACACATTGATCCTGGCATGTACGTAAGGTTAAAGACAAGACAAATTTGACATGTTTCTGCCAGAATTGCTCAATTTCTTTTTTTTTTTTTCTTTCTGCTTATATTCTCCTTATTTTTTTAAAAAATTGATTTTTTTTCTTTCTTTTTTTTTTTTATTAATTTATTCTTGTTACATCTCAATGTTTATCCCATCCCTTGTATCCTCCCATTCCTCCCCCCCCATTTTCCCATTATTCCCCTCCCCTATGACTGTTCTTGAGGGGGATTACGTCCCCCTATATATTCTCATAGGGTATCAAGTCTCTTCTTGGCTACTTGCTGTCCTTCCTCTGAGTGCCACCAGGTCTCCCCCTCCAGGGGACATGGTCAAATGTGAGGCACCAGAGTACGTGAGAAAGTCGTATCACACTCTCCACTCAACTGTGGAGAATATTCTGACCATTGGCTAGATCTGGGAAGGGGTTTAAAGTTTACCTCCTGTATTGTCCTAACTTTTTATGGCCATCAATTGTAATTAGTTGGTAGTGAAAATGAAAAACTGTAGATCCACTTTGGAGAACAGATCAGATTCAAGAGTCAAGCTCTTTGGCCTTTATTTACAAAAATATTGAAAACTTACATTTGTATAGAAACCTGAAAATTAATGTGTATGGTAGTTTTTGTTGCAATTACAAGCACTTTAAATTAACCAGCATGGTTAAATTAACCGACTTTATTCAGTTGGAGCATAGGTAGCTTATGGTACATCCAGACGCTAGAATAGTATTTCACATTGAGAGAAAAAGAGCTGTGAGACAAGTTGGGAGTAACTAAATGAAATCAAAAAGGGATGCATGTTCTCTGTCCCTAGTAATTCTGTTCATCTAATCATTAGGTGAATTCTTGAAAAAGACAAATCTATGTAAACCACAATCAGTGACTTCCAGAGTTTGGAGAAAAGGGAAGGAAAAAGTGGAACAAATAGGATTTTTACAACAATAAAACTACTCTTTGTGGCACTGTGATGAGGCAACGTCATGGTCATGATATACTTGAACAGCATGAATATACATGATATGCATGAATATACGTGAATGCATGATGTAAAATGCTACTACTGTGGTCTAACAGTGTCATGGTGCATGCATGCCATTGTACAAACCTGCAGTATGTGCAACTCTATGACTACTACAACCTATTGTGAACTTGAGATGCTAAGTGACAGCGATCTATCAGTACAGGCTCATCAGTTACAGCAAGTGCGGCCTCTCATAGGAGATGCTGACAGTGGGAGAGCTGTGTGTGAGGGCTGAGTAGAAATAGGGCATCTATGGGAAATCTCTGTGCCTTTTGTCCAACTTTGCTTCTAAACCAAAACGGTCCTCTAAAACTCTATTACAATCACATTGGTAACATCTTCATTAATTTTGAACCGATTGTAGTCTTTTTTCTGTGAAACCCTTTGTAAGGCCACTGTGCTCTTCAATCCTTCCTCTGTAGCAATTCTTGAACTATATTGTTAGTAAAAGCATACAGAGAACTTATTATAATGCTAATCACTAGTTCTTCACCCAAGAAGCATCACACAAAAAAGTTCTAGCCCATGATGCTGAAATAGGAATTTTTCACAAATATATCATAGAATTCTGAAATAGAAGGTAAATAAAACAATTTTGAGACTCTTTTTATCCATAGTAGTGGGCACAGTCCTCACTTTCCCCCACATTTTTGGCTTCAGTCTTGTTCAATTCACACCAAGGTTACAATAACGTGTTTGCTGGGGATTTGATGACCTTCTCTTGCTACAATGATTCCTTTGTAAACCGTCAAAATAATCTTCTGCGAATACCAGTTTTATCACATCACCTTCCTGCTCAAGAATCAGCTACTTCTAACATATCAAGTCTAAACGCTTGGCCTATAATTCAAGGTCCTCTGTCAGCTGGCACTTCTGTGCCTCTCTAACTTTATCTTTTCCCACTACAGACTGACGCTCCCCTCCAGCTAAATCCAGCCAACTTTCCACTCTTCCATGCTACTTGCCTTTGTGGCTTTGAGTTTCTCAGCAGTTGGAATTCCCTTTTCTCATTTCTGCATCACATAGTAAACATTGTTACCAATTCACCTACCTCAGAAAAAATTTCCTGATTAAAATTGTCTACACAGTCTAGTCATGGTGCCTGCTGAATGAGACATATACTAAACTCCCTCAGATGGTTAAAACTCACAAGAGAAGCCCCTGAAAATATAAACTAGGAATGCTGTGTTATTTTTCAAATGAACCTGTGAGACCAAATTAGTGCACTATTATTAATCATGGTTTAATAGAGAATGTATCTATCTAGGGAAAATTACTAAAAATGAATGAGCTAAAGCTTTTAATGTAAGTTGGGTTAAAATTTATAGTGCTTCAATACAGTGTAACTATTCATGATGAGTGAATGGAAAATAATGGTGATATAGAAGACACTATTGTTGAACATGGTTATGGTAGCAGTGTACAATAACAGAAATGAGATATGGCAGTTTGCAGGTCTGTCTATACACATGCATGATGATTCTTAACCATTACCAAAGCACATTTTACTGGTATAAGGACATTAGTTCATTAGTATTATTTATTGTTAATAGTTTGTGATTTTATAGCCACAGTCTACATATTAACTGCTACCCTCCAAAAGGAGTTGTGGTCAGTTCCTACGAAGCAAAAATACTGTAGAAGAGAATCCATCACAGTGCCATCCTCCTCCACACATGCCCAATCCATTCATCCAGGCAAGTTTAGTTCCAGAGTCCTCCCTGGTTTTCCATGCCCTTACAAACATTTGCAGTTAAACAACTTGCAAATATGTTGACTGGGCACACTTTGGTATCACCTTGTGACTTCAGTTGCACTTATTTAATTACTGAGAAACTGTACATAAGGTGTTATTCCATGTGCCATAAAACTAAGAGTTATCTAATCACATGTAACTCTTTCCACATTGTATTGCTTCTGCATACTCACCATATACCACCCCCAAATCCATATATGCCAGGCATGCTTTTTAAGCACTATAAATTCTAACCACCACATTGACCTAGTTTATGAAAATAGTAATATTTGTTTAGCATACTGTCTTATCTAAAACTAAATGAAACTAAACCATATTATAAAATAAAACATTTGTATACTAACCTCCTATGAAATATCAGAACCATGTGATGGGGTGGGCAGGATACACTCCTTCAGTTATGCTTCTTACCACATTAAGAGAAGGACGTATTTTTTTTCTTTATATTTCTTTACTCAGTTTACCTTATCTCCACCTAGGAGGAGGACATAATTTATGATATGTCTTCTGAAAGAGGATGACTCAAGACAATGCCCCCCCCATAGACCCACACAAGAGGACCTGTAAACTCTTGCCAGACCTAGAAGATCTTATCCTAGTAACTAATTTTTGGAAACATAGACATTCATTTTGTCCTTAATCAGTTCAAGTTCTGAGGTTACCTAAAAAGGTTTGTACCTAAGAGAGAGGGGAGTAAGAGAATCAGAAACAGAATTAAGACACTCTTCGGGACTTGTCACATCTTGCAACGCAGCTGAAGGAAGCAGGCTGCAAAGGACACAGTGATGGAATCACACAGGCTTTTGGGGGTGAGGCACCTACTATCTCTTTTGTGTTCCCAGGTATGATAGAGATAAAAGCAATACAAAGCAAATTGAATGAGTCTAGCCAGACTGGAATAACATGCTGGTGAGAAAAGAGTGATAGATACAAGGCCAGCCAAGTGAACATGCAGTCTCACCTGCCAAGTGGGTGGAACCAAGATGTTGGGAATCTAGACCTGGAATTCCATGGGCTTGTCATTAAGTTGTAAGATAAAAGCTGCTGGAGTAGTGCTTAAAGTCAGCCAAGAGCCAGAAGTAAGCCAGACCCAGTGTAGAGATAAAGACATAAATCTGGAGCCAAGATGTACTCTTCTGAATCACTATACTAAACAAAAGTTTCACTTATTAGTTAACCACTAATTAATATTTGTAATATTATCTATAGGTTGAATGCCAGAATCTGGTGTACATCCAAGAAATGGCAACTTTAAAAATTAAAAATGCTGGTCCTTGTAGCCCTTTGAAGATTTTAGTGGACAAAGATAGCCAATCATAAAGTAAGCAAATTATGTCAGATAAATACGACTTATATATGTGCAGTATTAGAAAGAAATTAGAACTGATATATATGTATAAGTAAACTGATATATATGCATGTGTGAGTGTGTAAGTGTGTGTGTGTGTGTGTGTGTGTGTGTGTGTATGTGCAGTATTAGGAAGAGCGTCTATAGGGTAGGATTGTGTTGTTAGTTTACACAAGTGCCTAAGGAAGAAGCCAGCTAAGAGAGAGAAGGAGTGATCTGTGTATTTTTGTCAGAGCAAAGTTTATATATACAAGCGCATTAACCGTGTGTTTTGTAAAAGTAACAAGGGGGCCTGAGTACCTGAGAAGAATATGTAGAATGTGGGAAAGAGCACACTCACTCTGAGATGTAAGATGGTTGTGAAAGATCAACTAGGTCTTGCAGTCTACTGCAAAACTTCTGCTTATTACCTGCAGTAGAGCACATTTAAGCAGCCAACATATATTTAAACATGATAACTCATTTGCGCAGCATTGAAAAGATAATAAACATAAAGAAAAGATGGAAGGAAAAAGAAGAGCAAGAATATATCCCCCCACACACACACAAAACTAGGAGTGATAGGTTAGTACAGACCTTGGTGGTAGCAGAAGAAAGGATGAGAACAGTGGGGACATCATTCTGAGAGGTTAATCAGTAATAGCTGCTGAGAAACTGGAATACTGTATGTGGAGTGAGAGAAAATGATGCATTAAGGATTATTTTAATGTGAGGGACCTGAGAAGCATATCTGAGTTCCTTTAAGGTAAGAGTAATATGCTTTAGAAGAAGTCAGAGTTTTCGCTTTGAATATGATGATATTGATATACAAATATGCCATTTGGAAGCTGTTTGTATGAATGTGATTTCCCCAGATGTGGTAGTGCATGCCTTTAATCTTCAGCCCAGTCTAGACTATACAGCAAGTTCTAGCCAAGACAAGAGCATTCAGTGACACCTGTCTTCACACACACACACACACACACACACACACACACACACACACACACACACAAGTAAATAAAAAGAAAGAATGAATGAAAAATAAAAATGGAATGTGTCTAGATTTCAATGCTATTCAAGCCCCTGAAACAGGCAAAAATTAGACATTGTTAGATGAATACAAAGATTCAAATGACATGAGATTCACAGGTTGTTTAAAGTTTAGGAATCTGAGAAGTTACCACCCATCCAGTCCCTTGAAAAGGCAGATGTAGGAAGACAACCCAGGGAGGAGTGTAGGAACTGGAGAGAAAGTCAAATACCCGAGTAAAGGAATAATGAAAGCACTGAGTAAGGCATAAAATATCCATGACCTTGTTTTGTTGGTGATGAAACTCAGCTTTGCCAAGATGTATTATGTACATAACATCATAAAATTTTAAATAATGTACACATTTAAGCTTTACGCCACCTTTTTAATAGATGTATGTACATTATACAGTGTTGAGTTTCATAAAGATGATTTATTCAAATAGACCATACATTTTAACTATTCTCCATGGTCAATTAATCTCATCCTTGAGGTTAAAACAATAAAACAAAAGGAAGAAACAAAGGGGATACAAATAAGAGATGGAGAATTCAAACTATTGCTATGATACTATTCATATGAGACACTAGAACTTCCACCAGTGTGCCACTATTTATGAACTAAATAATGTATGCCTATAAACAGGAAGCTGTCTTGTGTACTCACTTAGAAAAACAAAACAGTAACAGTTCAGCTTATGAAAACTATTATATTACCAATACTACCATTTTTGATGCATAGCATAAAATGATCATTCTTGGATGTAAAGGTTAACCATGCTTTCACTAGTAAAAATAATCTCTAAATCACTTTCGAACATCAATCATCCAAGATGTTCTTGGCATCACAGTAAAGGAAGTAATTTTATTGTTTATAACTCAACACAGATAGTAGTATCAACACTATCCAGGGGAAAAACTTCTGTAGACAACTCGGAAGAATTGCCTCCTATGTGAAGTCACCATCACAAGACTGACAGAACTGGGACACGGGCATAGATTTGATTGGATAAACTCTGATTCTTTGTCTTTAAGCAGTGACTACCTTAGCAATTGATATAGCAAAGACCATCCCATACTTACTGTACATTAACCTAAAATAGAAACAGACTTTGTAGTTGTTATCTGTTTCCAAACCTGAGAATTAGCTTATATTCTTGCAAAAAGAGTGAGAAATAGGCAAATATTTTGCACAAAGTGATCATACTGTATGTGATAAAATAATACAGCAAGAATATAAACACTTTTGTGAATAAAGTTGACCATTTTCAAGAATAATTTTGTAGAGGAACAGAAGCCTATTTGGAAAACATTATTACTTTTATTCAACAAAGGAAAGAAAAAACTACATGCAATGTTTTGAAACTGCAGTAATTAAAGATAGTTATCTATTCAATTCATGCTGAATTCCCTAGTTTCATAGGATTATGTGCTAGATTAAGACTGCTAAGCCAAAATTCAAACCAATACATAGTACACAACAGCAAATAATCACAGGGATTTTACTACACAAAATTAAGAATTCAAGTATATTTTAACTGTTCTGCATGCATTAATACATTTAATTTTGAAAATCAAATAGTGAGGTAAGGAATTATTCTACTTTATAGAAGAGAAACTGAGTCACAAAGAGTGAGAAATGCAACTTTGCCAAGGTTGTAGTCTTAGAACAATGGAGCCATGAGTGAACTCAGACAATTGCTCAGTCTATAGGAAGAGTTTAAGAAGACCAAGTGTACTCCACACACTAGAAGCAGCAAGAAGAAATTCCAGAGGCATTCGAGTGTCAGGGATCAGTGTTGAAAGGCAAAGTGTGTAGTTACAGTGATCTATATAAAGGAATAGCAGGGCTGGACTGAGGATGTAGATACAATGCAGATGCTAAGGAGTAATGTGATTTAATAGGAGACTGTGATAGGAAGGCATAGTAAGTTTGATAAGAATATTGAGTTGGTTGCCTGTGCTTCCAATCGAAATAGAAGGATGAAAGAAAAGGTGAGAAAATACTTTTATTCAGGAGAGAAGTACAACCCATACAGACTTATAGACCAATCTTTGTGATCATCTTGTGCCTCTTGACACCTATGCACTTTCTGTGCTTTTGCTTTACTTTCTGGAACACATATCAGCAGCAGATGGCCAACACAAAACAAACTCAATGGCATTTTTGCCTCGTGCTTTGTCATTCTTTTTAAACCTTACATGTCCTTTGCATATATATTATGGAACCAGATTTGTATTTTTTTTTATTAATTTATTCTTGTTACATCTCAATGTTTATCCCATCCCTTGTATCCTCCCATTCCTCCCCCCCCCCCATTTTCCCATTATTCCCCTCCCCTATGACTGTTCCTGAGGGGGATTACCTCCCCCTGTATATTCTCATAGGATATCAAGTCTCTTCCTGGCTACTTGCTGTCCTTCCTCTGAGTGCCACCAGGTCTCCCCCTCCAGGGGACATGGGATCCCTGTGGGTGCAAATATGTGTCTCTGAGACTATATATATTCAGGGTTTCTTTTTCTTGTTTGCTTTACCATAGTCTGGTTTGTTTAACGTCTTTTATTCTTATTATTATAATTTAGATGCCTGTTTGTTTTCTAAGGAGAGAGAGAAAAGAGTGTGGATTTGGATGGAAAAGGAAGAGGGGAGCCTCTCAGAGGAGTTGGGGAATAACAAAGCATAATCAGGATATATTATATGAAAAATCTACTTCAGCAAAAGAAAAATAGAAAAATGTATGTTCACTATGTTCACTAATTCTTTGAAAACTTCACAAAATGTGTTTTGATCACACTCAGAAGCCCTTCCACAACAGTAATTTGATACAGTATTATTACCCAAAGTCCATAGTTTATGCTTGGATGATATTTTATCTTTTATTTCCAGACTCCAGATGCAAAAATGGTCCATGTACTCAAACACCATGTTTGGCTTGATGCATTATCTCTAATGCCAAGAACACCTGGACAGGTTGATGGTCAAAAATAGCATGAATTAATTATTTAATTCATACATGACTTTTATCACCATGGAGTGTCAATTAATTCAGTATGGCCAACGAAATCACCTTTTAAAAATTGGCATTGTGTAGATCCCCCGAGCTATTACATCTGAATGCTGTCACTGACCCCCATCTCCTTTTTGATTCAACAGTTGTCAAGGTATACCCTGTCTTCCTACATGTGATTCTAGACCCTAACAAACACAAATAGAAGGACAAAGACACAACTTCCAGCCATGTCTAGGTACTCTAGCAGAAGGACTTTCGCACTAGAATTTAGTTTGTCAATTTTCTCGTTTTGTAGTCACTCGCTCTATCCAGTGTTAGGATTTCACTGTTCAACACCAAGCCTTAGGATGTCTCAACTGTTCTGTGTTCACTTTGTGGACAATGAGATGGCTCACAGGGTAAAAGTGCTTGTCCCCCCAGCCTGATGGTCTGAATTTAACCTCCAAAACCCACATGTTGGAAGAAACTGACTCTTGGCCATTTTCCTCCTATCTCAATACAGACAGACAGACAGACAGACAGACAGACAGACAGACAGACAGTCAGACACACACACACACACACACACACACGCACAGACACCAAACAAAAACAAAATTTAATTAAATAAAAATTTAACATTTTAAAAAACGTAAATAACTACATTTAAATAAATGTTTTATGTATGTACATATATACACAATTGCGTGTATTAGGTTTTCTGAGGCAATCTTGGCAGCAAATATCTTCCTTTTGTGCTTCTAAATATGTTAGTGCTTGTCTAAACCTGTATGTTAATTTCATCTTCTGAAATTAAATCAGCACACAAATAGTCACAATCTCAAAATCTGAGACTGTTAACACCTTTCATTATCACTAACAGACTTTCCTGAGACAATAAATTTAATAAGGCAAGGGGAAATTTTATAACATGACATCATTAAAGAGTTTATTTAGATTTCCATATGTTTTTCCTACAGAGGAAGACTTTCCAGGCAGCTGGGAAATTTACCTTGTTGGCTGACACACTTTTCCTATAAAATCTTTTACATCTGTAACTACTCCAGGTGAAGGAAAATTCTTAATCACCATTGCTCACTGTCTACCAGATCTCAAATCTTTGCTACTGCTTTTCATGAAGAATTCTGAGAATACCTTAGAATGTTGAAATTAGCACGCAGAGTCAATGAATATCAGCCATTTCCTATTTCCAGACAATAAATTCCAGAATTTTAATTTTATATTGTATTTTATATGCTTGCTTTAAAACAATTTAATTTAATTATTTTGCAGATTCAAATCACAACAGGCAAAGTATATGTAGAAAATGCTCTCAGCCATTTGCTGAGGGATGTCAGCTGCATTACTAATGCTGGGATTGACTGTTATCATTTCTGTCTTTAGAATCCTTTCAAGTCTGGAAAACTCTGAACCATGTATGTCTGCTTCTTATTGCTCTTGAGTCATTTCAGATGTATGCATGTCTGCAGCATGCCTAGAACACCTCAGAAATATTAAATTGAAGAACTTTAAAGCATAGAAAGCTCATATTATAGAATGTCATCACTTTATAAGTGCAAAACTAAATGACTACAGCCAAATAATATTTCCCAGATAAGTATGGCTGCTGAAGGACAGCACTAAGAATACAACCAAAAGATCACACTCTGAGCTAGCTCCAGCAACTGTATGTATATCCAAAGATGTTCTGTCTGCAGATTTCTAATAAAGTCAGGATTACATGGGTCTAGACCACATCCCAAAGCTAGGTTTGAATTGCCAGATAATAAATACTTTAGGCTTATCAGCCCATAATTTCTAGTATATAGTTTTCGTAGCCATATCTTCAGCTGTGCCATAAAAGAAGTCACTAGAAAAGAGATTAACAAAAAGCAATAGAAATGGCTTTCACTCAAGATATGTAATAAGGTTTCAATTTCATATAATTGAAAATTTTTACAACATAGTCCTCCCTTTTAATTTCTATCTACCACTTGAAAATACAAAAACCATTAGAAGTTCGCAGACTATGGGAAAACATTCTGTGTGCAAAATTGGTCTTTGAAAGGTTGGATCAACCATCCTTGATATAGAACAATGACAAGGGTGTTTTAAATCTTGTGTCAGGTCTGGTGATTCAGCTCAGTACGTGCTTGCTGAGCATTAACAACCATTGGGTCGATGCCAAAACCGCCAATGAAAAAAAATGCATGTGCGTATAGTCTACAATTTCATACACAGAAAAGTAACTGAGAAAATTTTAGAATTTTATTTAAATATAAGCATTCTTTTATTTTTCCTTTTGTTAAAATATATTTTTCACATAATCTATCCTAATACAAACAGTATATATACATATATATGTATATATATAATTATCTTATAGTTGAGGTTCCCCTCAACTCCTCCCCACCTCCCCTTCCAACCAGAACCACCCCTTTCTGATTCTCATTAGAAAACAAACAGGTTTCTAAAGGACAGTAGAAAATAATAAAATGAAACAAAGCTAGCACAATAAAATGGGACAAAACAAAGAATCACAAAGAAAAGAGCCCAGCGAAAGGCACAAGAAACAGATAAAGACGCAGAGACCAATTCGTTTGCATATTCAGGAATCTTAACAAACAATTAATGCTGGGCCAATTGGGATTGGAAGCTTTCTTTGAAGGTGTCCTGGGAGCTGTCTCGTTCTTGTGAGGAACAGCAACTGAAGCACTTGGTGCTGGAACATGAAGGATGCAGGATGTCAGTGTCCAGCATGCTGAGAGGAATGAATCCTGTCAGGTCTGATCCAGTGTCAGTGTCTAGTTCTTTTGTTCTGAAAGCATATAATTTCTCACAAGCATTTTACAGTCCTAAAATTACAAACGTAAAGGTGTGCAGGATGCACAATTAAGGCTGGTTTTCTGCTCTTTGTATGAGCAGGAAAAAAGACATCTGTAAATCTTCATTCATGCCATATGAATAATTTTTAGACGCACTAAGATAGGAAAGATGTTTTCTTTAAGGCTGTCAAATTCAAATAGCCAAAACACTAAACATGTAATGTTTATATAATTCCTGACTGTGTCATGGTTCTTCTTGATATAGGTAGTTTATTGTATATATGTATAATAATATAAATGTATATGTAAAAAATAAAAATGTTAAAACAAACAAAAAACACTTAATTAGAAGCCATAATATATATGCAAAGGACCAATAGGGTGAAGCAGGGAGAAATTTATATTGAAAATAAAAATAAGTAAAATTTAATTTTTTAGGAAGGAAAAGAACTGACATGACATTACATGACAGGGAACTTCCAAAGAGGCCACTGACACTGTTTTCTTTTGGCCATCTACTGCTGGGCATGCAACCTGCTCTTAATAGTCGTTTGCTCCCCAGAGAGACTTTCTTGGAGAAAACTATGTTTTTCTTTTGGAAGTGGTGATCAAATGGAGACTGCTTCTGTATTAAGGATGGGACATGTGTCCATTTTACCATCCAGCTCTAGCACCCCATCTGGTTCAGGCTCTGTTCACATTGCTTCGGTCTCTGAGTTTGTATGTGCATCAATCCTGTTACTCTAGAGGGCCTTGTTTTCTTGGTGTTCTCTCTCCCCTCTGGATCTTACATTCTTTCTGTCTACTCTTCTAGAGAATTCTCTGAGCCATAAGGGGAAATAATAATAGAGACGTTCTGTTTGGGGCTGGATGTTCCAAGGTCTCTCCCTCTACGCATAATGTCTGGCTGTGGCTTTCTGTATTATTTCTCATCTGCTGCTGCAGGAAACTTCCCTAATGATGGCCGAACAAGGCACATCATTTCATTGCCATTGCAAGGTAGTTTTCCTGCCAGGCATGGTGGTACACACCTTTAATCGCAGCACTTGGCAGGCAGAGGCAGGTAGATCTCTGTAAATTTGAGGCCAGTCTGGTCTACAGAGCGAGTCCAGGACAGCCAAAGCTACACAGAGAAACCTTGCCTCAAGGAAACCACTTTTCTTTTGTTTGTTTGTTGCTTTAAAGGCAGTAGAAATTGGTTTTATCTTAGGTCTTTCTCTGGGCCATCTAGTCTTAGGTACTTGGTCACTGAAGTAGTGTTGGGTATGGATTCAATCTCATTAAATAGGCCTTAAGTCAAGTCAGATGCTGACTGGTTGGTTACTCCCACAAGCCTTGTTCCACCACCGCACTATCATATATTCTAGCTAGGACACCATTGTAAATTAAAGGGTTTATGGCTGGTTTGATAATTATGTTTCTCCTTTCATAGCGTGCAGAGTACCATCCTGTCCCAATAAAGCTAGAACATAGGGGTGAAGGCTCTAGGCAGGTACCAGCTCAACTTCTCCATGTTCAATGAGTTGTATAGGTGTTGGGGCCTTACTATAAGTTTGTGGAAAGCAAAATATAGTCTAGACAGCAGCCTAGGTTGTTCTGGGTTCCCATGAGATCCCTTTGGCCAAAAAATTTAACTAGACTTAAATCAATCACTTCACTGGAAACTTCATTTGGTGACAAGAGATGTTTAATTGGGGTCTGTCTCCTCTAATTTTTGGCTATCTTATTGAGATTGCCTTCACAACTGTATATATTTTCGAAAACTTCTACTATATTAGGCTTTCTTACAAGTGGTCAAATAGTCTTTAATTTTACCTGTCTCATGCCATAATTCCTTCTTCACCTCCCTCTCTCCTCTATCCCCCATCTTGAGACTCCTATTCTAGTCCCTGCCCCCCAACACCATCCATCTATAATTCTATTCTATTTCCCCTTCCTAGGAAGATACATGTGTCCCTAAGTAGTCCCTCACTCAACACCTGACCTCTGTGGTTCTATGGATTGAAGCTTGGTTATCTATGACTTAATAGCTAATATACACATATAAGTGAGTACATACCATATTTGTTCTTTTGAGTGTGGGTCACATCGCTCCGATTGATATTTTCCTACTTCTATCAATTGATCTATGTATTTCATGATTTCTTTTTTGTGTCTACACAATATTTTATTGTGTAAATGTATCACATGTTCTTTACACATTCATAAGTTGAAGAATATCTAGTTTGTTTCCAATTTCTGACTATCATGAATAGAACATCCACCGATATGGTTGAACAAGTGTGCTTGTGGCCCACTTTCCTGGTAGGTAAAGTTTTTCATGGGGACGTACCCCTTGGACTAGTGTCTCGATATAAGTGAGTATATACCATTTGTCTCTTTTTGCTTCTGGGTGAACTCACTCATTATGATAATTTCTAGTTCAATCCATTTGTCCACAAATTTTGGAAATTCCTTGTTTTTAATAGCTGAGTAGTATTCTATAGTGTAAATGTACCACAGTTTTTTTATCCATTCTTCTACTGAGGGACACATAGGCTGTTTCCATGTTCTGGCTATTATGTATAAAGCAGCTATGAACATGGTTGAGCATATGTCTCTGTTATGTGGTAGGGCATCTTCTGGGTATATTCCAAGGAGTGGAATAGCTGGGTCTTGGGGAAGCCCTATTCCCATTTTTCTGAGAAAGCACCAGATAGATTTCCAAAGTGGTTGTACTAGTTTGCACTCCAACCAGCAATGAAGGACTGTTCCTCTTTCTCCACATCCTCGCCAGCATATGGTGTCAGGCGAGTTATTGATCTTAGCCATTCTGATAGGTGTAAGATGGAATCTCAGTGTCATTTTGATTTGCATTTCTCTGATGACTAAGGAGGTTGAGCATTTCTTTAAATGTTTCTCAGCCATTTAATATTCCTCTGTTGAGAATTCTCTGTTTAGTTCTGAGCTCCATTTCTCTATTGGGTTATTTGGTTTGGTGGTGTTTAATTTCTTGAATTCTTTATATATTTTGGATATTAGACCTTTGTCATGTGAAGAGTTGGCATAGATCTTTTCCCAGTCCGTAGGCTGTGACTTTGTTCTCTTGACAGTGTCATCTGCCTTACAGAAGCTTCTCAGCCTCATGAGGTCCCATTTATTAATTGTTGACATTAAGGCCTGGGCTGTTGGTGTTCTGTTCAGGAAGTTGTCTCCTGTGCCTATGTGTTCCAGACTCTTCCCCACTTTTTTCTCTAACTGGATTAATGTCTCTGGTTTTAGGTTGAGGTCTTTAATCTACTTGGACTTGAGTTTTGTGCATGGTGACAAATAGGGGTCTAATTGCATTTTTCTACATGTAGACATCCAGTTAGACCAGCACCATTTGTTGAAGATGCTGTCGTTGGTGTGAGAAGCCTGGGAGAATTAGGAAATAGAAGGATCCAGAGGGTCCTGGAAAACTACAGGTGGTTCTGGGCCCTGGGGTCCTCCTCAAACTATGGCACCAGCCAAGGAAAATATAGGCAGTAAACTTCGAACCCCTACCCAGACTAGCCGATGGACAGAACATTCTCCACCGTTAAGTAGAGAAGGAGATCTGACTTTCACACAAACTCTGGTGCCCCATATTTGACCATGTCCCTTCGATGGGGATGTCTGGTGGCACTCAGAGGAAGGATAATAGGTCACCAAGAAGAGACTCGATACCCTATGAGCATATACGGGGGGAGGAGGTCCCCCTCAGTCACAGACATAGGGGAGGGGGATGGGGGGGAAGTGGGAGGGAAGGAGGAATGGGAGGATGCAAGGGATGGGCTAACAACTGAGATGTAATATGAATAAATTAATAATAAAAAAGAAAAAAAAAGTGTGCTTGTGGTAGGTGTCTTTTAGGTATATGCCCGAGAGTGGTATAGATGTGTCTGGAGTTAGATTGATTCTCCTCTTCTTGAGAAAGTGACACACTGATTTTCATAGTGGCTGTCCAAGTTTGTACTATCACCAGCTTTGTATGAGTGTTGTCCTTACCCCACATCCTTAGCAGCATGAGCTATCACTAATTAATCTTAGCCAATCTGATGAGGTTAAGATGATATCACATAGTAGTCTTACTTTGCATTTTCCTGATGACTAAGGATATTGAGCATTTTTTTATTTGTTTCTCAGCAATATGATTTTTATCTTTTGAGAACTCTGTGTCTAGAGCAGTACCACATTTTTAATGGGGCTATTTGTTTTCTTGATACCTTGTAGCTTTTTGAGTTCTTTATATATTTTATAATTTAATCCTCTATCAGATCTGTAGTTGGTATAAATATTTTCCCATTCTTTAGGCTGCCCTTTTGTATGAGCAAAGGTGTTCTTTGCCACATAGAAGCTTGTCAGATTCATGAGATCCCACTTATTCATTTTTTTATCTTAGTGTTTGTTTAGAAAGTCTTTTCCTGTGCCAATGAATTCAACACTATTCTCCACTTTCTCTTCTATCCGGTTCAGTGTATCTGATTTTATGTTGAGGTCTTTCATGCATTTGGAATTGAGATTGTGCAGGGTGATAAGGATGGGTTTATTTGAATTCTTCGAAATGCAGCCATTGAGCTGAACTATTTGTTGAAAATGCTATCTTTTTCCCATTGCATATTTCTGGCATCTTTGTAAAAAAAAAAAGTAAAGTGTTCATAGATGTGTGGATTCATGTCAAGATCTTCAATTCAATTCCATTTATCAACATGCCGGTTGTGCCAACAACTATTGTTGCTATTACTGTATCTCTGTAGTACAAGTTGTGGTTGGAAGTGGTGATACCTCCAGCAATTTAACTATTCAGTATAATTTTACATATCCTATTATTGTTTTGTTGTTGTTGTTTCCATATGGAGTTGAAAATTTTCCTTCAATATCTGTGAAGAATTATATTAGAATTTTAATGAGAGTTGTATTGAAGATTTAGATGACTTTGGTAGAACATTCATTTTTACTGTATTAATCTTCCAATCCATTAGCATTGGAGATCTTTCATTCTTCTGATATCCTCATGAGTTTCTTTCTTATATTTCTTAAAATTTGTAACATAAGAGTCTTTCACTACTTTGTTAGAGTTACCCCAAGTTATTTTATGTTATTTGAAGCTATTGTGAAAGTTGTTGTTTCCATGATTTCTTTCTTGGACTGATCAAGCTTTTATTAACTTATGTAAAATTATCTAGATATGCATAAATAATTTGTAATAAAAAATTTAAATATCCTGTTATTTTTAATATACTTCCATTAACAAATATTTGAGGTCATCCACTTGAGAGAACAGTGATAAACAACAGGATAAATTCAATTATATGTAGATTATAAGAACTTGCTATTCCAACCAGACATGGTGGCTAGAATCAGTTACTTTTCATTCAGAAATTATTAAATGAGTTAAATGACGTATAAGAATAGCAAATTCTTCTTTTCTTCTTTCTTTCTTTTCTTCTTTTTTGTTTTTGGTTTTGGTTTCTATGTAGCCTTGGCTGTTGGCTGTCCTGGATTCACATTGTATACCAGGCTGGCGCTGGCCTCCAACTCACAAACAACCTCCTGCTTTTGCCTCCCTGAGTGCTGGGATTACGGGCACACACCACCACACATAGCTGGCCCCACACTATTTTCAAAGCATTATTATATAATGTTTGATTTTTCTGCATATCATAATTTTATATGCTGGTATATTTTTATAACATTTTTTAAATTTTCTTTGACAGTTTTGTAGATGTTTATGCATTCTTATTACTATAAATTCACCCTTCCTAATCTTCTGGCCACTCTTGCCCAATCCCTTTTATTTATTTCCAGCATTCCTGATTTGGGAGGTGAGGGAGGTTGCTGGATCATCTGAATTTTCATTTGTTTGTAACTATCTAGCAGACTCTGATGGACTCCCCAGCAGGTATACAACAAAGGAATATGACTGATTTCTGTCCCCATTTATCAGTAGTCAATCATTCAGTAAGAAAAAGTCTGCCTCCATGACCCATAACTGACGGTTGATAGCCCCATTCCTTGTAGGCTCATTGAAAGTAGTCATATCACTGTGAGATCATGCTGTGTTTGCTGTCACCGAAACAGATTTTCACAATCCATTCTCTATCTTCTGGCTTTCATCGATTTTCCCAACAGAAGTTACATTTTCTATTTTATAAGAAGAATATAAATCACAACTAAGGTGATTGTGACATATCTCAATACATTCGTTCTTCTTTCTCCATGCCAAGGGAAAATACAACCACATTTAGACTTTTGACTCTTCTCATTCACACATGACTGCAATATTGACAACCTTCATGAGTTCATTCAGAAAAGGTGTATTCTATTACACCTTGAGACATGGTTAAGGGAAGTGGATGTTGACAAAAATAAGGAAAAAAATGACTTAGAGAGATACATTCATTCCTTCTTCTTCTTCTTCTTCTTCTTCTTCTTCTTCTTCTTCTTCTTCTTCTTCTTCTTCTTCTTCTTCTTCTTCTTCTTTAACTTTGCCATGACCAAAACCTGAATGGATTAGATGCAAGGAAGAAAAAATATTTGAAGTCAGATTTCAAAAAAATTTCATTCTATCACAGAGGGGAAAACACAGTAGAGAGAATGTCTCCAGCTATTATGGGGATTTTGTTCACAAGGTAGCATGCAGACCGGGACCAGGGTCTTACAACCTTCCAAGGTCCACAACTAGTGATGTATGCCAAAGGCTAGCCCAACATTTTCAAGTCACCACAGATTTTAAAATAGTGCCACAAGAACCAATTTGGTTTATGTTATGGTTAAGGACATGGTTAGGGCTCAGAATGCAAGCCTGTGGGGAGCATGCCAGACTCCAGTCACAAGAGGAACTCTTCATTGTAGGACAGATAGCCCTCATTTACACAGATAAGACAGTACTAGTGAGGAAACATTTGTGAGAAAATGTCAGAAGGAATTCCAGCAGTATAATAGGAAATGTGGAGAGGTCTATCCTGGAAAGAGTGTTTCTGGAACTTATAAAGCTGAAAACAAAACTCAAGAAAATCATCATATACTGATTCAAATTTTTCATTTCAAACATCTAAATGCCGGAATACTTAAATTGACAACTGATAGAAATACCTTTGGTTTCTTATGAAATTTCTCAACTGAACTGCCACTTGTCAAAAGATGACATAAATTAGAGTGAATCACATAGAATGTCTGCATGGAATCATATAGGTGATGCTTTTAAGAGAGAAACCTGTGTGAACTCCTTTGATTAAAATTGTTCATACTGATAGTTCTAATGTATAGAGTGAGAGCTAATGTATCTTTTCATTTGGGTAGACAAATAGCAATAATTCATATTTATGCTCTATAAAATTATAATTAAGTACACTCATCTCAGAGCTCATATTTATATATGAGCTATCAAATGGCAATGCTTGCTTTTGCATTACTCCTAGTTTTACTATGAAGAATATGTAAATCATTGTAGTCCACAGCAATGAAAGCATGATCCGACCCACAGTGCACCGTGGTGTGCTGTTTCAATTGTGGCCCCCTTGGCAGGAATTGACATGAAGCAGGTTTTGTCTGTGGGATTTGGCCTGTCATATGAATCATTCCCAAAGAATGAAGCCTTCTCTGTGGCTGGATGAAGCTCAGAGGGTGGACCACGGAGCTTCACCTTTCTCTCTTGCCTTTTTGTTCTGAAATTTACTGCTTGACAAGCACACAAAGCAGCAAATTGTGATTTATTCCTGCAGGATAGAAGACATCATTACATATTTTCCTGTTCTTCAGCCATATTTTTAAAATTTATTTCGAGAAATCCTTCTTCAGCTATAGAATGTTGATTAATGGCTATGGTGCCTGTTTGTATTATTTGAGTGGGATAAGTCAAAGAATAAGAAGTTGTACTAAAGTCTAAAGCAAAATCAAATAGGCTACATATGCAACTTTCTCATAGATAGATAGATAGATAGATAGATAGATAGATAGATAGAGATAGATAGATACATGCACACACATACACACACACACATGCATACACACACATGCCCATGCACACACAGACACAAACTCAATGTTTTGCCCCACATGTATTCCATAAGGTCTCTATACAACAAAATTAATTTATGTGTAAAATATATCTTAATACTTAACCATCAAAGAACATTTTAAATATATATATTGCATCTTATATTCATGTGCATTTAATAGTAAAAATTTCTTCTCAGTCATTTCTTTAAGTCTATGTATATAATTGCTCTTATAAGAAAATATATTTTTTTTCAGAGAAAGCAAAGCCTTGAAATTCATGTATTTTTAAACAAAGGCTACAAAGTCCTAAAATACCTATGTTGATTAAATTATTTTCAAAAATTATGCCTTTTGTTTGTATATGTTACCAATCATAATTTTAGTTTTAGTGATAAAACTATTAAATATTGTACATGCATGATCTCTTTTTACTGTTTGGTTACTGAGAATAAAAGAAGTTTTAAGAGGCTTAGTGATATGATAAGGCCAGTATTTGCACTCTACAACCTTAGAATTAAAACTCATTTCCCTTATATGAAACTATTCACATCTAAGAATCATTTTTGCTGAATGTGACCTTGAGAAATATGATCATATAGAGTCTTGTGGTATCATGAAACTGTGTGATTATTCAAAACGTCATATGCATTTTAATAATTTTAGTCTACTTGCAATAGAAATAATATTCTGTGTCTTTAATAAGCAAGACTTGGTGAACCTGACTCCTCAAATTAAGTTTTTTTCTTTAGCATCTTTTACATAGATTTAAATTTTTTAGTTGTATTACTACTTGTGTGTGTGTGTGTGTGTGTTTCTGTGAGAATATGTACAGTGATTTCAGGTGCCTACAGACTCCAAAAAAAGTTTTGCATCCTTGGGAGTTGGGAGTACAAGGGAATAAATGCTGCCTGACAAAAGTGCTGGGCAATAAGCCATATATGGTGTTTGTCCATCTCATGTATTTTTATTTCTATTTTTCTTTAGGCTTTACTCATCACATGTTTACAACTCCTTACTATTCTTTTCTATTATATTATTTTATTTATTTACCCTGAAGGTACTCTTTGGCAATGACATTATTTTACCTTTTTCCCCAAAGCTTTGATACAGTCACATGGCTTCACTTACAGGGTTCATATAATTTCTCCAACACATGAGGTCATTTGAAGCATTCAGTTGAGTTTAGTAAACCAGGATAATTAATGATCTAAGAAGTTGAACTCAGAAGTCTCAGAACCTAACTCATGTTTAAATATGTAATGACTAACTGTACAGTCAAGGAAAAACTCTCTGTATGTGAGTCAATAAGAAGGAAGCTAATGGTAAGACTAGACTTTTAGAATTTCTAGAAGTTCTAGCTATTTTCATTAGATTTACACATGTGTGCAGGTGTGGAGCAGTCATTTTGTGGACTTTTCCCTCTGCCCTCTGCTTCCACTCTTACCAAAAGCAAACTGCCTTTGATCCAAACACTAAGACGTTTTCTTCCTTGATCAAATAGAGTTCCCACTCTAGGCTTCCTGAAGCCATTTCCTGCATGGATGCCAGGCACAGTTTGTCCAAAGCATGTTTTGGAAATGGAGCTCCTGGTTTCAAATGCTGTTTCTGGATATTGAAATTCACATCTTTTAACGTTCACTACAAGTCCCTGCAGCACGTGATCCTTACGTGTATTCTAACTTTACCTCGTATGCCACTCTGTTGAGTTCATTATAGTGGGATTCTCTGTCTGTCTGTCTGTCTGTCTGTCTGTCTGTCTCCCTCTCTCTCTCTGTCTCTGTCTCTCTCTGTCACTCTGTCTTTGTCTCTGTCTGACTCTGTATCTTTGTTTCTCTCCCACTCCTTTCCTCTCCCTGTCATTCTGTCTCTGTCTCTACACATATATATGTATGTATACATATATATATGTATATGTATTCTATCTGGCTACTATCTTTCATCTATCTATCTATTTATCATATATCTATCACTAATATTCAGAACCAACTTCAGTGGTTTGTTTTTGTTTCTAATAAGAAATCTTCTAAGTCTGTCATCATTCATTCAAGTTTCAAATTTTATGCCAGGTCTCAGAGAGACCACTTTGCTCTCTATAGATTTTATCTCCCATTGGTCATGCACAAATCTTAGAGTGTTAATCACTTCCACATGTTTTATTAGAATATATGTTCTAACTTTTCCTTCTATTAACTAATAATGTTATTTTATACAGGAGACTGGAAAAGTTCTCCCTGGTTGTTTTTTGACTTCACAGTTTCCACAGACAGTGGAAGCAAGGTATAAAGCTAAAGAATGGAACTACTGATGATCAAAGTTCAAAACCCCACATGAATTTCTGTGAAGCTGTAAGCAAATATTATCAAAGTAAAAACATGTGGAAGTTAGTTTTCAACTGCTGCTTAAGTTTTCTACAGGAACAAAATGAGAGAAAGGAGTGAGTTCTCTGGTCTTTATTTGTTACATTATTGAGGTGAGACCTGTTTAAAATCTCACTGTTACATAATGGCATCTTTTGATTGCTGCACATCATTAAAGATGGACTGTCTTTAAGGAACTTGTCTGGATTCATGCTTCTAAGAACATTCAAAAATTTCCAGCCCCGCTTTGCCTTCCTCGATCCTCATCTGCAACAGGAAGTAGCCCTACTGTTAAAGTAAATCACAATTTAAACCAAAATACAATTTTCTCTACATCCATTTTCTTAATCAAACACTCAAATCTAAACTCACAATTTGGAAATACTCCAGTATATTAACTCTGCACACTATTTCTCATTCTTAGTAGCTGAGGTAAATGGTTTAAAATTGTATTATGTTTGAGGGTTACCTGATTTTTGTGTGTGTGTTCGACCACTGGAATTTCTGATTTACTGTGCTTGAGAGCCAAATATTTGCTTGCTGAAAACTTCCAAGATAATATTAATGTTGCTGGTATAGGAACTATGATCTCAGAACCACTGGTTTTCATAATATGCAGAGGATTTGTTTTTATAGCTGCTTTCTTGAGTATTGTTGGAACAAAATAAGTTGTGAACTGCACTTAACCTGTGTTATTAATGCTGCCTGCATGAACTCCTCTGACCCACCACTATGGTTTATACTATCTCACAGTATAAATATAATACTTCACTTTCTTTTTTTATTTCTTTTTTAATATACATTTATATTATTACACATATATAAAATAAACTACATACAGCAAGAAGAACCACAGAACAATCAGGAATTATATTCATGTTACATTCATAGTGTTTTGCCTGTTTGTATTTAGCAGCCTTGAAGAAAACATTTTCCTATCTCGGCGGGTCTAAAATTCTGAATGTAACTCAATATCTATCATATCTCATCGCTATCACTTAAAACATCTATCTAGACCTAAAATCCTCAAATAGCTTAGTTTCACAATTAAGATTAGTTGTCTGTGGGTTAATACTTCACTTTCAGAAAGAGAAATCCAAATCTTCACCCTTTTGTAATTCTTGCTGAATTACAGTTGCCAGTGAATAAATAAAAAATAATGTGTATTCAATGTCTAGTAATTATATATGAGATGCACATGTTATATATAATACACTGATTATATATAATAATATAATTAATATATAATATACTATATATATATACTCTCTAAATATTAATACTGGCAAAAGTGAATGAGAAACAGATAATGAGCACAAAATATATCTTGGCTAAAATTTGCTATGTAGAAGTTACCAACTAATATCAGAGGATGAAAAGATGTTTTTAAGTGACAGTCAATATAAGCTAGGGCATTCAGGGAAGGGTGATACTCTTTTGTAGTGAACTGGGATAATGTAAATTATCGAATGACAGGAGTGCACTAGTGATGGTTAAGTGTATGTGTATGCTAAACTAGAAGAGGAGCCTGCTGGATATTTGGTCCTACATTAGTCTGGGTGTTTCGTTGAAGATATGTTTGGACAAATAAAGCATGTGTTCTTTATCCAGAGGGCTTGAGGTCTAGAGCTCTACTTCCCTTGACCAAGATCACTGAATTGTTTTGATGATAAAATAACCTGCTTCCCTTCAGATGAGAATTTATAGATCAACTTACAGAATTTTGTATTGGATAATCTCCACATGCCATATGAACCAAATCTTTACAAAAAGTACTTTTACATATCATTTACTTATAGTATCTATAAAATATTCAACGTGTGAAACACTGTGTAAACAGAAATAATAATAGATGTGTGTGAGAGAGAACTCTAACAAAATGGTGCTCAAGATGGGAAACTGGGTGGGGTTTGTGTGTGGGCAGAGTTGAACATTTCAAAACTGAGTATACCCAAGCAGATACAAGGAATTGGGTCAGAGGGGGATTAAAGAGGATAGGATGTCCGGTAAGGCTGAAGTCAGATGAACATCAGACATCACAGATTAGGTCTCTGAAAGTGAGAGACTAAGTAGAAGATAACATTTGTCCTAACATGTCGGTAACAAAATATTTCATTTCGTCTGGTAGGCAGTTAAAATAATTTTACTAAAAAAGCTATGATCTGAGTGGTTAATCTTAGGTAATTAAACTCACAGTGTTAAGCAAATAGAATAAAGTGTAAAGACACTAAAGATAGAGCAATGAACTAAGAGAACACGATGGAATCTGCATACGGGTAGATTATTTAAATCACAAGAACCCTTGCTGGAGGAAGATGGCAGAGAGATGGCATAAAACTGGGAAATGTGCAGTTTGAGAAACCTTCAGAAACAGGGTGGCTATACAAATATCGAAAACTTTGGCTCACAGTGGAGCACGGTGACCTCTTATATGCATATGTGATTATAAATGAATGTGTACGTATATAAGCAGTGCCTTCTAGACACTCAAAAAGACAAGTGCTTACACAGTCAATTACCTGTAATAAATAAGCAAAAGTCAATCCATAAGAAAATATATCTAATGACATTATTGACATAAAACATAAATTTTAAGATATACAAATCATAAATGTCTATTTAAATTTACTTAATATTGCAGTATATTGTAAGAGCATTGTTATTATTTCTTTGTCTTTGTTCCTTAACACCTAAAGTAGCAAAAAAAAATATGCTATGGTCTTAGGGACAGTTATGAGCTTTCTGACAAACCATAATTGTCTAGTACCATATTTAACTTCGGGGTGGGAGAGACATTAGTTTACGAACATTATTTTTTTTTTAAATAACAACAAAGTAGGAAATAAGTATGGTAACAATTTTAACTCAAGGAGAGGCCTTGATGTTATCTAGTCTCTGTATTAGTTTCTTTGTTCATTCATTTCCAATCAGCCACTGAATGAATTTTTTACACTTTGATATTACATTATTCCATTCAATCCTCAGCCCTCCCTAAAAATGAAAAAAAAAAAAAAAACCAACTCCAACAGGGTCCTACTACCACATCTTCTGTCTTCCTATATGTCTTCCTTCCTGCCCTCTGCTAGAATGTGGGGTTCTAGGGATTATTTCAGTGTTCCTCATTAAAGCTTGGTCTTCATGTGCAACCCCTAACAGCAGGAGGAGGGGCTTCTCTGACTCTATTTCCTGCCTTGGGATCCCTTTCCTCTAACTGGCATGCCTTGACTAGCTTCAATAGGAGAAGATGCACCTAGTCCTATTGCAACTTAACATGGAAAAGCAGGTTGACATTATGGGAGGTCTCCCCGTCTCTGAAGAGAAAGGAATGGTGTGGGAGAGGGGAGGAAGGGAAGGAAGAGAAACTCTGATCGGCATGTAATGTAAAGTTAATTCATTAGTTACTTAATTGATTAATTAATGGGAGGAAAAGGAATTCTGTCTCTTTTCTGTCTGTACTCCGAGATGTCTCTTGCCCATTCCTACAATATCAGTGTTGCCTACTCTTAAGAAATAAAGTTTCATTGATGATAATTTCCCTACATCTTGCACAAAGCAATACCTTGAATTATAACACATCCCTCCACTGTCACATGTAGGCAAACTCCTTAAAACTGGAACAGATTCCATATTAGACCCTTGCATTCTTCCCTGAATCTCTAGCCAGGTTTCTCCTTCCACTGTAGCACACTGGCTTCTGCAGAGAATGCCAGAGGTTGCTCTGTCGCTAAGTGAAGTCTTCTGATTGATCTGAAGTCTTTTCTCCATCATCATGTTACTTGATACTGTGTATGTACCAACCCCAGTAGACAAGGATCTTCCTCTATATTGTCTCCACATTCCATCAAAAGCTTTTTTGTTGCTTTCTTCTTTTCTTTTCAGACTTAAAATTTGAATATTTGAGGTTCTTTCCCTCATGCCCTGCTTGCCCCTCCACTCATTACTCTTCAAAGCTCATGAATCATCTATGATGAGCCTCCATCTGTGCTGAGATTTGAACTGACTTGATCTTGTGCTGGTCTTATGCACTCATAGCTGTAACTACTATGAGTTCATGGGTTTAATACCTGGACAACATTCTTGTCCAGCGAATATTGCCTCACTGCAACTATCCACTGCATCTGGTTCTTATTAATCAACTACATCCCAAACTGTCTTTCTTTTTGCTCGGCTTTTCTTTCCTGATCTCAGAACCAGACAATATTTTCTATGTTCAACTCTTCCATGTATATTTCTCCCATTCACCTTCCATCCTATCATCCTACCACTTCTGGCAGTAAATTTTGTCTTCTCACTCTGTGAATATATCTGCAACCTCCTCTGTTTCCAGTGATTTCACAGTACATAACAGTTATATGATCAGTTGTGTCAGTATCTTCAGTGACCTCCTGATTTCACATCTACTCTCAGGATGTTCTGAACACAATAGTATATAATATCTAATTTAAGTATTGCCACTTAGTGTTCTCGTTCTGCTCAAAAATAAAGTATACTTCCCATCCCTCTGAAGTAAAAGGTGCAATAGTTAAAATGGCCACAAAAAAAAAAAAAAAAAACATAGAGAGTGGTCCACCTTTCTATCAATACCTGTATTAAAACACATTGAATGAGAACTTCCTTGATCAGTGCCTCTTAAACCTCGTTCTTCTGAGTTTTTCTGCCGTATTTAATTTTATTTCTTCTTTAGCATTTATCACTATCTAACATACAATATACTTACATGTTTATCTTATAAAATAACTGTGATCTACAGAAAGAAGAGAAGGAGACCAGAGTCTTACTTTTCTTCAGTGCTATATTGTCGGATTTAGTCGTGTGTGAAACATGGAGAACGAATGTAGCACACTGCATTTTGCATATGTGTGCTGGTTAGAGAAATAAATAGTCAGAATTTCTGGAATTTTTAATTAAAAGTGTATCATGTAAATTAGAAACAATACATAAAATTTAAATTTGAGGGGGAAATAACACAAAATATGAGTAAAAAAATAAGGCCTCATGTTTAACCTTTCAGAGAGAAATGCAAAATACTCTGACCAAGTAGGCATTTATCCAACTCTTAAGATTGAAGCTAGAGAGCACAGTCAGGGAGATCAGAGTAATTACAGAAACTCAGAGTCCTCAGAGTGGGTACATAGACCATAAAACACTTCCTCAGACTCGAACATATAGCAAATCCAAATATAAGAGTTTGTTATTGTTGTTGTTGTTGTTGTAGGCAATTGTTTTGGGAAGGAACTCATTCAAAGATTAGAATCTTAAAATATTTTAGCTCTCAAACATATAAATCAGTAATCTTTCTATAGGAGTTATCTCACAGCCTTTACATACCAATATGATTTGCCAAGCTGCGTGTTGCCAGCATTTTGAAAGAGAAGATGGCTTTACAACAATAATACTTTAACTCCCTTAGTAGAAACAGTAAGTTTAATTTCTAGAGAATTCTAAACTATAGATCAATAACTTTAAGCACACAAGTGGATTCAAAAGCCACATTTTGATTTGTTCTCTATTCATTATGTGTATCTTTTTAATGGATGATGGTGTGTTGCTGCATACTATAAGCCTTTTTCAGAATGCCCCTTCAGATCTCCCAGGTCACTAGTGGAGGAGAAGAGAAATGTGGAAATCACTCTTATTGTGAATCCTAGTAAATCAAATATCCTCCAGCCGCTTCTCACAAAGAAAGAGAAGTCCCATTAGCTCCAGATAAAGATGTGAATGCTTATATTAAGTCAACCAGTTTTGAAATATTGCCCAGAGACAAAGGAAAATAAACAAAGATGTCCCAATGACTTGTGTGCCACTAAGTATGAATGCAGATTGGCATAATAAATGGAGGAGGGGGGAAAAGATCAATATTGATATTTTCAAATAAAGGCTGGTGTAAACAAATTGCAAAGGTCCTTAGAAAGAAAATACCAACTAATGTCACTATACACTGAGGACAGGAGTTTTAAAGGTATGCTAGATACCATTGAAAATAATAACACTGAAAATGATAACTGTTCTTGATATCTGCAAATGTATTTCAAAAATGCACGGGAATAACATTTTCTATACATCTTTAAACAGAGACTTACAGAAAGAATGCGCAAGATGAAATGAATTTCTGTAAATTGTTAACTAGCCAGATAGAAATGAAGTGGGTCGTAGAATAGGTTGTGTTCACAGTGCCCCCAGTACGTAGCCCCCAGCAGCTGAGGTTTCCATTCCCAGCTTTATCATCCTGCCAGTGATAACTGAGGTGCATTACTTGGCTGATCACTGGAAGCTTTGGGATATCAAAGGGTCTGGTATCCCAGGAGGGGAAAGTGAGGGAATACACTTACTTGCAGCATGATGAATATGGTCTTTCCGTACCAGCAGCTGTCAAACAGATGAGCAGCTTAGAGCAGAGTCAGGGACCGCAATGTGAGCTGGGCCCAGAACTAATCAGGTCTAATTAAGACAGACATGTTATGGTCCTGTAGTGTTGACAAGGTCCGGATTCCTGTAGCTATAAATGAGGCATGTTATAATTAGGATCTAATTGAAAATCTGGAAGCGATACAAAACCTGTACCCTCCAAAATCTAAGACAGGACCTCTGTGGGTTCTGTTATGTATCTTATAAGTCTATGAATGTTCGGTAAGACATATAGTTTTTAAAAAAAATAAGCAAGAATAATAACAGCAAAATATGGTTCAAAGGAGTGGCATATGAGGGTAATTTAATATATTACTCAGAATAACATGTAAATTGTAGATATATAAATTATTTTTATCGATAATGTTTTATAATTGTTTCCTAACTTATTGCATTGAGATAAAATTAGAATAGCTTGCATGGAATAATACACTTAGTTAAATGCTCATGATATCTAGAATTTCAAGGAACTCTGTTAATTGAAGTTATTTTTCATTTTATTCTTTTTTTTCTTTTTTCCTTTTTTCTATTTTTTCTTTTTCGTTTTCTTTTTATTTTTTCCTTCTTCTTCCTTTTTTCCTTTTTTTCTTTTTTTTTTTTTTTTTTTTTCATTTTATTCTTTTCCTCACACTTAGAGTTGAAACAGGATCATTGAATTCACCTTAGCTGCATCATCATGAAGAAATGTCCCGAATAACACTGTTAAGATTTTAAAGCTAGTTCTTTAATGTGCTACTCATTGCCACCTTGCTGTTCTCCAGTTCTTGACATCAATAAAGTCGAAAATGATTCTCATAGTTTAATGGTAATCCTGTTTCAGACATACATCATAAAACCAAATATCAGTAAAACTGTGGTTATTCAACAAGATTGTCAACTTACAATTTAATCCTAGAGCAGATAAATTCAACTGTTAAATAACAAATTCAGAGATCAGTGACAAATTCACTTCTGTACTGTATTCTTGTTTTAAATTCATTGCTTTTTGTTTGTTTGTTTGGGTTTTTGTTTGCTTAGTTGCTTTTCAGAAAGGATTTCTCTCACCATTATTTATAGAACATTCTCAGCTTCTTTGTCTACCTTTTATTCTCCTTATAGAACTTTTTTCATACAAAGATATTTTAATGGTTTATTCTTCAAATTCCTATTTCCCTCGCTATGAATGAAATATCCTTGCTTTGCTTACTGCTATTTCTAATGCTTGTCGTTGATAATGACTTATCCTCAATGTGAAATGTATGCACGTTTCTCATTTACAAATGGCTTATGTATGCATGCTCCACTTGTAGTTCCTTACCTCGTTCCACACAGACTGGGGTAATTAATCTCTTGGCTTTTCTGCATGTATTGAGTTTTCATTTTCCTAAAACTATATACTTTATATAACAAACAAAAACTATGTAATTTCTAATTTTTAATGACATTCTGTTTTGTATTTACAGTTTAATAAAATATTTGTTACAACTACTGTAAAATAAGAGAGATAAAACACTTGGTGTGCTTGTAAACTGATATAGCAATGGTTGTCTCCATGAAGCAGTAGGGTTTGTGGATTTTATAGGTGTGAAATTAGCCAAAAATTCTAGAAATATTTTAGGTATGAATAGAGAACTTGTTACTAATAAAATAAAAGACACTGAATTTTAATCAGACATATAGGTGCGTATTTCCCTCAACATACTTTCTCGTTTTTTGTTCCTCTTATTGTGGGGTTATTCATATTGTTTTAGGCATCACTTCCAAATAAATCAATTTACTGAATGTATGTTTCCTAATGTAATTAACTCAAACCAAAAGCCAAACTTCATTCTACAGTTTTCTGACTTCCCAGTTACATGCTTGATTTCTTACTCAGATTTTCTTATTCTTTGTAAACCTACCATCACAATAACTATTAAGTGATCTGAGAGTAACAACACATTTTATTGATAATTACAAATTATACATATTTAATATACTAGGAGAAATTTCATTTATTAAAAACAACTTTCACATGCTTACATTCACCTAATAAACAAATGAAAAAAATGTTAAAAGTGTGAGGCAATTAAGCCATCCATTAAGAGCCTATGATGGACAGTAAATTTTAGTCTATACTCCAATGATAGTTTAAAAGGCTTTGCACTGTTTTATAAACAACACACTTTAGAGGGTTGCCCTTTCTTCCTTTCTTTCTTTTTCTATCTTTCTTTCTTTCTTTTTGGACTGGGAGCTCATATTTCACCAGATGTGAAATCATTTGGTTGTATAAACAATTTTTTCTTTCAGAAATGCATAAGGCTTTTATTTCTCTTTTTTAAAGTAGCAAGGAGAAGTCTGTGAACGGATAATATCTATAGTTTGAACTGGGCATCTCAGAAGGGTCCGGGGCTCCTATACACTGACATGATTTACTGTCTGAGGTAAATAGATTGGCTCAGATAATGCTGGCTGATCAGTGCACCCCATCTCTGTAGCAGGAAATATTTTGTGAGGTGAAATGATGACTCCTGAAGGTACTTCCTTGAACCCTCAGTTTTCCCTGACCTCTCTGCCTTCTTTTTCTTAAACAAGTATGGAAGGAACTAAGACAATTTTCAGGGTTTTGCTTTGGTTTTTTGTTGTTGTTGTTGTTGTTTTTGGTTTTTTTTGTTTGTTTGTTTGTTTTGGTGTTTTGAGTTCTTTATTTTTTATAGCAGAGCAAAGAATGTTTAATAGAAATTTTTAAGAATTTACCTTGAGTATTTCATTATTATAGATATCGAATTCTCTGTCCCAGGAGTCTAGGCTAATTTTCCTTTTGCCTTTTTGGAGGGTTATGAGCATAAAATGGCATATAGAATAGAGGCTCAGTGCCACCGTTTTGCTGAGTCTAGTCAGTGAAAATTGCTCCACTATTTAATGACTCATTTCTCCTTTCTAGAAGCCAATTCCCATCTTATTGCAATAATTTTCCTTATAAATGTTGAAAGTTTCGATTGTCCTGGGAACAAAAGACTATTGTACCTTGAGAAGGAAATAATTATAACAGAATTGATGTTTGAAGATAGAAAACAAAGTTTCTAAATTTTAAGGTCAGTCTTAGTTCACTTACCATCACCTCTTCCCTTTACATCCCCACATGGCATCATATGCGATACAATTTTACAACTCTTGTGAAAGACACATTTAATTGTTAAGTTTCAAAGAGTGCAACAACAAAATAAATTCAAAGGTGGCACCATGACTATATCCTTCATTATGTTTGTGTATCTGTCTGTTAAATAGATTTATGCAATAAACATCATCTTGCTTGTTCTGGGGGAGGGAGCTATCTAAGATTATATCCTGTCACTAATGTAATGCTACACATCTACATGTTTATGTCTGTACCTTTGGCAGTTAAGATATGCTGAAAAAATGGGTCTGGATTTTTTAAGTCTCTCTTCCAGCTGCTATCCTGGAGTTTTTCACTTTCTGAGCCTGAAAATGTTAACATTTGATAAAGGAAAGTATTTTTAATTCTTAGAAACTCGTGGCTTCAATTTTCTTTCCACTCATTTGTATGCTCTTCTTCTCATGTCTGAATTGACAACAAAGTGTTTGGTTTGCACTACTCCCTTACTGCTACAGTACCCTAAGACTGACTTTCATTTTTCTAAAGGTAATCCTTTCATAATAAAAATTTCTCATTTCACATCAGGAGCTATGAATTCTAAATATGCCTTAAATTTTTAAGACAATTGGAGACATTTTATGTGTTGAAAATATATTCTAAAGTATCTTTTCATCTTTTTATTTATTTATTTATTTACTCTACATCCTGGTTGTAGTCTTTTTGCTCTTTTAATCAGTTTTCTGAGGGTAGTTGCCTTTTAAGGTATTTAAACTTGATGTATTCATTCATTCTTATATGTAGGTCTTTATCTGTTCTGAATCTTAAACACAAAAGAACAGTTAAATCTCAACAGTCTTAAAATATGGATTAGGGTTTCACTGTTAATTATCATTGACATTAAGACTTACCCTGCTGAAAGTTAAGGTAGGACCGATTAACAAAGTTGTTAGAGGAAAAATCAAGCTTTCTAGCTCTGGGATATGATCAGAATGGAATGGAACTTCTAGGGTGTGGAAACCAGGTCCAACTGGGCTGCCTGCCTGTCTTGCTGTTGCATGTCCTGTTTTTAGCAGCTTCCGTCTCTGTGCTTATGTTGGTTAGCTAGTCATGCTTACCGCTCTGAAAACACACCCCTCCCTTCCTTGGGACTTTCCCTCATGTGTGCAATCACCACTTGAGGGATTTCACCTGCAAGTGGCATTGCTGCTTTGCTGCCTATAAAAAGGCTCTTTGGCTGCTGAATAAAGGCCCTGCTCTCTTAGCATGAAGAGCCCGTTGTTTTATTGTGTGTTAAATCTGCAGTCCCTCGCCCTAGATTCCGTACACAAGTGGAGGTCTCACCGAGATCAGGAAAGAAGGGATGAAGCTGAAGGATTTCCGGGGAAGCTAGCCAGCACCTCACAGAGGTAGGAAACAGGCATATTTGAAATGGGTGCCGCAAGTTCTTCCACAGTTCTGGTATATCAACTAGTGAAATTGTTAGAGGCTCAAAGCACCGGGATTAAGCATAAGACTGTTAAAGTTTTCATAAGAACAATAGTATTGAGTAGCCCTTGGTTTATGGTATCAGGAGAGCTAAATATCCAAGATTGGGATCAGGTGAAGTCTGACCTCCAGAGGTTTTCACAAAAGGAGGGATCCAACAGTGTTCCTATCACTACCTTTTCATTGTGGCATCTCATTAGAGATGCACTTAGAAGCAAAGATGAGAAAATAAGAGAGCAGCTAGGAAGTATGGAACTTGCCCTGAATGAAGTGCAAGGGGAGCAATCTGTAAAATCTTTGGCCCCATCTGAGATTGCCTCTGATATATCTTCTAATTCTGAGGAGGAAGAGGCAATTTTAACCTCTGAAATACAATACGGGCCCTCAAGAAGTTGAGGGAGTGTAAGATCAAAGAAAAAGAAACTAGAGGAGAGCGACCCCTGGTGTATAACCCAGATTTTCAAAGTCGATTACTTTTGGCAGAGCCTTTTGCTCCCTCTCGGGAGTTGTCTTTCCAGTAATTGAAGGGCTTCACCCAACTAACCCAGGGCAAACGCAGAGACAGCATGAAGCCCTCCAGTTTAAAGACATAAAACAACTTAAGGAGGTAGTTATGGCTTATAGTCCACATGCCCCTTTTACTATTGCCACTTTTGAATCCTTCACAGGACAATTCTTAACACCTAGTGGTTGGCAACAAATGTGTAGAGCAGTCCTCAGTGGGGGTGATTATTTCCTCTGGTGCAGTGACTATCAAGAACAGTGTATTCAGACCTCCTCATGTAATGCAGTGGCCGGGGTTCCACAGAGTAACATGGATATGTTTGCAGGCATGGGTTAGTATACTGAACTTAGTGCCCAGACACAATATGACCTAGCTGTGTATGCACAGATTGCAACTTGAGCCACGAGAGTTTGGAAGTCCTTGCCTAATAAGGGGGCAGGAGAACAGCTGTCTAAAGTGGCCCAGGGACCCTAAGAGCCCTTCCACATTTTTGGAGATGTGGAAGGAGCCATGCCTATTATTAAACAATTGGCCTTTGAAAATGCTAATAAGTATTGCCAGGAAGCCCTTAGACCTTATAAATATAAAAGTGTGAATGACTATCTGAAAATTTGCTGAAGAATAGATACTACTCACATAATGGGGCAAGTAATAGCTTCTGCTCTTCAGGGACAGTCATCTTCTGGGGAATTCCAGCTGAAAACATGTTTCAGATGTGGCCAGACAGAACACTTCAAGAGAGAATGTACTCAGAGGGAGATTGGACAAGCTCGAGACAGAATTGATCATACCAAACAGGTCCTCATGCCTTTGGCAGGGGATAACCCCACTGCCCAGACTTAGCTGAGCCTTGATAAATGAGTATCCAGTAACGGGTAAGACCATGGAGGTATCTATCAACCTAAGATAGGAGGGCTTTGATGCACAAAGCCTTTTCAATGATGGGTAAGATAGGAAACTAATGTCCTGGCAACCTAAAACAGGACGGGGCGGGGCGGGGGGGACTGTGGAAACCAGGCCAAACTGGGCTGCCTGCCTGTCTTGCTGTTGCATGTACTCTTTTTAGCAGATTCCGTGTCTGTGCTTATGTTGGTTAGCTAGTCATGGTTACTGCTCTGAGAACACACCCCTCCCTTCCTTGAGACTTTCCCTTGTGTGAGCAATCACCTCTTGAGGGATTTTACCTGCAAGTGGCATTCCTGTTTTGCTGCCTATAAAAAGGCTCTTTGGAAGTTGAATAAAGGCCACTGCTCTCTTAGCATGAAGGACCCATTGTTTTATTGTGTGTTGAATCCGCAGTACCTCGCCCTTGACTTGGTACTGGGGTGGTGCAGGCACCACACTAGGGGAACAAAATCCCTTCAGAAACAGCTTGGAAGTTGCCTTAGAAGGAAGATACTTATCGTGCATGATTGCCTTATTCTATTCCTCAGATATACCAAGGTAAACTACAGCCTGTAGCCATGTGAAAGCTGTTTCACGTGTACTTAGTACCCACTGCAGCATTAGTCCTGGAAATCCAAGCCTAGACATGGAAAAATGTGGGAATCAGTTGGACTAAGACAGTCAAATGCTCCTTGGCTTTTAAAGGAAACACTGCATTGTGGAGAGTCACCCAAAGCTACTGTTGGTAAAAATAAGCGAGGAAATAATGAGTAAATGTTACGTGCTTTGAGTTGCATGGTGTTCTTTGAACTGCACAACGACTACAGATTTGTGAATGCTTGCTTTGGAGGTAACAAGTGGTATGGGAAAGACACAGAAAAGACACACAAAAGCATTGCAGGCAAAACATAGTGACTAGAATGTGAGGGCTTCATGACTACATGCACAGACATCTGCAGTGTAGTTTATATTAATTCTATGGCAGTGTAGCTGTTTTTTTTTTTATAACGATGGGACTGAGATGTGGAATCACAAGAAGTATCTTCATATATCATCACATATCAATATATATCATCAGTTAAACTCTATTTCATATGTTGACATACTTTTGATCAAGTAAGTCACTTATTTGTTTGTTCTTATGCCACTTTCAGGTAGGATAAAATCATTACAGGATAACAAAAGTATATTGGACTAGGCACAGTGGCTCACATCTAAGCTTTTGCCTATTGGCTATTCACATAGTGGCTTTCACCTAGAAGGCTTGAGGGAAGAGAATCACAACCAGTTCTTGGGTGACTGTGTCTATATAGTGAGTTCCAGTTTGGAATAGCTACAAGTGGGTGAAACAGTGTTTAACACACACACACACTTTCAAATACCAAAATTATACCATGTTTTAGGTACTAGTTTAATTTGCAAGAACAAAAACATTCTTATTTCATTTTCCAGCATTATTGAAATTCTTTAAATGTCCTTTGCAATGTGTGAACTTATAAAATCTGGTTTTCTTTTATCAAATCTATCAATATGAATTTTACCAAAGACACCAAAAATGACATTTTTAACAATCCCTCATGATCAGAACAACTAAGCCCTTGCTAATATCTCAAAGACTTACTTCAAGACATCTCAGAGATATTTAATTTCTGCCAAACAATTGTTTTAAAAATATACCCATGACCCTATCACCTGACACAACAAACATGGGCCAGGTAAAAATGAACGCTATTGACCAGTATTTAAAGGAATCTTTATTTTTTGCAAAGGCTATGCTCAAAGAGTATAAGACATAGGCATCTGATTTTGACCATGTCAGGAAATGAGCAACAGAAATGTGGTAATGCCCCAAGGAAACAGAGTTGTGTTATAGGGAGACCAGGGCTTGCTTAGACTACTCAGACATGTCTATGGTATGGATAGTTCCTGTACTAACAACCAGTTCCTGGAATTTTGTCTAGCTGTTTCATTTCGCTTGAGCCAAAAATAGACCCTGTGTGGTATATCTGTTCTCATTAACTATTTTGTTTATCCCTCCATTGGAGTCTTGTGGATTGCTGCTCATACAATGACACTAATTGTCCTTAGTGGCTGAGTAGATAGAGTCCATGCAGTCAAAACAGGTAACATTCTATATACCCATTCTAAAATACCAGAATTCTGTTGGTTTTATGAACTAAAAAGTCCTTTTCCTCTCAAAAGTTTGTTTTCAGAATGAGGCCCATAGCTCCATATTGTCTGTTTCTTTCCTATCTCCCCTCCCCCCCCCCCCCAGTGTGTGCCTGTAGGTATTACAATTAAAGTAGACCTCTCTGTCTTTGAAGGTGAAAGAATTTGGGGTTTTTTGGAGGGGGAGTTGGTTTTTGTTGCCTCGGAAAATACCTCGTATTTCCACCCATTAGAATAATCCCTTTTTGCTCTTATTTTGGTAACTTTATTAGATGATTCCATCTATTGGAATGTACATGATTGTTTCAAGTTGCCTAATGACTTGCACAAAGGAAAGTACTAACTCAGAGATTAAGCCTCCTACAAAGGGTGGAAAACTATAAAGGGGTATTTACCCTTGGGCATAGAATTTTAAGTTGCTGAAAGTTAGATGTGCTCCTTTGACATAGAGATTTACCTGAAGTAAATAGCAAGTATTAAGTCTTCTCAAAGGAAGTTCATGTCTGTAGTACACACAGTTTGCAGATTAGTAATTGGACACGCCGTGTGTTCTAATTCTATGTATAGGCTCTTCTTGGGTTCTCCCAAATTGTCTCAAATTCCTCCCTGTATGTGAGCCTTTAACATCTGTGTACCCTGGTCTACTGGGGGATGACACCAAATCTAGCTGCTATACATTGTTCATGTTATGTATGTCACTTTAAACTTAGATATCTGCTCAGTATTTCTAAGTGTTGTTTACTTCAATAATTAATATTTTGAAGGATATATTGTTTCCTGGTACTGTAGTAAAAATTTTTAATCCAATTCTTTGGCTGTTGTTGCAATATTTGAATATTTTCAGAATTGATATTTATGAGAACTTTTATAACAAACAATAAGGCTATTAGAAAGCATGAAATATGGCTTGTGTTTTTTGAACAGCAAGATATATGATACATGCATACATATGGGGCAAAAAAAGAATGTAGTTATGTCAACTCTGCTTTGGAGATAAGTAAGAATATAACGTCGGTTTTGCCAAGATAGTTAAGCATTAGTGTATTTCTTCAGTTTTCTTGAATTTAATATGGTGCTCTCAATGTAATGAGTTCAAAGAAATGATTCATGTTCCACAGAATCATCACCTTTTAAATACGTCAAATTTAGGTAAACTCCCTCTAGCTCTATAGTTGTCTATTTTGGATTTAACAAGCTTTCAGTTTCCTCTTTACAAGAATCCAAGGTAGAAATTTAGAATTGAATTTTTTCTCTGCTTAATTTTGGAGTGGAATCCTTCCGTGAAAGTAAAATTTAAATTATGGTCCTTATTATTTTTAAAAATTAATTCTTTGTATACTTTAATTGAGAATGTGAACTTCCAATATCTGTTATTTTTCAAACTGTTGAACACAAGTTTAAGAACGTTTGGTCCTTAAAATGAACTCAAACCCATGTCATTGTCTACTGAGTTTACAACTATGACAGGAGTTTAAGATAGTCTGGCACCCTGTGTCAGATGTCCTAACTTACAAGGAAGAAACTCTACACCCCTACCAAAGTAATATTTCACTGCTATTTGCTAACACAGACTGGTGCAGTCTTTTCAAAGGGACCATAAAATAGAGAAAAAGACAGCATGCACTACTGAAAATTTTAACTTTTAAGCCCTACTTCCTGAAGGGAGGCATATTACCATTGGTAATGTGCCTAATCCTTCACAATTTCACCGAGGTCAGAGACCATTAAAATAGGAAAGGAAGAAAAAAGAGGGGAGGGGGAGAAATGCACATTGAATAAAAGGCAGAGAGTGGCCTGGTTGGAAGAAGAAGGAAATGTACCTTTAAACCCATAGGCTTTTTTTTTCGTGTGTTGCTAATCAATCATGCTAGCTGGTGTGGTTATAGGTTAGCCTGATGATGTATTATCACAAGATCCTATGAGAATTCAAACTCCTAAAGGACTGGTCCTTTCTCACCAAAGCATATATATATATGACTTTTAAAACTGTATGTAGCTACTTTACAGGAGGCTGTAATAGTGAATTAAAGGATCACTAGCATGCTAATCATCCTCATTCACCTTATCTCACACAGGGAACTCTCAAGCCCATGATATTGTGGCGTCTACCCCTTTACAGAACTCGCGCGGAAAGGGCCTATTCTTAGACTGTTCACACAGTGTGCCACTGACATGATGTTCATTGCTCGCATGTGCCATCTTACTGCAATATTCTATTGCCTCGATTAACTATCACAGATGACAAAGTTCAGCTCCAGAGCACTGCTGCTTTTAGTGACATTTTTGCTGGCCTGTTAGAGTACTGACTAGAACATTGGCTATCCTTGCTAACAACATGGTACCAGCACACTCTCATGATGGTTCAATAAAAGAGTATGTTAGACTTTTCAGAACAATTGCTTTACACAGGTTGTAGAAATGGTTTTTTGTTTACACTAGGCATCCATTTGTTCATTTCTCCCATCCCCTGGAAGCTAATATAAATCAAAACAACTCAAATGTTTTTAATTTCAATGTGGGATCAGCAGCTGTTCCCCAGAACTTCAATTGACGCAAAAGTACGATTTTCGTGAGTCTAGTCAGACTGACAATAAAGCAAGATCTGGTTACCTCTCATGATACTTACTGTGCATATGCCCATCAGGGTGCTGAACAACAAAGAACTCTGTTTACTTAAATGCACAGTTTCACCAAAGTCAAGCAGTTACAGCACTTACGTCATTGTCCCTATAGCACTGTGAATCATGGTGGTGGAGAAATGTAATCAATTCCTGACAAGCTCTTTTGATGTGCTCCATTGTCGGCTGACATAACAAATGACCCATTGAAGGGTGCTGGGCTAAACTCAGCTGCTTAAAAGGAAATGGAGTTCAAGTGAACATTTCCAACAGTTTATTTTAAATGTTTATATTTGATGCAGTTCTTTAAAAATAATGTATAATTAGACTCTCTGCTTAGTTTTCCAGAGGAAAAAGAAGTATATTATAGAGAGTAACTGGAGACCCAAAAGCTTATTATTAAATGAAGTAATCATAAAACAAATGTTTTAAACACTAGCTAAACTGAGAATTATACTAGAATTGTATGAGTTTTACAAATGAGTCACCTCCAAGGATTATAACATTTTCAGTTTATTCTAAGTTTATGATTTGAAAACCTAGTTTTCCTAAGTTCAAATGTACCACAGTAATTTGTGGCATTTTATGTGTTATAGTTAAAGCCTTTTTAGGGTAACTGCAAGGGCAGAAAAATGATGGTAAGCAAAAAGTCAAGGCCATGCACGATCTGATTTTAAATCCATGATTCCATAGTATGTACCATTGGTTGCCGAGTCTCCCTAACACATAAGATGCCTAAAGTAGAGGGCTCCAGCACACCATAGAACAAAGGCTGATCTCCAAGTAGAAATTCCATCTGGAGCTAAATACTCTCCTTTAATTCAAGTGAAATGAAGTAAGTCAATTTCAGCTGGAGATCTATATCACTTCTTTCTCTTAAGCACCCCACTAACATGTCTGAGATGGCACAGTCTAGGTTCACCCACAAATCACACCACTCTTGCTTAGTCTATACAGAAAGTGTTACTATTCATCACTTACAGTTGGTATATCTGGTAAGTGTCCCATTATAAATTGAGGTTAAATAAAAGATGACTTCATAAATTTTGTACACTAAGGAAAGCTAATTATTGGTGAATTCATTTTATTTAGATTTATGTGAGGTAATACGTTAGTGTACTTGTGTATCATATACAATACTTGCTAGAGTATTTTGACGTAAGAGTGTTCTCCTCCTAGAGCCTTTTGCCATGAATCTGAAAATGTTCTCTTCGCTGTCATTGCATCAGTCTAGTCATATACAGTGTTCAATTATAGGGTCAAGTACAGCCTACATGGATTTCATACTTGCTTCTTTTTTCTTTAGGTGTATACATGTTTTCAAACTCATTTTAATTTAAAACACTAAAGTTTATAGGATTAGAAGAGAAACCAAAAAACAATTGCTTAAGATAACAAAACTTACGATGAACACATTTTTGCTTTTATCTGACTTTATCAAAGCCATAGTGTTCGTTACTTAGGGTTTTTTATTATTATTATTTCTTAAAAGTATTGATAAAGGAAGCTGGGCAAGGTGGTGCTTGCCTATAATCCCAGCACTCAGGAAGGCAGAGATAGGCTGATTGCTTTGAGTTTGAGGCCAACCTGGTCTACAAAGTGATTCCAGGAAAACAAAGGCTACACGGTGCTGCAATGCTCACCCCCCGTGAATGTCCCTGAGGACAAGAGATGACCCCGACTCTGGGAGTTCTGGGGCAAAGCAGAATTTTGTTTATTGCTGAAATAAGGCAACACTTTATACCCCCCTCCCCAAACTCCCATAGGCTGTCAAAGCTCTTGGCCCTGTCGTATCATCATGTGATTGGTGTGCATGGCTCATGCGACCTTGTACATGCTGATGATGAGTGCCTCGCTGGACTTTCAGTAGGATTTTCAGTTGGAAATTCAAATTGTTGTCAGCGCACATGGGTAGTCACTTGTTACTTCCTGCTACAGCACAGAGAAACCCTGTCTAGAAAAACAAACAAACAAACAAACAAACAAAAATTGATAAAGATTCTACTTTGTTAAGATCCAAATTCATTGGTTGGTTTTATTTGTTTTATGTTTTTATTGATAGGGTGTTTCATGCAGTCAAGGCTGTTCTCAAAAGCACTACTTTGTCCATGCTTCCCTTGAATTCCTACTCTTCTGGCCTCTAGTATCCATGGCAACTAGCTTCTTTTTCTTCTACAATTAAATTGATAGGGGTTTGTAATTTTATTTTTGGAAGTAAATACTGATGGTATGACACTGAAAGAAATACACATGCAAATTTCGTTTTTTAAAAAAATTGTGGTCCTGGCTATCCACTCTATCATTTAGCCACCTTTCCAACACCCATTTGCATGCCCAGCATCCTTCAAGATATCAGCCTTGTGTGGATGAATGTCAGCATGCCCAGCATCCTTCAACATACCAGCCTGTGTGTGGATGACTGTGCCCAAGTTATCCAAGTCTTTCTCTCAAATCTTTGCTTCATCGTGGTGTGTGATCTGAAGCTAACAAATCAAGATCTATGCTTTCTACAGTTCTGAATGCATAAGCACACATCCTTGAGTCTATTGTTAATTGCTCAGTACCAGACTTGCAAATTGGAGGAGTAACACATTCAACCTCCAGTTTGTTAAAGTGATTAGATATTGATTCTGCTTAGAAGAGCATAATATTTCTTGCAGTGCACTCTGAAGGACTATGTATAATTTTGGAGGCTCTTGTAAATTTCAACCTAAAGCAATCTCTCTGGACGTTTATGTCTAAAAACGATCAAGCCGTATGAGCATTTACATAGGAGGAATGTCCTTCCAATTTCCAGGGACCTTGGCACCATGCCACACACGGAAGAAGAAATGAAGGATTTGAATGCCCTTTATTATTGAAACCTTTCCCTTCATTGAAAGATCCAGCAGAAGAAAAGGGCTAGGTCCACAGAAGAAAGACAAAACTCTCAGCAAAGTGAGACATAATAGAATGAACGGTTTTAAGATATATTCCTTTAAACAAATTTTGTGCTTAGCAAGAAGAGCAAAATAAAGAACGTCTATGGGAAGAACGGGAGGCTAGAGATAATGGGAGGAGGGTTGGCATAAAGTTCTGTTAGAGTATACGCATAACATATGGAACCCTAAGTTTTACAGCTGTAAATAACAATAAGCAATAGTAGTAATTCTATGGCTCTAAAATATCTCTTATTTTTATGTAGAGAGAGAATAGAATAGTAGAAGATGATACTGAATTGATATTGGCTGTCATTGATATTTCCATATACTGTAATTAGACATCAACATAATGAAAAACTCTCATGAAATCCAAGAGGAATCAGATATAGAAAAATTTATATATAAACTAATTACGTCAAATACAAGGTTCCGATCTGGATTAAGGATCATAGTACTTTGAATTCAGGGGCTAGGGTTGCTGACAGCTTTCTATGTGGCCATTGTAGCCTCCCCAAAAAATAACAGCAGATTAAACAAAAACAACAAACACAATTCAATGTGTTTTTATTGAAACAAGGAAAACCCAGGAGAGAATAAGATGAGATCACTGGGGAATAAGAACAAAACATGAATAGATGGTTTAAAGGGGGAAAGGAAGTTGTATTGAGTAAGTGGAGAACAGTGATATAGCAGAAATAGAATTATGGGAGAAAAACAATACAGATCATATTTTACACACATGAAAATCAAGGAATGTAGAAATTCAACCACTTTTTTTCCCCTCCTTTTCTTCATTTTTGGGACAGGATCATACCAGGTTTCCTGGACTGACTTTGAACATTTGATCCTTTTACTTCAGGAATAGCTGGGATTATAGCCTTGCGTCCCTAGGCCCAGCTTCAACTATTCTTTTTAAAAGAATATTATGACCAATCTGTGTACATTTCCCTTGGGAAGATTATGTCTCCCACTCTCAGGGTTTCTTAGTTCTGTGTAACTCTTTGTGTAGGGCTGAGGGGTCATGTAACATTATACTGACTTAGCAGGTTGTACTTAGAAATTTATCAAAATATGTGCATGTAACAAAAATTAATTTTAACAGAGGCCATAAATTTCAAAGAGAGAGTGGCTGGGTATTTTGGAGGGTTATGGTTTCAAAAAAGAAAAGAAATAATTTTAAATGGAATATTATACAACTTGGCATTCTTTGCATAGAAGTTTCTCTTGTTTAATGGTAAAATAAAGATATCCCTAATGAAGATGCTGGTAAGTACGATGAGTCAGAGAGAATGACATAAAGAAGCCAATGTAAGTAGAATTTAAAACAGAATACACAATGCGGGAGCCACAAAAGCCGGTTACACAGAAGAAAAGAACTGAGTTCTGTAGTAGGCGAATACGGCTAGCATGAGAGGGTCCTAGTATCAAACACCAGGAGAGAGATTTAAGTATTGTGGGGTTCTAGTTTTAAACAACACCCACAGCCTTGGAAGACTGCAAGCAGGAAGGAGGCAAAGAGTAAGGCATGAAGCAGACAAACATGGGGGAAACTCTCCTAGTTGGGTTTTCTGTTAGAATATTCGGGACAAGAATGGAAAATAGATCAGTGAACACGGTCCTCGCAGCTCAAGTATGAGGAGCATTTAAACCTTGAAAGTATGTATCATAAAATGAAAAGGAAGTCTGTGCTGTAAATTTTCCTCCTGAAATCATGTAAGCTACATATGTTCTTGTCCTCCATCATCTAGGAAAATTGACAGAAAGCGAAAAGATGAACTAGGGAGCTCAGCTGTTGAGTAGTAACCACAGTGTTAGAATCTCACCTGAATCTGGCCCAAGTTTGTACTTTTATAGTTCAGCCACACTGTGCCTGAGTGTCTGGAATGAAATAAAGAAAATGATAAACATTGTTTTTTCAAAGAAATTTAATTGGAAACCCCCCCTCTCTGTCTTTCCTCCTTCCTTCGCCTCCATTTCTGCCACTCATACTTTACTTTCTCCCTCCTTGCTTCTGTCCCCTCTCTCTTACACACACACACACACACACACACACACACACACACACACACAAACACAAACACACATACACACTTTATTATTTTGTCTATTTAATACCAATCATTGCCTTTATTAAGTTTAAGAACAAAACACAAATAATATATTGTATTACTTGAGGACCTGGCCTTGAAATTGAGACACATTTTTTATTTAATCATATAATTAATGTTTTATTATAATTTTAATATGGAAGAGTCACTCTGTATTTTTGCACTTCAACTGGAAATAGAAAGAACCTCCAGGTATTTTCGCTTCCTTTTTCTCCTAAAAATGTAAGTCTTTTAGGAACAGAGAAAAATACACTGAACGCCAGACATTCCCAAATTGAAGTTTGCAAAAATGCACAAGTTTTATTGTTGTTGTTGTTGTTACAAGAGCATCAAAATACTTGTCAAAATCTAATATTATTTCAAAAAAGATAAAATACTAATAAAGTATGTCCTTTGGGTATAATGTCGACTACACAAACAAGAAAATAGTTCCATTTTTTTTAATTTTTGGCTTTTTCTATCTAGAGACTGATAAATAAATATAAAAGGACAATAAACAGATGATGAAAAACAAAATGCTCCAAGTTAATAATTAAAAAAAAATAAACTAGCACACAAAACTTGAGGTCTTTTTGCAGGGCAGCTGTGGACTACTGAAAATCTGGTGTTATAACTGGGTTTTCAGATGCTCTGTAAGATTGATAGTTCAGTGGGGTCTCTGCATCTGGCCTCTTAGATTTCAAACAGTTCCAGATTTCCATAGAAGATCACAACCAAGCAAATCCTGTACCCAGTTATAAAATACACAGGAATTTAGGAATTATATTAGAAAAACACAAGCTCACAATGAGACACAGACACACACAACAAGGGCGATTGTAAGCTTGAGGAACTTGAAAGTTGAGATGCAATGGCAGCGTGCTTCTTTCCCTGTTTAGTCACTGTAGCTATGGCTTATGTTTTAAATTTGGGAACCCATCTTTAAACTTAGCATTAGGACTCAAGATCCCAGTCATTCATAATGAATAAAAAATGAGGTCATTCAAAAGTATTTATTTGTATTCAGAAGTGGATTAATGATAGGAAGTTGTAAGTATCAAGGGACTGTCTCTCAGGGCTTTTAAAACTTTCACTAGGAAAAAGGAAATGGTGGGGTTTTGTGTATGTGTGTTTATCAGATGCAAAGATAACAAAGTTGAAGAAGGATGGAATTTATATTTCTATGGAAATATTTAGAAATCTTAAAAAGTTAATTCAAATTTAAATTTTTTCTCATTATTTAGTGGGGCAGGAAAGAAGGAAGAAAGGAGAAAGGGATTTAGATGGTTTTCTCTTTCTCATTTCAAATGACCAGAAGAATCTTTTTATGTTTATCTGAGCACAAATTAAATCAATTTTATGTACTAAAACATGAAAACCTAAAAGGAAACAAAAAATATGCCTACAGAGATATGAAAGATATTATCCTAGGAATTGAATCTAATAAGAAAAACTAGAAATGTTTTATTCAGATCAAATATCCATGTGTTTGATTTACTTTTACCTTCTTTTGAAATTGAGCAGCTACAAAGAAGTAATGAGGGCAAGAATAAAAAATTGCTAGGGAAGAAAGTTTCAGAAAATTAAAACACATAGTGAATGGAAGCAAGAGAATTGTGGGATGTAAAATTTAGAAAGGAGATGTGAAAAATAGGGGTTTGGATGCACATTTGTAATAGTGCTTACAAAAGTAGGACTTTCTGAAAGACGTGCAGAAGTATTTCCTCATTGGGCATCCTGTTTTAGCGCAATTAAAACATACTTGCAAATCAAAGTTCCTATGAGGAAATGGTATCTTTCCGTAATTCATCAAAGCATTACTCAATGTGTTCATCAATATAGAATTATACAGTGAAAGAAAGTAGCGAAGACTTATTGACTTTGCATAGTTAAGGGATGACTAGAGATTTGTCTCCTCTGCCACTCATGACTCAGACAAGGTTTGTGAGCAGAAAATCGCCAAAGCAGAGAGATTGATTGGTTATGCTATCAGATTGAATATCAACTTCCCAGACAAAGGACAAAGGATATATCTAAAATGAAGAGCCAAACTACATGAACTGAAAATATTTCCTAACATACAAATTCTATGTGTGTAATTTAATTCAGATATTGAATTGGTCTGTTATGTACACTCCTTAAAAAACCCACACCATTAGATGTTATGATTCCATGATGTCATAATCTTAAATTTTATACAAAGTCCCAGTGACTCGCTATGCTCTGAAAAATTTCCCAAAGTTATATGTGTGTGTGTGTGTGTGTGTGTGTGGTGTACATACACACATGCACGCACACACACATATATATGCATATATATGCATATATACACATATATATATGAGTAATGATGTCACCAAGTGCACATAAAAGATGAAGAACAAATATTTTTACCTGAGTCTTATTGTGATTGAGGTTCATATAGTAGAATATAAAATAGCTTATACTCATCTTTAAAACTTATGTGGCTTGACAGACAATACTCATGTCAATCTGGAATTTATGAAGTTAAAATCAGCTGCAAACCCTTATGTTGATCTGGAACATATGAAATTAAAATCAACTGCAATTGCTTTCTGTCAGGACTCAAATTGTGATACTATTATTATTATCCCAGTTAATTTTTTATCTCATGTGCACAAGGATATCCATCCATCCTCATTCACTTTGAAATCTTACATTGCTTCTTGGGCTGTGTTTTTTTAAATATGATCCCTGGGTGTTTAAAGTACCTTACCTATTTGTATTTTTATCTTATTCTTCACAACATTCAAATTGGAGTTTAATGGCATTTGAGTAAGTTTAAGTTGGTGGCATTGGTATACCATGCACATTACTGTGAGGAGAAATAATGTCCAGTCAGATATTGCTGAATTTTACTGTCATCCGCTTTGTGTGACATTTGGTATAAGAAAAGCTCTTTGTATCTTTTGCTTAATTGCATATTGCTATGTTTCCATAGACTATTTCTCCAAGTACACGGAAAGAGAGAAAATAATAGGAATCTCAGTGGAAGCTGCACACACAGAGTGGTGCCAAATTTTCCAGATGGATTCCAAGTAAAAGTTGAAATTACTTTTCAGTTATCTAGGAGGGCATAGACATGAAGGTTTTAGAAGGTGCCACTAAAACCTCTTAGCAAAATGTTGGTGCGCGTCTGATAAATTCAGAAAGTATGATAATATATTATTTATTTGAATTACATATATTGATTCACTTATGACTAGCTTACTTACATTTTGCTAAAGTGTTAGTAACTAAAACTTTTGAATACATTTTAACTTCACTTGCCATTATTGCTTCCAAATAACGTGTGGAATGTGCATAGTTTTCTACCTCTTTGTCCACATTTGTCATTGTGTTTTATCTCTGCTTCACCTGCCTCATCTTTAGCTACTTTTTAAATTTCATGTAGCAACATTTTCTAATCTTAGATTTGGATTTTAATAGTAAACAATTATGATAATAAATTTTAATCCTATTTGCCTGTCTCTCCCATACACAAAAATTCATGCTAAGTTTACACTACCCTACTCTTTGGAATGCCAGGACTCAACATGTGTTAGGTTATTGAGAGACACAGAGTTTAATGGTCTTTGCATTATAGTGCACAATTTCCTGTATCCTCTCCCTTAGGATGAATTTCAAAAAAGTTCTGCCGAGCTAAGGAAAATACTGGAACTTTGATATGTCTCATTGGTCCTGCTTCCTCTGTATTTCACAGCCTCCTTGAATGGTCCCATGCTTAAGATTTCTTTTGTGCCTCTAGATATCAGGCAATTCATGACCATGACAGACCAGATAACATTCCTCACGTTGCTAATTTTAGGTACAGATTGAGTGTATGTTTAAAATGAGACACTAGCATTCTGTGTTTAAAGAGCTTTCTATGTGAAGTAACTCTACAACCTTTGACCTATTTAGTAATGCTTTGGGAAATTACCATTATATACAGGTGCAGGCAATATGTTAAAAAAAACATTGCAGACATTGGTTAGCTTTCCATGATTTCACATTCTTCCATGGGGGCTATAGATTTTTAAGTCAAGTGAGTGTGATATTTAATAACTCTTTCTCCTTTATGTTTTTTTTTTACAACTAAAATATGACCTTGCAAGAGCTAGCCATATAGACCTTTGAAAGGAGTGTTTTTGAATAACATGCTCATTTATAAATCACTGAGAATATTAAAATGTAATTTTATGTGTTCATTTATTAATATACCTAATATAATGATATAGTGATGTAAGGTCCAGCTTGCTAATACATGTAATTTTTCAGCAAAAATATTTTAAGTGGAAATAATATTTTTTTAAAAACTGTTGTGTCAAATGTATGACTAAAAGAGCCCCTTTTTCCAGCCATGTTTTCTCACCTGTTCTGTTTTTAATAATTAAACTTAAAAGCAACATTTCATTGCTTTCATTCAGCATTTCCCGCATCATCATTATTTCTGTTACAGATGAGAACTCACTGTTCAGGAGGATGAATCAATAGTTGTATCGTTGTGCTTGCTTTAGTGCCAGTCTTCCCAAAGCTTGCCTAGGCAGTCTGCAGCTTTACTGATTAAACACACAGCTTGACAGTTTTATCTCAGTTCTAAGCAAGATTATACTTTCAAGCTATTGCCATCCTCAACTCGCCTTTACACAGTAATGCTTGGCAATTTCAAAAGCACGTTGGAGATAGGTTAGTACTGTGTATAACAAAGTATCCTCACTATAAATATGTAGTTTTTAAATTATAAAGAATACTCTCCGTATAATAAATTTATATTCTTTATAGGCACAAGCTTAAGAAATGCTTTGTGTCTTCGCATAAAATTCTAGCAGTGACTCTATGAACCAATAAAAATTAGAGGTATGTTAAATATTGATTTAAAATTTTTATGCTTCTCCACTGTGGTCAGACTCTTAGTTGATCATAAATCAGGAAGGAAACACATACACACACATGTATCCAACATGCTGCAAGTTGGATGAATGAGTGTAAAAGAAATGCTTTTACATTTTTACTTTCTGCTACTTCCCTAGCCTTATTGTGTATGTGTACTTTACTTTTTAAAGCCACATAAAATATTAAAAGCTTAAGACATTGAAAAAAAAAAAAGAAATGCTTTTTTTCTGGTTAGGTTAGAAATGTTTGTTTCAAGTTTAATTTGATGTGCATGTATGTTCAAATATATTGGTACATCATATAAAAACTCACTCCTATGCTCAGAACTTCAGACAAATGTAACTTCTTAGTACCTCATGATAAATGCAGACTTTTTGATAGTCGTTCTCCGAACATATATAGAGTTTGTTCTCAGAGTTAACAGAAGAAAACAGAACAGAGGACTGTATGGTAGCAGTTTTGAAATTTTTACATTTAACATAACAAACTTCTGTTTCATTTCATCAATATTGTAAGCACTCTGAAGTAGAGATATGGAAATAAGACAATGAAAATTCTTAAACCCCAAGAAATAAAATGAAAATTTTAAGTCTAAAATAAAAATGCACACGGAATGATTGAGGGCTACAGCTATTAACTGGGTATAAGAAATTGTTTAGAATTTTTCTTGATCGCATTTCAATATTTCTTAATTTGCATGGAGATACGTTTACAAGTATTCAGTTTTTTCAGTTCTCACACTATATTATAAGTTATGTAGTGTGTTACCTGTGGATCAGTTTCCATTTGAAAGTAAGCTGAGCATGGTGGCACAGATCTGCCGTACTGGCACTGAGGCAGAGGAGGCAAGAGTTTTCTGTGGCTCTGTGATGTTTTCAAGGTCAGCTTGAGCTATATGAGATGCTATGAAAAAAAACAAGCTAATTTTTTGTGTTGCTTTTTTTTTTTTATTTGCTGAATTTTATTTGAGATTTTTAAATTTGTTTTTTCACTTTATATCCCAATTGTAGCCCCCTTCCTCATCACCTCCGAGTATCACCTTCTTCTCCCTCATGCCCCCTCCATCCTTTCCCTAGTCTTCAGAAAGAGGAGCCCTCCTCCCCTAACCTCTGACCTCAGCCTATCAAGTCTCATCTGGACTGCCTGTATCCTCTTCCTCTGTGGCCTGGCAAGGCTGCCCCACCAGGGGGAAGTGATCACCATGTGGGGGCAGGAGCCCATTGTCAGAATAAGTCCCTAGTTAAATTTATTTATTTATTCACTTTACATCCTTATCACAGCTCCCTCCCTCCTCTTCCTCCTGTCCCACTCTCCCTACTTGTTTTCCCTATCCCTCCTACCCTACCCTCAGAAAAGAGGACCTACCCACCAACCCATCAAAGCACATCAAGTCACATCAGGACTGATCACATGCTCTCCCTCTGTGGGCAGACTGAAAAGGCAGCAGTCTAAGGGGAAAGTGATCAAAAAGCAGGCAACCGAGTCCATGTCAGAAACCGCCCTCAATTCGCTTACTAAGGAACTCACATGAAGACCAAGCTACCCATCAGGTACATGTGTCTAGGGGGCCTAGTTCCAGGCCATGCATGGTTCTTGGTTGGTGCTTCAGTATCCCCAAGCCTCTCTGGGCCCTGATTAGTTGGCTCTGTAGATCTTCTTGTGGAGGTCCAGTCTCATTCCATGTCCTTCTGTCCTTCCCCCTCCTCTTCCACAAAGCTCCCTCCTTTCTGCCCTATGTTTGGCTGAGAGTCTCAGGACCTGTTTAGATCTGTTGCTTGGTGGAGCCTCTCACAGAACATGCTAAAATACTTAACAAATCTTTTCATACATATAATATTAACTATTGAGCATTTTCCTTATTCTCTAACCACTCTTTCTTCATTGGTGTCTTTATTATTAAGAATCTAATCTTCTTTGTTTTAAATGATGGAACGGTCATTCACTGCTGTGTCCAAATATCTGTAGTTTTGCTATTGTTTCCATACAAGCTGAATTACGTGTATATATTACTGACAGACATTCTCAAAGCATAGCAAAACCTCAAAACCTTGAAAATTCCTTTCTCCTTTTTCCTTAGAACCAGGTTTTTCTGTTATATAGCCATGGCTTTCCTGGAACTTGTTATGTAAAATAGATTGGCCTGGAACTCCAAGGATCCACCTGCCTCTGCCTCCCAAATGTTCAGGTTAAAGGCATGTGGCAACACTCTTAGAGAGGTCACATTTCTTATGACGCATCTGTTCATTAACGTTCATCCGTTTCTCTGAGCAAAAACCCTGGCTCCTGTTAGACTTCTTGTTTTCCCAGTGCACAACAGACCTAATCATTAAAAACCTCTACGCATCTTACTTTTGAAACACACTGCTTATCTTCCACTTCTGTCACTTCCCGTCTGCATGTTCTCAGTGTGTCTTTCTTGGACATTGCTCTCAACATTTCCCATCAGGAAAGCTCCTCAAGAGCAGACTCTTATCGGTCTCATACACTCAGATTTGTCCCCAGTACATATTAGATGCTCAGAAAACATTTTGATTGAATGAACTGTTGGATGGATAATGAGGATGCTTCTATTTCGGGTGCCTTAACTCAACTTGCTTCGTCTGTAAACGTTATCTCAAATGTCCTTTGTTCTTCACCATCACCTTACCTTCAAAACAAGATTTCATCACCCACTGAAATTCCTCTCTGAACATCACTGCTGGTCTAAATGTCTGTATTACCATAGCCCATGCTATAGATATTTAAATGTAAGGCACATTAAAGATTCTAAGTAAGTGATTTTTCTTTAATTTGACGTCCTTTGCCATTAGATATTGATAAAATATGTTTGCTCTTAACCTTGCTTAATATCTTCATATTTGTTACTAAAGTCTGATAGGCTGTGCTCTTTTACTATACTATCAGTGTCATTGTTTTGGTAATACATTCTAGAATCCATATGCTAAAACAGATTTATTATTTTAAAAAGTTTGATCACTAAATGTTTAAGCTTTAACTTACTTATTCCACCATTGTTTTATTTAACAACTGACAAATTATTAATACCAATGACCTAGTCATTGTATAATTGGTGTGTCTTTCCATGTTTAAAAGAAGCTACTACAAAATATATTAGTGCATACCTACGCTATGCTCTCACAGTGGAGAGAGGGACCCTTACTCTAAATGAAAATTTTGTACAAAAGACCATATGTAACTTGAAATATTCAAGTGAATTTTCCCAGAAGAAAAGGGGGGAAAGCCATCCTTGCCAGAAAGAGAGTAGCTTAACTTTTAGAAGTTGGCAACAGTAGTTTTATCTTACCTCTTAATAATTCTAATATGTAAGTGTATGCAAACTATGTCATAAGGGTAAAGAGCTTCTGATCCAAGTTGGCATATTTTTCTTGGCCAATTCTGAATCAGTACCAGCTGATGAGTGAGTATCTTACAGGCCTGCCAGTTGGAGATACCACTGCTTTTGTGATTAATTTAGTAATATTATGCCCCTGATTGATGCTAAAAATCCATTACGAAAGAGGCAAAAATAGCCTTTAAATTCCATAGAAATGCCCCCTAATTTTCCATATGTATGTGTGTATAAAGGAGAATGAGTAAGAAAGACAGACAGACCAAGTGACTGACTGACTGACAGAATCTATAACCTATTGGATTTCTCTAGTGGACATAACAACCCTTGAATGTGTGGTCTTGGTCCTCACAGTGGTCTGTTATCTTTTAGGAAAGTAAAGTTGTGTCTAAGTTGCCACACTGTTACATAGGATCATCAGACACTGGCTGTGTCACAATGAACTTGTTTCTTTTCTGATGATTTTAAAGCCCATAACTTTGAGATAGCCACACTTTTATGATATGCTTTAGATATAGTTCTTTCTGTATTATTGAAAGCACTCCATTAACAGCGAACAACAAAACTGAAATATTTCTTGGTAACTACATTAATAAGGATATAGAAATGTAGAGTGGGGACGGGTCTTTTGTTCGGTTTATGGGAGTTATTCGGCAGTTGGCACTATGGCTCTTACCAGAGTGAGCACATCTGCAGCTTATATCCCACAGCACCTCAGGAAAGAATAGTCTCAAGTTCTGTTAAAATGCAATAATACTGACATTTCATCCCCATGGACTCCTTTGAGATTTCACAGATATATTTTTAATTTTCTGTAAATCTTCAAGGTTGATTCTAAAAGAAATGAAGAAGGGTTAAGGTGGGGAGACAGCTCAATGAGCAAAGAGCCTCCTACACATGCATAGGGCCCTGAGCTTAGATACCCAGCACCCAAGGAAAAATTCCATGTGTGGCGCAGCTTCAGTCACCTCCACCATAGGGGCATAGAGACAGATGGATCTCAGGAGATCATTGGGCATTCTACTAAAAAGTGGTAAGCCCTAGGTTTGGTGAGAAACTTTGTCTCAAAAAATAAGTGACAATGTGAGCGAGTAAAAATTCAAATACAGGACATTGACCTCTAGGCTCTGAAAACTGCTTTGCCCGAATGGGCATTCACATCTTACACAGAAATCTGCAAACACAGCACATACACACACACACACACACACACACACACACACACACACACACACACACACACACACACACACACATTATTGAATCTCAAAAATGTTCTGAGGATCCAATGTCCTCAGAACCTTTATATTCCAATATTAATTTTGTTAGTGTAATTGTTTTAAGAATTAGCCTGTTAACTCTACATATTTCTTAAATGATTTTGAAACAGTAGCAACCTGCGTTTCTTTATTATGTGACTGCACTACATAAATGAATTTAATAAAATTACTAAGTAGCTTCCTAAAAAATAATATCCAATTGTTCCCTAAGTACTACGTGTACTCTGAGACAGCTAGCACACTAAATACTTAATATATCAATGATATTCCCTGGCATCAATGATATATATCCCCCGAATAAACTTATAATTTGCACAACTCCCTATTTTGTTTCATTTATATTAAAAAAATATCCTCTCTGGGTGAGCATAAAGTCCAGAACATTTAAATAATATAAATATACATAGAATTATTTTAGATGTCATTTTCTGCACATATTTGGTTTATCTATTAGGAAGAAATACCTGTATCTTTATGACAATCTAGAATATTACTGATTAATTCAATTATTTTGAAAGAAGTGTTATAGAAGATGAGGTTAATTATATTATAGTTCATATTTAAGAGAATAAGAGTTAAGGAAATGCTTCCTTTTATTTTAAAATATGGACAAATACTCAAAAGGTTAGTTAGTATATATTTATGTTGGCAACTAAGCTATTTTAGAATAAGAATAGTATTCATTTAGTCTATACTCAATACCCATATCATTTAATTTCCCCATGCAATTCTAACTATATTAAATATCAGAAACACTTCCAAGTAGTTAGATGCAATACTAGTAACTAGGGTGCCATGTCCTCTGGAAAGGCACTTGATGTTCTTACCTGCTGAGTCTCTCTCTGGCCCCTTAAATACATTTTTGAAATATTTTTTAAAATCTATACTTTAAGAACCCTTAAGTATCATTTTAAATGCAAACTGAAATTTAAGGACTAGAGTCTGGACCTCAAATCCACATTTGTGTATACGAATGGTGAAATAGCAAAAGAACCAGAGCATAATATAAGTTATCATATTCGCTCATGATTTACCTCTGAGTGAGTGAGAGTTGTTGATGATCTCTGAATACACTAACTAGAAAGGAGCTATGCTATTATTCACCTATGATTCGTTTTCTTTGCACATATTATTATTATTATTATTTTTTTTTACATTTTAACTGTCATTGTTTATTACTGTTTGGCTACATTCTCTCTAATTCCAGCAGCATCTTAAATGGACAATGTGTCTATGTACAATGAAAAACAAAATAAAACAAAATGGCTTGCAACATTAGGTAAGCGCCACAGTTAACTGTACATGTTAGGGGGCGTCTGGTAGGGTAGCCTGTTTTCTGCACCATGGACAACTTACATGTAAATCTCAGCATTATGACTGTGACAATAAAGAAAAAAAAATCCTTACAAGAATGAAATACAGCATCCTGAAAAATATTGGTTTCTACTACACAAGGCAGTTAGAAAATGTTCACATTTTAACAAATCTGTACAAAGCACAAGAAACATTCTATGGGACCATCATCCCACCTTGATGCTAAGAACTTTCTAGAATATTATTTTTTAAACTCATCAATAAATTTGTTTTATTTTTACCTCATGAACAGTCAACAATTATTCTCTTAAGTCAATCTAAACCTGATATTTCCAAGTGTGACATGTGAATCTTTAATTTGCTTGCATTCTTGATTTTCTTTCCTTTTTTTTTCCTCATCTATTAAGTTCTGACTGCAGTTTCCCCTCCCTCATCCCTTCCCAGTCCCTCTCAACCACACAACTCCCCTGCCATACACTCCTCCTTCTGTCCCCTCAGGAAAGGGCGGGGCTCCAAGGGATGTGAACCAACATGGCATATCAATTTGCAATAAAACTAGACACCTGTCATCATATTAAGGCTGGATAATGGTGTCCTGGTAGGAGGAAAAGTGTCCCAAATAGCTTACATTCTTAAATGACTGGATGGTACTTGACAGATTTCTGTTTCGTTGAGGCTTGCATTCTTACATAATGACATTAGGTCATATCAAATTCAGAATTATATTCAAAATAGTAAACATATGTGAAAGATGGTGAAGTTACAGGATATGCTATGAGTAATAATATACATAATGTAATGCATATGTGAGCTATGGGTACTATCGTAATGAAGTAAATATTCAAATTAAAAAATAAGACATCATAATTGCAATGTACACAACTACCAGAAAATCCTAAAATCACACAACTTGTAGTGATCTGGAAAGTTTGTTCCAGGAAAATGTAAAGTGAGGAATTAAAACTTAATAATACTTCCAAAGTCCATATGAAATGACAAAAATAGTTGCTTCAACAAAGGCAACATAAAACTCAGTGATTGACTTTGTACACAAGATTCCTCCATTGCCTGCCACATTCCAACTGGTTTGATCGACATTGTTTGTCACCGGTGAGGCAGTAAACTGAATCACAACTTTTACCAATTTAAACCCCCTGGTACCATGAAGAAGCTCCCCCCACCCCCATCTGCTCTAGCTCACTTTATTGCTAGAAGGCACTTCTGGATTTCTGTTAAAAATGATCTCAACGCAGAACCCAATAGCACAACTAACAGAAAGCATGCCTAAGATGAACCCAGAGCCATTAGCAGAGAGAATATGGTATGTATTTCTCTATTTCTTATGTTTCCTCTCAGAACAAAGTCCTATAGAATATTCTACAGCGATGTAAGTTTTCTTTCACTATTAAAGTACAAAAAAGAAAAAGCCTGCTACAATGTAGTAAAATGAAAAGTTTACGTTATATCCTTGCATTTGAATGGAGAATGTGTGGCTAGTGGCTGCCAGGCTGGCTGAGGTACAGTACATGGAGTTCACCTACCATCAAGAACCACAGAAACAAACAAAAAACATACATGAAATTGTGTGTTATGGAAGAAACTCCAGAATACATTAGAAGTACATTTATTCTATACAATATGGGCAAATAAACTTCCAAATAGTTATTCACTATGGCAGTCTGTAAACAAAGTTTTTTAAAAGTTGATATGTTTGGCTAAGTGAGTGCAAAGCTTATATTCATTGTAATGAGTGTACTATGCTTGGGGAACCCTTTCAAACAGAACGCTGTGCAAAGGCTTTGACTTCAGACTGCTATGGTCCTTCATAGTTATTGGACTAGAACCAAAGGGAGCAACTTGGCCTTGGGAATTGATTATTTTATAGCATGTAGTAGTGTGCTGTGAGATGTAAATTGCTACTCCATATATTCTTAGTAGAAAATGATCTTTAGCCCTGATTGTAATGCCCATCATTAAATGTATCACCTCTGCTCCCATATGCTGTGAAATGTTTAGGACTTTTGACGTAGCTAGCCACAGCAACCACCATCAATCTCAGAGATGAAAAGAGAAGCGCACATCGGTGTTTAGGAGCTGAAATGATATTTACTGTTGGCTGAAGGTTTGTGCCCACACGGGAATGCGTACAAGTGGGTTTTGTAATTATCACACTACAGAATAGGATGTGATCGTGACTTCCTTTCATTTTGCTCTCATCTAAGCAGAATTTTTACAGATACAAATTACATGTATTTGAGAACTAACTTCATTCCGTTTGGATTCACATGCAACTTCCTGCATTCATTATATTAAACAAATATCTGTAGCAGGAAACAGATGTGTGAGAAGAGCTTCCAAGACATGAAAACGAAGTTTATTTACAAACATATGTTTATAATAACCCATCAGTGGAACACATTAATTTACAAAGATGTATCATAGATAAGGACATCATAAAGTTTAAGAGGAAAATAGTAACATTTTATATGTTTATAACAATCCTTGCACACATTTTCAAATGACATATTCTTTTTTATATTTTGCTCTTTTGTCATTGAATAGTGTAAAGGCACATTTTGTTATGTCATAAAATATAAATCTCTCAGTGCCAATCCATAGTAGCATTGAATCATAAGGCTTTTCACTCAATAAAACTATACAGAAAAACAATGACTTTAAAATTATTTCATTACCAGTGATGCATGATAGCAAATACAGTTACTCTCTGCACGGCAGAGGGAGGGAAGGACACAGCTCTGGGTGTTCAAGGCCAGTCTGGTCTATAAAGAGAGTTGCAGGTCACAGAGCTACATAGTGTGCCCCTGTCTTTTAAAAATTACATACTGTGGGAAAATAGTTTTTCTAAAAGGTGATATTATTTTCAAAGCCATTTGCATAGTGATTCTGCATTAGAAGAGAGTACGTGAGTGAGCCCTGGCATATCTTATTATTAGAATCACAAAATAACAAATTCTAAAAGCTCATCCATTAAACTTTTTAAATTTTTCTGTCAGTACTAAAAATACCTTACATTGTTTTTGATACAACTTAAGACAATTACAAATAACTGTATCTGGGTTTTAGATATTTAACTCTCTCTTCCCTCTAGCTATTAAACCTCTCTAAAGGAAGAGTTAGTAGTACTTCAGAGATGCTATAGGTCTGAACTTCAGCCTGAGCTTTGAATATGCAGTTGACACATGGACTTTTGCTAAAGCCTGATAGAGAACGATCAATGAAAATGAGACTTTTTTCAAATTTGGAAGCTGAATTCAGCTCATTTCTCCATAAGAATGTAATCAGACCTCCATTATGATAAAAACACAATTAAACAATTATACATTCCATTTACATTGCATGATTGAAAAGATAATAAATATTACCTTATTTGATAGTCTCAAAACTTCTATGGGGTTATTTTCTTTTGATAGAACTTTGGATTTTTTATAGCTCTATTTCTTAACATTTTAAAAGTATTTTAAAAAATTTAGAATGTTATGGGTTTATAAATTAATACTTACAAATGCATCTTAAATTTAGTAAGTTTTCTCATCTCATGATTTTTTTCAATTTACTGTTAAATCTTGGATTTCCTAGATATATTATTACCTAAGAATATAATTTTTAAAATATCCCCAGGTTTAAGATTACTGTCAAAATTTCTCTTCTTTCAAACAACGGTTCTAGGCCAGTGAGTTTAGAATTATATACTTAAATTGAACTCTGATCATCCAAACTCCTGGTGTCTCTGTTATGTCATGTTGTCTAAACCAGCTATTCAACCAAACTAGCAACCTGCCAGGGATATTTTGGTTCAAATTAGATAGTGCTTCTAATGAGAAATAACTTCTTTATGCCTCGTAGTTTAAAAGTAGCAACACTGACACTCAACTAAAGCTTTCTCCTTCTAAGTTGTGCTCCGTGGTACTCCGTTGCCACTGTTGCTAGGAAACCTGCTATTTCAACTCATTTTCATCATCCTGCCATGAAAATCAATGTTCCTAGTAAAGACATGAGCAAAACAAGTTACAGTATAGCTGAGATTAGTACTGAGTGCCAATCATTTTCTACCTCTAAAAATTGCATGCATGCATTCATTCATTCATTCACTTAATATGCATGTGTGCAACAAGAAATCCACCTCTAGTTGTTGGCATTGTATTTATGAGCAAGGGGAGAAGTGGTTTTGTTTTTGCATCTGAAGCATCATGATAGTCTTAGAAGATTTTAGGCGCACATGCGTAATTGAAAGTAAAACTCGCAAGTCTACAGCAGGACAGTGTGCACTTATGTTTGCTAAACACATAGAGCATTATCGTCTATGGGGGCTGAGAGAAACTATTTTGAAACACTTGACTAATCACCTATATCTCAAAGCTTGCAATAGACATGAATATAGAATACTAGATTGCTTTTCAAAGACATGGTTTCTTTTATCAGGGGACCTTAAATGTCTTAAGAAAAAAAATAATCCAGTCAATATGAAGATAATTAAATGGATAGGGAGAAAGGTGCACATATGAAAGAAATATAAGCTATAATAAACACAACTATATTATGCATTATAAGGAGACAAAAACAGGAAATATGCCCCCCAAAAGCTTAATAAAAGATACATGTGATTTTACAAGACTGGACTGAGGTGTGGTGTGTCATTTAACATATAAAGAAACATGTGCAAAGGTTCTGTAGTGAGAAATATTTGCAACTAATGGAAGATGGCTGTAATATAATGAGCTAAAAACAAACAAACAAAGAAAAAAACGGTAAACTTCCATAATCAAAACCCTGGATGGGGAGACCTGGTGGCACTCAGAGGAAGAATAGCAGGGTACCAAGAAGAGACTTGATACCCTATGAGCATATGCAGGGGGAGGAGGTCCCCCTCAGTCACAGTCATAGGGGAGGGAGGGGAGTAAGGGGAGAACAGGAGGGAGGGAGGAATGGGAGGATACAAGGGATGGGATAACAATTGAGATGTAATATAAATAAATTAATAAAATATATAAAAAATAAAAAATAAATTTAAGGCTAAAAGAAAAGCTTGCCACAAAGCTTAGAGTTACAAGTCGCCAGCTTTGTCACTGTTGAATTCAAAACTATTATTTCTTGTATGGCATAAATTTCTTGTATGGCCTAAGAGTAGTTAGTGTTTGTAATTGTCATCTGAACAAAAGATGATTTGAAATGCGGGAGAAGCGGTTTGAAAAGAAATAGATTTTGGAAACGAAAATACAATAATTTCATAATAAACAGGATGTAGGGACTTGGAAATTTTAAATAACTAAAGATAGTAATAAATAGTAAATATTTAAATAAATAAATAATTTGGGGGTTTTGTTTTAATTGGCTGGTTGTTGGTTGGTTGGTTGGTTGGTTTTGTTTGTTTGTTTTGCTGCTGGTGGTGGGGTTTTTTGTTTGTTTTTTATTTTGTTGGGTTTTTTTGTTTCTTTCCTGCTGTTTCAACTGCCTGGACATAATATTGGTAGCTATTAATTACATTACTTATTGGATAATGTTTGCACATTTATTTGTAATATTTTAGTTAAGAGAAGGAGGAACATAGAATTAAAGAAACAATAAAATGACAAGGGAGGTGCTGGAAAGCAAGGATACTAATGGAGAATACGGTATGAAAAGCCGGAAAACAGTCCTCCCGCAAAAAGGAATAGCGTTTGAGTACACCTGTGGAGAAGAAACTCCTTGATTTTGTTTGGTTGTGTGTTATAAAATTATTGTTTTTTGTTGTAACAGAAAAAAGTTGAAATAACTGGATTATAGTCCTATGGAATTGGTTTCAAGAAAATAAAAGTTTTCTCAAAATTGTTGAGCTCAATATTCTCCAAAAATTTAGGATAATCTCCTAAACCAAGAGAACAGATTTAAAGTAGTTATAAGAAAACGAAAGACAGTGAAGACATGGAATCAACTGCATTAAAGAGTCTGAGAGAAATGCTATCAGGAAAGTAGACATGAGTTGCCTTAAGGTGTGGAAAGTCTGTTTTGAATCTTGAAATGTCAGAACCACCACTCATTATGGCTGAAAGAGTTTTTACATTTTCATTTTCACTTCTGGCTTAAACTACGATGTAGACCATGCCTGGTGTCATTTAATTTGATGAATTTTCCCACTTTTATCTTTTGAGGTTGAATTTCAAGGCATCCTTTGAATTCCAGAGCCAAATAAATTTATATCTTATTAAATTATATATTAATATTTCTTTATCATTTATTCATCAAGTGCAAATTACATTTATTCTTTTTTGCAGAGAAAATTATTGTGCATAGCACATTTTAAGGGAGCTATTTCTTTCTGCTTTTTTAAATGCCCAATTTCCTTTTTTTTCTTTCTTTCTCTTTCTTTCTTTCTTTTCTGTGTATCCTTGACTGTCCTGATTGCACTTTGTAGACCAAGCTGGCCTTGAACTCACAGACATCTATTTGCCTGTCTCCCAGAGTACTGGTATTACAGGCATGTGCCACAATGCCCATCTTAAATGACCAATTTCTAATAGTGAGGCCAATTAAATTCTATTTATAATTTTTTATCTTTAAGTTCTTTTCTTCCCTCAGTTCTTTCTTATGAAACTATTTTCTTTTTAAGGACAAGCCTCTTAGTTTTACAGCAACACACAGTTCAAAAATCTTGTTAAAAAAAAAAAAAAAAGAAGAAGCCCTTGCATCAATAAAATGTATCCCTTTTTCCCATGTCAAATTCGTGTTTGCATTAGGATACCAAACATTTAAGTTCTTTAGATGTTCAAGCTAACAAGAGTCTAGTCCAGGTGCTAGGGAAGTTTAACTTATCTACCAGGACATCTTTCTTTTCCCATTGGTGCTTTCAAACTTTACTTATACAGGTTTGATACGTACCAATGCTGGTCACTGCTCATTTCATAAAGCAATGACTTCAAAAAGAAGTTAAAAATCTCCACAGAAAGACAAAGTGCCATGGATCCTGTTGCTTAGGTACTCCCCATGCATTCCCAGAGAACGTTATCTCCCAGGGCATTTGTAAGTGTTTGTTCCATTTCATTTTATTGGGATAAAGTGGAAATATTCCAGCCTTTCAACCAAAGAGACATTTTACTTAGAATATGCAGACATCATATAATTATAGAAAATCTTCTTTCCCCTCACCTCAAAACCTCACTTCACATTTGTCCAAAGTGTTCTTCCTAATCCTAGGTAGCATTAGCACTAACCTCTAGGGGTCAGCTAAAATAACTCCGGGGAACTCTACTCAATTCAACACTCATAATGTGTGGAAGAGCACTTCTGCAGCAACCCACTGATGTGATTATACAGCATTACAGTCAACTTGTATTGATTCCATTTTAGGTCTAAAGTAAAATGCACTTTCTCACATACAGAAGGAAAATTATAAGTATGTTCTTCTAACAAATTTCAATTTTGAATACCACAGCAGCCTAGCCAATCATATAAACAAATTAGGTTAGACAGCCTATATAATATATATAGTCAGACATATAGATAAGGTTGTCTGGAATCTTTTTCAAAAACATTTAATGTAAACTCAAGGAAATGGTTTTCAAAATACATAATTGAAAACAAAAACATATTCACAATATGTTTGAAAAATATTTTACTGGATATGTACAACACATTTTTATAATATTTATTGCTACTTAGTTTTTATATCAAACCTCTGCTCAGTCTGAAGAAATGTAAAAAATAAGTATTATTGAGGCTATTCTATACAACATAAAACTGGGTCACGGAAGAAATTTTATATTTTAATCTCCTTTAGTTTGTCAAAGTAACAAGATATCATTCCAAAAAAAAAACCCACTTTGTCTCTTGAAAGTAAATGAATCATTAAAATCAACTACATACCTTGTTTCTTGAATATAAATGAATGCTTAAAATCAACTAGAATTCCAACAGATTGGCTCAATATTTACTTATGTCTGTTCAACAGATGAAAATATCCTATGGTTTATCTTATGAATGATGGCAATTTCAGACTACAAGGTTTTATGGTACTTGATTTCTGCTTTATTTTTTTGTTTAAGCATTTGTTATTTTATTTATATCTTTATTCCGTGTGCCTGAATGCAGGTATATGCAAACGAGTGGGGGTGACTGAGGAGGAACACAGGTATATGCAAATGAGCGTGGGTGACTGAGGATGCCAGAGCCATCACGTGTCCTGGACTAGAGTTCCAGAAGGTAGTAGAGCCTCGTGATGTGAATGCTGGGCACTCAAATCAGATCTTCTGTAAGAACACCAATGGCTCTTAACTACTAAGCTATTTTTCCAGCCACTAATTTTTATCTTCTACATCGAAATTTTTGTTAAGCGAAATATAGAATTGAACTCATCTTAATTTTTTATATTATATATGCATAAGCTCCCTTTAAAATTTATTAGAGTGAACATTTTCCAGCAACTCACATGAAGATTTGACTGGCTTTGACGATAAAAGTCCATGATAAGCCCAATGTACTATTTTGAGTAAAAGAATAGTTTTATGAAAGGCTGAACTCATATGTAACATTTCAGGACCACTACTCACAGTAGAAGACAGAATGGTGTCTGTAGTGTTCTGACAGCTGATCCCAGAGGGCTGCCCCCTTCTTTTGATTCATGTTTTAGAATGTCTGAGAAGCTCCTGGTTACTAAAAGAACTCAGGGGTAGGAAACCAAAACTCTCTTCCATGTTGCTAAGCCATGACATTCAGTTGGTAAGACCTATTAAATACATTTTAATTTACCATGTTTCCAACTGACTCTGTTTTATCAGGTTGTGATCCTGTTAGTTATACCTCTAGGCATTTCTCTACAGTCTCTGTGAGCATTGGTTTGGGGGCTGGTTTTGACATTTTGCAATGACAAATTCTGTGCTTGTCTGTGTTTGCATCTCCCTGTGGAAACTGAATATTTAATATATAAAAACACTAGCCTGGGGAGCTGAGTAATTGAATCCCAAACTGTACTTCAAGTCAGGGTAGTGATTAATTTGTGGAGGAATTCACACTGAAGCTCTTGGTCTCCCCCTGCACTGCTGTGACATGACACAAAATATTAATGTTGGTATAGCCAGCATTAAATTAAAATGTTTGTGAAAAAAATTGGTATTCAAAGTCAAACTGAGATGTTTACAATATGCCTAAATCAGTTCAAGATGATGTAACTGGGAAAAGCAATACAAAATGAATTACATTTCAGGTTTGAAAATGGGGAAGCAAAACAGTAAGTCTATATATGTCAGCCTCATATTTGCGTACCTGGTTCTAATTTTAAAATGTAAATAGATATTTGCTTGTGTTTATGAAGCAAAACATATTTCACATATGCATACTACATTCTTTCAGAGGAGAACGTATTTAATTAACAGCATATAAGCCAAACATCAAGTGTTTAAAGAGGCAGCAACAAAGATAAAAGGAAGTCAGTTGTATGTATAAGAAATACAATGAGGGCATAAAATTAGATATGCAGACGAAACTCTTTCAATTTAATTTGGCATCTGGTTGAAGTTGTCACAGCTACATGTTTAAAGATGGTCAGCACATTTTAAGAAAGAAAGAAAAAAAGCAGCTTAGTTAGAGTGAGAGAAACAGGCTGAAGGCCCAAAATTAACTTGTATCTACCTAGAGTTCTGATTAGATCCTTATATTGAAAAGTGACATAATCACTGATGTGAGCTTTAACCTTGTACCTTAGCAAGAAAGATAGCAGTCAAAAGGTAATGTGCATGCATCTGTATCCTAAACCCCCATTCCAGTCATCATTGGTGGCTTAGAAGAATTAGTTTGAATAAATAATGAAGAGTTGGTTTGTAAGTCATCTCATATAGAAAATTGGAGCCGGGAGTGGTGGCGCATGCCTTTAATCCCAGCACTCGGATGGCAGAGGCAGGCAGATCACTGTGAGTTCGAGGCCAGCCTGGTCTACAAAGCGAGTCCAGGACAGCCATGGCTACAGAGAGAAACCTTGTCTCAAAAAACCAAAAGTAAAAAAAAAAAGAAAGAAAGAAGGAAAGAAAAGAAAACATGCCATTAAAAAGGACAGCACAAGAAAATCAGGATTGCAGTGACAGTTATACAAGTGACCTTGCAGAAGCCAACCATATCTTTCTGAGCTCTTATTTCTATGATATAAGGGACCCATCACCCTTCTAGCTTTTATCCAAAGATTATAATTGAATCAAATCACTTAACATATTTTGAAAAACTTCTATAAACTATAATCTAGAATTTCAATAGAGACAAAGTATTCCTCTGGATCAGACTAACTGAACTTGGACCAAAGGTAGAGAAGGCTACATGTGGTATGAACGAAGAATTTACTACAGGCCTATAACCAGGCTGGCAGAAAGAGGGGCAGCTTCCAATTTCTATGTCTATTTCTAGGTCTGCTAATATACTCCATCCCTGGCCAGCATCAACTTCAATTTGTACATTGGAGTTCCACTGGATATTTTTAACAAGTAAGAAGGCCTTTAAGGATTTGTTTTCCCTGAAAGTATAAATTCCATCTCTCCATTGTGAACAGGATTTACTAGAACTCAATCATAAACCTAAAAATCAAGATACATACTAGTTCTCGTTATGCCAAAATCACAAGATCAAAGGTTTAAAAGTATATTTAAATAAACACAAATTACTTGAAATTGCTTTTAACATTTTTAAAATTAATGCATTGTTCCCCCAAGGACCAGTATAAAAAAGATTGCAAACTTCAAACTGTTTTTCTGGTAAGTGACACAGATTCTCTATTCCATAGGCCTTGGAAATTATAATTTGAAAAGGCATAACCTATATAGCTGAAACACCATATGTGCCTACAAAGAAATACTATATCTAAGAAAAAGACTGATTTGGCAAAAACTAATAAATGGCAAGTAGCAAACCTCAGGTTAAAATCTAGAAAAGTCTAGTTTATATTGATACATTTTATTTTATTACCTTTGGACCTGTAGCTACAATGCCCAACACATGTAAAACAAACCACTTAAATTGAATAATCTGTATTTACATTAGAAATGAACTCCTTTTTAATCCCAGAACTCTACAGGCAGAGGAAGGCTGATCTCTAAGTTCAAGGCCAGCCTGGTATATAAAATATGTTCCAGAACAGTCAGAACTAAACAGAAAATTCCTGTCTTGGGGGGTGGGGGGAGGCAGGGAAACTAGGTTTCATGATACTCGGAGACACCATGCTAGTTTCTGGTATAGGGGAACAACCAAGAGACCTAGCCAGGTATAATGCCTATGAGCCACAACAAAGAGCAGCAAGCCAAAATATTCCTAAGGACGTAGTAGCAGCACACATAATGTGGAGGTAACCAACACCTTCCTATTAAGGTGAACTCAACAAGAGCAAAGTTATTCCTGATACTGGAAACCTAGCCAACTACCCAAGATTAGTAACTCATGGTTCCTGAAGGAGAACCTACAACCATCACTCTACTAAACCACATAATCCATAGTCAAAGTACAGACATTTACCCTTAAATCCACAGATAATTATAGTCCTTGCACCTATTCTAGAAAAGCTCTCTTCGCAACAGACAGAATCCATTCTAGAAAACCACACCCAATCAGTACGCTATAGAGCCTAGCTAACTGGTATATCTAAAATATAACTTCTTCACTAAAGTTCAGGGATCATTGTGGAAGAGGAGGGCAGAGGGATTTTAAGGAAGTTGCATAGCCTAGAATTATCTGAAAATCTACATACATGAAGTCTCACGAACATGGCTGTCTAAGCATGACTTGAAAAAGGATGACACTAGTAGAGATGCCAATGTGGAAGGGGGAATGCTCATGCAGTTTCAACCTGAGACAAAGAACTCCAGGAACCTACAGAATGATGAGAGATGGAAAAAGAGTCTTTCTCAGGGAATATCACACCCACTAGTTATCCAATACGAGATTGTTATCGCTGAAAGCATATATACAAATAACATTATATGAACTACACAGGTGTGCTTATATATTTAGAAATACACACACACACACACACACACACACACACACTTAAAGAGGAAATTGTAAATTTAAAAGAGAAGTGTTGTATGGGAGGCATTAGAGTGTGGCAAAGAGATGAAAGAAATTGTAATTCTAGTGTAATGCCAAACATTCAAATACAAAAATGGTATAACATCCTTTTATTAGTTAAATTTTGTATGTATATTTTTACCTATTTCATTGGGTAATTATACTCTACCTCCCTTCCAATTCTTATTCAACCCTAATCCCTTCCAGCTCCCCAACACTAGGTAGGAGAGAAAGTTAGAAGGGAAAGAGGGCATAGACATCTATGGTTTATTTCCTGCTGATTAGGGATGTTGGGTTCCTTGGGGCAAGTACAGTCTTCCTTGGCTGAATATCCAACAGTTCAGCAAGCCAGCAAACCAACAATCTAGGAATAGTGGATGCAACAGCAAATGCAGCAGCAGGCTGCATCGGAATGAACCAGCAGTGGGGACAGCAGCAGGCGCAGCAGCAGCCGCTACAGGCACTTTTGGGGCTCTCCCATTTATACCCTTCTACAAAGTCCCCAGGATCAAATTATCTGCATCTGGCAAAAATCACAACCCTGCTTGTGCATGAGGCAAATCATAATCTCCTGATGTGAAGCAGAGTCTGCTCCCTCCCCTGGGATTAAAAGAAAACCATATTCACATAACATAACTAAGTTTTTAAAGAAACCAAACCTCTCAGTACACATTTATTGTTCTGACAAAATAAACTAGCAAAAGTAACCTAAGGAATCAAGGATTTATTTTAGCACACAGTTGGATAGTATAGGCAATCAAAGTTGGGGAATTAGAGCAGCATTATGAAGTGGACAGTCTCAGGGAACAGAAATACATATTATTTCTCAGTTAATTTTCTCCGTTTTCAGTCCTGGACCCTGTTCATCAGTTGCTGTCATCTGCATTCAGGGTAGAACTTATCTCTTTAGCTAACCTTTCTGAGCAAAATTCTCAGAGATGCTCCCTGTGCTGTATTTTTTATTATCTTAATTCCAGTTTTGCTGACAACAGAGATTAATCATCACATCTTTCTTTGATAGTGTTTTTAGAAAGGTAAAATAGCATAATATCTGAACATGGTATCAAGTACTTATAATCCCAAAAGTCAGAAAGCTGAGGCAGAAGAATTAGGAGCTCTAAGTCAGCATGGTCTTGGACCTACTATCTCAGAAACACAGGAAAACAAATACCTCCTCGCCACCATTACTATTATATGACGTGAATTTAAAAGTCATAAAAACTAAGCACATTCTATGACTTTTTATAAAAATCAAATCTAGTTAGAATTCATAGAATACTTTGATGAAAAATAGAGATGTCATCAAAAATTCAGGAAGTGAAAATCTGACACTTTTTATCAATGATCACTGTTGCCTCATAAATGCATGTTCTGTTGCAATTATCAAAGAATTGCTAACTTTTCCCCTGCATTCTAAAATATAACAAAAGAGATCTCTTTATGAATCAATGGAAGATCAACTCTTTTTATTCACATTACTATACAATGTTTGTTAATACCATCTTGAAGCCAGTTTCCAGTGTTTTAATCAATTGCATTTACATGGTCAGACTGTTTCCATTAATTATAAGCTTAGGCCTGTCTCCTGAACTGCTTCAAGTTGTGAGGTTAGTAATGAGCACATATGCCATGCATCTGCAAGCTGAGAGGAAAGGGTAACTCTTTCCACTTTTGACCCAAGAGGGGGAAACTTAAATTTTTGTTTTCTCTTTTCAAAATCCAGAAATTTATTATGATTCTATAGATAGATAAAGTCTTCTAAAACCTCAGAGACCTGCAGAATGTGGCATTTAAAGATGTTTTATTATTTTAAAGATTCTTTGACAATAAGACAGGTTAACTCCTGGCAACACCCAGCCTACCTCAAAGAAGATAGTGAGCATCAAAGAACCTCCTTATGGAGATGACGACAAATGTGGCAAACAAACCACTGGGCAAAATGTCCTTGTTTCTGCCACAGACTGAATTCTCTCTAAAAACGGGCAAGCTTAGATGCAGGCAGTCAACTGCCAAACTCTACCAAGACAGAGTAAGCAAGTCCTCAGTACTTCCTGCCTTACAAATATGTCTGTCAGATATATTGGTCCAGAAGGCTAAAGATGATGCTCCAACATTATAGAGAGCTTTGGGTGACTGTTCAGGCAGCAAACTATCTCTTTCATTTTCTCTTTTTGGAAGCTGCTAACCTGCACTTCCTGTCTACTCTGATAATTTTATTCCTTCTCCAGTCTCTGATGGGGTTGAAGAACAGATAGTTTAGTTTTACAATTAAGCTTAGTTGTCTAGGGGCTGAGGTGTTTTTAGGTCTAGATAGATGTTTTAAGTTGATAATGATGAGATATGATAGATATTGATTTACATCCAGAATTTTAGACACACCAAGATAGGAAAGGTCTTTTCTTCAAGGCTGTTAAAAACAAATAGCCAAAACACTATGAATGTAACATTTATATCATTCATTGTTCTTCTTGATGTAGGTAGTTTATTTTATATATGTGTAATAATAAAGATGTGAATTTTAAAAAAGAAAAATAATAAAGAAAAGAAAAAAATTAAAGATATAAAAATAAATCAATAAATAAATGTGTGGATGGAAGTATCTTAATTTAAATCATATATTATTATACTTATTTGTGGAGTTGAAAGAAAAAAACTGTTAGAATGGAAGTTGTGTTTCTTAGAAGACTTTACTCAATGCATATAACTGGTGTGCCAAAGCATGCTTTAGTTATTACCATTTACACCAGAGTATACAATGTAAATCCTGAAAGAACCCTCAGGCTAAACTATACGCCTCTCTTCTGTTCCACAGGAATTGCTCTTGCTGAGCATATGATCCAGATCCCTTCCTAAGCCAGCTTTCAGGCAGATGTTACCTCACTTACAGGAAAATCACTCTCTTAATGCACTTCTTCCCACTGTCCTGTGTTTTAGGTAATGGGGTGGGAAGGGGGAATCTGAGAAATGTTTAGTTTTTGACATTATGCAGTTTTGAATCTATGTTCAGATACCTGAAATCTCCTTGAAAAGGCTTCCAATGTGGGTGTGAGAGCCTGTGTGTGCACTTACCTCTGTTTCAGGAGCAGCAATTTGCTTCTACTTACTAACTAGGAAAACACAATGACACTAATGATTAAGATGCAGAAGAATTCTGTCTTGCTTATATAAACACTACTTTATTGACAATACAAATAGATTGCCTAATGTAGCCATTATGTGTTGAATCAGAAAATTACTTAGCTCAGCAGTAAAATCAACTACAAAGAACAATGTCATTTTGTCTGAAGGCTAAACTGCATGTAGGACTCTGGAGAGTGAACCGATAAGAGAAAAAGCTGTGTTTTCATTCTGGCCTTAATGCGAGTAAGAGGTGAATGAATTCAGTTACTGTAGTATCTATTCTTCTTGTGGTGTGTGTGGTAGAAGATATAGTACCTCTCCAGGGCATCTGCTGTTTCATGATTACTCTTTAAATGAATATAATGATATTTTATCTATTTATTAGAATTAAGGTATTATGATTTAATTATCCATCCCATATGTAAGTATCACAATGTCCACTTGCAAATGAAGAAATGAAGTGCATTCATTCAGTGCAGATATGAGATTAATTATGTCCAAACAGAAAACCAGGTAAAATTTCCTCCACAAGGTGCCCCAGAAAGTTGTATTTGCAGGGATGTTAAACCACAAGGCAAGTAAAACTACATAATGAGACAAATGGCTAAAATGGAATTATTAACCAGTCACACTCAACTTTAATCACTTGGAAAACAATCCAGATGGCTCGCACATGTGAGCCTTCAGTCATCCTTAAGACTGCTTCTGAGGGTAGGCTGTAGAAACTCCAGGTTTTGAAATCCTTAGTGTATTCCGTAGTCACACCCTATTTCTGTTGCTTTCATTAAGATTTAGCACTTGCAGGACTTTCATATCTTAGGCAAATCAGTTTTGTCCATGCTTTGTTCTGTGCTTTTAACTTTTATTGTTGACTCATCAATCCTTGTTACAGGCAGCACAGGAGAATTCCCATCTGACTTTGAGGACACCTTAAACTAAAGGAACCTAAGTAGGCACCTTTTACTTTACAGCAAATACAAGCCATAGGTGGGGCTAGACACACCACCTCCTTCCCGTGCCTTCAATAACGTTTTCCTAAAACTGTTGAATGATGACTCAGAATACATTCATGTGAAAAATGAAATGTGTTCTTAGGAGAAAAAGAACCGCCCATTCATTCCAGAAGATATTTAGAATCATTTTAAATGTCCAAGCGGGTGAGAACTTTCCTAAAGTATTTCCCAATGGGAGTTTATTACCAACTGTGGTGTCCTGCAAACATTTTTGCACATTTTTTGGCTGTGTACTTGGAAACTATATGGATTACTTAATACCAGTCCTTATGAAATTTAATTGTCCTTTCACTAACAAAGAATTCCTCAGCTCTACTTTCAAAATGATTTTCAACCTTTTAATATAACTGATTGGGGTAGTGTGAAATTATTTTATTATGTAATGTAATATTATCTAATCAGAACAACTGAAGTATTTAAAACTGAAGATCCCATCATTTTGCAAATTCTTAAAAATAAGTGACAGCTTTATATTATTAATATCTCCTCTACATAAGAAAAGTAATCATGTGTATTGGATGCTCAAAATTACTTGAAATGAGGTTAAAAATGTAGCCTTCTGTCATTTCATTTTTAAATCTCATCAGTCTATGCTCTGCCTGTTTTCAGAAGTCTGTTCTTGCCCTCCACCATATACTTTTGGGTATTGACCTCAGATCAGGTCAGGCTTTAACAAGCATTAAGTCCTTGTTAAAGTTCATTGGTCCATCTCAACAGACCTACTTTGGTACATTTTTAAAAGTTGAGCAAATTTCACCTATATTAAATTATATTCCTTGTGTTGTTATTGTTGTTATTACATCCTTTCATTTCACCCTGTCTTGCGTGACACTCTTCCTGGGAAGAAATAAATGACTATTCACTTCAACCAGGCAACTGATGAAGGACTAGACTAAGGATACCAGCAAAGCCCAACTTGGTGAAGCGATGGGCTTTATTGGACTTGCTTACAAGAGTATACATGAGGACTACTTAAAGCAGCAGAAATGGTTCAAAGACAGCTGCATCACCAATTACTCTACCCAGCATACGTGATAGACTAACAGTTCAGCTAGTCTAAGAGTATCTCTCATCAGTCCTTACTTAGTATGCATGCTTACATAGGAAGAACCCTAGTGAATCTGGTCAGTTTCAGGTACTTCCTGAAGCTATTAAGATGTTTACTTTCTGGGCTTAAGGAGTTTCCTTGCAGGAGGTCTTTCAGTATGTCACTTTTCTTTTTGACATCCTCCTCCAGGATGGAAGTTTGTATCTCAGAGGAACTTGGTACACAACACCCAGATTGGACTCTAACTCACCGGGTAGCTGAGTATGACTTTGAACTTCGGCTCACCTCTGCCATCATGTCCATTACATATGGTGCTGGGAAACATCCCTAAAGCTGTAGGCATGTTACACAAACACATACCATTTGTGCTATATCTCTAGCCCTGAAATAAGTTCTGCTACCATGTGAGTCCTGTGGATTGAACTCAAGTCAACAGCAGTGCAGCAAACCTATTTGTGACCCTTCATGCTGGTCCCCGGATCAATTCTGACAATTAAAAAAAAAAAGATTAGTAAATCGTAGTGTATATGTAAACATTTTACTTTCTCACTGTGGAGTATTGTGCTTTGCTGTTTGGGTTCTGCTTCCCCTGCCCTTCCTGGTATGGTTGGCCTATGACCATAGCCAGCAGAACCAGAGGGGAAGAAGCAGGAGGCAGGGATGGCTAGGGTGATGGAGTCCTCACACAGTGGGTGAGCACGACAAGAACAGACTCTCAGAAGACAAGATTCATTGAGCAGCTCATTTAATTGGAGGGAACAAAGGCTATTTAAAGCTTTGGGAAGTGGATAGAGGCTACTGTCATGAGTGTACATTATTGGCTGGAGCCAAGAAGCTGGGAACTCCTTATTTACATGAAGAGGAATTCCAGGTGCTTACTGGACATGACCTTATAAGGAGAGGGGAAGGTTAACCTGGCTGCAACTGTGTAACCATCTCTGCTGTGGACATAGGTGCAGGGCAGAGCACTATAGTGAGCTGGAACATACAAGATGGGGCAGGGGAGTGAGTGGTCCCTTCTACTACCACTTTTGAGACCAGATTTCCGGTGTTGGCAATGACTTGACCCACTCCTGCTCTAGATTGGCTCCTCCTGGTTCCAAGATACCTCAGCCCCAAACTGAGTCTGGAGTCCAATGTATTTGAGGTGGAATCACTTCCCTTTCCCTTTCTCCCAAACCTGACTCCCTTAAAATTCAAACTGTTCCTTGGACATAGTTCATTAAGGTTATGCAGTACATATAGGAGTGGTCAACATTTGTGCCTTTCCATCAATCCCAATACTTAGTATTTCAGAAAGTCCTACTGAGCCTCTGAAATGTTCTTGGATTTAAGATTTATCTTATTCTATTCATCTCCTGAGGGCCAGCTACCCTCAACGTTTTTTTTCAGTTCACTGAACCAAAAGATTAACTGGTCTCCATGCTTCCACTACATTCCCTAAGCCCTGCTGTACGTCTTCACCAAAGTGATCTTTATTTGTTGAATCACAATATTTCTCTTTTCAATCCCCCTGATAAGTTTCTATCTGACCTAAAATAAAATTGGAACTCCCCATAGCAAAGCTACTGAACACACAGCATTATTCAAGGTACTTTCTGTCAACCTTCTACTTGATCTCTTGTTATCTCTTACAGAAAAAAAGAATTATTTTTCTGTTTTACTCTTTTGTTTTTGTTCCCTTGGTTGTTCATTGGCCCTTCTAGGATATTTCTTATTTGTGTAACAAGAATAAATTAATAAAAAAAATGTTAAATAAAAAAAAAATAAAGTACCGAGCATACAAAAAAATAAAAATAAAAAATAAAAAAAATAAAAACTCATCCCATGCTATCTAGTACTGAAGAAACCTCCTAGGCTCATAAACACAAGCACAGGGTAACCTATCTAAAACAGAGCCAAAAAGTCTTTCTATCTCATTTGGAAAAGTAAAGCTAAGAGCTGATGTCAGTATCATTTTCCCCAAGAATCTATCCAAAGTTCCCTGTTGGCTATTTATTTCTCAGGAACTGGGCCACAGCTTTAGCAGCTAAAATGGACCTTCTCATTCAAAACACCAGGAGTACATCATTAATGTTTAATATTTGAGCACGAGCCAAGGTTTCTGTTTGTAAGCCTCGGGAGGAAAGCATTTTGATAATTGCTTGATTTCCGGCAGGGAAACACATTCCAAACCCACATACACTCATGTATGTCCCGGACTCCACTGCCAAGATGCGTATTTACTCTGTGTCTGGACCTATCCAATTTAAATAAGTCCTTCTGCTTCACTCTTATGTCCACTTGTGTTTGGTGTACAAATTATTTTCTCATTGATTCCATGCTGTGGTGTGTTTCTTGAGTAAGTCTTGCAGCTTGCAGTGGGTCTGAGGTGTCTGTGAGCACTGCAGCATGGAGTATTAAATCAAGCTTCCTTTATCAGCCTGGTCCTTACAGCTTGATTTAAGCTACAGATGATCAGCTGCTGAAAAGCGGTTGTGGGCAACAAAATTCAAAGAAGCAAAAGCAAGTGGGTGAAATCCTTGTGTTGCTTTTCCTTTTCTGGCTGCTTACAAAAATGTTTATTTTGTGTTGCTTAAAACAGGGCTCACTTTGTAAAGGTCTTCCCTGAATGCTGTTTCAAATGTAGTAACTGCCAAGGCCCAGATCTTTTTCCTTTAAATATACCAGCTTTTCCTTTCTTCTTAAATCTTTCAAGCCCTCTGAAAAGGAGGCATTTAATTAACTGCTACAGATGATTTGGGTATGGGGCCTGGCAGGCAGAACAGTGGAAAGTTGTCAGCATGTTAATAGTTGAATATTTCAGAGCATATGCACTTTGGAACAATTTTGCCATGTACATAGAGGAAAAAGTCTTGTTGCATTTATGTTGTAATGCTTTCGATTCTTGCAAAAGCTGAAAAGGAGGAGATTTAATGTTTTTATGTAAATTTTCCCACAATAGTATGATGTGCAAGGTCCACACACACCACAGGATAAAAGGATGAAATGAGCTAAGGACCAGCCAACAATATTTGGCCTGAACTTACTACTTTCTGCCAGCCAGTATTCTTGGTGATCTATATGGAAATTCTGGTTTGATTCTCACTGGGTGTCTATGGGATTAACTATATATGTGTTATTATTGACATTGCATGATGAAATGAGGCACAAAACCTAATCAATAGCTCAAAATCACACAGATCAGGGGTAGCCACACTAGGCTTTGAGTATAAAGGGAGCCCTGAATTAACATATGAAGAGCTTAAACCATTATCTGATATTAAACCATTGTCTGACCAAGACAGTGGAGAGGTTACTAATAGAAGTACAGTACTCTCCTATTGTGTTCTAAGGCACCTAGTGAGTGCCTAGTCTTTGACCTGAAACAAACAGTGTAAATTAGCAGTGTGGCATACAGTGGCAGAATTTCTAAGGTGGCATCTGATGACTAGCACAGAGGAGAGCACACATAACATGAATATATGAGGGAAGAGACTACCTGCGTCCTGGAGTTGATAGAATGAGATGGGCAGCATAAGCTTTCAACACGCGAAATAGTACCCAACTAAATATTTATATGTTGAAACAGTTCTGGAGCTTTCCACTATTATATGCTTAGAGTCAGAAAGAGAAACCAATTAAAAAAAATTTTAAGGGTCAAATTTGAGTAGCTTTGCAAACCGGAATGATGCATCAAGTATACTGCACTCTCAAAATTATGAGCATAAAAATAAGTATGTCTAGTGGCAACACTAGTAGTTATATTATCTTACTATCATTGTATTATTATTATTATTATTATTATTATTATTATTATTATTATTATAAAAAATTTGGAAATAGGAGGAGCATTATTCATGTTCCATCATCACTGCCCACAACTAATAAGCCACAACCTCTAAATTGGCCTCAGTTTTCGTGTCTATAAATTGGAATCAATTCAGAGTCCATCTCACAGTGTTCAAAGGACTTGGTAGACTTCGAAGCACAGAAGACTGAATGTCACCTCAAACTTGATGTTTTAGTAATAGATACTTTTCTTCAAGTCTGACACTTATGCTCACAGGGTAGCAAGAGCACCTTTCATCATGTGATTTAAATAGCACAGGCCATATATTTCCAGTATCTGGAGCCATAAAGATGGTTTAATTAAACTTTGCATTGAACTCATCTCTGGGCCTCAATTAACATAGCAGCAACTGAATCAAAGACACAGTCAGACCTTACTGAAAATGAGAAACACATAGGATGTTATCCCTCGAAGGATTACAACTCTGTGGCTGAGTCTAGGTTCTAGAGGGAGTGTATTATCTACTAATAAAATGTAAGAGTCTTTCATTATTGTTTCAATCAATTTAGGATAAAGCTATCTCATTTCCTTTTGCCTCTGTGTAGGTTGCCTGTCATTTGGAATGATAAAGCACGTCCCACAAGGTCTCTAGTGCAATGAACTGGCAGTTTTCCTAATGAATCTCCCTTTGTTTCTGTGTCTTTTACATTGTACCTTTGCTTTTCCCCTTTGCAACTCTCTTGCCCGAGGTGATTCAAGGCATGGCCTAGTTTGTTATTGTAGGTCTCTTTTAAACTTCATTTTCTAGCATTTTATCTCTCTTGAGGTTCCTTCCCCCAAACTATTCCAGTTGCATGTCTGAGAAGACCTCAAAACTGGCCAGTTGGTCACATAGTCAAATAAGAGACCAGGTCAGCTGACAAGTCCCCTTTACTCAGATAGACAAATGAATAAATGAGACCTGGGAATGGCATCAAGAACTTTATGTTTCTGGTCACACTCACAGAACCCTAGTATAATTTGAAACGATCCATTACAAATCCTATATAAAGTATAAATTCAAAAGAATATTTAGATGTCTCCCAGTAGTTTTCCATGTGAAAATATTTTGTTTGAAATTCAGTACTAAAGAGTATCTGGAGTTAATAAAAAGAAAAATTTACTCTGTCCAGATGAATGAATTTAAAACCAAATTTTCTTACTAAAGAATAACAGAGTATATGATCTTTTGGAAGCTATGTTAAAGAGATCCACTGGCTTTAAAAATATACATGTTATGACTAGTTGAAAAGTTTGCATATTAAACCAAAATTCAAACATTTTCATCATGCATGGTAGTTAATGTAAAATTCAGCTGATGGGGAAATCTCTTGATAGTCTTTTCTGCCACTTCTTATTTGCTGTAACAAGACTAAGTGCCATTAGCAGTCTATTTCATGATGCTATTATTTTTTGAGGAGTCGAGTGAAAAAATTAAGAAAAATAATATAATAGAACAAAAAATGGAAAACCACATTATCTTTAACACTTTTTAAATGTACATGTATATATATATATATGTATACATGCATAGTATATGTATACACACATATATGTATACACACATACAGATATATATATGTTATATATATGTATACATATATACCTCTGTATATGTGTGTATATACATATATAATGCTTTCTTTGAATACTAGATACAGTAAACCTTTTTATGCCACTGATGTTTTTAAGGGGGGGCGGAGTTCAAGACAGGATTTCTTTGGCTGTCCTAGACACTTTTTGTGGACCAGGATGGCCTTGAACTCACAGAGATCCACCTGCCTCTGCCCCCTGAGGGTTGAGATTATACGTATGTGCCCACCATACCCAGCTTATCCCAGTGATTTTTTTATTGGTTGGTTTCATGTATAAAATTTTACTATACATACCAAAATATTTTGAATATTTGCTCTAAACATGCCCGTCTCTTGGCTACTTTGACCACAGCTATAAAGCCTGTGGATATGTTAAACTATGCCAGAACTGAAGGCCTTTTTTTTTTTTTTTTTATCAAAAGCACATTGACAACACTTTTCATGTAAGCAAAGCACAGTGACTTTACTAACTGATGGAGGATTTTTCAGTAGGCGTCCTGTTTTCTAAAAACCATCCTAAGGATGTACACTTAAGTGTATTGCTTTAGAGTGAATTCTATTTGCAGTGGCATTCTTTCCAATGATTGAAATTCTCCTTGAAATCTTTTCTTTTTTGTATTCTTTAATTTCATATAATAATTTATTAAGTGATAATGCAAGAGACTTTATGGGATTCGTGGCTCAAATTATAATTAGGAAAATGATACTCAAAGATATTAAGTAACTTCCCTGATTAAAAAAAAAGAATGGGGCTTAGGGAAGCTAGCACATGACAAAATATTGAAACCAACTCAAGGAGATCATCACTGTATCTGCAAAACATCAGGAAGGCAGGCTAGGGCTGGTCTTGTGAGAAGACGACTTGAGAATCATTATTTTAGCTATTGCACAGAGGGGATATCATATGAAGAATATTAACTTCCATAAATGTTGGATGTGTAGAGTTTTTGGCTTAAAATCCAGGATTCTGGAGACATAATGAATGATTTTCTGGACCTTTCATATGAAATAGCTAAGATATTATACTTTAACTAATAAAGTAAAAAGCACATAACTTGTTTAGATCAGGCATTGTTATATCTGAAAATTAGAGAAATCTCAAATATACTAGAAAATTTCCTAATGAAACTTATTTTTACTTGTCTCTATCATTTCATTTCCATATTTGATGTGATTATTTTCAAATATATATTGGGGAAGAGGAGACCCAACAATGCAAACATCAGGAAGAATTGGGCTTATTGTGCTGAGAGCTGTGGTATGACCCATGTAGATCATGCTTGGCAGAGCTCACAGCACATTCTTGGCTCCAGGTCTTGGTGATGATCCATTTCACAGCATATGTGTCTATCATTACAAGACACATCTTCAGGCACTCCTTTATTGTAATTGGAGATGTCAGATAAAAGTGCTCTTGCTACTGGCATTCTTTGGGTCTAAAGACTTTGGTTTGTAAAATTTTCTCAGTAACTTTTTTTTTTATACCACTTTTAGATATTTGCAGTTAAAAGCAGCAACAGACTACTCAAATATAGCTGCCTTTGTCTACCTTGTGTAGTGAATTTGGCAAAAGTGAAGTATGTGATTCAGACAGAATGAGGAGTAGTATAATCAACTCTAGCACTTTCAGTAATGTCTAAACACAAAGACAAATGTCATTGTCATTAATCATAAAACCCTTTTTTTGGAGATAGTTTTATTTTCATTGTTGTTGTTTGTTTGTTTTTGGGTTTTCAAGACAGAGTTTCTCTATGTAGCCTTGGCTGTCTGGACTCGCTTTGTAGACCAGGCTGGCCTCGAATTCTCAGTGATCTGCCTGCCTCTGCCTCCTGAGTGCTGGGATTAATGGCATGCACCACCACTCCCGGCCCTGATAGTTTTATTTTCAAAGGTTTCTGAGTCCCTGGGTGCATTTCTTTTTTTCAGTTTATTTTCAAAACAATATCACAAATACATTTTTGTAAGTTCCACATTTCAGTTCTCCTGTTGCCTGCTTCTCTTCTTGCTTTTTCAAGACAGCAAGTTTAGTATTAATTGTATATTTGTGAGTTCTTCTTTTTTTTAATTTATTTTTAATTTACATATTCACTTTATATTTGGGTCATAGTGCCTTCCCTCCGCTCCTCCCAGTCCCTTCCTCCCAACCTATCACACCTCCCTTTCTCCTCAAAAAGGGAAAGCCTTTCCCTCCACCAACCCACCCCAGCACATCAAGTCCCATCAGAACTGAGCTCCCCCTCATCCATTGAGGCCAGGCAAGACAGCCCGATTAAGGTAAAGTGATCAAAAGCAGGCAACAGTGTCCATGTCATTCTCAACTTACTAGAAGAGCCACATGAAGATCAAACTGACCATCAGTTACATATGTGTAGGGAGCCTAGGTACAGGCCATGCATGTTGTTTGGTTGGTTCTTCCATCCTCCGTAAACCCCCGAGGTCTAGGTTAGTTGACTGTGTTGGTCTTCTTGCAGTGTTCTTGTCCCCTATGGATCCTTTTATCCTTCCCCTCTACTCTTCCACAAGACTCCCCAAGCTCTGCCTCATGCTTGGCTGTGAGTCTCAACATCTGATTTGGTCAGTTACTGGGTGGGGCCTCTTAGAGGATGGTTACGCTAGTCTCCTGTCTGTAACCATAGCAGAGTATCCTTTATGATGTCAAGGGTTAGCCCTCAACATGGGTTGGGTCTTCAGGTTGGGATAGGAATTAGTTGGACAGTCCATCAGTCTCTAAAGATAGAATAAAGATGGTGTGTGTGCTTTCTAGTCTCACTCTCTTTTCTAGAACTTTTTGGCAGTGCTAAAACTTACTATATTTTTAATAATCATCCTGAAGCAAAGGAATATCATTCTAACCATAGTAAAAGTTTCACACATAACCAATATTGTTTTCTCATATGTTTTCATTTACAGTGTCAAGCAATTGAATCTTTATGAACACTGTGTTTAACTTCAAATAATTTCTAAAGCATATACTATCCTATTCTTTTATTATTACCCTTTTTTAAAGAATTGAGTTTCTACATAGCATAGAAGTTGTGTTGTGCTTTCTTCTTAGGTATATCTCTTTGCAAGTTCAACCAGTGTACACACTTCCAAGGGTATATTTCAATCTTTATTCAAAAATAATTTATTTAAGTAATATTTAAAGACTAAAAGAAAAGTGATCTCATTAAAAACATTGTCTAATGGCTACTTAATTTGTTGTTGGTCAAATAATAATCTTCTTAGAAGACATTAATTTCAATGTTAGTTAAAGTCAGTGAGTTACAGGTCTATCTAGATTTAAAATGAAACTACCAGATTCCCATGCCCCTTTGAGATTTAACAGGAAGCTGTTGGGGACTGGCACACATTGTGTTACCAAACTTTGGACATGAACCTTAATTCCCATGACACATTAAACACAAAAAAATCAAGAGAAATAAAAGTAAATGAGACAAATAGAGACAATATTTATATTTTAGGTATACTTTGAAACAGAGATAAGTCAGTAGATAGAGTCATAATTTATTAGGATTTTTATGTTTTAAGTATGGAAATGACTTAGATGTTCTATTAATTATTTTTCTCATGATTATATCCATACTGGATACAAAGTAACTTAAGAAAGGAAGAATTTATATGGGTTATGGCTGAGTGTCTAGTTTATTGTGGCAGGGAAGACACAACCATGGTACACTATTCTGTGGCAGTGGGAGGATACTTGTTAATATCTGGATGTAACATGAATTACTTAAACAGAATGGGGCCAGATTGCCTTAGCTGAGAACATTGAAGCATCCTTCATGAGTTTGGAGTTCAGTGGGGTGTTGCTGGTGTCTGATAACATTATCTAGTGCTGTTACAGTAGCAATGGAAGCAGAATCTTCTATCCATCAACTGCTTCATCAGTCTACTGACTTCCTTGGCCTTCTTTAGATGTGTGAGCTGGGTTCCAAGAGTAGCTAGAAAGGCTTAACATACCAAGGAGGTGCTTTTTCATTCTCAATTTACTGAATATCTCCTATTGTCACATTTACCAAATTAAGTCTCATGTGCAAACTCAGGATTACAGTGGAAGGGAGTAAACAAAGATTTGAATATAGGTGAGGTATAGGGACACCATGGCTCACAGTGTTTTTACTCAAGGAATCTACCATAATGATAGATAAATCATAAATGTGTTATATAAGAAATTATATAATAGAAGTGCTGTAAAATGTATATAAATTCATGGGTAACTCTGTGATATTTAGTATATGCTGCAAGACTACAGTGCAAGAAAGATTGAGTATGAAATCCTTGACAAAGCTTTTTATGGGAGATCAGGTTTTGACAGCCCATTAAAGAGAGTAGGTGAATAGGGTAAAGCCAAAATCAATCAAACAAACAAACAAAAAAACCACAAACACATGTATAAGAGTGTAAGAGATTGAGAAAGTGGAGAATCTGAGGAGAATGGGGCAAAGGCCAGGCCACTTATTTGCATTTGTAGTTGCCCTTTGAAAGAATTAAAAATGACAATGATTGCACACAAAGGCTACAACTTGAAAATGAAGCCTAGCAGGTATAATAAATAAATAAAATCTCTAAAGTGAGAGGGCTTAAAATTTTTCTTAGGCCAAATAAATTTTTAGCATGTTGCAAAATATCATTTAAAATATGAGCACCGAAGGCTCAAGAAGCATTACAGAAGAGAAGGTGAGAAGATTGTAGGAACCAGAGGGTCAGGGAGTTTGCTATGACATAGTATCTTCTGGAAATATCAGAAGCTAAACCCTTGACATTACAGAAATATAACTGCCAAAACATGAGCGGAAGAGGAGTGACGATAAACGACAGGACAAAGTGGACAGTGAAGACCTTACAAGACCTACAGCCTACACAAAGAAATACCTATCAGCAAGTAAAAGATGGGAGGCGGAGAGGTAGTATTCTCCTGGGAACAGCACACAAATTTGTTATCCAGAGCCCAACAGTGAGCCTCTAAAGCATACATACAAGTAACATTATATAGACTGAACAGGTTATTTTTAATATATATACATACATACATACATGCATGCAGTAACAATTAGTGCCTAAAAATAGGCCATAAATTTCAGGGAAAGCAGGGAAAGGTATATGGGAGAGGTTTATGACAGAAAAGGTCAGGGGAAGTATTATAATTAGATAACCTCAGAAATTTAAAAAAAAAAACCTAAGCTACTTAGGTCAAAAAACAAGATGAAAATTTCATGTATTAGGGCATTAGCCATACTAAAATGATTTTTTTCTTCTGTTCATTCATATTCAATGCATCATCCCTTCTTGATATTATTCACACTAATACTGTGTTTCCTTCATTCAGTTACTTTCATTTATTTATGAAACTTAGTCACAGAATTATTATTGAAAACAAAACAAAAATAAAAATAAAATTCAGGACTTAAAATAAGCATAAAAAATTATTAAAATGATCAATTTTAATGACTCAAATATTCTCCTTTAAAGTAGTAAGGTAATAATAAAAATTAAATTATTAAGATAAAAAATATGTTAAATATAAGTTACCTTACTGTAGACAGGGTAGATTAGATTTAGCATGTTTTATCTATTTCATGGCTATTTGAGTGTCTAAATTTAAATTGGAGTGTTGAAAATATACTTTTCATGGTGCTAACTGAAAATTATTGGTGTTAAAATTGTTCTGAGTTCTAAGAAACACATTGATTTGGAGGCCTTCAGGGACTATTCTCCAAACTGATATATTTATCAACTGATTTATTTCTGAAAATGGAATTAGTTAGCATTACTGCTAATTAATATAATCTCTGTGCAACATACTCAATTCTCTATATAATTTGTCTTTTGTTATTTGATGAAACTAGTCTTTGAAAAGATGTTTAGTATATAATATATACTGTTGGAGAACCTCTCGATATTTCTCCTGTCTCTGTGTACTGGCAAATCATATAGCTTATACACTATGAATTACAATCCCTCTGAAGGCAGAAATCTCAACCCTCTCTTCACTGGAAGGAACATCTGTAGCACTCATGCCAGTTCTGTGAGGCCTTAACCTTTATGTATGAACAGATATTTTCAGTCATGCTGACAACTGCAAATACTGGCTATCTCTTGCAATAAATCGTAGAGCATATCAGGGTCTGATCTCACAGCCTGAATGTTCCACAGGCAGCCTCAAGTGCCTTTACTTTTTTTTCCTTGTCTTTATCAGAAAGCACAGGATACATTTGCTTTAGCTACAAAGCATTTAGAATACTGCTTTTCCATAGAGTTTTGAATGGCTTCTCATCCTTATCTGCATTTGGAAAACTCAAAGTTCACCCTTTGGGATATGAAAATCTGCTATAATACTTGTAAAAATCATCCGTTTGTACAGCTGTTGACCTGTTTTTTCTAAATACATCTTTCTTCTAACTTCCAATCTGCTCTCCTGTCCTTCAATTTTTTCTTCTCCTTTATCAAATACTCACTTGTGCATATAAGTATGTGTGACACGGAGAGAAATTTTGTGAATTAATAATAATGTCTTCTGTTGCCCTAGTAGAAGTAAAATTTAACAAATAGGCAATTTATCTTAATTCATTTAAGATTTAGCAAACCAGCATTGAAACGTCAGACAAGATGACCTTTGTCTACATAAAATTAAACATTTTAAGGACCCTTATTTAAAATATAATCCATACATAGAAAAAATTACTTACTACATAATTGAATGTGAAAGAAAGGACCTTAAATATTATGACAATAAAGAATTGATTTATATTTGTATATGTGTTTATTCTACTTGAAACTTAACATAAATATATGTATATAAAATATTAAAATGTAACTTATAAATGTTCAGGATTTTTGTGTTATGTATTAATTAAAAATAAATGAAATTTGAGCTTTTGGCTCATATCATAAGCCCATCATTTGGGAGGCATAGATAGGAGATACATCTCAAATTCAAGACAAGCCTAATCTTCAGAAAAATTTCCAAGCCAGGAACTCCATAGTGTCCCCTTGTCTGAATGAACAATTTGAAATTTTGAAAACTAAAAATATTATCACTAGAAAATGTTCTTTGAATTTACCATTACAGTCAAGTAAAGGAATCTATAGAAATAAAATACTTTCATCAGAAAAAAAATGTTATTTTTGTTTTTTTCTACTTCCTTTAAAATATTAGAAATATCATTTTGTAATAATTTGGATTATATTTATTAAAATTACATACACATAAATTACATTTATTGTCTGTCAACATCTGATCTAGTTAATACGAATGTAATTTGGGAAATCAAGTTGACAAGATTCTGTGATGAATTGAACAAAGAAGGTGAGCCAGAGATCAGAACCAAAGATGACTGCTAAGTGCCAGGTGTGCATCTCTCACTTCCTGATGCCATTCACTAAGCCAGCCAAGGATGGAAGACAAGGCTGGATGGAAGAATGTCACGAGTTGATCTATGACATGTTTTATTCCTAAATATTTGGAATGTGGTACTATATCAAAACTTGAGACATAAACTTCATAAAGAAATGTTGAGGTAGACATGAAATTTGGTTTTGTTATTTATTTGATGATATAAGAAGTCTTGGATGTAGAACAGAGTTCTCAAAAAGATTCTTGATAGAAGTGGGAAAAAAGACCAGGGTGTCAGGATTTGGTAACACACAACTAAAGGGATGGATGTATGATTAGACTACCAAGACACTTAGAGAAAACTGCAAGAAAGATGGGTATAAAATAAAAAGAGGTGTCACAAAGTATAAGAAAGAACATATTTAACAAAATTGGGAGATATTTACCAGTGCCATAAACTGAAATGGGGACGAAGCAGTTGAACATGGAAACTATCTTACGTTGTAGTCTCCTGGAGCTCTAGTTTTTATTTATCACTTTTTGTTTTATGTTAAAAATAATAAGTGTAGATGGCAGACTGGAGAGTGGTCACAAGATAACCGGCAGTGAGGAAAATAAAGCAGAGAAATGTTTTAAATAATCACTGAAGAGAAAGGACAAGTTGTAACTGGAGTCATGTGTGGTTGAGAGAATCCTGAGTTCAACTCAATACATGTATTTAGAACCACTTCAATAGCCTATGGAAAGAAGGAAACTGAGAAGTTGTGTTTAAATGTATTCATGCATAGAAAACTAATTAAAAGTATGTATGGCCCCAAGAAAGAGGAGAAGAGCTCATAACTCACATTGAGAAGACAGGGGTGGTATGGAATGAGCCTCATGCTATAGCTGTGAGAAGGATAAGAGGGGTCCTGAATGTGAATTCAGTAAAAGAATTGTTACTTTAGAAATATCTTCATAAAGTAGGCTGTTTAAAATTTAACTGATAATCTAGGAGTGTCAGTAAAATGAGGGCACACAATGAACCAGCTTTCAAGAGCTCTGCAAAGTTGGACATTTTATAGTGATGAATGGAAGAGGAAGATGACTAACACCCTATAGTTCTATAGGCAATGGGGTGTGTGTATGTGTATGTGGAGACCAGAGGTTCAGGCCAAGTGTATTTCTCCATCACACTCTCCCTTATTTTTTGAAACGGCATCTCAGCACTGAACCTGGAGCTTACTGAATCAGCTAAACTGGCTGACCAGCAGGCCCCAGAGAGCCTCCTAACTCCTATCATGCCTAAACACAGTGGTCTGTATGAAATATAACATTGTTCGGATTAGATGAAAGAATTCTCATAGAGGTAAACTTTAAAATTGAGAAAAGTGTGTTTGAGCTTTTATTTTTACGTGGATAATGTTGGTGTGGCAGATCAAGAGTAAGGCTGAGTGACAGGGTAGGACTGAAATACATGCCCCCACTATGATGATATCAAGGGCCTGAGAGACCAGGGCACACATTTGTTGAGAATCTCCCAAAAGGAAGAGTAATTGGTGGGCTGAGGATTTAAATAAAGGCATTAGCTACATTAGCAGGAATTTCTGCTATTCTTTTGTTGACTTTCAACATAAGGACACAGAGGTTATAGCTCTTGGTAATGAATGAGAGTGTGAAGGAACCATTCCTTAGGCTGCAATGAAATGCTGCTGCCTATGGACTACTAAGAAGCAAATAGGATGCTACTGGCAGAGCTCAGTATTCTGGGAACTCACTGGAAAGACCATGCCTATTCCCTGAAGAATAAGAAGGCCAGGAATTGGTGTCCTTCTCATCACAAAACTCTGACTTGTCCTGTATGGTCTTCGTACTTTTTTTTCTTACTAACAACAACAACAACACCACACACAAAAAAAATACAGTGTTAATTTTATGATCTACTCCACATCTGAATTTACCTCAGAATGCCTTCCTTTCTTTCATGCCTCGCTCTCTTACTTCAGCATTTTCTCAAGTGACACCCTTTCAGGGGACCTTCTTCAGAATCCATCCACATTCAAGACTTCTTACAAGCTACTTCACAGCTCCATTTCCCTCGCCAACACTTGTTCCTCAGGCATCTGCTTCTGGGTTCACCTCTTTTCTCACACTGAGGTGCAAGATCCAAAGTACCTAGTTTTACATCCATCTCTCATTCACTGTGGAATTATTGTCAGCTCGGGAGGCATCGAAAACATTGTGGGGTCCATAAATAATTGCAGAAAGACTGAGTTACTTCATATACGAATTAAGAAGCAGGGAGATGTAATGGAATCTAAGGACAATTCCAAGGAGAAGTTATAAAAATATCTGGATCAATGAATGCATTGTGGAAATAAATGGGGGACCCTCCAGGGTGAAAGAGCCCAGCACACATGTGGAAGAATAAATTGTGCTCCGAGCAGTTTAAAGTGAGTTCTTTATTTCAGTCACCTCCGGATCATAGGATGATTTTAATGTCACTTGAGAACTTAATTCCCGATCAAGTAGCCCCCTGAATAGTCTCCTTTTGGTTTAATTTTGAAAACCAAATAAAGTGCGATGCTGTTTCCCGGCATGAGCCGGACGGCAGAGGAGTGCCTCGAGGCGTGTCAAGGCCTCAACTCAGACTGACTGCCAGATTCTGCAACTGAAAAAACTACACTACAGGAACTTTGAAAGCCTGAAGATTGAAGAAAGAAAGGCTCAGTTTCACTGAAACTTCTCAACACCCCACCTGGAAGGCAATTAAAATTCCATCAATTGGATAATAGTATTGAATATATTGATGTTTTAAAAATTCCTTTTAATTTACCAATTCATGGTTGAGGCATCTCCATCCTCTTGCTCACAGCAACAGATTCTGCTTCTCATATTTATTATCAATATTGATTTTTTTCTCTTTTTTTGTTACCTTAATTTTTATTATATTTTCTTTACGTATTTGAGGAGGGGCTATCGTAGGCCAAGCCACAGGTTTGGAGATCAAAGGACAAATTGTTAGAGTTGGTTCTCTGCTGCTACCATGGAGTCCCTGGAGCTCAGACTCACACAAGACCTTTTGCCCTTTGAGCCATTTCACTCATCCTGTTCTCTCGTTTCTTATTTGTTTTAAAATTAATTCAGTAAAATCCTCATACTATGCATGTTGTTTATATGTGAGATGAATGCATGCCTACGTTTTCCCTACATAAAACAAGGCCATTCACATGTTTTGAGTTTTCCAAGAAACTATTTTTTTAATCTAAAGTCATTGGGTCTTATGAAAATACTGTCCAGTTTTGCAATATTTGTTTAAACAATCCATGTACTTAGCATCCTTTTGGAGTGATCTCCAAAACTCTAACTGACATTAAAGGAAGGGAGACCTTAGTGATGGTAAAACAGTAATGTTTAACTTCCAGTCTTTTATGTTAGCCGAAGACCTGAGGAAATATCTCCCACCAGTTTCAAGCTGTCCTTTGACCTGGGGATATTGGACGGTTGGCATGTTGTGTGTGAATCAATAAGATGTTTGCCCCAATCCTGGGAAGACAAATATGGATGAGTCCCAGGCTATGAGTCATTTGACAGCTGGTATTATGAATGTGTGGACTCACAAATTTTTCAGGAGGAAGATTCCTCATAAAATCACTATATTCTGCCTTTACTTTTACTGTGTCAAGGGATAGATCAATCATATTCCACTAACTTGCCTATGGAGAGACTAAGAATGTAGCGAAACAGTTTCCTCCAGCTTCAACTTCCTCCAGTGGGTACCAATCGTGATTGCCAAGCCAAAGAGAAAGAAGAGGAAGAAATAGATAAGGGAAGACAACACAGACTTCCTGTTAGAACAGAGTATGCTCTTACTCTCTGTGTGCTGACCAGTTATGGGTCTTTATGTAAATCACTACCTACTTAAAAAGGAGTTCTTTTGACAAGGATTGAGAGGTGCACTATTCTATGGATATACAGACAACTACTCAAGGGGACATTTATTTATTTATATATTCACTCATTCTTTCATTCATTCATTTAACTGGCTTTATTTATTTATTCATTGTCTTTATTTCTGGTATGCTTTTTTTTTTTAACCTTCCGTTCCCTTCCCTCTCCTTCTTTTGCCCTATTCCCTTTGCCTAGACCTCTGACAGAAGGGGACCTCCTCCCCCACCATAGGATCACAGCCTCTCAGGTCTCATCCAGATAGTCTGCTTCCCCTTCCTCTGAGTACCACCAGGCCTCCCCACCAAAGGGAAGAGATTAAACGGGGGGGGGGGGGGGGTGGGGGGATGGCGGGAAATGGAGTTTGTGTCAAAGGCAGTTGCTGCTCTCCCCACCACCATGGAGAATGAGCTGTCCATTGTCTAGATCTGAACAGGGAACTTAGATTTACTACAAGCGTGTCCTTGGTTGGTGCAGCGGTTTGTGCAGGTCCCCCTGGGTCCAGATCCTCCATCCTTGATGGGGCTTCTGGACCCTCTGGGCAAAGAGGGGGGGCGTTTTAATACTATGTTCATTTAGCAGAGTAATAGAAGTAGATTCTCTTATATTATGAAGCTGTTGGTATTAATGGCTGCTGAGAGATAGTTGGTTTTCTTGAACGATACAGTTCTTGGGAAGCTACTCACATTCAAGTAGATGGCACTTTACATATCTATACACATACTGGGAGCTCTAAGGGGAATTGGTTAGTTTGAAAGAAAACATAAAATTGACAGGGAGTAAGTGTAAGGAAATAAGAAAGATATTGGAAGGGAAGGGAAAGGAGTAGATTTGATTGGATCACAGTATATGCATTTAAGCACTCAGGAGGCAGAGGCAGACAGATCGCTGTGAGTTCAAGGCCAGCCTGGTCTACAAAGTGAGTTCAGGATGGTCAAGGCTACACAGAGAAACCCTGTCTCGAAAAACCAAAAAAATTAAAATAAATAAATAAATAAAGATTTCAAACAATAAAAAGAGGAAGGTAGATTTTGAGGTACATTCCAGGTTTTTGAAATCTTTATCTTTCCAGTGTTCACATGTATGCTCTCTGATCCAGCAATATCCACTATTTCTTTTGTGTCCTATATTTCCTGTTTGCTCTAAGGAAAGTATTTATAGTCCAAAGACACGTATCTTTCAAGCAAAATCTGCAGGAGTATTGGGAGGTTGCTGTAGAGCAGATCATTTTCCTTCTCACTGTTTTTGTTCCTTTTACTATCATTATGGACAGAAGAACTTATATAAAACATCTTCCGTTCTTGTGTTAGTCTATTTATAGATAATGGCTGCAATAAAATTGAAGAGCAAAAGGTAAAACTGAATAATAGCAATAGCTTTCAAGTCTTAGGAATCCCATCTGATCTAAAACATCTCTCATTCATTTTCACTGTGCATAGTAATTTACCTTGACTTTCAGAAGGTTATTCACAATTATACTCAAATACTTTTGTAATGTGTTTTATGGTAATAACTTCATTCATACATTGAATAAAATTATATTGGGATTCAAAATATATACATATGTATATGTGTGTGTCAGTATTTTTGATATATATAAATATGTATCAGTGTTGATTTCAAATATAAATCTATGTATTATGCTGATACTAAACAAACAAGAATTTGTACTTCTCTGTTTTTGTTTGTTTTGTTTTGTTTTTTGTTTTTTTGTTTGTTTGTTTGTTTGTTTGTTTGTTTTGAGACAGGGTTTCTCTGTGTAAGAGTCCTTGCTATCCTGAACTCACTTTGTAGACCAGGCTGGCCTGAAACTCATAGAGATCCACCTGTTTCTCCCTCTGGAGTGCTGGGATTAAAGGCATGTGCCACCATTGCCAGCCTGTGATTCTCTGTTTTTAAAAATGCTTTTTACAGCCAGATACTATTGTTTTAAAAGACAAAATGTTGGAGACAGTTGAGGCCCCAATAAAACTGTATGATGCTAAATTTATATAAAAAGTTATATAAGAGTAACTACATAAAATATATAGAAAATATAATATAAAGTTATATATATATATATATATATATATATATATATATATATTAATATATTACCATGGGCAGGGGTATCTCTGTGACAAGCTGGAGACCTAAAAGAGGGTAGGCTTCTGGGAGGATATGGGAGTGACTCTAGCTGAGACTCTAGTAGCAGGGTCATGGAGACTGAAGGAGACACCCTCTAACTAGACAGGAGTCCTAATGGAGAGAGGGGAACACCAACCCGCACACAAAAACTTCTGCCCAAAATTTACCCTACTTACAAGATGTGCAGGGATAAAGGTAGAGCAGAGATTGATGGAATGTCCAACAAATGCGTGACCCAACCTAACACCTACCCATGGGAGAGAGCCAACTGCTGACATTATTAATGATTCTCTGCTATGCTCGCGGTCAGGAGCCTAGCATAGCTGTCCTCTGAGAGGATGCACCCAGCAATCTATTGCCACCACAATCCACTGGGTAGACACTAGGCATATTGCTAAATGCAGGGCCCTTAAAACAAAGATACATTCAGTGCCAAAGAACAGCATTGCTGAGGCTGAGAAAGCCTATCATGCTGTGAAGAAAATCTGAATAAAGTATTTGAAAATCCATAAACTACCAAGTTTCACCTGCGAGAAGCCAAGGAGAATGTATTCTGTCATGATTTATATATGCCTGAATCATTTACTCTTTCATCCAAAGATAAATCATAATCTTATCTTACTTCAGGACACAAAGCTGAGACTGTATCATTCACGTTCCTAGGGAAAACATACACACTCAATGTACACATGTTTGCACGTACTCACACACCCCCATATGCACATGCACACACATACACTTGCCCAGAGACAAGTAGAAGTGAAGTCTGTACTTACTTGCATAACAAGTACTCCCATCACAGGGTAATTGGCTTTGTCTCTTTATGTATATCAGGAAATTTAAATGATACATAATTGACTATGAAAAAACTAGTTGACTATGACAAAGGACTCAGAAAGAGAAATGGATATTTGACATTTCATTTATTGATTTTTTTTTTTTTTTTTTTTTTTTTTTTTTTTTTTTTTTAGTTTTTTTAAAATTAGAAGCATTGTTTCCAACATCAGAATCTAATCATATGCCAGACATGGAACAGAGGGTCAAAATGCAAACTGATACGTAAGGACTAAGGAAACTGGAGAGGTAGTGAAGGGGGAGGAGAGGAGAAGAACACAGACGGAAGAAGAGAAAAGAGGGGGGAGAGTTATAAATCAAAGGAGACCTGGGTTTCCTTCTCATTGTTGTCAGCGTGCTTGATAATATTCTGTGAAATTGTATCACTTCTAATTACTAGCCCAGATCCTCCCTTTCTGTCATCCGGGGAATCTATTCTGTGTTCTGGAAATGATCTTTACATGAAGAGGAGCATAGAATGTATAAAGCAGTATACTTTATTTTGTTCTAATCATGTGGTCAAGAGAACAGTACAACTTGCAAGCTCAAGAAGATAAAATAAGCTGCACATAATTCTGTAGTTGGCCATAGCTTCTTATTCAAATGTATACCCAGAAGCGATGGGTCTTGGCTAGACTGATTCGCAACACATTCCAGGAGCCTGGGCTAAGGTCTGAAAGGGCAGGGAGGAAGGGAGGGGAAGGGGAGAAGGAAAAAAAAATATCCTGAAAAAAAATTCTGGGGCCAAATATTTTGGGAATTTTGCCTTCTTCTCTTACAAGCATTATTGACTTTTGTTTACATATAGTTCAAGTTCTTAATTGAGTTCCTAGCAAAATGCACATAAAATAGTCTATAGCATCTCTTATTCAGAATCACTTCCTTCCAAGATTTATATTCTATTTTATTTTTTCTAAAAACAGGAAAAACAGGCAATCCCTTCCTCTCTGCTCACCACATTCCTATGTGCAATTAAAGTATTTTCCTTCATGTAGTTGAATTAAGGAACGTATTGGCTGTACCGGCCTTGTGTTTCAGGCTGAATCTTCACTGCACTACACATTTGAATAGCTTTAATTGCTAAATACTTCTACATTTTTAGAGACTTTTGTGCCTTACATTGCACTTCATAAAAAAAAAAAAAAAGAAAGAAAAAAATTTTTTGTATTATGACTTTAGGATATTAAAACATTTATAAATGTGTAAGGCAAATGTTGCCAGTCTTCTGAAAGCTTTCATAGCACACCTATTTTAAAAAGGCATCCATGGTAATTTTGTAAGACTTATTTGATGGCAGTGTAGAAAGTGGTCATCTAACCAGGCAATGTGCAAGTTTGGTCATTCCTGTAAGAACTAACAAGGGGCTATCACTGTGCAGTTACTAGAAAAATGAACAGCACTGTTCCTGAGAGCTGGGCAATTAATTAAATGATATGCTTGTTCATCTTACAGGTCAAGCAGATAATTGTGCTGAGAATTGCTTTGAAATCATGCATGATTCAACTTAGCCCTGTTGAATCCCAGGAGAGATTTACAGGTCACAATGCATATCACACTTCTTGTGGATGGAGGATTAATACGACCTAATCCTGTTAGCACTCAAAATGGCGTGAGATAACTAAATAGTCCCATTTACACGTTACAAGCTAATAAGAACACTGCAGGCTCATCTTTCTTTCTTTCTTTCTTTCTTTTTTTTTTTTTTTTTTTTTTTTTTTTGTATATAACTCACATATAATATTCTACATGGCACTTGTTATGTTTCAAATATCATAGCACCAAGTTGATTTTAATTTATATAACTTTGTATTGTTACCACTCAGGTAAAACCTAGTACTCCTATACCTCCCCCCCCCTAAAAAAAAACAAAAAACAAAAAAAACTAGTAACTGAAAAATATTCATTCTTCTGTTAATATTGATAAATTAGAGAACCTTTAAGTATATATATATATATATATATATATATCATGTCAACATAAATATTTAAGAAAATTATAAGGAAATATAATATAGTATAAAAACAGATTAGTCAAAACCTATTTAATAATTCACTGAATAAATTTGTAACTAAAATATTATATCTTCCTTATAATATTTAAACAGTTCAGTGGATTACTGGTTACTTTATTATTTCTGCAAAAAATTCAGAAACATTTAAAATATTCTATAAATTTAGACAACTCTTGGTCCATTAATAAATAATAATACATTAACAGATAAAGTGTTCCTAGTATCTGTAATAGCAAGAAGATTGAATTTGATATTTTCACATTGCAAGAAATAATAATAATTGTGGTAGTTAGTGGAAATCCATACAGGTCAAAAATATCTTGTTTATAATATCTTTTTAAAGTTATCTTTAATTGAGAAAGGAATATATTCCTCTCCTCTCTGCAATACTATTTGGAGGTATACCTTGAGAGTAATTAAGAATGCCCTACTTTCTGTTACTTTATAAAAATAAAATATTAATTATCATTTTAAAAATACTTTCAATCTCTTAAAAACTGGATGATCACTTTTATTCTGATATTCTAGAATTCTCTCATCCAATAATTTATTTGCCATCATGTTACAACATGGACATTTAATTATGTACTATAAATTTATCCTATCCATCTTTGCAATAAGGTAGGATTTGGTATAAGAAAGATGCATTTTGGATTCTATCCAAACAAAACTTTATTTATTATGGTTAGGAAGAGTTTGAAACCTCATTGCCTACAGGGTCCAGGCAGGTCCCATGCATGCATGGAATGGTCTGGTTGCATGGAACTAGGAAACAGAAGATGGTGGCGTGTTCATATACTTCCTAACACAAATCCTTTCCATATGGGAATGCCAGCACATTCTGGATGGAGCTTTGGGTTTTCAAAGAACAACAATAAATTAGATTTATATTTTAAATTTACTTTCCAAGTGGTGGATTATTTGATTGTCTATCACAGAATAGACATAAATGTACCTGAAGATCATATGCAAGATGTCAGTTTCCATTTACTTGGAATAATTGTAGAAAATGAGACTTAAATTGTATACTAAGAGTTTAGTGTCTGCTAAGTGTGTTTATCTGCTTGTACTCATTATTCTTGTGTTTATTTAATATCTCATGTGACTTCTAAGTCAGCTTTCAGATGATTCTCCTACTTCAGCATTCATTGCTGCCAATGGAATATTAAATAATATGCCACTGTTTAGAACTGATGTTTCAAAAATCCTGTGAGCACAATTGCTTACTAAATACGTGTGCAAAAGAGTTGTTAGTAAATATAGTTAGAAAAATGGCAGAAGCACTGTTTATTTTAAAATTTACGTATCTCAAAATAAAATCCCACACCCACTAAAAATAATCCTAACAAAATGAACTTTATATGTCTGTTTATTTTTTTCTCCACTTTTTCAGTGATCAAGAAAGAATGTACAATTCAGAAATACTCAAAGTGTGAAACAGTATCATTTAATACCCAACAATCCAACCCAGAGGAGGTCGAAAACGACTCTATTGGCAAAACAGACAATAATTAGGGACTCCTTACAAGTGAGTGGATAAGGCAAAGCTGGTCCAGGAATGTGGCAGAGGTTAATATCCCTAGAAAGACCCTGTTAACACATCAAATCTGACGTGTGATGGTCAAAGCGTTTGCTGAATTATTCTTCTAAAATTGTATTCATCTTACAGTTAAAAAATATCTGAAACCAGATGCTAATCCTATAGTTAATTTTAGCTAAATTGGGGACTTTTTAAAAAATGAATTGGAATTCTAGAAAAAATATATATACAGTCTCATATCAGTTTAGGAAATCTTGCAGCTGTTCATATTTTCACTTCTTAGCACGTGTCACTGTGACAAATGAAAAATATTTTCATCCACTAGGATTATGGTGCTGCTGAAAAGCAATAAACAAATTGTAACAAGAATTATGAATGTAACTGGCAGTTTATCAAACTATTCACTGCTAATGATGAAAATGAAAAGATTGGATAGTGTTTTCTGCTGACAAATGGTCTGTGTTACATTAATAATTTATTAGCTAAAATGTGTGATTGTTCCTAGTTAATGTGGTACGCATTGACTTATTTTAATGATTTCCCAAAAAAAAAAAAAAAAAAAAATAGGATGAATCCATTAGACAGAGCTCTCTTTGAAATGATCTCTTTAGTAGCTACTACATTTTCAGTGTGGGTTTCTATCAGAGTTCTTTCAGAATGATTGATAAAATATCCCCACATTTTCACCTAAGACCAGTGGAACATAAATCACATTTTTTTCTCTTAATATTATAGTTATGAAAAACTGTTTGGTCTTGTTTTTAATGTCTTGAGAAAAAAATTACTTAGAGAACCCCTTTTAAAAAAAGGAAAGAAAAGGTTCCCAATATTGTGTTTTGGAAATATTCACAGGAATGGGGGAGAGGTGAGAATTCCTTCAAACATTTGAAAAGTTCTATCTATCATTTTCCACCCTCAGAAACCACAGACCTGTCATCAGGTGATGTGCTTAATTCAATGTATATCTTCTATATCACCTCTTCAAGCAAAACATAAAAAGCAAGCTACGTCTAGTAAGAAAATTCAAAGATAAATCATGTATGCATAAATTACACAATTAGAATATTAAGCATAATCTTGACGTAAACAGAAACATGAGTAATGGCCCACCTCTTCCTGGCTCCGAAGTATAGCTGTGCCCTAAACTGCCCCCAGATAGGTATGAATCATTTCCATTCTGATAATTAGCTTTCTAATTAGCTTTTAGAAGTTGTCTAAGCTTCTAGACAATATAATTTCCTTTTAAATCAGCTTGATTAGCCAGATGTGGTGGTGCATGCCTTTACTCCAGGGATTGAACAGTTGAGGAGAGAAGACTGAGAAGAATTTAAGACCAGCGTGGACTATACAATGAACCTTAGCCCAGTGTGGGTAAGAGGAACACCCTCTCTCAAACAAACAAAAGCGCCTTGGTGAACATCTAAAGCAGCATATATGTCAAAAAACCATGCTTATTTTATTAAAAAAGAATCACAAAATCAACCAACACCTAAAGAAAGGTTTACGAAAAATTTTGACTAAAGAGATACAAAAATGAAAATAAATATATAAAGCACTGCTCACAAGGATATTTGTAAATAAAAAAACAAAATCAAACAAACAAACAAAAACACAAAAAGTTCCCTAGATTTTCTAGCCATTTAGTACCATAATTTTTTTTATTTTTTTATTTTTTTGCTTAATAAACAAAACAGCATTTTACTCCTTAAAAAGCAATCAGGTGTCAATCATTTATTATAATATTCTTATAGGAAACATAACATAAATAATGATTTAGAAATCATTGATGTCCTTCCCCCACTTAGGACGTTTAGGTTATGGAAGGACTGCATAGTAAGCTGTACATAGGAGAAACATTTTAGCAAGTGTTGCACAATCAGGAAAAAAGAATGAAGACTTCTGCCCAAACTATAATCAAAGGCACGCACACCAGTCCAAATAATTGCTGTGTATGTAAAAGGCTGAGACCCTGTGTCCATTATCCAAACAACCCTTTGTTTTGTCAGGCAGTAAAAGAGAAAGACCTTAATCCTTGGTGTCCTGGAGAATGTTCGCCTGTCCTCAGGGGAGGGACTGTCATTTAATTTAGGCAAGTTAGTGTCTGCCTTAGGTCTGTGTATTTACATATAAATTGTTTGGTGGGGTGGAGAAGAGGCAGAGAGGAAAGATACATAATCAACTCCTTACCCACAGTTACATTATAATGTCTGCTTTCATGTGGAGGGTGCCTTCTGCACATGAGCAGTATAGAGAAAACAAAGGTTATTCCAGATGGAAGGCTGCTCTCTCACACATGTGGGAAATAAACCCCATCCAAAGAGCCTGCACTGTGATCTGTCCCCACACAAAGCAATGATTTAACACAGACTTTGTACTAGTTTGGTGTAAGCACTCAGGGTATACAGAGCTAGACCTCATGGTACCAAACAAAACTCTTGGATAACTTCACATTGTTTTTCCCAGATAAATTGGCTTTTGGTGACACATCTACTGATGCACTGGATACCAACTAAGGGTTTATAAAAGAAGGTATGTGTGTGTGTGTGTGTGTGTGTGTGTGTGTGTGTGTGTGTGTGTGTGTGTGTTTCAGCAGGAGGAACAGGGATTTGGCAAAAATTATTATAGATGCAATCTCCATTTTCTAAAACAATAGTTCTGGAATCAGTGTTCAAAGATTATATGTCCAAGGAACTAAAAATGTGTGTGTATGCACCAACTAAATGTGTGTTTTTATTTAATTTTTTGTTAATTTATTCTTGTTACATCTCAATGGTTATCCCATCCTTTGTATCCTCCCATTCTTCCCTCCCTCCCATTTTCCCCTTATTCCCCTCCCCTATGACTGTTTCTGAGGGGGATTTCCTCCCCCTGTATATGCTCATAGGGTATCAAGTCTTTAAACCCCTACCCAGATATAGCCAATGGACAGAACATTCTCCACAGTTGAGTGGAGAGTGGGTTATGACTTTCACACGAACTCTGGTGCCTCATATTTGACCATGTCCCCTGGAGGGGGAGACCTGGTGGCACTCAGAGGAAGGATAGCAGGTTACCAAATGTGTTTTATGGGGGTGGACCAGAGGTGAGGGCAGCTAGCTGTGAGAAGAGCCTATTAACTTCATAGTAAGTAGTAAACTACAAAATTGCAAAATTAATGATTGCTATCATTTTAATTATATAGCAATTACTGAAACTAACCATAAATAAAATCACCAAGATTTAACCTCCATGTCTCTTGGCATATATGAACTAATACCTAAGTGTGTTTGTTTTTGTTTTTCCCAAAACTGTCATTTGTTGAGGACATTCTGTGTGACCGGCTGTGCTCAATGCTTCATCTGCATTTCTGTTAAATTCTCCAGATTTTTTCTACAAAACAATTTTATTTTTATGTAATAAATGTTTTATTAATAATTTTTAAATTTCATACATGTGATCTCATTATGTTCACCACCATTTTGTCTCCTTAAATCCTCAAATGCCTTAAACACATACAAACACACTAAATTCTGCTTGATTTTCTTCATTGTCTTGACTGTATCTTGCATAGTTATGTGTCTATTTCAAGCATGCATCTAACTGTGTTTCTGCATAACTGCAATGGATGGAACCAGTTGATAGAGTGGGATATAATTTGTCAAACAAGAAAAGTATGCACCCGATACTAATCCAAGTCTGCGTAGAAAAACTCTGGGGCTTTCTGAACAGCTCAAAATGCTTTCGGTAAACTACAATGCTGAACTGCTCTTTCATTTCATGTCCTAATGTAGCACCTCTACAGAGGAAACAATGCCTTCCTTCCCCTAGAGTCAAAACCAAAACCAAAACCAAAACTGTTCAAGTCCACCATGCCATGGAAGCTCTTAGTCCCATAGGAAGCCCATCACTCTCTACTTTGAAGATGATAAGGAAGTTTTGATTGGTGCTTGTCTACATAGACCATGCGTTGAAATAGCATAAGTTCTAAAATAAAAGCAATTTTCATTTAGTAATTATGGATGTAATTACATGCTACTGGCAGATGCCACTGTGTAACAGCATGCTCACATCTGGAAGCTGTGTGTAGAACATTGGCAAATACCGACCACATGGAACATGACCTAGCTTGCAGTACCTTATGGTTTAGATAACTTGACTGAACTTAGTACGTTTGTCAGAAATACAAAAGAAATGCCAATTCCTTTGTATAAAACAAAACAACAAAAACACCATTCTTCAATTTTTTTCTTTTTTAAGTACTAGAGGAATGCTGAACAATACTGGATACAGTTGAGCTGAGTAGAGACTAATGGATGCTATATATTGAAGTTCAGAAGTTCAGTAAAAGTTGTTACTTCTAGTAACAGAATGCCTTTTCCTTTTTCTTTTTTTAAAATTGATCTATTGACATTTTCTATGTCTTATAAAGCTTTCCGAGCTAGGGCCTGATATAAATGTATATATTTTAGTTTTTTCTGTGATCAGCAACTTGTATTCATAGTGCTAATTTAGATGTTTTCTGCTGTGTGTAGATTTATCTCAGTCTTTTTTTTTCTCTCTCTCTCTCTCATATTCTGATGAGCTGGTGTCTGTGGAAACTCTTGTCCTTCAGCCACATTACTCAGAAAGACTTAGTGAGCTATACGTTTTTCTTTTTTCTTTTCTTTCTTTTACTTAAAAAAAAAAAAAACAACAACAAAAAAAAAACTGTACTTTTAAGGTGGCGTAAAATAACATTACATAAAATTGGTAATTTGAAGCTCATCTCTCCTCAGCATGAATAAGCAGTAAACTGATCTTTGTGAGTCCCATACTTCAAAACCACCAATACATTCCCTTGACCTCCATTGGCCAAAACTCTTTAGAAAAGCTAGCAAGGTGCCCCAAGAGCTGTCCTTGTTTCCAATATAAACCTTAGGTCTCACTCTCTCCTCCTTCACCTGACCTACCCTATCTCTTTCCAACAGCCCACAATCTTGCATTCCTTCACAAACAGGTACACACCCACACTCACAGCCACACCCCTATTACCCTTGAAAGCATTGTTTTGCAAATGTTCACTTTGACTTCTGAACTCCCCTTATAGAGGCCTCCCCCAGGGACCAGTGGTCTAACTAGGTTCATTTGGCTGTTGACTAGCAGTAATCCCAAAGAGATATAGACCAGTTCTTCTAAGTTCTGAGCCTTTGAATGCCTAAAAACCTAGGATGCTGCACTGAACGGCACAGGGCCTTTCAGTTCTGTATCCTGTGGGCAAGGGGCCTTATTGTTCCAGATTTGAATGCCACAGAGTTGGGGCTTAAGGCTCTCAGAGTGACTCTTACTGCTCTGAGTTTTAATCACCCAAAGTCCTGGAACTTAAGAAGCTAGTGTAAATCTGACCTTCCATGAGCAGCAGCAGAGAGCACCTGCTAACTTTACTGCTTCTGAGATGTTCTTCCACGCTTTGCTCCTTCACTGTTATGGTTGACAAGTGTTACAGCCCAGGATGCCAGGAGCCTTGCCCCCTGTTGAGCATTGAAAGCACCTCAGAACTCTTAACTAAGCTGTCCTCCACAAGAAAGTGTCTGTTCTACTCTTCTGCTCACCGTTGTTTCTGCCCCTACCACTCTCTGGATCTGTTCTACATTCTCACCCCTATGGCTGCTGCCATTACCTTTGACACTGTAAAGCAAAAGCAGTCACTGCTACCGTCCTGGTGGTAAAGGAGTGCAGTGCCTACTGAAAATGCTAACAAGCTACAGGCAGTTTCTGCACATTAAAAGCCACCATTCAAAGATTAGATAGCAGTGTTCTAATTTCCGAGAGGTCCACTTGAAATGACCACAAGGAACATAAATATCTTCAACTATATTATGACACAAACACAGTTTTTAAGCCAGTTTATATTGAAGAATTTCTTTTGCAGATGGTTTCTAAAATAAACTCTTGAACTGCTAATGCAGTGGATGGTTGTCAAATTAAGTCTCTATCCCAAGTTATGTTCAAACCCCCAAATGCCGTTAATATATCATATCTGATTTGTAATGATTTTTGCACTAAAATTTTTGAAAATGAACTGTTATTTTTCCAAATTTAAAATTCATTAATTAATTTTATCTAAATGCAAATGAAATGCTTTTGAGTTGTTTCCTGGCCTTTCGTAGGAGTTTCCTGGTTGCCAGAAACAGAAAGTCATTCAGTCAAATCAAATAAACAAGTGTTATCAATCAATCATCAATCAATAAGAGGAGGGGTTTTAACAGTTGAGTGGAGAGCAGGGACTGACTCAGACATGAACTCTGGGGCCCCATAGTTGACCACTTCCCCTTCCTGGGGAGGCCTGATGGCACTCAGAAAGGATAAGCAGGCTACCAAGATGAGACTTGATAGGCTGTCACCATATCCAGGGGGAGAAGGTCCCCCTCAGTCACAGACATAGGAGAGGGAAAGAGGGTGAAAGTGGGAGGGAGAGAGGAGCAGGAGGAAACAAGGGATGAGATAATAATTGAGATGTAATCTGAATAAATTAATTAAATAAAAAAAATTTTTAAAAGAGAGAGAAGAGGTTTTAATGTCCCTGTCTAGCCAACCCAAAAGTCACACTTTCAGATATTCTCTAGCTGTTTTTTATTTTTTAAAGATGTTTTATATATTTTGTGTATCTGGGCGCTTCATTTGCATGTATGCTTGCATGACAGAAGAGGGCAATAGAGCTCCTTGGAGATCGATGTGAGCTACCATGTGGGTGCTGGGACTTGTACTCAGGATCTCTGGAAGAGCAGCCAGTGTTAATAACTAATGAGACATCTCTCCAGCCCTGATTTTTATTTCTAATTATCTACATTCCTTTTTAAAAAGAAGAAATAGTATAGACTTAGGCAATGCTCTCCACTCCTGTCAAATCTATCATAAAGTGAAGGTCTAAGATAGGGGGTAAGAGATTGCAGAACTTAAGTCTCTGCCTCTCCGGGACCATAAGAATCTCCTCTCATTTTAAGCCAAAATAAATTGGAAGAATTCATTTGCTGACTTACCATGACTGCTTTCCTTCCAAAGTGGGCAGCAAAGAGGAAATAGCCTATTTTTAATAAAACTAGAGATTTTCTTGTTCTTAATGATTTTGGAAAATAAAAAAATCAGATTTTCATATATATCTATAATTATATCTATATTTATATATAATATATATTATATATATGTGTATATATATATATATATATATATATATATATATATATATATCTTAGTTTTTCCAATTGGACCAGCTGTTTGCATAGTGTTTCCTCTCACTTCTCACTCTTTGGTTCAGGATTCTATTCTTAACAAAAGTAATTTATTTTCTTGTGGTTCGTTTGCATAAGTAAAATTTAAATACAATGCAATAATTCAAATTTAACAGTGATTCATATTCAGTCTTACCTAATATCACCATGTAAATGAACTTAATGTAAATTTATTTCAAACATTTAAATGTTTCTGTAAATCACATTTGTCTAAGAGTATCACTTTGAAAAATATCACTTCAGGGTTTTTTGTTACTCTAGCTTGTAACATACTTTATGAATCAAATGTTCTTTGATATTCAGCTAATAAGATTATCTCTAAAATAACATGGTTAAAATTAAATTATTTCCTCAAAACTAATTTACCTCCTGGTAGGGCTTTCCTTTTTCTTGGAGATCATGGCCATTTGTCATCATTGTCATAATCTCCCCAGAGAATCAATACTATTTTAACTACTTCCTAATGGAAAGGGATTTTTTTTTTTTTTTTTTAGTTTTTCTATCTGATATTGTTTTATTGAAATGTATGTTATTTAAATCAGAATAATTTAAAGGAAAATTTAGTAGTTTGTATAACAGGAAAATCATCCATGAAACTGGTATATTTGGTTGTATGATAAGCTCAATTTTGCCACAATACTTCAATGTGTTTCTTACTACTTTTTTAATTTTTTTCTTTGGTTATACAGAGGAATACAGCTGTCTCTCTCATTATTGTATCTAGTTTCATGGAAGTACCAGCCAGTGTATCAGAAACCAGTATCTTAGCCTTCTTGGCCTTGAATGCAATGCTCTATCAATCACTGTGTACCTGGCATAGCTAAGATTTCTCCTGGGTGTGAAACAAAACTCCATTCTTGGGCAAACAATATGCTGCCAAAAACGCTGTGCAGAAAATCAAGACTAGTCACTGTTCAGACAAGTCAGGCCTGTAAGTCCCAAAAGAGGGACAGGCAGATTAGAAGAATCTACTTCAAGATGCAATTAAGTCAAAGGCAACTCATATTTTCTAGCCCTTATATCTTACTATGGTAGAAGTGCTAGGTGAAGGCCAGCCAGCTAAGTCTGCTGGTACTTATGGGTATCAAAAATTGGATAGCTTTATACCTCAAATACAATATTAAGTTTTTCCATTATACTAAAACCATTTTAGGAAACAAATAGATTCATAGGGGAGAAAAATTCCTTATGGTTTGATTTACTGTGAGAATTTCAGCTGCATCGCACACAGTGTCCATTCCTGTGGCCACTCTAGAAGGACAATTTTTTTGCCTAGAGAGCTATATAGAATGAAAATAAAATACAGGAAAGACTTACTAGACACACCATTTGATTATATCATAAAACTGTTGTATTGAACATTATATGTCATCTGATTAGGGAAAGCAAAGGCAGACACACACCTTCATCCAAAGGGAAGTACTGAAAATCCTTGCTTCTCTGGTCCTTATAAATTAAGAAGGTTCCAGACACACTAGAAGGGGGCTAAAAAGAATGAAGAGTGAGATCTAACTTTAAAATTCAATAGAGGAGCTAAAGAAATGACTTGACTGTAAAGAGGGCTTGCTGCTCTTTCAGAAGACCTACATTTAATGCCCAGCACCGACATGGTCACTCACAACTGCTTGTAACTCCAGTTCCATGGGATCTCATAACCATCTTCTGACCTCTGCCTGTTCATGCATGCATGTGATGTATTACACACACAATATATGTGTGTGTGTTTTAATTTTAATAAAGCCAATTGTTCTTTACTTTCAAAATATCTGATTGCCATAACTGTGCATTGTTACTGCTCCCTGGGAGACCCTGGATATGGGTTCACTCCATGCTAAATGCTCAAGGGGAAAGATATTTTCTAGGCTGAATTTAGAGAAAACCAAGACAGAGGAGTTCAAGAAAGCAAGTGTATTGCTGCCACAGATAATAATTCAAAAATGTAGGCATGTAAGGCTTTCAGGGAGTGTACAAGTAGCATATCGCTTGTAGGCATTTTATCTGAGCTACCTACATGAGTGCTTCACAAACCATTAGGGCTGGAAAAGGGAGGACATGGTAAGGCCATTCGGAAATTAATAATGAGGGAATTGTATACCTTTCTAGCATCTGTGCCCTCCATAATCATAAAGCCTAGAGACACCAATTGAATCACTCCTTAAGTCAGTGGATTTAATCTAAAGTTCATTCAGTCAGAGACTGGGAAGTGCATGCTTTTTTTTTTTTTTTTTTTTTTTTAGGAAGATGTGGCGTGCTGTCTTGGCACCTACTGACTCTGCCTGCATCTCAGCAGCACATTGTTCTTAGTTATATCCAGACTCTTACTGTGCTAAAACTGAGTAATGTTTGTCCTCACAAAAATGCTACTCAGCAATCTTGTCAGAACCTTTCTTTCTCTGGAATATTGTACTCTACGTTCTTTGGGAATAGAAAAAGAGAGTAGTACAAAACATTGTCTCCATGCTAAAATTTCGTCTTATAAAATAAAACCAATTTTAGTAAGTTCTATAAATGTAAAGCTTCAAATAGCACCACTTGGTGTCACTCTGATAATATTTGTGTACTATTTAGCTTCAGTTTGTAATGAATTTACACTTAACTCTTCTGAGCATATTCTAGTTTTCAAAACTGAGAGCTATGTTATAATTTATAATGCAATTACTTTATCATGTCTAATTTTAATGTACATTGAGAAGATGTGCATTCTATGCTTGACTTTAAGATATTCCACACTTTCATTATATTATAGCTCATATGTAACATTATAAGCTGGTACTAACCTTTTTCATATTACAAGAGTAAGTATTTTCCCCAACATTAAATATATATACATCTTCAACTCTTTTTAGATGGTGTCATACTGACATGTTTCCTCCAATCTCATTTAATGATGAATTCATTCTCTATGAATACCCTAAAGAAGCATCCTGTATATCAGTTTCCCCTTTGTTTCAAGAGACACTTCTCTTTATTTTTGTAAGGAAAGAACTGTCATTTTGAGCTGCACATGAAGGAAGGATTCTGTGGGGAAAGAGATAGATAAGAAATACCCAGAAGACATACCTGAAATTGTCAGGCTCCAGGGGGACTTATAGACAGAACATAAAAACCGATTCTCAAATTACAAAGTCTGGGGGGGGGGGGGCGGGGGGAGAGGAGAGCCACAAGAATAATAAAGGCAGAGTTATAAAACACAGTTGAAAATGTAGGAAATCCAAAAGACTAACAAACACAGCATGAGTCCCAGTCTATTCGGATTTAGAGACACGCTAATTAAAACAACAATAACATATCAATTTACACCCTGGAAGATTAGCACATTTTAGAAAGCTGGACAATGCCAAATACTGGAAGAAATTGTGGGAAATAAGAAAACTCCTTCTCAGAGTGTAGAATCATGTAGCCGTCCTGGAAAACAATCTAAGGCACTTCTTAATCCAATTAAATTCACATACCATCTACATCCCCACAACACAACCCAAAGCACACCATTCAAATTGTCTCATGTAGGCTATGATACAACACAAACAAAAATGTGCTCCCAGTGGTATTTGGACTAGCATGGGGTTGGGAGATGTAGATATCTGGGCCTGAGGAAACAGACCAATAAGAGATGGAAGCTACAGCATGTTCTGCTGTGCAGCGCATACTGTGTACTATAGGTACAGAAGTTAGAGGCACAGGCTAGATAATCAATAAAACATTTCAACTATAATCCCATGTGCAAAAGAAATGAGAAGAAAACACAGCTATGGATATTTGTTTCTTAAAATACATATACATAATATTTTAAGGTTTTAATTAAAGCTCACGAGTCACACACATTGAGGTGCTTGCCCTTCTCTGGGCTGTAGAGTAACAATGGCCTTGGAGAATGAAAATGGAATACCATCAGGATCAGTAGCAGGTGGATCTCTCTGAGTCTGAGGCTAGCCTGGTCTACAGAGTAAATTCCAGGACAGCCAGCGCTACCCAGAGAAACTCTGCCTCATCCCATACCTCCCCCCGCAAAAAAAAAAAAAAATAATAATAAAAGAATCTAGTGAAAATAAAAGAAGCAATTGAGGAAGCCAAGTAATGTTGGCATGTATTAGCTAGCAATCGTGAACTCTATGAGATGACACTATGAAGCTGTGTTTGAAGCAGCCTTGGCCTTGTTATATAAAAATAATTATGAGCAGATATACATACAAACGTGCAAGCACAGGTTGAGAATCATGGTTTTGGGAGTCTTCTATCTTTACTGATATTCAAGTCCTTTAACAATGACATTGGTATATTTCTTTAACTGAGTTCATTGAAGGGACTGTTTCTTCATCACTAAAACAAAATTTTCTGAACAAAAATCCTGCCAACATTCACCTTGGAGCAGGAACCCAAGCGTCAATATCCTTTCAGTGAAAGTTCTCCAGTTTCAGGGCATTTGTAACCCACTTGACTACATAAAACACCAGTCAACTGAATCAGGGCATTTATTATTTTGAGTTGTCTGTTCAAAAGGCAAAAACTCCCTGTGTGATTTCTTCACAGAGATCAACTCTTTCCTGGGAACAGTCTTCAAGATGCAGAGGGATGGTGTTTTGTTTAGCCAGTTTAGGTGTGTTTTATGTCTAGACAAAAATCACTCTGAGAAAGGTGGCTTTGATATAAACTCACCAATATTTAAATATCAAAATGTAACTCTTTGACCAGGCAATAACCCTCCATGTCGGGGAGCTGGATGAGATTTCCAGACCTGCTCTCCTGTCCTGGGATCTGCAGCATCTGGAAGTGATACTCATGGTCACTGTAACACTTCTGTCTGTCAGAATAGATTTTATCTAAAGTGTTCAGTGTGCTTTGAAATTTATTAATCTTTGCAACACCTAAATAAAGTAGGCAGAATTTTTTTTTCCCTAGAGCAACAAAAGAACCAGTGGGTTCAAATGAGAACTGTGCAGGGCCAGGCATTTGGAGAAACAGGAGGAACTGTTCTGCAGTCAGCACAGCAGCCAGTCCTGTTACATGCTGAACTCAACTGACGGGATCATTATAGAAGTTTTCAATGAAATTATATAGTTTCTGAGTAAAGAATGACTTTTTTGGACATCAACATTAATAGAGACTTAAGGAACTAAAAATATAGAATCTGACACCGAAAATGTGTTTTTTGAGATCTGACTACATATTCCAATTTATTGAGTTTAATGTTAGAGCAAATCACTCATGACTTGACACTAGGTGTCTGGAAAGGTGTGAAGTATGGTGGTACTTGCCTTTGGGTGGTGAGGTAACTTAGCTGAAGGCTCGCTCTACAGAGCAGAGCTAACTTTTTTGCTTCTGTTATCCGCATCTTGGTTTTTGTTGTTGGTGGTGGTGGTTGTTTAAATATTTTTTATTTATTTCTTGCTTGGCCTCATATTCACTTCTGACTTCCATGCAGCTTAATCAAGTTTTCCTGATCTGTCACGGGCAGCTTGTATATCTGATTAATAATATAGAAGCCAGTGGACAGATTCTTTGCAATGAGTGTGAGCCCTTCCTTCCATCCAGGTGATGGTGTGTCCAATAATTCCCCTTCTGATACATACATGGGAAGATTAACCACTTAGGAAGTTATGCTAGGGGCTGAAGAATTGAGAACATTGTGTTATGTAATATGTATGCTGATTCAGTTAAGAACAAAATGCAAATGAAGGACTTTAAAATAATTGCATATATATGTGTGTGTGTGAGACTAAATAGCTACCTATGCACGTTACAATCAAGCCATGTTTCATAATGATATGGCATCCATATTGTATGCTGACAATTATATCAAAATAGTACATCATATGCCCTCTGAACAATGTAATTATCTTCTTATTAATATTTTAAAAATTGGAAATGTATTTTATTAATAAATACCTCCAGTGTTTGCTATTTAATATGCTTTCCTTTAAGTAGACTTTTCCCTCTGATTTTAGTATTTGCATAAAACACTAAACCTTTCACATCATATAATAGTCATTTCCTTTAATATGAGATTGCTTTATTATTAATGTTATTGTAATGTTATTACCATATTGACATAAATATTAATGTTGTGGTAATATATAACTTATGATAATGTTAATAACGTGATGTTAAGATAGTGTATTTTATATCAATAAACACTTTTCTTTTAAAAATTTTGGTCATATTACCTATGCATAGTTTCAAGTTACATTTCCAGACTAAATGACTTCATTTGGGCTTTTCTTGTTGAAAGTGTGTTAGCCGTCACAGACTGCATTTAGCACAAGCACGATGACACAATGCAGACCTGTCAGATGACTTCCCCAAGAATAAACAGGTCTCTCGCTGTGTGTCTTCTGTGGCCATGCTGATAGTTGTGCAAGTGGTCAGTGTAACACATGGTCTACAGGAGTGAGAATGTTCTGATTTTACTCCCACAAAAATCCCACCTTTTTTGCACCTAAGACTTGAGATATTCTATATCAAGAGGCACATTCTAACAAAACTTAAGTATGCAATAGTCCTTTTAATATATAAAGCATTGTTTTACAGAGAACAAATATTTTATCAACAATTTTTAATCCAAGTGGATGAAAGCAGGTCTTCTAAAATGTATTTGCCTCTTTGTTTTTTATACTTGAGAATATGGTTATCAGTTGTTTGATTGTATCTTAGTTAATGGGATTTTCATTCTACTGTATGTTTCATGTCTGCAACATTATCTGACTCTTAGTGTGTATTCCAGAAAAAAATTTAGTACATTACTAGGCACTCTCAAAGTTGCAACCTAGTTGTATTGCTTTTTGTATCACCTAATGCTCACCATCTAATTGTAACATACATTTGATATTTCTTCTCTTATGCCTACTTAAACTCTTATCTGTTGTATCTAGAAGTATAAGAGCAAAATTAAAGTGCTAAGACATATGTAACTATTTTAATCTCTAAATGTCAGTTTAGTTTTCTACCAATAGCTAGTCAAATATTAAAATATAAACATGAATACCTCTTTTTCATTGGTGCATTTTTACATAACAATACATGCCAAGGTCAGTCCTTCAACTCAGAACTGAGTCCTGTGAATTTCACAGACTCTTTCTTGTCTTTCCTGGAACAACAGTTTTACAGACCTCAGCACTACACTGAATTTAAAGTAAAACAGTAAGTCGTCCTTTTCTGTCTCTACTCATTACAATCTTCTCACTCTTTGGTTTAACCTGCTTCAACCTTTCTGTGGTTATTTCTCTGCTCTGCCTCACACAGCTGGTCCCTTTGTTTATCTTTCTCTGGTTGCATCTTTGGTGGCTGCCAATTTTTACCTCTCATCTTTGATACTTGCTTCCACTCTACACTTGGCTTTTGTTGTATTCCTACAATCAGAATGCCTATTTGTAAAAGACCTTTGAATTAAAAGAAATATGAACGCTTGCATAATTTAACCCCATTTTATACAGCACAAGGAATTCTCTTTTGTTTTCTGGATAAGTAATTTGTTTAACAGTGGTTGTTGTTTAACTAAAAATTCATACTGAAAAGTGACATGAAAGTGCTACAACTGAAACTTGAAGCCACATAAAAAAATGTGTCATTGGATGGTACTCATACCCTAAAAATGCATATTGCTTATCCCCATGCACCTTGTGTGGATGCTATTTTAATGGCTTTGGCATTCAGAAATACAGAGATATTAAATATATATGTACATATATATGTGTATGTTTTAAAAATACATAACCATAGTTCCAAATGTACCCTGAAGACTGAACATTCCTACATTCCAATCATACAAAATTACACACATTGAAGGCAGCGACACAAGTATCTACATAGAGAACCACTGTGATGCTTTGAACCAGCTCAGCTGTCTTTACAGACCTGAGTGAGATCAGTTTCCTTACATGCGAGCACACACACACACACACACACACACACACACGCACGCACGCACGCACGCACGCACGCACGCAAGCACGCACGCACGCACGCACACACACGACAAGTCAAAAACCCTCACACCAAGGCTGGACAAGGCAACTCAAGAGAAAATCAGGCAAAAGATTCAAATATATATTTACTCCCACAGTTAGAATTCCTATAAAAAGAGACAAGCTAACAGCCACAACACATACACAGAGGACCAGGTCCAGACCCCTGTAGGCCCCATGCCTGCCACTTCAGTTCTGTGAGTTCATATATACCCTGCCTAGTTGATTCTCTGGACTCTGTTCTCCTGGACCTCCATCTGATTCCTACAATCTTTCTTCCCCCATTTTCATGACATTCCCCATGCATTTTGATCATATTTACTTACCAGTCTATGACTATTCTACCTTACTACCTCACTCAACTTGGCATTTCTCTCTCTCTCTCTCTCTCTCTCTCTCTCTCTCTCTCTCTCTCTCTCTCTCTCTCTCTCTCTCTCTCTCTCTCGTTTTTCAAGACAGGGTTTCTCTGTATAGCCTTGGCTATCCTGGACTCACTTTTTAGACCAGGCTGCCTCCACCTCCCAAGTGCTGGGATTAAAGGCATGCACCATCATGCCCGGCTTCTATTTCTCTTTTTTAACGTGTAGACTCCAATTTGTGCTGCTCGTATGCTGGACTATCCACCATAGTGAGGTTTACCAGGAGTCACACCCGCTAAAAAAGTAATTCTTCATCCTCCCCAGACCCCACCAACTGACCATGGCTCTTCTGTTTGGAGTGATGACCTCATGACCACCTTCCCACTATGCTTCAGTGCTGACTTGGTTGATTATATGCACGTCTTGTGCAGGCAGCTACAGCTGCTTTGAGTTCCAGGCACTCCAGCAATCCTGTAATAGGCAGAAGATAGTAGATAATGTTTCCTTCCACTACTCCCTGACCTCTGTATCTTACAGTCTTTCTACCTCTTTTCCATGATGGACCCTGTGTTTTATGGGGACCATATAGATATTTCACTTGCTTCATGTTTTACACTCAACTGGTTAATGTAGGAATCTACTTATGTATATCAATGACATATCAAATCCAGGGTCTCTTAAGCTATTGCTGTATGAATTCAGTTCAAAACAATGTCAATAAATTTTCAACTCTCGTACTACCACCAGTATCTGCAAGACAAGATGTTGCAGTCAACTTAGAGTCTCCTATGTATCTCCTATGTGTATTTTTTTAATATATATGTTTCCCCAAACTCTACCACCATCACTTTACTTTGAGAATTCATCATCTATCTTCTGTAATAAGATGATATTCTGAACTCTCAGTGAACTTTTCCTACCTATAAGCCATCCAATACTAACTACACAATATCCTCATTTTTAAAGTAGATGTCAACATTGTCTACCATTTCTAGTTTAGTAATCTATTGCTATTAAGTAAAACATGAAATTATTTTTCTGAGCCCAGTTGACTTTGACTCTCTCAGCCAATTCTCTGCATGTACCTTACCTTGTCTTTCACTATACATGAGCAATTCAGCTCTGAGAGTCCCTACTTCACTTCTGTTTTTAGAATATCATTCCCTCCTCTTCTTATAGGATACCATTTCCTCTGCTGTTCTCTGACATCAACCACCAGTATATCACCCTTGACCTCCTCAGATGAGGACCTCCCCACTTTCTATAAAAGCCTCCTACTGATCCTGTACGTCTCAGTTCATACATCATTTCCTGGGGGCAGCCTTCCTGATAAATCTCACATCAATCTAAATTACTTCCATCATTATTTCTCTCCATCCTTTATTATAATTACTAATTGCATATAGCCTTTGTGTTGATTTAACCTCGATTGTTTCATTTAGAATATCATATTTACAAAAAAATCTCCTACAACACTTAGCCATTTCTTTCTGGAAGAATTTCCATCCATACTCTGTTATCATCCAGTAAAGAAATAAGTACTCTTAACTACTAAGTAATGGTATCCTTTCTTAAAAATCATTGATAAGGAAGAGAATGTGATTCAGGGCTGTGGCAGAATAAAAGCTACAGCTGAAAAAAGTGAGAAAATTGATCTTGTGCAAATGTAAAAAGCATGTTTATACATTCAGCAGATGGACAAATGATGTGTTAAGACTGAGCTAACTGCAACCAGAGCATAATTCCTATCTGTAAATATAAGAAAGGGGGAAAACATTTTGTTTTGTAGTTTGGGTTTTGGTTTGTTTGTTTTTGAGGAGAGAGAAAACACAACTGTAGATAGGAAGGTGTGTGGAATCTGGGAGTAGTTAAAGGAGTAGATAGAAAACACTCAAAATAAATTGAATAAAATTCTGAAAAATAACTTTTAAAAAGAGTAGATGAGGCAGATAAAACACACATTTCCCACTTTTGATGCTGAAATTGCTATCTGATTTCATAAAGAAGTCTTCTTCCATGAAAATATGTGTTATTGAAGCCACATTTACAAATAAAAGTCATCACTCTTTATACTCTTTTCAACTATAAACTATTCTATGTTTCAAAAATTATTATATCCAGAGAACTCAAAACTAAGTACTGAGATGCCTTAAAGAACTCATAGACATAAAGAATACACTCATGCAATTTACTCATAGATATATCCCTCTATGAGATATATTCACTCATAAAATAGGTGTAGTGTATTAATGATTTACATTTCTATTAATATTTTATTCCTGAACCATTGATGTGGGATGCATGCAGTTAATTACATATACAAGTTATCTAACTATCCTCGATATGAAATACTATATAAAGAGTATTAGAAGGCTGTAAACTATTCTGTGATAGCTAGCCATTTATCCCTTAAGAACTGATTTTTATATCATCCGTGACGGCATAGAGAACTTGATGGTGGAATAGTAAGCTGTTCATGTCTTTCTCACTTTTCATATAATGCGCATCCATTACAATCTGATGCTGTAACCTACATAAGAGCAAGCTCAATGAATCTTATTTAATTTTATCACAATTCATAACGGTAAAATGAAGAAGGAAATTTATCACAAAGCAAGTGACTTCCTTAGAAAAATAGCAATAAATCTTCAACTCAGATAGAAAAAAAAAAAAAATGCCATAGTATGCTCAGAGAATTCCTCATACTTAAAAGCAAGACTGAATCAATATTTAGTTATGTTTGCTACATTTTAAAAACTGTTTTCATAAGATGTGTGCTTGCTCAAGCCTTTACACAGGGTTGTTTAATATAACACATTATATCATAGTATCCCTTGGAGGATCACGGGAAAATTAGAAAAAAAAAAAAAAAAAACTTCCCTCAAGAGAATGTCTATGTCTGCCAGAGATTTCATTTATTTCTTTTTTATTCCTTTCCATAGTCACTAGTTATTGGTTATACTACAAACAATATAATGAATAATTAAATCTGCATAATATGAATGTTGTGGAAAGGCATCCTTTTAAAATCACTGGAGATAAGTGACAGTATATAAGTGCTGCTCTCTGTGTTTAGAAAGAACACAGCACCTGAATCAAGAGTAACATTTAAAGGATACATTCAAGTTGGACTTTAAAGACAGGAAAACTTTTCTCTAAGGGTAAGAAGAAGACAAAGCAAGGCAGCCAGAGAAAGTCATGCAGCAGAGCTATCTATTTGTAAGACCTCAAGAGCCATGCTACACTGGATTCTGTTCATTCTATGGCAGGCTAATGAGATACTAGCCTCTCTGTTCTCCGTGTGAACCTTCAATTTTTTTATCAAACCCTCAGAAGCAGAAATTAGACATGTAAAGTGGCTCCTACTCGGATGTATTTGTAGTTAAGTAAATCTACCAAAAATGAATAATTCAGTCTTCCTTAGGACTAGTAGCATCCTAAGCACATACGGGATGTACAGAATACTGCTGTCAACACTAAAGTTCTACTGGACTGATATATTACAATTTTCTAGTTTCTTTACTAGAAAGAACCATTTCTGGGAATCCATATGGAATTCCAAATGCACTTTTTGAGAGTGTGCAAGCAGGACTGAGTTTTAGTTAAAATAGTTATAAGTGCTATTTCAAGATAATCTTTAAGATGCTTTAGGAATGAGATATGGTTTAAAACTTTCTTCTGTGAAAATTTTTCTTCTTTTTAAAAAGATTTATGTATTTGTAATGCATGCAGTGTTCTGCCTATATGTATGTCTCCAGGCCTGAAGAGGGCACCAGATCTCATTATATGTAGTTATGAGCCATCATGTGGTTGCTGGGAATTGAACTAAGGATCTCTAGAAAAGTAAACCATGTTTTTAACCTCTGAGCCATCTCTTCAGCCCCTATAAAAAATTTCCTAACTAAAGCAAATGCATTAGGGTTCAGTAGCACATTAATTTGAGATATGTAAAAAAAAATGTAGTTCTGATTTTGTTTCATTATCATTGAATTTCAAGAGTGGCTCTAAATTGCTCTAGCAATCTCTGAACATGTACTCCCTTCGCTTTCTAAATGACAGATTCTACACTACACCCTAGTCATTCAAAGATCTCAAACTGAGTCCTCAAAACCAAACTCAAGATCAAATAGATTGCAAATCCATTATTTTACTTTTCTTATCTTTCCCCTGAATCAACATCATGACTTACTACATCAGACTGCCACTTCTGACATACAATGTTATGTTTTTATTAAAAATGCACACTTATTGAGCGAATATATTTACGATTTTAGCAACGTGACTATATATCTTTTAAGATGAAGACTTAGAATGTCTTTGTTAAATGAGTTTTATAGCTGTTCAGAGATGCCAGCATGCACTCAGGCACACACAGGCATGCACACACCTCCTCCTCTCCTCCTCTTCCTCACCTTCACCCTCATCCTCATCCTCCTCTTTCTTTTTTGGTCAAGTGAGATAAAACATATGGTTTGTCTCCATTCTTAATTACCTAATATATTTAATACAATTAAATGAGTCTTACCAATCAATAATTATTTTCAATACTTTCTAAATGGATGTAAGGCATTTTTCACAGTTGCCTTTATAAATTCTACAAATGTGACTTCATCGGTACATTTTAATATTTACTTTAATATACTTAAATATTAAAAGTTCAGTGCATATCTTGGCCTGTCTGTAGTACTACATCAAAATGTCATAGGCTGTGTAGCTTGCTTACAAAATAAAATTGTTTCTCACTATTGTTATGGTTACTATTAAAGATCAAAACAGTTGTTGTGTTAGTGTAGAAGAGATCCCATTTTCTGGTCTTCAGAAATATGTTCTCACTGGTGGAAAAGCCTACACATGTTAATTCCTTCTGTGATGGTCCCATCCACATAACCTAATCATTATCTGCCAAACAAATGCCTTCACCTCTTGATACCTTTGCCTTGTGTACTGGCTTTCCAGCTTGTAGTTTTCAGGAGCACAAACATTTATAATAAATGTTATAATAATAAACTACTTGGGTTGTGATATGAATGACTTCAAATGTGTGGTACAGTGAAAACCTAAACATATGGCATCTTACCTCTCAGAGCACAAAGGACTTGAGCTCATTAACCAAAGAATGTGCTTAGTTTCCGTGAAATGTATTAGTTCAATTAAAAGGGCATCTTCACAGTCAAGCCACAATTAAATGTCAACAATCAATGAAAGAGTTGAGTATGGTGGGTACTTCTGAAAGCCAAGCCTTTGAGAGGCTGATTTAGAAAGGATGCTCTTGAGTTTCTGGTTCTATTTCAAAAATTTAATAAAGTTAAGCCTTTCATCTTTACAAATAGAAATATCCTTACTTGTGTTTATGCATATACCAAGTATATATAAATAGATGGTGGCGTACATTCATCACAGTATATGTATTTATCTTAGAGATTCTAGTAAATATATACAATGATCATTCCAAATATTTTTATTTCTTGTAGTAATATATTTCTGTGATCTGTTGCTAGAGTAACAAAAGGAGAAATATATGTTCTTCTTGCAATATTACTTAAATGAATGCTAACTTCCTGATTATGTCATAAACCAAAGAAGCAACACAGCTCTCCTCTGCATTAGAAATCCACACATATACTCAAAACTACTTACATTAAGAAAACAGTACAAACACAGACTTAAAAAAAAAAACTGTGCAAATTGATGCCTCTAACAAGCTAGATGTTAGTACCAAAGATGGAGAGCCTAAATGATTCGTCACATCAACAGATAAAATGTTAATCACTTATTTATACATGCATTTCATTGCCTTTGATCCTTCACATCTGTTAAAGAGTGTGAAGTGTAAGACTTGCTGTTTTCTCTTGCAATCTGTACTTCTGAACTCAGAATCTAAGTATGAGCAAGATCAACTTTGTCCATGTATAAAGAAAACACAGTTATCAAATGCTAGTGATAGACTCGAACCTCAAGCTTAGTGATGCCTAGTATTTGCCTGAGATCACACAGGAAATCAGTGACAAAACCAATGTTATAAACTAGGCTCACTTCATCTACAACAGTTCCCTTAATGCCTTGCTAAAATCACATGAGCTAAATTAAGTTCAAGGCTGTACATATGGATAGCTGAAAATAAACAGTTTTTCTGTGAATTTGCCAGAATGAGCTTAATTAATTTTTATGGAATTTGCCTATAGTTGGGCCTGAAACCAGATTTTTAATTTACAGATTAGATTATATCTTAGCCAGATTAAAAAATATCCCAGAAATCCTGGCAGAGTGAGCTAATCTTGGGACCATCTGTTTTTTTGGGTTTCTCTTGGAATTTTTCTTCAGAGGAATTCTGCCAACACTTTTCATATCACTGGCTCCTCTCTGAGTGACTGAATTATTCAGTGTTGGACAAAAAGTATTCTCAGCACCAGGTTTGAATTTTTAAAGTAATTGATTGAGAGAAGACATCCAGTTTGAGATGATTCATTCTCCATAGTGACTCTCACTACCATATACTATTTGAGAATGCTCATATGAATGTGACTTTTACAGCTTCATAGAAAGCCTAGAATGATGTGTAAGGGAAAGAGAAGATAACAGAATCTTGACGTTTGATGGAAATTTAGAGACTGCCTAGAAATAGCTCCTCAGTTTCTCTTATTGATGATCATCTGGCTTGTCATAGAAGAAGAAGTTCCATCTTAGCACAGGTCTAAAGACAAGGAATTTCCCCCTCAGTTTCCCATCTCCTCTTCACATCTCTGAAGCACTGCAGTATGCCTTGATCTATAATGATGGTGGGTGACTATAGTAGTTTAAAATCTTGAGGAGAATGCTGAGGTGCTTCTTGAGTTCTAAACTCACCAAAGTTGGTGAATAACATCTTAGCTTTTGGTTATGTTGCTTATTTATTTTGTTTGTTAAATTAAAATATAATTGCTTTGTGTTTCCCCCTCCCTGTTGTCTCTCTAGCTCCTTCCATATGCCCCGCCTCTTACCCTCTATGAAATTCATGACATCTTTTTCTTTGATTGTTGACATGCAGAATGACAGTTCTTTAAATATGCTATGACCCACCTAGTCCATATCCGGTTACTTGTATATGTATGAGTTAAGGACTGACAATTTGTTATTGAATACCTAACCACTGTGGGTTTTTTTCCTAAAGAAAACTATGATGCACTTGATGTTACTTCATTGTCTGTAGTTCTTTGTCTAGGGATGAGACCTCCTCCTCCCTCTGCAAAGAGAGATTTCCCTTCCGTGTTAACATGTCTATTGATGTTGTCCTTGTTCATGTCTTGCTTAGGCAAACTGTGTTGATGAGACTTCATGGATATACCTTCTTTGATATTCCTAAGAGATGTACTCTTACCACAAATTCCATGTTCCTCTGATTCTTATGCTTTTGCCCCTTTGCCACAACGATCCCTGACCCTTAGGTGCAGTAGTTATGCTGTAAATGTATCAATAGGGATTGGCCAATTTGATCTGTTATAGCTTTCTGTAATAGTCTCTGTTTGTTGTAAAATGAAGTTTCCTTGATGAAGTGTGAGAACTATACTTACCTGTGGGAATATGTCTAAATATTAGGAATGTAGATAAGAACTGTGCCTGTTTAGCCAAGAGGCAGTTTAGGTTTTCTTCCAAGATCCATCACTTCCTAGCCCCAGATAGTTGGCTAGGTTTCCAGGACAAGGCATAACGTTCCTCTTGGTGAGTGAGCCTTGAGTCCAGCTAGAAAATGATTGGTTATATGTGCCACTATGGAGCCCTTAGAGCTGTTGTGTCACACTGATCAATGTTTCATTTCATAGGCATAATAGCTGGGCAGGATTTTTAATTATTTCTCGTTCTCAAAAAACTTGCATGTCAGTGCATACTAGCTCTTAAATTTGCTCATATTTCATTGACATCAAGTCACATGGTTGTATCAGGCTTATATCACATGCTTATAACAAGGACGAGGAGTCAAATCTTACCAAATACCTGAAAAGTGATGCAAACAGAAGGGGATTAGAAATAGAAGCATGAAACATAATTATCATGGTTGGACAAGAGAAGATGAACATACTGAAGAAAGATGTGGAGTAAAAATGTGGCCAAATGAACATTAGAAAAAAAATCACAGGATAATTTAGAAAACAGTAGCTAGGTTCATTTAGGAAAAAGAAAAAAGAAAAGTTGGCAGTGACATGCATAATTACACTCACCTATACCCACATTTTTAGAAGACCAAATAATATCATATTGAGTGGAATCCTTTGGCTAAAATTTACATTCTACCTACACAATAAAGATATGAAATACATACCAAGTAGCTTAACCACCTTGAACGTAGACCACTCAACCATTTTGTTCCCTGTGTTTATCATTGCAATACAGGATATAGGGTATTCAAATTATCATTTTCTTCTAGTCTTAAATCTTTAAGATGTTGCTTTAAATGTATTTCTTAGTCTTAATGATGCTTAATTTACTTAGGAAAAGTAAAAAGTATCCAAAGTCAGCTAATAGGGAATTCTAACATTTGTATACATATATGCATAGTTTTATAATGAATCTATTATCTAAAATCCATTTAAAGATTTCTCATGTAAACAAACAAAATATTGAAAACGAAGGAGGGGGCACAAGATAATTTGGTGGTTATAGAACAGCATTCAGTGCTCTTACAGAGGACCTGATATCGATTCCCACTACCCACATCAGGTGTCTTGCTAAAGCATGTAACTCCTATTCCTGATGATTTGATGTTCTCCTGTGGACTCCTCAGGTGTTGGCATGCACATGATATACATAAATTCATGGACACATGCATATTCATTAATCAAAATAAATAAATTTTAAAAAACAGAAATAATGTCCATGTGTTTAAAAAAAAGAAAAAGAAATCCATCTGTCTACCAATTACAATATGAAGCACTAATTACGTGCCTTTTCCAGGATGACCCGTCAAAATGGAGAGATGCCTCTAAATGGGGCTCAATGCCAAACTACAGCAACAAAGTATTTCAAACTTTCTTGTCAAGAGACATGGGTCTTTACTGAGTTATTGTCATCACTAATCTAATGGGACTTAAATTACAACCTTGGAAACTGTTGTCATCTTTGTGTGATTATATCTAGTAGTCTTCAAAACTGTCTAAATCTGTCATTACCAAACTCTCATATGAAGCCAACATTTCAGAATATGGTTGTGCAAGTTCAGATTAGGAAATTTTACAATAGATCCAAAGTTTCGACAGTCATCAGGCAAGATAAATATCACTGTTATTAATTTAGGCAATAAGGAAACTCTTACAAAACAAATACCACTTTAATAAGAGATATTCTAAAAATTTACTCTCTGAGAATTTTATAGATGTATAAATGTATCGTGATCATATCAACACACCCCCTATTTCTCATATTCAATTTCCCCAGTACCTCTCATCATATCTCCTTGTCAACTTCTTCTTCTTCTTCTTCTTCTTCTTCTTCTTCTTCTTCTTCTTCTACTTCTTCTTCTTCTTCTTCTTCTTCTTCTTCTTCTTCTTCTTCTTCTTCTTCTTCTTCTTCTTCTTCTTCTTCTTTTAACTCAATGAACCCATAGTGTTGCCCCTATGGAGTAAATGTAAAGTCCTCCTGCTGAAGGATGAAGAATCTATTAGCAGTGCTGTGAAATGCTCTCCTCTAGACATGACATGGCTGTTATACATACATGAAATCACAGAAGAGGGTCATGCACAAGACCCTCACAAGACCAACCAAGTACAACATTTGCTGTTCTAAGTGTCTATTGTTGAATATTCTGGCATAAAATGATTCTCATTTCTTTATAAGTGCTTTTTATGAAAGTAAACACTGCACAAAAATAAATTATAGTTAACACAAAGCCCCCAAGATATGTGGATAAATAGAGATAAGTGAGAAATTTGAGTTCTCAAAGATCTTTTCTTTGCCACAGTGCTATGTAAGGAAAGATAGTTGATAGTCTTACAGCCTTAATTACTGAGTTAGCACTGTTTTACATGGCCTCCTCTGGCAGGTACTGTGATTTTCACAGTAAGTCTATAAAGCAGAAGTTGTCATTACATCTTACACAGAGTGAAAAGTAAGTTTGGATGCAGTTGTGTAGCTCACCAAATGGGAACAATTAGAGTATTGTCAAGTGAGAGTCAAGAGGACCCTAAAACCTAAGCTTTGTTCACTACAGAAAGAGTAATGACTCAGAGCCCAGGCTTTGGCCATAGATGAATTGAGAGATGGTGTGAACTATACTGAAAAGTAATCTAGTTCCTGGGATTTAAAAGCCATACATGAAAGAAAACTCTTGGGAAGAACACTTAGAACCCATGGGCTCCAGTTCCTGGCACATTACTGTGATCATTGCCAGTACTTGCATCTGCTCATAAAGATTTACAAGACCAGAAAGAGGTCTTTCTTAAAACAACAAGCTTTGCCTAAATCCTTTCCCCCATAAAAGGCAACCTCCCCCAGCCTTGATCCTCTTGGCAGATAAACATGCGCTGATCCACCTAGCCTAAATCCTAGCTCTGTTCTGCTGACCAAAGGAAATAGGAGTGACCTCACCCAGATAGAAACTGCATTCTTGCTTCTTTAAATCACCAGCCACTAGTGTGCTGTCCCCCAGTCACCCAGCTGAAATTCTTAACATGTACTCTCCCAACTCTTGTGCAATCGTGTAGCACCTTCTGCTCTAGACATTATAAGTGATCTTAACTAAAAGTACATCTCTTTCCCCAAAGCCCAGGATGACCTACATTTCAGGTTTCTGTAGACAGTATTATAGTCTTTTCAAAAGAGGTCCTATTGAGTGAACTAATATGAGCAAACAGCTGAGCATTAAGAATCTATGCAGTATCATTTCAATAATTTACAGCTCAATCCTTTCTAATTCAGGGCCTTTAAAAGTCATGTATGTACTCTGCATCACACATCCTGCCACTGTTTTTATTTTAATATTTTTCCTCTTGACATTACTAGGGATTGTGCAAGAACAGCAACTGTGAAAAGAGGCTAGCTCTAGAGGAAACAGAAAGGTTCCAGAAGTCAAATGATGCATTCTATTCAACTTGAACTGTAGCACTAAGCATTAACTGTCATATTTGTAATAACTGAATAACAAGTATACGTTAGTGGCGATGCAAAAAAATGAGTCTGCTTATTGGCAACAGATGTTTTAATATCCCGTCAAGCCAACTTCTCTAGGAATTGCCTTAGGTGCTGATGCTTTTCCTACAGATCTTGTTACCTCCTGCTTAAGAACAGAGCAGGACAGTTGACTGGCAATCCTTGAAACACATTTCACCAGGCAGTGTATTAAAAGTGAGTCACACACACAAAGAAGAATCCTGTTGTTTACTATAACAACTCAAACACACAGACTACCAAATAAATAGACAACCTGTTTTCTAGAATTATCTTACTAGAGAATTTGTTGACATTAATTTTGTATTTAGGAGCAAGACTATTAACAATTTAGAGCCTTTAAGTATTGTGAAAACATACTTCTAAGCTACAGACATATTAGAAAAAACTTACTTCCTGACTTTACCCATTAGAATTTCCCTCAGTTACTATTTACCTATAAATCCAGATCAACTTACCTTCTATAGCATGCCAGTATCTTTAAAAACCATCTTTTATAATCATATTCGGCCTTCTTTAATAAGCTGTGAAATTATGTTATACTTCAAAGAGTCATTGAAACGTGTGCTGGTGTGAGCATAGGACACACTGGGCAAGAATGCAAAAACTTTCCACAAAGTTATGATGACCCCACCACCAATATTGCAAAAATTTTTAATGTGTTGAAATTTTCTCCCCTTATGGAGCTGATTTTGTCTGTTCTGTTGGTCCAATGGCACATGTATTCAAAGCATTATAGACTACCTTTGTGATGAAATGGTACCTGCAGGTGGCTCCTGGCTTCTCTGTCTTGTGTCAGTATGAAGTGACTGAACATGAGCCTTTACTCTCTTTTGGTATCAAGATTTTCTTACTTATTTAAACACTTAAAGAAATTTCTAGGTTTCTAGAACAATCTGGAAATTATACAGTATTAAATTCTTTATTTCTCACTCTAGCCCAACAGCAACTGGCAGCTCTCACCTTTCCCTACAGCCAAATGAAGCCAGGAAGGAATAACAATAGTGTTCCCTTTTGGTTTGGTTTGGTTTGGTTTCCCCTTTTGTGCTCATACACAATAGGCCTGATTGGATCCTTCCCTTCCTGTGCATGTGTGTCTGTGGGTGTTTGTGTTTATGATCACATCTAATGGAATCCATTCCCTCTAGTTAGACTTTGCCAAGCTAACAGAACAAATAGTAGCAGTATTGGTATTTATTTTTAGGTAATAATTCCACTTAAAATTAAAAGGATCTAGGGTCTTAGTAGACTTTTCAATGCTTAAAAGTGAGTGAGATTTTTTCAAAAGCCTTCAGCAAATATGCAATGTTACTGTGGTATCGGACAACTTTCTCTACCAATAAAAGGATATAAAAATAAATTGCAATGTGATTTGCAAGATGTAGACTTAATTTACTCAACTACGGTTTCTTAATTATTGAAGAGTTTCATGGCATTATTTACAGAGCATGAGAACCTGAAGATTTGAGATAGAATGTTCCTTAAGAAATGAGAGCCTTCTTACTAACCCCAGGGTAAACAAAGAAGGAAGCAGGAACCTAGCAAGAAATTATGAAAGTTAAATCTAGGAAGTTAAACTGCAGAGAACTTTGAAAAACAAACTTCCCTTCCTTGTTATTCCTAAAGAGTTGCTTTGTCCTTTACTATTTTGTTGTTCTTTCATTGGCAGCCAAAATTCAGAAAATGCACTAATGCCATAGTTACAGTAACTGGAAGGAGCTCGTTCTCAGGCTAACTAGCCCTGTGTCTCTCTTTGTTTCTGGATTATCCAGAAGTGATGCTCAGCACAACGCTGCTTTGATGACAAGCCCCTGCACTATGCAAAGCAGATCCCTTTGCCTTCTTTATACCAAACCTGGCAATCTTAGCAATGTCACATCCTTCAGCTCTTCTCTTTTTTTCCTCCACAGTGGCCCATCAGCAGTGCAGAACATTTCTTACCAACAAAACCCAATCCAACCTGTATGTCTTTATTTCTTTAAGCTCCTACTAAAACTACATATTCATAACCCCGTGTTTGTCATTTGTCAGGAGGATGTGGAGACCTGGACTGTTTCTGATACAAGATACTCATTCACTCTCAACTTGTAGCTGTTCCTTTGAAGAAAGCATAGAGACACCTTTCCCTTGCTCAAGCAACCCTTACCTAAGTACCAGAGGAAGGCGCAGAGCCTCCCAACCAAAATGTGATTTCACTCTGTTCCCATAATAAATTCAATATTTCACAGATGTATAAATATTTTAATTGTGTATATATTATCTATGAAAATAAGTAAATGCTATAAAATAGCATGTACCTTTACTAATTGAATTTTTTTTAATTCAGGAGCTAAATATATGGTTCAGAGCCAGATGTGGTAGTACATGCCTGTAATCCTAGCACTCAGGGAGGCAGAGGCAAGAGAATTTCTGAGTTCAAGGCCAGCCTGGTCTACAAAGCAAGTCCAGGACAGCCAAGGCTACACAGAGAAACCCTGTCTAGAAAAACCAAAAAAGAAAAATGAAAGAAAGGAAAAGAAAGAAATTTAAAATATGGCTCAGGACTTAAAAGCACTTTTCTGATTATCCAGAGGTCTTAGGATCAGTTCCCATAATCCACATCAGATGACTAAAAAGCATCTGTAACTCCAGATCCAGAGAACCAATGTCATCTTCTGCTGGCTTCCACAGCCACCTGTATGCACATGGTACACACACACACACACACACACACACACACACACACACACACACACACACGGAGAGATTAGATAGATGATAGATAGATGATAGATAGATTGATAGATAGATAGATAGATAGATAGATAGATAGATAGATAGATATGACAGATAGATGATTGAAAATAGACATAGATAGATGACAGGGAAATATGAAAAAAAGTAGAAAGGCCTAATTCTTTCTTTAAAGTAAACAAGATAACAGAAGATTTTATCATTAGGATCAAAGCTACACATGAGAGAACTCTAGAGTCAGAGAATCAGAAATTCCTCCATGCACCTCCCCTCGAGGAGAGCTTATCTCATGTCAAAATATTATGTACCCTGACTACTAATGGCTCCTTTTAATCTTTTCAGTGCCATAATTATATGAAATCTAGTAGAAATGGTTCCTCAAACTTTAAGCTCTGATCTTTTCATGGGACCATTTTATGCAGCATGCCATGCTCTTGCCTTGTTAGACAGCAGCTAGAATGCACACTTTGCTATCAGACATGATATCATGGGGAAAACCATTAACACTCCTTATTAGACTACACTCCTAAGCTTTGAATAGTTATGTGGATCAAATGCATCCTCTCCTTGAATGTATGTTTGCCTTATGTTTTTCAGCTCACAAATTTAGGAGTAATTACATATACTTGTGGATTAAGAGTCTGGGGTATGCTCTTATGGTACACACTATAGTTCCTACTCCTTGGCAAGCCTTTATGTCATAGCACATACTGACAAGGACAAGAGCCTTCTTGGTACTGGGCCAGTGTCATTTCAAAGCTAACTAGGGAGGAAGTGCTGGGGTCAGACAGCTGCCTTTCTATTATAATAACACATGGTAGAAAAATATCAGTGAGTGTTATTCTGTGAGTTTATACATAATAGAAACGTCTATATAGCATAGGAAGAAAAAGGATGCTACGAGTGGGAATTCAAAAGAGGAGGTTTCCTCAAGGAGATGCTAAGTATACATGGGGGAGAGAGGGAGGCAGGGAGGACAGATCTTTTCCTAGACTACAGGACAGCTATCGACTCCCTCATGATGCTCTCAGAAAAGTGCATTGTGAATGGAAAACACTGACCTTTGCCCTGCCCGCCTCTTCTATTGATTGTACCTCCTTTGAAACAAGCTTCATGCCTCCTTTTTCAGAGAATGTCAAACACGGTTAGGTCCTGCTACCCTGTCCCAAGCCGTCATACAACTCCAATTTCTTTCTTAGTATGCTTATCACGCTAATTTATAAAATAACTAATATTTCTATAAATCAGGTTTTGGGGTGCTAGCAAGTGTGTTTACTTAATAAACTTAATTAACCATCTTTGTGAAACGGCTTGTGGATGTAATAGAATAGCTTCCCTGAATGCACACTGTTATTACACTCAGGCTAGGATTTGAATGATGTTCAGAAACTCACGGTCTTGTCCCCTATGCTACACTACCTCTGTGTAATCGCAAAGCATTTACATGCCACACCTCTGTGCAAGAGGTGGGTGAGGAGTTACAAAAGAGTGTTCTAAGGTATTTTCTCTTTTTTAAACTTTATTGTAATTTACTCATAGTGCATGCCAATTGTTAACCCCTCGCTTGTATCTTCCCATTCCATCCTTGCTCCCTCTTCTGCCCCCTTCCCTTCCCGTAGACCTCTGCCAGGGAGGGGACCTCCTCCCCCACTGTCTGACCACAGCCTATCAGGTCTCCTCTGGATAGTCTGCATCCCCCTTCTTCCTCTGTGTGCCCTCGGGCCTCCCCAGCCCTACCCCCCACCCACCCCCACCAAGGGGAAGTGATCAAATTGCTGGCACCAGAGTTCATGTCAGAGGCAGTCCGCACTCCTCGTTGGCTATATCTCTTCCACTGGACTACAGCTTGCTTTGCTACAGGCACATGTACAGATTTTGTTAGATATCAGTCTCTGGTGGCTGTTACTGTCTCTGGATCATTAGCATCCTAAAATATCTGGACAGAATAAGAGAATAAACGAGAAATGATTTTAAAAAATGAGGAAAAAGAGACAGATCCAATGGCCTTGTAGGCTTGATCTTCATCCTTAGTACCACAGTAATGGAGGAGAAGGAAGGACCAGGATACTGTTTGTGTCTAGATAAGATCAAACAGTCATAGGGAAGGGGAATAAGGAGAAAATGAGAGGGAGGGAAGAATGGGAGGATACAAGGGATGGGATAACCATTGAGATGTAACAAGAATAAATTAATAAAAAAAATAAATAAATAAATAAATAAATAAATAAAAAATTTAAAAAGACCAAAGCACAGGCTACTGGGGGCAATAGAATTGAAAGTGGAGTTAACTTCGCGTAAGATAAAGAAGGCAACTTAAAATTTAGTTTCCGGGTTGTTTTTACAATGATTACAACAGTTAATAGAGCACACTAAAAGCATTTCCTCCTCCCAATCAATGAAATCAACATATGGGTGGTTTTGCAGTGCTGCATGCAGCTTTTAGGAATCCAAAAGGACAAATGATTCACAAAATTCAAGATCAATTCATGTTGTTACGAAGCCAAATGCTCAACACTGTCTGACAATCAATTCGTTCATACTATTTTCCCTAATCAGACATTGTGTTTTGAGTCTATTTTTTTCTGTCATACTCAATATTAGAAATGAGTTTTAGAAATATTCCTAATTAGCAACTTTACTACTCTTAATGGTGTCAATTATCATGACAGAATATTTTTCTTTAAAAATTTATGGATTTACCTTTCATACAGATTATTTAATTTCAGTGAGGTAACACATGAAAATAACCATCATGGCAGGTGATATGGCTTTAATAAAAGTTTTTAAGAAAGTTCAAAAAGAAGCAAAATGTCACATGCTCTTTCTTTGGCCACTAGTTATCTCAGTGCAAGCAGACAATTAAATTTATTTGGTATCTTATTTATTTCTTATTATTTATTAAGAATGTATCCTATTGTTTTCTTTACAGAAACTAGGTCAACTGAACTCTAAATAGTATTGGCCTTCTAGAATACTTCACCAAAGCAATTCAGCAAATCAAAATCCTCTCCTTTTCCCAACTTCGATAGATAAGTATTTACAACCCAGATTTAACTAAATGATTCTACATTTTAAAATACGCAACTTCTCAGGCGCAGTGCATTCTAAAATTATCTAATGTTGCGTCTCTAGCTTTGGAGAATTCGGTCTTTCAACTCCCCTTAAAGCTGAATGGCTACTGTCTCTGCTTCTTTAGGAAATGGCCCCTCTTTGTTTATTTGTTTATTTTTAGTGGGCTTTGAAATATCATTTGAGGGAAAGCCCATCTGATGTCAGTTCTTCCTTTATTGATGTTCCACAGAGTCAGCCGGGAGATAAATGGAATTTTCTTCTTCAATCCAAGGCTTAATTATGGTAATTAGTCTGTGCAATTTGTAAAGTTTGGCAGCCAATTCAGGTCCTAATATGCATAAGCCTCTTTCTGTTACAAATTGAGTAGGTTTTAATCAGTTTTTAAAAGACAGTGTCTTACTATGCCTGTGTGCCTTGCTCTTAGATTTTGAGATTGAACATTGTTTCCAACTCCGCTGCATCATTAGTAGGTTAGATATATTTTTTTAATATTCATGAAGCTTTCATCTTCACATTAATCCCCCAGCATCTGTGATTATGATGGGCACTTCAGGGATCTGTCTATTGTGTGCCTTTGGAGAATGAAAGGCCCCAGCAGTTCCTGGCAGTAAATTAACCCTCACAATGCCGCTTGGTGCCAAATGCCTTTGAAATGTTGCCTTCTGCTCTCTTCCTTTCTGTGTGGATTTCACACTGATGGTTGATTCCCTCAGCAGAGCCATGCTTCACTTCACTCTGACAGCCATCTGTGACACTTTGGGGCCCCTCCCCCGCTCACGGAACAGCATATCTTTTACTAGTTTTTCCCATCTTTTTCCAAAATGGCCCTGTTAATCAACTGAATCTCAGGTTACTAATTCTCATTTCTCAATGTGGGTATTTGTGCACAGTAGGGACTTGTAGTCATACACGCAATTAAATTTGTGATCATGATTTGCCAAAATAATCTCATAAATCATCAATAAATTCGTTTACGAGGGTTTCAAACATGCTTCAAATTTCCTCACATGAACTGTTCTCTTCAACATTACTTTTTAAATCCTATTTTGTATTCTAAATAATACACTGAATCTCATGAAAAAAATGAATACTATATATGAATTTATTGAGTTAACATTTTTTACCTAGCTCTTTTGTCTTTAGGTAAGTAAATATGCCAATAGACAAACTGTCAAAATTTTAAGTAACTACAAGTCCACATTTTAGTAATGACTTACTTTGGTATTTTGAAATCCTTCTCATTCTTTAAGAGAAAAGAAGTCTGCTAATTATCCATTGGACCTGATTATATTCAGTAAGGAAACCTATTTATTTATTTTGTCTCATAGCTTTGTGAAGAGAATAAATTAAAAGCAAAGCATGGTACCATTTCTGTAATGGGATCAAAGCTAAAATAAAACAATTTTTAGTTAACATATACCTTTAAACTCTAAGCATCAAATTGTGAAGACCAAAAAGAATGTAGTTTAGGGAAAATCCCATGCAAAAGTCAGTAATCCATCATAGAAAACCAAGAAAAGAAAGAATAACAGACTCGCATTAATACAGAAATCCAGGTAAGTCATGTTCAATTTTCAAAAACTGAATGGCTTCAATTATAGGCCATTCTTCCTAAAATCTCTTGGACTTATTTTAAATGTAAGATAAGATAGTCCTGTAATTGGTCCCTTTAGTGGGCATGAGGCAGTCCCTGTCAATTCTGGCAAGTTTATATGTGAACATGGCACAAGTAAGGATAAGCCAGGAAGAGAGAATCTTAACTGAGAAAATGCCTCTCTAAGTCTGGCCCACAGGCAAGTATGCAAGGCAATTTCTTGATTGATGCTTGGTGTGGGAGGGCCCAGTTTACTGTGGGCAGTTCCACTCTTGAACCGTGGTCCTACATAGACCTAGTTAGGCCCAAGAATTCAGGCTGAGTAAGCAATGAAGAGTAAGCCTTAAAGAAACGAACCCCTACACAGATCTAGCCAATGGACAGGACATTCTCCACAGTTGAGTGGAGAGCGGGGAATGACTCTCACACAAACTCTGGTGCTCCATATTTGACCATGTCATCCCCTTGATGGGGAGACCTGGTGGCACTCAGAGGAAGGATAGCAGGCTACCAAGATGAGACTTGATACCCTATGACCGTATGGTGGGGCCAGGAGGTACCCCTCAGTCACAGGCATAGGGGAAAGGAGTAGGGAGAAAGCGGGAGGGAGCAACGGGAGGATACAAGGGATGGGCTAACAATTGAAATGTAATATGAATAAATTAATTAAATAAAGAAAATTAATTAATTAATTAATTAATTAATTAAAAAAGAAGAAGCAGCAGCAACACTTATCCAAGGCTTCTGCTTCATTTCCTGCCCTGGCTTCTTCCTTGAAGGACTGTGATTTAGAAGCATCACCAAATAAGTACTCTCTTCACCCAGGTGCTTTTTGATGATGCTTTTTCATCCCACTAACAGAAATGCACAAAGATGATATGGGTTAGCAGTGCCAAATCAGCTATAATGTCTCAAGAAGACATGTTTGTATATCGTATTTTAAACAACAGAGACAATCCTACATCTTTACTGCCATTGCATGGTTTGAAAGAGAACGTAAGCTTCCCTTTCCTGTTTTGTGACATACATAGAGAGGCTGAGCCTGGTTAGGCAACTCTTTTTTAGTCTTAGATGATGAGCATCAAAGAACCTCCTTATGGAGATGGCTTCAAATGTGGCAACCAAGCCACTGGGCAAAATGTCCTCATTTCTACCACAGACAGAATTCTGTCTAAGAAAGGGCAAGCTTGGATGCAGGCAGAGTCGATGGCCAAACTCTGCCAAGACATGGTAAGCAAGTCCTCAATAGTTGCTGCCTCGCAGATGTGTCTGTCAGATATATTGGGCAAGAAGGCTGAAGATGATGCTCCAATGTTATAGAGTTTTGGGTGACCGTTCAGGTAGCAAACTGTCTCTGTCATCATCTCATTTTATTCCTTCTCAAGTCTCTGATGGGGTTGAAGACCAGATAGTTTAGTTTTACAGTTAAGCTTAGTTGTTTAGGGGTTAAGATGTTTTTAGGTCTAGATAGATGTTTTAAGTTGATAATGACAAGATATGATAGACATTGATTTACATTCAGAATTTTACATGCACCAAGATTGGAAAGATGTTTTCTTCAAGGCTTTCAAATACAAATAGCCAAAACACTAAGAATGTTACATTTATATAATTCCTGATTGTGTCATGGTTCTTCTTGCTATAGGTAAAAAATAAAATGTTTAATAAAAAACTTAAAAATTCAATTAAAAAGAAAGAAAGATATATTTTAGGGCTAGAGATAAAGTTTGATGGTAGAGTAATTGACCCACACATGTGAGACCCTGGGTTTAATACCCAACTCCACAAAACAAAATAAGACAAGACAAAACAAAATAAAACAAAAGACAAATCTTAAATCCACAATTTGCTGTCTATACTTTTTCTTTCTGATTGAAGAAAAAAAGAAAGAAAGAAACTGCAGGGAAAATTGGTTTTGGTTATCATTTTTGTTTGCTTGTTTGTTTGTGGTAGCCAAAATGTTGATGGCATCATACTACAGGAAAGAACAAAGGCCAAAACACTAAGTATGTAACATTTGTATGATTCCTGATTGTTTCATGGTTCTTATTGCTGTAGGTAGCTTATTATATAAATATGTAATAATATAAATGTATAAGTCAAAATTAAAAAATTAATAAAAAATTTTGAATTGAAAGGTAAAATGTTATAAAACTAATTATACCTAAGAATTCAAAATACTATGATACACTTTATTCAGCTTTTCCATAGTATCTCTTATATTCCTTATAAATAGATTATTTTAATATTATTCTGTTCAGACAGAGACACTTAATATGCTCTAGGTAGCTACATAAATAATAAGGAGCACTACAAGCTAATGCTTTGTGGAACATAAGTCTTAAATATACTAATTACAAAATTTTCAGTTAGAAACATGAAAAATAATGTATTATTTTTAGGAAAATGACAAAATAGATATTGTAATATTCTTAGATGAAAGAAAATTCTCATTAAATATTCTTCAATTATGTCTATGCCTACAAATAATTCTAAATATATAATTGGAGGAAATTGCTGGCATAAATAGCTTCCATACTGGCTATCTCTTATTATTTAGAAAGTTGAGTGAAATGAATATTTTTTTAAGATTATGACTTTACCTGGAAGAATGTACCTAATGTTGCTCTACTTGCATACATTGGAAATGAAATGATGTGTATTGGGGAGCATCAAGGCAAAAGATTGGTATGCTTTGCAAAAACATGTCGTCTGAACACACAATTATAATTTCTTGACAATGTCATCACCTGGAAGACTTTAAGCAGAGAAAGGCCCTTTGGACTTAGCTATGGCTCAGTTCCATTTTTTCACTGTCATTTAGATAGAAACCAGAATGAACAGTACCTTAGGGTGGCCAGTGGATTGACCTAGCCAGCAAGAGGTGGAGGAAGGAAAAGAGGATAACCAGAGCATATCCAAGGCTTCCTATGTTTATTATTTTGTAAGTTAGAATGCACATTTTCTCATATCAGAGCCTTACAATTCAAACAGTGTGTATTCAGTACTGTATCAGTTCATCTGTGGCTTAGAAAGGCTCATATAGTAATGAAAGACACCACTTTTCAATACCATTCATAACATTAATGATTGTCTTCATTAACTAAGGTGGCTGAAAACCATTCTGTCACCTGGTCAGTTATGAAGAGCATGTCCTTGAAGAATGCCCCCAATCATACGGGTAAATCTCTATTATGTGTGTTACAGGGTGTTTTTCCAATTATGACAGTAATGAAAGTCATTTGTAAGAATTAAGCATTTTGAGTAGTCTGCATACCCATTTGTCAACAATGTGTGACACAGATAAATTCTGGAGATTTCACTTCAGTATTTGAAGGGACGGTAGAAAGCTAATATGGGTAAATTATGTAACATGATTCAGGTAAATGAACTACAGCATTGGTATAAGTCAAAGTCAGTTTTGAATTGCCAAAACTCAATGCTAGATTAAATAAGGCAAAGACACCAAAGTGTCAACATAGACATGTGTAAATGCTTTATAATTTTATTATATCTTTGAGAAATTAAGATTCCTAAACCCATAAGTGTTTCTGCTACAGGTGAGGGAAAAGCATCCATATAATGATATTGTGTTACCAAAAATATATTTTGTCTTTAAAATTAAAAACAAATCACTAATTAATAAGAACAAGGTGAAATGAAAGAATAAAATGGTAAATAAAGATCATTTTCCCTTCCCTGCATACAAAGCAAAAAGCTATTTCCTGACTTGTTTTGTAGACTGATTGTTAACATTTAAACTTAGCCTTTTAAAGTGAGCAGTGAAAGGCTTTCATAAAACTGAGCTCTGCTTCTAAAGAGCAGCTGAGGAGACTACCTTGAATCTGACCACGGTCAAGTTACTCACTGCTACTCAGCATTAGTGGGACACGTACTCTTACTGTTATTCACTTAACCCACAGACTACAAAATGCGAAGACATTTTCTTCAACTGCAAACCTTTGTTGTTTTTGTTGTTGTTGTTGTTGTCGTCGTCGTCGTTATTATTGAAAATGGATTTTTCTCCCATACAATGCATCCCAACAACAGCTTCCCCTCCCTCCTGTCTCCCACTACCTGTCCCCTTCCCCTCTTCCTCAGATCCGTTCCCTGCTCCATTTCCCTTAAGAAAGAAGGAAGCTTCCAAAAGACAACAGCCAAATACAACAAAATAACTCAACAGAATTTAATCCCAGCCTACACTGGAAGCCTTGCGGGTCTACAAAAGATGGCTAGTTCAGACAATCTAGCTGTCTCTCAATCAAAAAAAAAATCTATACATAAAATGGTACATTTATACGATGGAATATGGAATGGTTTAAAAAATTATATCATTAATTTCACAGGCAAATGAATGCAACTGGAAAAAAATCAATCTGAGTGAGGTAACCTAGACTCAGAAAGACAAATATTGTATATATTCACTGATAGTGGATATTAGCTGTTAAGTAAATAATAATCAAAACATTTTAAAAATGAGGATTGTCTTCATCAATTATTGTGCACTAATATGATGCAAGCATCTCATCCATATGAAGTATTTTTCCTACTTTCAGAGTCAGATACAAAGACATAGAACTCCCCTCACATGACATCACTTTGGTTAGGCAGATATGAAAACAACATTAAAATCTTGAGGTTTATAAAATGCAAGTGCATGTATACATATATATGCATATGTGTGTATGATGTACCTTTAAGATGAATGGAGAAGTGCCCAATAGGTAAAGGACTGACCATTAAAGCATGAAGAACTAAATTCAAGTCACTAGAACCCATGTACAACGATCACTGTGGCACACAAATGTTATCCCAATGCTCTTATGGTGAGACGGGAGGCAGAAACAAGAGAATCACTGGAAGCTGATGGGCCAGCTTCTTGGCATTTGCAGTATGATAAAACAATGTAACAATGAGGTACAATAACTGAGGCTGTCCTCTGACCTCCACACACGTCACACACATACACACACACACACACACACACACACACACACACACACACACACACACAGAGAGAGAGAGCTTAAGATAAAAAATAAGAACAATGGATTCAAGTTCGTAACAGGGAAAGACACATTTCTCTGCTTCTATTTGAACATAACTCTTGAATATAACCCTTTATACAGTTTCTGGGGTAGCTCCAAACTTAGAAAATGACAACAGTATGTCACCACTCTGCCTTCAGATGGTTTTCAGGTCCACTCTGTGCAAAGCATGTTCCTTCCTTCAGGGAAATTATAAAAAAACTCCTTTCCAGGAATGCTGCACTTAAGGGGATCATTAAGTGCAGAAAATTGAGGAGATTTTTTTTGTGATTTAGTTAATGCAAGAAAGATGTTTTACTTTTAGCAATGGATGGTGACTTTTTCTTATTGTTTGTTTATTTGCTTGGGTACTTTGGTTATCAATAATAAATCATAATAACTGAACTTGATACAAGCTCTTAAAAACAAGAGCAGGAAAAAACGGCTTAAAATAATATGTTTATATCTAATAAATTCAGAATTTGTAATCCTCCAGATCTGACTTATTAGAGTTGATACTGATGAGATTAATCAAGTTTAAATAACCCATGAAAATGGAGTAGGATCCTATTAATTTGTTAAAATCTCCTTTATGCCTGTATTTCCATGTGTTTAGTTTTTCTTTACCATTTAATTTTTTATTTGCATCTGGCTTTGTTACATTTTTCTATATCTATAGGACCATGGATATGTTGTAATGGACTCTCCTAAGAGAAGTTGTACGTGCTTATTACAGTATTAGAAGAATATATTACCCATGATTGGTAAAGAAAAAGTACAAAAGTTTTATAGGAAGTTTTAAATAGTTGAATTCCAGAAAATGTGTTCCTTGGCACTCTCCATTACTTCTATTGACTTCATATGTAGTTTGCATATGACTGTTGGCTACTGCTTTCATTCACACTAACAAGTAAGCAAAAAGAGAAATGAGAAAAAAGAAAAAGAAAGAAAGAAAGAACACCTAGCTGTCTTCAGTGGTAGAGCATGTCCTCAGCGTAAGTACCTACAATAAAATGCAGTGTCAAACACAAAAGCTCTGATAACAAAAATCTGAGTGAGAATTTTACAAATTCATCAATAAAGTGAATGACATTTATTGAGATCATTAATAGCTTTTGAATAATGACGGTGTGTGTGTGTGTGTGTGTGTGTGTGTGTGTGTGTGTGTGTGTGTGTGTGTGCCCACAATACTCTCACTGTAATGATAGCATATTCTATCTCCAAAATAGACTGGGAAGCATTGACCAATTGCATGTCACTTGTTAGCTTAAACATGGAAAGGAAATTGAAACTCCTATGCCTTATGAAGAGGATAGGGAGAGCAGTTTTAAACTTATGCACACAGTTTTGTGAGCATTTGAGTCCTCTTCCTAGTTGGAATGAAAAATATTTAAAAGTCACAGGTCTTAGCTGCAGATAATTGGCCATACTTGTGGACTAGAAAGATGTTGAGGTGCTGCCTTCACTTGGATCAAGACAAGAGGAGTGACCTTGTATTGCCAAATTGAACTGGAAACATGTATAAAAATTCTAATAAATAGCAACCTAAGTGATGGTATATGGCCTCTGACTGCATTGCCATGTTAACAGAAATGTGTATTAACTGATGGCGCCTACTAATGACTTCATGAGTAACGATTGGGTCCATGAGGCTCTGGGATGAAAGTCTGAAGCTTCCCTTTGCTCTTGATTGGCACAATGGCCATGAACTTCAATCTGGTGAGACAATTTTACAAAAGAGCTGAGAAGCAGCTAAGACTCCTGCCCAGCCATACTCTTTCATGATAACAGGACAAACAGGCATGCTCTAGTGGCCTCTCCTCTTGCTTTTCTTCTCTGTGTTCACACCATCTCTATCTCTCCTCTTACTCCTCCCCAGTGCCTCACTCTCAAATTCATAACTTTATTTTCCATAGTTATTACACATGTGTAATGAGCTTATTTAGTATTGCTCTTATAGGTGTGTGTTTAGGACCACACACCAGCAGAGATTGGATAACCTATCAGAGAGCTAGCTCTTACCTACAGAATTCTGTTTCTGAGTCTTTAGATTAGATTATAAAACCTGAAGTAACCCTCAAAGCTAGGAAAGTTGAAAGGGACCATGGGGTGAGGAGAGATAAGGAGCTCTGCAGAGGAGGATCACATGATGCAGGTGGGATAAAGGGGGAAAGAGAAAAAGCAGAGTGGAGGAATCACTGCTAAGTTGGGGCAGGGTAATATAGAGGGAAATAAGAAAGGTTAAAAACCACTAAAGATGTTTGAAGGGACCATAAGGAAATCTATTATTTTATAAAGTTGCTTAAAAATACATATAATGTGTGTGTATTTGTACATATGTGTATGTTTGTGTGTATGTGCATGTGTGTCTATTCATGGTGTGTGTGTGTGTGTGTGTGTGTGTGTGTGTGTGTGTGTGTGTGTGTAGTTTGAATGAAGTCATGCCACAGAGGATGACAAGACTGCCTGAAGAGCCTTAGACTATCTAATAAAAATCCCAGTACCAAGCATAGGAAACCTCCCTTGGCGTTGCTGGGGCAGAGGACTAAAGAGACTCCCCAAATAATGCAGACTATTGCCATTATCCTCTGCTGCCTTCTATTTACATACTTAATAAGTTAAAACTCAGAAGAATGTAAATGTGTAAATGCCTACTGAATTTTCCTCTTTAAAATGAAAATGTTGCGGGGTGGGGAGATGATAATGTTATAGCCCTTACCCTTGGCTTTTTATAATTCATGTCACAAATCCAAGACATTGCCTAATCATTATACTTTCCACAGTAAGAAATGAAGGAGAGGAGAGTGAGAGGGTGGAAAAGATAGAAATACTGTACTCATATATTAATATTTTTAAAACATTAAAGAATAAAAGCTGTAGAGCCTGTGGAATTTTAAATGGCGATAACAAGATTTTAATTTCCAGCTTCCTGCCTAATATTTCCCTTTGGTTCCACCACAAAAAAAAATAAGCTAAATCATTTTTGTTATGTGGTTTTATATCACAGGTCTGTACTTACCAAATTTACCAACTGCTAGTGATGTGATTTTAATGCTTGAGGAGGGGGAATTTATTTTGTGTTTCTGTCATTTAAAATCTTTAGTCATGACCAGGACTCACTCACGGGGGCTCACAGAGAACAGGGAGCCTGTGTGGGTCTGGCCTACGTCCTCTGCATATATGTTATGGCTGAGGAGCTTGGGGTTCTTGTGGGACACCGAACAGTGGGGAGCAGGGGCTGTGTTTGACCCTTGCTTGCTTGTAGAATCCTGTTCCTCCCACTGGTTTGCCTAGTCTAGCCTTGATGTGATGGTATGCCTGGTCTTATTGTAGCTTGTTATGCTAAGTTTGGTTGATGTTCCTAGGACTCCTGCTCTTTTCTGTGGAAAGGCAAATGAGGGCTGGATCAGGGCAAAGGAGAGTGAGAGACTTGGGGAAAGGAGAAAGGAGAAAGTGTAGTAGGGGTGTGATATATAAGAGAAGAATAAAAATTTTAAAAAATTCTTTAGTCATGGAAGAGGGTTACCATTCTCATGGATTAAAATCAAACCATCTCAGTAATTACTTGGGTGTCTGGGAAGCATTTGAAATGTTGTGAGTCCACGAGTATGCCTTTCTATAATCAAAAGAGTCTGAATGGTATAAAGAGGCAATCGTAGGCTAACCTCAGCAAGCAGCTACTGACTGTCTACAATATTCCTGCAGGGCAAACGAGTGAAATAAAAGGAGCTGTCCTCATAAAATATTGTTTGTGTGTAACTTTATGGAAACAAAAAAAAAAAAAAAAAGAAAATAGATACCCATCAGTTATGATGTACCACGGTCTTGAATTCAGATTCTGTGCACATAGTAATTGTTAGGAATTCCAGATCGTAAGTACTATAAGTCAAATCACCACTAGCTTTCTGTTCACTAAAGTACAGTTGCTCTCATCTTCCTTCACTTTCCCTCCATTCTCTTCCTTTTTCCCTCTGACACATCCTGAAAACACCTGTCTCATTACTTCAAATATTCTGTATTTGTATTCCTTTATACTTCAGGCCTTTGCTTAGTTGATCACCTTTATCCTTGCGGCCTCAAGTCTAAATGTCACCTCTCCGTAGAGGTTTTCTTTACGAATGCTTTTCAGCACTCCACTAGCATAGTTCATTTGTACTATTTGTATGAAAGAGGCAGGGTAGCTCCCTCATCCTCAGCTTCTAACACAGTGCCTAACACAGGGGCTAAATGGTCATCGGTGGATAGATTGACAGTTGCTTTAGAATTTGAGGTGTATGAACTTAGCCTCTAAGTGTAAGAGTGAGAGAGACCAGCATCCCCTGGATAGGGAGGCCTGGTAGCACTCAGAGGAAGGGTAGAAGGTTACCAAGAAGAGACTTGATACCCTATGAGCATATACAGGGGGAAGAGGTCCCCCTCAGTCACAGTCATAGGGGAGGGGAGTAAGGGGAAAATGGGAGAGAGGGAGGAATGGGAGGATACAAGGGATGGGATAACAATTGAGATGTAATATGAATAAAATAATAAAATATATTTAAAAAGAGAGTGAGAAAGACCTATATAAGGAAAGAGCAGCATATGCCATGGGAGGGGGACAGTTAATAAAAAGTCCTTGAAGATAGCAAACAGAACTAGCCAGCAAAAATCTTAAGGTTAAGTTCAGAAAAAGGTAAAACAGACAACCATGATACCATTTTGGGGTAGAATGTATTTTCAGAAAGCAAATGAGTTATGGACAAATATAGTTCACTATTTGTAGTATTTATTAAATTTTCAATAATTAGTTTTGAATGAGCATGCAATGCATTGTTTCATTGTGCAAACTTTTAAGGTATTTGGGGGGGTGTATTTTCTCCATATCTTCTCCATCTCTCTAGTTCTTTTTGTAGCCTCATACTTCCTTTCTGATTGAGGTCCCATATTTACTATCCTTATTTATTTAAATACATAAATACTTCTGAGACTAGAAAGCAGTCTCCTCAGAAGAACCACCAAGTGTTATGTTATTCCAGAGAATGCAGCAGGGCATGGAAGTATGTCTTTCGGTCAGGTGATGAGAGTGTTTCCTCTGATTAGATACACTCTCTATGCTGGCTCTCCTCTGGAAATGCTGTTGACAAACCACACACTAACTAGAGTTGTACGTGCAAATCAAAGAGGGATGCTGGTGAGTGCAGAAGCCCTAAGTTTTTTACTGTATCAATTTCTTGGACCCAGAAGCACAGTAAAACCCTAAACAAACAAACACACACCCTCCAAAATACTGAGAGTTTATTCATCAACATTCAGTTCTAGGTCAATAATTATCATAATACTTAGAGAAAACAGTAATAGGATCCATCTGACAAGTGCTATTTCAAATTATTCTTAATTCTTTCCATATATTATGCCACAGAAACCTTACAACCATCCACGGAATGTAAATACTATTACATTCCCAATTTTATAGGTGTGAATGAAAAGTATAATGTTATAGAGGAACTTGCTTGAGTCACATGCTTAATACACCCAAGCCAAAATTCAAAAAAAAAACTTTCTGGCATTTGAATCAATGTTCTGAACATGTCTTAATGTTAAGATAAGAACACTATTGCATTTGAACTATGTCATCTCATAATTAGTGTGGAGAAGCTTTCTCAAAATAGTAATAGTCATGTGCGTCATGAAGATCAAAGTCATTAGAATTAGCACAAGCAAAGCAGTACCTTAGATTTTAAGATCATATTGCCTGTGGGTACATGCAACACATTTTTTTTTGGTTACTCAACAGCACAAATTTTATTCAGAATAACTTCATATAAATGTGCCATATATTTTGTCAAATACTTCTACTCATATACCACCAGCCATTCAAGCTATAAAACATTTTTATTACCTCAGAATAGTTTCTTTACACATATTTATAGTCAGCACCACTACTACTTATCTCCTCCGCAAGCTACCACTTCTGCTGACATTTTATATAAATGGGATTATAACATGTGATATTTTATGTCTAGCTCTGTCCCTAGAAAAACGCTTTTGAGAACTATCCAAGTTGCTGATTTGGATAGAATGCAGTTTATTTGCTTTGTTGGGCAGTATTCCAGTGTATGGCTATAGCACTATTTACTGTTGATGAATGTTATGGGATACTTAGGAATAAATTTGTGCAACATATTTCTAATCAACTAAATTCTGTTCTATCACGGTGTGATCCTATACTTTCTGAATTAGTGTCAAGAAGCAAGAGTGATTATGATTAAAGAGGTGCCCAAATTTTAAATTTTAAAAATTACCAGTACAATATTAGATGCTTTGTGTGAATTAGACAATGTTTTTATATTGATTCATATACTTTCAATTTTGATGATGGATTATCAATAAAATCACCAATACCTTACAGACCAGAAAATTAAATGACTTTTCAGTGTTGCTTCTTTTAGATGCATGCTTAGAACACAGTTAGAAATTGAATCAGTCTTCAGTGCACTAAAGTTCTATAGGATCACCTCAGGCAGTATGAATGCCAGTCTCATAGATTTAGAAATCCAAGAAGCCTCTCAACTATCAATGACTATTGACATCCATATTGCAGAAAACATTAATAAGCATAAAATGATAAAGTAGAAACTTGCCTTCCACTAGACAACTTACTTCCAACTGGCAAGTTTTGAAGGAAGTTTAGTATTTCATTATTGAAATGTGTATCACTCGCTAAGTCTAAAATTGCAGAAAATATATGTTTCTAAGTGGTAGGGGTAATTTAATGGAAATTAATATCCCAGCTGAGGGCAATTGATGAATAATGAACATTTTGTTTCTGACATAGTGCCATAAGCAACCAACCATACAAAACTCACTCAGGAGCAAGACAGTACAGATTTCCAACCTTTACTAATTAATCCAGTGTCAGTCTGAGAAGGACATTGACATCATGGATGAGATTAATTATACTATTTGCTGTGCTCTTATGATCACCACCTTTTAAGTTTACCTTGAGGCATTCATAGCTGTCTCAGAGTTCTTCCAAGGAAGCAGACGCAGCACAAGGCATGCAGGAAGAAATCTGTTGTGATTGCATAGTTGTGAGAGCTGTCTAACTAGGTCTAAAGTCTACATCAGGGCATCAGGAGTCTGCTGAAACTCTTCAGCATGAATTAGGACAGCTGTACACAAGGAAAAATTCCTCAAGAGAGGTTTCATCCTTGTTTTTAATATCTTGGAACCAAATGAATCAGACTCAGTAGATTACCTGAGCCAGTCACTCTTAAGTGAAGGCAATTGATTATGGACCTTAATCTAAGCTCAAAATGGTTTTACAATTCTGACATTAGTGTTTACTTGTATATCCAGAAACTATCGTTTTCCCAAATTTGTCTATAAAAGTAATTATAGGAGGTTGCTTGCTGTGTGTGTTTGCCTAGCTTCGTGTTGTTTCATTATCTGTACCAAATTGTGTAAACAGTTTTTTTAGGGTGAAACTAAGCTTGAAATTGCACAAATGGTAGAGCCAAAATTATAGAATCATTTGCAACTCAGGGGAACCTACAGATAACCCATATCTGACCATCGCTGGAAAATAATACAGGAAGAGGTTTTATCATCTACTTATTTCTACTTTAATTTCTTTCTATTTTGCCATTCTGTGGATATGGGGAAGCGAAATCATGCATGTCTTTGTAAACCTCTGGAAGAACTATATCACTCATACAGACATAGAAAGATTAATCTTTGGAAAGATGATGACAGAACACTACTAGAATAGATGCTTTTTGGAAGAATATTATAAGAAATAATAATATAAATGCCAACAGCAATTCAAGCTATTCTATAGTAGACACAGAGTATGGTGGCTGTCCACACCATGAATGCAGTAACTGTGGGAGAGAAGAGAAGCACTGTATGATAGTTAAATTATAGAGTGTGACAAGTGATTTTTTGTATCACCCCATCATAAAGTGGGACACCTGATGCTAGAGAACGCGAACCTCATTCCTAAATGTCTTATAAATATGTGAACCACTGATAGCTTTCCTGTTAAAGAAACTCCACTGTGTGTTTTTATCTCAAATTGGTCCTGAGATGATTACTACCTGACATGGTCTGTTGGAGTTTGATGCTATGTAGAGACAAATTCTTGAAGAGTATGACCCACATTCATATTGGCAGTTTTCCTTTTAATAATAAACTATTGCTCAAGACACATTTGTTCTTTGGTAGATGGTGAGGTTTTTAGTACAGGCATGATTTCTTTCCTGTTAACTGCGTCTTAAATCTAGTTAAACAGCTGTTGATTGTGGCCATGGCTTGAGTGCCACTGTTACACCTTTATGAGTAGCTTGGTATGCTGGTCATTTCTGTGATTCATAAGTGTCACAGCTAGATATGGCTATTGGTTGTTTCCCTTCCTTGGCAGCTTGCACGGTACCCTCTGGTACTATGGAAGCTAGACCAAGAAGGAGGCTTTCAGCTTATGCTCATCTGAGCCTTGTGTCATTCAGCATCTTTAGTGATACGGGCTTACCCTCAACTTTAGAGAAGCAATTGAGAGTAAAAGCAATAGCTTATATTGTTTGGGGAGTTACATAAACAACTCAGAGGCTTCTCATGCTCAAAAGATATTTGAATGAGCATGTTCATAATATCACTTACTATCAAGATGTCTGAATCACAGAACAATCCAAATACCTATTGACAGATGATAAAATTAAATTTCCCTTTCATGGGGTACTTAAAGTAGCCCAACTCATAGGCACTGAAGAATGTTGGTTTGTACAAAAATATGTGTATGTGTGTGTGTGTGTGTGTGTGTGTGTGTGTGTGTGTGTGTGTGTGTGTGTGTACAGAGAGAGGGGGGCATGGAGGTTTAATTGTTTAATGGATATAAGATTTCCAAGATGAAAAGAGTGCTACAAGTGAATCACAGTGATGGCTACAGATTACAGACATGTTCAGTATGACTGAGCTGAGCAATTAAAATTGTTACCACTATACATTTATGGACTTTGCATTTTGCTAAATTGTAAATTGAAGCTCAAATGATAGCTGGCTAAAAAGTTCTTTCAAAGAGCTTGAAATAACTCAATTAAACACACACTTTGTGCATTCATTAGGGGAGCCAAAGTCATCCGCAGTTTCTTGTCAGTGAGTCATGAATTAACTGCTCTGCAAGACAATCCCCAGAATTCTCTTTATTTTATTTTTAGAGACTCCCACCAGCTTTTAGGAATATGTCTAACAACATCCATGGAAACAAAATAGGAATAGATAATGCCTAACAGACACTAGCATAAGTCTGGGATCACCAACAATATGAACCAATATTTTATTACAGAAATCTGTAAAATACTAAGAATTTACTTCTGTGAACTTCTGGATTTGAGGTTGATAGATAATATGTTAATTTGTGTTACATAATAGCACTCGTAGAAGAAATGAAAAGTTTTCTTTGCCCTTTATTTCATATGTGAAAATGCTATTTTGGAGGATAGTATGGGAACATAAAGATTCTAAAACCCCAGTGAAGAATTCCTACTACAGGTTCCCCTGAATTTGCTTTCTGTGTAATGCTAGGCCACTTTTGTCAGGTCATCTCAGTCTTGTCTTCTTCAACTCATGGAAGTTCTCTGTGTGCAGTTGCTTTCGAGTCACTCAGGACTTCTTCCTGATCTTGTGGAACCCATCTATTCCAGAATCCACTGGGGAGTCTGAAGTCCTCCTTACCAATCATACTGCTGAGCGTACAAAACGGATCTAGCTTTGGTTATAGATTAAGAGAATTACATTGGCTAGCCTAAAACAAACCATTACTGTCATCTCCACGGTGAAGCTGTAGAGAACATAGCTGAACAGGCTTCATCGGAAGTCCAACAATGCATTTTAGAGTTGTGGGAAACACAAACACTGCAGAAGAATTTTCTGAGTGACCTGGGGAGCATCCAGTAGCTTCAAGCATCGAGCAGATTAGATGATTTGTAGGCAGTGGGGACAGTGGTTTAGTTCTCATAGTCCAAGAACAAGGAGAATAACCAGCTCAGACTCAGAGCCCAAGCAAACTCATAACAAGAGGGAGTTAATAAACTTATTTGTTTCAAATACTGTTTCAAACTATTTTAGGAAACACACAAAATGATGGTATATATCAAAATGCAACAATAATTAGCTTCTTGTATATATAATTCCAATGAGTAAGTTTAAAACATCATTGTATCATTGTTCAATACTGTTTTCTTTTTCTCTTGCAAAACCTTTTGTCTGTACATAGAGATTATTTTCATAAGGAGCTATGCAGTGAACTTCTGTCACAAATCTAAAGGTCAATTCTTGTTTAGGTTTCTGATGCAAAAGCTATTGATTATATACTTAAGAAAATGACTTATATTGAGGTTGCTCACTCATACTTAAAACAGAAATTGAACTTGTTTTAGCAAATCAATGGATTTATTTTTATCAAAAGAATAATAACAGTCTTTTGACATGGTAAAAGACACACAGCAGTGGCAGTCACAGGGAAGGCTCCTTTGTACCTTAATACTGGCTTGGGGACTTGGCAGGCATCTTTGGTCAAGGACTATAACAACCCAATCATCCCTCTGCCATTTGTTAAATCTGCATAATTAAAGTGCAATTATACATGCATTGTCTTATAGCAGGATCCTCAGCTGGCTTTTCCTTATTATGGTTTCATGCCACTTTCCCATTTGGAACAAATGTAGATCCACCATTCTAATGAGGAGGTTAAAGGCAAGCCATATCTATCAGTGTGCTATGTCATTATCAAACTTGTGGAAAGATCTCAAGAGTAAAATATATTTAACAGACACTGGCATTAATGCCGTATACATGTGCAGTTAAAATGACAGAGTAACATGTGATGTTTCCTATGAGGAAAAGATGTGTGTTTTGCATGTGTGGTTTGTGATACTCATGCCCAGCAAATGGCTTTTAATTAAAGCCATGAAGCTGTTAGATAGCTTACCATGGGGAAGTGCTCTTAATTTTCCTTGCTCGAAGAATCTATTGTGGGATCATTCTCACATTTCTCACTCATCTTCCTGTCAAATCTTAGTGTGGTCATATGAAGGTTCAGAGCACAGCAGTTTACCTGGACTACCAGTTGCACAACATATCAAAGCAGCCACTTGTGTGAAAGTCAAAGCAATGCTCACATACCAAACTGAAACTTTAAAACCCCTATTCCACTACATTGATAATTTGAGTCAAGCAGTAGTCATCTTTACAAATTGCTCTACCCAACATTTCTGAAATGGAAAGAAACCCTATTATGCCCTCAGCTATACCCACATTCTGTGCATTTTCACTAGAAGATAATGTCATGATGTAGTGAGTCAGAAGATAATATTATTCGACTTCAAATGAAAACCCTTTGAAATGTTTGAAATCCTTTATTTTAAAAGAGTGTTTTAGAGGACATCTCATTCAACTAAAATAAGTATTGGAATACCACAAGAACATATGAAAATTATTTCAATGTTTATAATTTGTGCATTTTTTGTTTAAAAGCACACACATAATAGCTTTAGGAAAATGAACACCTGAGCATGCTTTATATATAGTGAAAATATACAGCAATGATACTGTATCTTGGAATCTCTCCATATGTAGTTTTTCCCTCAAACATATGGACTCACTGAAGTAGACTTAACATTTACATCCACTCAGATTCAACTGAAGCAGGGAAGATTTTCTCTTTTCCAGTAAAAGCTAAGTTATGCTTCCTGGGCTTTTGTTAGCAACATACCTATCTCTAAATTATTCACTGTGGCCAGGGAGTGAAAATCTGAGAGCCAGACCTGAAAGAAATGTCCAACAAGGGACACAGAAACATGAAAGTCATTATAACAAATAGGGAGAATGGATGTGGTACAAACTGATAGCTTAGGAGCAATTTTCATAACTCATTTTAAAGCCTTGCCAGAGGTTAACATAAGAGATATTGCCTGGCAATTTGGCAATCGGTCTAGTAATAAATCTAATAATAAGTTAGTAGTCTTGATTGCTTGTACATCTGGAATTTCTTAGCACCAAGCACTAAATGGGAACTCTCTTCAAATGTTGGCTTTAAATCGAAATATCTATGATAATACAGTGGACCTGAATTTTTTTTTTATATTTCTGATAAGAAAAATGGATCTTGATGCCTAGGATTCTCAAGTGCATCGTTCCTGGGTAATAATAATTGCAGGTTCCACTATATAGTTCACCTAATGCTACAAAACTCGTTCAATAGACCCTCAAACTAGAAGACTCTGAGAATAACTGAAATCACCCCGGTGGTAATGTACCCAGTTGGAAGAAAACACATTATTCATAATCTAGGTAACAGTTCATAAGACAAAGTGCAGTCAACCAAAACTGTCTAGAAAGCCACAGATATTAGAACATGGGCTATATACTTCATCTTCGAGAACTTTGGCCAATTCTCTACTTAGTTCTTCATAATGGTGTCACATTTTGTTTTGTTTTGTTCTGTTTTTTTGAGTAATGTGGGGTATTATTGATTTTGTAAATATTTCTTATACATTTCAACTTCAATTTAGTCATGCATGTTTTTCTTCATTCTTTCCTGATTTGGTAAGCAATCTATATTTAGTCACTGTCTCAAGAACATATGAAAAATGGTTATTTGTGGAGATGACTTTCTAAATAACATTTATAACCCAAAGAAGCAGCCTCATATTTAAAATGCCAGAAGAAATTGTTACTTATTAATAAATGTAGCCAGTAAGCCCCCAAGTAAAAACAGAATCAACAATGCATGGATGGGCTTATGAAAACATATTAAAGCAGGAGATAGAGAGACTCTGCCTAGCATAAGATGCATTCAGAATGCTGGGGAAACCTAAGACTTCTCACACTGTGCTGAAGGGAGATTGGTTAGTGTCCAGAAAATGTAAGACTTACTTTTCTTTAATATTCTTTTTTTCACACCAAAATGAATTTCCTAAGAAGCCAAATGTAGTCTCAGTAAAACAGTTAACAATCTCGAGGAAATAGAAGAACATATTTAATAACATTAAGTGGCATTGTATCTCTGAGACATACAAAATCCCACAAAAGTATCAAGAGAAATTTCTTAGCTGCGTGAAAAGATAAATGAATTTTATACAAAAACTGCATTGAGAAGATATAAAATTCAGATACAAGGATATTTGTAATGTATATTACATAAAATGATGAAATATGTTACATAATATTATATGTGAATATTAAAACACCATATGTTTTGTAATTTGTTTATATACATATATGTAAACATATATATATGTGAAAAGGAAACTCATAAAAAACATAAAGAAATGATTTATTTTCCTTATGGTCTACAATATTGCATCATCGATGCCACTCATTTTTTTTTTTTTTTTTTTTTTTTTTTTTTTTTTTTTTTTTGCGTTCTGTTTTATTTTATTTGGAAACACGATCTCGCTATGCTCAGGCTGTCCTCAAACTTTCCACCTAGCTGAAGCTGCCCTTGGACCTCTTCTGATCCTTCAGCCTCTGCTTCTTCAGTGCTGGACAGACAAATAGGTGCCACCGTGTCTGGTTTATGCAGTTCTGGAATCAAACCCAGCGCTTCTGCATGCCAGAAAGCATTCTACCAACAGAGCTACATAGTTATCCCTGTGCTGACATTTTAGTAGCTTATTTTAAAATTAAGTAGTCAAGAAATCATAAGACAGCTAAAAAGAACATCTAATATTAAGAAGAGAGGCAATTTGTTGGGAAAATGAATTAAAAACAAAGATTGCCAAGAAAAGAATCATTATGTTTTTGAAGGCATTCGTAAAGCAAGATAGAACACCACAGGAAAAAAAAAAACAGGTGGGGTGTTATTTAAAATATAATGAGCTCTGGGCTAATGTCCCACTCCAGTTTCAATGTCTTGGGACAACTAAAATTTATTTCTCATTCTTATCAAGGGCAAAGCAATTAGAGATGCTTTTTATCTATATCTCAGAGACATAGGTTCCCTTCCTTTTATGACAACAGCATCCTTGCACGTGGCTCAAAAGGATACAGGAGGTACAAGTGAAGGGCTCGGGCCGTTTTTAGTGCAACCTTGTAGGATAGTAGTTCTCAACCTGAGGGTTGCAACAGGGGTCACCGAAGACTACTGAAAACCCAGGTATTTATACCACTCATAACAGTAGCAAAATTACAATTATGAAGAAGCAATGGAAATGATTTTATGGTTGGGGTTACCATAACTTGAGGAATTATATTAAAAGATCACAGTATTAGGAAGGCTGAGAAGCGCTGGTGTAGATGGCCATTTCTCCTCACTGACCATTGGCCAGAACTAGTCTTAGCCCTAATCTGAGGCTAAGAAAGTTAAGAGAAACATGTGCTGTGACTCTTTGTTTCCAATGTAACTTTACTATAACTCTTAGTTTTTAATATAACTGTTGGGGCTTTGATGCCCACTATCGGAGAACGAGAGTGTGCTCTTAGAAACAGATGACAACGTTCATATGGAAATTTTAGACGACAAATTTGAGAAAATCTGTCAGGAGATTTGGTTTCTTAAAGAAGAAATTCTTTAGAGAATTTCTTAAAGAAGAACTCAGGATAATCCATCCAGCACTTTGGAATCCTATGACTAGCAGTCAAAAAGAACAGGGAGAATTTTCTATGAAGTTATAGTAGAAACTATCTACAGGAAAAAAAGTTCCCAAGTTAAAGAGCCTACTGGCCAAGAATCATGTGACATAATATAATATCTAGTAATCTTTATTTAAAAAGCCAAAACCCTCCCAGGCCTGGCATGCCACAGATCTGGTGGAAAGGGGTCATGTGACTGGTGGAGATGCTATAGACACTGCTCATTGTACAATGCTGTCACGTGTCACTAGATAACATGAAACAATCATACTGTGGACTTGACTGTCTTCATGGCTGTTATACTTCCTAGTTACAAATAGTCCATAGAAACAGACAGACATTTCACTTAACCCGTCTGCTATAGCTAGACATAACCCTTTCTGATCTTTTATTGTTCTAAGTGTACTATTGTGAATATTTCAATGCCTAAATTTTAATTTGAAAATTTAGGTTATTTTCTTAGGAGGATGAATATCTTCAGAATACAAAGAAGGAAAAGTTTTTCCCATATATAATTACCTGGGATTTTTTGCAGTGCTTGACTTTTTCAGTCATTTCACCATCTTCTGATGCAGCTAGCCAAACCTGCACATTCATGTTTAACCACATTCTCGTCAGGAGTGTGTAGCTCCCAGCTCACTTGGTTGTTATGAGGGAGATACTCAGCTTCACTAGGGCTTAATACACTTTTCTGTATATATTTACTTGTAACAATTCCACTTTAATGAATAGTCTTTTATATGAAATGTCTCCCATACAATATACTTTATGAGTTTTTTATTGCTTTGAGTGATTTCTCCATATCAATCTGTTGTCTGTTTCTTTTTTACTTTTAGCTTAGTTTTTATTTTTTTTCTTTTTTTTATTATTAATTTATTCAAATTACATCTCAGTTGTTAGCCCATCCCTTGTATCCTCCCATTCCTCCCCCCTCCCGCTTCCCCCCCATTCCCCTCCCCTATGTCTCTGACTGAGGGGGACCTCCTCCCCCTGTATATGCTCATAGGGTATCAAGTCTCTTCTTGGTGACCTATTATTCTTCCTCTGAGTGCCACCAGGCGTCCCCATCCAAGGGACATGGTCAAATATGGGGCACCAGAGTTTGTGTGAAAGTCAGATCTCCTTCTCCACTTAATGGTGGAGAATGTCCTGTCCATCAGCTAGTCTGGGTAGGGGTTCGAAGTTTACTGCCTATATTTTCCTTGGCTGCCACTCAGCTTTTTTCATGATACTGTGAAGAGTATCTTTTACTGTTGAGTGTGTTGAGAGACATTTCTCAAAGTTTTAATTGAAACATGTCTGGATATGCCCTTTCCTTAAACATTAAACTGGAAGAAATACTCACATAATTAAAGCTACTAATGTTCTAATATACTCGTAATAGCATTGGATGCTCACTGGAAGCAAGGATTCGCTTAATAAAATAGCACAGCATGCAGGAGCCTCTATAATAATAAATAAGGTAAATGTGTGAGCTCCTGTAGGCCATACTCTGTTCTGCAGAACTTATATGAGGAAAGGAAAGAAAAAAATTAGAAAGACTGCTTCCATGTACTTTCTGGCTTTCAAAAGTAAGAGAACACTGAGAATTATTGAGAAAACTTTGAAGCCAGTAACAACAATGAATATATTTGTGCCTACCTAGGCTATTTTTCCATATTGTTTGACTCTTTTTTAAAGCTTTACTACATACATATTACTTTGGCCAAATAAGAAGTACTTCATGAAACAAGTTATTCCTGAGAGAAGGCTAAGACACCTTCTTTCATTGTTCATTCAAAATACTTGGCTGAAAGCCTAGTTTACTCTCGGTTCCATCCTCGACTTCACTTTCGATAATTCTAACTGTGTGATTAGGAGTTGATACTGGGTTTTAAATGCTAATGCTGCAGCTGGTTGAAGTATATGGGTGCTTGAGGTGTTTTCCTTCCGCCACACCCTTTGACGGATCAGTGGCCTGAGCTGAGATCTGCAAACAAGACCGCATGGTCTCATTACTGAATGCTCAGTAGCCTTCTAAATAAGGGTCCGTGTCTGGTTTGCCAGCATCCACCTCTGCTTCAACCCTCACTGCTCATCAATAAACCATTACACACTGCACATAACCCTGCTGTGCCTTGGGGCCAGCCTGTCAGTGATGGTGGACAATAAAAAATTATATGTGTTCACTGAATCACTGCTGGGACAAGCCTCAAAAAAAAAAAAAAAAAAAAAATCTCCAAAGGGCTATTCCCAATTTAAAAAGCAACATCAGTAAAAGACAGAGAGGGGGAAGGGAGGGAGGGAGAGAGAGAGAGAGAGAGAGAGAGAGAGAGAGAGAGAGAGAGAGAGAGAGAGAGAGAGAGAGATTGTGGAACGGGGGATTGAAGTCAAAACACATGTAAAAATATTTAAAAATAAGTTATATACACAGATTTAAATGGTGTTAATGAGCACAATTTCTTGGTGTCTGTGTGCCATTTACTGCGTTTTCTAACCTTATGAGTGCAGATAGGATAGCAAGGTCTAAAGTGCCCTTTGAATGAATCCACAACAAAATGTTTTTTTTCTGGGTCTAAGGTTATAACCCTCTTACCATTAGGTTTATGTAACTGTTAGAGGCTTCAGGAACAATCTAGATAAAGTATTTCCCCCAGCAATGGTCTGTTTATGCACTTCTATACTTGATGAAGAAAGTTACATATAACTACGGACTTAATTTTATTTTGCCATTAAAATTTAGAAATGATGTGTTTATAGGCTAATTTTATTATTATATGGTCAATGTGAAGATACCTTCGCTATTTTTGTTATTGTATCATAGTATTTTTGGTCTACACAAGCAGTTCTCACCATGTGGGTCATGATTCCATTGGGGATTCAACAACCCTTTTACATAAGACCATAAGAAAACACAGATATTTGTGTTACAATTCATAACAGTAGCAAAATTACAGTTATGAAGTATCAGCAAAAATAATTTTATGGTTGGTGGTCACTACAACACGGGCACCTATATTAAAGTATTACAGAATTAGGAAGGTTGGCAGGCACTGGCCTACACGAGGCCTAAAGTATGCTCTAAAAGCAGCGAGAAAATATTTTGGAGGGCTGGGCAGAGGGCTGCGAGGTTTAGATCCCTTGCTGCTCTTCCAGAGGACCTGGGTTCTGGTCCTAGTACCACAATGGCTGCTCACAGTCTTGTATCTCCACTGCATGGCCTCCAGCTTCCTCTTAGGCCCTCTGGGAGTGCTAGGCATGCACGTGGTGCACAGAAATGCATACAGACCAACCGCTCATAACATAAAATAAAATTTTAAATTTTAAAAATGGTTTCCTATTTCATATATGAATGATCTAGTCCATGACTAAATCATATTGCTGTCGGGTAATAATAAATGAAGTACTCATGTCGAAAACGTAAATATTTTGTGTATGTATGTGTAAAAGATATATGTGTGTATAGACATATACATGTATATTTACATGTGGACATTCTTGTGTGTATATGCATGTCCAGGCCTGTGGCTGATGCTGAGCGTCTTCCTTAGTTTCTCTCTACTTTATTTACTGACAGTGTCTCACTGCTTCAATTAGTCTAGCCAGCCAGCCTGCCCTGAGGAGCGGTGTTCCTTCCCTGAGCACTAGGAACTATAGGCAGCCAAAAGGAATGCCCAGTTTTTGTGTGAATATTAAGGATCTGAACTCAAGCCCTCAGCTTTGTGTGTCAAGCTTATCCACTGAACCATCTTGCTATCCCTATTTCACAGTGCTGGGAGGGGTGTTGTTTGTTTTTTTGCTGGTTTTCGTTTTTGTTTTGGTTTGGTTTATATATATAATAAGCATCACTTGTAACAATACCCTCAGGCACAGTCATAGGGGAGAGGAGTAAGGGGAAATGGGAGGGAGGGAAGAATGGGAGGATACAAGCGATGAGATAACCATTGAGATGTAACAAGAATAAATTAATAAAAATTAAAATTAAAATTAAAAAATTTTTTAAATTTAAAAAACATTAAAAAAGAAAAATTAAAAAGAAGTCAGAATTTTAAAGTTTCTGAACTTAGTTCATTTACTAATGAATATTTACCTTATCAAAGTTTACAGCATGTGAAATTTTACAGTACATAGAATGCTTTATATTGAGGGAAAAGAACTATCAATCCCACATGGTGTTCAGAAAGGAAGTTACAGTTACACAAAGCTGAGCTTGCTAAAGGGACTTCCACCAGTGGCAGAAGTTGAAAGGCATTTTAAGTGAAATGTGAATTAGGCTCAAATTAAAGGTCTTCAGTGGTCAGCGGCATAATGGACCAGGCATTACGGTCCTTTCAAACTTTGCTGAGAAGCAACCACCACTGTCAACTGCATAGTGAGTTGTTTGGTGAGTCCCTGGGTCTAAGAGCCAATGAGTGATAATTTGTGCTCAGAGGGTTAGAAGTGAGGTTGAAACCTGACTTCATTCATGGCTGTAATGTATATTTTATTTTCCAAAGCTCCTTTTGTAGGGTGATTTGGCTAAGTCTTGGGGTTCTGGTTCAAGTTTGGATTCTACAGCACTTACTAAACCATGTAAACTTGAGAGGTTTGTAACCTCCTGGAGACTGGGGTCCTTCTTTCATAAAGCTGGAGGCACATCTGGTCCTGGATTTTATGGCTGTTTGGAGGGGATGAAATAACGCCTAGTGCTAAGACAGCTCTCAGCACACGTATTGTGTACACCACTGCAAAAACGAGACTGGACTCTCTTACAACTACTGGCCCATAGGAAATATAAAATACCAGGCTCCATCTCATATATACATCCTATTTAAAAATAATACTTGATTCACTAAATACTTTTAGGCAATAAAGAAAGGAGAAGAAATAATCTTTGGAAAATGATTCTTTTTCGTACATCAGCGTCCTTGACTTTTAAGATTTTTGTACTACTTTGTCGTTGAGTTTAGTTTTAACATGTAAGTACAATTTATCCAAGAAAAGAGTAGAAATTTTACCTCCCGAGTACCTACATGAACTTTGACACACACTCTCATCCCTCCCTCTTCAAAAGATGTCCTATTTTCTTTTCTTTGTAGAAGGGGACTTAGCAAGCAATAAAGCAAACCATAACAAAACAGATCTTTAAAACTCTGCCTTCTGTGATGTCCAAAGTGACCGTTGTCCACAGTGATGGAGGAGTGTGTACAGGCTTCTTTCTTCATTTTTGAGCCACTTGCATCATGGGCAGTGGAGGCTGATATGTCTTTGAGAGGCAGACACTCATGTAAATACCCAAGCAGAGCTGTCCTGAAGTCTATTTTCAGGACAACCATCATGAAAGACACCCACAGAAAAAGGGAACAAATGAAAAGGGAAGGGTGTTTTTATTTAATTATTTTTCTGGTGTTTTGCTAACCAATGGATACCAAGTATAAGTTGCTGTTGGTAATCAATAATGAACCTTCACAACAATGCTCAAGGAGTTGACTTGTAAAAATCTTAATTTCAAAAAAGTAAAATAGAATATGCTTCCTAATGTTATTTGACCTATATACAGAATGGATAAACATGTCAAGGATCAGTTTCCACTTTCATCCTTTCTATAAGATTACATGAGAACCGAGGTTAACTAGGAAGAACTAAAACCTCTCTGTGTCTATGGGAATTAATACTAAAGCTAAAAGAGGCTGCTATCTGCATCAAGGAGCAATATTTTAAGAATTCATGAATTTCCTTTTACTTATTCATTTACAAAGGTTAAATGTGAGTTGTGATGCAATACTTTATGCTTTGATCAGTCTCAAGTGGCTGTGTTGACTGATCTCATCCCCCTCATGTCACATGCAGCCCAGGAAATATCAACAACAACTAAAAATATTTCTGCAGCAAAAACATGTAGCTATGTTTAATTTGAGATTAAAAAAAAAAACTGAACATATCTGGAACTCCTTTTTAAATGGAAAACCATCACTTCATATATTACTGATCTGGCATGGCCTCCCATGACCAGAATCTGATATGGTGGAATCAGGTGAGGGAATGACCATTGAGTAAGTTTACCAAGATGTGGATGTCTTGGCCTTGCAATTTACATCAGCTTTTTCTGCTTAAAGAACACTCAGCAAATGCATCATCTAACCCTGCTACATAAACACAAGTTGTAGATACTACAGAACAAAACAAAGTCTCCATCTCATTGGTCTAAAATTTTAATGATGGAAACAGGCAAAAAAAAAAAAAATCTCAAAATCAAAATAATGTCAGACATTGAAAAATCCTGTGACAACCATAAAATAAGAAATGACAGGTGGGTGGCACTGAGTAGAGGCATGTAGGGATAGCTTGGTCGGAGAGCAGATGTTCTATTGCATATTTATAACCATTGCAACTGTTTCTTATGGAGTAAAACCAACACAATCACAACTGTCACACATATAATAGAATATTTTGAAGGCTAAAGTATCATGAAATGTTGGCTAAAACCTACCTTAACATGTGTTGGTTGTATGTTATTTACATATAAAATTACAAGGTCTTATTTGTTATATATTGAAGTTTTATGGCTACATGGCAGAAACCTGCTTAAGCAGATAAGCATATTTTAAGAGAAACTAAATTTATTTACTGGCTATTTGTCTTTTTTGTCATTTGTCTATATTAAAAGCCTTTAGACCAACATGCTCATTACTTAACAATCTTCTTTCTAATCTGGGCAATAAACATAAGCTCTAGATTCCGAGAACAAGAGCTAAAATTAAAGATTTGCTGAGTAATAGCCGTGCAGGCTTGGGCAAGTTAACCTCTCCCTGAAGCAGCTGATAGATTCTTTTACTTTCAAGCTTTACAAAAGCTAAGGGAATAGCTATAGCTGTCGTTCAGCTTGTTCTCGGGGACACTCAGAGTAAGCACCAAGTAAGAATGGTGCCTTTGTTGCTGTTGGGATGCTGGTGTCTTTATCTATGGAGACCTACTTTTCTGCTTCCTGATAAGGGTGAAAAGGCAGACATGAGACACTTGATATATTGTGACACTGCTGAATAGAAGCCTTCAGTTCTGGGCTCTGCTTTCTAAACTTGTAAAATCTCATTTATGAGAACATCCTTGACTACCCCACTCCCACCTTCAATGGGCATATCTTTTCTCCATGCGACAGTCAGTGTAGTGTCTTAAAGAATGTAAGTTGGATTTTGTCCCAATGAACATCCCCCAAATCTATCTGGTGTGATACTCTCTGAGTCTTCCTATACCTGTTTTTTTTTTCTTTTCAAAATGTAGCTATTGTTTTTCTATATATTTATTTATTTTTTTATTTAGCTATTGCTTGTATGATTGTGAACAACTAGTTTTGTTTCCTACCCACGAGCCTTTATACATATTGGGTCTTCTGCCAACATGTTCAAACAGGTGGCTCCTCATTCATCAGATTTTAAAAACAGCATGTACTAGGAATTGAACATAGGTTCCTGTGTGTACATCAGACAGATGCTGTGTTACTGATCTATATAGCAAGCCTTCTTTGGACCCTTTTGAGACAGAGTTTTACTAAAGCTGCCTTTGACCTCACTCTGTAGTCCAGACAAGCCTTGAGCTTAGGATCCTCCTCTCTCAGTTCCTGATTGCTAATGTTATGGAGCAGCATCACCAGGCACAAATTTATTATATAATTTTCTGTGACATTTTTCTTTAAGAAATGAGTCGGGTGTGGTGGCGCATGCCTTTAATCCCAGCACTCGGGAGGCAGAGGCAGGCAGATCACTGTGAGTTCGAGGCCAGCCTGGTCTACAAAGTGAATCCAGGATGGCCAAGGCTACACAGAGAAACCCTGTCTCGAAAAACCAAAAAAAAAAAAAAAAAAAAAAAGTAGCCTGTAGATAGAAGCACATATATATATATATATATATATATATATACACATATATATGTTTTTCTTTGCGTTTGAAATATAAAGAATGAAAATTTTTCTTTTCTTTCCCAATTGAAAAAAATGGTGGTATTTTTCTTTATCTTAAAGTATAAATGGCATGCCAGAAAATACAGAAATCACTGGCCACCTGAGGCGGTTGTCTGTCCCCACACTTGACTTCCCATCATCTTTGCTTCGTCTCTTTTTCGTTTTCTTCCCTGTTTCCCATTCTGATGAAAACGAAGTTTATCCGCGCTCTTCTACTTCTACTAAAATTCTGCCTGTGTTTGGTTTCATATCGCATGTTGGTATTTTCAGGAGGCTCAAGGATGACGCAGGATCATAATTCTGGATGGTCCTGCTTTTTCTTCAGCATTATATTCATGCTACCACTAAGCCAGTGACTAAAATTTATTAAAAGTTCTATATTTTGTCACGATTAGAAGGCATCAAAGCAATTAATGAAAATAAATCAGTTTAGAGGCATGCCACAGTAGGCTAAACCAAGTAGTGTGATAAAAAATGATTTAAAAGGCTGAAATTTCAGATTAAGCAATTTTCCCCAAGACCAATCATCCAGGTTTTCATATATTAAGTGGTACACATGCATATTCTTAAAACAATATAATCAAACATGGAGACAACCAAAATGTCCCTCAGTCAAAGAATAGATAAAGAAACTGGAACATTAACACTATGAAATACACTCATGGAATACAATACACTTAAGTGTGTATTGTAAAAATAAATCTTTAAATAGAAATCACGTTTTATTTTTCCTACCACATTCAAAGACTTTCAAGTTTGTCTTATAATAAAATGAATTTCAGAGATGCCCACAGACTTATATTTTATATAAGTACGTGCTAAGGTGATATTTTCTGTCATTTCTGTCAACTTCTTTCCACCAATCATCTCCATGCCCTCTAGCTGATGAGCATTTAATAATACTTGGTCATATGAAAATACCAGTTTCCCCATAAGTACTTATGTTTTTTACCTGTTTGAGCTTATTTATATATCTGTTGTATGTTAATTGTTTCAAGAATTAAATGCATGAAACATATTTATTAATCCTGCTTGGAACAGTGTACTAGACATGATTAGAGATCTGAAAATTTATTTTTAAAACTAAAATATGGAAGCCCCTAATCATGAAGTTTAAATTCAAAACAAAAGACAGCATTCTGCCTGTATTCAAATAAATGTATGCAAAGCAATATATTTTGTGAAATGTACTTGTGAAAGGTACTTTAAAACTGAACCAAAGAATATGAGGAAAAGAAGACTGCATCATTATTGCAGAGGTCAGATAAGAATGTCAGAGAGGACCACTGTGAGGCAGGGGCATGACTTGAATCTTAAGTGAAGAACAGGAATCAACTCCCCAGGACAATAATAAATTCCAAACAGAAGAAAGCATGGACTGCAAAAATATTATAAGTGTTTGAAGAGAATGCCAATGTTTGTTTATACTGAGCACAGTGAAGATGTTTGCAAACTGTGCTGGAAGATAAAGGCGTGGAGTATGTGTAGACTATGGCGGGAGGTGGCTCGCTGAATCAAGCACTTGCCTTCCAAGTGTGAAGAGCAGAATTTGGACTCCCACAGCCTATGCAAATGCCATATGGGTGAGACAACTCACCTGTGAGTCCACTGATCCTTTTTGATGCCAACAGATTTTATCTTTTCCCATATTTTATGGGCTCTTTGAGAAGTTTATATGATGTCTTTTGTTTATAATCACTACTTTCACCTAGACCCACCCTGCCTTCCTTTCTCACCCAACTTTGTGTCTTTATAATATATATATATATATATATATAGTGTGCTGCCCTTACGCTCTTGGATGTGTGATTTTCCACTGGAAAGTGATCAGTGTATGCAGAGGAATATGCCCAAAGAAAATTACCTCTCCATTACTAATCATCTCTCTGTTGCTAACATTTTCTCAGCCAGGGATGAGACTGTCCTCACATCCCGTGTCTGTGTTGGGATTCTGTTTGGCTTGTGCTTGCTTAAATCTTCTCTGTGCTGTCACAGTTACTGAGTTCAATACGTAATTGCCCTTCTGCATTCAGAAAACAGTTTTCTCGGAGGCATCCACCACCTCGGGCTCTTACACCCTTCCTGTCCTCTCTTCTACAAAAATTCCTGAGCCCTGGGGCAGGGAGATGTGATATAAATATCCCCTTTAGGAATAAACAAACTGCAGTCTCTTATGCTCTGTATCTTGACTTATAGATCTCTGTGTTATAAATCCAGTGATTTGAAATACAAATAGGGTCCCATGAGCAAGCTGGGTACCTAGGCTAGCTGCATGAGCAAGAACAAATTCAACTGAAAAACCCTCCTTCAGTGAAAAACATAGAGATTCATGAATGAGAGCCCTTTGTCAACATTGGAGAGCCACATACATACATGGGTAAATGTTGGAAACTAGCAGAGATTCATTTTATTCTCAACATAAAGAAAAGTCATTTATAAATATAAATAGAACTGAATCTGGTTTTGTTTTTTACATAATTATACTTCTTGCTCTCTGGGGACTGGATTTTTAAAGACAGAGAACCCAGACTATGGTTAGGATGCTATTGCTGTGGTCTAATTGAGAGATGAAGAGGGTTGAGGGTAAGAGGTGACAACACAAAGAGGAGCTGGAAAACGCTTTGGTGCACCCATCAACAACACAAGGTGATTAAGTGCATCATGAGATGCAGGATTCATGGGCTGGGCAGAGAATAAATAACTCCTAAGTGGTTTGTAAAACGAGGCAGATTGTATTCTTCAGCATAATTATACATGACTGAGCAGTGAGGGCATGAACTCAATATTTCTCTTTCTAGTCACGTGAGGTGGTGGAGAGACATCCATGGGCATGTGACAAATATTTACATGTAACAGTCATTCTTTCAAAATCCAATGCAAGTTTGTAGTTTACATCTTATTGTTTAAAGACTTTTAGGTTAATTTCAATGTTTAAGTGCTCATATCTTTGAACCATCAGCATGCTTCATATTAATGATAAATACTGTGTTATAACAAAATCATTATTTATTGGGCCTTAACCCCCGAATATTCCTATATGAGCCGTACTTGCCAAACTTTCGTATTTGAAATACCATTATTGGCATTTGTTACAGCCATACCTCATCTTATTGTTACTCAATTCATTGAACTTGACAAATAATACATATTTTTATTTTGAAATAATTTTGATTTTTTTGAAATAGTACAGCAACCTTGCATTGATCAAATCTATCGTGCCATTTTTCAACACTGTATATTCACAGTGAGTCTCAGTTTGGTAAGTATAATAGTTCAAATCCCAACTTATCATTGTATCTTTTACCATGACCTGTCGTCAGTGATCGTTGATGTTATTTTTACAAGTCTTTAGGAACAGTACAGTCAATGCCAACCAAAGAGCTTAAGATACAAATGTGTGTCTGGCTCTTTTATCCTTTTGTTTTGTTGCCACACTCCCTTGCCTAGGCTTCCTCATTCCCTGGACAACAGCAATATTTAGATAAAGCCAATTAGTAATTCTACACTGGCTTCAGAGTTTGCAAGTGAAAAAGAACAGTTTTGTGCCTTTTCCTTTTGATGAAGAATTAGAAATAACTGTTTTATGAGTAAGTTAGACTGAAAGCCAAAGCAGGTCAAAGTTAGGCCTCTTAAGCAAAGAGCAGAAATTTTGATGCAAAGGAAAGGCTTTTGGAGGAAATTGAAGTGGTGCTCCACTGAACACACGGATGGAAATGAAAGAAAAGTCAAGTTATTGCTGATGGGGAAAATGCTTTAGTGATCTGGAAAGACTAGCAAACCAACCACAAGGCTTTCAGCTAAATCCAAGCCCAGAGGAAAGGCCTGGATCTCTTCACCTCTAGGTAGTGGGAAGAGCTGAGCAAAATCTCAAGGAAAAGTATAGAGAATGCGGGTTAAGGAAAGGAGCAAAGATGAGCTGTCACATGTAGATGCTGTAGCAATTTATGCGGAAGACTTGACTAATTGATGAGAAGGGTTTTATGAAGCAGGTCAGAAGACGTTACTGGGAATATGGGTGGTTTAAGTTGAAATCAAAATATAAACATTAGCTAGGGGTTTGAAGAAGCTGATTATAATTCTTAGGGACAACTTGGAGGAGGTTGATACTTTAATGAAGTAATTAAAGATGTGGAAATAGAAAAAGAACTAGAATTAGATATGGAGCATGGAGATGTGCTTGCCCTCTTTCAACCTATGATGAAATTTTAAACAGACAGGGACTTGATTCTCATGCCTGAAGTTAATGAAGAGGTAGCTGGTGGTGGAATCTACTCCTTTCAATTACATACTGTCTTGTAGCTTAAATCACAATACAGGGTTTCAACCTAGCTGAAAAACGGTGGCCATATTGGCATGATCTGATGCAGATTTTAGAAAAGGTTCTGTTGTAGATAAAATGTCATTAAACAGCAAGGCAGGATATGGAGAAAAACTTCATGAAAAAATAATCATTAGCTTAGTATCTCAGTGATCTTATATGAAATTGTCACATTCACCCACATCTGCAACTATCATCCTGATAGGTCAGCAACCATCAACACTGGAATTGCCACCACTCCCTAACGATAAGTACAATGTTGGAAAAAAAATGGAAAATCAACTTTTCTTGTCTCTACCACAGAAGAACACAGGCAAGCACTGCCCTCGTAATTTGAGGGACACACATAACGATATAAGAAGTAATCCCTTCCCAGACCAAAACTTTCTGTTTAAGACTGCCTTGAACATAAAAGCATGAACTGCAATTGAGACATTTTATGCATCCTGTCAATGTGGTCAAGTTTGTAATGGTAGCATGTGAGTCTCCAAGTGTGTGCGTGTACACATAGAGGAGAGAGATCAACCCAGGGTGTTGTTCCTCATCAGCCATTAATCTTGGGCTCTTTGAGACAAAGTATTTCACTGAAATGTGGAGTTTGCCAATTAGGCTAGGCTTGGTGGCCACCGAGCCCCAGGAAATTTGCGTCCGCTTCCCCGGCACTGGGATTATAAACACTAATACTCTGCCTGGTCCTTTTATAAGGATGTTGGTGATATAACACTGGTCCTCACTCTTGTGTGACTGAGCTGTTTTCTCCACATTCATTCCTTGAAGTTTGAAGGAATAATAAGAATTTCCACAGACAAATCAGACAGAGACAATAAGTTCCATGCATCCCCTTCTTAAAATCAGTACTGACAGGGCTTCATTGGAAAGATGGGAGGAAAATGTCAGAAACGATGACCTACAAAACGAGAAGTGTATGGCTAAGAAATGTAGCTCATGGCTGGAGCATTAGCTTGTATGTATGAATCTGGAGTTCATTCAATTTCTGGACTAACTAAAAAGAAAAAATAATAATTCTATGCATTCTCACAAGAATAAAATATGAATAAGAAATAAATGTGTGGTGTTAGTTTAGTCTAGCTATTCTACAATGTAAATATGTTTGAAAGTATTACAACATATATCATAATTATGAACAATACTTGTTGATTTAAGAACTGCTAATCAGAGCACATAAATATTTTTTAAAGTTATTTGATATTCTAAGATTGGAAAACATAATTTTTAATATATTATTGAAATGATAAGACAATAATAAAAAGTTTATTATGCAAGTATTAAATAAAATTAAAGCACATTTTGAGGGCCTGTTTCACAATAGAAAGTTGATGCATATTAGAAAAACTGATAAGAGTTTTAGTTATAGTGTCATTGACTATTTTAAGAATTGACTTTGTGAAAGTCCTTTAATTTTTTGATAAATCCATTAATAAAAAATAATCATTTTCTGAAGGAAATTGAGGGCTTACAATGGTTTACTAGATTTCTGAACAAAAGATTCACATCTTCAGTGTTTTCATGACATAAGTACACACACCAATACCAGTATCAAACTACCTATTTGAAGATGCAGTTAAGAACAGATTGTTGGGAAAACATGGATTTACAATTATGTCATTCCAATTTCTAGGAAATAATAATCCTTTTGGAACTGAGACCCCAGCTTTGATTTAAAGTCCCAAGCACCTCAATGATAAATTTATATTCATGTACTATCTATATTTTAATTATTAATGATATCAACATTAGCCATTACTCCAATCCATAGTTCTTATTAGACAATATATATTAAAAATTTAGCACTTTAAAGAAGGCTTCTTAGGAATGACCATGAATGTTTACAACTGATTTTTGTGGAATTGTGAGGCTTTATATTTTTATAACAGTGGTTTCTGATAACTCTAGTGCTTAACCACTTACTTTGTGCTTACTAAGCCAGTAGACGTGTACAGGAATACTCACAAATAGACAATACGTATTCTCCTTCAAGTGAGCTCAAAACTTAGAAAAGGGCTTTGTTTCTCTTCTGTTACATAGCTCAGTTGTTCTGTTTTGTCAGTCCAGGAAGTATTCTTTTAGACCTTGCCCCTGAATCTCAGGCTGTCATGGCTATGGTTTACGTTACTATGATAAAACAGCATGAACAAAAGCAACTTGAAGAAGAAAGGAATTTCAGCTTCCACCTCTCAGATCATACTCCATCAGAGAGGAGAGCCAGGGCAGTAACTCAAGGCAAGACCCAGAAGTTAGGGCCTGAAGCAGAGGCCTTGTAGTTCTTGGTATAAGAAACCAGGATGAGCAAGCCATGGGGAGCTGTTTACTGGCTGGTGGCCCATGACTTGCTGAGCCTGATTTCTTATAAATAACAACTAAAAATCACCTGCCTAGGAATGGCACCAGCCACAGTGGGCTGGGCCCTCCCACATCAATCATTTATTCAAGAAAATGCCCTACACATTTGTCCATGGGACAATCTTACAGAAGCATTTTCTCAACTAAGATTCCCTCTCCCCAGAAGTGTCTATGTTTAGGTCAAGTTCACAAAAGCCAACCAGCACATAAGCTTATATCTTATACCTAGTGCTGTTTCTTTCCATTTTTGAACAGTTATGCACTGCAGCCCTCATCCTGTATGCAAGATTATAGCATTCCTCTCACTTATACTGAGTCCCCTTCTTTATTCTGACAGTAAGCTACGTTTTCCACGTACTCTTGTGTATTTCTTTCTTTTTCTTCTGGGGAAAACAGATTTTTTTCTAGAGCTGAGCCACATAAACCTCAAATAAGAAGGAGAAATTTTAAAACTCCAGAGACCTAGAAAGACAAGCAGTGAAGTAGGACATAGGATGAAAAAAGAGAAGAAACAAAAGCTATTTCTAAAATATGCATAACAGTCTTTGTTGTAAAAATTAAGCTTTTTTTCATGTTTTCCTTTGTAAAAGTAAAAGGGGGCCCAATGCTAACTTAGGTATTGGAAATATATAAATTCCGAAAAGGAGAAGAGGAGTTAGAGGAGGAAGAGGAGGAAGAGAAAACGGAGGAAGAGAAGGGAAAGAGTAGGAAATGGGATGAAGAGGAGGAGGAAGGGAATCAAAGAATTGTAACACAGTTTTTCCTCCAGACATTGAAAGTTTCCTTTTTTATATACTTACAGGGATGAACAAAATGATTTAGGTGCCTCAGTAGCAAATGGAAACTGAATCCCATATTCAGCCTCCCAATGCTTAAAGGCTGTATATAAAAACAGCACCAAAAAGAATCAATAGAGCCATTAACCATCTCATCCACTGGGTGTGATAAATGACAGGTTACCTTCAATGGGATCAAACTTGCCCCATTCAAAGGAAGGCCCTTTCCTATTCAAGGACCACTTGATTGAATGGTGCTGCAGATCTCCCTAACACCCAATTTCCTAAAGTCATTTGAAGGATGGGATTATTTAGCTTATATTCTAAGCAACTAATTGAAGCCTGAGACAACAGCTGTGTAAGGAAAATAGTTGCCCAGGGAGCTAGTTCCCTGAATATTGGGGATCTTATCTTCAGCCTCTTTGATCTCTTGAAACAGGATTCATTGGCTGCAAAGACGCCCCCTCCTCCACCACACGTACTTGGTTCATGTATCTTCTTCAGAAGAAAACACTCTGTGCCAAAGACTGCCCATCTGGGGTTCTGCTACACAGAAATACTTTCTGAATTTTGTGATCTCTACAGCAGGCATGACTAGATGTCCCATGAAGGGTAAAGTCAGCCTTTAAATAACTGTAGAATTAATTATTATCTGTCTACTGTGTACATTTTGAGTATAGTACTAATGGTACAGTTACCTAAGGAATGGATAAATTAGAATCTAACCTCAAATTTTCAATGCTGTCTTTCCTTGTAATTTGAAAAATAAAACGTACACATTTTATTGTGCATCTATGTAGTTTTGTTTCACAACACTCTATGCTCTTTCACAAATGCATAAACACTGATTTACTTTTATTTACAAAATCAATTCCTATGTTTTATAAATAGCTATTACACTGCCCATTTTTTATTCTTGATCTTTATTAGTTTGTTTTGATATATATGATTTCACCACTTCTTTATACTTAGCTTTGTCTTCTGCTAGAAAATAAGCCACTTCATATTTTCATTACTTAAACAATAAGAATCCATTAAAATTTGCCACCTTTTTTCATCTCTCTTACAATGTCCTTTGCTCATATCATTCATGATATGACAATATCTTCATATTGTCTCTGTTTTAACTTTAAATTGTTAATGAAGTAATATTTACTTAACTATTCATGCTAATATTATCAGAATGAAAATCATAAATGGAAATTAATCTTAGAGGAAAGATATCTGTGCTAGGTTTATTTTGCATATTCCAGGTCTGTCCTAAGTTTTGATGTAACCATATACACATATTCATATACATATCCTGCATTTCGATATCTGGTTATACTGTTCTATAACTATAATAATAAACATTTTTGCAGTGATTGTGTTTATAAAAATGACAAGATATTAACATATCTCAGAGAATCTTTATTGTACATTTTCACAGATAATTTTCTTTCAAAAATGTTCCCATGGTTTCTTCATTTCCTTCTTTGTTTCGTTGGTACCCTCACTGAGGTCTGTATATATTTTTCCAGGGTACTCCTGAAGGGTGATTGATGCTGGGTGAGCCACAGGGGATAATTCCTAATTCTGGTGATGCTATTGCTTTAAAAACACTTAAGGCTATTTTTAAAAATATTTTTTATTGAAAAATAAAATCATTCATACTACATCTCAATTGCTATCCCATCCCGTGCATCCTCCCATTCCTCCCTTCGCCCCCCCTCCCCCCGCCGCTTTCACCTCATTCCCCTTCCCTATAACTAGGACTGATGGGGATCTCCTCCCCTTGAATATGATGCTAGGGTATCAGGTTTCTTCTTGGTAGTCTGCTATCCTTCCTCCGAGTGCCATCGGGCCTCCCCATCAAGGGGACATGGCCAAATAAGGCTATTTTTAAATGAAGATTTTGCTTGTTTTAAAATAAATGTTTTTTCAGACCCTGTATAGGTCTGAGCTAAGTCCTCTGCATAATTTATGCTTGTGTAGCTTGATGTTCTCCTGGGACCTCCCACAGTGAGAGTAGGGATGTCTCTGACTCGTTTGCCCACACTTGGGACCCGTTTCCTCCTACAGGGTTGCTTCATCCAGGCTTAATATCAAGGTTTCTGCCTAGTATTATTGTATCTTGTTGCACCACATTCAGTGGATATCCCTGGGAGGCCTACTCTTTTATTTGAAGGAGGAAGGAATCTTGGCAAGAGGGGAGGTGGGGCGGGGAGACTGAGACAAAATAAGAAACTACAGTCTTTATGTAATGTTAGAGAGAGGTAGATAGATAGATAGACAGACACACAGACAGACAGACAGACAAAGAGATAGATAGATAGATAGATAGATAGATAGATAGATAGATAGATAGATAGATAGAGAGATAATAAACAAATATTTTCATAAATATAGATATTATATACACACTCCTTAGGCAATTCTGTTAAATAGGAAACTTTCCTCTGAATTTCTTTTTAATATAAATTTATCATTTGGATCATTCACAATGGTTTTATGGGTTGAACACACAGCACACCAACTTTTCATTGCCAATTAAATGATCTCTAATTTTATTGTCTATACCACTTATATCTGACTACCTCAGTCATTATCGGTTTCACTTAAAGAAGACTATGAAGTTGATCATTTTTATCTCATTCTACTGTGTTTAATTTTATTTTATCATACTTCAAGGGAAATAATATTAGTGAGACCTGAACTTCATTTCCCAAGCTGTCAGAATTTATCAAATAAAAAGTTAGGCTTGAAATCCAGAACAGTCTACTTCCTGACCCCAATCAATATATTTTCACTCTTATTCACAGAACTTGATTAAGCCTTTAGGCATTTTTTTTCTTCCATTATCTTTTATGGTTATAATCTGTTATTCCATTAGTTTGATGGCATGAAGTTTATTAAGTTTTTTAAGTATGTCAAGCATATTTCTTCAAAGGCAGCCTTTTAAATAATAGCAATTCTACCATCTTTTTGTATTGAGAAAAGCAATATAGTTAGCTTTCAGTGGAAAACTTATTTGTGATGTGTATGTCTGGAATCAGAAATATTTTCAGTTCCCACTGAATTCCTAAAACTGACCATGTGAGGTGATAGGCGATTTTCCCCATGTTCTAAGATATCTGTTGCTTCTGATGTGCTCTTAGAGTGAAGTGCTATAAGTACTATCCATGTCAAATTAAATTTATTAACAAATTTTAATAATTTTTTACTACAAAAAAACTGGTATTATAGGCTTATGAAGAAAAACCAAACCAATCTGAATTTATGTAAAGCTGAAATAGCTCTAACTTTTAGATACTTGAAAATGTTGAGGATCTACAGAAACAAAATATAATTTTCCAGAGAAAATTATTCTTACACTTTTTTTGGTCAGTAAGCACCAGTAAAGACTGGAACACCTTATCCTTATGGTATGACTCTACTATGGAATAAGTTTTTATTTAAGGTGATTAATTATAGTTCAAAATAAGAACAAAACGATTTTCTGTCTCGTGATTGGTTGTTGTTGTTGTTGTTTTAATTGGCTGTTAGTCATGTTGCTTGTTACTTGGCTTTTAGCTAGTTATTATCCAAGTAGAAAACGTAATGCAAGATTGTCTCTGCATTTAATATACAGTGTGTGCATTAAATATACATTTACTATACATTTCCATCTTTTGTTATGAGAAGAATAAGATGTTGATAAATGTGTAAAAGCCTATAAAACTAATTTCTGTGTCTGTAGAGGAGCCAAATTGCAGTGATATCACTGTCTTTCTTACGTTGGATTAGGCTCTCAAAGTCTACTTTCTATTCTATATATCCATATAAACAAGGAGAGAAGTGGAACAGAAGGCAAGACGGTGCTATAGCGAGGGGAGAAGACATATGAATAAAAGTGAAGGAAGGAGAATGAGGCAAAAAAGAGAGTTCTTGGAACATTAATTTTTACAATTACTTCTAACATGACAATGGTAGTTTTTCCAATAAACACGAGTGCTTTTCAAAATCTGATTGGCTGATTATAAGGAAGTACAAAACTGGCACTTTGCCAAAAAATTAATCAACTGTACTATATGCCCTAGTGATTGCACTTCTGGGCATTTATCCCACAGTGATAAAAAAAAAAATGTTTAACAGTAAACTCTGAACACAGGTGTTTGTGGCATCTTTATTCATAATAAGTAAAACTGGAAACAGCCCAGTTATACCTCAACAGGTCAACAAACTGCAATAAATCCAATTCTCAGAAAACTAGATGGCAATAAAATCAAGTCTAAATTCTTGAGACATGTAGAAACCTGAGTCTTTGTGGAGTTTCACTGAGTAAATACACCATTCTAAAAGTGCTTCATCTTGTATGATTTCCATGAGGAAAACATCTCATAATGACAGAGTAATATACGGGGATTATAAACTACCACGTACAGAACACAAGAAATGCGAGGGTAGAAAAAAATTGAGTGTATCTATAACTAGAACTGGCAGATCTATTAGGCGACATAAACGCTCTTTGCCAAGCTTGTAACAACATTGATATTGTATCTGTGATAATGCTTTTAGGTTTTTAAAGGTGTTATCACTTGGAAATATTGGTCGAAAAGAACAATAGGCCTTCTTGGATTCCTCAGTGAGCCTACAAGCATCTCAAAATGACATATATACATATGCTTTAACTTGCTGAAATCTAAGTGAGAACTTCCAAGTTTCCATACCCTGTAGAGATGCAAGAGTGCTTTAAAATGCTTGCTGGAACATCAAGAGGTATCATGTCATGATCTAAAAGCCTTCTGGGGACAATATACCTATGTGGCACAAAGAGCAGAATTCTTAATGGCATGGTAAGTTGCATATGTGATTGATAAGAAAATCGACAATTACATATTTTCTCTCACATTAAATGCAATATGTTATCTTGTATTACATTTATAATGATCAGTGAAGTGCTCACATGATAATTGCTTTGGCACCTTGTGTATTCTTTGTGTTTTCTCCTACACAATTACATTTTATAGCTGCTTGTCATTGCCAAGATTATGTAAAATTATAAATTATTTTTAAACTAAGAGCCATGGAATCACAGATAAGCATACAGTTTATAGTCAGTCGATGAAAGGTTTATAGTTTTGGCAATTTGAGTTGCCAGGTGCTAGGCTGTCAGGTAATTTTTAGAACTATATTTAAATATTCAAATATATATTCCATAGAAATATTTTAACATTAACACAAAGCCCCAGAAAAGCATAAAAATAAAGGTACACATTCTTAGATGCTTAATCTAGTCCAATTAGCATACTACTAATGGAATTCTGACCATCCATTCCTAAATGAAACCTGTCAACCTTAAGGCACTTCTTGTGCCGCTGTTGCAATTCTAAGGTTTTTGTTAAAGTGCAAAGATAGTTTCTAAGACTTATGTTGCATATTACAGATTTTCTTCAGTTATATCTCTCAATTTATAAGAGCTAATACTATGTATTTATGAATTCTATATTTTCCTAAAATATTCACACATAGTTACCATAATTTTGGCAGTTTACAAAATTCAGCATATTTTTATTCCATATCTGTAAAGAGTTCTTCTACATATGTTGTGGGAAAATGTGTTTCCTTACAATTGAGACCTCTATTTAAAGAGGTCACAGAAGCCTAATGGAAACAGTATAAAGTTACCATATTAAACTTCTTATCCAGTTCTCATGAATGTGCATTCACACTGCAGCTGAATATTTGGAAACAAAATCGGATATTTGTTTATTTGTTAGCATTCTGAATATTTTTTGGAAAATCCTAAAACAATTAATCTGGAAAAGGCTTTTTTCAGCCTCTGACTTTGCAAATGAACACATTTCCTAATGCTCTAATAAGTCTACTATGAAAGAGAAAAATAAATGTTGCAGTGTTTTCAAATCTGAGTATGTAACATATTGGTTGAAATTCATTCCTGTGCCCATTATGGTAACTTACACCAAAAATCCCAGGAATTGGAAGGCTATAGCTAGAAAATTGCTGCAAACTCATCCAAACTTGACCACTGAGTTAAGGCCAGCCTCAGTTATAGTATGAGACTGTATCTCCAAAGACTACTTAAAGAAAAGGAAAAGAGAAAATACTCGTGTTTCCCATGAGGCCATAATTTGTAGTGAGTAAGCCATAATTTGTCAATTTTTTTTTTCTGTGCTTCAAGGACAATCATGCCAACTACAGATCCAGTTGTCTCCTAGAAAGAAAATTTATAGAGAACTGACTTCTGCTGACCAGCAGGAAAAGGAAATGACTGGTAAACTAGCCAGAAGCATTGCTGCTCAGAAAGGAGTTGTGCGTACTAACTCACTCTCACTATCACCTGTTAGAGGACCCTGTGTGAGATTCCAGTCCTCCAGGTCCAGATAGCCTTTCTGAGCTCGCTGCTAGATGGAGTATCCCTCTCCCCAGCTGGGCCTCTCTGCCTAACCTCACCAGGAGAGGGTCTTTAGATGCCTCTGGCCATATCTGGTATATGACCTTTGCCACAGTTCCCTTCTAGCACTTTCTGCTCACTGTGCCTATCCCTGGAATCCCTGGTCTTAACCAATTATGTACATCTATTCTGTGAACTCTCCACCCCCTCCCCATGAACTATATAGCTTTTGTTCACCCCAATAAAGTTGACCTATCTCACCGAAGTGGTTCCTGAAGGTCATTTCGGTGTCATACTTGCAGGCCATCTGAATTCCCAGTTTGTCTTCTCTGTTCCCTTGTTCCTGAGGACCCCAGGATCAAGGAAGAGCCACAATTACTAACCTGTAAATAGCAATATAGATAGCCTAACAGATTTTTAGGTGTTTGATTTGGGGGAGTCATGGCTCAAGACCCTTGCTATCAGTGCATGCATGTATCCAAATTACATGGAAATATCCAAAAGTCTTTGGATTTACATATTTCCGTATGTAATACAATAGTATACAATAGTAATGACTCTTATGAAAGCCATCGCAAAGTGAGACATACTTTACTGTAAAAATGTCTGTCATGTTACAGCCTATGACGATGATATTTTCCACTAAAATACAAATTAAAGACTGCAAATCACGAATGAAAAAGCAAACAAAGTAATGGAGGAAAACAAGCTTGTTACATACAACCTAGAATTGAATAAATAGTCTCTGCATAACTACATATATGTAGCATATTTGTATAATATTTTATAGACTAGCAAGAAAAGGGTAATAATTTTAAATTTCAGCTTGATGTGACGAAGTAAAAATATTCAGTGACTAAAACAACAGAGTCAGACTCAAGTGCAAATTGGTCAGATCATCTGTGAATCTGCTTTTTTAAAACCATAACCATTGCTACCCAATTCTTCCTCCTGAGAAGCGCGGGAGGGGTGCAAAGAAAATAACAAATGGGCCTTTAGAAAAGAAAATAGCCACCACTGCCGCTGTGGACTCACACTGAGGGGAAATCAATGCAGTTGGATGAATGGGGAGGAAGCCCTATTCTCTTTCTGGTACTCTATCTGACACAGCTAATCCCGGTGACCTTTGGGGAAGCTGGAGGCATAAAATGACCCCAATAATCAACAGCACAATTAGAATGAAGAGGGCATAGCCGTGACTGTGGTTAGAAAAGACAGACAATGAAGAGTCTGTGGAGAAAACGTGTTCCCTTAGCAGTGAAATGAATGCAGCCTTGAAATGGTCTTAATAGTCTCAGAGGGATATCTGCCATGGCTCACCCAACTCTTGAGGCAGGTCAGATGAGGAGAGATCTCTCAAGCTGCTTGTGAGTTGGCCCACATCACAGCCAAGCACCAGCCTAAGGGATATAGGAGAAGGGGGCAGGTGGTGAAACACCTCAGGCTGAGGGAAACTAGTGAAGAAATTTGTAGAGAAGATACAAAGTTGTGCTCTGCCCACCCACTCCCCATCCCACACCCCTGCCTTAGGAAAGAAATTTCAGTGGATTCTATCTTTATGAGCACAAACCAACCAGGCAATTCCTTAATCCAAAAGGATAGTGTGGGTTCTTCCTAGAGGCTGAATTGGGCTATCCCATGCAAAAGGCTCTAAGAAGGAGACACGCTGAACACACAGAAAATGTGGCTAAGGAAATATGAAGTTAAAGGCCCATAGTCTGTTTAATTTTAAAATTTCTCCTCTATAGGCTCCAACTCCCCGCGTTAATATAGAAGCAGAGTGTGTGTTTACTCATTAAAAGAGGTTAACTTTTTTTAGATGTCTGTTTTTGTTTTCTAGTGCGAGAAAGCAAGGGAGGGTGTAGATTTGGGTGGGTGGAGAGGTTCCGAGGTAGACAGGTATCTGAGAGAACAAGGAAGAGGGGAAACCTAATCAGAATATAATAAATGAAAAAATGTATGTATTTTCAATTTAAAAAAAGCGTCATATTTGTAAGGTTAAAAAAAAGTTAACACTTAAAATATATATAGTTGTTAAAAGACTCTTGGAAGTTTTTTTAGTGAGCTTATGCCTGTGAGATAATATGTGGGTACATGTCCAGTGCCCATGGTACCCCCAAAGGGTATGAAATCTGGAGCTGAGTCACAGGATACTGTGAACCTCCTCATAGGAGTGTTGGAAAGAACACTCCCTTCTTCCCAATAGCAGAGTCACCTGTCCAGTGCTAAAGTGACTTTTAAAGGAATACTTTAGTTTGCAATACTTATACTATTAAATAAAATAACTTAATTGATTTCCAGCTAGGTGTTCAGCACTGTAATAAAATCTTTCCAAATTTTCCTCATTTGATCCCTTTGTAACAAACCTGTAAAGTAGATATGACTTTACATCTTATGGATGTTAGGAATCAAACCAATAAATAAACAAATAAAGCATAGGAGCCCCTAAATACATTATTATTTAGAATACCTAAATTAAATAACAATTAACTACTTCATTTTAGGGATTCCAAACACTGAGTGTATAATATGATCTTTAATTAAATTTAAGAAAGCATAGAATTTTTTTGCTCACATCCTTGATCATTGCTACTTGGGCATGCTTATTAATGTATTTGGAGTAATGTTGATAAGTTGGTGTACATAAAATACAATCCAAAATCAAAGAATAGGATATAGGGGTTTTTAATCAGAGTCTCAGATATGTCCTTTTCTCGAGATGTAAAGATGAATGATTCTATTTGTTCTTGACTCTCTAGCACCATTTTTGTTTATAGAAAGGCCACTTTATTAATTTAGATATTACTATTGTGTCATTCTTAACACTTAAATGTGTTTGTGTGTGCTTTGAGGGCAGCTGGGACACCACCTGTTAACTGAGTTCAAGCACTATTTAATTAGTCCGTGTTGAACTTACCTTATGCTTTGACTGCAAGGGAGTGGAATGGTAGCAGATGCTAAGCTCAATAAAGAAAAGCTTTTGAGTACCAGGGCAAAGTGGGTGGAAAGAAAACACAAAAAGCCAACAGACGGAGCTGGCCAGAGATACTAAGTAAAATGAACCGGAAATTAACTCTCACAGATAAAGTTCGAGACAGCAAATCTGTGAAGATTAAATTCCACCCCAGCAAGGTATCTGTCACATCACATGTGACTGAGAATTTGATCTGAGGACTGTGAATAAATTCAGGACTCAACTGGACAATTGGCTCAGTTTCTAATTATACATGGGAGTAGTCGTCACTCGCTGTCTGCATGAAAACCCCTGTGACATTCTTAAACCAAACATTCAGACATCAAAGAGAAAAGGCGTGTTGTCATGTTGAAGAATAATTTTCCCAATTACTTTAAGAGCTTGACTCTGTCAGTGTTTCTGTGGGAAGAAATCTGGAAACAAATGGCTTTAAAATTATAAGCATTTCTCCATCAGTTGAACGATTTCCACACTGAAAGCACTCTGTCGTGCTTTGTTGAATTAAGTTGCATTTCACTGAGTATATGGCTTCTCCCCTTCATTTGGTGTTCTCTCACAGCTGTGTCCCTTAATGCATTCGCTTTCCTAACATTTCATTGGAATGCTTTATGTTAGTAGAAGCGTTACACTTGCATTTCCTATTGCTGTTGTACCTAAGTACGTGTTAAGTGTCGATGACTTCTTACTGATTGCCCTGATGGAACTTGATGTGCCTCTAAATTGTATAAACATAATGATATTTTAGAATTTTTGTGTACTCTAACGTTTTTTCAGAATTCTAGTATTCTTTGTTTATTCAAGCCTAGAATGTATCATCAACACACCAAGTATTAATTCCATGTTGGTATTGTATCACTTCAGTTTCAAGAGAAGCCTTGAGGGAAAAATGCATCCCATTCAAGTCAGATTATATTTGTAATATGTAATATGTGTGTGTGTGTGTGTGTGTGTGTGTGTGTGTGTGTGTGTGTGTATGTGTGTATCACTGGAGACTACCTAAGTCAAAGGGAGTTCTCAGAACAAAATACAGTTTACTCACCTAACCTGAAGATATTTAAAATTCCTTCATGGCTCATTGGTGTAACCGCTTCTTTCTGGTTTGACTTTATTGCTTTTCATCAGATTTTCTTTGATATCTATTATTTCAACCATATCCCCACATAACAGGCTACTAGGCAAATACAAGTAAAATATTCACTGAAAGTAAGTAAAATAACTGTTTCTTAGAATATGTATATTTTACATAAGAATATATACATATTCTAAGAAATATATATAATTTGGGAAGCAAAGATTGTATTCTATCAGAAACGGTAACTTGCCATATGTAGCTATAAATTAGGTTTACAGTGATTATAGTACTTCAGTTGAGTGAGTACAAGTGTCTCAAAGCACACATCCATCCATTCATACAGAAAAGTTACCGCTGTCTTGAACTCCTGGCCACAGTAAATATGTCCCACAATGTTGCCTGCAATCATGCAATAACATTCTATCAATGTCTACTTGTTCTTAAGCTTGCGCTAGAGCTGGGCAAGGGAAGTGGTGCATGAACATTTCTTAACAGCCCTTAAGCTAGTGTCAAAAATGTGTCTGTCATTAAAAAATTCTCATTTGGGAAGCTGCTAACCTGTACTTCCTGTTTACTCAGATAATTAATTTTATTCCTTCTCAAGTCTATGGTGCGGTTGAAGACCAGATACTCTAGTTTTACAATTGAGCTTAGTTGTTTAAGGGTTAAAATGTTTTCGGGGATATATAGATGTTTTCAGTTGATAGAGATGAGATATGATAGATATTTATATTCAGAGTTGTAGACTTGCCAATATAGGAAAGATGTTTTCTTTAAGGGTGCCAAACACAAATAGGCAAAACACTATAAATGTAACATGGTCCTTCTTGCTATATGTAGTTTATTGTATATATGTGTAATAACTTAAATGCATATGTAAAAGTAAAAAATACAATTAAAAATATAGTTTTTAAATTATTGGAAAAATTTGGGCACATTTTAATTATACTTAGTAGTTTAATTCCCAAACCAACATACCTAAAAATATTGTATGAAATTCCTATTTTAATAATAATTTTGTTTATTTCTTGATTAAAATCAGCTGACTACCTTATTAAATATTTTACTGTGTCTATAAAGGTAGTGAAGAAATTGGTGGTGTGCTCAAAAAGCCTAAGGAAAAGATTTATGAAATTACCCAACCTTATTGTTCAGTGTTTAGAGAGAAGCAACCAATCTGGTGCCCACTGTTTGTACAGGATTGAAATGGCATCTAATTCCTAGCAAATGAATGATGAGTCTGTGAGACATAGCTCAAGGAGCAGTGTCTTGGAATCTGTAGTCATTAGAAATTAGGTTTCCATTCTGCACTTTGCCAGTTGCATAAAAACAGGGCTCTTCTGGGCACTTTAGTGTCCTCCTCTCAAATGTAAGAACATAGTGACAATCAGACTATAAACAGAATATAAAAATACATGAGGATATAAACAGATGTTGATATGCTAAATAAACTTTGAATTATATGAATAATATTTGTGATGACAGTGCAGTTGTTTCCTACTTTTTCTTCATTTTGTAATATCATCACATAAATAAAAATATGTGAAAAATCATTTTGAGGTCATTTTATAAACGTGATACTTTTGAGCATTATTGTCATCCCAAGTCATAAACCAAGATTCCCTGTCCATCATTAAGATTATTTTACTTTAGACAAATGCCAAACATTTATGAATTTTTCTCTTCTCAACAGAATAAGACAATGTTTTCAAATTTTGGTAGAGATATTTAATAACTAAAATTTGTATTTGAATGTATTTCTGATAATAAATTTAACATGTGATTCATTTTACTAAAGCAAGTTTCTGTTCATTTTTGTCCACAATAATTCTGATAACCATAGTCCTTCTAAATTTAGAATAAGTGTAGGGAAATGCCTTGATTTTCCAATTATAGCAAACATAAAGATGATTGTATACTTTGATGTTGACCATGTTGCTACTTTGAACAGTTTACAAAAATGTGGTAAGGAGCTTGGCATATAAGTCAGTGGGTAACAGCAGTGTTGTGCAAACATAAGAACCTAGGTACGAAACACCCAGCATCTACACCAAAAATTAGACATTGCTATGTGTGACAGAAACCACCACACTGGGGGTAGAGATAGGAGGATCACTGAAGTTCGCTGGCTTCAGGACTAGCAAAATGGAATGTTTCAGTGAGAGAATCTCTGAAGGGAACAAGGAGGCGATGGATAGAGCAGGCTCCTACATCCTCTTCTGGCCTCTGCATGAAGGTGTGCTGACCTGCACACAGAAGTGTATATATGCATATATAACACAAAAAAGAGACATGTATTAGGACATGTTAATGACATGTGTCATGTTTGATGATCAGAAAGAGGATACTGCACCCTGGTTGTATTGTGCATTGAAAAGAATTACTTCACTCTCTGAATATTTTAGTGAGTACTGTGCAAAAGCAATTTCTGATGTTCATTTTGTTTCTAAATCTCTATAACATTCATCATATATCTTCATTAGTGACACTTCAAAAGAAGAGTAAATAATAATATACACTCAATAATCATTTTGACCATAAATGACAAAGGGAGAAGTTAAAATTTAATTTTGATTTGATCCTGTAGGATCCTGATATAGATTAAATCTTTACAATTTTGTACTTAATTTTGTAATTCATTGCCTAGGTTTCTAATTAAATGTTCTCAGTACTTCATTTAAAGGACCCATTCCCCACATTCCTCTTGATTAGTAGGAGAGAATCAATGAGAATTGATCCAATTTGTAGAACACAATTCTCATATTGATAGTAGTTTGTATTCATTTGCTTTCCCCTAATCTTTTATTAATAGTCATCTTCAAAATGTCAATTAATGCCAAAGTGTGGGGCAGTGATAATTCAAATCTATAAAGAAACCAGTTTAACACTGTACAGTAGACCAAAGAGGAGACTTTCATGTTTAATGTAAATTCTATGAGGTGAATCTGCCTGAATGGAACATGGCAACAGAAGGATGTGTAGGTGGCAAATATTCTAATGTTTGATGAATTACAAAACCAACTGAAATTGTTGATATAAACAAATGAAACCAGTAATTGATTTGTGCATTTTTATCTATCTATTTGAAACATCTTCTTACTATGTAGTTCTAGCTATTGTGGATCTTTCAATGTAGATCAGGATGGCCTCGAACTTACAGAGATCTGCCAGGCTCTGCCTCCAAAGCAAGTGTATGGACTACCAAGCCCACCTTTGAAACTCCAAGTTTGAACATCAGAGCTTTTTTTCCCTTGGGCATCTACATTTCCGTGCTCTTACACTGTTTAGCAAGGTATGGTGAGAAACCTGGAAAAATATGAGCGGTATACCAGAACTCATAGGAGCTTTAGCCCTAGAAAAATATCCATCTTCTTGCGGGAGGGAAAGAGAAGTGTCAGCCCATCATTTCATCAGTGCACTCCAGACTTGCTTAGACCACATGATCTTCCAACCACACTTTCACTTTTTATGTTTCCATAGTAGATGAATTATTCACATGTGCTATATTCTTTCTCTAGATCCTCACACAGTATTTTTTTCCATTATTGGAAAGCCAGAAACAGGAAGGTGCCTCATCATTTAAGTTTTCTACCTGTATAGTCTAATAATAATAGATATTATTATCTGTACATTGTATGTTGGGTCTTAAGTTCGACTGCATACAAGTCAAACCTGGCTTGTATAGAGTGCAGCAATGCTGTACCACATAATTGTCTTCCCATTCTTAGACATCTACCATGGTGAGATTAGGTTTGACTACTGGATTAAAGTGGTGACTATATATTGCAGCCATTATCAAAGTATATTTTTCCCTTACAGTTAGAAAGTGATTTCTGAAGTGATATTTTGGTACTGAGAAATCTACAATTCTGTAACCTCATTCCACCAAAAAGTTTTAGAGCTAGTTGTTGCTGGATAGATAATACAAAGTTCCAGTTAGGCAAGAATAATTTCACGCAGGAGCTCTACTCTGCAATACAGTGAATAGTTATCAACAACGGACATGCTCTTGACAATCACTGAGCATATATTCAATCTGTTTTCAACATGAATGCGTTAATTTGCCCTATCAAGCAATTCTAAAATGTAGAAATGTTTACATTTTGTATCATTTAATAATGTACATACATAAAAATTTTCCATAAATCAAAATGTTGACTGAGTTGTACTTAAACACACAAAGTTTATTAGAAAATAACAATTTATAGTGTTTATCCCTTTTATAGTTTTATTATAAAACATGTCAAAGACTTTTATATATAATTTTATATGTTATGGCTTCAAGTATTATATACAACCTCACATCCAGCAGATAATGGTAAGAAACTAAATTTTTATACATACCAAGGCTAGTATTTATGAAGGCTAGAGTGAGCTGTTGTTTTCCAGGATACTGGCATTTACTGAATTATAAAATAATGAAAGTATCGTGTATATTTAATATAGATAACACAAACGGGGGCCCTAGGAAAAAACTATGTCAAAGGGACAGTTGATAAGTATCTCATTTACTAATTGAAAATATGAAATTTCTTGGAATAGACATGAAGTTGAATTGGCCGTGGACTATGATTAGGCTGTTGGTAGAGCATTCACATGAGCAAGATGGAGGCTATATCCACTTATAAAACCTACTAGGTTTGGTCTAGATGGGGGCATCCACAGAGAAAGCAAGATGAAAAATTCAAAGTCCAGAGAACTATAAAACCTAAAAATTTAAGAACTCTGGGTAGTGAGAAGGCAGCCGTTCAATGAGCACTAGTGTGGTCTATCCCCACAGATCAGAACTGAAGTTGAGGAGCAGAGAATCAAAATAGCAGATTTGTTCTTAGCAAACAAATGAAAAACAAGATTTCATGACAATGAACCGGTTGCAATGGAAGTTAGTGAACACCAGACAGGCACTAATTTCCCAGAAGTAGGTATCAGACGGGAGTTAGTCATGGGGATCTACTCACCTTGTTTTCAACCTTGGATGTTTCTGATTTTTATGGTTCAAACTTCCTTTTTATCTCACAAAATACTTTATATCTAATATAGGCTCACCAGAGAGCTAGAGCATACAAAAACATCTGAGTTCATTTATAGTAATTTCCCGCCAGTACATGACACTAGTAGAGAAATGCTTTTTTGTTTCACTTTCCAGTTGTTTCTTACTTAGAGCTAGTCACTCAAGTAAAAGTTGCCTTCATTAATTCATCTGTTATCTTCAGTTCTGTGTAAGGAAAAAAAATAAATAAATAAGGTGCCTGACCTGGGGAGTTTACATTTTCATCTGATTAATGAAAGCCAAAGCTCCCAGTACCAATGCATTTATAAAAAATATGGAGGCTTAAATCAACAAACAGTAGCTATACCCTCTTGAACTTAGGCCTGCAGGACCCTAAACCCTGAGTCTACAGAAGGACCCTCCTTCAAATATGCTAAAACAAAATGACCTCTCACCTCTTAATCTTCTAGCCTGTGGCTCAATAATCAATACTACTTAACAACACAAAAACATAAGTTTCCATCTTTTTGACTCAACCTTCAGCCTCCAGCTCACACAGAGTGAGTCAACAGGGCATTTTATATTACTGTTATCTTTTGATGAGAAGGAGGAGAAAAGAGAAAAATTAGTCAAGTTAGGAAGAATGGCACCTTCTGTTTCCTTGAGGCCCAGCATGTCTTTAATTAAAGGCAGTATGAGAGAGCCAGGATGGGCTTTGTAGATATGGTAAAATTGATTTATTAATGCACAGTCTAATCTTTTATAAGCCTAAAAGGGACCTTAGCATGGTAGGTAGAAACAAGGAGGTAAATTTACAAAGCACTAAGGATAAGTTAAGAGGTAGATGAGGGTTTTTTTTTTTTTCTTTTAAATAGATTTAGGCAACTCATTTCAATGATAATGAACTGACTGGCCTTTTTTCCATGGACCTTAGGAAAATATTCACATTTCCAGAAAGGCATTAGTAACAAAAATACACAAACCCATATAGCACAGTTTATAATTCCAAGTAAACAAACCAATTTAATTTATTCATAGATTTAGAAAAAAATTGTTATCATGTTTTGAACAAAATAATTAGGAATAGTGCAAGCACTTTAAATAAACTAAGTATCCCTTCATAATTAAGTGCAGGGTTTGCCTTGACTATCTGTGCTTGTTACTAAAACTAATTAATTTATATGACTAAAGTGACCCTGCACACACTATGTTTCTTTAAACAATATTTGAAGAATCAGAATTGCACCCTTTCCTAAAAGCCTTCTAATACAAATGAAGGACATTTTTTGTTCATCTCTCAGTGTCAGCCTCTTATTTGTTTAACCCCTTAAGCGAGGTTACCCAGTTTGTGGTCCAGCACTGAAATAACTTAATACTGGCCCCAAATACCGAATGAGATCTGCTTCACAGTCTGTCGAATGGACGGAACACACAGCTCTGACCTAAGTAGTTCATGCATCTCACAAAGTTAACAACCTGGAAGGCTAGAGAATGGAGAGTTGACTGCCTGACCATTTCCAAAGTCGCTTTTGAGAATAAACATGACAAAGCCATTCCCAGAGAGAGAAAGGATAGGTAAAGAAAAATGAGCATGCCCCCCTTTTTTCTGCACAGACCCAAACCCTTCTCTTCTCATGGCAACCAGAACAGTTTCATCCTTGGACACTTGTGGTAGGGAATATAGAGAGGAAGAAAGTGAGTGTGAAAAGTAAGTAACTGGCAAAACCTCCTTGAGGACTTGTGATAGGCTTCTTATTTCTTGTCTAAAATGCCAAAGCCATCCCTGAATGGCTCTGTTTAAGACAAAATGTGTCGCCCTAACTGGGAACAAGCAGAGAGACAGAATTAATGATGCCTGTGATGTTCCTAGAGGGACATTACCTGTGTGTGCTTGCTGCCTCATTTGTAAGTGACTCACTTTCTTTCCTACGCTAACAGCTGCTCCTCCCCACACAAGACAGAAGAATCCCCTGCAGATGCTGTTTTTAAGACAATAAAAGCCTACAGAGCACGGCAACCTGAATGACCTATGACTCCACATGATTTGAGTTAGAATCTATAGTCTTTATTGTTTCTCTGTCTACTTACCAGCAATGAAGCAATAGGTAGTTTACGGGTCGAAATTATCTGGCACATGTAGATCCGACACATAACAACAGCATCACAGATCATCATCAGCTCCTGAGTATCAGGACCTAAATGTTGCGCCCACCTCATTTCTAAAACGCTGCATAAGATGTAAATGCAAAACTTAAAAGGCACTTTTTTCTTGAGAAAATTAAGAATACATAGATGATAATGCTTATATGGGGAGGGGTTCAATATAGACTCTGAGAAACCTGGAATGCCTTTACGTATTCAAAGGAAAAATATTCCAAGTTAGGATCTATTTTACCCAGCCACTCACTCAATTTTTCCTCAGTCCTATTCTAGGAGAAATTGTTGTCCTCCAAAGACATAGGATGTACATCGCTTTCCTTGCTGTGTTCTCGGGGAGGGGGGAGAGCATTTTTATAATGTCATTCTCCTTCTGCCTCTACAAGATCCTTACCCACTCCCTCCTGCTCTCATCTGAAGTACAGTCCCCGGAGTCTGTAATTGCCAGGAGATGAAGCGATGATGGGGAGTGATCACAGTCAATAGCTTTGATTAACAATAAGGTAGAAAATTAGCAATGCTAGCATCCAGGCACCCTGCCCTCTCCCTCCTCCATATGCTCCCTCAGTCATGCTGGCGGCCTCACACAGGGCAGTCGGAGCACTCCTCCAGCTTTGAAGTAGTGCAGCAAAGGTGCAAGCAGTGCCGAGAATTAGGGAAATTAAGGGGAAGAAGGAACAGGAAGCATGGTGCTGGGACCAGCACAGGGCTCACTGTGCTGCAGGGCTGGCAAGGAAGATGTGTGCCGTGTGTTGTCCTTGTGTGTTTTCCTGTCTCGCGTGGATTTACTTGTGTCTGGCCATGCTGTGATCGAAATGGCAACTACTGTTACTTCTGTGACCCCATCAGCAGCTCTGGTGTTGTTTCCGACAGACCCTGAGGACCTAGAGAGGGCCAAGGACAACGGGACGCCGGCCCCCACCTCTGATAATGATGACAATTCGCTGGGCTACACAGGTAGAGTGCCTCCTTCCCAAATGCCACCTTCCTCCTGAACTGCTTTCACCTCCATCCATCATCAGCCACCTGTGCAAATTTCCTAACCACCTCCTCTTCCAGCTCCCAGCCACAAGCCACTCCTTGTCCTCCTTTTCCAGACTTCACTCTGTCCTTGCAAAGTCTTAACTGCAAGTGTAAATACACTGGAGATCAGAGCTGTGCATTAAAGCTCTAGTGTTTGTCTATTTCTAATAGAAAAGAAAGTTTAACATTCTGAACCTCGGATGTCATAACTTACTCGAAAGGACACGTTTTTAGAGATGAAATATTTCATTAAATTAGCTTGAGCAAAAGGTAAGACAACCTACAAGTGGTTACGTTTCAAAATTAGCTGCAGTTTTAAGCAAACTCCTAAATGTGACACAATTCATAATGACAAACGCGTATGTCTGGGTTTTGTTTGGATGGGGCATTGTTATCTTGACAAGCAATCACTTCTGAAGTAGATACATGTAGACATCAGCATAAAAGTACAGATTAAGTTAATGTGTCTGGGAGTAATTTACATAAAAAATATATAAGAATGATCATTCTTAACATACGAGAATGTTCCTGGCATAATTTCTAAGTAGAGTTAGTAGTCTAATTGGGTAAATGACACAATTACAATCTCTGGGATAATTTGACTGAAACTCTAGACAAGAATAAAGAATAGAAGCTACCACTTGAAGTCTATTGAATCAGATAACAATATAATAGAGGGCTGGTAGGCTAGAGGCTTTCTTATGTCCTTACTGTGGTACTTGTGGACAGGGCTTTCCACAGAGACTGCTGGGCTGTGTGCTAGCATAGGTTATAGAGAGGAGGAGTACAGTGGAGGAGAGAGACAAGAGAGGACTTTTCTGTGTCTTTATAATCTTGCACAGGACTGCTAAACAGAGTGTGCCAAGGAACACATTTCACATTATTATAAAACAATACGCTGATAATTTACCTTAGAGACGTCTTCTCTGTCTTCATAGAAATATTCTTCTTCACCTCTTACCCCAGTGTTTGCTTTTGAACACTTGGAATGAAAACTAAAATCAACGCCTTTGTTAACAATTGAACATGCGTGTGTTTCTCTATTTCTGAGGATTCTTCATTCTCATTTTCCTCCTAAGCATAGAGAGCAAATGGCTAAGTGACCAAAGTTTATGTCATGGTAAGTTTGTGACTCTTTTCCAGAAATGTAGCAAGAGAAAGAGGTACTCATTACATCCTTAATATCACACACAAAGTGGAGTAGTTGGTGTTTGTGAAGGAAGGAATCAAAGATAGGGTTCCTTTTGGGGTACTCTCATCAGCATACTTCTCCTCCCTATCCTCACTCTACTGGGTAAGCTGTATTGTTTAGATATATTAACAGCGTTTGTTCTTTGACTTCTATAGACTTCCTGGATGTTGTGTATAAATCATGTTACAGCATGGAATTCAGATCACTTGCATAACAAAACATGCAATGCTAAAAGCTCCATTTAAGTATTTTTATTTCTATGTATTTTCCACCTTAAGGGACTATCATAGTTAAATTAATGTGGAGCAATAAACCTAAAGAGTTATATTTATTTCCTACAAGGGAAAAATTAAAGCAATAAAATTATGACAAAATGAATAAAAGTTAATCATCTTTTTCTTGAGACCATAACTGATTCCTTTATTTGTAAAGCAAATTTACTCCTATACTTTGTTATAGGAAATTCTTGAAAATTCAGGCATTCTTTTATGCTCTGTGAATTAAACACATACCTTGTGTCTCTTTTACTTAAATATTGATTTATTCTTTTTTACTCATTAAAACTGCTACTGAAATTGATAGGAAAATAAAGTAAAAAGGATGTTTTAGCCACTTTATATTCATGATAAAAAAGATATCAATGGGCCTCAAGGGTGAGATAAGAATTCAAAACATTGCTTGGCATTAGCTACAGCCTTTTTTCTCTTTTGTATAGATGTGGGGGGGGGGGGCTGGAGTCCTTATGTATTAAAGAGCATTTGTTCATAGCAAAGTGAGATGTCTCATTTGACAGAAAGAACTTAGTATACTTAATCTAAATTATCTTTGGTTTTGAACATCCAGAGTTCAGTAACCATGGATGTTTCAGTAAGAACAATTCAAGAAACAAAACATACATATTAAGCAACATAGAAATTAAGTCATTAGTTTGAAGTAGTTTCAGAGCAAACAAACATCTTTTAAACTTAATCACAAAACCTATCAGGAACTGTGCATTAGCACTTTTTTTTGTACAGCATTTCTAAGTGCCAGTGCAAATATGTCAGGTGTTTATTTTAGTGTATGCTTGTTTATTTTATTCAAGTGGCAAATGATGATTCCCCGGTATTTTATATGCATATGTTAAAAGTACTATATACAGATTTGAAGGATGGATTTAGGGCACACAAAACAATCCCTTAAAATAGCCATGAGCTTAAAATTCAAATTCACACCTATGCCCTTTTCCCTGTTTAGTTTTGAGCATTTTTAGGGGTGTAGTATTCACTTCCCCTAGTTTGTCACACTAACACTTTCTCTGGCACACAAATCATTTGGGACCATCACTGTCAAAATGGCCTGTCTTAGACTCTCTGGATCTCTTGTTATACACATGAATTTATGTTTTCATTAACAATCTAGTTAACAACTGTTAATCCCTTTTACTAGTTGCCTTCTATATAATATACTGGGCTTATCTAAATTGTTGAAGTGATTTACTTGAGAGAATTGGGTAGAGTAGAAATGTGGAGTTTAGGGGCAGGAATATATCGATTGCTCTTTTCTTTATCTGTAGCTAATGATATAAGGCTATGTAATGTTTTCAAATATTTCAGTTTCACTCTTAGTGATCAATAAATGCAAAGCAATTTCTAAGGTGGCACAGTGGTGGGTTATTAAAGTGGACTTGTGCATTATTTATAGTGAAATAGCCCATTTCCTGTTTAACCAAGCATGGCATAAATATTAGGGGTTATTTAACAGTTCACAGCATAGAGCCTTTGTCACAAGAACAAGGTAGCCAGGGTTTCAAATTAGCACTTTATGGGACCAGACACAATCCCACAGAAGCTGAATATTTAAGAATCAATGACAATTTTGAAATTTCTCAAGAGTACATTGGTATTTGATTACACAAAATCTAAATATTGTTCATAATAGGAAAAAATTAATGTGTATAAGAATATTTAAATTTCTGAAATATAGATATATATCATCGTTGTGAAACTTTCAATCATAAATAAATCTTATCCAAAAGTAAATATTAAAAAATAAGTGGGAATTAATATTCCCTATAGCATTTGTGATATGGTTAGAAAGCAGTAATTAGAAAAGAAACCAAGTTTCAACCACATTCTGCATAAGAAAAAAATCTGTAAGTTCCAAGTATATAGTGTTCTTTGTCCCCATCTCAGCATAATAAATCAAAGATTAATATCTCCATTGCTACAGATAACGAGTCCCACTGCTTTTTATTAGCATATTGAAAAATTCAAAGTTGAATATTTAGAAGCAAAAAAATAATCATCAGGATTGTGTCAATGTCAAAGTAAAATCTAACCAAGAATTGGCAGGAACGTCCAGGGAATTTCAAAGTCCTCCACCCCTTGATATCACATCCATGTCATTTCTTTAAGAGAAAGACAAAATATATGTTCCCTTTTATAGAAAAGAGATATCATCATCAAATTATATGTTATTCTGAAGAAACACATATGGGATCCCCAAACCATATTCTGCGATCTCTACTGTGAAGTATTGCATGACAATGGTGTTGATCTTAGGTATTCTTCCGTTTGTCTGTGTGTGTGTGTCTGTCTGTCTGTCTATCTGTCTGTGTGTATATATGTGTGTGTATGTGTGCGTGTACATGTGTGTGTGTTTGTATGCCTGTGTGTGTCTGTGTGTATATATGAGTGTGTGCCTGTGTGTCTATGTGTATGTGTGCGTGTACATGTGTGTGTGTTTGTGTGTGTGTATGTGTGTATGTGTTTGTGTATCTATATTTGTGTTTATAAATGTGCAAATGCACATGAGCCACAGTGGTCATATGAAGATTACAGGGCAAACTCTGGTGTAGGTCTTCACCTTCCACCTTGTTTGGGACAGGGTTTTTGTTTGCCATTATGTATGCCAACACAGCCGGCCTACAAGCTCCCAGTAATTGTCTTGTCTCCACTTTCTACCTCACAGTAAGAGGTCTGGGACTACAGACACATGCTTCCATACCCTACTACAGACATATGCTTCCATACCCAAGCTTACTTCAATTTTCTAGATTTGAACTCACACTTGGAGGACAAGGGCGTTCCTGTCTCCATACATTCTTAATTTCACAATTTCACAGGTAAAATCAAATAAAAAACTCCATTTTTGTTATGCAAACTTTTTATTCAGGCACTGATATAAAAATGCATTTGTAATTGTTTTCTGTGCACTGGACAGAAAGGGTTTTAGGAGCACTTTATAGGCAGAAGCTCCTTGCTCACATTACTTACACCAATTATGTGGGAGGTCTGCTTCAATTCTCTACAAGTGAATTAACCCAAAATTAATAACATATAAACTTCATAGCACCTTTAAGTGAAATGAGGTTGAGTCTTTTAGCTACATATGTGCATTTAGTTACAAATGAAACAGTTGAGCAATGCTATAGTAGACACCCAGCACCCACTTGGGTAGTCACACCCTCTTATAATCCCACTTCCAGAGAAACCAGCATCCCCTTCTAGTGTCCATGGCCTTCTGCATGCATCCTGTATACACACAGACGAGCATCTGCAGAGACATACACACTGAATAAAAGAAATATTAAAAAGAAAGAGAAAAACTTGACTTGGGTAGGAAAACCCTAAGTAATGGCTCTTAAGAAGTAGCTTTGATTTGAACTTTTGAATATTCACTGTTAAGTTTTTAAAAATATATTCAAGTGCTACACAGTTTCAGTGGGCATTGGTTAAGTAACATCTTACAAAAGGGTGAAGTATGTGTGTACTCTTTCAGTAAATGTGTATCCACACACATGATGCTGTACACAAACACTTGAGATTAGAATTATGACCTGGGTACATTGATGGATGAAGTCTCATAAGGCTCCAACCCTACATGATGAATTACATCCGTTAATGACTGCTGAGGGAGAGACAGAGAGACTCGGCCTGCTCAGGAATCAAGACCTCTGACTAGTGAGTGATACAATCCCAAGCAGTGATCAAAACACATATACAAAGGAGTCACATTGAATGAACTCAGTGTCTTGCATTTATAAAGGTGTGTGTGTGTGTGTGTGTGTGTGTGTGTGTGTGTGCGTGTGTGTGTGTGTGTGTGTGTGTGTGTGTAAAAAATAATTTAAAAATCAGTGACCAGGAACTCAGGTAGAGACTGATGTGTGATGAGGTGGAGGAAGGAGAGCATCGGAGTATTATGTAAATACAGTACTCATATATGAAATAACACATACAAAAGGAATTTAGAGGAAGGCCTGGTTGCAGATGTCTTTAATTCCAGCACTTAGAAGGCTTCTTCAGGTGGGTCTCTAAGCCCAAGACCATCTCGGTCTACAGGGTGAGTTCCAGAACAACTAGGAAAACAGAAAAAGCCTGTCTTGAAAAACCAACCAAACAAACAAACAAAAATTTAAGGGGACAAATTAATATAAATAACTTTTGTATTATAACATCTACAGCTCATTGACAAATCAGAAAATCCCGTGAGAAACCTCATTTATTCATTAGTTATGTGAGGAAATTAACATTGAAACTGAACCATTTTGTGCCTTGTCTGCAGAATGTGGCTTTAAAATGACTCTTTACTCATCTAGAAAGACAAGTGCCAGGGCCCTGGCCAGAGTGTAATCTCGGCATGCAGAGAGTCCTCTGCAAATTACACTCATTTTATTTTAGTCTTCTTGTTTACAGAAAGGAAATGGTATTTACAATTTCTCTAGTTTCTTTTAAGTACCAAGAGAGAGTTACCTAACTTTTCCCAATTTCTTATGTTTACAAAGATGTTTACTCACCAATAACTTCCCTCCGTTGAGGCAGACAATTAACGGGCCCTTAGAATGCTGCAAGGAAATTCTTCTAAATGTAGTATGTTTCATTAATTTTTTCCCAATTTCATTGATTGTCTTTTGACCATATGTATTCCCCTCATTCTCACAGATCTGCTCCCTCTCCCTTTAATTCCCCAGATTACTGTCCTCCACCCACATAGACAAAGAAACTACCAGATCAGTTGCCAGTTGGCACTCCAGCTATTCCTGTGGAACTGAAGTAGATTATGTCAAGTAACAGGTAAAACCAAAATTTACCACAGAAATAGCACAGCAGTTCATATCTCACGTAAGCTTCTCATGCCAGAGGGACTGCGCTGCACAACTGCTTTGTTTCCTCCGGCTATGAGGGTTAGCATCTTGACATTGACTTCCATAGTTGCAGCAGCAACTAACCATGCATTTGGCTTCCCAGTCACATGGGCACTCCTAATTTCAACATAGTAGAGACTAGACATCTAGCATGGCTCTTAGAGAAGGGGATCCTAGCAATACTATAGTCTAACCAGTAACTGTGGCTAGATGAGCAATGTTTGTCATGAGTTTCATCATTTCTTCAAACACTCCATACTGGGACAGAACCTTAATCTCAGTCATAAATCACCCACATGGCCTTGTACTGAGCACACTAAAGGCTCAGTTGTGCCTCCCACTGTCACCAAGCCTGCCCTTACTCCCTTCCTTCGAATATTTACTGAAAGACATTATTCCTTCAGATTCAGTGCTGTATGGCAGTACCTGACACATAACAAGGTGCCTGATGTCAACTACAGTCTGATTTAACATTCATTCTCAGAAAATACATTCTACTGAAGAAAAGAAGTGCTTCTGCATCCCCATGAAAAAGAATTAAGTAGAACTTTGCGACTTGCATGGACACCATGGGCTACTGTCCTGTAGGAATGTCTTCAAAACCATTCTCATTATAGGCAGACTGAGCAATCAGTTCTCTCGGTGGTCGTTTAATTTTTAAAAGGAATACCAAGGATTTATTCTGATGCATGATTTGTACTCCTGCTATCCTTTGCAGGTTTTTCCTAAGCCAATCATAAATGCAGTGTTGAAGAAAAAACTTAAATGACATTTACAGAATATTACTGCTTATCTGCATAAAGCCTCCCATGTAATACAAGCCTATTTAGAAGAATTCAACAAAAGTTTATACCCTCAGAGTTCAAAACAGTTTCTGAGGGTCCATTTCATATCTTCATGCAATAATTGCCTCCAGTGCATTTTTCAACTTCCGTTTTATAGTAGGCAAGCATCCTTCCAACTCATTACCCACTATTACTGACCCATTCTAGAATATTTCCAGGGAAAGTATGCTTGAAAATAGATTTCCCTCCTCAAATAGTCTATCCTGGTTATGGTTTTCCCTCCTTCTACGCCTTCAAGTTACTCCCAAAACCTTCTCATTTGAACCCACCTCCTTTCTGTCTCTCATTAGAAAACAAGCAGGCTTCTAATGGATAATACCTAAATAAAATAAAATAAAATTAGCATACCAGAATAGGACAAAACAAACAAATAGAAGAAAACGAGCCAAAGAAAAAGTACAAAACAAAAATAGACACAGATACAGAGACCCATCCATTCACATACTCAGGAACCCCATAAGAACATACATACACAAAAGACCTGAAGGATATATTATAATAGAAATGTAAAATAAGCTAACTATTGTAAAGCCTGGACATGGCATGAGACAAGCAGCCTCCAATGATAGCGTTCAGTTCATTTTCTGTTGGCCTTCTACTACTGATAGTGCAGCTTAGCCTTAAGAGTACTTTCTTTCCCAAGTGAGACTCCCTTGGAGAAAACTAAATATTCATTTGCAAGTAGTTATCAGTTGGAGGTCGCTTCTGGGTTAGGGATAGAGCCAGATGTCCACTTCTCTTTCCAGCCCTTGTATTTCATTTGGTGTAGACCAGGAAGGCCTTGTGCATGCTGCCTCGGTTGCTGTTAGTTCATATATGAATTCAGCCTGCTGAATGAGAAAACCTTGGTGTCCTTTACCCACCCCTGTCTCTTCTTCCCTATGCCTTGAAAGGAGGAATTTGATGAAGACATTCCATTTAGTGCAGAGTGTTCTAAGGCCTCTCACTGTAACATGTCTGACTGTGAGCCTTTGATTGTGTCCCCATCTGCTTCAGAAAGAAGCTTCTCTGATAATGACTGAACAAAGCATTGATTGGTGAGCATCGCAAGACGTCATTAGGAGTCATTTTATTGCTATGTTTTTGTTGGTTTGCTTGCCGTTAGAGAAGCAGTAGTTGGCTTTCCCATAGGTCTCTGGACTATCTATCTAGTCTCCGGTTGTTAGTCACCTGAGGAGTGTCAACTGTGACCAGTTGGTTACATTAGTCAATATATCTGTTGTCCTTAATGCAACATTTTTGTGTTTCCAGGACTTTCTGAAGGCCGGCCTTATTTTACCTAGTAGTCCTACTGTATGTTGTCAAGTTTCAGTGCAGACCTAACTTTACAAAGAGCCAGACATCACCCAGACAAGACCCACATGCTTGGTGGAGTTCCCTGCATAAGTGGTTCAAACCAACCTCACCCCTCACAGAGTTACAAGACGGAAGCAACATGTCAAAGGGTCGTTATATTAGAAAGATGTGATCTTGCTCTTAGGGTTCTGTTCAATACTTGAACACAAATTGACAGAAAGGCTATATTCCACATTAACACAATTAGATTTCCTAAACATGGAGCCCAAGAGCAGAACTTCCTTGTTACATAAATTGGATCTGCAACCCAGCCTTCTTCGCTCTGGGTCATATGCAAAAGTGAAAGCCTTATGGTTCAGTTCACTCAATAAAGGAATAACTCATCCTGTTACAGTGTGCCTTCTTCCTGAATTCAAAAGTAACAACAGACATATTTTCAGGGAAACAAATGTCAAGAAGCAACCACTTGTCTTGAACTTTGTGGAAAATATCCTGGACTCCCCTAAATCCACAGACAGTAGACAGCACTCTTTAAAACTTTGTGAGGATTGCCTGCCTGCCTCCCCCTTTCTGATATTCATGTACCTGTGCAATGTAAGCAAAGCAACTGTTGTTCCTGCTAACCAAGATATAAGACTATCAAAAAGGTAATCAGGGATGAAGACACATGGAATACCCGGATGACCAGGACTTGGGATTTAAAGCAAACAGGGTTTAGTTTGAGTCTTTTGCAATGAAATCTCTGCAAAATCTTATGAGCAACAGTCATTGGCCATTCTCTAAGGTCTGCCTCTCTTCTCAAGCAGAACAAAGTTCAGTGGAGCTAAAATAGAATTCATATGCACTGTGTATGTTTCTATTCAATGTTGTCCCTGTTGGCTTATATTTTCAGAGATGTGGTGTTTCGTTTACTTCCATTGTATATTTTATGGGGGAAGTAGGAATTCTAAGGATAAGATACTATTAAAATTTGGGTCAGGGACCATGTGTTTAGTGGTTAGAAAAGTACTCATAATAGAGACCTTCAGGACACTAGCAGGTGAACATAATGAAATGAAACCTTTTACAGGTGGAAGCAAGTAATGTGCTAGATTATTAGATATTAATGATCTCTATGGTAGTTCTTGTCCCTCATATTTACAGAGAAATTGGATTCCAATGGAAAAGTTCAAAAAGAAAATGATCATGTTTAATATGATGGCATTCCATAGTTTTACTCAAGCCACCAATTCTGTTCTTTATTACAAGGCTCCTGTGAGCTTAGTAGGGGGATGGAAACCCATACTCCAACAATATGTACTATTGCTTTTCAGTACACAACTCACATCAGATATTTGTACACAAGTCTTCAAAAGAATTTTAACTTGAAATGTAATTAGGTCATTATAAGCCCCAGGCATTTCAGTTGTAGGGAAGCATGTGCATTCAACCACAGCAAAATGTTCTCTGCATTCTACTAACTGATAAAAAGACAATTTTCATCTTGAGTGTAACTTAACTTCTGCCATTTGGCCTTGACTACACACATTGAACTCATTGCTAACTTCAAGGACAAGGGCTTCCTCGCTGTACTCTTGAAATGTAAAAATCTACAATACTTTCCATGGATATAGCAGCCGTTTGCCAGGAAGCCCAGTGTTTCCAACTGTCCATTAAAAGCAATGTTTTCTGAGTCCTCCTTCTGTAGAGACTTGGAGAATGGGTAACTATGTCACAAATGATCAATTCACTCAAACATTTCTATTTTTCTACATCAGTGCTAACCGGTGGAAGTATAAGGCCAGATGTAAGCCACATGTACAATTCTAAATTTTCTAGCATCCAGATTTTAAAACAAAGTAAAAAGAAACAAGTAAAACGGCTTTCAAAACTTACATTTTGTTTAACTTAATATGGCCAAGATGTCACCCTTTCAACATGGAACCAATAAAAAAGAGGTAGAGTTGAGATGCTTCACTCTTCCTTTTTGCACAATTTTACACTTCAAAACATCTTATTTGGGACTTGACGCATGTCAAGTGCCTGATACCACATGAGTTCCTCCCCTTCTCGATGCCAAGGAATTTCTGACATCTAAGCCTTATTTACTAAAAACATTATTTGGGTCTTAGTTTCAGTTGATACCAAGGACACAGCCAGAACCACTTCCAGCTGCTCAAACTAACTCTTGAATAAAACTCTGTTCTGCATGCCAGAACCTTAGTAAATGCTGATTGAACATGTTTAGAATGCTACCCCACTGATAACTCTTCAGGTTTCTGTTAATCCAATTTATCAAACACTAGAAAGCTTTTCTCTTCTGGAGTTTGGGGTATCTATTGGAAACTGAGTCTGATCTTTGCCCTAGAGGTGACAAAGAATTGAGGCTTGGACAAGTCTTCCTGAATACATTCACCAAACCTCTATTTGTAGAAGGACTATTGCTTTTCAGTACCCATTCCAAATAAGATATTTATGATCAGGATTCAAAAGAATTTTCACTTGAAATGTAAATAAATCATTATAAATCCAAGCTATTACAGTTGTAGAGTATTCAGTCACAACAAATGGTTGTGAACCAGTGAGGCAGGTCCAGCTTGCTACAAAGGACTGGATGGCCCTTCTTCCTGCCTAGGAAATGAAGGGATGTTTAGATTTGTAGAGGATGGGTTTTCAAATCTATCGGAACATGTCCATGCCATTCCTTTCTGGTTTCTAGTGGTCTGTACTCTCCTCAATCAACTCTCTAACCCTTGGATGAGCAAACCTGGAAACTAATTTTATATTGTCTTACATGCTGGGTCATATTTTCAACTACCACAACTATACAGCTACAAGGAAAAAGAAAGATTCTTTGTGTCTCTAATCCAAGAAATTCAGGCGAATCTTTTTTATAAATGATTCAAGGACATCAGAAGCAGGAAGCCCAACATGTAAGTCTTTTATACATTTTCATAGGCTTATTATAGGAGGCAGAAAAATCAGCTAAGGTGCCTCAATTGGCACTTCAGCACAGGTGAGAGCAGGTGACACACACTGGCACCATGTCACTACCAGGGCCTCACTCACATTTCATTCATTTCAAATCTTGCAAGTGAGATAACAAATCTCAGATTTCCTCCTGCATGTACAATAGCCAGCCACAAGTCCCAATTGCACAATTGGCCTGTCTTCTGAAAATCTGAATCTATCATGGAGAAGTGAGGTGAAAAAGCCAGAAATCACTCCAGTTATTTTTATTTAAAAATTTAATACAAACTAGTTGTGTACTGTACACTCTGCAAATCTAGAGGACAAGGTGCCAAAGGTTTTCAACACAGAGTTATAGTAACTGTTGGGAGAGGTATGTAATTGATGTGATTTTAACATTTTACGTTGTCTGCATGTATCAAAAATATGCAGATTTTCATCATTTGTCAGTTTAAAAAATCAACTTAAAATGATTAATACAGATAATAGTGAATTACAAAATTATCAAGCTAAGCATGAGTCACGTACCTTTAATACCAGAATCCCAGTGTTGAAGATCACAAGGTGGAGGCCAGGCCAAAATATACCTGTGAGTTCCAGGCTAACCTGAACTACACAGCAAAACAAAACAAAAAATAATAATTTCAAGAGACAGAACTGATATGAAAAGTGTTTTGATGTGAGATTTCTCAGTCAATCAATGAATTAATGGCTAATGTATTGTGCTAGTTCTAAAATTCCAAAATGTCCCCAATTTGGCACCATAGTATCAAATACTGTGCTAATTTGTATCTACTTGGCATGTAACACTGACCATTTCACGTTATCTTCACAACAGCGTGGCAACCTGGGTTGTATTGACTCCATTCTGTGCATGATGAAACTGAGTAGGGGAGAAATTAAGACAATTCTCCTGACATGACACACTATCAAATCCAGGGACAGGAGCCCGTACTCTCAGTTGCTTTCCCTACCCACGGAGGCCTTCTCGGTAGTAAGCTTCATCTATTATTAATAATTGCAAAGTCAGCATGTATAAGCTAGAAAATTACCACAGTTCTCCAATTAACCTGTGGTTACTTAAACAGCCTTTAGTGCTCTGTTTCAGGAACCAGCTAATGAATTTCAGTATAAATGATTGTACAAGTGGGAAACAAAGGTCATGAAAAAAATGGAACACTTCATAACAAGTGCTACATAAAGGGCTTTTTATTTCTCCAAAATCAATTTCAAAGATTGAACTCTCAGAGCAATAGAATGAATTTTAATTCAGGAGCTATTCAGTTTGTTCTAATAAAAATAAAAAATTTAAAACAAAGTAATAATGATATATCAATTTCTTAACTAAAACACTTTAGTTGCATAGGCTAAATAAGATAACCATACTAGATAGTAAAATATACAATGTGTCGATGGCTGATGCTCTTCAACTCAGGGAGCTAGCCACCTCTGGGAAAGGAGGAATAGGAAGGCTAGCAGAAACAATAGCAGAATATATATATATATTTCTACTGGAAAAAATAACATAAATGTGGCAAAATAATTATATTTTATTTATGTAGTGAAAACTGAATGCCTGTTGTATGTGTTTAATTTTCTTTGCCTGTGAAATGTTTCATAAATTAAAATTATAGAGTTTTAAGAAATCATCAGAAAACAATCACAATGCCAGCAGCTACCATTAAGTAATACAAAATACTTGGCATGCTGTGTGTCTTATTAGCACCCTAGTTTGAAAACTGACAAAACTGAATAGAACATGTATTCAGAATTGGCACAGTTCTGTTAAAATGAAATCAAAAGATAAAAGAAATGGGCATTTGTGTAAAATTTAAATCTTAGTAAATAGGCTTTTGATGTATTGTGATTTCAATGTGCATTCAGGTCAGACATGGCCTCATGACATTTTTTAAAAGATCTATATAGACAGGATTTCTTGTAACTAATTTTCTTTTAAAGAAAAAAAACCCATGTGCTCTGATATAACTTAGATTCAAGAATACAAAGAAATGTATCGCAAGCTAAGTTATGCAAACTATACTTGAACATGTATAGTGTATTATAGTTTTGTAAGTAAATAAGCCATGTTTTTAAATTACTTTTCAATGTTGAAAGAACTAATAGAAACCCACAAAATCCTTTCACAAAGAATTCAGAAAGCTCAATTACCATTTTAAGAATAGGGGATAGTCAAAGACACACTCATTAATGAACATGTTCTGAACATAATCTGTCAGACTATTCACTTCCTAATTTAAGCAGGGTATTACTCTGAAATAACTAAACAAGGGGCACCTGACTCAACCCAGCCTCTAATGTACATGAGGCTTCCTGTAGCTTTTCCCTGGGTCTACTTCCAGCCCATATTTCCTCAAATGACAATAGCTGTGCAAATAGAAGTTCAAAATTAAAAAAGAAAAAAATTCACAATTATACTCAATAATAACATAATGTTTTCCTTTCAGTTCTAAATAAAATAATGAGAACTTCTGCCAATAAGTTCTGTTATTGCCATTCTATCTTTATGTAATACATTTCTCTAAACCTTGATTTGTATAGATTAGTGTAAATGTATTAACTTTGTAAAAGTAGTTGGATGGGCTTTAAGGCTTTGTCATTGATGTCCACAAGTGACAAGACAGGTGACTGAGTGAAAAACTGAGATGCAACTTCATTTCAGTAATGGAAGATGAGTTCTTCTTTGACTGCTGTTGCTCTTCCACTGCCTCTGATAGCTCACACAAGTTGGGCATTTATGCAGTTTTGTCTTGGAGTGCTTTCACAAATGGATCAAAGAAGTAAAAACAATAATTGACCAAACTCAATCATTTTAGTCACTTACATCATATTCACTTAAGTTTGTTTTGTAGACAACTGTGAGAATCAATCAATTTAAACATAGACAAAATATCAGCAATATGTTAGCAATTGGATAACCTGACTGTAAAATAAAAGTAGTGTGGTACAATCTTGACATTCAGCAGGCATTATGCCGCCCAGTAAGGAACTATACAATCCTTTACACGGATAGGTCGCCTATCTTTTCTATTGTGTCCGTGTAACCTACTATAACTGATAGGTCAAAACTGATGATTACAGCCACTTGGAGTGCTAGAAATATGTTATTTAGTAATTTACTAATTCATGAATATCAAACAACTTCTAATAATTACTTACTCACTCTGCTGACGCCTATGCTGCACTGAGCATTTGTTCTTTAACTTCCATCACCCAGATGTTCTTATTACTATGTTTGAGATATTAGCATTTCTCAGACAACAGTTTCATGTACAAATTCTTTTATACCAAATCATACATATATTCTATCCCTTGCAATTTTAGCATACAGGTAATATGATCTGTGTTGGCTTCAGGTTATTGTTAGTTGAGACCTATCCATAAAAACTGACTCTGTGAGTAGGGAGAGATGCTAGCTAACTGGAGAGAATATTTGAAGAGTCATCCTTAACTATGACTTTGTTATTCGATATCCTCCTCTAGTTACAATATTTACTTTAGAGCATGGTGCTAGTCATTTATGCACTCAGATAATAAACAGGACAATAACTAACTGACCTTCCTCAATCTTGCGCTTTCTCGTATGTGTATTTATTCAAGTGTTCCATAACCTGATTTTTTGCAGTTGCTTTAATTTTAAGCAGTGAGTACAAGTATTTGAAAAGCAATTTTATCATCTCAGTATATCAATGAAGGTTTCCAAGTGAACCAAGGGCTTTCCATACATACACTGAATACATACATACATCTTTCCTTCTCAAGGTGTGTGGTCTATGGTGTATGCTTTGCACTAGGTATACCCCACACTGAAGCTCTTTTTCTTTTTTCTCTTCTTTTTTTTATGTTTTTTTAATTGAAAAATAAAATCATTCATATTACATCTCAATTGCTATCCCATCCCGTGCATCCTCCCATTCCTCCCTCCTGCTTTCACCCCATTCCCCTTCCATATGACTATGACTGATGGGGACCTCCTCCCCCTGAATATGATGCTAGGGTATCAAGTCTGAAGCTCTTTTTCAACTCAGTTTTATCTTTCTTCCCCAATGCTTGTTTTCAAGTTGGAGAAAACAGTATATTCCTATAAAAATATTTAATAGTATCCATATTAAGTTTAAAGAACATGCCTCCTTCCCCTCTTAGTATTCACCACAGGCATGGAACTCATATGATTAAAATGTATACAAATCAGGGGCTGTAGAGATGGCTCAGCCATTACAGACTAGGCTAACAACTAGAGAGAGAGAGAGAGAGAGAGAGAGAGAGAGAGAGAGAGAGAGAGAGAGAGAGAGAGAGAAAATAAATAAGAGAAACAAAAATTCCAAATCAGGTCTGGAAAGGCTTCTTTTTTTCACCTACAGGTTAACTCAACACCCCACGTTGATGGATGCCCCTCTAGACAGGCTGCAACATTACAAACTCTCACCAGTAGGTCCGGAAATAGTCAGCCTGACAGATATACAACTACATTGACTCTTTTCATTTTTATTTTTTCCATTATTGATGACTCGAGAATCTACTTTGTATGGAGTGATTATTTGGGCTTCCTTTTCTGTAAATGGCTGCAAAAACCCACATCACATTGAAGCTGAATAAAACAAATCAACAGATAGAAAAGAGCCCTAAGATAAGTCACAAGAATTAGAGATCCGCTCATTCACACATTCAGAAGTCCCATAAAATACTAAGCTCAAGGCTATAAGACATACACAGAGGACCTGGTGTAGATGAGTGCAGGCCCTGTGATTGCTGTTTCAGTCTCTGTGAGCTCATGTGAGTTTTGCTCAATTGATTTAAAAGGTCTTGTTCTCCTCGTGTCTCCCATCCTCTCTGGCTCCCTCACTCCTTCTGGCTCCTCTTCCACTGGGTCCCCTGTCACTTTTTTTTTTCCAAATGATTCGTTCCTCACATGGTTCAAACTCAAGACCTGGCCATCAACAGTGTCAGAATTGAAAGGAACAGCGAACTAAAATAGGAATTTTTATTTTCAAGTCTCTACTAAATGTTTCTAATGTGCTAGCAGAGTAGAGAGTATTGCTTCAGGACCACAGCCTTCTTAGCCTTAGCCTTCCAGCCATTATAAATCTGTGGCAAATTATAATGTTTACTAAATTGAAAGGATTTTTTATTCATGTCCTTCATTTTAATTTCATTAATGTGGAATGCCTTAGATAAAAAAATCCAATGAAGGATTTGCTTTAACAATAAAAGGAATCTTGCCTCTCAGGGTTTTTTTAAAATATAATTTTACTAACTATAATTTTCAGGAACATAACTTTCAAGTACATATGCAAATTATGTGTGTCCAGCTCTCTTCATTCTTCTTGTTCATATTTTATAAAAGTTTAGTTTTGATAAAAATACTAGAACTTATACATAATAATTCTAGATACTTTGGACTTTCAGGAGAAATAACAATCTGATTGAATTCACTGTTTTTTTCAGGGTATGACAATTGTAAGGCTGCTTGCTATGTAAACTGCTTACTTTACAAAAAGCCTCCATTTGTGCAAACTAGGGTCACCGTCCTTTATCACAGTAATTATTGCCTTCAACTAGAGATAATGTGCCTGATTTTCCAAGTATGTTTGAATCCTATCTCTTAGGAGTCACTGAGCCTCGGTCAATAATGCAAAAATTGACCTAACACCAGTGTCTTAGATCCATTTGTGAATGAACCAGTAGGTCATTTCTGTTTGTAGGTATTAGTTCACACCCAATCTTCAATTGTCTTATTTTCTTTTCATCTTTAGTGCTCAATAAAAATTCATACTGAGGTTCAGAAACCTAAAATTAGGAAGTCTAATAAACATGTACCGGACAACTATAAACCACAGGAAGTAAATTTCTTTGTTCAACTGAACACAATCATCTATAATGGTTTCCTTATAAAGAAAAAAATTAAAAAATCAAAACCTTAGCTGGTCTTATGTTAGGACAAATTTTGATAATTTTACTTTGCTTACCTGTTGTTTTATCATTAAATGTCCATGAGAATTTTTGCTCAATCCATTAAGAACTTAGAGCAATTAATGTTATATACAGATGTGGTTTACTTAATTAGAAGAATCATTAAATGGTCTTTGAGAGAAAACCTGAAAAATAATAGTCATCATAACTAATGAATTGCTTTTATTATTTCATTAGAGCAAAACAGCACAAAAATTTATTTTTATGTGCTTCTCTCTTTAGATGTGTACTTCTGTTCAATAGTTTTTGTTTGGTAATAAATCCTAAAGATAATAAGGCCTCTAAAAAACTGGAGCAAGAGTAATTTGCAAGTGACTTAGACAAAATCTACCTTAACTTTCCTTATTTGGTCAACCAATCACTAAAACAAACTTATGTTAATTTGTGCATATTTGATAACTTTGTTTTAATCTTAGAAGTGACATAAATAAAATTCATTTATGAAAATTGTCAAAGAAAATATTTGGAATATCTAGTAACTACTTCCTAGAAGAGACGAATGACAGCACCCTTCTTCACCCATATATCCTATGGCTGAAATCAATGGTGTTGGATAAGTTTAATTTCACTCTTATAGCTGAAAATCTTAGACTCCCAGAGCTTTGTGCTGACATATTGAGATCTGTTTATACCACATATTCAGGATGATATGAAAAGAGGCACACTGTGTGTCTTCAGTATTTCAGGGAAGCATAGCTGAAATACATAGTTTTAAACATAGCTAAAAGAGGGAACTGTTCTGTGTGCTATAAAATTGTATGGTTTTTGCATTTGAAAATAGTTCTGTTTTTAATTGGCATTAGATAATATTTAAATGAAAAGCGTTATTTTGTGTGTGTGCAGTAAATGCTGAAATGTATACGTTACATATTTTACAATAAAAACATACCCATGTGCATGCATGCAACTCACGATCACCATTAATACTGAGAACACAATTCAATAATGGTGTTGAAGTAAGGCAGGTCAAAGCTCGGACTACATCCCCCAGAGTATAATGAGATCAGCTTCAATTAAACCCAGTCTCTGTGAGCAGAGCAATATATTGGTTCACATGAAACTTGTTCTACAAAACTCATTTGCATTTATTGATGTTTTGTCCAATCACACTTTAAAACTTAAATCGTAATGTAACTCTCTGAAAGTCCCCAAACTGTTCTTCAGATGAAAGCAAATACATTTTAACAGGAAATATTGCTAATTTATATTCTGTAAATATGTATGATATATCTGCAAACTCCACATTGTGGAGACATTTACCATTCGTATTGTACTGCTCACAAGTGTAGAACTGCCAAAGACACAAATAGAAAGCTACAACTCTCCTTTTGGAATCCTGTGGTTTTCAGATTAGCAGAGATGTAGTGAAAAACCCAAAGCATAGGCCAGAATCAGAGCTTTAAGCAGAAGAATGTAGGATAACGTGAAGCTCCAGGCCGAAAAAGAGTGAGGAACTCAGAGACTCAGAGACTGTGGGTAGAGAGGCAACCTCTAGGCACATGGCGCATTTATTTTTTTATTCATTCCACAAGAATCATCTCCTTATTCAGTAAGTTCCTTAGATATCATTATTCAGGATCATCACTTCTATAAATGCAAATTTTTGTTTACAGTTACTCACATAACACTGGCATTAAACCATGAATGGCTAATAGAGTTTGCACTGTCCACCCAAGGGATTTGGCCGACCTCATTTGTTGTTACATTCATTCCCAAATATGGCTTGAACAGCCGGATTTGTCTTTTAACTCATGAATGTCATTAGATCTCTGCCTTATATGGAGTATTGATCTCAGTTCTCCAACGTATTGTCAGGTGCTAAAGTAGCTATGTTTATGATTTTAAAAATGTGTGTGTGTGTGTGTGTGTGTGTGTGTGTGTGTGTGTGAGACGAGGAAGCTGTTTCTTACTTTGCCCCTGAAAGCCATCCTACATCCCTACATTACACACAGTCCTCAGTATGAACCTCTGGCCATCTGCTACATTGGCACAGTGCCTGCTTCCAAAAAGAAAATAAATGAGAAAGAAATCAAAGGGATAGGGGTAAGCCACTATCTTTTCTTTGCCATAGGTGCTAATAACCTTCAGTTTATCCCGGCAATATTCTATGTCCCATCAATTATAGATTATCCAGGAAGAAATCACTTCAGTTCAAGAACAAAACAGTGGTTCCCCCGGCTTCTTTTCAAAAGGACCCATCTGCTAATTAAGAGTTCAAATCACCTTGTCTTGAAGTCTTTCATTTAAACTGCCCTTCTGCTTGAATCTGGCCTATGTCTTCATTATGGACCTCTTAGACTACAGGAGGATCAGGTGAGCACAAAGGCCAGGATGCCCTCAACGTGGTCATAAATAGATACTTGAAGACTTAGTGGGAACCTATTATTGTTTGTCAATTAACATAAATTATTTCAATTTTATAAATAGAAGTCAGGTTACCTTACTATTTGGGGGCCTTAATTTAGACAGAAGGTTTCTGCACATGAGATTCTTCCATTGTTTGTAGGTTTTTAAAATTGATTTCAATTTTCTGGGACCCACTATTATGTCCTCAACTTCAGCTTCCCAAGTTGTTCTCTCTTCTCTGTGTGCTGACAGAAGCAATGTAGGAAAAAAAAAAAAAAAAAACAAGACTGCAACATAAGGGAGAGGAAGCAGGATTTGGGAAAGATTCATGTTCAGATTTAAAAAGTTATTCTCCTCAAGTGTATGTTATTATGTTATTTAATTGTTTATGTCTAGATATTCAATGTCCATTTCTCAACACTGTAAAAAAAAAAAAAAAAAAAAAAAAAAAAAAAAACATCAAAGCTACTCAGCATGGATTAAACTAAGACTTCTCCATTTCTTTACAATGAAATTTCTTCCCCAAGTTCCTGAAACTTCTTCCAGCAACCCAGAATCCTGTAGTTCAGTTTATAGGGTCTACCTACTATCAGATGCACTGGTCTCTGTAATTCATTCTCCAACCTCTGTGAAGAAAAATTAAATAATGTACATGACCCAATTCTCTCATTTTCTTTGGCCATAAAAGTATAACCATATCATTAACCAAGATTATGAGAAAATATTTTCATTCTTTTCCCTGTGATGTGACATGTTATCAACTATGTGGAAAATGCAATACAGTGTGCATTATCATGGGAAGCTCACAGTTGTCAGAAAATATCTCTGAACATAGGAATTCTTAATACAGATTTTAATGGTATCGTAGTTCATCCTCTGTGGTCAGTGATACTTTGCTATATCAATATGAGAGTCTTAGGTAAAGACACTTGCTGCCAAGGCTAATGACTAGAGTTTGATTCATGGATCCCTCACGATAGGAGAAAACCAAATCTGTAGTTTTGTACTTTGATCTTCACACATGGTCCTTAACAGGTGTGTACTCACATGCATACATACATATACAAAATAAAAATAAACACATATAAAACCAAATGCAAAAATTACAAAAGACAAGCTAACTCAAAAGAAAGCTAAAAGAACCATTCTGCGGTATATTTAAAAGAAAGTCTTCCCAGATCTAGCCAATGGTCAGAATATTCTCCACAGTTGAGTGGAGAGTGTGATACGACTTTCTCACGTACTCTGGTGCCTCACATTTGACCATGTCCCCTGGAGGGGGAGACCTGGTGGCACTCAGAGGAAGGACAGCAAGTAGCCAAGAAGAGACTTGATACCCTATGAGAATATACAGGGGGACGTAATCCCCCTCAGGAACAGTCATAGGGGAGGGGAATAATGGGAAAATGGGGGGGGGGAGGAATGGGAGGATACAAGGGATGGGATAAACATTGAGATGTAACAAGAATAAATTAATAAAAAAAATTAAAAAAAAAAAAAAAAGAAAGTCAGTCTGTTTTTCTGGACTACTATATATTAATTACTAAATACACTTAAGGCCTCATAGAGTATTTCATCTGTTTCCTATATGTAGTCATGCTACATGGTTTAGGAATTTATTCCCACTGGGTGTAACCTTTGTCATCCAGATTCAGTAAATGCTTAACAGGCACAGGCCAGGACCATGTGTGTTTTGCTTTAAGGATAAGTAATCTGCACTGAGACAGACAGCCCACGAGAATATTCCTCCCATATGTCAATACCATGGTTCCTTTTGCAGCATGCCTAATATATCATGTCATCAGCAAGGTCACAGCGAGACAATGGTGATGAGAACCCAGGGTCAGAACTGTTGGGCCTAAGATTCTTCTGAGGATCTGATATGACTGTCTAGCTATAAAAATCCTGTGCCAGGATCTTATCTCTGATAAAGCCACATCAGAAACTCCAGTTCAGCATAAGGACAACAAAAAGTAAGGTATTTACATAGTGCCTTGTCTACAACTCTAAGTGCATTGTATTGGAGAGTGAGAAGGCATACGGGCCATCCTCAGCCTATAAATCTTCTCTGTCCAGACACAAATGTCCATGAGAATGAACAGGCTTCTCCTCCCATTCTCAGGCAGCAACCCTTTTTTTTTCTTTTTTTCTTTTTTTTTTTTTTTTTTTTTTTTTCTCTCTCTCTCTCTTTCCTGCTTTATTGTCTTCACCTTTCCATGGGACATAACTCTTGTAAATATACTGAGGGGAAGAAGTGACTGTCTGCTCTTTGGACAGTGTGCAAGTTAATTTATCATGCTCTGTTAGCAGTTTGAACACAAATTCAAGCTATTGTATTTTAATAGTCTCCAACGGTTTATAACTGTGCTTTTTCTCCCACAAGCTGAGAACGGTCAAGGAAACTCTGAATTTAAGTAATTCGTCTCTTCTAAAATAGGTAGTTATAGAAACCTTGTATAATCCCATAGTAAGGATTTAGAAGGATGTAAGGGCAGTGTCCTAAAATGAGTTAGAATTCAAAGTTGCCTTCTTGTTTTGTAGTGTTTTCGGCACTCGTTTGGGTTAAATTTTTTTTTAAATGCTATTAAGATTCACTGATCTCTTGATTGGTGTGCAAATAATAGATGTTTTGTGGGTTGATTGACTGATCATTTAGCTCTAAAATTTATCTTTAAATGTATTGGGCATGGTATCAATTTCATTATACAATTTTAAAGCAGTGAGTGGAAATAGCTTTAGTTTTCCATATACAAAACACCACATGTCACACAATTTTCTAAAATTGGCCTTTGTTCATTAGTTTCTTGCTTTGTTTTTTAACAAGCACATGCATTAAATTACTTGAAACAAAGCATATGTACACCTCTCAGTGAAAAATCCAGCACCTTAGTGCCACTTTCCACATCAGAATGAGAATCTGGATGTAGGAATCCATGAAGAACCCAGACTTATACTTGGATAATGCCACTACTTTTTAGATGAAGAGCTTGTCACTGAGAATAACTTAGAAGTAACCCACTTGGAAGTTGAGTCAATCTCAAAGTTCTTAAGAGACTTTGCATGTAAGTTTATAAACACTCCCATGTGTAGACCCCAACAGCAGAGTATTCCATGACATCATGCCTTTGTGTTGATTGTGGCTATCATAATAGTGTTTACCACATTCGCATTTCAGTGCCATAGGCTCAGGTTTGTTTCATTAAGATCAGTTTTCAAAGGCTAATACTGCAAATATTTCTAAAACTAATATAGAACATTCCAAATCTGTGTTTATAACAATGAAAGGAAATGCCGGAACAAAGCAGTATCTATCTCCACCCTTCCCATTCCTCATGTCGTTTTGCCTATCAATCAAACCCCTTTGTATCTTGCAGTGTCAAATTTGCTTTCTCATTCTCACCATTTCTATTTGCAGCTTCTCTAGGCTCAAAAAATATGCATTATAGTATTTTCAAGTCTTCCTATAAGCCCATATTTACCTTTCCAACAGCCTTCTGATGGCCCAGACTATAAATGTTGACAAGAACATGCAGATGAGATCAAGGAGGTGGACAAGATTTTCAGTTTACTTCCGTTTTCCCACTGAATCTTTCTTAATCAAATTTGGGGATTATAGAAGACACAAAGGAACATGATGATGGCAATTATCTCAGTGGCCTTTGAGAGCAATACATCCTCAATGCACTCAAGAAAAGAAAGTATATAAGGCCCTCAGTTTCACCTCTAATTTTAATTTTTATATCTTTAAATTAAATGTGGGGTCCTTGGTACCAATGGCAATTTCTTGTTAGTCCCTCAGTCCTACTTATTACTTGGTATAGTAATATAAATTTATAGATTATCCATAAATATCTATATGAATAATTAATTTCAATAGCAGTATTTTTTTTGTAAAAAACGCAAGCTGAGGACACCATGAGGAGCCAATTAGTAAGCTGGATCCTTCATGGCATCTGCTTCAGTTTCTGCTTCCAAGTTCCTACCTTGAGATGCTCCCTTAACTTCCTTAGATGATGGACTATGACCTCAGAGTTGTAAGATAAAGTATTTGAGGGAGGGCTTTATATATATTTTTGTTGTTGTTATTGTTGTTGTTGTTGTTTTGAGACAGGGTGCCACCATATTTCTGACTGTCCTAGAACTCACAATGTAGACCAGGCTGGCCTTGAACTCAAAGGACTCTGCCTGCCTCTGCCTCTGGAAGTCTAAGACTCAAGGAGTGTGCCAGTACACCCAGCTTTATTTGTAAGATGAAATAAACCCTTTCCTAAATTGCTTTGGTCATGATGTCTTATCACAGCAAGAGAAACTCTGAGTGAGGTCATAACCATGCCTGGCAATGAGTTTGAGGATTTTGAGTGACAAACTTGTGATTTACAATTTTCTCTATTGATTAAATTTTTCTGTGAATAGCACTGGGTTTTGTTTTCTTAACTGGCAATTATGGGAAATAATTAAGTATATCAAACATAAAAACTCATTTTCTTAAAATTATCTTTTGGAAATTAAATGCATCATACCATAAACCATGTTTAACTGTGTCTTAGTGTTCTATTGCTGTTAAGAGACACCATGACCAAGGCAACTCTTATAAAAAGAAATCATTTAATTGTGGACTTACTTACAGTTTCAGAGGGTTAGTTCGTATTCGTGGTGGAACGTGGTACTGGTACAGTAGCTGAGAGCTTTACATCTTAATCCACAAGAAGAAGTCGAGGGCATCGGGGAGAGAGAGAGAGAGAGAGAGAGAGAGAGAGAGAGAGAGAGCGAGCACCTGGGGCAGGCTTTTAAACCATAAAGCCCACACTCACCATGCACCTCCTCCAAGAAGGACTTACCTTTTCCAACAAGGGCACACCTCCTAATCCTTCCCAAACAGTTCATAAACTGGGGACGAAGCATACAGATATATGAGCTATGGGGTCCATTCTCATTCAAAGCACCACAAATTCTATGTATTGTCTCGCAAAGTTTTTCATATTGACTAGTCAGTTTTGTTCCACTTAAATGTTTTTGCCTTTATGTGTTTGGTTTGCTCTGTTTTGAGACGGGATCTTCTGTAGCACTATCCAGCCAGGAGGTCATTCTGTAGACCAGGCTGGTCGTCCACCTTGCAGCCATCTGCCTCACCCCCTGAGTGCTAAGGGGACAGGTGTGAGACAGCTCCATTTAAGTTTCTTAAATGAGTAGACATTCTCACTGCAAACCACACACATGAACACACGCATCTGTTGATATCAGGAATAAAATTTTGGTGTCTTAAGGATTGCTGAACATACAGCTTGTAGTATAATTTGTTTCCATTAGCAACCAGTTATTATTACTGATTATTCAGATAAATATCTCCACAAACTAATGACTATTAAATTTATAACCATTAAATATCCTAACTTCACTGAGAATACTTAGTATTCTACTTATGGTAAAAGAAAACTCCTGCTGTACATAAATCAAGCCCATTTATCAAAGCGTGACTCCAGTTTTCCTGCTACTTTTTTTGCAAAATTACTGACTGTTAAAGAAAAATTAATAAAATCTAGCCATCCAGTATATACAATTTAAACCTGCATAGTTTTACAACATTGGTAAGAATGTGTATATTTTGAAAAATGTTAAGTTGAAGGGCTACAATTTAACTTATACATGGATAGCAAATAAAACAAGCTTCAAGTCTTCCTACATTCTGACCCTTTCTCTACCCACAGTTCCTGTCCAAGGTACTATTAAGATAGTAACTTAAGCTGCACATCATTTTTACAAGTAAAACTAATCTCATACATTTTAGCAACATGGTAGATGTTTATAATAAATACTTCTGAATCAAGTCAACAATCCTTCTATTTTACTTGAACCATATAACAGATACCCTAGCCACAGAATGCTTTCCCATATTAGCCAACTAGCAGGGTAAGTGTGCTCTCGTGGGAAACAGACCAAATTTAGTGTGAAATCGAATACAACAGTCAGGGCCACTCCTTGAGCTGAGCATTGTGAGACCATTATTGGCTGTGACAGAAGGCGACAGAGAGAACCTTTTTCCCTTCCAAAATTGTTGCTCTCCAACCAACCATCGAAGTATGCAACTTTTAAACATATGTAAATGGGGGTCCCCTTGACACCAAGAAATCACAAACTGTCCATTTACTTAACAAGTCTTTAGAAAGAGCTATTTAGGCAGTACACCAGCACTTGGTCAACACAGTTATCAGTACTGTATGAGGCAGACTAACATCAGTCATGTTGCTCATACCCTCTTTATTACTTTTTCCTTTCTCCAACAAAAAAGTTTTTGGATTTTTCCCCCTAAGATGTCCTCTGACTTTACTGCCAATGTATTATTATTATCATTATCATCATTATTATTATTATTATTATTATTATTATTATTATTATTATTCATTCAAATTTAGAAGATCACTCATTTCCTCTAGCAACCATTTGCATGTCCTAACTACAGAATAGGGAGAAGGGAATAAGATGGGGTGAAAGGGAGAGGACCAAAACAGGGAAGTGAGGCAGGAGGAATGTCAGAAAATAAGACAGGAAGACAAAGAATCCACTGGCGCCATTGCTGTTACCTCATTTCAGAGAGAAAGTGACTCACAGTCAGTGTAGTTTATCAATGATATCAATAGAGATTATGAAACCTGCCTCAGTATTACTAGGAAACTTTAAGTTTTAAAATAATTAACAGACATGATCTTGAAATGGTGTGTTTTTATATTAATGTAGGTTTAGCTTTAAAATTAGGATAATCCTTTGAAAACCTTTTAAAACACAATGTCTATTTTCTTTTTTACAAAATAAGTTATGAATTTCTGCCCCAAGACAGACAAATATCTGGAATCCCCTCTGTGTTGTAAAATGAATCAGCTTTCCCGTTGTTCAAAATGATTACACTTGTATATGAGAATTAACTTTATTTTTTTATTTAAATTCTTTAAATTTCTCAACGTTACTAGTAACTGTAATAATTATTAAAGGACTGCATCAGAATGTTTGGTGATACTGTGAGAGATGTGGGCGTTGATTTTTAAATTCTTGTAATCTATGGGAAGTTTTAGCATCTTGTTTTCCAAAATACCCTTATGAAGGGTAGAAGGAAGCAAAATCTCATGATTTTCTGCTCTTAGTATTCACTGCAATGAACAACTCTCTTAAAATACTAGTGACCTATATGTGTTATACATATACATGCATGCATATGAGTAGAAAAATCAGAGGCTCCTTACTTCCACATGAAAGCATTTATTTTTTTAAAAATGAGAGTAAATCTTGATTTATAGACATGAGGTTTTTATACCTTCTCTTTCACCAGTGTGTGTGAAAAGAGCTCCACTTACCCAAATGATTGCCCTCTAGTGGAAAACCTACAGTCTACAGCTAAAATGGCTAAGGAACAAATGTACGTATTGTGCCCTGGTTTTCTATAGATCACAATTGCCTATTTTTTTACACTACATTAAAAATAAACCCTTTCTAATAATAGCCATTTGATTCTGATGAAATTGTACCTTCTCTATTGAACGGTTTTGTTATTTTTAAAGAGATAAAATCTCCATACATAGTATTCCTTTCTCTTTTCATATGTAACTAAAGGACCATTAAAGTTTTTAAATTGTCAAAACTTTGAACGCATGTTATGGAACCCCTACTTGAAATTTATACTGCAAAACATCTTAAACTTCAAATGTGTGTTAATATGCTAAACCACAAGCTCTCATTTCCTTGAGAATATTGTGGGTGATTTATCCAAGCTTTGTGGCTCTCGTCTAAGAATTAGTTAATGGTATTTCTTAACAACATATATAAAGTATTTTGAGATAATTCATGCTTTGAAAAAAGAAATCCTGTTAGACCAAGGGAACCACTTGCTTGTTTAGGAACTCAGTATCACATTTCCCCTTCACACAGGTCAGCAAACAGCATCACTAAGTTTCCCTCTTAGGATACAGATGACAAATTAACTTTATTTTAGGCATTTTGGTGCTTTCCAGAGAAGTTGTGAGAGATTCCATCTGTATACTCACAATACTCTGAAAGAAAACACCATGAGGATTTTCTTTTTGAACTGACTAACATGTTTATCCTGCAGTGTGATCACAAAGCCACCACCTGAGCTCACTGCACACATCAGCACCCTTTCCTTAAATTAGTGGTCACTGAGAACCCTGAAGTGTAGACCTTATTGTCCAGCGTACCTGGATAAAATTTCACCCAGCAATTCAGGCAAGAACACACCCTGCTCATTTCTGAATTGTGAGCTACGTGAGAGCTGTAGAGATGTTTGATTAGCCAGTACTAGGCCCATACTGGCTGGCTGTACAAAGAAAACATTAACAAATTCAGAACATACTATAGTTGTACTTTTTATCACTTTAGTTGAAGTTACAGCCTCGGCTTGATTATGAAGAACTTATATTTTATTCCCTTCTCACTAATTAACAGAAACTCATGGTCATCAAGTGTTTTGGTTTTTTTTTGTTGTTGTTGTTGTTTTTTTGTTTTTTTTTTTTCTTGAGTCTACATTGTATATGGCACCCTTCCTTAGCATGTAGCTAAGCATAGTTTCTCTTCTTTCACTGCTAACAATTACTATATTTTGCTATTTTAAGATACAGTAACAGAATTCTCTTCACCTTTGGTGCCAAAAGAAGGCAAGATAGACTGTTTTAATGTTATTGAAATGAATAAATGTGGCAAAAACAGGCTCACACAAGCGTAGGTCATCACATTCTTATGTGTAACAGGGCAAATTTTTCCCTGACTCTTCATTTTGACTGTACTTTGAAAAATATTTCTTTTTGCCAAGCTGCCTATAAATTCTTTCAGTTGAATCTTAGATCAAATTCTTTTATTGAAACCACACGAAGGTAAAATTTAACTCTATTCAAACTGTAAATTAAATCAACATGATTCATCATGTTCCAGTCATGTATATTAGTATTTTGGAATTTTGTAAATACCTTCAGAAGTATTCAGAATCAGTAGGTAGGAAAATCATGAGTTTAGTTCTAAGCATCTTAAAATACAACAAAACTTAAGTGCCTATTTTATTAAATACACAATGTTTAGGATGTTGAATTTGAAAGTTTTTTTAAAGATTTATTTATTGTATTTATTGTATATGAGTGCTTTATCTGCAAAAGAGGGCATCAGATCACATTATAGATGGCTGCTAGCCACCATGTGGTTGCTGGGAATTGAAATCAGGAACTCTGGAAGAGCAGGCGGTGCCCTTAACCACTGAGCCACTTCTCCAACCCCATTAGAAGGTTTTTTTAAATTGCTGTTTATAGACTAAAGGAAGTCACAGATAAAAGAAATGAATATTGGTATCACACAGAATATATAGTTCTAAATAACATTTCTAAGAGGAGAGTTAAAATATTGTCAGCTCATAGAACCTAAGTGCACCCATTTCTTTAGGATGTATATTTAAAACATCATAACATTACTTCTAGCTCAAAGAATCCTCACCCAGATGACAGTGTAGATCCAGTATAATGGATTAATGTAAGAAGAGACTCAACACATTAGGAACAGGAGAATGGTGAGCTAGGACTCATTATGCATTAAATGGTTGATCATGAATCTCATCCAAGGATTCATAGTTTCCTTCATATAAGATACCAATTTCAATTCTGTCTGCTGTCTTAACATTACTGTTAGCAAATACTATTGTATTTGCTAAAAATTAGAATTTGCGATATTAGGAATGTAATTTTATACTAAATGTAATTTATAAAGTTTACAGTGTTCAACATTGTTTTTTTTCTGTTATGAGAAAATAAATGTATAAATATGTCCAATTTCTCTTTAGTCCCAGCAGGACTGTAGGTTTCTTATGCTCTTCTGCCTGAAATTAAATTAGCTGACTTTTACAGCTGAGCCCTACATGCAGGCGCTTTATGATAACGCATACAGAGATCTTCTGTACTAGATAAGAACACAGGTTCTGAAATACAGGTTCCTGCACTGAATAACCACACTCTACCTTTTAAAAAAATCATGTGCCTTTGGGCTAATTATTCAGAAGATAATAATAAACCTAATTCATAAATGTCATAAAATATGTAAAAAATAATTTTTTAAATTCACAACACATTAAAAGTACCACTGACTCGTGGGTATTTATAATTTTCACAAAGTCTGAGTTTTTATTCATCATCGTTTTCAGAGGAGGAAACTGAAACATATGATAAATGTTTTGCACATTGTCAGCTGACAAATATGTGGAAAAGTCAGAATTTAAATCCAGCAACTCCGTAATTACACTTCCAGACATTGAACTACTCATCATAAATCACAAGTGGTGATGTTTTAACTAGTAATTCTGGAGCCATCCAAAGTTAAGATCAGGGTTTAGAGTTTTTCATCCCAATGTTGAGGCTACAATAAGATGAGGTGCAATTCATGACATCAAAATACTCTTCTGTAAGACTAAGCGCATTCTTGGAGTGCAACAGAATCCACTGTTGAAATTCAGCTTATACCTATCTTCAGTATGTAGGTATCAGCCCCAGAGTATCTGGCAATCCATACCAACCTGGCAGAAACTGTCCATTATAGAGTTGGGTAATATTTTTGAGTAAAAGGGCCTTTGAGTTGGAACAAGGGAATTCTTTGCTTATACAGTAACTTGCTTTGTTAGCCTGTGTGGAATGAGTCATAGAACTGATGCTAAATTGAATTGGGTGACACTAACTACTGTTTCTCAGCAAGAAAATTTTTTAGCTGAGTTTTCAGCCTAATGCACAACTATTTTAGTAAAGAACTGAAAATGTTATGATCAAATTATTCTCTTTTCAGACATAAACTGCTTCATAGATGTTTTTTTCTATGTAAAAAAAAATGGTAAACCACAGATACATGAATGTAGAACTCACCAACAGATAGGAAGGTAGGAGGATAAGTGGGATGGATAGATGGATGAGTGCATAAATAGATGTAGATAGAAAAACAACAAATACTTTTTTACATTTTTTATTAATTTATTCATATTACATCTCGATTATTAGCCCTTCCCCTGTTTCCTCCCATAAATTATTTTTAAAATATACACAAAACGCTACATTTCAAGAGAACAACCAAATGTAGTGTGTTTCTTATAACACTTCTATTTAATACTCTAAGACCAGGTATCTTAATATGTCTATTTTTTTTTTCTGTCCCTTGCCTACCTTTTCTTGGTCAATATTCACAAAATAAAATTGAAATCATTTAAAATAAACTCCTGGGACCTCCCCAACTTGCACATAAGACATTTCTAAAAGTCTCACCAGAAATCACAAACTCTTTCATAATAGAAATAGAGACCACATCAGATAAAAGAAGGTTGATTCCCATGTAAGCTCATTTGATCTTTCTCCAGACTGGAGACCTCACTGTGAGTCAAGAGGCATGAGTGTGAGGAAGTGGTAAGAATGCCTCGGCCATTATGGTGGGATGTTGAGCAACCCAGGAAGAAGACAACACCCTGGCGTTACTGCCTTGGATGATCTGAGGTTTTAATTTAGCCACACTGTGAGGCTCAGTGGCCCTGTAACCATTACACACTGTGAACATTTCTACATTCAGATTTTTCTCTTTCGTTGCATTAATCCAAAACTCTTAATAACTGTCTTAACATTTTCGTTTTAAAGTGATTGACACACACATTTTAAATATATTGTATTAATTTATTCATATTACATCTCAATTGTTATCTCATCCCTTGTATCCTCCCATTCCTCCCTCCCTCCCATTTCCCCCTTACTCTCCTCCCCTATGACTGTGTCTGACGGGGACCTCCTCCCCCTGTATATGCTCATATGGTATCAAGTCTCTTCTTGGTAACCTGCTGTCCTTCCTCTGAGTGCCACCAGGTCCCCCCCTCCAGGGGACATGGTCAAAAATGAGGCACCAGAGTACATGTGAAAGTCAGACCTCACTCTCCACTCAAGTGTGGAGAATGTTCTGTCCATTGGCTAGATCTGGGTAGGGGTTAAAGTTTACTGCCTGTATTGTCTATCATTTATATGCCTCCTTGTTTTCTTCTTTTAAATATTTTATTAATTTATTCTTGTTACATCTCAATGGTTATCCCATCCCTTGTATCCTCCCATTCCTCCCTCCCTTCCATTTTCCCCTTACTCCCCTCCCCTATGACTGTGACTGAGGGAGACCTCCTCCCCCTGTATATTCTCATAGGGTATCAAGTCTCTTCTTGGTAGCCTGCTATCCTTCCTCTGAGTGCCACCAGGCCTCCCCCTCCAGGGGACATGGTCAAATGTGGCGCACCAGAGTTCGTACACACACATTTTTACCACATGTTAAATTCATATTTAATGAATGAGATGCATAATGTCTTAGGATTAAGAAAATCATCTTTTAGTTTATTCCTAAAGTTTCTACTTGGGGTCTAATGATTTGTATGAACAGAAACAATTGTCAGTAATTAATAAAAATCATTTCGAGGAACTGAGCTACCCTAGGCATTTATTCCAGGTGGAATCAGGAATGCTGTTTAAATAGAAAAACTAGTTCACCTACCTGTAAAGAATTTTCTAGGATTTTATATGTATTCAATTAAATAAAATGAATAATTTTCCAAAATATTGAAGCTATTTTCAATAGAATTATTTAAAGGCTTTTTGGTTCTAAAAGGATTAACTTAAGTTAGTTTTCTATGTAGTACTTTCTTCTAAATACTTATGGTATTGAGTGATAATAGAGAAATAGTATTAACATTTCATCACATCATCTCATTGTAAAATGTGATATTAATAGACTATATATATATATATATACATATATATATATGTATATATATATATATATATATATATATATATATATAGTGAATGATATATAGGGGCAGTGGTAAATGTCATTGTTTTTTGGTGAGTTAAATAGTGTGAGCCCATTAATTTTTTAAGATTCCTGGGGTTTTTAATGTTATATCAAATCTTCCTGTTCTTTCCTAATTTGACGAAGATGCTATCCTTCCCATACAGCCACAAAAGCTAGCTTCCTAAGAAATAGGCCAAAGAATTAGATCCTTCATCAAGGCACGACACGAAACTCTAGCCAGGCAGTTTGCACAAACAGCTCAAGGTCTCCTTTGTATTCCTTAGCCTTCCTGGTTTAGCTTCCTTGTGTTGGCAGCTTCGGCCTTTTCGGAGGAAAGCCCCAAACAAAGTTGTTACCAGCACATATTCTACAGTTCACAGACTCTCAAAAAGGACACATTAAAACAGTTAGAATCCCCAGGGTAAATGGGGAGATTAAGTAGCCTTCTCCCCCAACAGAAGCCCCAACACACAAAGCTCCTTATTATGTATTCAGTGCACTATCTTTTTCCAGAACTGAACTTTACTATTGTGCTCAAAGATTCAAGTTTGCAAAGTGTTTGGGGGGCTTTGCATAACGCTTCGCTGGCACCTCCATTGACAGCCATCTGAGTGTGGGAATTCTGCAAAAGGACATGATGCCCACCAGATGATTGACCTGCTATATTATGCAATGGCAGCATCTTAGCCTGGCGGAGGAGAGTGGAGATGTTTGCACCAATTATCCAAAGCAGCCTCTTTCCCCACAGGAATATAAATTAAGACAAGACAAAAACAAAACAAAGCAAAACAAAATGCCCCCATGTATGTTTTTAAAGCTATACAGCTATTTTATTATAATGAATCATGGATGTTCAATTGATAATTTCTATCACTGGGTAAAGTGAATTTCTCTTTTATGAAATTTTCCAGTGATCCTGATTTAAGATAATTTTCACATAAGATCAGAAACATGCATTGAGTTACAGGCCACGATCTGACCCACTGTATATGAAAGCCTCCCCCATCTCAAAGCACATTTTAGAAGTGATATACTAAAACACTTTCTAAGGTAAATAGCTAGTTCATGTACAGTTTTCTGGGAAGCTTAAGGAAAAGGTGAATAAGTAATTAAAAACAGAGGTTCTAAATGACTGGGAAGAAATTATACTTATTTTAGTCAGACAGTGTTCAGTTTAAAGCCTTTTAATTCAGTGCTTTGCAAATGTAAATCCAGGATGAATTAGCATATCCATGACCTTTCCTGAAGTTTGCATATTACTCATTCATTTCATTGAAGAACCAAACATGTTTTAACAAGCATTAATAGTAATAAGACCTTATGCAAATGTTGTTTATCATACCCCTTTCCGTTTTTATTTCACATTTTTTCCTGTTTAAACATTAATTTTAACTGAAATGCAGTAGGGTAGGTCTTTCAATGTTGAGAACTTATAAGCCAAAAACATATTATTAATTTGTTCATCCAAAGGTTCCAAAGCAGATCAGTCTTTTTGGGTTTTATGGAATATGTATTAGAACACTTGAACTCAGTGCAAACTATAAGTATGAAGTTAAATGCTTCATTGATGAAGGGCAGAATCATGCACTTCCGTGGAAAATTTCAGGAGTAACAGTCAGTTTCTGTTAGTTGAATACTGGACTCCTAAGCTATCAGAACTAGGATAACGACTGTTAGGAAATGAATGGCTTTTGTGAAAAGTTTTTTCATAATCGTGAAAAGAAAGAATGGAAAATTTTTCATAGTAGTTTGGATAATGCATTTGTCAGTTAGGGTCATAATTGCTTTAATAAAACACTATAACCAAAGGCTACTTGGAGAGGAAAGGGTTTATTTGACTTACACCTCTACATGTGGTTCATGAAGGAAGGAAGTTGAGGTAGAAACTCAATAGAGCTGAAACCTGGGGGCAGCAGCTGATGCAGAAACCATGGAGGAGTACTGCTTCCTGGCTTGCTCCTCATGCCTTTCTCAGCCTACTCTTTGATAGCACCCACTAGCCCAGAGATGGCCCCGTCCACGGAGAGATAGACACTTCCATATAATTAATCCACCAAGAAAATGAACCACCCTAAGCCAATCTGGTGGGAGCATTTTATTAACTGACATTCCCTCCTCCAACATGACTACCTTGTATCACATTGACATAATAACTAGCCACCACAATGCATATAAGCCATACAAATAATTCATTTTCCACTTTTGATTATGCACTGTACAAATCTATCATGCTTTCATGAGCACCTCACTGACATTGCCATTGAGCTAATATGCTCCTTCTGATTTCTTGCCATATATTAATATACATATACTTATAGTTATATAAAATTTTACTGAAAGTACACACCATTAAAATCATATCATCTAGAGTAAGGTGTTTTTCCCACAAGGAAACTTGACATGGTGAGAATTTCACGCAGTCATTTTATGTCTGGAAACCAGACTCTAGAGTTTGGAGTATTCTTCAAACAGAATGAGGACCTGGTGTTTTTTAAATAAACAGTCAGACTGTTCATATTAATTTCTATCCAAAATTACATTTACATTAATTTAGCTGTGATGAGTTTTCTTTTTGTTTAAGATTAATCACTTGTTCTAAATTTCGATTAATTTTCTTGCTGATGCTTTTTTGGTAAATCAGAAAACAAGTAGGTATCAAACACATCCTATTAATAAGCTGAACCCTCATTGAAAGTTCCTCATCCAGAGTATTTCCTGTTTCACATCACAAACAGCAGAATCTGGCTTGTTGGTCATGAGTTGTCTCAAATCAACCCCCTGATGTGACTTATAACTCTTTTAGTGTTGTTGTTGTTGTTGTTTCATTAAAACTTTGGGCACAACCTAATGAAACAGATCATAGTTTGTAACGATTATCCCCTTGGAAACCTCTGTGGTCCTTACTTAAAAGCTAGTGATTTTAAGAGTCTATGCCATCTTTTCAGTTCTAGAATTTGGGTTGATGGATTATGAGTCATGTTTTCTTTTAATTGTGTGTGTTTTTTTAAGTATCACTAAGCCCAATCCTTTTAAAAAATAATTACTGTACATATAATCTTTTGTACTGTGATAGTTGGCCAAACACTTCTGCATTCAAAACCCCCAGGCCATATTTAGGTCAGGAAAGGCAGGGTAAGTGAGATGGCTCAGCAGGTAAAAGTGTTTGCTGCCAGGCCTGAGCAGCCGAGTTCAGGACACAGTCCCATAGAGTCAAGAGAACTGACTCCTGAAAATCATCCTTTGGCACCTGTATGTGCACCATAGGACAGGAGAGAAGGGACATGCCTCTGATTCTTCCTATCAAAGAACAGACACAGGAAGTCAGAGGTTCAAGATCAGACTGGCCTGTAAGGAGCCCTACCTCCAAAACAAAGACACAAACAGATCACACCAAGTAAATGTTATCGTCTTCTGCTATTTGCTGAACGTTAGCTTAACGCATGCACAGTTAACAAGCTATCTAAGAACATAAGTACATCCATTTCTTTAGGATGTATATTTGTAAACATTACTTCTAGCTCAAAGAATCCTTACCCAAATGACACTGTAAATCCAGTATAATGGATTAATGTAAGAAGAGACACAACACATTAGGAACAGGAGAATTTTGAGCTAGGAACCCAAACATCAGGACTCATTATGCACTAAATGGTTAATCATGAATCTCATTCAAGAATTCATAGTTTCCTTCATATAAAATACCAATTTCAGTTCTGCCTCCTGTCTTACAATTACTATTAGGATTAAATGTGATGACATATGAACAAATAAATTAGAACTGTCTGGTTTTACAAGTGTTCACTATAATTTTAATTTGAGAAGACAATTTTAACATAACATTTCAGACCTACCTCAGAAAGTCTTATGTTTCTTAATGTACTGATGAACTGCTGGATACAGAAGTTGTGATAAGCTAGAATGCCAGTGGTGGTAAACATTGAGCCATTCCATCACCATCTGTTGGGTGGAATGTGTAATAGTCATATGTAACTATCCAGCTTTTATTCTTAGTTATCAAGAATATAAAGGTCAACAGCCAAGGTCCCGAAATTATATACATTGATAACAAATGTTCATTGCACCTTTAGCCAATTTAAAGGACAGTGTCTGTTGTAGCCACTAGAGGGTACCACCTACATATAGAGTTTACTCTTATCTTATGTCCAAACATAGTTAACAACTCAGTCAGTTCTTTAATCTAATCCTCTTGTGTCCAAAATCAATATTTTAAATTACAAAATTCATTAAATTTAAATTAGACATCATTAGAGAAAAGTATTGGTCTATTAAATGTATATAATACCAGCTTAACAAAACACAACTTTTTCCTTTTTGTGTGTGTGATTTGTAAAAAGCAGCAATGTATTATAGTCAGAGAGATATATAGTCTTCATTCAATTAGATTACTTACAGCAGCTGCAAACTAACTCATGTTATAACCCAGTACTTACAGTTAATCACTAATAACCACAAACACTGAGTAAGCACCACTTGCCAGGTCTGGAACTCTAGAATTTTAGCCCTCATCATGGCCATCTGGGGTCAGTAGATAGAGCACACAGTAATGCAGACCGTAGGACCCTGAGCAATGACAAAGCTTTCTGAATATGACACACTTTCCACTTCTGCTTCCATGACAATTTAAGCTTTCTGACTTTTGCCTTTAAATTTCAAACTTCAATGACACTTAACAAATGAGAATACATTCTTCTTTACCTGGTGATGAAATAATGTATGTATTAATTCATACTTTCTTTGACAAAATAGAAATTTAACAAAAATGCGCAGTAGTAGTTAAAAAAATTACTTATGTGTCTTTTCCTCAAATGTAACATGATCACTAATAATATAATATGTATACATTACCATCCTGTATATCTATCCACCATTTATGTGTATGCTTAGGTTCTATATATGCAAACATTTTTATCCATTGGGAAATGTTTTTACAACTGTGTAAAAATTAATCTTCCATCATTTTTCTTTAATTTTTTTACTTTGATCCTTATATACTTTGTGGAATCCTGAATTGAGAAGAGCTTAAAAAGTCAACCAACTTACAAGTACAGAGTAGAAATGTAGATACAGGATCTGGAAATGAGGCTAATGGTGGTTTTTCCAAAAGGAACATACTTTGACTAGAAGTTGGAAAAGCTTTGAGAAACTCAACATGCACCCAGAAAGTGAAAGTTGTTTGAATCAATTTGATGATGGGACACAGTGTAGAAACTAGTGAAATCATCACATTTTCTAGTTTGAATATATTCAATCTTTTCCACTCAAGTATTTTGATAATGAAAAAGACAAAAAAAAACTTTCTTATTTTCATTATAAATATGTGTGTTGTATCTACCCATGAATTAATAATTTTAAAATATTTAAAATCACCTTTTCCAATACTCTATCCAAAATCTGATTCCTCCTTCACAGTGTTATCTAATGAAGACTTTTGTTTAGATGCTTCTGGAGACAAAAAAAATTCCTGTCTCTTACTAGAGCTTATTCTATTTCAGATATCCCAGAGAAAGAATATTCGTCCACATATCCCACAGTAGGGTTTACTGTCTTAGACACTCTACCATTTGCTCCTCATTTTCCCAATCTGCTCAAATGTCGTGTCAGCATAGCATGCTGCAAACATCACATGTGTACTTCATTTCTGCTCTACCAGTAACCCCTGATGTATTGTGAAAGCATATAAAGCTAAGGGTCATACTATATTTCAAGTGTTATGTGAATATTATTGTACTTTTATATCTGTAGCTTAACACTTTCACGATACATTTGGATCTTCCTTTGTTTAGTAAATTCACCGCAGAGATTTATACTTATGTAGAAATAGGAATAGTCGTTTGTTATCTTAATAATTCATTTCACTTATTATCATAACATCTCTTTTATGCAGTCTTAAGAAAAGCAGTTTGCATTTGTGAACTTGGTATTATCAATAATATAAATGTATAATGTAAATTTTAATATTTGCATATACATTTCATGTGTGCACTTGTTTTATTTAAGTAATATTTACATAGTCTATGCCCAATTATAAGATTTATGTAGTTGTTACTGTTGTTTTTTATATTTTGAGACAAGGTTAAGCCCTGATACTCATCATGCAATACAGGCTGGATTCAAACTCAAATCATTCCTCCTTTCTGCCTCAGACTCCGGAGTTCTGAGGTTTCAAGTACATTCTACCATCATACCCCAGATACATATTATTCATAAATAGAAATGTATTGATTGCCATGCTAACACTATTCAGTTGATTTTATTATCCAGTTGTGACCATTGGAAGCTAAAGCATGGAGAGGTTGCATTAGGAAGGCTAACTACGGGTAGCCCTAACATCCTGCCAGCACGAGTAACAAAACAAATGGTTCTGATAATATTCAAAACTCCCTTTCTACTTCTCCTATTTTGAGTTTGTGATTTTATACTATATGAAAATGCCATAAATACCGCCTCATTCGAATACTATAGTCCCTGGTGTGATGGAAGGAAGGAAGAACTTCTAACCTCCAATATGGCTTTAGATAGTCTAAGAATTCCTGGGGAAGATTTTCATTCCAAAATTGCCTTTCAGGTCATCTATAATGCCCCTCATCTGTAGAATTTTCCTTCTGTAGTAGAACCTCTGCATTTCCACACATACCACCACGCCATTCCAAAACATGTTAAAATATGATGGAATCTGCACTTACCTGCCTACTTTACACAACATTATGACTATAACCTCAGAATGTTGCCTATGCTGTTCCTGTTTTAGTGACTTTACATATCTCAACCTATGTAGAAGATAGATTTTTTTTCTTTTTCTTTATTATAATTTATTCACATTACATCCCAATTGTTATCCCCACACTCTTATCTTCTCTTTCCCACCCTCCCTCACGCTTCTGCCCTATTCCCCTCCCCTAGGCCTATGATGGGGTATGGGGGGTCCTCCTACCCCACTGTCTGGCCACAACCTATTAGGTCTCATCAGGATAGCCTGCATCCCCTTCTTCTGTGTGCCCGCAAAGCTGTCTTCCCAACGGGCAGTGATCAAATCGTGGGCACCAGCGCGCACGAGGGGTAAGGAAGATACAGATTTTATAACCACTTACGCCTTCCTATAATACAAGAAAACTAACCTGAAAGGATGAATTAATCTGACCTAGAAAGGATTACTTTCCTTTCGATTCCTGTTTACGTGTTAGGTCATATGCTAGTCTCAGTATCCTGTGGGTCAGCACCCCTCAAAGAGCCCTTGACACGTCTCTGCGTCAGGCCCAGATTTTCCTGCACAAACACTTAGCAGGGCATGGTGCCGATTGTAAATATGGATATGAAGTTAGTAGAAGCCTTATTCAAGCCACTAAAATGGAACCCACAAAGTGCAAGTCAGGGTAACTCATCTTTGTTTGCTAGCATGCTTTTCACAAAGTGATAGCTATTCTTCTCTCATCTATTAGATCGCAACCGCAGCTTCCTCTTTTCTTCTCTTTCCCACAGCCTCTCCCTATCTCTTCACGCTTATCCTCTCCCCCAGGTCCCCTCCCCCTCCTCCCTCTGACTTCCCTCCCAGGGACATCAACTAAACATGGCAAAATAAGCTATAATAACACCGGGCTTCTTCAAGGCTGAACAAAGCAACACAATAGGAGAAAAATGGTCCCACGAATGGGCAAAAGACGCAGGAATAGCCGCTGCTACCGCTGTTCGCATTTCCACGAGAACAGCAAGCTACTCCGCCACAGCATATATGAAGACGATCTAGGTCAGACCCCTACAGGTTTCCTGATCTCTCAAGCTCCCGTGAGTCTTGATAAGGTGCTTCTGTGGGGCCTGTTCTCCTGGTGTGGCCCTGCCCTCTCTGTTTCCTCCAATCCTTTCTCCCTCTCTTCAGCAAGACTTCACCAAGCTCCGCGTAATATTAGTGTGTGGTACCCTGCCATCTGCTCCCATCAGTTGCTAGATAAAGTCTCTCTGGTCTCTTTGATGACAATTCTGCTAGACTCTTGTCCCAGCACACACTCCTGGCAGAACAAACTGTCAGCTGGAGGTTTTGTGGTGGAGTTGGTATCCCATTCTCTCTACTTGAGGCCTTGATTGGTTACAGAAGATGGGTGGTTCCGGCCCTGTGTCCCCCATAACTAGGAGTCTTTGTTAGGGTTACTCTCGTAAATTCCATGGAGTTTCCACTGAACAAGTTTGCCACCTGCCCTCTCCACCCAATTCCAGTCATTTCTCCCCCCCACACACACACCTGATTCCTCCTGTTCCCAATCCCATCGCCCCGCCCCCCGAGTCTACCTGCGAAATCTATTCTATTTCCCCTTCCCAGGGAGATCCTTGCACCTCCCCTTAAGCCCTCCTTCTTAGTTTGGGTCTGTGAACTGTAGCATAATTTTCTTTTACTTTGCAGCTAACACCCACTTATGACATACCATGCTTGTCTTTCTGGGTCTGGGATACCTCATTCAGGATAAATTTTGAATGCTTTTCCACAGTCACATCTATTTGTATTTCATGAAGAAGATGTACAACTATTTTTAAAACTTGTGATTTTACTTGTGACAAATAGATCATAAAATGTTTAAGTATTAGCTTTTATCATTTTTATTTCTGAAAATGGTGTTTTTATTTAACTAAACTACTTTTTCCATCATCACCTAATAAATAATTAGAAAATAACAAAAACATGCACTTCTTTCAATGTCAACTTAGAATTAAAAAGTACATATTTTGAACTTCAAAAACTATTCCTGTTCACCTAGACTTGATGATTACATCTGAAATTTAAACATTTGATTGACTAAAGCAGGAGAATTATTGAAATTTTTAAGGAAGCTTTGGATAAAATGTACGGGTTTTTTGTTGTTGTTGTTGTTTTGTTTTTTGTTTTTTGTTTGTTTGTTTGTTTTTGCTATCCTAGGCTATAGATTAAGAGACTCAGTCTCAAAATTAGCAACTACAGTGTCTGAACATGTATAAAAAATTTTATCAACATCAGTGCTGGGAGCCAGGACACTTTGAAATAGAAGTAAAACTAGCAAGCAGGTGAATCAAGAACTCTCAACTCAGAGTTTGCTGAAAAGAAAGAATATATGGTTTTTTTGTTTCTTAACCTGATAAAGATCCCCAAAATATACTTTGTCATTCTCTCCCTAAAAGACATCCTTTGCTCTAAAAGACAAAATGGCACAAGCAATCAAAGAACAATGAATCTACATTTGAGGACTACTTGGTTTTTTTTTTTTTTAAGATTTATTTATTTATTATTGTGTATACAATGCTCTGCCTGCATGTACACTTGCAGGCCAGTAGAGTATCAGATCACATCATAGATGGTTGTTAGCCACCATGTGGTTTCTGGGAATTGAACTCATGACCTCTGGAAGAGCAGTCAGTGCTCTTAACTACTGAGCCATCTCTCCAGCCCAAGGACTACTTGTTAAACAAGGGTGTCTATGCTGTGCTGTGTAGAAACATTTCATGGAATCCTTTGGCATCTATTTCAGAGAGAAGAAATATTACCATCATCTTTATACTTCCTGCTCCCGAATCCCTAACATCCTGTGTTAGCAAAGACAGAGCTGCATGTCACTCACAGTAGACACTCCCAGAGTGTCATCGTGCACTAACCAAAAGCACACATACTGTCCCATCCCCTGTCCACTATCTTTCTGTCAGTTCTGGATGCTCATCCTGTAAGAAGCATTAAAAGCAAAAATGTGTGCAGACAGGGTCAGCATAGAGGAAGAGGAATTATGCTTCTGAATGCTGAGAACTATTCTCTTTGTTCTCTTTTATAAAGCTCTCCAGAGAGTGACCGCATCAACTGAGATCATATTTTTTAAATGTATGTTCTGCCTGCATATTGATTGCGCTCTTTCAGTATTGTCCATAATCTCAGCCAGTATCAAAGTTTGTGTGTTGGAAGAAAGGCTCCCTGTGGTACTGTCCTGAGGAATAGGCACTGTCTCCAGCTAATTGGGAAACGAAAGTATATGGGTCCTGAGATGGGGATTGTAAGATTTCTTGACAGTTCACATAGCCATTTGGAGTGTTCCCATAGATCTGAGCCTTAGCAACCACTCAATAACCCAGCCTTTATAAACACTATGAATTAAAGCAAATAAGATACTAACTCTAACCAGGAAATAAAAGCTAAGCAAATAATGAATATCATATTCTAATAACCCACACATTAGTTTCTATTACTTTGCTTCTAATTAAATAGCAAATATTAAGTATATAAACACTAAAAACAAGGTGTGTTCCTTTTCCTTAAAGCAGATGATAGTGGGAATTATACCACTTATTCAGCACCTAAGTGTTGACTTACTGCCTACCTGGCACAAAGCCACCACAGAATAATTATGGTTAGAAACAGTCTAGGTTCTTATAGTCACAGTTTTCAATAGTTGGTGCAATAATCTAATTTTTTGATAGACATTATATTTTCATCACTCTCCTCTCAACATATAAATTCACTATATCAGGTTGTAGTACATAAGTAATTATTGTGTGAACAATACATGTAGTAATGCACAAGGCATATTTAGACTGATTTTATTATACTTAAATATGTATATTACATCATGTATTTCTATAACTCCATGTTTTTCATGAGTTATAAAGTTACAACAAGCTAAAGTTAATAACTTCATTCAGTTAAAATGTAGCTGCCTATAACAACGTTTATTAGTCCTTGCACTTCTGTTGAACTGATGACTTCATGTGGAAGGAGATACATAAACATTTCCTTCTGTGGCCTAAGCCAACAATAATTGGAGACATTGAGCTTGACAAATGTTCCTCATCCACAGCCCAAAACTATAGATATTTCCAGGAGCTGCACAGAAATATAATAGTCTCTATCACAATGAGGTGATGGATGCTGAGGTGAACTACAGCTAAGTTTTAAAGGTGTGTGTGTGTGTGTGTGTGTGTGTGTGTGTGTGTGTGTGTGTGTGTGTGTACCTCAGGTGTGCAGGGCCAGAAAAAGGCATTACCAGCAGTTGTAAAGCACCTGATGTCATTGTGGAGAGCTCAGCTGAGCAGGTAGTACTGTTAGTCACTAAGCTATTATTTCAGCCACTACACTAGGTTTTAAGTGAGGATCATAAAGAGAGACAACGGGCTATTGTGGCACAATTACTTGATTTTTTTTCACAGACTCAAAAACACACACACACCAAAGATAATAAACAATATTTTGAATTTTAGTTGTAAGTGTTGACAATTATTTCCTCAATATTTTTAAAACCACAGTTGTCAAAGTAACATAGCTGGTGGCTAAGTTCTTTCCTTAGTTAATGAGGAAAATGTTTACATCAAAGTCATATCTGGAGAGAACATACAAGTTTTCAGGTTATTGAGATAGAAGAAGAGGAGATTTTGAGCAGATTATGAAGATCACAAAGCATGAAATACCTGTGAGAACAGATGAGTGGCTCTGAATTTTCTTCAGCCAACTTAGTTACATATTTAAGAAGTAAATAGAATATCCACATATCCTTTCATTAAAAACCATTTACCAAAACTCTGCTACATAGAATGCATGGAACCCAGAAACCAGAGAAGTTGGGTTAAAGTTAGTGGACATGGCTACAATTGTTCAGTATTAGGATATGAATAAGAAGCTGAGAAATTACCATGATATCATTAAAATTAATAAAATAATTCTTAAAAGATTAAATCTCATAAGGAAAATCTCTTAAAGACATATACGGGATACACATTGTAAAGAATTGGCCATAAAAATAGTGTAAGTACATGAATCAATAAAATGCAGTGAGATCATGTGATGTTAGTGGGACAAGCTGGAGCTATAATATTCTCTATTTAAAAATAATAATTGTTAAAATTATTAATTATGTATGTGAGGTATATACACATGAGTTCAAGTGACTAAGAATGCCAGAAGCTTCAGATTCCCCTAAAAGCCACAACACAAGTGGGTGTGAGCTGCCTGATATGGGCCCTGCAAACCAAACTCAGATCTTCTGCAAGCATTTCCTCTTAACTACTAGAGCATCTCTTCTGCCCCAAACAATATTATCTATTTTGGTCATAGAAATTAAAGGAAAAGAAATTGCCAGAGAGATTCACAATTACTCTATAGAAGTATAAACATTAAAGAGTAAAATCAACAGGATGCTACAGATGAGTGAAATATGAATTAGTGCACTTTAAAACATGACATCAAACTTTTGTAAATGACAAATGCACTAATTAAAGTACAAATCTTCTGAAGAAACTTAGGAATAGTTAGCATAACTGAAAAGTTCAGCAGATCTACTGATTAAGTTATCCTATTATATAGCTGGTAGTAACACAGTAGGGTCTATAACACCATAGTTACAATGAACAGGCAAGGTCTCAAGGGTTCACTTACACTAGCCAAAATCATGAGCTCCTGATTCAGTGACATGACCCTGTGTCTAAACATAAAGTGGAGATAAAGGAAGATACCCAGAGTAGGCCCCTGCCCTCCGCGCACACCCTCACAGGTGTGTGTACCTGCACATGTACAAACTCTCACACATACATATGCTCACACCAAAATCTTAATTTAAGAGCCACAGGAAATTTTTGAATAACCATAAGTAGCAAATACACTGGAAACAATAACTAGAGAGCAAGGATGTTTGGATCATGAAGGGAGGATTTAAAGGCCTGGTGTGCTAAAGTTAGCAGTGTAGATCCATAGCAGTGTAGGTCCAAAGTAATGAGTGATGAAAGTGAGTAAATACAACCCTTAAAGCATTGCTGTTTGATAGAGATGGATACGGGCCCCAGGATTTGGGATCAGTGGCTTGACTTATGTACACAACTTTTTCCTTTTTTTTTTTTTAATGGAAAGTGATTACATTACAGGCAGCTGAGTAAGTTGTCTACCATCATTTACTTAGAAATTGGCCTTTAATTTTGCTCTGTGTTTTAAACTTGGTGCAATTTTGCTATCCCATGAAATAAGTATGAAATTAGCTTCATAAATAATTACTCATTAAAAGCATCATTAAGTCAGGAGATTTACATTTCCCTATGGGAAATTTAACAAACTTAAAAACAAAGCAGATGCTATGGCAGTGACTGGGTTTCATCAGCCTCAAGACAGTTTCTGTAGAGTTTAGCACTCACTAAGGGACCTACTTGTGACAGAATAATTCACATTTTCTTGTACAAGTATCATGTTCTCTGCTGGCTCTTTAAAATCATGACCACGTATCTTTGTAACCAGGAAAATGACACCGTGTCCCAGAGCATTTGAAATGAAAATCAATTGTATTATCTTTCCTTTGCACTCACCTTTTTTTTTTTTTTTTTTTCTTTTTTTCTTTTTTTTTGGAAAGACTTGTAATTTACATCAATGAAAGCAGGACTTTTTTTTTGTCAGAATATCTAGTCAGCTCTTGGAGGCTTTCATGTGCTTCCTGGCAATATGAAAGTAATCATAAAAGCTCTAGAGTTAACTGTTTCTCTACCGCTTGCTGTTCTTTATCATGCTTGAAGTCCATCCTCCCCGTGCAACTTTGGCAACCTATGCCTGTCAAACATTCCAGCCCAATAATCAGCTATCTGCTGAGAGTGATTACACCTTCCTAGGCATGCTAGCACTCCCTTTCAAAGGGCCCTTCTGCCTTACATCTTCTTGAATAATATTCCTTCAAGTGTAATCTACCGTAAGCTTCAAGTGTCTCCCAAGAGCTCATTATCATGGTAAAAGGAACAAAAGCGAAGGAGCATGATAGGAACTCCTGCTCGCATTTTCACTAATAAAACCAATCTCCACAGAACAGCTAACAGCAAGACATTCTTCTCATGTCAAAAAGGAATATTCGGGCAATTTTTAACTAGTCATAGCTCTATTTTAAATACCCATGACATTGAGAAAGCTCTCGCTACAGAGGGATTTTTCTACTTGCTTTTCATCATTTGATTCAGAGTCCCAGATAGCGGGTCTCTGTCCTCTTAAGCTGAAATGTAGATACAGAGATTTAGAAGGCACACACACAACTTATTAAGTATAAGAACAACGGTGTTACTCAGTGAAGAGGCAGGATGCTGAATTCTTTTCTGAATTCTTCCATATCCCCTACTAGTCACAGATACCTCCAGGCAATTATAATAGGTGTTATTTTGACATTTACATTAATCACTTGTAGGTTTTCCTTTATGATTTTAATATGCATGTATGAACTCATAAACACATTGACTTAGTTTTTGTTTTCTTTTTTGGTATTTCAATGAGAATTATGTACAATGTATTTTTAATTTATTTTTTTAATTTCCTACATAACTTCTGTATTTACATCACTTCCACCCCATCTTCTCCTTGTTCCAGCTCCCCCCATGAACCCACAACACCCATTTAAATTTATGACCTCTTCTTTAATTATGGTTATATAGCTATACATGTGTACATGACATATACATAAATACAACCTACTGAGTCCTTTTAATGTTGTTCTTATATGTATGTGTTTGGGTGTGGCTATTTGGAATTGAATAACCTAGCAGGCTTTTCCACTAGAGAAGCCTAACTCTTGCTCCCTCCGTAGCCACTGTTTGCATGTAGCTCTTCATCTAAGGGTAAGGCTTGTGAGATCACATTCATCCACATTGATATGTCAGCTGGTGCTGTCATTGCATGGGTCTTGTTTAGGTAAACTTATCACTGAGATTTTATGGATGCATCTTCCCTGCCATGAATAGAAGACAATATTCATAGCAGATGTCCTGATTCTCCAACTCTCATAGTATTTCTTCTCCCTCTTCTGAGATGCTCCCTAAGCTGTAAGTGTAGGGTTTGCATTGTAGATGTATCAGTTGGAGATATGCACCTATAGTCAGGTGCTCTCTGAATTTTGACCATTTGTGGATTTCTGTAATTGTCTCAATGTTACAAAAAGAAGATCTTTTGATGGATAGGGGGCACAAAACTACACTTAACTGAGTATAAGCATATATATTTACAGCACAACTAGAAATTACCCTGGTTTAGGAAAATGTCAACAGTAGGTTCCCCCTTAGGGTCCAAGATATCACCAGCCAACAGCGGTTGACTAGATTGATAGTGTGAGAGATGAATTCTGTCCTTTTGAGTAGGTCTTAATCCACTGAGACATCTAAGAGCCTCCTGTGAACTCTTGGAGATATGCTGTCATTCTAGTTCTCAAAAGGAAGATTCTAGACTAACTCCAGCCCAATCCTCCCACATCCCACTCCCATGTGGTGGGGCAATACTTCATTATGAATCTGTATTAATTTGAGTTGGTACTGGATAAAATGTTTCAAATTATACCCACTTGGCATGTCCACAGTTTTACAAACAGAGGGAATATAATAGCTGTTTCTACCTTTACTTTATGTTCTCTTCCAAGATTCTTTTCTTCTTTAGGAGTTGGAAAGTGGTAGTGATCAATTTGAATGCATTTAAATATACTGATTTCAGTAAATCTCAAAAGAGAAACTTATCATTTATTATTTGGCAATTCAAAGTTCATATGTATACATATACATATACAATTATGTCAGGAAATATTACATTATGTGATTTGGGATAACTTTAAAGAAAATGAATTTGACCATAGGCATCCTAAAATAAAGAATATCTAGACTTTGTAAATGGTATATATTTATAGATATGAATATATTTAATGAGCACCAATCCATTATCAGTGGTTCTGTTTAAAACAAATTGTTGCACTTGGTCCTGTAGAGTCTTTGGCTGCTACAACATCTAGACAGGACTCTGATAATCTTTGGTGATTTCTTTGCTGTATTAACATGTTCTAGTGTTGCCTTATCTATTTCTTTCCATAATTAAAGTCAGTCATTTTCCCAAGGCCCCTGATTTCTTTCATAGAGTTTATAAGTAACAATAATGCTGCACCAAATGACGATAGGTTGACCAGCATTTGGGGCTTTTAGAATACAGACACCTCTCAGGAGATTTTGGCTTCCGGACATAGCAGCTCTGAAAGATCACAGATCTTAAGACTGTTCAATGTTTTTTTGCACATAATGCTTTTCACTCTTTTCTGTTGTTATTTTTGTTTTCCTATATTGGAAAAAACACTCCATTCATTTAAAAGAAAATATAGGCACCAGCCAATGCTTCTGCACTGGAGTTAATATTTCTGTATTGGTGTCATCAAGAGATGAGGACAAGAAATGGATCCAAGACTGGAGACTGTGTGAGAACTGTTGCTTTTATTTGGAATACAATAATAAAGTAGAGGAAGGGTTCTGAAAAAAATCACATAATTTGGTTTATTTTTAAAGTACGACTGGTTACTTGTATGAAGACTGGGCCCTGACAGAGTAAAGGACTAGAACAAACAAGAGAGACTTGTTAGATGTGATTAAAACCATTAGGATTCTTCTCAGACTAGCAAGTGGGAAGATGATGGAAAAAAGTGTATGCAGCTGAAATGAAATGGTCTGCAAGGAAGGTAAGATCATGTGAGATGCCAGGGGAAATGGGTATATAAAGAAAATCTCACTTGTATTATTGCCAAAGAAGCAATTGTAGGATATTCAGAATTTTAAGCCAAATAAACTATTTATTCAATATATAGTGTAAAGTTTTTCAGTATATATTGAATAAATAGTTTATTGGCTTAAAAACTCTGAATATTCTACAATTGCTTCTTTGGCACTAATACAAGACAGACATAGAAGAGTTTTAGGTGTCTTGGAAAATATGTGGAGGTTATGTTTAGGGCAGAGGAAATGGTCAACTGTGTTGAAGTAAAGGAGCTACATGGAGAGGTTTGCAGTTAAGAACAGGCAATGGACTCATGTTTAGTTGCAGGCACCCAAGCAGGTGGCTCAGAACTACTTGTAACTCCAGCTCTTGGGAATCCTACTCCATATTCTGGCTTCTGAAGAAATCTATACTCATGTATACACACTTTCACACATGTCTGCATGCACAAGCACACATGTGTGCACCCATGTGCACACACACATGCAGAGTTTAAATATCATAAAATAATTTTTCTAAAGAGAGTGAAAGTAAAATGAGAATTGAAATTACCTCTGTATTTAACACTGTGGTGGTGAATTTAAGTAATTTATTGGAGTAGTGATGGATAGTGCTTTGGGAGGTGATGTTAAGAACAAATCAGAAGAAATTCTGAATTATAGAAGGAATGAAATGAAGAGAGAATATGTCACTGAAAGATAGTAGCTGTAAGATGCTGATGTGATTTAAGCAGGAAAGGACCTTATCACAAGGCCTGATGAACTGAGTTTAATTCCTTAGGAGCCTCAAGGTGGAAGGAGAGAATTGACTCCTTCAAGTTGTCTTCCGCATTCCATGTGCACATGGTAGCATCTGTTCCACATGCTTATGGTAGTATGTACTCTCTGTCTCAGTCTCTGTCTCTGTCTCACTCAGTCTCTCTGCCTCTGTGTCTGTCTGTGTCTGTGTGTGTGTGTGTGTGTGTGTGTGTGTGTGTGTCTGTGTCTGCATTTGTGTCTGTCTGTCTGATACACACACAGAGATAGATAGATACATGTATACATACATTCATGCATACATAGATACATACATACATCATACATGTAGTTAATGGTCATAGATTGAAAACGAGGCTGCCAGCATGATGATGTCTGTTTCTCCACAACCCTCAAATGCTCAAGTAGGTACCTGTGGTGTTCACCAAGGACTCCATGAGAAACACGTGGCAATCAACACAAATTTATGTGAGAATTATTTGGGCAATGACTATTAGAGAAAAAGAAGAGGGCATAAGAAACACTGTGCGAATCTAAATGATTTCCCCAGGTATTCACAAGGTGAGTACTGTAATATCACCTGATGTTTTACAGTGACATGTGGCAATGCTACTGGTTCTCTATGTTTATTACTTATCTGCTGCTGCTGCTGCTGTTTGACAAATTGCTCCAGAACTTGGGGGACTTCAACAATGAACACTGCTAATCTTGTGGCTTCTGTGGCTTCGATCTTTTTCAGATACTAATGAGAGAAATAAAACCTAGTAGTCTGCTCTTTGTCTAGAGCACATTTCCTTACCATGCCCTGGTTATCATCTCCAATCAGAACTGCAAGATCCTTTGCTATACAGAAAGGCTGAGCTTTTCCGAAACTTCTGGCACCATTTTTTTTTTTAATTTTTAAAATTCATATATTCATTCTACATCCCAATCACAGCCCCAGTCTCCTGTTCCCTTCCATCCACCTTCTTCTCCCAATCTTCTCCCTTTCTCCCCAGAAAAGAGGAGCCCAACCAACAACAACCCACCCCAGCACATAAGGACTGAGCTCCTCCTCATCCTCTGAGGCCAGGCAAGGCAGCCTGGTTACAGCAAAGTGACCAAAATCAGGCAATAGAGTCTTTGTCATAGACAGCACCCACTCGACTTACTAGGGACCCACATGAAGATCAAACTGACCATTGGTTATATATGTGTTGAGGGCCAAGATCCAATGCATGCATGGTCTTTGGTTAGTGCTTCCATCTCTGTAAGCTTACATGGGTCTAAGTTAGTTGACTCTGTTGGTCTTCTTGTGGCTTTCTTGTCCCCTCTAGGTCCATCTATCTCCCCATATCCCCCACCCCCTGCTCACATTCTCTCTCTCTCTCTCTCTCTCTCTCTCTCTCTCTCTCTCTCTCTCTCTCTCTCTCTCTCTCTCTCTCCTGCCTCCCAAATTCCACATAATTCTTATCTGTGAGTCTCAGCAGCTGATTCAATCAGCTGCTGGGTGTGGCCTCTCAGAGGATAGTTATGCTAGGGGCCTATCTATAAATGTAGCAGAGTTTCATTAATGGTGTTAGGGGTTGGATCTCTCTCATGGGTTCCCAGGTTGGGCCAGGCATCAGTTGGACATTCCCTCAGTCTCTGCTCCATCCTTATCTCTGCACATCCTGCAGGAAGGGCAAAGCTTGGATTGAAGTCTCCATAGATGGATTGGTGTTCCCCTCCCACCACTATAAGTCTTGCCTGGCTAGAAGGTAGCCTCCTCAGTCTCTGGCCACACATCCTCTGTTGCCAGGAGGCACATTCAGAGACACTCCCATATCTTCCCTGTAGCTGACCCTGTCACAGTTCTCCAGCTTGTCTCAGTGATGTCTCCACCTTCAGTTTCCCTTTTCTTTCCAAGCTCTCTCAACTCCTCTCTCCACTCTCCCCACATCTGATCTCCCCAGTTTCCCTCTGCACACCCTGAAAGAAAAAAACTACATGATCATCTCATTAGATGATCATTGTTGAAAAAGCATTTGACAAAATCCAACACTCTTTCATGTTAAAAATCTGTGAGAGATCAGGGATACAAGGCACATACCTAAACACAATAAAGGCTATATACAGCAAGCTAATAGCCAACATCAAACTAATTGGATAGAAACTTAAAGAAATTCCACTGAAACCACGAACAAGATGAGACTGCCCACTCTCTCCATATCTCTTCACTATAGTGCTTAAAGTCTTAGCTAGAGCAATAAGACAACTAAAGGCGACCAAAAGGATACAGATTGTAAAGAAAGAAGTTAAATTATCATTATTCACAGATGATATGTTACTACATATAAGTGTCCCCCAAAAAATTATACCAGGAAACTCCTACAAGTGATGAACACCTTCAGCAAAATGGCTGGACACAAAAAAATCAGTAGCCCTCCTGTATATAAGCAACTAAAGGACTGAGAAAGTAATTAGGGAAGCAACACCCTTCACAATAGCCACAATAATATAAAATATCTTGGTGTAACTCTAACCGAACAAGTGAAAGATCTGTATGAAAAGGAATTTCAAGTTTCTGAAGAAAGAAATTGAAGAAGATATCAGAAAATGGAAAGATTTCCATGCTCATGGATCTGTAGGATTAACATAGTAAAAATGGACATTTTAACAAGAGCAATCTACAGATTCAATGCAATTCCTACCAAAATACCAAAACAGTTCTTTACAGACCTTGAAAGAGCAATTCTCAACTTCATATGGAAAAACAAAACTCCAGAATAGCTAAGACAATCCTGTACAATAAAAGAACTTCTGGAGGAATCTCCATCCCTGATTTCAAGCTGTACTATAGAGCAATGGTAACAAAAACTGCATGATACTGGCTTGGAAATAGACTGATAGATCAATTAAATAAAATTGAAGACCCAGAAATAAATCCACTTACATACAGACACTTGATATTTGACAAAGAAACCAAAACCATACAATGGGAAAAATGTTCAACAAATGGTACTGGTCTAACTGGATGTCTACATGTAGAAAAGTACAAATTGCCCTGCACAAAATTAAAGTTCAAGTGGATTAAAAATTTTAACATAAACCAGACACACGAAATCTGGTAGAAGAAAAAGTGGGGAAGAGCCTCAAACTCATTGGCACAGGAGACAAGTTCCTAAACAGAACACCAACAGCTCAGGCTCTAAGATCAACAATTAATAAAGACGACCTCATGAAACTAAAAAGCTTCTGTAAGGCACTGTCAATAGAATGAAACTGCAGGCTACACATTGGGAAAAGATTTTCATCAACCCTACATTCAATAGAGGCCTAATATTCAAAATAAATAAAGAACACAAGAAATTAAACAACAGAAAACCAAATAATCCAATTTTAAAATGGGGTACAGAGCTAAACAGAGGATTCTCAACAGAGGAATTTCTAATGGCTGACAAGAACTTAAAGAAATGCTCGACAGACTGGCCCTGGTTCAGGAGCACACTGTGTCCATTTGGCAAACACGATGGAGTACACACCATATGAGAAGCTGTGGCTGCAGCAACTACTGGAGCTGTGGAGGTGATGGCTGAAGGACCAGGGGCTGAGCCCCCGGGATCCCATGTTGTCCCTGCACAGGATGTGGTCCCTGGAGCAGTTCTCAAATAACTTTTTGCAGGATGAGACTCCATGGAAGAAAGTGATCTTTAAGGCATACTGGTCCGTTCTGGTCTCTTTACTGTTTCTCATGTACTTATATCTCTCTGGGTTTTTTTACTATTATGTCAGGTATCATATAGCTACACAACAATATGCCATTGTTGAAAAAAAGCCCAGAATATTCCCAGATGATAGAATTCTGGAGGCAGGAGAAGTAATTCCACCAATCTAAGATATTCCTGATCAACATCATTGAAGAACATTTACAAACTTAAAAGATGTGTAACAGCACAAGTTCCTAAAGTGCTGTATTTACTGAATCTGTTTCCTGGAAAAGTAACTAATAAGCTTATTCCCAGAGAAAAGGAAAGAAATGCTCAATGTCCCTAGTCATCAGGGAAATACAAATCAAAACGACTCTGAGATTCCATTGTATACCTGTCAGAATGGCTAAAACCACAAACTCAAGTGACAGCACATGCTGGCGAGGAAGTGAGGAAAGGGGAACATTTCTTTATTGCTGGTGGGAGTGCAAACTTGCACAACCACTTTGGAAATCAATCTGGAGCTTCCTAAGAAAATTACAAATAGTACAACCTCAAGACCCAGCTATACCATTCCTGGGCATATAACACAATGATGCTATACTATACCACAAGGACATTTGCTCACCTTTGTTCATATCAGCTTTATTTGTAATAGCCAGTACCTGGAAACAACCTAGATGTCCTTCAGCCAAAGAATGGATAAAGAGAACATGGTACATTTACACAATGGAATACTACTCATCTATTAAAAACAAGGAAATAATGAAATTTGCAGGCAAGGGGATGGAACTAGAAAGGATCATCCTGAGTCAGGTAATCCAGACCCAGAAAGGCATGCATGGTATGTACTCACTTATAAGAGGATTTTAGCCATACTACAATGTACATACCCAAAAAAAAAACCTAAGTAACAAGGAGGGCCTAAGGGAAGCCCTCCTTGAATCTCACTCAGATAGGGAAATAAAATAGACAGTGGAAGTGGATAGAGAGAGGGATCTGGCTCTGTTTTTAATGGTTCTCCTTTCAACTTTTACCCCCATTTTTTACTACAAATGAAATGAAAACATTGACAAAAAGAAACAAAGAGCAAACACCACGTTGCATATCTGAGCACTGTTCTTAGAACCCTGAAGTGCCTCACACAGTCATAAGACACATGCTTGACTTTCACATCACTGCAGGTGATAGTGGCATACTGTTGCTGTTTGACCATCTCCTTCCCTTTTCCCGGTGGCACATCCTACTTTTCTCCTGAACCCTCACTAGCATCATCCTTAGAGTCCAGAGTGCTAAAGATCTCTTCAAGGTGATTCAGGAGCCCTTGCTGTTCTCCCAAGCAATTTTCCAACCTCTCCTCACTTCCTAGCTTTGTAGCTGCCTCCACACTTTTAATTGGTTGGCAGGTGTCCTAGTTAAACTTAATTGTCAACTTGACAGCGCCTAGAGTCATTGGCGAGAACATCAATTAAGGGATTTCGGAGACGAGTTTGGCCTGAGGCCATGTCCATGAGAGGTTACCTTGAATAATGAGTGTTTAGGGGGTTTCTAGTCCACTGTGGATCTCACTGTTCCTAGGAAGGTGGCTCTGGTATGTCTAAGAAGTCTAGCTGAACAAGCCTAAGAGCAGGCCATGTAGTGAGCAGTAGCCCCCATGCTTCCTGCTGCACAACACTAGCTGTGAATTCACTGGTTCTACTGCACAGACTAACAAGCAACCCTCCTCTTGGGTTTCTGCCTAGAGTTCCTTCCTTGACTTTCCTCACTCCATGATGAAATGATCTGAAACTGTAAAATGAACCAAACCCTTTTCTTCCCAAGTTGCCCTTTGTTGAGAATGTTCTATCAAAGTAAGAAAAGGAAACGTCAACAACACCTAAGCATCCTACTTCCGTGTACTGAAAATGATAGTAGCCACCAATTGCCATACAACAAATGACATCAGGACTCTAAATCTTTTAACAAACATTGTCTCACAGTCTTGTGACAGGAGCATGTGGGTGTGTATCAGCAGTTTTCCTGCCCCCAGAGTCCCCCATAACCCTGTAACTGTCGCACTGGCTAGGCCTAAAGTTATCCCAACATCCTCCTGTATGCTTCCTCCACTGCTAGCGGCTCGTAAGACCTTGTTGCCTGTTTTCATGAGAACGTTGTTCACTGGTTGCTCCTTAGAGCAACTACCAACAAGGGCCTGTTGATCCGGGTCTGGAATCCCAGACAGCAGGCTGAAGCAAGAGGATATCAAGTTCAAGGCCTACTTAAGGCTACAGTGAGAGTTCAAAGCCAACCTGAGGAATTTAGCATATCTCAAAATAAAAAGTACAAGATGGGGCTTAGGACATAGTGCAGTAGAGGGGGAAGGGGGCATTTGTGGAGCAGGAGTGGTGTCCTCTTACCATACTCTAGTCACACGGAGCAAGTCATTAGATCCATCAGGTGCTTGTCTACAACAACTACACAAATTCACAAAAGTAAACCCGACTTTTCATTAGAGATCAGGGAAAATATTAATAAAAATTTATCTTTTCTTTGGTTCGTGTGTGCATGTGTGTGTGTGTGTGTGTGTGTGTGTGTGTGTGAGAGAGAGAGAGAGAGAGAGAGAGAGAGAGAGAGAGAGAGAGAGAGATGTATATTCCTGCATGTTTGTTTGAGAGTGTACTTGCATGTGTACAAAAAGAGGTCAATCCCTCTGCAACCTTTTTTTTAAGTTTTATTTATTTATTATTATGTATACAGTGCTCTGCCCACATGTACACTTGCAGGCCAAAGGAGGGCATCAGATCACATTATAGATGGTTGTGAGGCACCATGTGGTTGCTGGGAATTGAACTCATGACCTCTGGAAAAGCAGTCAGTGCTCTTAACCGCTGAGCCACGTCTCCAGCCCTCTTCATCCTTTTTATTTTGTATTTATACCAGGTTTCTCACTGAACTTTGAGCTTCCATTTCAGCTAGACTAGTTGGCTAGTGAGCATATATTGGGTTATACTTTCACATGAAGTAGATGAAGACATTAGAAAAACCACGTAGATTTAAACTTAAGAGACTGCTGCAATTTATATGTATTTATTTCAGTTATTACATGCTACAATTTTTTAATGTTGCTATTGAAAACTTTTAAGGATTAAAAAAGAAAACTAGAAATCAATTACTTCTTCAGAATGGTAAAAAATAACTTCTGGAGCTGAAATCTAGGTCTCTCTTAGTGGAACCATTCATAAAAATCCCATGCCACAGAAAAGCATTAGACATTAAAAGGTCCCATTGTTTCATTAGGCTCACTGCTCTTCATTGTTCTTATATTTAGGATTCCATTTTTTCACATTTTATTTCATAATTTGTCTCTTAAATAATATTGTGAAATATCATCTTTTACTTCATGAATTTATCTCACTTATAAACACTTTGTGTTAGAGGTCGTTGTGCTCTCGTTCGCTAAGATGTTAGTCACGTGGAACATGCTTTTACAATCCCAACTCTCTTGTCCCCGGCTAGTAAAGTAAATGAGAGAAATATCCTGAGGACTATAAATAAGATAATGTTACATATGTCTTTTGCTTGGTTTCTTTAACTGAAAGTTAGGATAAAGGTGCAAATAGTTTCCTGTATATTCAGCTGCAGAAAGATAAGCAGTATAAAAAAAAAAAAAAAAAAAAAAAAAAAGACTCACACTTTATCCAAAGTCTGATTTTCTCAAGGTAGTGTTCAGCACAGGCAGACAGTAATCCATTTTCAGCGCTGGTTTTGTGGATAGATCATTTTGCAGAAATCCGTGGCAAGATGTTTTCATTCTGCTGCTTTGCAAAAGTTCAAGGAGTTTAAAAAAAAAAAAAATATTTCATTGCAAAGAGCTAACTTTGCCCTCAAAATATTACCATGCCTTTAGCTTTCAAATCTGTAACCTTCTGACAAGAGTTCTTTGTTTGCCTCATTTGGCAGTGGGCCTGTTGCTGTATACATTTCTGTACTTAGTGTTTGTTATCAACTTAGTTTGACAACTTAAATCTAGCATAATGATATGGAATTATAAACAAATGTTAAATGCATTTTGGAATTCCAATACGTTGCCCTACCCCCAAAACCCTGCCTTTAAAACCAATTCTTCATAAATACATATATACATATATGTATGTATGTATATATATATATATATATATCTGAGAGGAGGCTTTTTGTAAATGTATATGATGAAGTTTTATAGTTATAGTAGCCTAATTTGACACACTATTTAGGTTACACTAAGTTTAGACCAACTTAGACATGGGTTTTGACCTGAGGTGACCTCCTTGGCTTTGCAAAGGATTATTTCAATAAACAAATGAATTGTTTTCCTAAGAGGATATTTCTTGAATTAAAAGTAGTCATTAACTTTAGGGTTAGAGAAGAACAAATTAGAAAGCTTAAGTGTCTGTGCCGTCTGAGATATGAAATGCTTTGTTGTATTGATGAAGGTGTCTCTTAATTTATGTGATTTGTCTTGTACAAGTCTACCTGCTAAATATCCACACACCCTCAATGACAGGTTTCCTAGGAGCATTTGATATGTTGCCCTTAGTATTGCTTATTGATCGTTTGTCTGAGGATGAGGCAATTGTGTTTATTTCGTCTCAGAGAAAGGTTGCGCTAGCATAATTTTGGATCTCTTTGCATGAGAGTCCCAAGAAAAGACAGAAGCTAAAAGACAAATGGAATAGAATTACATTTAGCCACTTGTATTTAATGATGTAAGAATTAACGACAGAGTAAAACATAACTTTGTGGCTGGAGTTTCTTTATAAAGAGTATGGGGAAACATAATTGGTAGTGCAGGGATCTCAAATTAGAATTAAATGGAGCTTCAGGAAGCAATTATTGCATGTTCATATTTATCTACAGAACTTTATTTCAGTAGTCCAGGCATGGTACCTCTAAAATGTGTGTTGATTTGCTCATCTGAGCAATCATCTATCATCTAAATTACATGACATATGTGATTATCTTAAATGCGCATTTGTACTGAGACAAGCCTCTCATTTGCACTTAAAGACAGTTTTGATTCAATAATTCGTCTGTAAGAAGAAAGTGTGTGGCTGGAACTCCTTGCAAAATTACATTTTAGAAATTTGATGCAATCTGTTAAAAGCTTCAGAACCTTTGTGCTTTCATCCTACCAACTATTATGTTTGATTTTTGCAAATTACAAAGCAATTTTATTATTTTCCCATAGTGATGGCTGGACATACAGTGAGCAATGGTTTGCAAGCTATATGTGAGTTGGAACACATGGCTTCCTCTTCATTAGTCGTACAACCATAATCAAAATATTTATCTTGCTGATCCTGTGTTCTCTCATTTCCATGTTTCATCTTTAAGAGGATAAATGGAGTTAGAATATTTTAATATTAAAACATGTGCTTCAGGAAGTTATTTGTGTAAGTAACTCTACAATAGCCCCTGGGTTATTTATCTGCTCAAACTATTGTTGAGTAAACAAATGGATAACTAGATGAGGGCATGTGAGTGTGTATGTGTGTGTGTGTGTGTGTGTGTGTGCGCGCGCGCGTACGCATGCACACATTTACATATATTTGAGAACAGTGTGTCTAATGCCCAGGTAACAGAAGTACTTACAAATGGCATCTTTTCCTTTATTATGACTTTGAAAAATGGTATATGGATGAATTCAGAATACTACAAGTTTTTCTCAGCTGACTTTGACAGTCAACTATCTAGGGTGCTACCAACGAGATACAAGAGGAATCCAAAGTCTCTGCCACAATCCCACTTTTTCAGGGTTTACTCATATCATCAATATGTTAAAGAATTGAGAATAACTTTATGCCTTCTTCATTTCTAAAACCACAAGAAGATTCATGAGGCAAATAGTTGGGTGCTGATAGGGCTTGCTATTACAGCTTGTAGTCCAGAGGCTGGTGGCATGATTGGCATTTTCTCACAGAGGATTCAAGGGTGGTGGCTTCCCAGCCTCCTATTCACAGACAGGGAAATGTCAAAGGCTGTTTATGTGGGCTAGCCATCTGAACTGCACAGAGCATCTCCTCTTGGAAAAAGCAAATCTGTCCTTACAGAGTTTAGCCAAGCTGTCCTTGAACATGAGCATCTGGCACATGAAGTTCTTAAAAGCTATGAACAAACAAAATGCTCTGAGAAGCATTCTCCCATAATTGGTGGATTCTGCTTTTTTTTTTTTTTTTTTTTTTTTTTGGGTTTAGCTTAATTCCAGTTTGGTTTGTATTTTTGATTTTATGACTATCGTAACATCAGAAGTATAAGAAAAGTCATTTACTATGCATAGACAGTACAAAGAATACACTATAAGGAAGGTTGAAAGAATGTTCCAGAAATATAAGCCAAACACTGTTTAGATACTGTTATTTTACTCAGTTATTGATAAACAGTGCCTCAAAACATTTTATCTTTAAATATTTAATTCAAGGCCAGGTAGTGGTAGATCACGGTTTTAATCCCAGTACTCAGATGGCAGAGACAGAGGATCTCTGTGAGTTCAAAGCCAGCCTGATCTACAAAGCAAGTCCAGAACAGCCAAGGCTATACAGATAAACTCTGCCTTGGAAAAAATTATTTTTTAAAAATTGAAGAGAAGTTCTTATGACTTGGTGACAAAAAACTAAGCAAGACACTCTCAAGAGTCATGGAATACTTCATTTTGCAGCCATATATACTTGTGCATGTCTGTAATCTCATGATTCACGAGGCTAAGGCAGGAGAATTCCCGTAAATTTAAGACCAGACTCAGGTTAGTGAAATTAAGACTGGTCTAGCCGACAAAACAAAACCCTCATCTCAAAAGCAAAACAAAACAAAAAGAAACACAAACAAACAAAAGAGCAGACACTAAGAGCGTGGTGACAGCCGAGGCTATAGGTCGGTTGCTCTCCTAAGCATGTCTAAGCATCGGCACAGAGTTTGACAGCCAGCACCTAATCTCTTGGGCATGGTGTTATACCTCTGGAACCCTATCACCAGCAAAATTTCAAAGTCATCCCCACCACATAGCTACTTATATCTGGCAGTTAGCCTGATATGCGTAAGATATAAGACTCTGGAGAGGAGCAGCTACAAAGGAAACAAACACAGATGTAGCAAGAACGCAAGAACTGTCTAGACAAACATGAGTAATACTACATAAACGAATGTACACAGCGTTCCTGGACTATAAAACCTGGACTGCCCCAAACAGTTGCATTCCATCTAGAAGCAATAGTAGACACAACAGATGTGGAATACCAGTTGATATTTAATGCCCCAGAGAATGCAATAAACAGAGAGGCACTCAGATATGACCTGTCTGAAGCCTGGTGTAAAAAGGCATATGAGAGGGTTGCAGGACCTAGCAAAACTAGCAAGTCATTTGAAAAAGCCAGAGGATACAAAGGGGTTAAGGGATGTCGTAGACTGAAAAGCTCCTTATTATAAAGTGTTTGGAATGTTTCTTGTAAGTAGTCATGAGATGTCTGAGTTTCAGAGGAAGTGTCACATAATTGAATGCTTTCTGTTGAGATAGAGAGGTCTCTGATACAGGCAATTGCAGAGTCAGAATTGTAGAGGAGTACTAGAATAGTACAATAATAATAATAATGATGATAATAATAATAATAATAATAATAATAATAATAATAATAATAATAATAATAATAATAATAAATAATAATAATAATAAAGCTACCATGGTCTTAATGTACTTTTTCACATGTTGTTAGTATTCTATTAACAATAGACAATATGTGCTAGATTTTAACATTTAGATGAGCTGAAAAGCCATGATATAAAAAAATTCAGGGGCTGGGTGTGATAACATACACCTTTAATCTCTTCACTTGGGAGGCAGAGGCAGGTGGACATCTGTGAGTTTGAGGCCAACTGGTCTCCAAAGCAATTCCAGGACAGCCAAGGCTACACATAGAAAACCTGTCTCAAACAAAAAAACAAAACAAAACAAAAAATGAAACCAAAAAAAAATCAGAACAATGCAAGTGCTTACCCTGAAAGGGCAAAGAGAAAACTCAAGTTAGGCATTTGGTTTAGAGGCAAAGGTATGACTACATTAGGGTCTGTAATTTAATCATTTATGCAAATGGTTCTTCTTAGTTTTCAGATTATTAGTTGAAATTTTTAATTCACCAGATTGAAGTTTGTAGTTTCCAGTCAGTCCTTGAATAGAATGGATAAGTTGCGTTAGTATACTTGTGGAATTAGACTCCTGAAATGTAATGAATAGTTTAAAGGTCAAGGATGATTTCTATTGTTACATGGATCTTTAGAAGCATATTTTGAGATATTATCCCACTCCATCCAAATGCTGCTAATGTGAGTGGCAGCCCATCTGTGGAGAAAACCAGCCACCACAGACAGGACCTGCTGGAGATGACCGAGAAAGGACACAGAGAATCCTGACACTATGGTGTTTCGGATGCTCGTATTAACACTCATGGGGGTATTCATTTTGAAAACGAAAGTCTTCTTTGAGCCTATGCTGGAAATACCCCCCCCCCATTTTCTGGCTGCTTATTATCAGTTATCAACTTGTACTAGAGATAATAAAGACAACCACATGATTGTAATACGGTGTTGTTACATGTGATGTGAGTGAGTCTTACATATTGCATACTTATATAAGCATCTACCGTCTGTCAGACATTCTACAACTATTAAGTGTCTCATTTCATCCAGAGAGCAAATTATGATTGCCCCCAGATCACAGATGAGAAAACTAAGAGTGATGTTTGGATGAGCATCTAGAGTCCTTAAAGGCCTGGGCAGAATTCTGGGCCCAGTTTAGACTCGGTCCAAAACCATAGCTATTTCCACCATCTTTAGTTTTTCCTGAGAGAGACAATAGAGTACTACCTACATCTCTGACTTAAGGAAAATATAAGGTGACTGAATATAAAAGTGCATAACACAAATACATTTTACAGAAAAATATAGTGACTTTTTAAGGAAAAATTACCAGAAAACATAAGAGAAGTGAATTCCAATAAGTAAAAGAAATAAAAATGAGCGTGCCTCCATTGTTCTTCTAAAAAGAAGGGTTTTTTGTTGTTGTTGTTGTTTTTGTTTTTGTTTTATCATTTGTGATAGATATTTAATCCAGTCCTCCCTGGAGATTTTCTGTTCTATCCTATGGAATTTATGCCCTTTGGTATCTTAATCCCCAATGTTGTGCAATGTGCCTTTATTTGGGAATACCATCCTTGGAGATGTTGACATTATAGACTACTGCAGGCTTCTAACCCAGTATAACTGCAGATGATGGTGAAGGCAGAGATTGGAATGATGCAGCTGAAGTTAAGGACCACTAAAAGCTCCAGAAAGCCTGTCTAAGTGAAAAGTGGCATGAGACAGACTAGACTCATACATAGTACCAACCACCTCTGTTGACACATTGATACCAAGAATTCAGACTCTTTTATTGTGATACAATAAATTAATTTTGTTTAAACAAAAGAAACTATGTAGAACATGAGACTGAAGTCATATCTACTCAGTAGTTCTGGACTCTTGTGTGTACAGGGGCCCTCAGCCAGCTGTCCTCATGGTGTAGCAGGACCATCAGACTCAATAAACCCCCATCTCTTAGGCTGTCTTTCCACATTTTGGACCCATAAATGCTTACACAATGGCAGATGGGGAGAGAGACAGACAGTTTATATGTGATGGTTGATATCTCTTTCTTTCGGGTCTTGCAAAACATACACATTTCTGCTCTTGAGTGTTTCCTTGTGAGCTTTCGCATCTGACCATAGCAACTGCCATAGTCTGAGGCTGAGAGCTAGGGATATGGAATTTGACCCATGGCTCAAGTCACTAGAATTTAAATTTATTAACAGGTGTGATGGATTTGCGTTTGGGGATGCTGTGCTGCTATAGTACATATCTTTTTCATTTCTCTAAAATGTATTGTTACTACTGCGTATGTGCACATGATGTACATATAAAGATATAAATGAAGGTCAAAATTCAACTTGTGGAGTCATCACTCCTTCCGCCTTTACATGGGTTGGAGTTTAAATTCAGCTTACCCAGCTTTTGTAGCAAGTGTCTTTATCTGCTAAATCATCTCTTGGCTCCTCTACTATTAATATTACATATGACTTATAATTGTTTTATAAAATCAGATCTTGGAAACATTCTAGGCAGTGAACTAAGCAAAGAACAATGTAAGCTTGACAAACACAGAAGCAAACAGTTCTCCCACCTCTTAAGTGAGACGTATTCTCTGTCTCTGTCTCTGACTCTGTCTCTGTCTCTGTCTCTGTCTCTGTCTCTGTCTCTGTCTCTCTCTGTCTCTGTCTCTCTCTGTCTGTGTGTGTGTGTGTGTGTATGTTATGGCTGTCAGCAGCTATTCTTTCTAATTCATGCTGTTTTCAAACCCATAGAGATGGTTAGGTGAGACAAACTCTTCAAGAACTTAAATTTTAAAAGACTATTAAAATAAAGAAGTTCACCATTCAAAAACAGATGAAGACAAGACACCATTTGCAAGTGTAGACCGCATTCAAAGCCACTTAAAACTTTGATAAAGGTGTCTTTAAGCAAAAGAAAGGAAGATAGCTAACCTAATTCAAGCCTACCTCATAATTAGCCACTGAGTCAGCCTGAAGCATCTGGAAAGTGTGTGCTTATTCTAATTGTGTTGGAAAACCACCACAAGTCTCTATGAAAGTTGATTTTTCATGATACTACTTAAATTTTTATTCTAACATACAAATGTATCATACCTGATTATTTTATTCGCCATATACTGGAAGATTGCCAATAGCTATAAATCTTAAGAAAACAGTATACATACAAATATTACTACATTGTAGTTTAAAAATCTCAGCTGATTTAGTTTTTCTAAACAGGTAATTTGAATTGGATTTTTAATGAATAGCCATAGACAAATTATTGAACTTATAACTGTCTTTTTTTTTCTTCAAGTTAATGTTTAAAAGATATTATCACTCGATCCAGGTAGAAACAAAACATTCAAGGTACGGTTGAATATTATAAAAGCACTTATAGAAAGGTCTACTTCACAGTCACAACCAAATTTCTTAGCTGAAAGTTAAATAATAGCATAAAGAAAATATAAGAATACATTTTTCTTATATATGTATTTTCAATTCACTTTGAATAACCTGACAACAAAATCAAGATATTGTTCCGAGTTTTTCATGAAGTGAAACATATACAAATATACTTCCTTGTGTATTGGGAGACATAAAACTAGACTACAGTTTCTAAACAATTTTCTTGGTAAATATAACACCTTCTTGCAATATATACAAATTCTGTAACAACTTTTATCAACATTTATTCCATCTGGCACTAAAAAATAATATTTTGCTTGAGTGAGCAGGATAATCTCTTCATCATACTGACCTTGGATAACATATTTAAATTGACAATACCCACATAGCCTAAATTATCGACTGACTGATTGTGTTTAATTAGATGTCAGTTGCTTTTATGAAGAAGAATGGGTTCGGGGAGAACGGATGTGAAATGGAAGAGAAAATTGTCGAAATGAAAGAAGGCTGAATATATTATACAATATTCACGCAGAGCAGCCTTTGATGATTGTCACTGTATTCCACAGCCTACCAAGAACACCTAGGAAACACAATGAAGATTAATTGAATGTATTTCTGAAGCACCAAAAAAATTATATTTCAAAAGATATTGAAGGAGTAAAAGAAAATACAACTGACTGTGTCCTCTTTCCTCTCTGACCTGGCTAAAACCTAGCTGGGTTTAAGTTCTTGGCGCTGTTAGGGAACTTTTTTGTACTCTTTTCAGAGCCATCCTGGGATATTTCTTCACAAACACTTCATCTATTTACAGGCAGAGTTGGCTGTGAGAACTCGAGAACCTGCAGCTTCTCCCTTGATGTGTTGCTCCGGAATGCAAAAGTTCAATCCCACAGGCCTTTTTAATCACTGCAAAGTTTTCACCCCTTTTCATATCCAATGCACTGTAACGTGAGCCATACCCAAGATTTTGCCCTGGATAATTCAGTAATTCTTAACAGCTGACTCCAACTCACAATATTGAGTTTAAGGCACACACACACACACACAAAACCTTCTTCAAACCATTATAAAACTTCTAGGCAATGTCATTTTTTTCAAAAAGGAAAAATAAAAGAAACAGATCATTTTGTTATACCCATATTTTCTAGTAACATACTACCATCATCACCTGATGAGTGGTTTTGGTCATAAATGGCTTTAAGCTTTTAGATTTTCTTTAAAATTTTATATAAGACCATCTACTGAAGAAATCTGAAACCTAAGAAAAATATACTTGTTTTATTTATAGGCATAATGAATCCCTTCAGAGCAAAGTATTTTGTTGGGCATGATATTTTTTAAATTTTTATACACGAACATATGACATTATGTTAGAAATAAAACTAGTTATTGTTTAGCCGTGTCTGGCACACAGAACTAGATGGAATATATGTCAAATAGAAAGAAAAGGGAGGAGATATAAACTTACAGCAATAGTTTCTTTTCCAAAGCTTCAGTGACTGAAAAGCAAATGTGTATTGATACTGTAAATAATTATTTATCTGTATCCCTTTAGTGCAGCAAATAGAGGAGTCAGGGAAAAAAAGAAAGGGCATGGGGTTGGGTGGGTGGGTAAGTGGAAGGAACTGGAAGGATTTGGGGGAGGGGAACCATAATCAGAATATATTGTATGAACATTTCAAAATCAAATTTAAATAAAATTTAAAAGTCCAATATTTTAAACTATCTTTTTAAAAATATTTATTTATTTTTATTCTAGATATATGTGTAAGTAACTGCATATTTATATGTACACCAACTACATATAGCTCCTGTGCACTGTTTATAACTGTTCTGTCGGAAGCCAGAAATGGACATTAGAGCCTCTGAAACGGGAGTTACAGGCAGTAGTTAGCTATACTTAGGCCCTGGGAATCCAACCTGGGTCCTTCACAAAGGCAAGTGCTCTTAACTGCTGAGCCGTCATCCCAGCCCCCATGTTTTCACTTTCAAAAACACTTAGAAATTGACTCTTTTTGGAAATATGAAGAAATCAACTTTGTGAGCATCCTGCTCTGAAGCACTGAGGCGAAGCCCTCATTTCGTTAGAGAAGTTTGGTAGTCTGAGACAAAACTAGCCACAACTTCTAGAATATAAAGCCTCTTTGCTTTTATAGAGGACATTTCACCTATATCTAAAATAAGTTTTTATTATTTAAGTGATCTGACCACTAAAATTGCAGCGATAGTTGAAACCTGTGACATCACCATCAAATGCTTTAGTGATCTCCCTGGCTTTATGCATATTATTCAAGCTTTTGAATGGTAGCTGCATTTCAGGTTACCATTCTTACTAACTGAAGAATTATATGTTTTATATATATATATATATATATATATATATATATATCATTATATGTTATACCATTATAACTTTTCCTTATTCTTTAATGATATCAGCATTAACACAATAAATCTGGCTTTCAGTCTTAATATTTCCATAGAAATTATCCAAGTAAAATAGTCTGTACTAACTAACCCTTGTACCAATCTGTGGGTACCATTTTTAAAAAGAAACTGCTAACAATGTAAAGAACAGGAAATCAAAATAATATTACTAAGAAAAATCCACAAGATCAAGAAATAGAAAAGTATTAAACATTTAGAAACATTTGGGCATGGTGAAGCACATGTACACTCAAAGCTCAGGAAGCTAAGGCAGGTCGATCATCAGTCTTTTTTTTTATTAATTTATTCATATTACATCTCGATTGTTAGCCCTTCCCCTGTTTCCTCCCATTCTTCCCTTCCTCCCACTTCCCCCCTTCTCCCGTCCCCTATGTCTGTGACTGAGGGAGACCTCCTCCCCCTATATATGCTCTTAGGGTATCAAGTCTCTTCTTGGTAACTTACTATCCTTCCTCTGAGTGCCACCAGGCCTCCCCATCCAGGGGACATGGTCAGAGAAGGGGCACCAGAGTTCCTGTGAGAGTCAGATCTCACTCTCCACTCAACGGTGGAGAATATCATGATCGTCGGCTAGGTCTTGGTAGGGGTTCAAAGTTTAATGCCTATATTCTCCTTGGCTGGTGCCTTAGTTTGAGGAGGACCCCAGGACCCAGATCTGCCTGTCCTAAAATTCTTCTTGTAGGTTTCCAGGACCCTGTGGGTCCTACTATTTCCTCTTTCTTCCATGCTACTCTCGCCTATGGTCTCAATAGGATGTCCTCTCCTCTGACCCACTTTCTTGGTAAGTAAAGATTTTCATGGTACGTATCCCTTGGACTAGTGTTTTGATATAAGTGAGTATAGGCCAACCTAGGCTAGTTAACAAGACCCTGCCACAAACACAGACATGGTTGGCAACAGCTTTCATTGTTTTCTACATTCTAATTCCTTCTCTCTGTCTCTCTTTCTCTCTGTCTCTCTGTCTCTCTTTCTCTCTGTCTGTCTGTCTCTCTGTCTCTGTCTGTCTGTCTGTCTGTCTCTCTGTCTCTGTCTCTGACTGTCTGTCTGTCTGTCTGTCTGTCTCTCTCTCTCTCTCTACACACACACACACACACACACACACACACACACACACACACACACACACTTAGAGGAGTTCTCTCCTGGTGGACATACCAATTTCTGTGAATGTAGGTGAGCCACCTATTTCTCTGAACCTAATCTCCTCTTTCTGACTCCCAAGGTAGAAACGTTAAAATTATTTCTACTGCTTTTATGAGGATTTCGTGTCAAATAGTGTAAAGTATGCTTCTGTTAACGCACTTGTATAGTGAGAAGAAAACACCTATTTTCTATAATAATGCTATTTTAGAAGATGAGTCATTTTCATTCAATGTGTCTAGTAGCATAGACTGTAAGACTTAGACTGAAGCACATTCATGCGAAGTTTGAGTATGCAGAATAAATTCTCAAGCACTGTTTGGTTCTAACATTGTTTAGAAGATTGGCAGTTGGTAGGGCAGAGAAGCCAGGAGGAGGCCTCTTGAGTCACCATGGGCGCAGCTTCCGAGGTTGAATGAGACCCCAGAGCACGTGGACTGCATACAACCTCATGACAAAGAACCCTGACCCAGGTTGCGCAAGTGTTCCAAGGCAATTCATTCTGAGAAATGAAAACCAGATTATTTTAGTACGTATAACACTGAGAGAAAGTATCTAAAACATAAAACCCCAGATTCAAAGCATCAGACACGAGAAAAAGCAACGATGGTAGCTTTTTCTCCAACCTGCCACCCAAGTATGTTTTAGAGAAACCAACAAGTCTGTCTTCACGGAATGTGTCTTCTGCCATGAGTGGCAGAACTAGTGCCTTTAAAGCGCTTCTAAGATGAATGTGACCAACCATTAAAGCAGCATGCAGTGCTACAATAAAACCAGGTAGGCTCATCAGTCTACGCATTTTATGTTACTTGGACCATTATCACTATTTTTATGGAAGAATTTATAAGCCAATTATACATATTTATAACAGTTATAAACCAGTATTGGTTTTTCCTCAGCAAAATGTGACTAGCATATAAAGAATGCTTTAAAATGCCTAAAATTATACAAAGTATCATTTACCTCATTGCTAAAAGACTAATATTTTACTAAATATATACTACATATATTGTTTTACTTGCTTAGTAAGGTGACTCTTACAAATCTCCTATTTACATACTGAAACCAATGCATTACAAACATGTGCTAATTATTAAGAAGAGGTAATACCTATCCCATTTAAAGACCTCCAAATCTCTAGACACTTTGGGTTTTACACTAATTCTTTAAGACTACATTGACTTAACATAAAATAACCAGATTTTCAGCTCAAAAAAAACACAACAATTAAACGTAACTAACAAAATTTAAGTTTTGAAATGTGTTAAGAGAATTTTATATCTCCATATTTTTAAAACATTATTATCTTTTTCCACCCACAACCCCCCTTGGAAATTTTACTCTCTATAGTTAAGAAGTTTATATTTGTCATGCTCTATCCATCCAGCAGAGGGCAACAGCGCATTGAATGCTAAGACTCCCACCCCCCCCCCCCCCCCCCCTACCCCGAGCGTTTCCCAGAGGAAGTCTCTTTGTGAACAAAGATGCAGACTTTCATAAAACACGCTGTCTCCTACTGTTCCCATGTACTGTGTGCAAGTACCTTGAGCTTGAAATTACAATTTTGATAATTTATCATAGCTACAGTGAATTCATTATCTCATATTAGCCCAACAGACCATGCTTGAAAAAGCAAGACAGTGAAATGGAAAAAATATTGTTTCTCAATTTTAAGAAAAATTTTAAAAAAGTACCAATTCCCAATATTAGTAAGTAGTTTCTATCCATGCCCCTTTGATAATCAGGTAGGGAGAAAATTCTCTTTGATCAAAACGAACACTTCTTTAAAATTTTGTAAGTAGATGCTTCACCAGTATTTATACTAAGTATGCATCCATTTATGGATCCATTTTGAGTTTAATACTTTAGCCTCCATTCATTATATTATTTATTTTTAAACATGATTTATAATAAATGATTGAAAATTGACTCCAAAAGTTAGAAATAATTTAATAATATGAGGAAACAATTGATTAAAACCCAATTTATGAAGCAATATATTTCTTCTTCCAGGAAGGACTCTCACATTTCTTTACTGTTTATGTAAGACTCAAGTTGTCATAAGGTCAGAGAATCTCTTTTCTTCTCAGACTTAAACTACTAATTTGTTTCTTTCCACTTTGTGCGTATTCCGGCTGTTCCCACCCTCACTCTCTCTCATTTCCCTCTTTCTTTTGTCCACCTCTAATTTCCTTACAAATTTCCCCACATAGAAGCCTTTTTGCTTTGTTTGTGTCCCTCTGCCTCTGAGCAGACCCATCTGTGTGGCTTTGGGATTAAAGCTAGCCACTAAAGCCTAGTGGGCACACAGCTGAAGACAGTGGCACTTCTTCTCCAAGAGGAACCTAGTTGAGCAGTTAAGGGACCATGGCCCATCTGTGCCTGACTGTTGAGAGGGCCTGTCAGGTACATGTCCAGGGCAAGTAAGCACAGCTCTCTGAGTTCATTATTGCATTTGCCAGGCCTAGAGGATGGGATTTCTCTACCCTTCTACTGTCTTCCAGCTTTTACATAGGTCCCACCCCCCACATACACATACATGTAACCCTGTCTTCAGTGTTCCCTAAGCCTTAGCAAGGCTAGTATAAATGACTTTAGGACTGGGCCTTCTTCTTCATTAACCCTCAGCATCTTGGGCAGCCAGGGTCTCTACATTCACTGTTGCTAAACTGCTAGCCACACTGAGTAAAGCATCTTTTTTTTTTCCTAGAAGGCATTGTTTCCTCTTAGGCCTCATGTTCTCATAAACAGGTAAGCATTTAGAAAATTCGTTTCATGACACTTTTGCATATACCCTGATACAGCCTTTCTTTCTCCTTTTCTGCAGTGTATAAATGGGGTTGTGCATCTCTGACCGTGTAATGAAATAATATGTAAGTGGGTTTTCTCAGTTAGCCAAAGGAATATTGCTAATTTAGGAAACATTAAATAGAAATGTTGCTAATTTAGGAAAGTTAATCCTTGGCTAGTTTCAAAATAACTAGAACTTTTTTATCACCTACATAGCTATTATTTATATGATCACTATTTTTATTGTAGATGGTAATCAGGGACTGTCTTCCTGTTTAAAAACTGGAAAAATATAATTATATATCACATTTAGATTAGAATCATGTTTGCTTGTCCTTATGTTTCAGGGGGAATCAAAGTAGATTGCATTGTATATTCTCTTATATGTGTTATAACCATACTATCTTAGCACAAGCGCAATCTTTATTTTACATATGTGCCCAATGCTGCACATTTTCCAAACAGCAGAGTTCAAGTAAACACTCAATACTCCAGATTTAAGTTGCCTGAGACACTCCTTTACCCTGCAATTAACTAAAATAATAGTTGCAAAGGCAACTTCTCTACCACATTACATTTATTGCACACACACATACACACACACACATACACACACACACACACACACACACACACATTCAGATCATCATCCACACAAGAATCAGTTTTTTTAAGACTCTATAATATCAAGTCCACACTACTCACCATAATAAATAATAAATCTTTAAAAAAAAAAAGAAGAAGAGATGCCTCTTTTTGGAAGTAATATAACATAATTCTTTGAAACACTTGGCTACAAATGATTAGGACACATTAGCTTTTGATAATTTACTGAAATCCATGTGTATTATTTATAGTATTCTCCAGTTCAGTAGGTACAAATAACTGCAGAATCTAATAGTAACTCACTCCTAAAATATATATCCAATACAACATTGAAAACAGTCTCCAGTGGGTATGAAAGTTAGACAAGAGCAGACACTTCGACATTGGGGGTGGTCATCCATTGTAGTGAGTGAGAGCTGTCTTGCACAATACAAGATGTTTTACAGTGACATTTGCCTTCATACTAAGTACCATAGCCAGATTCCACATCACCCAGCTGTGACTACTACAACCATGTCCAGGTACTGCAGAGTACCAATGGGGTGCTGGTACGTGTAGAATCACCCACAAGAGAGGGCACTGAAATAGTAAACGTATATGCAGTTAGAAGTTACAATGTTAGATTTGCTTTGGAAACAGTAGATGGCCAGATATGAAAAAACCTTCATGTAGAATTTCTTCATACCGGATTTCCAGCATATAAGACAACCTCCAACATTTCCAGTTAAAATAAAGAACGTGGAATATACTTGCAATATAAGACTACCTCTTCCAACGCACAGCCTGTGCAGCAGACTCTGGCATGTGTCTATTTGCAGGCAGGGCACAGACAGCCCAGGCACCTTATATGCTGGAAAATACATTTTTCTTCCATTTAGTTGAGACCTTTATTTCCCCCCCCCCCCCGCCAAAAAAACTTTTGTTTGCTATGCAGAATTATAAGCAAAGTCGTGCTTACAATAATAGCTTTGGAAGTCACTAAATACCACAGTGGCATTTACAGGACTTATAGAAAAAGGCAAGATGAAAAGATAGGGTTTGAGAGCATTTATTTGTGACTGGTGCTGTGGACAGATGGCCCAACTTGTTTTAGCAGTGTACCCCACAGAAACATGACCTGTTGGTCTAGGCTGAAAAAGACAGGTCTAACGTTGGTTTTTCTGAGGAGGGGACTTTGATCTGAGACTTAAAGAATGAGTATAGTGGGCTGGAGAGATGGCTCAGAGGTTAAGGGCACCGACTGCTCCTCCAGAGGTACTGAGTTCAATTCCCAGCAACCACATGGTGGCTTACAACCATCTATATAATGTGATCGGATGCCCTCCTCTGGCCTGCACGTGTACATGCAGGCAGAGCACTGTAAACATGATAATAAATAAATAATAAATCCTTTTAAAAAAAGAATGAGTATAGTTAAAGGGGGAAGACTGTGTATAGCAAGAATTCCGGTTCCATTTCCTACGTTAATCACATGGCTTCCATCTGAAAGACATCTTCAAATGATGCTTTAAGGGAAGCACATATCTCAAAAAGCCTTCCATTTATTAATGCCTCTTCAAGAATCCTAATGGTTTAGAAACAGTAAGTGGAGCAAGATATAAAATGTTAGTGTTGCGGATAATCTGGCTTATTAGATTTTCCTTGACGTTCTTTACATTTCAGTGTGAGTTAAGCGGAACTGACAAGAACTCACCAATATTTAAAACAGATGGACTTCCCAGACAAACATGTAATTTTTAAAACAGTGGCAAAATGACTCACCCTGAGAATTTTCAGCATTATTCTTCAGCCACTGAAGTATTGGATGTGAGAATTGAGGCCCTTTCTTTAACTTCTTTAAGGATACGGCTCATAGTGCAACAAGAAAGGAAATATAATTAAGTCTTTCTAATTCCTATTGTATGGCAGGCCACATGTAGAATTTAGAAGAAAATAAAAAAATAGGGGATGTTAGCGAAAGTCACATGATTTAGCTAAGCCGCGATGAACATGGGCTTCTAGTCTGATTTCTTTTTGACTACTGTGTTCATGTGTGGTCATACAATGCTTTCTGACAATAATTATTTTAACCAAGTATTGAACAATACATGTACCCCCAAAAAGAAACAATTAACAATAATAATAAATTACTTTAAAATGTTTAGTTTCTCCAAAAGGTATCATTTAGGGGGAAAAAAAGCCTGATGTCATGATTTATTGCCCCTCCTAAAATAATAGTTTACTTTCTGGTGTTAAATAGCAAGAAGTGTGAAATTCAAGCATACTTGTGAAATACAAACATTTTGCTTTATTAATTGCTTGTAAGGAAAACAAATGGCTTCCCTTGAACAAACATGTGATAATCCTTAGGGAAAAGAAAAAGTTTTCCAGTTCAGAATTCTAGTAATTCTTCATAGTTGTCTGCTGTCTTTTCTCCTATGCATATTGCATGGGAGGCTTAATTTTAAATTAATGACTGGAACATTTATTCCAAACATTGGAGTAACTTGGTACGTTGTTTGCATAATGGTAAGCATGTTTCATCAACATTGTATCTGCATGTTAAATGAAGTTCTCTAACAATTTAACTGGGAAATAAAATCCTTACATGACTTTCAATATCAGATATTGTGAGTCCTAACAGTCAACTGAAACAATGAATGATCAGTTGCATTTAACTTAACACATTTATGTTTTGGAATTATTTCACATTTTAATTCATGTATTGAAGACTGTTTTATAACATGGAAATTACCATATACGTGAGAGAAAGTTTTCATTTCATAGTAACTGTGTATATGTGTTTTGCGCATGTGTGTCTGTGTTTTGTAAGTGATAATAGACAGGGCATTGTTTATTTTAGACAAGAGCCCTACTACTGTTTATACTCCAATCTACTCACAGCAGTTTGTTGTCTGTCATTCCCCAACATAAGAACATCTCACATAATATGTGAACAAAATGCTGATTGCACACCTGATTGTATTCAAAGTGATCATTATAAATTTTTGTTTCTTTGGTTTTCCAAATGACCTAAAGTATTTCATCTCTATGTTATGAAGTAAAATAACTTAAAGTCTCTCTAGGACCCACTGCCATCTAAATAAAGGAATGCAAAATGTACAACTTCTAGAATGTGCTTCTAACAATGTTTTTGTCATGCTGTAAGCATGGAAATTTAGTGGTATTCTAACACTGTAAGTATAAAATACTATTTAGAAATTTCTCTATAAATAAAATAATTTTGTATGTTTCTGGTGACAAAGTTGCTTTGCTAACCGCAACAAATGTCTCTTTTGTTTAAAAATTATACATGTGATTAAAAATGTAATAAGATATGTATTGTACTGGTGAAATCCTATCTTCTAGGTGAAATAAAGCAGCTTTAAGGCGATATATAACGATAGGAAATTGAGAAGATGAGATTAGATCAAATCAACAAAGACTTTTTGGTTACAATAATGGAGTTGGATGATTTCTCTTGGAATGTGTCCAGGATACTGGAGAGGGGGTGATTAAACTCGAGGGGAAATATATAATTATCCATGTTGTTAAGACAGTAGGTTGACATTTCATGTGGGTTTCAGCAGCAGTTGGTTTCCTGGTGACAATTGTGGGATGTGGATTCAGTATTTGTCCACAAGAATAAGCACCTCCATATTTAGAACCCGAGTCCTCAATCACACCAGGCAGCTATTAAATCCCAAAGCCCCAATTTAGCTTTCTAAATGTGAAGCCATTTTTCCATAAGGCATAGAAGAGAACAGACTAATAGGCTATAAAATAAATAACTTTCAAATTATCATGATACTACACTTTAATGAATTATTTATTACTGTTGTTACTGTTATTTATGATAAACTTGGATCTACCCTTTTCCAAAGCTATTGTTACATTAAATATTTAGACCTATTTTGTGTTTACTAAGCTGGAAAATAACCTCTAAATAGAAAACTCCAGTACACCTCAAGATGTTTTTCTAGTTAACGTAGTACTTCCTTAAGGAAGTCATTAAAATAACTGTTAGGATCTAGCTAAAATATTCAGAATAAACATATCAGCAGGTGGGACTAAACATAACATAGGAAACAAGGCCTGAACTCAACATATGCACCTCAATCCTATAAACATTTCCTGAAAAGCTTTTTTGAAGCAATGAAAACTCAAAAACATGAAAGAGTTCTGTAAAAACACATCTGCAGAATTACACATAATGTAAATTACTTACAAAATAGTGTTCAAGTTGCAAGACTTTGGGGGTATGGCAGTCAGCTGTGCAGCTGTTAACTATGATCCCAATTGAAGAGAATTTTAACTCATGATTAGAATAGTGTATGCTCAGTTCTAGATATATCTGGGAGTGAGAAACTAAAAGACAGAAAAATCTTATGTTATGTACACAAATCTCTCTTCATGTTTTCCCGTATTATTTGGATATCTTCACACAATCAATATATGTTTTTATATCACCTTATTAGGTTTAAAAGAAACATTAGATCACTTTGAACACTCCAAATACAAAATTAAACTTCCATATGGAGCAGAACCGAAGATTTGTGCACTACAGAGTCACTTTCTCATATGGTGTCCCAAAACAAAACTATATCTTTAGGCAAAAGTAATACACTGATAGCATTGTCCTACAACCAGATCTGTGCAAATAATGCTCTCTTAATCAATAACTTGTATTTGTCTCTCAAAGCCTGGGGTGTGAGTAAAAGTCAGGGTTATCAGGTCAGACAATGAGGCTTTAAAGCTAAGTTCAGCCTCCTAAGTGAGCATTCTCTGTCACTTCCAGCACAAAGGGGAGTGACATCAGGGACTGACTCAATAGTGCTTTTTGCTTGAGATTAAATGTGTTTAGATATAGAAAGTTATCACAAGCAGATAGTGCTATTTAATTTTCGTTGGAACAGTTTATGCCCAGACCAACCAATGAACCAACCTAACCTATCCCCTAGTTTTGGGAAGGGGGAATCAAAACTATGTAAAACTCATTATTTCATACACAGGGTGCAATATCTAATGACTTAATATTCTGAACATACAGATTTTTAATTAGGAATTTCTTACTAGGCTGTTTGTCTGGGTAGGCTTATTATTGCTGTGATAAAACCCTTTGACCATAAGCAAGTTGGGAAGAAGAAATTAATTTTGCATATCCCACGTCACTGCTCATCATTAAAGGAAGTCAGGACAGGAACTGAACAGGGCAGGAACCTAGAGGCAGGCGCTGATGCAGAGGGCATGGAGGCGTGCTGTTTACTGGCTTTTTTTTTTTTTTTTTTTTTTGTGGTTTGCTTAGCTTGCTTCCTTAAAGAACCTAGGACCATCAGCCCAGGGCAGGTGAGGCATTTCCTAGGGAATGTTACTCTCAGTTTCAGAATGCTCATTTGTGAGAAAGTAAACCTTTAAGGCTTTAACATTACAGTCTTTAAGTTTTGATAAATAGTTCCAGATTCTTTGCTTTCAAATATAGTGTTCTAAATACGCAAGTCCTTCTGCAGCCAGGAACTCAATCCTGCCCTTATGGAAACCCATTGAGTGGTAAATTGAACTAGATAAATGATTAAACTATATATTCGAGAAAACAATGTTTAGAAATATTAAAAATAAGTTCATTAGAGGTGCATATTTTTCAAAACAATTTAATCACAATGAAATAAAACCCACTCATACAAGCATTTGATAAACATTTGAGCATGTGTCAAGGACCAGGCACTGTCTTAAATGCTGGGAATTTGTGTGGAGAAAACAGTCAAGAATCCTTGGACTCCTATAACGTCCCATGTGGATAATGTTAGCCAATAAAAACAAAAGGAATATGTAGTACCTTAGATGAGAATTAGTGCTCTGAAATCAAATAACAATCGCTATAACAGAACACACCACAGTGTGAGAACTATTGTATAAAGATGAAAGTTTAAAGAGTTTGTTAAAAAAAAAAAAAAAAAAGAACGTCTGAGAACTCTTCATAGCCCTGAAAGCTAAGAGATAGGAGAATGTGCATGGAAAGATTTGTGAAGGTAACTATTCCACACAGAGCAATGGAACAGCTCTGAGTCGGGTGTTTGACTACTAATTTTAACGCTAGCATGGAAACCATGGGGGTAAATCAAAGTAAGCAGAGAGTAGAAAAAGTGGGAATTGAGAAAGGCTGAAAGGATGGACCATGTGCCTGTGACCAGCCTTATATACTTCCTGAAGGAGTCACACCCCTAATTGGATGTGGGGTGGAAACCACTGGGGGGCGGGGGGGAAACTGAGCAAAGACTTTGTCTTAGGATTTAAAAGGTTTCCAATGGTGCCTTTTTATGAAGAATGACCCAGAAGCACAGCTACAGTTGTTTCAGCTCATGTGCTGTCCTAGTTAGGATGACTGTGTGGTTCCTTTTAACACAGGCTTCATGCCAAACATCTACAGTTCCAAAAGGAAGGTGGACAATATTATTTTTCAAGTGTGGGACAATCCTGCAATGGTTGAATGCTATGGACTGAGTGATGTTTACCCAAGACCCAAGTTTTCTCACAATGCTGATTTGCATGTTAAAGGCATGGAGGAATCTCAGAATGTGTCGAATCCAAAGTCTCCCAAGTTTATTCTTCCATGGGACCCCCTTTTTCCCATGTGCAAGACAAGCCGGGTTCAAATATAAGCCCATGGCTTCTGGGCCATTGAACTCCGAGTTAATCTTTCACTCTCCTAACCTCATCTCAAAATTGGGGCAGTAATAACACCTCCCAGCGTGAGAATTAGATCAGATAATGTTTGTAAAGTGCTGCAAACCATTCCCTCGGTTAATGATACTTCCCCTCGTGCTCTTATTCGTGTTCCCCAAACACTGGCCATCTGCGAGCACTAACGGTGTAAGCTTTAATGCGATTCATTGAGGCTGAAAAGCAAGGTGTCAGGCTCTACCACATAGCACCTAATTTTAGACTATCTTCAATGCCCCAACATGCAGACATGCTCAGAGGCAACAAGAGTTGCACTGATTTCACAGCATGTTAGAGAAAATCATAGCATCCCTACACAATAGGCCTTAGAAGGCTCTGGGGACAGGAGGACATATGGTGGAGTCAAGGAGGGTCTCTTCCACATTTCAAAAGTTCTAGGGAACTTTAAAGTAAATGAAAAAAAAAAAAAAATGAATGATGCCAAGCATCTTTTCTTCAAATGCCTATCTGACTTGGAGGATATACCTATTCTAAGTGACAGGGAAACACCAAAATATTACAGGTAAAATATTCCCTATGTATGCATAGAGAACACTAAATAGACTTACTATTTTGAAGTAGGAATAAGTGTGGATTTATTTACCGTTTTATTAATAATATTTATGGTTATACTTTGATATGGGACTAGGTCTCCAAACTGAGGGAAACAGTCAAACATACGTTTTGGGATTCATAGTTTAGATGCCATACAGTACATAGTCTCTCAAGAAATTTTGTCTAAAAATTGCTAAATGGGCTGTTCTTTCCTGAGGGATGGTATCTTGGAGTAGTCAGCAGGGCTTTCCTGCAGCAGATTTTGAGATTTTGGCAGAGTGGCTCCCCAGATCTGCTAGAAGTTGCTGCTTGCACCCTGGGCTCTGTCTGATGCTCAGGTGTCATCCTAGGAAAGAAGACAGGCAGATGTTCTGTGTCTTAGTTTCCTCAGGGCTCTGTTCCTCCTGAGCAGAATACTCTTGGATCCCTGAGACACCCTGGGAGTTTTGTTATTGCCTGAATTCCTGCAACTGCCCTCCCCCAACTTCAGGAAAGATAAAATCAAATCAGAGAAGTGAGGAATCCCTGTAGCCTTGGCATTTTGCCTGTCAAAAGCCCCTAATCACGAGGCTGTTACTGGCATGCAATATTTCCGAGTTCCTTCAAACTTCTCAAAAAAGTCCAGAGAGATCCTGAAGCTCAGAAGTCTCCTGTTAGAGCTAACCCTCCAAATGGAGTTTTATAACCCACTGCTCTTTTCCTTCTCTCCCCCCTCTCTCTTTCTCTCTTTCTAAATTTTTAATCTAGCATACAACGTAATGAATTTCATTATAGCGTTCCCCACCAACATTCTCACTGAAGTGATCAGAACATAATTTTTTTTCTTTTATTAATTTATTCTTGTTACATCTCAATGGTTATCCCATCCCTTGTATCCTCCCATTCCTCCCTCCCCCCCCCCCATTTTCCCATTATTCCCCTCCCCTATGACTGCAGAACATAATTTTTATTTATTTATTTTATTATATATACAATGCTCTGTGCCTGAACACCAGAAGAAGGCATCAGATCTCATTATAGATGGTTGTGAGTCACCATGTGGTTGCTGGGAATTGAACTCAGGACCTCTGGAAGAGCAGACAGTGCTCTTAACCATTGAGCCATCTCTCCAGCCCCCAGAACTTAATTTCTGAAGGTAAATGAAGACACACTCTTACCAAATTGTCCCCTAACTAATTCGGAATGAGTAGGAGTTCTATTGTCGATGCCCGAGCTACAGGGGACATGTCTTGAGTGTGTTCCTATGCATGTGTAGATGATACACGTGCACTCAGTTTTACTCATAAAACACACGGAGATCATTTTGTGCATTCTTTCAGGTACCTTAGTGCTCAGTAACATAGACACAACAGTGACAAGTTGCTGGGAGAACTCCATCTCCAGGGATATTGAGAGCTGTCCACTCCCCCAGCAGCTCTGTGGCTTTTTACAGTTTGGAGTTGACCCTTCAGCTGAGGTTTATTCTTTGTGTAAAAAGGAGATCTCTCAGGGCCTGGGAAACAGCCTTATATTTGCATCTTACCCCATCAATATCTTCTATTTGCATGTAGATATTTGTTCAGCGGGTGCTTGAATAAAAGTGAGTGAGTGAGTGAGTGAGTGAGTGAGTGAGTGAAAGAAAGGAGCTAAAAAAGTCTTCTAGCATTCTGACTTGCACCTGTCATGGGTTCCTAATACCCTCTGCATGCAACCTCTTAATTTAGATGTCAATTGTATTGATATAGTTGACCAAACGCTTTTAGAAAACACTTTGCATGAGAGTTTGTCCTAGTTCTCTCGTGGTGGGTACTTGGTGTTGTCTCCTTATTTAATTTCATCTTTCAGGCTGGAACAGAGGAGTTTAATGGTGTAGTATATTGAAGCTGAGAGACAGAAGTTAGTACTGATATAGTTTCAATTCAGTGGAAATGTGGTGAATGTTAAAACGTTTATTTGTATTTTGTGTGTGTGTGTGCGTGTGTGTATGTGTGTGTGTGTTCGAATATATATATGCACAGCACATGTACACCAGGACGTGAGGAGGTTAGAAGAGGCCATTGGATGGCCTAGAACTGGAATTATAGACAGTTGTCAGTCCATCATGGTACTAGGATCTTGCAAAAACAGTGGGCATGCTTTAACACTGAGCCATTTCTCTAACCCTCATGGTGAAAGAGCTCTTGAAAGATCTTAGGAAAATTGTGGAGACTGAGAGATGCACTCTGGAAACAATGTGCTAGGAATGGTTGTACAGGGTCTACTTTCTCAGACTGGATGTGTAGTGTCAGAGCCTGTGTTTAGCATGTGCAAGGCCCTCCCACACTGCACAAGAAGGCAAACATTCTCTCTCTCTCTCTCTCTCTCTCTCTCTCTCACACACACACACACACACACACACACAGTCACATATACAAATGAATGAAAATAAAAAGATATATCCTTCACTGGATGGAACTTCGAAATCTTTATTTAAAATCTACTTAAATAACCTGGGGATTTGGGGATTTTCTTTTTCTCCTGCTCCACTTCAACATGCTGAGCTTATTTAGTTTTTATTCCTAGATTATCTTAAAAGTTCATTTTATTCCAAGAAAAATTTATTTTCTATGTTTCTCATCACATATCTTCTCACAAATACCAAATCAATGGACATCTCTTAGCATTTACTGCACGTTCTTGTTTTTGTTGCTGAAAAGATTTGGCTAGAGTCTACGACTTCTTATCTCTGCTTGTTTACTGGGTTTTCAGTCTGCTTTCTTAGGATTAAATTCTCTTTCACTTTCAAAGGTAAGGCCCTGTTAACCAGGTTTCTTTTTACAGACAGTTGCTCCACAGTTCCTGGGCCACAGTAGCTATGACCGGACTGAGCACACTGCTTTCTTTTAAACTTGTGGTTTAGTTAGATAATGCAGGTATTCAATTAAGGGAAAACTAGAAAACTACAATACTATACACAAAAGTAAACCCAGTTTCTTCTCCCCTGTTCCTGTCCTATGGGCAATGCTACCCGCCACAGGTGAGGGAGCTAAGGACTCACCTTGGAGTCATATAGCATAACTTTGAAGACGGTAACTTATTAATAAAAAAACAATAGCTGTAAGTGGCAATACTTACAATTTATGGAGCCCTAAGCTTACACTATATGGTTTTCATTGTGTCATATGTAATAGTAATTTAAAAAGAAAGAAAGAAAGAAAGAAAACTATGAATTTACCAAAACTTGTTTGTTAAATATCCCGGGCATGTTTTATCTTGGACATAATTAGCTTAATCATGACTTTTTTTTTCAGACCCCATTTTTTTTTTTTTTTTCAGAAGACAGAATGAAGTTGATATGGTCACAAGAATAATAGCTAACAAGTACCTGAGACCTTAGGACTTGGAGTGGCCCAGTATTTTGAAATGCTAAAAGCCCATCACTGCAAACTTTAGGTTAGACATAGCCTCCCTTATTTGTTCCTCTTCTTTCACTTTAACTTGCTACTAAGTACAAACTACAAGTTGAAGAGACTTTCCTGTAAACATAACTGTAGTCCCCAAGACCTGACCCATCACTCATAGAATTTAGTCCTTCATCAGGACCCTCAGCAATGTCAACAAAAAGAGAGCACCCGTGTACTGATATAGTCCAGATAATTCACGCTGTCCTAAAACTTCCTTGCTGAAAGAACAAACCAGTTTTTGTTTGTTTGTTTAACGAGAATGGAGAGGGGTGAAGTTACTTTGAAGTTTGTTGCAATCCTCTGTAGCGGTAAAGAAGAGGTTAAGAGGAACCTGGAGGATTTTTGAAGTCTTTGGCTTGGGAGGTTCCATTTGGAGAAAGGTGCAGGGGAGCCGGGGATGGCAAAGGACACAAGACAAGTTCTCATTCGTTGAGATTTCAGCTCCTGAGTTGTTGAAATCTCACCTGAGGGCGCAGTTGGGCACTCCGGGCATGTGGATGGAAATATTAGCCAGGAGAACTTGTCTGAGCAGCGCCAGTGAGGGCATGGCAGGGATCGCGCGTCCCCTTTAAAGGTTCCCGAGCCCGGCTGGAGAGGGAGGAAACCCGGAGCGGCCGGGACTGAGGGGGAAACCCACAAGCTGTCGAGCCGAAAGGAGGCTGCGTGAGAGCAGAAACTTCAGACGCTGAAGCTCCCGGCGGTGCTAGGGCGAGCTCCAGCAGCATCCTCCTCCCCAGCTCGCGCTTCTCCACCAACTCGGGGCCGCCCGGAGCTGCCTCTCTGAAGCTTCTCGGAGCACCGGGTGAGAGCAACCACCCCGGGAAGTTTGGGCAGCAGCTTGGTTTAGAGGTTCTAGTGGAAGCAGGACCTGGAGCGATGCTGGGTGCTGCCCCGGGCTGGGGGCTCCTGGAAGGCGGGCGTGCACCCACGGTTTTGTTGCGGTCCCCGGTGCCCTCCGCATCCCGCGAGTGATGGGAACAAGGGCCCGCCCAGACAGCCGCTGTCGCCGTACCGCCCCTTTGCTCTCTCCTGGCGCGCGGAGTCACCCAGGCGCACCCCTTGAACCTCGAGACTGTCCTCTTTAGCTGCTGCCGCTACCTTGACTCCAGTCGCCGCCAGAGGGGGGTGGCCAGCTACGCACTGTCTCTCCGGTAGACGGAGGAACACTTTTTGGGGGCATCTCTTCATCTGTTCTCACACCCCAACTTTGCAATCGCCGCGCAGCGGCGCCCGGGCACACGCTGTGAAGGCGCACGCCGGGAGGCTGTGGAGGACTGTGGAGGCAGGAAACCGCACAACTGCTCCTTGGTTTCGGCTCTTTGTTGTTCGCCTTGGATGATCCTTAGAAGTGGCTGAGCCTCCTCGGAAATCCGGTGCTAGGGAAGACAAACCTTGGAGTTTTTCTTTGCAAAGGGCTCTGAAGGATTGACAAGCCCCCGGAAAGGTCGAGGAGAAACTGCCCTGCAAACTCTTGGCGGATTGACTCACGTTGCTTATATTAAGCCTTTGTGTGTAGGGTGTATGGTGTGTGGCTTCCATAAATTTGGAGATCCCCCTCTTCTCCGTTCTCTTGGCATGAGACTGTATGCAGGACCTACCCGAGGACAATGATCGCGGAGCCTGCTCACTTTTACCTCTTTGGATTAATATGTCTCTGTTCAGGTAACCTGCCCCCTCTTTTTTCACCCTTGATCTCCTCCACTTTTCATAATCGAACCCCGAACCCTGAACCCTGAATTGATTCTTGGCGACCTTTCCCTTCTAAGGATAGAGGGCCTTGACCCTTTCCAGAACTTCTACAGAAAAAGGGGTATAGTTTACCATTTGAGGTTGTCCCTGTGGCGTATCTCCCCAAACTCCCCTGAAACATCCCAAACCCCTTTCGGTAGACCTCGGCCTTTGGCCAAGCTCAGGGCACGCCCAGCTTACTCTGGGCAACCGCCTAAGCACTTGGGTGGGAGGAGGCTGCGGGTTGTCCCTGAATTTTGGTCCCTTAGGAGGAAGCCGTAAGAGTATCATCCATCTGAGGGACCCTAAGGGGTGTCGGAGTGGAGGGGCGAGCTGTGGGGTGGGGTGGGGAGGATTTGTGATCCGCACTCCCTAGAAATTTGGCATCTGGTCCTCAGGTCCTCTCCTCCTCTTCCAAGCTCAACGGGTTGTTAGAAGTTGTTTTATGTTAACCAAAGTCTGTAATTAAATTCGATGCTGAAGAAACTTGAGGAAATAACTCCTTCTCACGGTAGGATATAAACTACCCACTGCCTGGCTGGGTGTAGACAGAAAACAGGCGGTCACAAGTCTTTGAAAGGGAACTGTAAGTTGCCTGGTAGTCCTCATTGGCAAGACAGAACAGAAGGCTGCCTAAGTATTTGTAGGATGCATTAAATAGCTGTACAGCTGCATACGAAGTGTTGGAAAAATGCAATTTAAGAAACCTTTTGCCCTAAGAGAAGGCACGGTATGGGTGCTTGCAAACAGTTTTCTTTCACTCCTTAAGATTCTCCCATCTGCAGATGGCTGAACTATGGACTCAACTTTTTTGTTTCTCTCCTCTTGGTAGATTCTGGTTTCAATCATGGATCCAGTTTCAGGCCTACACACACACACACACACACAAACACACACACACACACACACACACACACTGCACTTTGGGGAATTACTGTAGTCACATACTGAGTGAGCTTCAAGTTGCATCCGGGCCTAACTGTTAAGAGTCACTTAATTTGCGTAAGGATGAAATAAATTTTAGGCTGGTTTGAACAGTTGTGGTCTATGGTGATTCTTCATGTTTGAATGAAAGGTTTTACTTAAGCAAAAAGGCTATAAAAAGGAAAGGAAAAAAAATCCACAAGAGTCAAATGATAGTAAATAAATACCTAAAAGGTAAGCTCCTGAGCCGCTCGCTCCTTGGTTGAAAGTTAAAAGGCACCTTTGAACAAAGCTAAATAAGAAGCACACTAAGTTGTTACTCCTTTGAAGAAAACAGAAATGGAAATTTCAGCCATGAGTATCTCATCTATGTCACAGTGGATGGATGAGAAGATTAAACCAACTCTTTGGGGGCCCTTTCCCCCACTTCCAACTTCCCCTTTCTGTATGTCAGCCTTTCTTCTCGGTTTGCGGATCTAGATGATTGAGCGTTTCCCCACTCCTTACTCCCAGCCGTGGATGCAAATCAGAAACATTAACATCTGATCTCTCCCTCTCCCTCTCTCTCTCTCTTTCTCCCCTTAGTTTAATTTACAGCCTCAGATACCTTTGAGATTTTTTGTTGATTCACCTTCTCTGTTAAAGTTTGTTCACGTGTGTAAAGGAAGGTGTCAACGTGATGAACGACTGGTGGGCCAGATTACTAAAGATAGGGGGATTAATGGTCATTAGTCACTGTTGGAGCCGAGTTTGAGTATGTTGGGACATTTTATCATGCCTGTAGATTAAAGATAGGGTCACACTAATAGGCTTTCACTGAAAGCTGGGCCTGTCAGCCTTCAAAATTCTGTCTTCACTTGGGAAATATGTATGTGTGTGTGGAGGGGGTGGAGTCTTCATTCATGTATAATAATTTGATCAATACTTAATATCTGAGGTCCCAGTTTGAACAAATGTGGGGCATGTTTGGAATCTTATCGCTAACACTGTTTCTTGCTTCATTTTCACCTAATTTCCACGTGAGCCACTGGTTTTTGTAGCCCCTCATGTTGCTTGTCCACTTTGCCAGGTTCCAGGCCAGAAGTGACTTTCTAGCTGTCTCGTCCTCACCCACATTTTACCTGCAACTTTTTATTGCTTTGCTGTCGTTCACACATGTTCTATGTCCGAATTTGGGTCCATACCATTTGGACCTCTGGGGTGGTTTCATGACCCTGGGCTGCAGCAAAACACCAGATTGATTTGGGAAAGTAAAATTAAAAACACCTTAGCAAAGTTAGGTAAGTAACTAGTAACCTGGGTGTGCTCAAGACACCTGGTCAGGGAATGAATGAAGTTCTTGAAAGATTGTGTTTCATGTTTTGCCTCCAGCCCAAGATCACAGTCTATCCCTTGTTAATGGAGTGTATTTAAGAGAAATGTGGTGAGCTTAAATAAATCAAAGTGTACTGAGGGGGATAAGGCGCCTTCGACAAGATTTAACCTGTAAAAGCATCTATTGATTGTCAGTTCTTTTTTCTTTTCTTTTTGTTTTTAATACTGGCTGCCAATTTAACAAAGTCTACAGTTATCTTCAAAGAGACTATAAACTCTGTTTTGGTGGGTTGATGGTATATTGAGCATTAAGTATTAAGTTTGAGAGTGTTTCCTTTTATAGTCTTAAAAAAGCATCTCTATAAAAATACAGAAGCTAAAATTTGGGGGTAATGTGGGCATTTCTTTGGTAATTCATTGTGAAGGAGAATTTACCTAATCCGTTGTTATACCTGTGTTCTTGCCTATATATTTTTTGGGAGGTGAGGTGAGGAGTAGTAGATACCCTGAAAACAACACAACCAAACTGTGAAGTCTCTCAGCACCTGATCCCACATGTTCTGTCATTAACATCTTGCTAAGTCCTTGGCTCAGACTTGCTTTCAGGTGAAGAAATGATTGGATTTCCTATCAAACTTTCAGACAAAGCGCAAGTTCCCCAGTGCTCTCTTACTCTTCTCTGGGGGAGCTGCTGTTTCTCTACAGATCTCTTTTGGTAAAAGTTTCTCTACTTGAGACAGGGTCTCAGGGTGTCTCTTCTCTTCTGTATCTCTCCCTCCCCTTCCTCCTCTCATCCTTCTCTACCTGCCCCTCCCCACATGAGTTTTGGTTACTTCAACCCATGCTGATGACTTTTAAAATTTTGTTAAATGTATCATTACTCTGTGTGTGTGTGTGTGTGTGTGTGTGTGTGTGTGTGTGTACACGCACAAGCATGTGTGTATGTGTGTTTGTGCTCCACTGTCATGGTGTGCATGTGTACAACTTTCTGGAGTTGGTTCTCACCTTCTGCTTTTTGGATGATGTGTGTGTCTTGCTTCTGCTGTGTTCTGTACTGGACACTAAGTGGCCTCTAGCCTTTGGGGGCGAGCCTCCTGTCTCTACTTTTCAACTCACCATATGAGGTCTAGGATTGCAGATAAACTACCAACTCCAGCCTTTGTACATGGGTCCTGGGGTTGCACTCATGTTGTCAGGCTTAGGTATTAAATCTGCTGCACTAGCTTGGCTGGCTGATATTATTGTTTAAAAAAAAATTTTTTTAAACATACAACCTTGTTGGATTTTTAGATATAAGTACCTAAATACTCTATGTCTTAAAACTATCTCTAGCTACTAATAGATTCTCTAACACATAAGATTTGTGGTTGAGCCTGTAAAACAGAATGTTTACCTGAAGACATTTTTCTTAAGTTTTACTATGACAAATGAAATATGTCAAAGTGGCATAAAATGCTCCATTTCAACTATCAGTGACAGTTGTTTACTTATTTTGTATAGTGAGCAGCTTTCAGCTGTACCAGTGTTTATAATGGAAAATAGCTGGGTTCCAGGAATGCAACTGGAAGGACATTCAGGAAAACATCATTTAATAAAGGTCCTAAGTGTTTGAGCCTTTGTCTGTTAACTTCTGTGTCTGTAAATGATGGTAAGGCAAGATTTACGTTAACTTTTAAAGGTTAGTTTTTTGTGTTATTGTGGATGCTCATGTATGTGTGTGGATATGTCTGACTTTGTGCTCATGTTGTCCAGTGGGGGACATCAGGGGTCCTGCTCTATCATTTGTTTCCTTATGCCTATGAGACAGGGTCTCTCACTAAACTTGGAGGTTGGCCGCCAGCAAACCCCGCCGATCCTGTCCAGGCTACCCTCAGCCCTGAGGTTACAGGCTCTGCCTTGAATTTTGTATGGCTGCTGGGGACTTGAATTTAGTCCCTCATGCTTGCTCAGTGGAAGTGTGTATAATCATCTTACCAGACCTTAATTTCTTTAAAAAATATTCAGTTGTTAACAGGGAAACATAAACTGTCCTGAAAACTTCATATATAGTTTTAAGTTTGAAATTATAAGGAAATCAAAGTTAGACTTAAGGTAATCTATAGAATATGTCAATTTGGGCAAAAGAAAAAGCAAAGAGAAAAGAAAATAGAAATATAAGTTTAGAGGAATAAAGTGGAGGATGAAATCCATAACTCTAAGGGTTTTTTTTTTTCTTTCTTGTTTTGTTTGTTTTGTTTGTTTGATGTGGAGATCTCATTAAGTAGCCCTAGCTAGCTGGAACTCATGGAGATCTGTCTGCCTGTGTCTCTGAAAGGCTAGGATTAATGCCTGGATAAAGATGTCTGGCCTGTAATCTATTTAAAAATACACAGGGAAAGTGTAGGGTGGGGACAAAGCTTAGTGGTAGGGTGTTTGCCTATCTTGTGCAACGCCTTGTGTCTGATCCCTAGCACCAACTAGTAGTACACACACACACACACACACACACACACATGCACACACATGCACACACATACACACACGCACGCACACACACATGCTTTAGAAGGCATAGTCCATTCTAAGTAGATTTCATCCACGTTCCTTGACCACATACAGCAGGAGAAGCAAGCTGTGAGGACTATGGTTTTTTGAAATCTGATAACCAGTGTGTTTGTGCTTTGTGTTTAGCAACTACGTAAGAGTTAGATCGTTTACATTTTATAAAAAATAAAAAGGCAGTGGGAACCTAGTCAAATATTTAATCTTTAATGCACTGATAGGATTTCTTTCCAACTGCAGTTAATAAGAGTCTGGAATATGGACTGCTTCATATATGCAAAAAAGCAGACACAGAGGGAGTTGTGGCTGTCCCTGTCATCCCATCTTGGCTTAGAGGAGGCTAGTAAAGTGACAGGAAGAAATAATTTAAAAATGAGATTGAGTTCAAATTCCGGAATGAGTTCCGAAACTTGTGACGACGTCTATGGAAGTTGTTGCTTAGGTATCTCTTTAGCTTTACTGTATAGCTGTGAAAACATCATAGAGGAGCTGGGAAACACGGACGAAGCTGGAATTTGAATCAAGTTTGTCCCAGACTCTTTATGAATGTTAAAAAATGAGAATTGAAGAATTTAAGTTAAAAAATTAAAAATTAAAAAATTAAAGCTAAGTCACCTTTTACTTTATCCCATGCTGGACTATGGTTTGAACATGTGAGAGTTTGGGGAGGCAGGAGGTGTGGGAGCATTATGTTTTCTGCCCTTAAGACATTGGTCTTTAAACCTTTAGATCACCCAGAAAGAAAGTCCATGCTTCACGTCTAACTAGATTGCCTCCAGCTTTGATCCCATCTGGGCTGCAAGTATGAGACTCAACGCCATGTCAACACATGGTCTGTTGGAGGAACAAATGCATACAGATCCCAAGTTGTGTTTGGGAAAATGAACGCCGCTCTCTTTCATGCACACTTTTTTTCCCCCCTGAATCTCAAGGCAAATAATTGGTGCTTGTCAGTGAAGAGCCTGTGGAGAGACAATCATTTCCCCTGTGGTCGCTCTTGCCCTCTGGGTGAGCTATGGCCTAGCAGCCATTTAGCAGTAGATGAGCCTTCTGCTTGACTGCTGCTACTCACAGATGACTCACTTCATGGTTGCTGATCATGGAAGGGTTGAGCATTAATACCTGGTTGATCAGCTGGTTAGAAACTGCTTATGCATAGCCAATAAAGTTGCCATCCCGTGGAGATCAAAAGACCACCTCCTTTACAATTCTGGATTAGAATGGTTTCCTTTTCTCTTTCTCCACTTTCAGCCCTTTGGTTCAATCTCGCTGCTGACCAAGAGGAAGCAAAAAAGATTATAGTGTACAGAGAGGTAGCTTTGATCTCCGCCCCTCTCTTTCTCTCTTGCAATTCCTAACACTGGATGGTGTCATGTTGCTTTCTTCCTGGGAGAGCCAAGCCTCATTACCCATCACCCAAAACAGCCTTCTACAAATTTCCTTCCTTCTTTTTACTTGGCTTACAAACATCTTATGAGAGTGTCTTTCTACACTTAAAAAAAAAAAAAAAAAAAAAAAAAAAAAAAAACTATTTTTTTTTTAAAGAATTTAAAAATTTTTTAATTTATTATAATTTATTCAGATTACATCTCAATTGTTATCCCCTCACATGCATCTTCCCAACCCTATCCCCCATCCCTCTTCCACCCTATTCCCATCCCCTAGACCTCTGACAGAAGGGAACCTCCTCCCCTACCATATAACCATACCATATCAGGTCTCATCTGGATAGCTTGCTTTCACTTCCTCTGTGTGCCCACAGGGTCTCTCCACAAGGGGAAGTGATCAAATTGGGGGCACCAGAGTTCATGTCAGAGGCAGTTTCCACTCTCCCCACAACAGTGGAACTCGATGCTGGACTCTGGGTGGAGCACTGAGATTGGTAAGGAAGGATGGGTGGATGGAAGGACCAAGAGGGTTCAGAAGCCCCACAAGGAGACCAGCAGACCAGCAGATCTGGACCCAGGGGAGCCTGCACAAACTGTTGCACTAACGGAGGACAATGCATGCAGTAAGCCGAAAAAAACTATTTTGAACAGCATGACTGCGCATATATTTCTGATTTCATTCATGGAGAGAAGTCCCACTATGGCTCCAGCTGTGCCTAGGTTAGAGTTGGAGAAAAGAAACTTCATTGCTCACGCTTCCTTCATTGTGCTTTGTGGGCGTATATGTATAGAGGACACATAGTAAAATATCCCGTAGAGTTGGATGTTAAATTGTTTACAGGTTTAATACCGGCTTCCCAGTTTGGCACTAAGTGTAGCGTTGAAAGTGTCTTCAGTGGATGCAAGCAGATGCCGTCAGAGTGCTGTGGTTCAGTGTTAAGTGGGAATGTAATGCTTTTGGGGCAAGTGATTGACTTACATGTATCTTATAGGAAGTAGCCATCTTTGACTAGGGAATGTCTAATACAAGCAAACAAGAACAAACAAAATAAAACCATATTTTAGAAGTACTTCTTGCAATCACGATTCAGTGTTACATTTTTCTTTTTGGTTTTTTTCAAGACAGGGTTCCCAGTGTGTTCCTAGGGGGTTCTGTGTAGCTCTGGCTGTCCTAGAACTTGCACTGTAGACTAAGCTGACCTGGAACTCACAGAGTACATTTTTCCAGATGCTTTTGACTGGATTTTAGGAAGCATCCAGCTGGAGATATAGTTCTCTTTTCCATGTGTAGAAGGCCTGAGAACAAGGAACAATTGTCCACAGTCAGCTATGGAGGCCATAATCTTAGGACATTCGCCTAAAGTTATTTGAGAAAAGTTCTGTTTGAGGCTATTAGGTACCACTGTATTAAAAAATAAATAGATTTATTTTTATATTGTGTGTGTGTGTGTGTGTGTGTGTGTGCACGCGCATGCATCTCTATATGGTTACTGTGCTCCTATAGGAGCCCTCACAGACTAGAAAGGGGCACCAGATCCCCTGGAATAGTTACTGGTAGCTGTGCTGCCTGATCTGAGTTCTGGGAACACAGTCTAGGGCCTTAGCAAGAGCAGGAAGTTCTTTTAACTGCTGAGCCAACTCTCCAGCCTCAATGCTCCAAGTTTTATTTGCCGCCTCCCTACAGATTCTAAATTGAATATGAAGAAAAATTTGAAGAATAAAATGGTTAGATGTACCTACTTAATATTTTAAAAACCATTTCTGGTGCTGGGCATGATGGTGTCCAATACAGCCAAGGCTACACAGAGAAACCCTGTCTTGGGGAAAAAAAAAATCGTTTTTGGTGTTTTCCATGTCCCGATGTAAAGCTTCAAGGACCACAACAGAAGTTGGTTTTCAGATAATCACGAAGAGTTCAGAGCTTGCTGTATAGGGATGTAATTAATGTGCCATTTCCTGGACTGTCCATGTTTCTGGACTGTAGTGAATCAGACAAGACTCAGAGGCCAGAATGGAACTTCTGTCCACCAATGTGATTCTTTGTCTAATATACTTAGCTTCAGCCATCCTGGTAACATATCTGGGAAAAGGGAACCTCCGTTGAACAATTGCCTCCATTGGATTGGCTGTGGGCATAACCGTGAAGCATTTCCATGATCATTCATTGATTTAGGAAAATCCAGTCCACAGTGGGTTATACCATCCCTAGGCAAGTAGAACTAGGCTCTACGAGAAAGGAGCTGAAAGTGTATCTGGAAGCATTACATCAAGTGGTGTTCCTCCATGGTTTCTGCTCCAGGTACCTCCCTGGGTTCGCCCTGGCTTCCCTACATCGTGGACTACAAGCCTGAAAGCAAAACAAACCCTTTCCTCCCTGATCTGGTCAATGTTTGATCACAGAAACAGAAAAGCAAACTAGAGCAACCTACTGATGTCCTTTTCAAGGTTGTGTGGCTGCAGATAATGCTAGTGCGGTACACAAAGTTTGATAATTTCATCTCCTAACTTAAACAGCCTATATTCTGTTACAGTTTCCTTCTTTAATGTATTTTTTTTAATCCTTTTTTTTTTTTTTTTTTTTAAGTAGTGATGGACAAGCTGTCATTTGGCTCAAGCCATGCCTTTCCTATGAAGCTAAACCTAGGGTGATAGTTCCATGGATCTAAAGCTGCTTGGCTTAGAAGGCGAGCTTCATCACACAGAAGCACCACCGAAGTCGGCTTGCTCAGATGACACTGGTACATGTTAACTACACACCTCAGGGTAACTTCAAACTATGTCAGCTCCATGGTTTGTGAAGTATCTCGGTCCCGCCCCTCCCAAGAAGATTCAGTTAGCAAGTTGTGTGTACAAACTATCTCGTGTAGCCTGTGGTAGACAAAAGCCCATCAGTTTCTTCCTCTCCCTATCGAGGAAGCCGGAAGTTCCCCAGCATGCTCCCTCTTCTATCGGGGAAGCGGAAGTTCCCCAGCATGCCGTTACTAAGCTCGCTACTACAACTTTTATAAATTAATGAGCTTCTTCAGGCACAAATTTCCTAAACCTAAGCACATAGCAGGGCAATAGGAAAGAAGCCAAGCCTGCATTTGGATCGCTCTGCATATGAGAAACACATGTGTTCCTCTCTGAGGTCTTTGCTTTTTAATCTCCCTGAGTTCTGATTGGATAAAAGTAGCAGGAGAACAGCTTTTCATTAGGTTTAGTGTGACGAGAAAGGAAAGGAGCTAGAGTGAGTTGTTTGGTCTTTAGCTGCTGGGAGATTATCAGTCTTTAGATGCATATAATAAATATCTTTTCACATGATAAAAACGCAAGCATTATTAATTAAGTGATGAATGGATGCAGTGTTTGCCCAATTGTGTGCACGGAATCTGAAGGACACGGAATCAATAACAATATCTCTGATAAAAAACAGTATTGATAAAGTCAGAAGTTTATGGGTCTTACTATCTGTGAGTCCTCAAAGTGCTAACATGCCTTATCTTTCTTCACACGGAAGGCAGCCCCGTTCAGAAGGAATGTGTGTATGTGCTGTTAGTCCCCGTTTATCTATCTGGAGAGGAGGTTGAGAAAAGCTAAGCTCCTTGATTGTCATCACGCAGTGAGGTGGAGTGGAGATTTGAAACCAGCCCGCCTGGTGTCAGAAGTCTTCCTCTTCACAGGGAAGGATTTTCGAACGTTTATTATATTAAGATGTGTGGGTTTTCCTCGTTTTTTGTTTTTTGAAGGGAACTGGGCTGTGACGGCAGCTTCACTTAGTTCCTTGTTCGGTGCTAGATCGCTATGTCTGCTGTCTTCATCTCTCCTCTGCTGCCAAACAGTAACTTACACAGAGAAGAAAGCACCCCCAGTGTTTCAGGTCACAAATCACATAGTTAAGTTACAAACATGATGTGGCTGTGTGAAAGCCAGTCCTGGCCAGATTGGGAATAAAGTTGAAATAATAAGTCCAAGTAAATTTTATGATGGTTCTATTGGTGAATTGAAGTCAGCCCCACTGGGATTAAGATTCTCTTAGAAAATGACCATTGAATTTGAGTAATTTTGAGTTTGGAAATAAATACTTTATTGGGGATAGGATGCTATCCATGAGCTGGTAGGAAGGTTTTTGTTTGTTTGTTTGTTTGTTTTTGTTTCTTTTTAGGTTGTATCCTTTTTCAATGACAAGTTTTACAGAAAACAAAGGAAAAAAATCTAGCATTACAAAATACCAAAGCCAACTGGGTGTGGTGGTACATGCCTTTAATCCCAACACTCAGTGAGTCAGAGGCAGGCAGATCTCTTATGAGTTTGAGGCCAGCCTGGTCTACAACAGAAGTCCAGGACAGCTAAGGCTACACAGAGAAACCCTGTCTTGAAAAACAAAAAAAACAAAAAACAAAAAACAACAACAACAAAAAAATCCCACCCCCTGAAAAAAACAAACAAAAAACAAAACAAAAACAACAAAAAACAAACAAACAAAAAAACCCTACCCAAACCAAAAAACAAACAACAATTAAAAAAAAAAAAAAAAACCAAAACAATGAAAAACAAACCAACCAAACAAAAAAGTCCCAAAACACTACCACAATCACCACCACCACCATCACCAAAAACTCAAACCCAAACCAAAAAACAGCCAAGCAGTGGTGGTGCATACCTTTAACCCCAGCATTCAAGAGGCAGCAGCAGGTGGATTTTTGTGAGTTCAAGGCCAGCCTGCTTTACAGAATGAGTTTCAGAACAGCTAGGGCTACACAGAAACCTTGTCTCAAAAAATCCAAAACTATAACAAAAGAACAAACAAACAAAACCCAAAGAAACACCACCACCACCACCAACAACAAAAAAAAACCCCAAAATAAAACCATGGTCCCTGCTGGTCAAACTTGAGTGAGTCTGCAGTCTTTATGAGAAACAGCAGCTGGATTAGCACACTTCCAGAAGCCTATAGTGTATTTCAGTAATCTTATTCTTTTCTTCTTAAAAAGATATATTAGCTACAGCTTTTAGCCATGACTTTTACAGCTCTTATTTTTAAATTTATTTTTCTTTTTTTACATACACATTTATATTATTACACATATATACAATAAACTACTTACAGCAAGAAGAACCACGACACAATCAGGAATTATATAAATGTTACATTCATAGTGTTTTGCCTATTTGTATTTGGCAGCCTTGAAGAAAACCTCTTTCCTATCTTGGTGAGTCTAAAATTCTGAATGTAAATCAATATCTATCGTATCTCACATCACTTTTTTTTTTTAGGTTTTTTTTTTTTTTTTTGAGACAGGGTTTCTCTGTGTAGCTTTGGTTGTCCTAGACTCGCTTTGTAGACCAGGCTGGCCTCAAACTCACAGCGATCCACCTGCCTCTCCTTCCCGAGTGCTGGGATTAAAGGCGTGCACCACCAAGCCCGGCACATCACTTCTTAAGTATGACTTTCTCAGTTCTACTCAGTAGTACCTCCAGTGCCATTTCCTAAGGTATAGACGGCATCATGTGTTCGTGTTTTCTTCTGTTCCTCTAAAGCTATGAGTTAACATAAAGCTTAAAGGTAGACTCACTGTTCCTCCAGCTTCTAACTCGATGTAATGAATAGAACAGGAGCATGTCTGAGGCCCACTCAGGGCTTTTTAAACTACCATTTGGAGGTGTTTATCTATTTATATTTATTTGTGTGTGTATATGTATGAGTAAACATGTTCCAGCGTGGGAGAGGGGAAATCAGAGTACAGCTTCTGGATGGAGAGTCCATTCTCTCCCTTCATTGTATGAGTTCTGGGGATAAAACTCGAGTCATCAGGCTTCGGGCCACCCATCCGTCTTTCCTTGTTGAGTCATGTCAGTGACTTCTTCATAAGGTTTTTACCCTGTCCTAAAATATGTCTCATAATAAATTTATATACGTGCATTCATCGTTTGCACTATGCCATTCCTTTAAAGCTACTTGTCTATTATTTTATTTAGCTTTTTTTAAAAAATGTAATTGTGTGTGTGTATGTGTGTGTGTGTGTGTGTGTGTGCGTGTGTGTGTGTGTGTGTGTGAATGTTTGTATGTACACATAGAGGTCAGAAAAACATGTTGGATCTCCTGGAAGTGCCATGTGGGTGCTGGGAACTGAACTTTAGTCCTCTGTAAAAGCAGTAAGTGCTTACAACTCATTGAACCATGTATCTCTCCAACCCCCTGCATGTTTATTATTAATGGAGTTTAATGACATTATTTTATTCATCTTAGCTACATCCCCAGCCTATTATTGTTCTTTTAAAATTATTGCTACCAGCCGGGTGCTATGGCCCACGCCTGTAATCCTAGCACTAGGGAGGTAATGGCAGGTGAATCTCTGTGAGTTCAAGGCCAGCCTGGTCTGCAAAGTGAGTCCAGGAGACTCACTTCAACCCTATCTTCAAAAACCAATCAGTCAATATTACTACTATCATTTTGTGTGTGGGTGTATGTGTGTGCATGTGTGTTTTTGTGGGAGTATGTGTGTGTTTGAATGTGTGTGGGCAGGCTTGTGTGTTTATGTGTGTGTGCTGTATGTTGCATATACCATGGTGCTTGTGTGGTGGTCAGAGGACTTCTGTAGAGTTGGTCCTGGGAATCCAAGTTAGGTCATTAGTCTTGCATAGGTTTATCTACCAATCCGTCTAGTGTCTCAGTTTTTGTTTTTAATGTGTTTGCAGGACATCTTTCTAAAGATTGCCTCAGAATTTGAAGAATCTTAAAAAAAAAAAAAAAAAAAAACTTAAAAATTTAAGGAACATGTAGCTTTCAGTCTTCTATATCCTTCATTTTTACCCCCCACCCACCAGGGGAAAAAAAACAACCTTACATTATGTTGATTCTAATATTTTATTCTGGATCCAGAGATTGAAAATGATTTGAGAAACTACATACTTGTTGCCTCAATATCATTTTTCTACTGAGCTGTTTAGTCTAAAAAAATTAGAAGAAAAATGGGAAGAAAAAACAAAAACAAAAGAAAACAATTTGTGAGAATTTCTATTTTCTGCCTGGTAATAGTTTTTTAATAACTGAAAACTGAAATGTCTACTCAGGGCCTCTATTTGGAAGAAAGTGCTAGAATAAGGTACTGCGCAAAGTTCGCTGGAGCTTGCTATGGAGAAATAGGGCACCAGTTAGATAAACTTTCACAGTTGTCAGAAAAGTCATAAACCCTTCTAGTTAATTCTCCTAAGTAATAAAAGGTATAGTCATGTCTAAGTTAATGATGAAATAACAACAACACAAGTCCTCAGAACAAATATGGTCCACCAGTTACCATTTTTTTGGTTACAGCGCTACACTGTCAGTTTCACAGAGGACAGATCTCTTGATGCTTGTTCCTACTCTACATGACTCAGTTTTACTGTCCTAGTCTTTGGTTTCCTCGGGGTGTCATAGCTAGTTCCATGGTTACACTAATGGCTTATTTATTTAACCTAAAGCTTCTGCCTTTCTTGGGCTTTGTTTACACTTTACAAATTGTATTTGTTGAGTCAGGCAGAGTAATCATCAGTTTTACTGTTTGTGTTTATTCTTTTGTCTTAAAGCAAACAAACAAAGAACATAAAACCACAAGTGCTTGATGAACCAGGAGCAGGGACAGGATGTAGGGGGGACAAGGAGGAGGAGGAGGGTGACTAAGATGACAACACAGGGACAGATGGACACTCTCTCCTCCCCCTCCCCCATTGAACTTAACAAATAACTGTGGTCTTGAATAAGAAGAGAGGGCTCAAGCCGGATCTGAGGGGTGACTGATTGCTGTGAAGAGATATATCGCCATGTCGCATTGAATTACAGGCTAAGAAAATACATTAAGGAAACAGAAGAAATAAAAATATGGAAAATTGAGGCTATGGCAAATGGGGAAAGGCTGTGTGTCCTTGTGTAAGAATTTATTGCAGGATCTTATCTTAGATCTTGGTTCCTTTTCCTTTCATTATTTGTTTACAGATCATTAGCTAGTTGACAGAAATATTATCATGAGGGAAGCTTAATCAAAAAGGTCAGTAATCAGTCCCAATCGAATATTAACCAGAGATGGAAATGAAGCATCCCTGAAATAACTTGTCAGTGAAAGTGTGATTTAATTTCTGAAGTATTGATTTATACATGGTCTTGAAGACTGTATCCAACATTTCTGTGAGGAGTCTTGTTCATAATTCATAAATCCTTCTTAAATAACATTTGGAGGATTTCATTAAGCCCCATAGATATTATAATTTGCTCAGGTGGTCAAGGTATATCACAAAGCTACATAGATTAGGAAAGTTTCGTAACTATTATTCTCCTACTCTTCCAACATTATATTGGTTTTTTTTTTCTTGGTAGATGTAAGTGAATTCTTTCTACGTGTAGACATTTTTTCTTTAATTTTGTTTCACTGCCAAGTGCATGGGATTGCTTTGTGTGTCTGAACAGCTCATTGAGGGGAATAATATGGCAGGGTCCCATCGGGGATCATTAGGGGCATTACTCATGTAAGACATCTATCAGGGCAGCTCTTCCTCATGCTAAACTCGAGAGCTGCAGCTCAGGAATAATATGAGATGCTCACAGGCATGAGGCACAGAATCACATCTGAGTGGGCGAAGGTCAAGGCACGGGCAGGGAAGAGGTCAGAAACAGTAATGTGCCCTGAGCAAGAAGAGCAGATGCATTTGAGGCTGGAAGCTGTCACTGGCGTTTCATTGTCCATGGGAGGCATGTTTAAAGATGAGCATTATCCGATACTTTGACAAAGTAGCCTGCCAAGAATAACTGACTCTTCCTCACATGAAAGCGTGGTTGTGATTTCCACATTTCTTTGGAAATTATTTCTGTGGTTGAATTGCCTCAGCCTTGTTGATCTTTTATCACCGCTGGGACCACACCTCTGTTCCTTCTTCTTCTTTATATATCCCTGTTTCTTTCTTTGTGACCATAGACATGGTAGATTTGTATGTTTTCTTTTGAGAACCTACCCGTGTTTGTATAGGCATTATTGATTTGCATATACAGCAGACCTACTTAGTTAGAGAAATAAGCTGGGCCTCACCATACTGGCTTTTCTGAAAACTGCCTCCTCCCTGCCTAGGCTCTTTCATGTGGCTTCCTTTTCTCCAGTTTTCCAGCACAGTCCAGAAATACCAGAATCACAGAAGGCAATAAACTTGTATCCCAGTGTTAAAAACAATCGAGATGGCCTTAAAACAGATTTGTGGTAGAAATATGCCAAATGTGGAAGTAGTGTACAAATAAGAGCCATGCAGTTAAGTGTTGGGTTTTTACAAAAGGAATTAATAGAACTTTGGATGTCTACACTAGTTTTCAGTTCATGATTTTTTTCTATGATATATTTCTTTGGCTCTTACGTTTCTCTAACATCCTATACAAAACTCCCCTTGCCTCCCTACGTCATGCTTTCCTGCATAGACTGCTTTAGATCTCCTTTCAGATTCTGAGGGTCTGTGACTAGTATAATATAATATAACTATATAGTATATAACTTATATAACTATATATTATATGTAAATACTATATATCAGGCAACAACTATGTATTATAGTTATTATATACCATTAATATATTATTAGTTATATAATTTATTATGTGAGTGGTAATGAATTATATAATATATTGCATAATAAATGCATTATGTGTTATAGTAGCATAATATCAATATGCCACTCACTGTGGTATGGTAGGAAGCAACACTGCTTTGACTTTGGTTCTTGCTCTTTCTTTACTTGGCCACTGAAAGGCTTTCTCATGCTCCAGGAAAGTTCTTCCTCATCCAGGAAATGCAAGCATACAACTAGTTGATGTTTAAGTTCCTTCCAGCGTTAAATTTTGTAGTTTTTAATCCCAGAAGCAATCCAAAAGGCTAACTTCTCTTTTGCTGGGTGTTTTCTCAGTGTGATTTTGCTATGTGGCACAGTAATTTAAAAGGGGGTCGGGGGTTAAAAGGATCAAGCTACGGCTTGCTGGTAAGTAGTCTTGTCTCCTTCAGTAGATTCTTATCACATTTCTCCTTTCTTATCAGTAAGGCAGCCTCTGGATGAGAATACTGTGCAAATTAAATGCATTAGCATATGCAAAGTGCTTAGAGTTGGTTTGACCTGTTTGCATGAGTATTTAAGTGTGAAATGTTACATTGTTTATCACTAATTTATCTATTAGGAGTGTTTACCAAATTCTTCTGGAAGATACTACCTCTTGCTGCTTTCTAACTATGGACTCTTGTTTACCAAGTGCAAACTTAAAAATAATTGTTATGTAGCACCCAGATCATGGGCAGACTCCTACAGACTGAAGAGAAAAAGCACAGTGGGAAAAGTATGAGCATCTTTAACAGAAAATTCCAGGTTTATTTGACAGGCCAGAGACAGATGTATTCCTGGGCAGACTGCCATGCCAATGTGATAGCCATTTCTGTAGGAATAAAGAAAATATAGTATTGTTTATGCTGAGCAAAAATGCCAGCAATTAAAGACTGTATCAAGTTTCCTTTCTACCCCACCTTCAATTTAAAAAAATGTTAATGCTTCTAAGAGGATTAAGAGATTTGCAATTTACTGTGAATTATTTTAATCAGATTAAGTATCCTCATTTACTTGGAGCTCAGCTTTTTTGGTATGGGGAATGGAGGCCTTCCTTTCTGCAGCAGGAGTTGGGATAGGCCAAGATAGTGTGGGGCCTAAAGAAAAATGAAATCCTTCTGGATCCTGGAGTAATATGGTGGGCTAGCCCTGGGAAGAGAAGGTCCAAAGGGAGGGGCTTACAGACATCAGGCATTGAAAATGTTCCCTGAATCTAGGAAAGCTGTATCCAACTCCCTTCTGTACTTAACCACTACTTTCAGAGTTCCTCAGTAAATTGGTGGTATTGGAAATGTGTTTCAAGAACATGATGTTTAATGGAGCCATTGACGCTGATTGGAAAGTCCAGTGTTGATTATAGATTACTGGGGTGTTTCACTAGTTTACTACGTCATTTTCACCTTTTGTGTCTGTCTGGCTGTAGAGTTGGCCCTATCACTCACAAACTGTGTGACCTTGATTATACTTCTTAACTTTTCTAAACCTTGTTTTCTTATCTGTCAGATGAGAGTAGATACAATAGAAAAAGGTATGTAAGTACTTTCTCCATTAAAATGCTTTGAATAATTAGTCACATCTTCAGTTCAAAAATAGAAATAGGAATGATTTCCTGGAGTCCTAACATTAAGCCACTGAAGCCTAATATGGTAGTATATGTTTTATTTTAATAAGATATGATTATACAACATGCTTATTAATGAGAGAAGTTGTAAATTAAACTACTGGACTATTCAGTGAAGGTATAGTGTCCATTCAGATAAGAGAGCAAATAGATGCTTTGTTTATGCGTTTAGTGTGGGTAGCTTGACTTTGTCCCCAACAGCAGGCAGTTCTTCTACCACTGAGTTATAGTGAAGCTCCCACTGTATACAAATTTTCTCTCCAAATGCTAATATACATATGTCTAGTAGATTCTAGTTCATTTTATGCCTTTGTATGAATGAGTTTTCTAGGAATGCAGCAGTATATTGGAGTAGTTTTACTTGCACAGTAGTTAAGTAATATCTGGTAATAGTCATCTAAGGTAAAGTTTTAAGAGACAGAAAAAATACAGATTTTGATATCATAACCAAGTTAGCATGCTGTTCTGCAATGCTGTTGCTAGTCTGTTTGGGATACATTCACCAATGTATTGTCTGTGTTTGGTCCTAGGGCAGTGCTACTCCTATGCTATCTAATGGGGTTTCTGGGAGTCTTTATGGTTATTCTCTCAAGGAAGCTTTCTCTGCCTTCCTTGATCCCAGACCCTCCCAGTGATATTAGTTATTTTACATCTACAAGCTAATGGTTTCAATGCTCCATAACGCAAGCTTATCCAACAGAAAAACAATACCTGGATAGAGAGATGGCTTGGTCTCTGCTCTTTCAGAGGACTTCTCTTCAACTCCCCGCACCCACATGGCAGCTCACAACTGTCTGTAACTTCAGTTCCAGCAGATCCAATGCACTAACACAGACATACATGTAGGCAAAGCAACAAAGCACAGAAAAAAAAAAATAGATAAATCATTTAAAAAACAGAAAATAATGCATTTTCCACTATTTTCAAATCAAACAGAGTAAACCTATATTCAATAATAATTTAATGATCATTCATGGTAATGTGTTTATCATAAACTCATAGTGTTTGGGTTTGCTTGAATGTTATGGAGACATATTTAAATATTTTGTAGTTTCTTTTTGGCATCTACAGTGTTAAGTCCTATTGAAGTTATAGAAACATCTAGAGAGCTCAGGCATTTCAAGTTACTTTTAAAATTAAAATGCTTGCTTGGTAATTTACTAAAACTGAGTCATAAATAGAATGAGGCATGCTCAATACGTTCTTCATTAAAAAGGCTGTTGTAAAATGTATTTAATTTAATGTGTGCGCATGCATGCACATGTGATGACATTCATATGTGCAGAACTCAGACAACAACTTTAGGGAGTTAGTTTTGGCTTTTATACTTACATGAATTTTGTGGATCAGGCTGGCCTAGTGTGCACTTTCTATGCTGAACCATCTCTCCAGCCCTCAAATTTCTAATTTTAAATTCTTTAGCATATGCTTCTTCCCATGGAAAAGGAACACGGAAACAGATTCATTGGGGCTGGAGAGATGGCAGCTGTTAAGAGCACCTGGTGACCTTCCAGAGGTCCTGAGTTTAATTCCCAGCAACCACATGGTGGCTCACAACCAACTATATTGTGATCTGATGCCATCTTCTGCCATTTAGGTGTACACACAGATAGATCACCTCATATATATTAAATGAATAAATCTTTGAAAAGAAAATAATATTTACTATTCAAAATTTTTTCAATAGATACCCGATCTAGTTAAGAGCTATTGAGGCTTTGGTAATATAGAAGCAAATTTAGCCATTGTTACCATCCTCAAGGTTTATATTGTTTCATCTGATACTTGAGGGAGGTATATGAATCCTTAGTATATGTATATGTGTGTGTGTGTGTGTGTGTGTGTGTGTGTGTGTGTGTGTAAGTACACAATGACATATGGATATTAAAAGAGAAAATATGCTTCTTTTAATGGAAAAGGAACACAGAGACAAATTAAATACTATTGAAAAACAGCCACCCTCTCTTGTCTCCCTGTTCCCCATAAGAGTAAACAAAAGAAACATATTAAAGCGTAAAGAAAGGAAATTGTGTTGGTGGGGGAAGCAGAAACAGCTTGGGATTGTGGTAGACCCTCTTAACCTATTCCACATTCACAGCTTCATCAACAATGGATTGAAATAGTTGGGAAACAAATTACATTTTCATGGGAAGGCTTATTTTCCCTATCATAGTTTCTACAATAAAATAGTGTAACCACTCTTTGAATTGTATTTGGTATTACAAGTAATCCAGAGAATTTAAAATATGGCCAAGGATGCTTGAGGCACATACAATATGCTTTCAATATTTATATTAAAAGCAACGTGCACATCCTTGGATTTAGGTATCCTTGGAGGTCCTACCACCAAATTCCTGCTGGTCTTGAGGGATGAGTAGAGTTAACAGATGTGGTGCCTACGAAAATATTTCTCACCAAGACACCAAGAATATGAAGGGTTTCTTGCTCCAAGTTAAGCAGACTGAGTTTTACTGTGTGGTGAAGGACAAACATTATGCTTTTAGTTTTTAGGTAGGGAATGTAATGTTTGTTTGAGTGGGATAGAGAGATTTCCCAACCACCAGTCTGGTCCAGGCTATTCAGATAATGAAGGGGAGAGATGGAGAGAAAAGACAGCAGAGATGAAGCAAAGAGGAAAGATAGAGCGTTCTGGATGCTCAAACGGAGAGATGGAGGTTGGATAGAGTATGTGTAAAAGGAGGGGATTTGAGAGACTCTTGGGAGGGACCATGGACACAGAGAAAGCACAGTGAAGTGTACCTGCTCTACTCAAAAGTCAAAGCCTAAGGTGCTGCGGGGGAATGTGCCAGAATTTTAAGTGAATCATCGATTCAAAGATGTGGCTTTGGAAGGAACTCAAGAGTGAGTGCTAAGAGAACTTTCTGTAATGAGAAGGTTGGGAGTAAAGGGAGCAAAGGAGACTTGGATGCAGGGAGTGCTTCCTGCTTGCTTTGGTGGCTATTATTTCTGTCTGAATCACTATAATGTTAGTCTGTACATAAGATTAGAGGTCTTGATAAAGAAGAGAAAATTAAAGGAAACAGGCATTTCTGAGTCTGTTTTCCTTGCATTCACTTCAATTTTGAACGCGCTCACTCTTTGCTAAGTTTATTGCTGTTTCAGTGAAATGCTATTGATTTAGGAGAAGGAAAAACATGGAGTATAGGACCTGTTTTGGTATAATTCAAATATACAAGTACTTAATGAGTAATCACTATGTAACAGGACCTGGAATAAAATTAGAGACTCGAGGGGTTCTCAGAGTGGCCCAGAAGGAGTCTGGTGTAGTCCACATGAAGGCAGAAATTTCCCAATGTCGGTCTATTGGCCTGGTTCTGTTACCCACCCAGTTGCAGTGACCGTTCTCTTAGTGCAAAAGCATCAACACACTAGTGATCTTCAGGCTTAGTCTTTGAATGCTGTTTCTTCCTCCTCCTTCTTAGCCTGACCCAGGCTGAGCACACAGGAGGCAGGTCAGTCTTCATCTACAGGAATCCATTGCCTCTCAGGCCCTTTATCCTAGCTCCCAAGTTTTGAAGTCTCATTGAGTCAGCCCTTTTGTGTAACACCACTTTGTATTGTGTGCCTGCTTTTAGTCTGAGAGTGTACCAAAGATAGTGCATTGTATTTTGTGAAATATATCAACATAATTTCTTTTGTTAGGTTTTGAATCATTTTTAGGATAAGGAGCGATGTCTAGAACCCAACAGAATAGCTCAGATGTCAATTATTGAGCAAACATTTAATGTTGCAGCCAATGGGAAGCACAGATGGTGAGTTGTTGCTGGCGGATTCGTTTACTGGTGGCTTCAAATGGACAAAGAGAGTTAATACAACAACAGTGGAATTTTTCCTGTGGTCTAATGGAACTTGTTTGCTGATTGTCAGTGAGAAATAGATCAACTCATTACTTCACAGTGATTGTGAAGAAATAACATTATCCCTTACCAACCGCAGCAAAGAAATGAGGGTAGTTGTTCTCTTTGTGGGGGTAGGGGGTTTCGAGACAGAGCTTCTCTGTGTAGCCTTGGCTATTCTGGACTCACTTTGTAGAACCAGGCTGGCCTCGAACTCATGGCGATCTGCCTGCCTCTGCTTCCGCCTCCCTGAGTTCTGGGATTAAAGGTGTGCATCACCACTCTCAGCTGAGCTGTTCCTTCTCGAAGCACAGTTTGCTTGAGGAAGGAGAGGACCTTATTTCAGGATTAGTCAAGGGTGGCCCTGATGGGGATGAGGGCTGGCAGAATCTCGTGGAGCTGTTCTGTGTTCTGTGGGATGCTCAGCAGCTGCCTCAGCATGCACCACACACCACACACAGCTCAGTGGAGATAGACAGACATGTCATCGTCAGCCTCTTTAAAGGACACAAACCTTAGAAAGAGTCAACATGATGAGGAATAGGTGGGAGTGAGAATATAAAATATGAATGCATAATGTAATGCAAATACATGTGGAGTATGGTTTTAGGCATGCACAAGTATATTTTTCTACACACACACACACACACACACACACACACACACACACACAATCCTAGCATATATGTTTTACTCACAATCATAAGTAGCCTGCCATGAGAGTTTTACAATTTACAGAAACTCAAAAGTTGGGTATAAAGACCAGGCACGATGGTACAAGCCTTCAATCCCAGCACTCTAGAGGCAGAGTCAGGTAGAATTTTGTCAGTTTGAGGCCTGAACCACATTTGCTTTTCAAGCCCTCTATCCTTGCTCCCAAGTTAGTCTATCTTGTAAGTTGTAGGCTAACCAGAACTGTAGCAGAGTAGCAGTGGCACTCTGTGTTAAAAACAAAAAAACAAAACACAAAAAAGGAAAAGTTGGCTATATTGAGTTGTTCTTAATTGTCTTAGTTCAATATAGTCTCTGTGGTCTTTTGGTGAAAATGGATTTAATGAGTAAATTTTTCTTTTATCTTAGTTTTTAAAGATTTATTTATTTTAATTTGATGTGTATGAGTGTTTATCTGCATGTATGTATGTGTACTATGTACATATGTGGTGCCTCCAGAAGCCAGAAGGGCTGAAGAATTGGAGTTATAGATGATTGTGAGCCACGTTCTGGGTGCTGGGATCTGAACATGGTACTCTTAACTGCTGAGGCATCTCTCTAGTTTTTCTTCTTCTCTTCTTCCTTCTCTTCCTCTCCCTCTTCCTTCTCCTTCTTTTCTTCTTTCTCCTGTAGGTGAACACCTGATTTTCATGTCTCTCTCCCAAGGGCTGAGATTTTGGGAATGCCCCATCATGCCCAATCAATAAAGTTGTGTTTTATATATTACTTACCATTGTGAATGCAACAAATCCCTTCTTTGCGGATGATACTGTAAAAGAGACACCAAGCAGGAAGTGAGATGATGTTGCAGTGACTAGAGGAACAGGGCAAATTTTAGATAGATCACTTAGAAAAGGTTTTACAATGAAGATCTTAGACCTAAAATCTAAGGAATAAGAGTGAATAATGGATCAGGCCAGGCAGTAGTAGCCCCTACCTTTAATCCTAGCACTTGGGAGGGAGAGGCAGGCTGATCTCTGAGTTTGAGGCCAGACAGTTCCAGGTCTACAGAGTGAGTTCCATGAGAGCCAGGGCTACACAGAGAAACCCTGTCTTGAAAAGCAACAGAATAAAAAGAGAGTGGACTGGAAAGTGCAAAAGTTGGGAGATGGGAGATGCTTCGTAAATTTGAGGAACAGAAGAAACAGATCACAAACATGGAGATGAAAGAGGAGATCACTGGGAGAAATCAATTCCCACCTGTTCTTTCTGTGTCCGTTGTCACCTGAGATACTTATTTTTCAGTGTTTTAAATTAATTAGGCAGCAGGGGAGATGGATCAATTGTTGAAGTCTACAGCAAGCGCGCAAGGAAGACTGCAGTGCAGAGCCCCAGAGCCCATATAAATGTTCAGAAGGTGAGGCTGCACAACCGAAATGTCAGTCCTTGCTCAAGAGCGGCAGGCAGGGCATCCATGCCAGCAGCAAGCTGTGTAGCTAGACTAGCTGACCCGATTGGCAAGCTCTGGGTTCCTGTGAGAGACTCCGCCTTGATACATCAGGGAGTGATCCAGGAATGTGCCAGACATCAACCTTTAGCCCCAATAAATGCTCAGGTGTGCACATCTACTCCGCTATGGAAATCTCCAAATATATTAACCTACATACACATGTCATGCACACCATATGTATGTGCGTGTGCGCGCAAAAAAGCTTAAACTAAAAAAAAAAAAAAATCGAGGTTTCTCTAAACAAAAGTCCAAACTTTTAGCTCCTCTCAAATACTTAGATGGCCATATATATATATATATATTTTTTTTTTCTCCCCATCATGTGACCTGTCGCTTGGAAGTAGATTGATGTCACCTCTTCTGCCACGCCCTGCCTGTGTGCTGGCACCCTTTCCTCCTCTTGTTTTTGCCTATTCTCTAATATCAGGCAATATAGGTCTTTAGGTTGACAATTCTCTCGTTTCAAAACTTCTAGGAAGAACTCATTTTAATTTCCAGAGAATCACAAAAATAGTTAGCAAATGTGCCACAGGATCTACATTTTAAAAAACCGGACGGCCCATTCAGAATGCTCTAGAAGGATGCTCTCCTCTGTAGAGGCAGAGCAAAAGGAGATAAACACTGAAGAGGCTCCTGAAGAAAGAGTCAGTAGAAACCAAGTCTGAGGTGGTATCACGGGCCTGGAGAAAAATGATCTAGGCTCTGTCGAGGGGCGCTCACTTTCTTCCTTCGTCCAGCATGAGGGACCGCTTCCTGGAGCACAGGCCCCCACTGGCGAGGAGAATCAGGCTCTTCGCATTTGTGTGATACAGCAGAACTGATGGAAGGATTTTGCTTATACTTTGAAGGTAGAAATCTGGGACCTCATGCATTTGCCCTGTGTGGGAAGTCATGGTAGTTAAGGAAAGGAAAGAATAGCATTAATTACTTCACTTTGATTCGGGTTTTTCTTTGTTCTGGGACAGATGGAATTTGTTAGAATTAATTTATGTCAGTACCAAAAGTATAGAGTGAGCTGCATCAGTTAACAGAGCAGACACTTCTGGCCTTGTGTGTACAACAGTCATTATTTTCCATCTGGCTGTCTAAACAAATGCCATATGAAGACTGTCCTTGTAGGCTGAATGTATGGATTCATGTCTGTGAGGTATTTATAAACACACCATGTGAATTCTTGCCTCCTCTAGCATTTTAATGGCTTCACATTAAATGGTAGGTCATTATACTTTTCACTGACACAGTGAAGGGTGATTAACTCCGTCTGGGTTCAACCAGTGTAATTTTAGAGGCTACAAATATTGTTACAAGTCAGGTTAAGGTTTAAAGGTGAAAGTATAGTGAAGCTTGACTGAACGACTTTTACTGCATCTAGTTACTGTACACAAACAAAGACACTCTTGTTTTCTTTCCATTATGAATACAGTGGACAAATGACTTGCTTGTTATAGAGAGGAAAAATGTGAAAATTAGGTTGGGGTACAATAAACTTCATGCTGTGTGAACCCATTTACTCACTATTTCAAATGGAACGTTCTTTTCAAAGCCCTGTTTAACACTGCGTGGATTTAGAAACTTTAGAGCCCCAGATGCCATGCCTGCTGTTGAGATAAGAGTACCCCAGCAAATGGCATCAACAGATCTACCACCTTTGACGCAGAGAAGCCAGTTTACTGCAATAAAACATACTCACACACTCTTGGAGGGGAAATTGCCTTCTTTCTCGTCATTGAGTGTTTTTGATAGATCCAGCTCCCCCCAGATGCTTTTCATGGTTTCTGTTTTCCTGCTAAGTACTTGGGTAATTTGATATATTCTTTTCCTTTCTACTGGTCGGAGTTAAATCTTGGAGACTAGATCTCAGCCAAGGAATGGAGTTTGAAGTTTAAGTTTGCTTATGATCAAGGTATAGGTAGGAGTGAAAGATTAAATCGCGTGCATGCGTGCGCACCAGAGACTGATGTCTGGTATTTTCCTCAGTGTTCTTTTACTCTCTTATTGATACAGGATTTCTCACTTGAACACAGAGTTTGATTGTGCTATCTTTGTCAGCTTGCTCTGCAGATCCCCTGTCTAGGCCTTAGAGTTCTGGGTCACAGGTGGTACACCATGTCTACCATGTATTTATATGATTTCTGGGGATCCAAGTTCTGGTCTGCACACTAGTGGACCAAGTGCTATACCCACTGATCCATATCCCCAGTCCCAAATCTTCCTATTAAAATCATGTTCAGCATCTACATTGATCTTAAAAGCAATGTAGAATGAGAAATAAAGTCTATTCTGTCTAGACTAAGTTTACTTAAATGATTATACTCATTGAGGCTAGTCATGGATGTCAGGGTTATACCTGGAACTAGAATTCATTAAGAAAATTTTAATAACCAGGTGCTGGTGATGCACACCTTTAATCCCAGTGCTTGGAATGCAGAGATGAATCTCTGTGAATTTGAGGTCAGTCTTTCTACAAAGAGAGTCCAGGACAGTCAGGGCTATTACACATAGAAAGCTTGTCTTGTAAATTTTTTTTAAAAAATTAAAAAAGAAATTCTTAATATCTATCTAACCAATTGTATGTTCTTTTCTTCTTTTATATTTTATGTTCTTTTGGCAAATAGCTTGGCTTTGATTAAATTTCCACCCTAAAATAACAAGATTTGGTGAGGAAGCATCATTTTTGACTCATCAGATTTTGATATAACCTTTAATGATTTTAGGAAACATTCGTTTCGCTGAAGTAGAATAGATAGGGGTGATGATTTGGAGCCCCATGCAAAAGGGAAAAAGCAAAAACAAACAAATCTCAACCACCCTCCGAGGATTTGCAAAGACATTCAAAGTAAATAACTTTCCTTTGGGTGAACTGATCCTTAACACACAGCAGGCTATTCTTACATCAGTCAAATAGGGAAGGTTGCAGTGAGATGAGTAAATTTAGTCCCAAGGTCAGGATGGAAATGCAAAGGTCAAGGCTTTGCACTTAGCTTTGTGTCAACATTGTCATGCCCTAATAAGTCTAAGAACTGATTTAACTGCTTCCAGCTACAAATATAAATATATTGCACCCCTCCTTCAACTTCAATTAAATGGTATGTAAATGCAAACTTTAAGGCCTTTATATTGCTGCCTAAATCAACCTGACATTCAAGACATTTAAAACTATGAGAAGGAAAATAGTTTTGTTAATGGTATTTATTTAGGATTTGAGTGTGATTAATTAGATTTTTTTTTTTTGACCTTAGAAGCCTTTTGTGGAGTGCACACAGGCACCTCCTCACACGCACACACTTCTGAGAGAATCTTACCTCTAAATTGTTATCTTTGTATCACCCTCTAGCAGGCTGCTGTGGACCATGTCTGTGTTTGGAGTTTGCTTTGGAGTGATGTGCCTTGCATTCTGTTTTCTTGTGTTCAGAGTTTGTTTATTTAGGTGAGTGTGAAGAGGGGAGGTGCGGGGTCCAATAGCCATGAAGATTTGAGGAATTGAAATTTTTCTTGTTCAGGATTCTGCAATACTTAGATGAAATACATGCAGCTTTTCTGGCAGTCTGGCAAACTAAAAAGACATGTGCACTGTCATCTCCAGGGCAAGTCTTGGCATGCACATTAGCCCTCATTGTTGCTTTTGTTCCTGGTAAAATAGACAAATCTGATTTAGTTCAGAAATTTCCTTGAACAAGACTTTGGTTGCTCTGGAAACACTAGAAGGACACAAAGGTGCTTGAATTACTTGTCTTCTGGAGTGAGATCTTTTCCTGTGATCATATTGTATTTGTAGACCTTGGCTAAGGCTGTCTGAGTCACTTGTGTCTGTCCCAATCTTGACTTTAAAGCTTGAAGTGCAATTGGCTCAGACCACAGTTCTAAGGGTCCTTATGTTTACTTCAGTGGCTGCTATGGAGTTCTCAGTGTTTGTTGTGATATCATAGTAAACTCTTACTCTGCTTTGAACAGGAATCCAATATGTTACATTATAGATATAGACATCAACGTTGCATAAACAGCTCAGTGAAATGACCAAGGACCAAGTTTTTCCTGTCTCTTTGCCATGCCCAGGGTTCATTTTAAGTTTGGGCTGTTTCGTTCTGTTTAGGCAATATCGGTTTAGGTTACTAATAACCACAGAGCCTTGTTTTATGCTTAGCAATTATGAGAATACATTTTGTATTTGACAGAACATTTTGTCTAGTTCAATAGAAGTTCTTTCCAGCCGGGCATGGTGGTGCACGCCTTTAATCCCAGCACTTGGGGAGGCAGAGGTAGGTGGCCCCCTGCGTTTGAGGTCAGTCTGGTCTACCAAGCAAGTCCAGGACAGCCAAGGCTACACAGAGAAACCCTATCTCGGAAAATGAATGAATGAATAAATGAATGAATGCTTTTGAAAAGTTCTTCCCATCAGTCTAATGTGACTATGGATAAAAATGCCACTTCCGGAATAATTAATGGATTGGTAAATGATATGCAGAGATCGACTTATCTAGACTATCTTAGTTTGATTCCAGGAGGGAATCTCCTTCATGTGAAATGTGTTGGAGAAAGGCAGACACCTGAACAGTATGAGGCATACTAGGTAGAAATTGTGCCCACCGCTTAATTCTCATTCAGAAGGGCAAATAGAATAGGTACCAGAAGCAGTTGAAGAGAAGGGACAGGAAAGGAGCCTACCATAGAGGTCCTCTGAAAGACTCCCTGCAGCGGGGTAGGGTTATTGAAGCAGATGCTGAGACTCACAGCCAAACTTTGGGGTGGAGCACAGGGGGTCTGTGCAAGAGTTGGGGGACAAAAGGACCTGGAGGGGACGGGAACTCCACAAGGAGAGCAATGGATGAGGGGGTGGGAGGAGCTCAGATGTAGTAGATAGGCAGCACATTCTCCTTGTGGGTCCCATAATTTGGGGAATAGGGACTACTTCTGACATGGACTCTGGTGCCCACTCCTTGATCACTTCCCCATGGTGGGGCAGCCTTGATAGGCCACAGAGGAAGAGAATACAGGCAGTCCAGATGAGACTTGATAGGCTGGGGTCAGGAGGGCTCCGCCTTTGTGAATACTAGGGGAGGTGACATGAGGGAGGAAGAGTGGGACCAGGAGGAGACGAGGGAGGGGCTACAATTGGGATGTAAAAAGTAAATTAAAAATAAAACAAATTTTAAAATGTTTTTAAAGAAAGAAACCTTGCCCACAATCTTCTAGGTCAAATGTATTCAATTTTAACACTTAGAGTGGACGTTACTCAAATAATTCTATCATTGTCTTTTTGTGTGGAATATTTGCTCGGTAAGCTTGCTGCAATTTTTATTTTTAAGTTTAGCAACAAGTTAAAAATTTGAATTTTTATAGACATGTTTCTGTTATTTATTAATGCTTTATTTTGTTGATTTCATCTCATAATCCCTTAGATATTATGTCTCTACTGAACTTAGATGGGGATGCATCCTGCTAACCCCATTGTAAATTAACAATGTTCTAAGTAGGATCTACAGTCCATCCGCGTAACACAGTGCATTGTAATGTTTTGTTTGCTTACTCTCAGAATTGCTCGGAGGACTTAAGTTTCTGTTCTCTGTTGCTCCCTAGCATTTGAATTTCTTACTGGTTATCACAAGCCCAAGGAAAGATAAAACTTCAAAACTGAAAGCATGGTTTCTAGCAAATGTCTCCTGGTTTTTCTATCACAGTCAAATAATTGTAAATCAGAGGCTGTCTACGTCTTCTGTTTTTGTGTTTATTTATTAGTGTTCTTTTTCCTGATTTCTTCTATTACTCCCAAATTCGCTCCATTTCTTTTGGTGTCAGTTTGTAGTTTGTTCAGGTTGGTCCTTCCATTATGTTCTGTGGCTTTCTTTATCTATCTGTTAATCCAATAGGAAAATGGAATCTGAGTGTATGTAAATCCTCACTGTGTGTTACAATCAGTTCCTCTGTAGAATTCTCATTTGGAGTTTTTACTTAGAAAAAAAAAAAAAAGTGGGACTTTGGTGTTTGGATGGGTTAGTAAAGTAGCCAGGAAGCCAGCTGTTGGGCTGTCGGATCACTCAAATGAGAGAGTGAGGCTATACTAAGGTTCACCTGGCATCTTGTTTACCTTTTCTGGAAAAGAGTCAGATGCTTTGTTGGAGGTAAATCCCAACTGCCTGAGTTGGCATGCATTTGGGAAAGATGGCTTGACAAGTGAAAATAATTGCCTTTTTGCAGGCCTTCAATTACCATCCTCTCAACTTCTTTTCACGTCCGTCTTCCAGAGCTCCCGTTGTCTTTGTATCTTGTTTTCTAAGGCTGCTTCAGTGGGCTTCTGCGTTTTCCAGTACCTCTTCTCAGTGCGCTAGAACCTGTACTCTGCTTCATTCCTGAACACGTTTCTACTCTTGTTCACTCTTGCAAAAAACCTAATGATATCTTTCTTCATCCATGGTGCCCACCCCACACTCTCAATTATGGTTTCCTATTTCAGGACATTTTTTCATTTTAAGATGTGTTCATTTGCTATGTTGTACAGTGTTCTGCTTACATGTATCCTGCGCACTAGAAGAGGTCACTAGATCTTATGATAGGTGGTTGTGAACCACCATGTGGCTGCTGGGAATAGAACTCAGGACCAGTGCTCTTAACCTCCAAGCCATCTCTCCAGTCCCCTCAGGACAATTTTTATTACTTCTGAGCTTGTTTCAATAACTTCTTCTTAGAGGAGCTTAATTTGATATTCTAACCAATTGCTAATATTATGCATAATTTTGTTAATATTAAGATATCTAAATGTAAGTTATAATTTATAATGATTGACATGGCTGGAATAGCATTTTCATATATATTTTTCTATTTGAGAGGCAATTAAACTTTTAAATGATATATTTATTATGTATTCATTTTTAAAATTTACATGTGTGTTTGTGTACATGCATGCATGTGTGGGAAGGTGCATGTGTGGGCAGGTGCATGTGTGGTTGTCAAAGAACAACTTGTGGGAGTTAGTGCTCTCTTGCCATGTGGGCCCTGACAATCAAACTCAGGCTTTTAGTCTTGAAGGAAGGTGTCTTCACCTACTGACCCACCTTGCAAGCCCTATATAAAAGCAACTTAAAAGTGTACTTATCTCAACTATATATTTAATGTTTATGCTTCCCATAAGGATAGAACTACAAATAATCATTCAATAAATATGTTAAAAATATAATTCTATTTTTTGTTTATTCTATGTGATAGCATGCTTAACTTAAGTTTTACTTATCAGCTTAGTAAGAAAATGGATATATTTGCCAAAATCTGTTTGATATTCATTAAAACATATGCTTACCACCGGTTGGGATTGTGGCAGGACCATGTTCAAAGCATATATTACCAAGTAACAAAGATTAAAAGAGTGCGTTTTCAGGTTAAAAATAATCTAGTTTATTAAATAACAATAAAAATATTATTTAGCTTAATGAAAAACTAATGTTGGCAGTTAATTCTTTCTTTTCTTCTTTTTTCTTTTTTTGTTCTACTGTGTCTATTGCTATCGTTAATCACTAAGGAGGCATAAAAATGTTTAACCAACAACCAGATGCCTTGTTTGTATACCCAATGTGGACTATTATTTTGACTTTCTCTAGTTTTTCTTAGGGCTCTGCTAAATTATTTATTGTATTCACTTATATTTAAACCACTTGGAAAACAATAATTTGTCTGTTAAGTTTAAACAGCCATCCCACCAAAATGGTTGTTTCTTTTTCAAAGCTATATAATTTTTAAGTGAATTAGGGAATAATCAACAATGAGGATTAATTTATTCAACAGAAGGTAGACCCAGGGCAGCTGGTTCTGTTTCTATAGGCCCTGAGGCTGCTAGAACTCAGGGATACATGCTAAAGCAGAAGGGGCCATTTTCTTCCTCAAGAAAAAGCTTTATTCCTCTGTTAGAAAGAATTAATATCTTACTTTTGAAGCTGGAATCCATTTTCTTTGTATATAATAAATAATAGATGTTACACTCCTCATAGTTCAAATTATGTGATGCAAGAGCATGCTTATTTCTTTTCTAAAAGCCAGAAATTTCCACATTTGTCTTGTATTTCAATTATTTTGTTTGCAAAACTGTTACTTGAAAATTATCATGAAATATAATGGCCATCTTTGAAACCCAAAAAGTACACAAAAGAAAAAAGTAGCAACAACTACAAGACAAAAGATTTTAGGATTGTGAATTAAGTTTGTGACAGAAACACTGCCCCAAATGGTATCGCTGGACACAGGCCCTTTCCAATCTAACTCCTGGAGATATAATTTTTCTTATTGAAATCCCTCATTGATTATCTTGGACCCAGTTATGTTTCTTGCTTCCAGCAGGTGGGGATAAAAGGTCTCTGGAGATAAATGCAATCCAGTGTGTCCTGTAAGAGAAATGCTAGGCCACAGACCTACTCACCAGCCCGTGATTATAGTGTAGAAGTTAGAAGAGACAGAATTTTTTTTTTTTTTCTGCCTTCACAGGTGTTTCAGTTTTGGCTAACTACAGGAAGCTTCCCAAAATTAGATCAGATAGAAGAGCCTGCTGGCCTTGTTGGATATACATACTTCTTAGAAAAAGCTGCTTTTTTAATGCATAGCTCTGATTAATTGCTGTGAGTAAACTCTGGCAAGAGATATTAGAAGGAAAAATTTAAATTTCTATCAGAAGAGACTTGATATCCTATGAGCATATACAGGGGGAGGAGGTCCCCCTCAGTCACAGTCATAGGGGAGGGGAGTAAGGGGAAAATGGGGAGGGAGGGAGGAATGGGAGGATACATGGGATGGGATAACAATTGCGATGTAATATGAGTAAATTAATAAAATATATTAAATAAATAAATAAAATTCTATCAGTAAGATATGAGAAACATTGATAGAGAACCAAACTTTCAATTTTACTCTGGAAAGAAAAATAACAATTATTTATTTGCATATTCACAAATTTACCCCCAAGATTTATTTCAGTGTCCATGATACTAAAGAAGGCAGCACACTTTTTCTGTATTTACATGATACTGCAGACATTAAGAAAGCGTAGAACACAAGTGTGGAACACAGGTGTGGATACCGTTGTGATTTTAATTTGGTTACCATTGTATGTCCTCAGTGGTTTAAATTGGAGAGCTTTATAGTTTAGAATAGATTTTGTTTTAAGGAGCATTATGAAGACAAGGTTCCAGAGATAGCTGAAATATTTGAAGTCTCCTGACTTCTTGAGAAAACAAAACAAAACAAACTACCAAAAAGATGTATCCGAAAGAAGGCTTCAGAGGCTGCATGATCACCACACAATGCTATTTTTCTTGATTAGTAGGTTTTATATTCCGTTGCCAGTATAATTCTGTGAGGCGTAGGAGTCCTCCCCACCTGCCATGATACAGTGTTTTTTTGTTTTGTTATGGTTCTATAAGTCAGTACAACATTGCATATACATATCTCCAAGGAATTATTTTTGAGAGAACTATTTGTTATAATCTTTCCTTCTGTGTCGTTTCCCCGCCCCCCCCCCCCCACCTCTAGAAACCTCAGAGCACTTTGTCAGGCTTTGAGAGGAGAGGTTAACATACTGAAACACTGCAGTGTTTTATCGCCAGTCAATGTTTTTACTCACTAATGAGAAGTTTGTAAATAGGCACTGTTTAAGGACACAAAGACATAATAAATGCTCAGATTTTTCCCCTTGCAAATGCTTTTTACCTAGGAGAATGCATTGGTGATCTCAGCCCTTCAAAACAATAGCTGGGATCACGAAACCAGTACTCCTCGCTCTGCCTGACTGGCATAATTATCAGCTAGGATTCAGAGTAAGACTGAGGGATGTTTAGAATAGGGGTCCCTTTACTTCCCATTGTTAAGCTAAGACTTCGTATGTTGAAAAGGGCCAGCATTTCTGCTGAACAAGTAGATGCCTTCGTTACCTGTTCTGACCACGAGACTGTTTCCCCAGGTCCCATTTGGAGGAGATCCCATCAACAGTCTAACAGGAGAGTTTGTGCACCAGACTGAGAAGGAGGATACATTGTCTGGCCATTCAGTAAGGGCAAGTAGTGCTGAACCATCACCTTGGCTCCCATTTGATCAGCTTGGGACACATGAATGAATAGCTGTCATTGAGGACTCTAGGCAGGGTGAATAGTGTATATTACAAAGCGACTGGAGAGACAGGATTCGGCCCAACATGGTTGACTGGGTAGCACCCAAAACTCAGAAGGAGGTGTGCTTGATTCTTTTTTTTCTCCCCGAACACTGCTGTGCAAGTAGTCTATGGTCAGGGTAATTGCTAGTGACCGAAGCATGTTAGGATATACCTCCACTCCCTCGTTCCATTATTGTAATTAAGGATGGCTCTGGGGCAACAAATGGTGAGGTGGTGGCCTGAAAGGCTCTCTCTGAAGCCCTTTTGTTAAGCTGGCCAACCTTTGCCTTTTGGCTCACAGCAAAAGCATCATCTGGGTTCTTATTTCCTTGGCCCTTTCTGTGAACTCTGTCTCTGATTACCCCCTTCAAGCTCCTTATGGGTTTGGAAAGGCTGGGATGGCATAAGCCGTTTTCCTTTCAACAACCTTTTCTCCCTCATGCATTTTCTTGTGAGCTATCAAGTAATTTCGTGTTACCTGTTTTTTAAGTTTTGGTTTGGAGATCTGCAGCCCTTCTTTCTCTGTTTGAGTTTTCATTACCCTTCTATGCTACAACTTGAATCCTAACTCTGTGTAGCTGGTATTTTTTTAGCTAGGTGGAATATCCACAACGTCTCAGCAACATGGATTTTCAAGGATTAGCTTGAATCCTCTCTGTTACCATCTGTAAGTCTACTGATTGCTCTCTAAAGTAATAATTAACAATAATAAGCAAAACAAAAACCTTAAGTATGTATGAGACAGCTGTCCAGGGACATTTGGTATTTGGCTCTTGCAACAGAGATACTGGCTGGCAGCTAGAAATAGGAGAGGTCAGTGTGGTGTACTGCACAGCCCAGCTCTTCCTCACAGAGAATGTTGTTGCCTGAATTGTCTAGAACACTAAGGCGGAAAAAGCCCGGCATGAAATGAAATGGCTTCCCATTCCATCGTCACAGCACTTTTAAATTTAATTTTTGCTTATTTATTTCGAAACCCAATCTTACACAGGCTGTTTTGGCCTGCTGTTCACTCTGGAGCCTAGTCTGCCCTATAACTTTGTACAATCCTCCTGTCTCAGTCTCAGAACACTGGCAACTTAGGCGTGTCTTTTACTGTTTGGACAATGATTGATGCCATTACCTGTATGGTTTAATCTGGTAGCCATCTGTTTTAAATGACCCATTTTCCTCATTCTCATTCAACTATGGAGAGACTTCTGGAGCAGAGAAGGTAGGCATGAATCTTCATTGAGGGAGCTGACCGAGCAGAGCATCTCACAGGGTGGGACTAGAGAGCTCTGGAAGACGTTTAAGTTCTTTTCCTAACGCCTTACTTAGTTTCTCTTCTTATTTGAATACTTGAGCCTTTCTCATGTGAGCTTGATATTTACCAAAATGTCTGCTTTTACTTGCTTCACTTCCTCAAACCTTCCTCCTATCTGCCTTCTGAGCTACCTGAGCCTTGGTCCAGCACAAGGAAATGTGGAATGGCCAGGCTCTCTTAGGTGTAGGAAATGTCACAGGCTGTGGAGACAGGTTGTCTCTGTTCCCCTTCTTTGCTGTGAGCCTTGGGTCATCCTTCCTTAAAGTAGAGTGTAAAATATTGTCCCCACTGTCACAATTTCATCATCATGGTCTTCTCATTATTATTATTATTACTGTTGTTGTTGTTGTTGTTATTGTTATTATTTTAGGGAATAAAGTGATAATTTGTAAAGATTTTTAGGGAAAGATTTGGGACCAAGATTTGATACTTTAAAGTTTTGCTTATGTTATTCTTGGCTCTTTGTATCTCTATTGTTGTGTGTGGGTATGGTTCACGAATGGCCATTTTGTTGTCATTTCGTATTCACTTATCTTTTACCTTACTCGACTTTGATACTTTCAGATTAAAAGTTCCTAATTCCTTTTTTTTTTCTTGTCCCCCTCTCCCCCCCCCCCCCCCAGACAAGGTTTCTTTGTTTTAGCCTTGGCTGTCCTGGACTCCTTCTGTAGACCAGGCTGGCCTCGAACTCACAGAGATCCGTCTGCCTCTGCCTCCTGAGTGCTGGGATTTAAAGGTGTGTGCCACCACGCCCAGCTTCCTAATTCTTGTTTTGAGCCAATTGTCCTTAATTTTTCTTTCTTTTTTCTTTTTTTGAATTTATTTTCTTTAATTTTTTTATTAATTTATTCTTGTTACATCTCAATGGTTATCTCATCCTTTGTATCCTCCCATTCTTCCCTCCCTCCCATTTTCCCCTTATTCCCCTCCTCTGTGACTGTTCCTGAGGCGGATTTCTTCCCCCTGTATATGCTCATAGGGTATCAAGTCTCTTCTTGGTAGCCTGCTATCCTTCCTCTGAGTGCCACCAGGTCTCCCCCTCCAGGGGACGTGGTCAAACATGAGGCACCAGAGTACCTGTGAAAGTCAGACCCCACTCCACTCAACTGTGGAGAATGTTCTGCCCATTGGCTAGATCTGGGTAGGTGTCCTTAATTTCTCTTTTTAAATGTTTGTCTTTCTTACTCCCACGGGCTCCCCAAGCCCCCTGCTTTCCAGCTCTGCCTACAGTGGTACTTATTCTCTCATTTAAAAGCTCAAATACATTAATGGATGAGACTGCGCACATCTTGTCTGTTTTTCCCCCCTCATGGCAATCACATCATCCTGGGGAGTCTCATGGCCTGATGTTTTAAAATAAGAGATTAGTCATTATAATGTCTAAGACCGCTGTTTTGCTGCCAAAGAGACTGCCTTGTGAGTTCTGATGAGGCCACTTCCTTTTATTTTGCTGAATCTGAGTTAGAGCTTCTGACAGTTTTAATGCAAAATACAGGTTTTGGTCAGCATTGGTAGCATGTGACCCCACTCCTGGGCTTGAGAGACATGGGTGAGTGTCTCCCTGGGTTCCTTATATTTGCACTTGAACAGCTATGGGGAACGATCCTATGTGGTAGTTTAATGACGTTTCTCTGTGTCCTTAGGAAATTAGTGTTGGGGGAAGGAAGGGAGGTTAAAAAAAAAAGAGAGCATACGTTTGTTCTCCAGTTGGTATTGTTGAGTTTTAAATTTTTTTCATCAGCCACTTAATTCTGATGTCTCTGATTATATAGTAACCTTTTCAAAATGGTCTGGATGCCTAATTTGGAGAAAGTCCAAAAACTACAAAGTGATAAGGTGCTGTGCTTATACCTGGAACTTTGATTTTCAAGGTAGCTTGTCTGATATTTCTAAATTTTAAAGTACCACATTACAAGAAAGGAGTCAGTTTTTAAAATCTAGTTGCTGTGTTTTTTTTACAATCTGTACAATTTTGGATGTGTTGATGAACACACACGCTCACTATGACTACAACGAGAGAGGAAACCGAACTGTTTGATATGCATAGTGTCTCAGGCTTGCAAGAAAAAACGTTTCTGGAAATTTTAGAACACGGCGGATCTACAAGAAATAATTGAACTGTACACTTAAAAATAGTGAGGACAGCAGGGTGGCTGTGGGGCACGCCTTTAATCGCAGCACACGGGAGGCAGAGGCAAGGTATCTCTCTGAGTTTGAGGCCAGCCTGGTCTACAGAGTGCCAGGGCAGAGAAACACTCTCAGAAAACCAAACCAAACCAACTAAAGGATGAAAAACTCTAATAGCGCATGTTTGTGACATAGTGAAAAGATAAAATTCAATGTCTAATGTAGCCATGCATACTTCCTCTTGGAACGTTCTGTGTGACCAGTGTGAGATGTCTCTTGGTTGGCTGTCATGTCTGAGGGTGATGGTGACAGGTTTGTGAGAGATTTCAATGAGATAATTTGAGTAAGATACTTAATACAGAATGCTTCTGACCTTTCATCATTATTAGCCATTACTGTTGTATAAAATGTAATAAAATAAACTATAATATCCTATAATTTATTTAATTACACACAGTGTCATGATGATTACTACAAACTCAGCCCCTAATTACAAGGTATGTGAGCATGGGAAAGTTAAATTTTCAAAATACTTTGTGCTCTCGTTCCCTCATTCCTAAATTGGATGAGACTAGAGTACCTGTCTTGTATCTGACAGAAAGGATTAAATGATCCAATACACATGACACATATTCTGTGTTTATGTAAGTGAGTTATTATCACCTTACTTTGGTAACTTAGTAATGACAGTTTGGATGTTAGCAGTGGTTTGTAGGTTTACGTTAATACATTTTTTAAACTTGATACTTATTCTTAATTAGTATTTCTCCTTATATTTAATATCATCTCTTTTGATTGATCATTTCTTCCAGGGGTATTGTTAGGATTCTGCTTCAGTCTGCCTACCTGGGATGTTGTGATGTCATTGCCTACCTGCCACGGAGACATGGCCCTGGCCAAGGCTATATAAAAGGACAGTCCTACCTTGCCCCTTCCTCTCTTTCTCTTACTCTCTCTCCCCTCTCTTCCTCTGTCTCTGTCTCTTTCTCTGCCTCCCTCCCATCTCTCTCTCTCTCTCTCTCTCTTGTACCCCTACCCCCCTTTCCTGCTTGGTGCCTAATTATTTTATTGCTTTATATCTTATTTTAATTATAAAAGATATATTTCTATACATTCTTATAGGCTGAAGTGCTTTGCTGTTTTATAAAATTCCATAGAAAGAGTAAGAGGGAAGTACCTAAGAAGCTAATTTTCATCTGAAAATATATATATATTTTTTACTACTTGTCTTTCTATGATGTAAATAATAGACACTATGCTTTTTGTTTTGTTTTGCTTTGTTTGTTTGTTTCATTTTTCAAGACAGGGTTTCTCTGGCTATCTGGAACTCACTGTGTATACCAGTTTAGCCTAGAATCCAGAGATACCCTTGCCTCTGCCTCCAGAGTGCTGGGATTAAAGGAGTGCACCACCACTGCCCAGCTTGATTTTTCATTTTTATTCTTTAATAAATATTAGGTGACAAGAGAAGCTGATTTTACAAAAGCCTGTGGTGTGACTATTTAGGTTTCTGCGGGTGGAATGGCCCCCTGTTGGAAAAAGTGCTTTTTTCCCCCAGAGTACACTTAGACATCTATATTTGGGCGTTTGTAGCTGCAGCTTCTTAGCTGTACTCTGTGCTTCCTAGTGCTGCGCATCGCTGTGCAGTGTGACTTGTTGCCACGCAGAGCCTAGAGCCTCTTGAGATTAGTAATTCTTCATGCTTTTAGGTGGGCACAGAGGAATCCTGGTTCTTACCCCCACCTCCTGCCCAGGTGGCTTACATCCTGCCAGATCTCAGGCAGGGAGGCAGGTCACCTTCTCACAATTACAGTTCTGCAGCTCTTTGAACGTGTTGAATCCTCTCTTAATGTATTGATTTTTAAATATAATTATACTGTGGATTTAATTTAGCATATGTGTTTGGAACATGTGGTGTTCCTTGGCAAATGCATCCTCAAATTATATACTTGTATGTGTGTTTAAGTATAGGAAATTATTGTTTTACTTGTAACATGCTGGAGGTGCATTTTAATAAATATAAAGAAATACCCTGAGGGAGGGAAACAGTGAGATCAAAAGCTTACTCTAGTTGAGAAGGAGTTTTTATTGTGGTTGGTTATTAATTTAAAGTTTTCTTTTGGTGGGTGAATGACTAGGAAGGAGCTAATCCCAACTTGTTCATGTGGCTGTCTGTGTGAGCTCTCTCTCTCTCTCTGTCTCTCTGTCTCTCTGTCTCTCTCTCTGTCTCTCTGTCTCTCTCTCTCTCTCCTGTAATTTGTGTTTTTCCATTTCCCCTCCCACTTTTTTCTTTATTATGCCAACAGACACTCAGAGATCCCTTCAAGTCAACAGACAGTCTCTCACCATGCTCTGGGAACATATTTTAAAGAGCTTGGTGATATTGAACTCTTTGGTTAGTAGAGTGTGTTAAAAGTCAGATAAGGAATACAATAACAATAAGATGGACATCCCTTTTTAGGAACGCAATCCACTACAAATCTGTGATTCTTCCTATGGATTCCAGAGCAGAATTCTTTAGTGAGATTTTATCAGAATGTAGTAGACTCTACTGAGGAGGCAGAAATCTTTTAACAGTTGCCATTAAGGAACTGTAAATTTCAACAATTATTCAGCCCATTGCTTTCAGCACCTTTTGTTGGCTTATTAGTGTATAGAACAGCAGGGTTGTAAGAGGAGGAAGAGCCTCTGCATTTTAATTAGCTCCAAAGACAGTGTGAGATAAAAAGCCAGGGTTTTTGCCTCATTTTGATTTCACGTTGGCTGATTAAGGATGCCATTGTAGTTTGAGCTGGCTTGACCTAATCTCAATGGCCACCCATTTATGGAAGGGGAATGGCGAAAACTTGCTCTAGTTTTCTGAATGGGATTAGGAAAGCACTAATTAGCAAACCCTGAAAGCCAGGAGGCATGGGGTGGGAACACAGCACCCATCCATAAGAAACAAATGCAGTCTGGGGAAACATTCCCCAATTGAACCAATTAATGCCTGCATATATTAGGTGCTCGCTCATGTGTTTTCCGTTTTTAATTACTTAGTCATGAATAAGAGCCTGATGTTCCTCAAGCTGTACTTGTTGATTAAATAAATACTTCTGTCCTGAAGAGAGATGTCAGAACTTGAAGAGGACTAATGTTGATGAAGAGCTTTGTAAATAGTTGGAGAGGAGATTTGAGCAGCTTTTGACCTTGACTGGGAGGAAATGGGTTGGGAACAGACTATGCATGTAGCGCTTTCTTGTTAACCCTTTCAGCCTCAGTACAGTCAGATGTTAGTTATTGAAGAGGACCATGGTGTGGTTGTGGATGGATACAGCCTTTTACTTTTCCTGTATGCACTTTCTTTTAGTTGGGCAGACCATTCTGGACAGAGCAGGGATTCTGGAAACAGCAGAATGATGGATGCTTGTGCATCTCTGTGCTGCTGAGCTGTGTGGAACATGAGGAAAGACATTTTGCATCCTTATGTCTCTCTCTTGCTACCTCACAGTGAGCCTCACAACTGTTATGTACCATTGTTCTGATGCCTAGTGGCAATAGCTGCAGTGACATGGGTGGCACCTACCATACGGTGAAGACTCCTAGATGCACTTTGATGTTACTGCTCATTACAGATGTTGACACACTTATAGGATAAGCATGGCTCAGGGTCTGGAGGGCACCTGGGGAGATTGCTACGTTCTTACACCTGTGAAAGAAGGTCTGGATAGACACATTTGCAGTAATGGAAGCGATAGTTTATCAGGAAAGAAAGGCACTTCTGAGAGTGGAAGTAGGCTAGAGCTGGTGAAAGGTCAAAGACTCAGTGGTGCATGGATGAGTACGCTTGGGCATTTCTGCACTACATACTTTGGGGGCATGTTGTATGTGTGGTATGAGATGTTTGGCTGTGTGGGGGAGAGACTTCCGGCCTTTCTTTCATAGCTGGCTTCAGCACCTCACTTCTTGTTCTGCCTTCTTGCTACAGTCCTCTGGTTTGGTTTTGTTTTGTTTTTTTTTCTCTGTGTTTTATGCAGATGTGTGACAGTGTTATATAGGGTGAAAGAAAAACTGGAAATACCTTGATCTGAAAACATTGATTTTAAAAATAAAAGTAGGCCTAGGATTATTTGACTGAAATGATTGGGTATTATTTGTGGACTTTTTCTACTCTTTCCTCAAGTTCTACCTTGGTTAATTGAATCTGCCACTAGGTGGAAGCATCTAATTTTATTGATTTTGTATACGCAAATATGGAGGCCATTATTAGATTTGTATATCAACAGAGGCCATGATCTTGGATTTATCAGCTAGTAGAACCATGAGCTAAGGAAACTTCTATTTGTTAGCTAATTAACCAACCCAATTAGATTCAGTCACCCTAGATGGTAATCTTTGACATCAGTAATTTTAGATTGTGACTCCTGTACATAGGAATAGGGAGGCTAAAATATCAAATTTCTGAAAGCTCATCTTTGCACTTTGGCTGCATGTATTTCACAGTTACCATGTTCCTAGTGCTAGTTGGCTTATAACTGGTGAGGAGATTTCAGGGAAGCACATAGCTAAGAATTTTGTTGTTAGCCAAGTATGGTTATACAAGCCTATTATAGCAGAATTCAGAAGGCTGATGTAGCAGAATTGCTATAAGTTCCAGACTAACATAGGCTACATAGTAATTGTCAAGTTACTCCAATGTGTATAGCTAGGCCCTTTCTTATAAAGAAGAAACAGACAAAACTGTTGTCATGTTCTTTACCTAGGAAACTTTGTAAAAAAAAAAAAAAAGTTTCATGTAAGCCTATTGACACATAAGACTGTGTTTCAAGGGATCTGCTCATCAAAGATATGTGTCATTGGCTCTTACCTGTCTAAGAACCAATGGCTAGGCAGAGAGGAGATAGTCTCTCAGCTCAGGCCCCATGTAAATATAGACACACTTGGCTTTCCCCTGTTCTTTTCCTTTATAGTTAAGGTGACTCTTCATACCTCTACTTTGGAACTAGGAACAATATTGTTCAAGTTGCGCTGTGTAGGATTGGCGACCCATTATTTTCTTGCCATTGCTATGACCTTGATCTTCTTCTGCTCTTAGATGCTGGAGTCATTCAAATATAAGGATCTGGTTAGCTTGTGATCCATGCCTTACTCAAGTTTGATGAGCCAGTTCTGATTACATTATTGATTTAAAGAAAGATAATTAAGACGATTAAGTTAGATAAACAGGAAAATAAAAATAGGCCAAGGTATTTGTTTGTTTGTTTGTTTGTTTGTTTGTTTTTTGCAACCTATTAAGTTTTTGTTCAATTAAAGTCTTCCTGGCGACTTACACCAGCAAAGTAGAGTTGTCAGCATCACCAGTCTGCAATATCACATGATGAAGGAAATCCTCACTCAGGGCTGGGCTTTCCTTATTCCCCCTTTTTATTTGCTGCTGGGCACAGTGATGAAGACACTAACAGTCCTTTCAGTGATCTTTACATTAAACAGTGAATAATACATTTTTTTTTCCACCACTGAAGCATCTCTTATTTTTCTCTTGACAAATATGTGACATGAACATTTTAGTCTGGAAATACTTGATAGGACCTTACGTTTATATTCAGTAGTATTGGCTTCCCCCCCCACTCTTCCTCTCAGTAATTATTGTTTAATATTAAATCAGGAAGCACATGCTAAGAAGCTGGTGGCATAGGCTTACACATCTAAAGTCATGTGGCAGAATGTGGGGCTTCCAAGAGATCTGGCTCTCATCCTCTTTATCCATTGGCCTCTCAACAGTCTCCCTGAAGACTTTAGGAAGGAGCCAGGAATGGTGCAAGCCTATAATTACACACACACACACACACACACACACACACACACACACACACACACACACTCAGGAGATGGAGGCAACTGGATCAGGTGGTCAAGATTACAGTCCCCTTTGGAGTGAGTGCTTGGCCAGCTTGAACCAAGAGCAACTCTGCCTCCTCAGGAAAACTGTCTAAATACAAAGGGGACGGAAGGGCATATCTTTACACATAAATCTTTATGCATTCTTATGCAAGTTATTTTATCTGCTCAGATTTCCTTTAAGTTCAGACGAAAGCAGGAGCACTGTGCCTAGTCTTTCTCATGCATGTGATATATTCAGGACAAACCAGAGGGTTGTCCTTCATTATCAGAGCTGGCCTGGAAACCATTTCAATTTAAACACAAATGACTGCAGTCTCTTTATCATGCTGGAATTGTCTAGGGTTAGATGGAATTGGGGGTGGGGTGGGGGGTGGGGTGGGTGGAGAGATGAGAACTAGACACTTTGGTTTTTACAAACAGCACCATTTTTCTTGATTCGCAGATCCACTCTTTTTGTCTTCAGGGTCCCATATCTTGCTCTCATTCCCATGTTAATGAAACTGCTAATTTACATTTGAAGGGCCCCAAACTCACCAGGAAAATTACTAATCAAATTGAACTTTCTGGGTCTGATTTAATTTGGTGGCATTAGTAGACATGCCTTGGACTCTTGGGGAAGAATTATTGAATGCTAATTTTAATTTGGTTGAATATAATCTAATATAAAATTCTACCTTGAGCAATGGAAAATTAAATTACTGGGTTTTTTTTTTATCTGTAAATAGGAACTTTGTGTCTGTAGTACAATTTTTGTTTACTTAGGTTGTGAATAAATTCTCAGATAATCTATCTTAAGAAAGAGAAATCTCTACATGGTTATATTATGTTAGATATAAACCAAAAAAAGAAAAACAACCGTGAGGCCTTGGTAGGAAAACCATTAGATGGGAGCCCGTCACCTGTTAAACCCAGCTGTCCCTACTGAGATTCAGCTTTGTTTGAGAATGATTTCTATGAAAATCTTAGCAGGAAACTCTAAACTGTTGGTGACAAGAGTAGCCTATTCTATAAACCATGCCGTAACCAGGATCAAGTGTCAGTGGACAGACTCAAGCCTCTTTCTTGTCTTTCTTATATTCAGTTTGGTGGCATTTTGTAAAACTATCTATCTTTTTTCCACTGCCAAGCTGACTAATCGGCTAGTCTGTTGACACCATCTGTCTGAAGAATCCAAGGCCGCTACCCGAGTTTTGGGTTAGTTTTCAATAGAAACAACACATTTCATCAAGACTCTTACTTTTTTTTTTTTTTTTTTTTTTTTTTATCTTAACTTCCCATGTTTAACATTGTGAATCAGAATGGAATTTCCCTTTTTCTCTTTCCCTCCTTCCCCACCCCTTGTCCTTTCCCCATTGCCCAAACATGTTAAATTTAATGTTGTTTTCAGGACAGTGGCATTTATACATTAGTAGAAACTGTTACATTGAACCTAGGACTGTCACCCACAGCCCTGGGGTGGATCGCTAGTAAAAAGAAAGAAAGAAAGAAAAAAGAAAAGAAAAAGAAAGAAAGAAGAAAAAAAACTAGAGGGGAGAGACAGTGTGTATGTGTGAGTATATTGACCCACAATACATACTTTGTCTATTTAGTTAACTTCTTTATCTAAGTGAATCCAATTCTTAAACGCAGTCTCCTCAGTTGTTAGGTAAAACAATGTTAGAAGTCACCAGAGCTCATTCTGGTGGCTTTGTCATGCTTTTTGTGTGTGCTTGTAAGTCCTATTACTTCATTTTCTCATCACCACAACAAAAGACCTGGCAGAAGAAACTCAGGGAAAGCATTTATGGTGGCTCACGGACTGAGAAGAGCTATAGTCTTTCATGGTAAGAAGACCTGCCAGCCAAAGGCTGAGACAGCTGATTCCACTGCATCCATGCTCAAGAAGCTGACAGATGGAGATGCCTGGCCTGAGCTTGTGTTCTTGTTCTCTTGCTTCCTTCTCTTTTCTTCCAGCATGCAGCCCTTGTGATGCTCTGACCAGCGCAGCACAAGTGCATTTCCTAAGTGATCTTCATCGAGTCACGCCTACATTGAAATTTAACTCTCACAGCAGTGAATAAACTAAGCAAAACAACTTTGATGGCAAATATGGTAGCTTCACCTGGGAGCAATTAACAATTTAGTTAGGCAAATACTGTATAGGTGTGTGATGGTTTGAATATAAAATGTCGATGAAGGTGTCTTCCCCACCCCTCTCGTACATGATAGACTGTTGGTCAGACAAGGCTTCATGGAAGAAGAGGATGTAAATAGAGATGTGAGAAAATGGAGAATTGGAGAGTCCAGAATGTCTCAATATGATCTTAACAAGGACACTCTAAACCTTAGTAGGGCAGTTAGTGTATTAGAGGTATTTGCTTACAAAGGGAGGAAACTCATTAGTAATGAAAAGCACATTGATTCAATGTACATTGATTCAATATGCTCCCACCACAGAAAACGCATGGGTGAGATCAGACGTAGGAAACCAATAGCTAAATGCTGTCCCTATGTTTCACTCCTTGTTTTTTCCTCCTCCTTCTACCTTGAAGACAGTTCATTCCCATGCAAGTACAAACATGATGCTTGGGGAGCTACGATATGATAGCTTTTCCTTGCCAACTCCAGGTTGGAAAATCCCTGGGAAGGATTCGAATGCCGCAGTGCACATTCCTGGTGTCAGCAGTAAATGATGTAACTGAATTGACACCTTTGCTCCACTGTGGCCTAGGCATTGAATCTATTAGCAGAATGAAGGGAACGTGTAATTAGCTATGGGTTCTCACCCCCAACCCCCTCACACACACACACACACACACACACACACACACACACACACACACACACCCCAATGTTCTTAGTTAATACATATTTGAAGGAAATTTTGGCTTGTTATTTAACAGTCATGGCATGAATTTCAGATTTTAGTAATCTGAATTAATTAAAGTGAACGAGTTGTGACTAAAATGAAGACTGTCATTCACTCTCAAGTACCTGTACAAATCAGGACGTAACTCTAGATAGTACGCCTCAACAAATCCTGCTGCGTTGTTTGCTGTTACAGGTTTTCAAATGGAATCGTACTGTGTTGGTCAGGTGAGTTTCCAACAGCTAGCTCAAGAGATAGTCCTGACTTCAGGCTCCCAAGTGTTGAGAATACAGGCAAGTGCCCCTGAGCCCAGCTAGTTTGAACTCAGAGTATCATTTCTAGCAATACAGTACTGCAAAGCACTTTAAGTGGGACATTCTCAAGCTCTTTTGAGGTAAACTTATAAACCACACTTGAGGTGCATAGGAGAGACAGCTTCCCGATTGTACATTGTTGTTATGACCTGGTTTTCAAGCCACAAATGTGGAAGAAACTGCCCTGCTTGCTTGGCCGACTAAGATATGCTTTTGACATTATCTGGGAACTATTCAAACAAAGCTTTTGCTTAAAAGAAGAAATGAAAGGAATTCTAAAATGTGGAGTATGGCCACATAGTGACAGTTAACCATATGACCAATAGCTGTGTTCCTTGCTATAAATATTTATTACAGGATCATTTAATAGTCTTGGCAATATTCTAAAGGCCTTAAAATGTTAGTATATAAAACATTAGATTTTTATCTATTCATACCCTCGTGTTGCCACATATTTCTGTTGCTCTGCTAGCCATGGGCTTTTTAGATGTCCGCTAGGTTAGTGCAACTCTCTCAAGATTCTTGTGTTGGAAGCAGGGATCTGTGGTCCAGACTTGTTTAACCACATGCTCGAACATTTGATTCTGACTCAATGCCTGCCTCAGGATCTATTTTTCTGTACATTTTGTTTTCTTTGTCTGTACTTCAAGACTTATGAATTGGGGTTTCTCATATGAGTCCTGTACATTTTTTTTTTTTTTTTTTTTTAACAGAACCTTCTAGAGTGATTTTGATCTTTACCAAATCTTGGAAATATTTGTTCTGCTTCTTCTCCGAACTCCATTGTTGCACATGACATATTTTCTTTATATTACGCCAACAGTGAACACCCAGAGATACATGGGTGAGATACAGGAAGTGGAGTTTAGCATTGAACTCCAGAATCCATACAGTGGGATTGTAGTTCAGATGTAGGGAGGCTGTCTACTGTGCTTGCTGGCAGGCTTGATGGTGGATCCTAAGCTATAGTCAGGATAAGTGCAGAACGGAAGCATCTTACTAAGTAACTTTGGATGAGTCATTAGACCGTTGTTACTAGTTTCTTCATGGCTAATAGGATGGCCAAAGCATCTTGGGGTGCAAGATTATTTTAACATTTTGGGAGTTATTTGCTCCTTACTTTGCAAAGGTGTTTTTGGTGGTTGTAATGATTGCTCTGGTGATCTACTAGCATGGTTCTTTTATATTATAAAATTCTTTGAAGGTTAAAAATCCATGAACACATCGTTTGAGACCTATTTCATTTTCAAATGTTAGGAGGTGATAATCAAATGATAATTATGCCTTGAGCTTTGTTTTGGCCCTGGTTTTCTCTCCTTCTTTTTCGTCTTCTAAGTTTTATTGTTATTTTTGTTTTGTGCGTGTTTTGTCTCTCTTTTTTTTCTTCCTGTTGTTGTTTAGACAGAGTCTCTTGTCATCACAATGGCCTTACTATGTACTTGAGGATAACCTAGTGTTCTTGCCTCAAACTCCCAAGCAATACGATTATATCAGTGCAACAGCACATCATGTTTGTTTGATGCTGGGGGTCTAGCCTAGACTGGGTGGTCCATGCTAGACCAGAGCTGTACGACAGAGGTCAATCCCCAGCCCCAGTTATACATGTAATTCTTTAGATGTGTAAAGGAATCTCCCTTTAATATGTTTTTAGAATTCTGATATTGGATTAGAATATTTTGAAGGTCAGTCCTAAGTGATGAAAAAGCCATGCAAAGGTTCGTGCTGTGTAGTGTTATTAATGAGAAAATCCTTGCATTGAGGAAAGAGAATGCAATGGAGGAACATTATGTAAGCACATATTATCTCCAGGCACTGGACTCAGTTATTTTTCCTTTATTCTTTTAATCAGAGGGACACATAGCCTCATCAATGCTACAGAGGTGACATATGAACTTTGCTCATTCAAACACAATCAAGTTCTAAATAATGAGAGAAAGGAATCCTGTTTCAGTAGTTAGTGTATATTACCATTTCTCTTTTCCTTTAATTTTAGTCTTGGTTCCTTCCTCTCTGCTCCTGTTTTGAGAAATAAAATATAAACAGATGTACTAACCACCCACAGAACACTCTCTTTCTCTAGGTATCTAAACAGATTAAATTTAAAAATGGCAAACGTTTCAGATGACAAGAGTATTTGTCCAAACTCTTTTTATGCAAAATTGTGCAATATGTAATAACAGTGATTTAATTCTGCCTGCAAACACCAAATACTTTAATTATTTTATATGTTTATTTTTAATTTGATATGCATTACAAAATCACATTTGTTCCCATATGATTTTATATAGAATAATGATTTTAGTATGTTTGGCTCCTAGTTTTTTTTTTCTTTTGAAAGATAAACTTCAGAAATGTGAGGGTTTAATTCTCCACATGAGCCTCTGCTGGGCCTGTTACAATAGACTTCTGTTTCAATGCGACACACACACCATGGGAGGAGTTGTGAAATGATACTGTGCTCCCAGTGGTAAGTGAGGAATGTACAGCAAGTGGAGTTCACTGTGGGCTTGCTTGGTTTTACTGTGGTCATATGCATTTTCTCAGGTCCTGTTCAGGGGAGTGCATGCAGTGCTCTGCAGGCACTCTACAGGCAATTATCAATCAAACCAACATGTGATTCAAAAATCATTATTGGAGGAAGAAAACTAAAATCAGGTATCCCTTCTGTTCGGGCATTTACCTCATGATCCTCTGCCATGTGTTCTTTCATCTTCACTGATTGTTGAAACTGGGATTTTCATATCCGTTTTTTTTTTTTTCTTTTCAATTTATTTATTTATTATGTATACAACATTTTGCCTGCATGTGTGCTTGCCAGCTAGAAGAGGACACCAGATCTCATTATATATGTTTATATACCACCATCATGTGGTTGCTGGAAATTGAACTCAGAACCTCTGGAAGAGCAGATGGTGCTCTTAATCCCTGAGCCATCTCTCCAGCCCCAGAGTTTTTATAATAGTTTGATTTTTACTAGTCATCTATCTTAGGGCATAGAGTTAGAAACTGATTATATTTTATTGTGGGAAGAATCATATTTTATCAGTTACAGTAATACTCTTCTTGTATTTTAGGGAAAGCGTACTGTGCACCAGAATGGTGGTTAGTTTCTCAAACATGGTGTGTTGGCTAAATTTTATGTCAGCTTGACCCAAACTAGTGTCATCTGAGAGGAGAAAACCCATTGAGAAAATGTCTTCAGAAGATTGTAAGATTGGGCTTCAGGAAAGATTGTAGTACATTTTCTTAATTAGTGATTGACAGGGGATGGTCCAGTGCATTGTGATTGTAGCCGTTCCTGGGCTGTGATCTTGGCTTCTATAAGAAGGTAGACTGAGAAAGCCGGTAAACAGCACTCCTCCATTTCCTCTGCATCAGCTCCTGCCTTCAGTTTCCTGCCTTGGTTTGAGTTCCTGTTTTAACACTCTTCTGTGATGAACAGTGATTAGTAAGCGAAGTCCATTGTACACTCAAGTTGCTTTTGGTCATTGTGTTTCATCACAGCAATAATAACTTACTTTATGGACTTGGGATTTAGGAAATTTACACGATTTCATATATAGCATGAGAGAAACTTTGGTCACATACCAAAAATAAACCCCTAAGTCTTCAAACTTTCTGAGACTTCTTTTCTCCATTTATAAATACTTAAAATTGGAGTGTCATGGATACTCTTTAAGATAGACTACATACATTCCTGGTTGTATCTGCTATAAATTCATTTTATTTACTCTTCCAGTAATTAAGTATGGTCCAGGATTTATTAGAATAAAATGTGATTGAAAAAATTTTCGGTCAAAAACGAATATCATGGACCTTCATTAATTAAACCTTATACTTTGAAAATTGCTATTCTTGCAGAATTGACTTAGAAAAAGGTTCTCAAAAGAGACTGGAGACTGAAGGTTTGGAAAACTTGTTTTTTTTTTTAAAGTGTTTTATTTTATTTTATTTTATTTTATTATTAATTTATTCTTGTTACATCTCAATGTTTATCCCATCCCTTGTATCCTCCCATTCCTCTCCCCCCCCATTTTCCCATTATTCCCCTCCCCTATGACTGTTCCTGAGGGGGATTACCTCCCCCTATATATTCTCATAGGGTATCAAGTCTCTTCTTGGCTACCTGCTGTCCTTCCTCTGAGTGCCACCAGGTCTCCCCCTCCAGGGGACATGGTCAAATGTGAGGCACCATAGTACGTGAGAAAGTCATATCACACTCTCCACTCAACTGTGGAGAATATTCTGACCATTGGCTAGATCAGGGAAGGGGTTTAAAGTTTACCTCCTGTATTGTCCTTGGCTAGTGCCTTAGTTTGAGCGGGACCCCTGGGCCCAAATCTGCCTATCATATTGTTCTACTTGTAGATTTCTAGGACCCTCTGTATCCTTTTATTTTGCTATTCTCCCATGCGTCTCTCATTTAGAGTCCCAATAGGATGCCTTCCCCTCTGTCCCAGTTTTCTGGTAAGTGAAGGCTTTCGTGTTTTCTTTTAAAAAGGAATTTCTTTTGTCATTTAAAAAAGTCACCTCAGCCGGGCGTGGTGGCACACGCCTTTAATCCCAGCACTCGGGAGGCAGAGGTAGGTGGATCGCTGTGAGTTCGAGGCCAGCCTGGTCTACAAAGTGAGTCCAGGATGGCCAAGGCTACACAGAGAAACCCTGTCTCGAAAAACCAAAAAAAAAAAAAAAAAGTCACCTCTTATTAAGATGTGTTTCTTCTGTATCTGTAGAGCAACAGCCTGTGCAGTGGAGGACTTTGACTTGCACTCAAGTGCTTTGTTAACATCCAGAGTTCTTAGGAAGTTGACATATCAAAGTAGTTTGTCTTCAAAGTTCTATCTCATCCCTTGTGAGTGAGATAATGAGTAAATCTTGAAGATCTTTAGATATTTTTGTAATAGAACCTCAAATAATGAAAAATAAAGCTGTTAATGCAAAGTATTGATTTTTTTTCCCTCATAACCACAGTTTCTTTGACTTAAATAAGAAAGTTCATTTGTTCACTTTCCTAGTCACCAAAGGCCTTTCAAGTCTGTGATGTGCTCATGTTTGGAAGAATGGAAGAGCTAAACCTCCAAAGAATTGTATGTGTAGTTACAGCAGGTAGAGGAAGTTAAAATGCAATTCTCTCTACCCTCATGATACCTTATTCATTTTCACCTGAATCCAGGAGTTGCAATCTATTTTTTCTCATAAGATAAAGAAATTATATGGTGATATATTTTATTAGACTTATGATTAAAAATATTGTTTCAAGGAATTAGCTCTTTAAAAAAAACATACAAAAAGTATAGCTTAATGCTAGAACTACCTAACAAAACTATGTAGAAATAGGAGATTCTTGAGTGACTGTGTGTGTGTGTGTGTGTGTGTGTGTGTGTGTGTGTGTGTGTATACATTCAAGTGAAACAAGGTCTGAGGCCACATGACAGAGATCAAGGACACTCTCTTTGTCTATATGGGAAAACCCTTTTGTGTCTGTTTTTTGTTTGTTTGTTTCTCCTTGTAGAGAGTGAAAGAGAGAGTGTTACGTGGAAAAGCATCTGAATAAATCAGGAGGAGGAAAGTAGGGCAGGAGTTACAGGAACTAAGCTTGGTCTGCATTTTAGAGGCAAAACAGTGGAACAATAGCTAAGCTCAAGCACTGTGTGGGGGTTGGGAATGCCACATCATTGCAGAGAAGTCAGCAGGTGTGCTGTCAATTTTTTGGACTATATGGTCTTAAGGCATGCACATAATGGGTTAAGTGTTTCTAGCAGCCTTCAGCAATATTTACAGAATATAATAAACAAGAAATAAAGTTAAGGAAAAAAACAGCCATTGAGAAGAGGAAGGGAACTGGATATCCAGTATTTATTACACATGTGCCAGACCTCTGCTGAGTCTTTTACATCTGGCTGTCATAACCATCCTGTGAGGGGGGCGTTGTCATTCCATCTTTATTTCATATTATAGATGAGGGAATTGAGAACCAGAAAAATGCTGCATAAATTTACCAAACAAGTATTAGGTTCTGGCTTTAAAGCTAGGGAATAAAACACAGTGACTTGGATGCCATAGTGAAGGGAGCTAATTTGTGTACTGTGATCCATAGCAAGGTTCGATTCCATGAGTGTAGCATTTGTGGAGGAAAATTAGTTGATGTCTAGTGAAATTTCTACAATAAAATAAGTTATTTTCCAGTTTGTTCCAAAGTGATAGAGGTCTCTCAGATATTAAGAGGTGCCAATGCTACTTAAATTAAAGCAATATGGTTTCATATAAGAACTCAGCTGTTAAACAGAATAAATTCGTATTTTCTGTTAGGGAAAAGCAGGCACTCCACTTTGAAACAGAATAGAAGTGAGGCACGTGTTCTCAAGCTAAAATGTACATCAGAACAGCCCTGGTCCTTTTTACAGACTCTTGTTGGGCTTGGTTTTACATCCCTGTAGTTCCCAGTCCAAGCCCTCAGAGGAGGCTGAAGCAGGGTGTTCCAGTTTGAGGGGTGGGAGCTTAGGCTCCTGGATGAAAACCTGTGTAGGAGAAGAAAGAGGACGGGGAGGAGGAGGAGGAGGAGGAGGAGGAGGAGGAGAAGCCATAAAGATAGAATTGATTCATGGGATCTGAATTGGTAATAAACTTCTACCTCTGCATTTTACTGTTAAAGATTCCAAGATATAAGTTATGACTTTCATTGTGATGGATCCCAGCATTTAAGAGTCCTCCTTATCGACTGAGGCTTTTCCCTTTGCATTTATTTTCACATAATTGATGAGGATATTGTTTCACACAGTGGCCTCCAGTTTTGTGTTTCTATTGAAATTAAATTAATTAAAATAAAATGAAATAAAAGTTCAGTTTCCCATGATGAAGAGCCTCTTGGGACTGGTGCCTGGTGTACCAGAGGAGCCTAAACGCAGCATCACTGAGGACAAGAAAGCGTCCTTTGACAATGCCAGATCACATTGTAAGAACCATAGAGTTTTAAAGTACTGGGAACTTAATTTAAAGCCATGCCTCTTAAATCTGAGTTTATTCTAGTAGGAACAGATATTTTGCTTGCAGAATTATCTTTCATGTTGAAAATACTTTACATTTTGGAACAGATTTTATACTTTTTCTTTTCTTTTTAATACAAGAACATGAATATGGAAGATATATTACTTACGTGGCTTGGACTTTACTTGAACGCTATCATTGCAAGACTCTGATATATAAGAGATTTTCCCATTAAAGATTATCTTCTCTAAAATATTTAATTTGCTCAAAGTAGTTCATACCTTGGTGTTTTTTTCACAGTGTTCAACATCATTAAACCTGATTGTAAGAATAGACTAAGTAAGCAGATCAGTGATGGCACATGCTTTTAATCCCAGCAATCAGGAGGCAAAGGCAGGTGGCTCTCTGAGTTCAAGGCCAGCCTGGTCTACTGAGTGAGTTCCAGGACAGCCAGGGCTACACAGAGAAAGCCTGTCTCAAAAGTGAAGAAGAAGAAGAAGAAGAAGAAGAAGAAGAAGAAGGAAGAAGAAGAAGAAGAAGAAGAAGGCGACTAAGTACCCTTAAAGAGAATCCAAGGACATATCTTTATATGTGGGTATGATGAATTGTGTGTATTATCCATATGTTTATATTACATATGGAATTTACTTTAAATCTTAAGGGTAAATATGCATTTTGTTCTCATTTCCATGAATTTGTTTAATATAGTTTATAAATCATCAACTGAACTTCTTAGAACATGTAGTACATAGTATAACTACCAATTATAATTTGAAACATAACTCTTGAAATAGTAAACACCATGGGAATGAGAAACAAAAAAAAAAAATCACCTCTACAATTTTTCTGTCATCTGTTGAGTCTCAAGTTGGTTTTTAGAGTTGTAAGTCATACAAAATACATGGAAAACCCTGGCATTGTCAGTGCTGATTGCCTTCTTAGTCACACACATATTTAGAATAAAAATAGCCCCAAGCTGGCTTTCTTCCTGCGTTTTTAGACCCCTTGCCTCAGAGCCTGTATACCTAATTTTAAGAATTTGTCCTTCAGATGTTATTTTGGTATTCATTTCTCTCCCAAGTCGCCCCACTGGATCATGGGATGGTTAACTCATTGGAGCTTGCCTCTCTTCCCACCACCCTTCATCTTGCCCAGCTGTGATGTGTTCCTAGAAAACACTTAACAGCTGCCTCTTCATGTCTCCAGATCGCCCAAGAGCATCTGTGCTCTAGTAGGCTCAAATGCAAAAGCCGTTTTGAACATGCCTAGATTTCTAAAGTTAGGCTGAAATTTGCATTTCAACTCCCTTTTCCTGCTGGGTTGCCCTTCAAATAAGTGTGTTGCTGTGATTTTTATCTCCATATTATTTTTGCTCTTTATTCTGATTCCCTACTTACACATCACGGGTGATGCATCTGCTATCAAAGAGGAGCCAGCATACACCAGGAGAGAGACACAGAACAGATGCTCCCACATTGTCTTTAAGAAGAACCAACCCTGGCACCTCCCTATTCCAGACTTGTTGACTCTAGTACTGCCAGGCAGTGCACTTGCATTTTACGTGATCTGTTATGGTTGCCCGATGGTTTCTTTGTTTTCTGTTATCACCCCTCTTTAAGAATTCACTGCCATTTTCTGCAGCTGGATTTTCTCTTGAAGAGCATGTAAACCTGGGGTCTGGAAAGTTGGCCCAGTGAGTTAAGAGCACATGCTGCCCTTGAAGAGGGTGAGAGTTCAGTTACTAGCAACTATCTGAAGGCTCCAGGAGACCTAACATGCCATAGTGTGCCCAGGCATGTTTTTTTTGTGTATACATTCACTCACATGCACATGTATACCCATTCACATGTACACAAGCATTCACACAAATAAAAAAAAAATCATTTTTTAAAGAAAGAAATTACATGTCTGAACATAACACTTCAGAGAATTTTAGCATTTAAGAATCTTTGGCCAGCCCAGATTCTATCGAGCCCTGCCTGCCAGTGCAGCCCAGTGAAAAAGTCTGGCTCTCTCATTCATGATGAATTCTTTTTGTTGGAGATTTAGTGTTTATGTATGCCACTTTTGGTACATCCCTACTTCCTACTTGGACTCTTAGCTTTTGATAAATACAACCCTTCCCAACTTTCAGACTCTAAACTTTCTAGGTACTGAACTCCTAGACTGTAAAATAGTGAATGATTGGTTAAGTTAATTATACCTATTGTCCTGTTAACACTGTTACAATATAGATAAGGTATGAGATCTTACTTACATAGTGCCCGTTTGTGACTGGAAGATGCCACGTCCTTAATTGTTTGATGCTTAGAGTATTACCTATTGCTGTCCTGCATCTATCTCCCTCCCTCCCTCCCTCCCTCCCTCCTTCTTTTCTCTGTCTATCTTTGTCTCTTTCCTAAAGCAAGGCCGCATGTATTCCAGGCGGGCCTCACACTCACTATGTAGCTAAGCATAAACTTAAATTTAATCCTTCTACTTCCACCTCCAAGGGGAAGGATTAATGGCAGGTGTGGGCCACCTTGCTGTGTTTATATGGTGCTGAAGACTGAACCCAGAGCTTTGTGAACACTGGACAAGGGTTTTACTGTACTACATTTCCAACCTCACACTCCCCCCCTCTTCCTTTTTTTCCTCCTTCTCTTCCTCTTCCTTCTCCTCCTCCACTCCCTCCTCTTCCTCCTCTTCTTTTTTTTACTAATATTAATGTCTGCTATAATGCTTTTCAATAAAAAAATAAACTTGAGCTTCCTGCTTGGACAAGCAGGAATAACAGGTGTTACTTCACTTAGTCTGTGCTGAGGCCAGCATCAAATGAACAGTAGGTGTGAAAAGGTTTAAAGTGAGAAAGCAGAGAAACACTGTTGCATAGCAACATGTGTGCACACTAGCTTTTGATTTTCAGCTCTCCACAATATTTTGGGGGTACTAAGCAAGTTATTGACCCTCTGGGAGTTTCTTTATTCATCTGATCAAAAGGTCAGGAAGTTTATTGAGCTTAAAACCTCTTCTGAAACCTCACTTTTTTCAGGTGACCATACACCCCCAAAGAAAAGCACACTGACTGACCTTTGAGAGTTCACACATGCGCTTTGGAGCATATCCTCCACAGGCTAGAAATGCATTATGTTTATTTGATGAAAACTTTTTCTCGTACCCTTGTGTTTATGGCATTCAGAAGAGCAGTGTCCTGATTCTAGCCAGGGGATTTTTATGTGTTGTCAACTTTGATCAAGGATTTTCATTCTGGTGATTAGTTTTTCTTTGTTTGGAAAATGTGAGAGCTGACAAATTTATCTGTTCTTATTCCAGCTTTCGCATGCTGTATTAGCTTCATTTTATGGGTGAAGAAACTGACCCATTAACCGGGGTGTGTAGAGAGGTACAGATTTATGGACCTGGAAGAACAGTTCGTGTGCTGTGACTATGGACCCGCTGTGTTTTCCCCCAACCACTGTGATGAAGCACACCACATATTGTAGTTTTCCATAAATTTATATTAACTTTGAGGGTCAAACTGTTTGGTCTATTCGGTGTGTGTTCTTTGAGTGCTGGGTTGGGATGCAGAGCCTTTCCTGTGCTGGGTAAGCGCCCTTTTCAAGAGCTACAGCTCTGCACTTTATTCAGCATATTCTTGAGTAGGTTTTTTAATAACGCTTCACTTACTGCTTTACATCAGAATGTAGTGGGAAATGTCTGGATTTGGGAGTGGAATGCAAGTGTCTCCGTTTCTTATCAGTTAGTACGTATGAAACCCTAGATGGATGCTATCGAATGTTTGTGTCTGTTTCTCACCTGTAATTTGTGGGTAACAACAGTATCTACTCTAGAATGCTATGAGCATGTAAGAGTTTAAGATCCTAAAGAAATTGAAACATAAACACAAGTTACATATTTTTGTGGCTTCTCAGGCAAGATTAATAAGATGACTATATTCCTGTGTGATCTTTAGACTTTGAGAAAACACTGTCTACTTTTTACTGTTTTTCTTCTTCTGTTTTTGATATCTATTTTCAGGTTTTGGTAAATATAATATATGGAGTACTGTGTGAAAATAATATACATGTATAGCATTAGTAGCTATTAGGGAGGTTATTTATTTTATGCATATGAGTGCTCTATCTTCATGGATACCTGCTTGCCAGAAGGGGCATCAGATCACATTATAGGTGGTTGTGAGCCACCATGTGGTTGCTGAGAATTAAATTTAGGACCTCTGGAGGAGTAACCTGTGCTCTTAACTGTTAAACTGTCTCCTGGTAGTTAATTCTTTTATATCTCCTTAATTAAAAAGCTTGATTAGTACATGAAAATTCTGTTTATAGACTACAGTGTAGTATTCAGTAACATGTACAGTAATATGTACAGCATGTTCTGATCTATTCTGGGGAATTAATGGTGCTGTCTACTTAAAACTACTTTATGTTTGGAGACTATGAACTTCTTACTCATCATTTCTGATGAAAGTTTATACTACATTAATTTTTCAAAGATTTTCTTTGAGAATAACATAATTATATCATATTGCCCTTACCTTTTCTCTCTCCAAACCTTTGCTGCTTTGCTCTCTTTCAAAATCTCGGCCTCATATATATGTGTGAAAATGTGTATGTTTGCAGGTATATATATATATATATATACACACACACATACACATATGTATAGATATAACCTGCTCGGCCCATATAATGTTACTTGTATGTGCATTTTCAGGGCTGACCATTTGAAATTGGATAACTCGTTGGCATGGTCTTCCTAGGGAAACACTCTTTCTCCTGTGTGCAGCATTCCTTATTTGTTGGAAACACTCTGTGTTCTTAAATGTGTCAATGCAATTATGTCCAGTGATGCCAAGCTTTGTGACAATAGAGTAACAGTGTCCTCCTGACCATTTCCTGAGGATCACGTGCTCCATGAGAGCTTCCATTCATTTTTCTCTTTCTTTTCAATTCATTTACCATCAGCAAAATCCTCAACCCTTGCAGTTCCAGAGGCGAGTCTTGTCAGACTTGCCAAGACGTATGCACATGTCTATGGAAGAAGATGAATGAAATGTTGGATTTATGTGTATGGTGGTGAGAATGCAGGACAGATTACGGTGGAAATAAGATTTTGTGTGTTGTAAAGTAAAGCGACAAAGACCTCCTGAAATTGGCATAAGTTTGGCACGAGGTCAAGATTTATTTTCTCTCTATATAAGGCAAGTTAGTTATGCAAATATAAAATGGTTTTTAAAAATATATTAGCATATTATTATAAATATAGGCTTAAATTGGAATATAATTGCAAATGTTCCTTTGCTCTATAGCTTTTGCTAGCCTGCCCCATCTCTCCTCCCCTCTTCCCTTAGTGTGTGTCTTTATCATTTTTGGAAGATGGTAGCAATGGCCCAAAGCCTTTAAGCTAAGCATTGCTCTACCTTTGAGCCCTAATTAGCTTAGCTCACCCCACTTCCCTAGACCCATGTCTGTCTGGAATTTGAATCTTCACGTCTGTCTGCTTTCTTTCTGTCCATCCCTCACCATTTGCGTACGCTTTTGCTAACCCTGGGCTGTGCCATTTAACTTCCGAGCTGCCTCCAGTTGAGAATCAAAAGTCAGATGAAAATAATTAAGTAAACAAGACTATCTATTAACGTGCTCCGACCGAGATGTTGTGATTTCCATGCCTTCAGCTTCTGTCTGTGTAGATCTTCTGGGGTTTACGATGCCCTCGTGGAGTTCTTACCTCCTCTATAACTACTTGATCCCAGCTCTAGATGGAAGCTCTGAGGTTTCATCTCTCCCCTTTATTCTGTAGTACTAATTACAAGCCCCTGCGGTGCTGTAGAGTTTTAGACTCATTGTACACTCTGTATTGCCAACCACAGAATGTTCACTCACCCAGTTAAGTACTTGTTGAGTTGAAACAATTTTCCTTGCATGCATTGTTTTACATTATTTTCTTTTTGGACTTCTGCCACTTAACGGCCGTGATTCTTGTGGTTTAAGACTAAACCATATAAAGACAACAAACAAGTAGAAAATGTAGCATTGTTTTCATCTTTGCATCAAACTTCTGTCTGTACTTTCACAGTGGGTAGGCTATTTTATTCCTTAAATCTCACAGTGATGTAACAGTCTTTTTCTTTTATATATTGTCCTTCAGTTGGGAAAAAAAAAAAAAAAAAAGAGTCCTTATTTGGTCAATCAGGTGACCAGGAATTTCTGATTTTTACGTTGGGCATGGTAGTCAGACCTGTGATCCTGAACTTAGGAAGCAGGGGTGAGAAGATGTGTATAAGTGTGTGGCCATCCTGTATGAAGTTATGGGGTCTAGCTCAGATAGGGCCAACACACGTAGACATCAGAAAAGCAAACAAGCAAGCAAACAAAGGAACTTAACGATTATTTTTTCCTTGCTATGTTTATTCCCTGTAGTTTAATAATTTATTCTATTTCTTCAAGCACATATCTTAACACAATTTTAATATAATTTATATAACAGTAATTTTTAATGTGCCATTTTACATTGAATTCATTGTAAGAGGATTATTTTTCCCACCAACTTGCATTTTACATTCTGATTACGATCATGCTCATGACAGATGAGTGTCTGGACAGGTCAAAGATGCATCTGTGTGTTTTAGTTAATAAACCAAGGAGGTAGAGAAACTTGACAAAGGAAAATACAAGCAGAGGTAGCAAAGCACACTGGTCAGCTCAGGAGAGAGAGGTTCTTCTTAAACAGTAGGTGGTTTCCCTCTTGCCTTTTCAGGGTGATTTCATCGGTTCCTCAAATTTTAATTTGCTTTAAAATGTGTTTTAAATGCGTATAGAAAATTATACACTAAAAAGCAATGTTTAATGTTTAAGTTGAGTCAACATCTTTAAAAGAAGACCTCTGAGCTCTGACACTATTTTGTCTTCTTTTCCTCAAAACAATTGCAACAGTTATTTAACTGTGTTTCAAAGAAATATTTATAATATTTATGTGATATTCTTACTTAACAAAGGTAAATTAAAGCCTAGAACTATTCTAAGTACAAAAAAAAAAAAAAAAAGCAGTAATTTTGTCCAACTTTGATCCTCCTTTGGAGTTGTGATGCCATACGGTCCTTTCCATCCATTATTCCATCTGACTTACTAGGGAGAGAGACTAGCCATTCTAGGTTTAATTTCTTTTTTTTAAGTTGAATATGAAGGGAGAATAATTTAAGGTTCAAATGACCAATTTTCCCTGAGTGGGAGAGACGAGGAATTAGCTTGCAGTGTCATGGAAGATAAGTGAAATGATTAGGTCTATTTGATGCCTAAAGAGAAGAGGCCATTGATAGCTGTTAATTGGTTTAAAGCCAAATCCAGCCTTACAATTCCCAGTGATCACACAGGCATGACCTAGCAACTATGTGCCTGAGGGCTTGTGGTCCCCATTCAATTACTCTCACACAGGTCTCCCCCCCAGCTAGAAAGGCCTGCTTTTGTGTGTGGGGGGAGTCTTCGCTTTCGCTCAGCCTATGTTGCATAATGTTTCACACTCAAAAACACACTGTTTAATGCTCATTTAAGTGTGCACAGGAAAGGGGTTTTATTGCTGGCTAATATTAGTGCATGTCCATGGTTTAAGTAATTACAGTGTAGTTCATGTCCAAATGATGTTATCTCTGGATTGCACATAATCTAAAAAGACACAGGTTCTATTAACACTTTATTTTAGAGCCTGGGTGGTTCTACATTCTAGCACTGACCTGGGGAAGTGTGGACATTTAATTTATTTTGGTTGAATATTTAAGAGAATACTGGAATTTGCAAAGATTACCTTTTATTTTCTTGATTTCCCCTTCTGCTAAAGTTTTCCCTTGTACAATTTCTAAATTGGAGAGTTTCATTCTCAATACACCAGCAGAATATTGTGGAATATTTAGAAAGTAGAGAGATTTATAGAGAGAACAATATAAACTATCTCCATTTTCAACAGTCTTTTAAAAGTCAAGGTCATTTTTTTTCCCAGATCTTTTTCTCTACGCCTCTCTCTCCCTGTGTCTTTCTGTCTATCTGTGTCTCTCGCTCTGGGTCTCTGTAGCTAGAATTGAGCAGTTCACACCTGTCTGTGTTTGCATGTGACACACACCACACTTGATGGATACATGCTTCTGTCTCACTTAGCCCCATGTACTACTATTGCTCTCAGGGTTCCTGAGGAGGTTGGGGTTCCCGATCTTGTCTCCTGCTTTTTAGAAGGCCATTGGCTCCTTGGGTATTTGTGTAATAACACATTCCAAACTATTTAAAAATGTGTTGTTTGGGGTCATTCATCATTTTTCTCCTTCATTGACAATCTTATCCAACACATATTTATTCACTTGATGGTTACAAGATGCTGTTCAAGAGACCGACTGGAAATGTACAAGTGTTGAGTTGTGGTCCAACTATCTATAAACTAAACACCAAAACTGCTTTGTAAACAAACTGATTAAACCATTCTCTTAGACAAGTATGATATTTCCTCTTAAGAATTTTATTGTAGTACAGCATGAAAAATACATATAGATATCATATTTTCTATAGAGTTGCTCTTACAAGTAGCAGAATTTGGGGGAGTTTATATTTTGAATTAAAGGATAAGTATATAATTTATTCACTATAGGTTTTTTTGGTATTAGGTAAACTACAATAGTTTTACTTGCCGTTAAAAAAGATTAAAACTATTTAAATATTTGTTATCATTTAAACTCTCTATTTCTTTTTTTCTTTTTCTTTTTCTTTTTTTTTTTTTTTTCTTCTTTTTTAGTTAATTTTGGAAAATTAGTTAAATTCCCCAGTGCTGACTGGTAGGTTCTGCCTCTCATCACCCTTTATTAGTGCAATGCTTAAGAACTATGAAAATGAAAACAACATAGAAAATGAAAGAAACATTTAGAAGAGGTAAAAAGGAAAGTGTACAGTTATTTTACTAATGTTCCAAAAGATTTTCTTCAGAAATACTTGTTCATGTCAAAATTACTGAGTTTTTACAGAGTGGAGTTGACTACGTCCTACAGGAATTCCTCAGTAAGCCTTTAAAAGGGTATTTTAAGAATTTTGTTTTTTAGAAGTCTAATTGTCTTTGGACAATTATCCTTAAAACAGCAATTTTATACTATTATTTTGAAGACATTAACCTCTCACCTGAAATCAAGGGTTCTTTACGTATAACAAGCATGAGTTCTCTGAAATGTAAAGTTAAAACCTTCCTTTTCACTATTTTAATTGAGTTTAGATTCTGTAAATTATTTCTATATGAAATATTTTCTATAAAAATATAACACAGGCTTTTAGAAAGGATTCACTAATTTAATTTTATTTTTGAAACCTTTACTTGATTAAATTATTGTATTTTCAATTATCTATACACATATGTTTATATATTTAATTTGTGACTTGAAAGCATGTTTTGGACATGTGAGTAATATTTTTCTTTTCTAGACAAGATTTCTCAGTGGGTAGCCCTGGCTGTAAGAGCAGGTTAGCCTTGAATTCACAGAGATCCGCTTGCCTCTGCCTCCCAAGTGCTAGGATTAAAGGCATGCACCACCACAGCCAGCAAGATTTTTTTTCAGACATTTTAATGAGAGGGCAGAGGCAGTTTGTTAGGCAAGATTTATTTATACAGTTGTGTTTCTGATTGGCCGCTTTGATGCCAAAATTTGATAGTATGTCACGTCTGCTATTTTTATATGTAAACAAATGAACTGAATTTTAAAATTGATTACAATTCTATGCTATTTGCCTAATATGTAGGCAGTCCAAGATGATTACTGCCTGAATTTCATTGCAATAAAGAGAAAACAATTAAAGACTGCCCATATAATGTTTTTCACATTGTGACACATTTCAGAATCCATTCTCAGAAAAATCACGAAAGTCTGGTTAGTCTTAACAACTGAAAAGAGGCCATAATATTTTAGGGTGTACTGTACGTTATCCCTCCAGATCAAGATATCTTGGATATTAGCACTCACTGTGACATGGAGACTCCATTTCTACTCTGGTGGTCCACAAATTTTTATTTATGCTATAAAAAGAAAATGACAGGCACTGTGACTACTCACTCTAGGATCTCTATGTGGAAGTAATGCATTTCACTGCTCAGTGTGCCCATTTGGAGTATTTCCTAAAGGAACAGATGTGCTTTATTACAGGTGACCTTGGATCAATAACATGTGATGCTTCTCTGGAAAGCTGAGTTGGCTGAACTAAGTGCTTCTTGAACTGGCAATTTTCTGTGTATGATGTGTACGCATACATGTTTGCACACATGTATGTGGGCAGGTGTGATCCCCCATACTTGTGCATTTGGAGATGGGAGGTTGCTGCCTGGTGCCATACAGAGGTCACAGGGCTAGACTGGCTGACATGAAGGGCTGGAGATCCTCCTGTCTCTGCCCCATCTTATCCTGGGCCTGGGATCACGGGGAGTGGGGGGCGGGGGGCTTGCTTATAGACTTGCTGTTTCCTTTGGTGTTGGTGATCTGAGCACAGATGCTCATGCCTGTACAGTAAGGATTTTACTAATTTTTTTTCCAGTCCCCTTTATTTTGTTTGTCTTCTCTTGTTTTTAAAGATGTTTTATAGAAATTGTGCCAGTACCTTCCAAGAACGGTGCAAATTAAAACTTATTTAGTGTTTATATATAAGCTGAAGCTGGAGGCTCAGCTACTTCTACAATATTTCTTCCAAGTCTGGAGGAAAATTTCTCCTAGAGTTAGTAAGAATGCTGCTGTAAGTGAAAAACAGGGAAAGGGAGATTATGACATCAAACAATAGTACTCTGACGGCTTCCAGAATTTCAAGCCCATGTGTTCACATAATAGGTTTTCTTCATCTGGCATTATGTTAATGAATACTATATAGATATTATCTTGTCTTCTTCCTATAAAAAAAACCAGTTAAACAATTTATCTAAGTCTTAAGTAGCTAACTAGTGCAAGATTTAAATCCCCCAGTAGTTGAGCACAATTTCTAGTTACTTTCTACACACATATAATAGTTCACACTTTAAGTTAGTCTCTCCCAATTCTAATTTCTTCTACTATTATTTTTCCTTAATTAAATGGCTCATATTCTTTCACCAATTTATTTTGGTGCTTTATGAGAATCGATCTCACCATGTGATCAAGTCCACCCTCAAATTCAAAGTGCCTTTCCTTTACTGCCTGACCACTAGGATTATGGTCATTGCCTCTGGCTTTAATGTCATTCTTGCAGATATTTTCTGTCTGTTTTCATACACTGCATACTGAGACCAATGCATTCATTTCATAGCTCTTACTTAAGTGAATGATGGATGGGTAGATTGGTGGATGAGACAACAAACAAATTTGGGCCTTTAAGATGTGGACACATATACAGGGGGAGGAAATCCCCCTCAGGAACAGTCATAGGGGAGGGGAATAAGGGGAAAATGGGAGGGAGGGAAGAATGGGAGGATACAAGGGATGGGATAACCATTGAGATGTAACAAGAATAAATTAATAAAAAATTTTTAAAAAAGGAAAAAAAAAAAGATGTGGACACAATATTTTTTTTTTTTTTTTTTTTAACATTTTGCAAAAGTCTTACTATTGGCACCTTTACCTGACATTTTGGTAAAGGGAACATGGAAAAGAATGAATTCTGAACAAACATCTTCCCTCCAGTCTCTGTACCCACCACAGGGTGAGGGCCCAGCCGAGGCTGTTCCTGCAGTGGGTAAACACTTGGCATGTCTTCAGTGTCTGTGTTATTAAAAGTGCAATGAGTTGGGGGCTCAAAATTATTTCTAAATTTAACTTATGATACTGTCAACCTTTTTTTCCCCCCATCTCTAGGAAATAACCATTTGGTTTTGATGATAAAGAGATGTTACCAAAACAGTAGACATTTTCTCCTGTAATTTCATTTTGGCTCTGCTTCGATCATCATTTTAGACGATAGTTCTGCCAGCACACTCAGCTAATTCTTGGGATTATTATAAGCTTTGGTTACAAGAGGTTCCTTTTCTTTATTTATAAGTGATCTTTTTAAAGGTTATAGCCCAGGGAAAGTGGAGGAAATGAAGAAAATGTCATGAACTGTCCATTGTGCAATACTTTTAATATATTGCTTCCCTTATATCCCTCCGCCTTATATAATTTCAGCTGAGGGTCTTTGTAGCACAGGTTTTGTTTTTATGTGTTTCCACAACACTGAATGGACTTTGGAGATGTGTATGACGTTTTAGGGGATGGTGTTCAGTTAACTGGTTTACTTATTCGGGTGTTTTATGAGACAGGATCTTGCTGCATGGTCAAGCCTAGCTTCAAATTCTGAATGCCTTTTCTTTTATGTCCTGTTTTTACTGAGCAATAAGTAAGTGGTGCTTGCTTGTTTTTAGCCACTAGCTCTTGGTAGGAAGAACCTCTGACAGGAAAATTATTGGATTTGTGATGATGGGGTGCATGTTTGTAATTAGAACTAATTTTCCTTAAAATGTCGACAAAGCTTAGGCCCAAAAAAAAAAAAAAAAAAAAAAAAAAGTTAAGTGGTGAGCTTTCTCTAAAAATATAAATATTTTTACAAATATAAGCATGTTGTCAAGGCAATTATGTACTTTCCCAACCCAGCCTTGGGCAGATGTCACCAACTTTTCTATTAATATTCATTGGTGGTCTCTCAATTACTTAATGGATTTTTTTGTGTGATTTTAGCAACTTTATAAGCATTTTTGTTCTTTGACATGCTTCATCAGGAGAATTTAATCCCTGCAGACTTCCTGATTTTACCCATCAAAAATATTAAGGAGAAATTTGGATGCGAGTAAGCAAGAACTTCTTTATAACATCCTGGGCTTTTTTGTTTTTTTTTTTTCAGTCTACTGAGAAATGGAATTGATAATATAAATGAAGGTTTATGAACAAGACTGCTTCTATGCTAGAGAAAAAAAAAAAGAAACAATGAAATTATGTGCAAGCCTGAATAGAATATTAATAGGACCAGTGTTTTGGAATGGTTGCTCGTTTGTTTTTCTGTAAGTAATGTCTCAGTAGGTGGGGAGGGTAGGGGGAGAGTTTACATCCCACTAGGAGTTTGGGTTCTTCCTCGTAAATCTCATGTGACTGTGATGAATTTCCTTGAAATACTTAGCACTTACGTGTATGTCTCTTTCCAGCTGTGGTTGTGTAAATATTTAGATATTTCAGTCACTCTTGTTTATATTTTATCTTCCAACTGGGCCGTTGTTGAAGGAATTCTGCCCAGCCCTTTTCTGCGGTGCTGATCTTGCTGAAGTCAGTGGTGGTGCATCCCCAGGGAGGCACCAATATTCTGCTTGAGAGCGAAGTGGACAATAATATCCTAAGTCTTTCTTAATGACAGTGCCATCCAGGTGTTTATTAAGGAACGTCAGTATCATCTCAGTTTTTTGTTAAGGTGTCATTCTTTCGGTCCATTGCTTTTCTTTCTCTTCTTTGTAACTAGTAAGTTAATATTCAGAGTGTGGGTTTTGCCAACTAGTCTATAAGTCTTCTATCTTTTTATATAAAATATGCAAAATTAGCTTAAATACAGTGGTGGCTGCAAGGAGACATGAGAACATTTTATGATTGTAGAACAGTCCTACAGTGCATAAGGAATATCCATGCCATGACACACATGCAGAGGTCAGAGGACACATTTGGTGTTGGTTCTTGCTTCACACCATGAGACAGCTTCTCTTTCTTTTTTCCTCTGAGTTGTGTTTTTCTGCTCACCAATGCACTTACAGGAAAAGGCCCCATCTCCTCACTTTCGTTTTTCTGCAGGAACAGATGTATATTTCTGAGCTGAGGCGCTTATGCCTTCCCACTGGGCTCTGTCCCCGGATCACTTATCTTCTTCCACCAGTTGCCACTGTGTATCCCAGACTGTTCTGGAATAACCAACCTTCCCTCCTCAGCCTTTTGGATGCTGGGATTGCATGCATTCCATCACACTCAGCTATGAAAATGGCTTTAATTACACACATAGTTGTTTGCAAACTGAAGTTCTCAGCGGTCTGGAAACTGATAATGTCAGTGAGAATGCCGAGCAGTTTCAACTTGTATTTACGCAAGAAGATATAGTACCAAGATACATTGATTATAAGGTCTTTATTAAGTTAACTTGGCTTACAGGTAAATACTCTTTTTCTGAACAACAACAACAACAACAACAACAAAAAGTCATCAGACTTGACAGTTTGTTACTATTTTTGTCACCAACATTTTGGAAGTAAGACCTCAAAATGACCACTTGCAGTGTTGAAAACCCAAGGGGCAGCCCTTATTTATGTATGGACTATTCGGAAACAGGGAGCGTTTGGGAGCTGCCACCTCCCAGCTGAATAGCATCTGAGACTTCAGTGCCAGCATGCAGACTCCAGACTTCAGGAAGATGGTGCTGTAGCAGTGGAGATGTCGATACCTGACCGTAGATTGCTCTCCAGTCCTGCTTATATTTTATCACAAAAAGTCCTTTACCATAGCTTTAATGAAGATGATGACTGATATTTATAGTTTTGATTATTGAGGCTAGCCGCTTATGTGTATGAGCTAGATATTGTGAAGTTTTTTTTTTTTTTTCTGAGAGTCATACAGTATAAAGAATGAAAACACTTTCATGTTTTTGTTGTGGTTTTCAAAGTCCTTGGTTCTGTTTCAGTCGAAAGAATGCTTTTCTGGTGACCTCTTTTATTCTCTTCAGATTACTATATACTTAATTGTGTCCATTTTCTCTTCCAATGTATTCATCAGAAACAAAACTCAGTAGAACCTCCTGTTTAAAAGAAAAGAAAAAGATGTCACTATCCAAATAAGCTTGGGAAACAGTATTGCATGCATTTTCTGGCAGATCTGAATGTACATTAGTAAAACTAGACTCTGAGAACCTCAGGATTTCCCCCTTTAATATGAAGAATGTTATTAACAATGTGGGGAAAGTGTATTCCATAGAGAATTTAAAAAATTAGCCATTAATAATATAGAAAGCATTTTTATTGCTGGGGCTTTTACTGAGTGCTGCTGTGCAAACATGGTGGTGCAAACGGGTCTGAGTTCTCTATTCCCCAGTGTCCTGCTGGCTGTGGTCCAGCGCTGGGGAACTGAACTTCAGATGGAGACTTTCCTCAGCAATGGTGCACTGTAGCAGAGCCTGGGCAGTCTCCAGATTCTGCAATTGGCCGTGACTTCCTCTACACCTTCCCCCCAGACTGTTTTATTCTTTCTCATGATTTTTTTTTTTTTTTTGCCCAGCTCTTCTGCAGTTAATGGCTCTAGCTGAGATTTTGTTTCTTAGGTCAAACTTGGAGACACAGGAGTCAACGCATCATTTCTCTCTGTGTTTCCTAGAAGGAGAGCCAACCCCTTTTCTCTCTATGTTCACTGAAAGCGGACCCCACCCTCCAGTGACACGGTGGGGTTGGCATCGCTCTGTGCTCTGTCTCTCCTCCTCATGAGTATTCTCCTTCATCATCCTCCACGTTGCCGGTGAGGGTGCTCTGTTGACTGGTTACCTCACTGTCTCCAGCGTATCTTTGTTATTCTTTCTGTCAGTGTCTAAATACATGTTCAGAGATTTGTAATTTGAAGGTGCAAGCATATGGTATCCAATCTCCTAATGTATAGTCTGTTTATGTTGCTTATATTATATCAAGAATAAGCCCTTCTTTTACGTTGTTTAATGATTTCCCAGCTGTGGAGATGGCTCAGGGCGTAACGTGGTTCCAGTGGGAGCCTGAAGATCTGAATTTTAATGCTTAGTGCAGAAGCATACGTCTGTAACCCCATCGCTGTGGGACAGTGCCAGCACAATCCCTGGAGCTCACTGGCAAGCCAGTGTAGCCAATCAGTGGGCTGCAGGTTCAGTGGGAGCCCTGGTCTCAGAAAATAATGTGCAATGGAATAGGACGCCCAGTATATACTTCTGGTCTACAAGTGCGAAAACACACACGCACACACACACACCCTTCAACAAACTTGCAGAACACTCACTTGATGGTCAAAGCCTATTCTATCATCTCACCTTTTTTCTTTTTTTTTTATTTAACTTTTCATCATTTCTTTTATTTTATCAGGTTTATGCTTCTCAGTCTGTGACAATGTACATTATAAGCCGAACTACCGGCAGATCCCTTTAAGTATGCTGTGTAGTCTATTAGCTGTGTCCTGTGTGACTTTTTTTCCCCTTTCTTTCCTGTGTGATTCATTCTTAGGGAATCTATCTTCTCGTGTGTTGAGGCTCCAGAGCCCTCTCTGAATGGCTGGCATTGTCCTTCTTTTATGTTCTCATAGCAAGATTTCTAACCTCATTTTTATAATTTCATAATTTAACCTTTCTGTAGGTGTATATCACCTTATTAGCTGATTGTCATCAGTATCTGTCTTTCATAATTACAGCCACTCTAAAGGCTAATGATACACTGACGGTCATAGCCCTGATAATTACGAGTAACCTGAAAGCCAACCTGAAGTTCGTTTTCTTCTATATAGCTATTGTAAGAATAGACACCTTTCTAAATAATTTTCTGCTATCTTTCTGACTTATTCCACCCCCACACCCCTTCAAGTCTGCCATCACTTTAAGAATTTGTAACATACTGTGTCCTATGTTCTGAGCTGTTTCTCTGCAGTTCTGATTGTAAAGCTCTTCTCTCCCCATTTGTCTCTAGCTCTATCTACCCCATCACGCTTCTGTGCATGTGCGAGTGCGAGTTCCCATGCCCACATCTCTGAAGGGCAGAAGCTGATGTTGGGTGATTTCCCATGTCACTCTTCCATCTTAGTTTTTGAGATAGTTTTTTTAATTATCTAATTTTTTAATTAATTTATTCATATTAAATCTCAATGGTTATCTCATCCCTTGTATCCTTCCATTCCTCCCTCCCTCCGATTTTCCCCTTACTCCTCTCCCCTATGACTGTGACTGACGGGGACCTCCTCCCCATGTATATGCTCATAGGGTATCAGGTCTCTTCTTGGTAGCCTGCTATCCTTCCTCTGAGTGCCACCAGGTCCCCCAAATTCAAGCGACACCACATGCTGGCGAGGATGTGGAGAAAGAGGAACACTCCTTCATTGCTGGTGGGAATGCAAACTAGTACAACCACTTTGGAAATGTATCTGGTGCTATCTCAGAAAACTAGAAATAAGGCTTCCTCAAGACCCAGCTATTCCACTCCTTGGAATATACCCAGAAGATGCTCCAGCACACAACAAGAAAATTTGCTCAACCATGTTCATAGCAGCCTTATTCATAATAGCCAGATCATGGAAACAGCTTAAGTGTCCCTCAGTGGTTTTTTTTTTTTTTTTGTTTTGTTTTGTTTTTTTTAAATAACGTAGAATTTAACCTTTTGGGTGGACTAGCTGGCCAATGAGGTCCGCTCCCTCTCTACTTGACTGTTATGCCATACTCATTTTGGATGTATTCCCCACCCCTCAACCCCATGCCTGCCTTTTACCTTGTGCTGCGGATCCAGGCTTGGATCTGCACTCCTGCACTGCCAGCGCTCTATCAACTGAGCCATCTCCTCAGCCCCAGGTTATGAAACTCTTAGTCACTGAGATTGTTAACTTTTTCTTTCATAGTCATTTCTCTAAGAAAAACTGTGAATTATAGTACTTACAAAGGAGACACATATGAATGAGCTTCCTATGCCATATAGGGTTGCTTGGGGTCAAATACAGTACACACTGATTGTTTAAAAGGGAAAGCGTTCTATTTTCCTATATGGTTCCTGACTGTGTTTTGTTCGTTTGTTTGATTGTTTTGAAACATGGCTTACTGTACTCCAGTTGGGCCTCAAACTAACAACATAGCCAAGGATGTCCTTGTATTTCCCACACCCCTGTCTCCACCTCCTATACCCAGATCTAGAGGCTGTGATTCCTTTGGCTCCCTCTCCTCTGGTAGATCTTTCCTTGTAGCCATTTATTCGTTTTTCTCGGTGTTTCTACTTATGCTTATGGAACACTGTAGTAGGTTTAGCACTTTAGCGTCATTAGCAGACAACTGTAAGCCAAAGGAAGCCCGTAGTTCTCACATACTTGCAGGGAAGAGAGAGATGGGGCAAGTGTTAGATAAGTAAAATTCAGTCGTAATTCTGATGACTCTTAGTAAAGCTGACTGTATAGTGCTGTTTAGGGTTATTAGAGTAAACTTAATGTGGAGATGAGTTAGGGAGAGTAGCCTGGGCATTGAGGAATATAGTTTATTTGGAGGCCCACGTCTGTGGCAGGCACTTGCTGGGGCAGAAGGAATCACAGTGTGGTTGTGGAGCTAACAGAAGGCATAGGAAGGCGTGAGCAGGCGGTGTGGAGATCTGGGCTGGGGAAGGAAAAGGTCAGTCTTGTGGGTCTTGTTAAGAACTTGAGAGCAAATGAGTTCCAAGTCTTCTGACGACATCGCAATGGACTACTGATGCTTTCCTAGACCTCAGCAGAAGGCATAGTAGTTGGATCCAGATGGCAGTCGTGTGAAGATGAGCATGGCATTTTGAGAAGATGTTAAGGAAGACACATTTCTACTTTTCAGTTTTCAGTGAGGTACACATACTACACGGGAGCCAGGTTTGGGCTGCATTAAGTGAAATCTGGAACTGGTGACTTTGATGGAGGTTTGAGACATTTATACATTTACTCTGTGCCCAGCAGAGAACACTTAAGTATATTTAAAAACATAGGGAATTTTAAGTTACTTTTCTGTTGTTTGATAAAACACCATGACCAGGACAACTTATAGAAGGAAGAGTTTCTGTAGGCTTGCAGTTCCAGAAAGTTAAGAGTCTGTCATGGTGGGGATGCAGCAGCAAGCTGCATGTATGGCGGCAGGAAACTTGAGAAGACATCTGTAAACTGCAAGCATGAAGCAGGAACAGCAATCTAAAAGTGGCTGAGGACATATAATTTCAAAACCTGTCCTCCAGTGACATACTCCTTCTAGCAAGGTGTTTCCATGGAAACCTCTCCAAAGGGTTCTATGGGCTGGGGACCAAGTGTTCAAACACCAGAGCCTGGATTCTCCTTTACACAACCACAGATGTGATCCCTATTTTTTAGGTTTAATTTTATTGCAAAAAATAAAGTATAGCCACAGAATGTATTTAAAGGACACATAGATTTAAGAGCTACTTTGATAAAGTGGCCTCTGAGGGTACACACCCATAAATACCATTTCTCCTTTGATAGTATTTAAACTCACAGTTTTTAAAACTTCACTTGAAAAAAATATATATGTCTATATAAAAAGTTCTATTTATAGCAAAAACATGCTTTTGGGGCATTGTGAGTGACACTGTGGTTAAAAGCACTTGCTGTTCTAGCAGAGGACTTGGGTTTGCTTCTTAGCCCCTACATGCAGTTCACAGCCATCTGTAACTCTTGTTCCATGAAGTCTAATGCCTTCTGGCCTCTGTGGGTGCCAGGCATGGACCTGCACATGGTGGCAAACACTCATACACATAAAGTTATGAAAACAACCCACACAATTTTTAAAAAGTCATAACAATATCTAACACATTATATCTTGATTAAAAAATAAAAGGACACCCCTCAAAAGAAGTTCTTTTCATTTGGGTAGAAGTGTGCATTAATGTATAGAATATATTTATTAAAAAGTTACCTGGTGCTGGCTATAAAGGGGATTCTGGGACTTTCTGGCATTGACAGTAACATTCAAAGCCTTGTATAGCTGGTGTTATTCCTCTGTAAAGAGAGGTAATGCTTTGGTTTAGTTTTGCTTTGTGGACCTGTTGCTATAATGAATGATGATGACAAAAGTGGCTTTAGGGAAGAAAGGGCTTGGTTGCCTCACAATTTCAGGTTACAGTTCATCAAGGCAGAGAAAAAATCATGGCAGGAACGTGTAGCAGATGGTCATGATACATCCATAGTCAAGAGCAGAGAGCCATGGACAAATGCACGCATGCTTGTGCTCAGCTCACTTTTCCTCTTCTTTTTAAAAAAATTCTTCTATCATATGTTACAATCTGACCACACTTTGCACTCCCCCCTCTTCTCCTAGTCTCCCTCCTCTGCCCTACCCCACATCCACTCCTCCTATGTTTTTCAGAAAAGGGCAGGCCTTCCAGGGATAGCAACCAGACATGACATGTCAAGTGGCCGTTATGTCCTATTCTTACATTATCAAGAATCTCAGGACCAGGAGCTGGTGCCACCATCAGTGGGCAGATCTTCCCATATCAATTAATGTAATCAAGATAACCCCACACAGACCTTCCCCTGGCCTAACTCAGTCTACAATTCATTGTTGAGACTCTCTTCCTTGATGATTCTTGATTGCATCAAGTTGACATTTGAAACTAGCCATCAAAATGCCATTTGAGGTATAAGAGGACAGTGCCATGGCTTCTTTAAGGATCCATATGCAACATCTGTACAGGTAGAGTTAAGCAAGAGAACTTTCTATGTGCAGGGTCAAAAGCATTCAGAAATGGGAGCAGTGGTCAAAGTGGACCCTCAGAGTATTTAAAACCAAGGTTAGGAAGAACATATCCATTTCAGGCAATGTTTAAATAGTGTGAAAGCCAGTACTTCTGGGTCTTCAGAGATAGCTCAGTGGTTAAGGACACTGGTTGTTTTTCCAGAAATCTTGAGTTCACTTCCCAGCTACCACATGGTGGCTTACAACCATCTATAATGAGATCTGATATCCTCTTCTGTCATGCAGGTATATATACACACACACACGGATAGAGCACTCATATAAATAAATAAATCTTTTTTAAGAAAGAGCCTCTGTTTCTTAAATAAGACCTTTAACTATTTTCAGTTAATATGAGACATGTGTTCAATTCTCCTTCAGGCTCCCGTCTTCGTCAGGAAGATTTCCCACCTCGCATTGTTGAGCACCCTTCAGACCTGATTGTCTCAAAAGGAGAACCTGCCACTTTGAACTGTAAAGCGGAAGGCCGCCCCACCCCGACTATCGAATGGTACAAAGGTGGCGAACGAGTGGAGACAGACAAAGATGACCCTCGCTCACACCGAATGTTGCTGCCAAGCGGATCTTTATTTTTCTTACGTATAGTACATGGACGGAAGAGTAGGCCTGACGAAGGAGTCTACATCTGTGTAGCAAGGAATTACCTTGGAGAGGCTGTGAGCCACAACGCATCGCTGGAGGTAGCTAGTAAGTAAAATGGGCTCTATTTTCCGGGGGATATTGCGTGCTGCAATCATGTGTCTTGCCAGCGGCAGTAAGAAATTGGATGCATTAGAGCTTTTGCATGGAGATAGTCTAAATTTGTGTGAGTACAATCTCTTATGTTAAATTTCCTCACTTTTCATCCTATTTGGGTATTCAATCTAAGTCGAGTTACCCAAGGATAAGGAACTCTTTTCCTGTGGAGTGTCTTCACTGTGGCGGTTTTATTCCACTCCATTGTTTGTTCTAGCTATGTTGAATGTGTAAGGATTTGTCTGTTAAGTAAAATAGTATGCCATGCAGGGAATTGGATTTGGATGTTTCCTATACTGGAATAGCAGCTGAGCTTGAGGTGAAACAAGTGTATGTTATCCTGATAGCTCTCTTATTTATTGTATTACATATATATATGTATATATATACACACATATACATATATATGTATATACACATACACACACATCCAATGTTGCACTTTTGAAATGATCTCAAGAGGGATTTGTTGAATGATTAAATTGCTTTGTTTGTACAAAAGGTATGTGTTGTCCTTGGATATGAATCTGACTTCCCACTTCTATTCAGTAACTAGCTAAAAGTTTCCCTCCCTTGAAATAATTTTGTTATGTATCTATATAAGAAGTCTGTAAGTTATATATACAGATTGGAAAGACAAGTAAGAGTCACATTAGTTCACTGGGAACATATACAATTCTTATGTATCTTAATACATGCGTACAGTTTCCTAGGATTACCCATATTTTAGCAGGAATTTTGTTCCATTTCTATTTATACAACTTTTCATAATCTTTAAAAAATATTTATTTATTTTTATGTGCATTTGTGTGTAGCTGCATGTATGTCTCTGTGAGGGTGCCAGATCCCTTGGAACTGGACTTACAGACAGTTATGACCTGCCATGTGGGTGCTGGGAATTGAACCCTGGGTCCTCTGGAAGAGCAGCCAGTGCTCTTGACCACTGAGCCATCTCTCCAACCCCAACTTTTCATAATCTTTACCATTCACCTAGAACCTGGACACATGGAACCATACAGAAATAGTTGTTAAATTTATAAATTAATTATAATATTAATATAGAATCAGCTCCATAATAGTAAAAGGTTTGACAATCCCCCAAAGTTTGTGGTAATCACATTAGATTGCCCAAGATATCTGATATTAAGTGAAAATATAAAATATAAGTAAATCAAATAAAAGTAATCACATTAAACAATGTCAAAACTAGCCTTTCACATGATTTTTGTTGTTAATTGTTTTGTTCTGAGACATGGTTTCACTGTGTACTGCATGTTAGCCTTGAGCTTTCATGTTTTCTGTCTCAATCTCCTGAAATCTGGGGTTACAGGCCTGTGCCACTATACCCATTTTGCATTATAAAAGTGTTTACATGAAATCCAGAGTTATGTTTCTTATTTAAATTCATAGACAATAAACTGAACTGTCCTTTTCTTATTGACTTTCTCAAAGCAAAGGTATCAGAACTAAATTCATAAGAGGTGTGGAAGCTATTCTCAGAACAGAAAGTGATTACACTTTTGTGTTTTAAGCTTAACTTTAAATGGAATATAATAAAAAACATTGAAATGTTTTTCTGTTTATAAACATGTGCATGTGTTTTGACAGTTATCATTTGCACCTCTGTAATTTTCATCTTATTTTTATTATAGAATAATTATTTCTCATGGAGGTAACATTAGGTAGGTAACATTCAAAAATAAGTTCAAGGGATCAGAAAAAGGGATAGAGAAGATGGAGGTTGTTTCTTAATTGTGTTAAAACAACAACAACAGCAAAGAACCAAAAAGAAAAAAGAGGCTCCCCAAACCAAACCAAACACTGACAGGAAACCATAGGCAACGAAGTGTGTGCCAGCAAAAATAGCAAAGACCATGCCATATTTCCCTGTTGATTCCTGGCCCACTTTTGCCATTTTCAATATTTAGGAGAAACTTAGAGACTTGATTAGATCAACCTGCCCCTTCTCGAGATTCCTTTTAAAAACACCTCCAGCTTCACCCTGGTTGTCAGAGTAGGCTGCCTGCCTTGCCCTTTAGGTACCTGGGTTTTTGTTTGTTTTGTTTTGTTTTGCCTGGCTTCTGTGAGTGTATTTTAAAGATAATATCAGTTTCCAGTTAAGCTTTCTATCTAAGTTCGATATACCATCATCTGGAGAGTCTTAGTAAGTATGTTCATGGAAACCAAGACCTAATTTAGAGCCCCTTATACCTAACCCACACATTTCCACACTGTGTTTGTCACTGTGCTCCAAATAAAAGTGAATATCATAATTTACTGAATGTAATAGAATGATTTTTAAAATCTTGTAAGATAATACTTAGAATAATTCCTATACTTATAAAGAGAGAAATATATTAACATTTTATTCTTCTCAAATTTAGTATGGTATTAATGGGAGTTTGATATATGTGTCCTCATTAAAGATGATAATTTTCTGAAACTTGAGGAGGTTTGCATAGCATTTAGGCCAAGTAGTTTTCATATTAGTTTAATTACAACCATTGGAAGAAACACTTGTTTATTAGCTAATATGTTTGCTTTCATCACCCTACCTTGAGAAAGGCTTTTGTGTGTTTGGAAAGTTTAGAAACTATTATTTAGTAAAAATTCTTCTTTAGAACACTGCAAATTAGTATGTAGCAATTTAATTCATACTATTTTACTTATTTATTTTTGACAATTAGTATTGTTCTTGCCCCATTTTCAGGATGTTTATGTTTACAACCCAAACCAGCCTCTTTGTATGGTACATAATTGATCAATTCTGTTGATTGTCAGCCCAGCCCTACTATAGTTACAAATAAGCCTGGGAATACTGTTAATGTTTGGTTTCTATTTTTTTCCTAGAGTATTCTGTTGCTCTTTGTTTTTCTACATGTTTCCTTAGATTAGGTACCATGAGTAAAATAAGAACTGTGCTTACACTCCCCAAGGCTCAGACAGGAAGCCAGAGACTGCATGCAATTTCACAGTGATGCTGCAGCCTCCGTAACAGCATTAACAGAAGTGTCTTGAGGCAGTGTGGCTCTCGCAGAGCAGTTGTTGGTAATGCCTTTCAAAACATTAAATCTATGTTTGGCTTGTGTTTCAACCAAGTTTTACAGCTGTAACAACAACTAGAGTTCTTGATTCCTAATATTTGTCAGTCCCTTAAACTTAAAAAAAAAAAAAATAGAATGCTCCTTTTGTCTTCATTTCTATGTAGAAGTAATAATATTCTTGTTTATTGCACATTGATATTTTTTTTTGTTAGAGATAATGTAGTTAGAAAACTGCATGGATTGTTTGGTTATCTTTAGGAATGTCTTGTTTTGTTGTCATCTGTATTGCAACGATAAGCAAGAGAGATGATATTTGTAGGCATGCCCTGTCCTTTAGTGAAAACTGCATTCCCTCTTCTTAAAAACCAAGCCTAACACGCAAGCAAAACCCTCAATTGTGATGCAGTTATACTTACTGTATAGAATTATACAACTTGAAACGTGGAGCAAGAACTGCTTGGCAGAGCTTATTTCTAGTATTTATACCCAGAAGTTTGGAAACATCTGCTTTGCACGTGAAAGGAGCCTTTAGTACCAGGTGTATTTTCCTAAATTGTCTCTCAATTATTTTCTGAAGAGCGGGAGTAATATGTGGCTGATAAATCTAAACCGATCAAGTAATTTGAGGATATTATCTTTTATGATTTACGAAAACTCCTATGTGTCTCAGTCCATTTCAACACTAGCTGTCTACAGTGGTCTTCCTGCCAGCCACATTTTCTAGTTTGTGATGAATTGTAGAGTTTAAGGAATGTTTTAGGGAACTGCTTATTTATCTGTTTTTCTATACTCAAAATTATTTTGTGCCCCGTATAAATTGGTAGCATAGTTCTTTGATACAAGTTATGTTTAACAAGCGCTTTGAGCTTGGGTTATTACTCTGACTTTTAAGAAAAAATTAATTTGAACCTTGCCCCTCATGGTTCCCACTGTAGAACATGGCTCTCGATGTCATCTGTGAAGCAGGGAGCAGTTGGCATATGGTTATTTGCTTCCTATTTAAGCTGTTTTCTCCTGAGGAAGAGACATTCCCTCAGGACCTGGCAGACATCTGCTCACTATCTTAGTAACAAAACTAGAGGAGTACTCTATTGCTCAGAAAATAATCATCGTATCAGCTAATCAGTGACAGTCTTTTTCCATTTTATTAACTGCATTCTGAAAACAAGACTTTGAGGTAAAATGCATGTCAAAGAAATATTTTCTACTCCTCTTAGTATGTTATAGCCTTTTGATACTGTTAATAAATAATACTTCCCGAAGCAATTTAGAATCACAACTGTCTAATGTTCTTCATTTAAGTAGAATAGGAAGGCAAGGCAAAGCAAGTTAACCTTATGTGTAAAATAGACATAAGTATTGGCAATAGAGTAATATGTTTACAAAATACATTCCATGGGAGATGGAAATGTTTCTCTAGGGGTCCAAATGGTTCTGGTGATGTTGAATGGGGGGAAATCTCCCACATTTATCTTATTTATATTGAGACTGTGTTTCACTGTAGTTTTGGAACTTACTATATACACTAAGCTGGCCTCGAACTCAGATCCACCTGTCTCTCCTGCCAGGTTCTTGGATTAAAGGTATGTACCAACATTCCTGACTATAAAATAAGCCAGTTATAAACATGTCATCGAGAGGCCTCTGTGTATTAATAGGACAGAAACAAGAGAATTTTGTTCAGTAATCAGAACCTCAGGTCCTTCCATTCGACCTAGATGGCGTTTAACAAAACACATATAAAATTTTTGCACTTTTGAGCTTTGCGCTTTTAAGAGTCGTTACGAGGCAGAGAGGTAGACTCAGATGCCAGTCATGATGAACTCAGTGGAGTAGGAGGTTTAATGGGTATTTCAGTAGGAAAGGGCTGAGTTTGCCAAGAATTCCATGTTCACTAGTATCAATTGTCATGTTATGGTCTACCTGAAGACTGCTCTTTAACAACAGGTTATCAGCTCAAATACAGAGTGGACTTCTTGACTTACAAAACTCTGTCATTGTTTTCATTTCATATATCAACCTTTCCATACATATCTTTAATTCAGGACATGTTAGAGGTTATCTTTAGTCCCAATCACAGGTATAAGAAGATGATTTTAAAAAAAAAAAATCTTAAAGTAAGAAAACCTAACCAACCAAACAAAAATGTATACAATTCTATTTTATATTTTTGTTAATAAAAATAATAAGTGCTCATTAAAGAACACATCTTTGTATATTTTTTTGTATTCATTTTGTGTTCACATGCACATGCCACAGTGAGCTCCTGATAGGGCTGGACACAGGAGAGCCTGCTATGTGGTCTTGAGCATGGAGCTCACGTCATCCATCAGGCTCGGCAATGGGGAACCTTTACTCACGGAACTATCTTTCAAGGACACAGATACAAGACTGCTTAGTCTTCAAATTTTACTCCCAAAATTTACTACAGTTGAAATCTCAGTGAATAGACTTGCATTATGTAGATAACGGTCGTATAATCAGATACTCTATATAGAATTTTATTTATGATTCAATATTATCTGTCATAATACTCCATTTCCTTTTACCTTTCTTTTTTTTTTTTTTTTTTTTGTATTCCTTTTTTGGACTACACTAGGCAAACACTCTCCCACCGAGCCACAACCTAAACCCTCAGTCCTTTCTTCTACAACTCCAGCAGACTTTAAGTGTGTTGAAACAGATAGGACGTGCATATAGATGACAGGGACAAGTTAGATTTCTGGACTGAATGTTTGAAAGCCGCCACCAACTGAATGTTACTTCATACACTGACTTGGAGCAGAGTCAACACAGCCATCCTGGGTGCTGGTGACATATTCCCTTATGAGTCTCATGAACCACTCCTTTCATTTTCATAAAAATGGGATGATATGTGTACATGCTGAAATGTCCGAAGATAGCTATTTCAACGGTGGTTGATACATAGACATGAAGCCCCTGGAGGTTTTCAGAATCAATGCCACGTTTACTTATTTACGTGAAATTCTTGGTGAGATCTCATTGCAGCAACAGCACTGCCTTTAACAGCTAGCGAGACAAAAGGAGGATTGTGTTATCTCCCAAAGCTTATAGAATAACTCTCTCTCTTTTTAAAGTCCTTGTCATTTGCTGATGATTTAAGTGCTGGAACTCATTCTTACATGTTTAAAATGACTTGCGGTCATTGGTATTCCTTTCAAAACATTTCTTGCAGAACACGTTTATTTACTATGGACGTAATTTCTTAGTATAATTAATTTTAATCAAATAAAACATACATGAATCAAGCCTGTCATTACTTAGCAACTGAAATAGTTTTATCTATAAATTTGTCAAGTTAAAATACCGCATGGTTAAATGTATTTGTGCAATAAAGTTCTTCTGCCTGTTACTCCACAGAGGCAACTTTTTATAATGTTGTATTTTAAAAGTTAAATGTAAAAATATAGAGAACATATAGCTAAAGTATAGGCTATTAAAACATTTTTTCTTAAATATTTTTCTAATCATTCTTACAAGTTCTAGCTCTTTCCTGGTGAATAAAAAAAAAATTAAAAATTAAAAACTGCAAAACAAATCCTGCCTTAATCATCACAGGAGAAGGGACTGAGTTGAGAATATATAACTAACCATACAAATAAGTACTCTGCTTAATTGTGGCAAATGTCACAGTGGAGGAAAAGAAGAGCGGAGTGCTGAGTTCCATGAAGGTATTACTGAGAGGAAAAAAAAACTAATTCAAACTAAATGAAGAGTATATCTGAAGGTCCACGAGAACATGATAAACTTGGACATACTTTAGAAAATAATACATTCTCAGTCTGCTGTATGAGTAAGGAAAATGGATAGGGGGTGGTCAGGGCTATGAAACGCAGACTTTACAGCCACAATAAAGATGCTCTGTGTTTAATGGAAGAATGCCACAGAAGCTGTGATAATGCTAGGGGTGACTTAATCTGATTGGCAGTTTTATAAACATCACCTGTGTGGTTCCTGAGACTACCTGGTGTATAGGCTGGGTTAGAAAATGATTAGAAGAGATCAGTTAGGGTGCTTGTAGAAGTGCTGACAGTTGGAAAAATGGTGGTAGGAGATGAGGAGAAAAGGGAGGCTTTGATTTGCACTTTGGAGGGGAAAATAGAAGCTGAGGATTTATAAGAGGTGCAGTTACCAGGGATTATAAAGCAAGAACAAGTCTATGGTTGTGCAAGTGTCATTGGCAGTTGGACTGCAGCTTGATAGTTTGATGGTTCCCAGTGGTTAGTATGACCATCCCAATCCTAAAACATTGCAGTTCCTTATCTGAAATATCACAATTGCCCCTTATTCCACTGGCCACTGACTCAGTGTGCCTGCGTTCCAGCCCTCTACTTGTCTTGTGCTCAGCCCTGGCATGGAATGCTCCTGTCACACGCAGCACAGGTGTTCAACCCCCTGCCTCAGAGTGGAGATTTATCCTCAGTACCAAGTGTCATCTGTGGCCCCTAATTAGTGAGGAAATGAATCTACTATGTAACTCAGATGTATTTTATTTCATATATAATGAGAATGGTGAAGGCTCCAAACACCACTTCAAGGAATGAGCTACACTTTTTCACTAGCTTCTTGGCCAGAATTTTTGTAAATTTCAAACCCTGTGCAATCTCAAACACTCCATTGTAAGCACAGTGACTACAACGGGAGCTCCTTGTGATTGATTGGGTAACTATTCACAATATTCACCATATGGAATTGACTGGATATCTGTGTTAACCAGTGTTCTAAGATGATAAAATTAAAAGATGGAAAGATTTAATGTACGTTGTCCTCAGTGCCATGAATTTCTTTGGTTTTCTTAGTTTGGGTCTCTGGTGAGGCAGTACATAGCAGAGAACAGTTGAATAAGCAGTTACCTTGTGTCAGATAGAAACAAAAAGAGGAAACAAAGGGTCAAGATCACTTTCAAGGGAATCAGACCCCAATAATCTCACTTTCATTCCCTGGGCCCCATATCCTAAAGTTTCTACCATCCCCTACCATAGGCTGCTAAGTAGTCAGTGGGAGACACTGGCTATCTAGACCATGGCAGTATCCATCCATGCATTAAAGGACCAGGTAGAGGTGCTGTGTGAATGAAATTTTGTCCTTTGCAGGACACTGTACTGTAGGTCATCATGCTTAGTGAAATAAACACACAATGGTGAGCACCATGTGGTCTCACTCATTTGTTAAAATGATAAAGTTAATCTCATGGAAGAATGGAGTAGAACAGTGGTTTCTAGCTAGTGGCAAGATGAGAGAGAAAGGCAAAACAAAGAAAGTAAAGGAAGCCTATCTTAGCAATTGCTTGGAAGGGACACCATACCGAGCCAGCATATCAACTAAAGTGTTTTATTGGGGGCTGGCTTACAATTTCAGAGGGTGAGTCCATGATCCTCATAGCAGGTAGCACAGTTGCAGGCAAGCAGGCATAGTGCTGGAGCAGTATTTGTGAGTTGGAGGCAGAAGGTGAGAGACTGGCTTGGCACAGGCTTCTGAAACCCCAAAGCATACCCCCCAGTGACACATCTCCTTCAACAAGGCCACACCTTCTCCAACAAGGCCACATCTCCTATTTTTCCCAAAATAGTTCCACCAATTAGGGACCATTAATGACCATTAGGATACATTAGTCAACAGGGACCGTTCCCATTCATACGGTCACATCACCAAAACAAAACCAGCCAGGGAAAATTAACTGCCTTGTACAATACAGTAGGGTACCACCTGGGCACAGCGACTCGAGTATATGTCCATATTACTGGAAGAGCATGCAAGCTCCCAACACAGGGAAAGGTTCAGGTTTCAGGTTCAGGACGTGCTTAATACACTGATTTTACCACTACCTGTTTTACACACACCTGTAGCAAATTGATATATAGCTAGTGTGTCAAAAAGATGGGTAAATATTAAGCCTCAATAAAATGTTCGTAATTATGACTGCGTCTCTGGGATCAAGCCCAGTAAGTGCCTCACATGTGCTACACAAATATCTGGCTCTCAACTCTATCTCTACCTCACAATAAAATTTGTTTAAAATGTATTTGCAAGATATTATTTTCCTAGAAAAAATTTTTCTTATTCAAACTTCTGGAATGTTTAAGTGTCTTTTGGATACATATAATAGGCAAGGACTTTAGTTAACTCTTGATACAAAAGCCTAAGGAATTTATTCTTATGCTCTTCTGTGTAGTAACCTCCTTTAGGGAAGGTAGACAGACTCTAATGACTACTAAATAGAAAACGAAGAGGATTTAGCTTTCTGATTGGTATGAAATGGTTCCTGTGTTGACAGTACCCAATTTTTGTGATCTTTATTGGGTATTTTATGTGTGTAAAATAGCACTTAGAAATCTTGCAGCCTTCCCCACCCCCTGCCCAATGAAGTCAGTGATTATTTTGTACAACATTGTGACTCATTGTCTTTTGCTTTGGCTGTATATGCTGACTTAAGAACTCCTATAATAGTCAAGGAGTTCTCTTTAATAAAGCAGATTCAATGTGGAATCTAAGGAAGATCTCAGTACAGTAATGTTTTCTATCTCTTATTATTCAGCTTAGGTTTGTGGCAAATGAAACAAGAAATGAAGGAAAAAATGAGAATGATTAAGATAAGCTATAAATGGCAAATAGAAATCTAGAAGCCACAGTATGTATAAAAATGGGAGAAACATGTATGATAGTCATTCTGAGTCTGCACAACAGTGAGGGCAAACAGTTTCAGGTCAGAGAAAGCCTGCAAACCTGAGGCAGAACGTGGAGCCCTCCTTCACAGACGATGGATTTCCAAATGCTGGCTTCCATTCCAAGTGTGACAGGCCCGTGTTTTACCACTTACAGTGTGAATCACATTACATTCAAGATGGAGACATTCTGGTGTGCATTGGCATCAATTTATCTAGCACATTTTATTTTGAAATGTAAACAAAATTTGAGAAAAAATCAAGCTGGATTTTCTCACTGAAGTTCAGAGTTGTCCTTCCCTAGACTCACAAATGCCCCTTGGGAATGTTAGCACAGTGTAGTCGAGTTTTACGCATGAGCCAGGCATGATGATGACGCAAGCCTTTAGTCCCAGCACTCAGGAACGCAGAGGCAGGTGGACTGCTGGGAGGTCAAGGCCAGCCTGGCTGATAAAGCAAGTCCAAGACAACCAAGGTTGTGCAGAGAAACCCATATGGTTTAATAATATAAAAGAGAAATGGCAGCAGAGATAAATGCATTTCTTGGACAGGAAATTCTCTTCCTTTATCAGTGTGGTAGACTTTTAAGAGAAGGCTTTATCTGAGATAAAGCAGTGAGGATTGGGAGGAGGTGGAGGAGTGAGGAAGAGACAGGAGAGACAGGACATTATGGGCCACAAATAGCAACCCTTGGAAAGAAAAGCTCGGGCAGGATGTAGAGGGAGGTGATTAGAGTAACAAGGAGGGGGTGTAGGATGCAGGAGAATGAAACAGATGCAGCAACTCCGAGAATGGACTGCAAGCAACAGCAAGGAGTAGGGGAGCAGAAACAGGAGCAAGTAAGAGGGGACAGATGAAATGGGCATTAGGCTGAGAAGCGTAGAGAAAGATACTTTCTCGGATAAGTAAGGACAAATAGTGTTTACTATACAAAAGGTTTATAAATAAATATGAGGCAATTACAACTAGTGGGATGTTAATCAGAATAGACTATTTCATGTTTTATTATTAATGTTTAGCAGGGAAAGTAATATCTGCAAAATGTCAAGTGCTGTTAGTAAGTTCATGACCATCGGCATTTACTTAACATATCCAAAAGTGAAATACTAGGTTCTCTTGTTTACTTTAAATTTATTTAAATCCAAATTCTGGTAAAAGTAGCTTTTATTAATGAAAATGGAAACATACTAGTAGGGTCACTTGGAAGCCATTTAATCTCTCCCTCTAACTTTTAAATTAACATGGCTAAAACTGATTTGTTGTAGTAAAAAGAGGCACAGAATAAAAGATTATCCAGTCACTGTCATTAATATTACTGTTACACACTATGTTAACAAGAAGTTATTAGTTAATTTGCTTTAATCCTGTGATATTGCCTAAATCGCTCATTCATTTTCATTCTGATTACAGAGAGAAGCTGTTTTAAAAAATATGGTAGCTCATGTGTTTGAAGTTGGTCATTAAGTAGGCCCTAATTTTTAATAAAGTGGATCTGATGTTTAAGCAGTTAAGTAAAATAAAGCAGTTTCTATTCAGTTCCTTAGTCTCTAAAGGAGAAATGTAGCCTTTGTCACATTTTGAGTTGTGTCGTGTTTAACCTAGCTTGAAATTGAAGCTTTAATAGTGCATATGACATTTTACACTTGTCAAGAGAAATAAAGGTTTATGATCGAGATAGTTAGTATTCCTCAGTGAGGACATTTCAAACCTTATCCAGTCAACCTTGGAAAAAAATTAAAATAAAAGCCAAGGAGTTGAAAACCAAGTAGGAAAAGACAGTTCCCTTTCCAAACAGGATTTAAATTCTGTCTCAAGGTGTCTCTGTTCAGTACCTGTGGTCTTCTCTAGGTAATATTGTACTATATTTAGTCTAAGTTCTATTGAGGTACTGTTTGTAAAATTCTTACTCCATTCAAACACCAGAAAACCAGAATAGGAGCCCACACTTTAAGTAAAAGAAGACTGAGAATATTTTGATTATATTAACTTAATATTGCTGTTGTTTCCCCAAGTGACTTCTTGGTTTTCAAATGGAAGGGCACTTCATGTTGTAGCTTTATTGAGCCTTGCTTAAAGAGTTTCTTGGAATATTTGACTTTCCCTTGAGATCTGCCTCCAGAAAGAGCAAGAGAAAGAAAACAGCAGTAGTGAAAACATGAGGGTGGAGGTGGAATATTTGCATGGCCTGTGGGTTGAGAACTTGTAGGCACGTCTTTTCCTCCCTCTTTTTCTTTTATCCAAAGCAGGTGAAGAAACTCAGATTGTGAGTTGAATCGGTTGCATTAGTGGACCATAGACCAGTTTTTTCCCTTTCTTCCTTTTTAAGTTCTGAGTACCACTGAAGTCTCTTCACAGTCTTGCATGAATAGATTCTCTCAAAACTGCATCTTTGTGATTCTTCTAGCTGCCCCAGTTTTAATGACTAACAGTACATTTCTATGACCTATTTAAAGAAGACATTGCTGTTTTCTATGTTTTAAAATTATTTTTATATTATTTGTATGGGTGTTCTGCCTACATGTATATCTATCTGTGCATCACGTAGATACCCAGTGTCCACGGAGGCCCAGGCGAAGATGTAGGATCTGTGGACCTGGAGTTACAGATGCTTATGAGTCATATGTGGGCTCTGTGAGTTGAACGTGGATGCTCTGGAAGAGCAGCCAGGGCTCCTAACTGTTGTGCCATCTCTGCAGCGCCTTGTATTACTTCATAACCCTGTAGAAGACTTTATGGAAACTCTTCAGAGGTGGTGAAAGTCATCTTGTCATTATGCTAAAACAAGTTCTTGTTTTCAAGAACCAGATGAACGTTTGCTTAAGTTTTGCAACCTTACTGAGGTTATTCAATTTCTCTGTGCAAGGCATTACTTTTCCTTATCCTACAGAGGCGTTGGGAGCTGCTGTCGAATATCTGAAAACTCTGCTGCAGACACAGGTGTTGAAGGCTTGAGCTCCAGTTCTGTCACACTGCTCCTAGGAGATGGATTATTATGGAAGTAGAGCCCCATAGAAGGATGGTAGATAAGTTCAAGTGTCTTTGAACAGTATGTTACAGCTGTTCTCAACCTTTCTAATGCTATAACCCTTTAATACATTTCCTGTTGTGTTAACCCCCAAACATAAAAATTATTTTGTTACCACTTCATAACTGTAATTCTGATACTGCTGTGAATTGTAGTATAAATATCTGATTACAGAATATCAGATACAGGACCCCTGTGAAAGGACGCAACCCCAAGTGCTTGAGAACCACTGGTATGTGGGCCCACAATTCTTGCTTCCTTTTTTATATTTCTGGTTGCTATGAGGTATATAGCATCCCAATGTACTGTATAGCTATGAGCCCAACGAACCAGAACAGAACACAGATAAAACCTTTGGAACCGAGAGCCCAAATAAGACATTCTCCATTTTATAAATATCAGTGCCTCAGGTTCCTTTTCATAATGATAGTTGAAAAGCATAGACGTATTATATAACATGATGTATATAAAGGGTTTTGAATTGTGCCCACTGGATAGCTAAGGAATAGTCATTGTATTATCTGTTATTTGCCATGCCAGTATATATTAAAAAGTGGATTTCTGAAAATTTGTTGTTTTTTTGTTTTTGTTTTTGTTTTTGTTTTTGTTTTTTGTTTGTTTTTTTTTTTTTAAGACAGGATTTCTCTGTGTAATAGCCCTGGCTGTCCTGGAACTCTCCTTATAGACCAGGCTGGCCTCGAACTCACAGAGCTCCACCCACTTCTGCCTCCTGAGTGTTGGGATTTCTGAAATCTCAACGCAACCAAAGGATAGAAGGCAAACTTAGAAGTCTTAATGCCTTATATGGCTGCATGTGAAATGACCTCTAATATTCCACCAGGACTAGCCATCTTCTCACACGCAACAAGATTTAAAATCTGGACAAATATTTGTCAAGCTATATACATGCCTCATGTATCAGTATATAGTCTACCTTGTATGACAGACAAAGGTACTTTTTGGTTTTACAAGTCTGTTGTTACTGGCATGGTTCACATTTCAGCATTTCTTTGTGCTCCATCTCAAAGTAGGATCCAATAAATTGTTCCTTGGAGCGTTAGATAAATTGGGAAGTATTTCTATAAACAAAGTTTTAATAATACCTCCTATGGGGTAGGATTTCGGGGTATAGTATTGATGAATATTACTGTTAGTTACTTTTCTTCTTGTTGTGACAAAAAGAACTAAAGGAGAAAAGAGTTACTTTGGCCCATTGCTTGAGAGCCCAGCGTACACTGGCAATGAAAATCATTAGCTAGTACTCCTCACCCCTGACGGGGGAGGAGGCAGAGAGTGGAGCTTGCTGGCACTCATCTGGCTGCTTCCTTCACCCCTTTACATTCAGCCTGAGACCGCAGATCCAGTGACCGTGCTGCCTGCATTCAGCATAGGTCTTCCCACCTCACTTTAAACCTATGTCAGAAACAATCTCAAAGGTGTATTCCAGAGGTGTGTTTCCTAGGTGATTCAAATCCAGTCAGGTTGACAACGAGGAGTAGCCATTCAGTAGTTCATGGCTACTAAACACATGTAGAGGATTTAAACATGTGTGGAAGATTCCCAAAAGCAATTAGTCATCTCTTGTCTTTTCATAATGCTCTGGGTGACAGTGGGAGAAGGCAAGTCCCTGTGCAGTGCAAGTTTGTATATATGGTGCTCATCATCATCCGGTTGTCTTGAGAATGGTCTGCTTCCATCTGCAGTTCTGAGAAGTTTGCTTTGCTCCATCAGCAGTGTGTGTGTGTGTGTGTGTGTGTGTGTGTGTGTGTGTGTGTGTGTGTCTGTGTCTGTGTCTGTGTCTGTGTCTGTCTACATTTGTGGTCTGTATATGATGTGTGTGCCTCTATGTGTGCTTGTGGAGGCCACTAGTCAACCCTGGATGGTGCTCTTCAGGAGCTGTTGATCCTGGTTGTTTTTGTTTTTTATCTACTTTTGAGATAGGGTTATCTTTTGTTTTTGTTTTCCTCCCAAAGACAGGGTTTCTCTGTGTAGTGCTGAACTTACTCTGTAGTCCTGGCTAGCGTTCGACTCGGAGATCCACCAGTCTCTGCCTCCCAAGTGCTGTGATTAAAGGCGTGCATGAGATAGGGTTTCTTACTGGGACCAGTAGCTCACAGATTTAACTAGGCTAGTTGTCAGCACATTACATGGATGCACCTGCCTCCACTTCCCTAGCGCTAGGTCTGAAAGTGTTCACCAACGTATATTGCTTTGTTTGTAGACAGTGGTGACCCAACTCAGATCCTCATGCTTCTGTGACAGGGATCTTGCCAAATGGAGTTATCTCTCCATCTCCTTTAGTATCTTGAAGAGCATGCTGGAGTCTTACTCCAGATCCCAACATGGACAGTTCAGAGGAGGTGTTATATTGGTACACTGACCATATCACAACGGTCTTATAGCCTTGACTTCTGGTTTCTAACTTTGTCTTTTATAATAGGCATGATTTACTTCTTGGCAGCACTTGACCTTATTTATGAAATATTCTCTTTCTCATCATGTCTTGGCTTTGCCAAGAGTCTTTCTTCTTACATATAACCTAAGCTCAGCAGTTAAGTTTAAAGCTGGTCTTAGAGGTGAGCCATGCAGAGAAATCACAGTGGGTCTCACGACTTTCTTCTTATTTATATGGCTGACTCATTTCGTTCTCTAAGGATTAAATGACCAAGGCCAACAGCAATAAGCATTTATTATAGGAAATTTGTCTTTTGCTTTTGAATTACCTTGTATGACCAGAAACAGCTCTTTAGGTTCATGTACTCAGTTTGTCTTCATTTTCCACAATGTTCTTTTACCCATGGCTTTGATCTCCCATCTCATCTGCATTTGGAAGGACTGTTGGCCCCTCCAGGTCACCTATTTTGAGGTTTATCATTTACTTTTCTTTACTTTCTTCTTTGAAAACTTTGATGATTAATTACCAGCCAACCTATACGCCAAACCAGAAAGCTGATATTGATTCTTAGCGTTCGGTTCTCCATCTCCCTATGTCTGTTTGTGGACAGGTTGATATTTTTCCTAAGTAGCTTTAGAATCTTTCCACTCAACCCCATTGCCTTTGATAGCTTCCAAGTTATCATCAATAGCACTTCTCATTGGAATGTCTGCAATAATCCTCTATAGTTGAAAACACGTACATGTGTCTAGATTGTTCATTCAGAGGTTCTTACTTCTTTTAAAGCTTAAATTCTTTAACACGATTTGCAAGGATCTGTGTAATCTTGGCATGGTGGCTTAGAACTCAACTCCCATCCCTTTGATCTGGAAGGAGCTATTTATTGCTTCAGAGCTCAGCCATGGCTTCCTCCAGAGTTCCTTTTCTGTAAACCTCCATTTCTGCCCCCAACACATGTCAAGGTTAACCTTCCTGGCACAGCCCTGTATTGCTTTCTCACGGTATGTAACCCTTATTGTGGTTAAGTCTTTAGTTGTCTGTAATTCCTATTTAATGTATGTGTACCTTGTAGGTCTTAGGGTGGTCACAATGGATGTATTGTTACTGAATCTTTGTCAGTAAAGGTCCTATAAAATGATCCTTTCCAGGCAACGACAAAAAAAGGCAGTGTGTACTTTGTGTTGAAAGGGGCTCAGGTAAAGTGTACATATTTGTTTCTCAAACAATGGAGAAATTGTACAAAAATTACCCTGGTTTTTTTCATGATCTCAGCTGTATGCCTCTGACTTTCTAGAACTTTTCTGTAATCAACTCTAATAAGAGGTCCTGTTTGTGATTATACAACTCTGTTAGTCTCTCTCTCTCTCTCTCTCTCTCTCTCTCTCTCTCTCTCTCTCTCTCTCTCTCTCTCTCTCTCTGTGTGTGTGTGTGTGTGTGTGTGTGTGTGTGTGTGTGTGTGTCTTGCTATGTTGTCTCAAATTTGTAGACCTTCAGCCTCAGCCTTTCAAGTACGGGGATTTCCGATGCTGCCATCACACCCGGTCTAAGCATTTCCAAGACCTTCAGAGTACATGCAACATGTAACTACTGGTGGCTCAGTGCATGCTTCCCTACCTTATCAACCATGCTGCTGTAATCGTGTTGCTAAACTTATCATGGTTGGTAGGTCAGGTGTATTAAACATATTTTACCTTTCAGTATTTTCAATCTAATGGGAGCTTATCTGGACACAACTCATCTGTTTTAATTACTTTCTTCTATTTGTGGACACAATTCTTGACAGCAACCAGGCAGAAATTACTTATTTGGGCCCATTGTTTCTTACGAATTCAGTCTATCGTAGTAGGGAATGCATGGGGAGCAACTCAGGTTGCATCACTCAAAGTGAGAAAGATTTATAGGTTCTCAGCGACCCACCCCTCCAGCCACCTCTTCCTATCCTGCCATGAGTTTCACAACTCTCCATAGTAATATCAGCAGCCATGGGCCTGCATTTCAGAGCTGTGGCTGTGGGAAATTTTCATATTTAATATGTAACATAATAAGTTAATTCAGTATTATTTATTTAATCTAAAAATCCCATACTTACTTCAAATTATAAAATTCCATGTTATCTCAATTTGAATGAAACCTATTGAACTTATGCTAAAAACATACCATGTAAGTATTAAAAAAGAAATATGTATTTATATGTACTGCTATAAATAGCTGAGCATCACGTTTCCCCTAAATTGTTGAATAAAATATGCAAGAAAAATTAATTAATGTTCATAGTATAAGTCTAAAGTAAGAAAGTTTCTCAATACTTATTTTAGTAATTAATATGTTCCATTTGAGTTTTAGTAAATAGACTAAAATTAAAACTTTATCATTAAAAGAGTTTAATATAAATAAGCTATATTTTCATATTTACAAATGTGTTAACCATTTAAAAAATAAAAATATTCCTTCATTTTAATACATCCTTTTCCTTAAATGAGGCATGGTCTTTGGTACTGATGCCAGCTTCACTGACTGATTCTTTTGTGTTTTCCTGATATCCATTGTGTAAGGTAGGACATTTAGCATTACTTAATGGAGGTAGGTAAGAAAGAAGGGTAATTTGACTGAGGTAGTTCTATTTGTCAAGGTGTTTAGTTGCTGACAACACACACACACACACACACACACACGGAAATGGGTTTATATTCCTTGTACAGATTTATTTTCGGTTCCTTTCTTTGTTTTTTTTGGGGGGGGGGTGGAAGTTTTAGAATGTCAGATGCAAACATTCCTTGGGTATTGGAAAATTGGGTTGGAGCATATGATTTATTCATGACATTTTGGTTGCAGAAAATACGAACAAGGAATCCACATCCCTCTAACCTTGCCCCGAAACACTGCAATTACTGAGCTAATTAGCTCAATGTTATTATAGATTATTTTTTCTTATAAATAATTTATAGTGCAGTTCACTCTCATCCTTTAAAATGGCAGAGCATGAAATTGATTAGTTATAATTGTACATCCGATTAATATTTAATTCAAATTATGTTATAGCTTTGTTTAGATGCTACTTTCTCACATTGTGGGATGCTGACTATGTATTTTAATTTTTGATTTGTGTGTGTTTTCATACAAATATTTTAAATTCTAAAGTACCATTTCTCTAGAGATACAAAGAATATTTTATACTGTTTGAATATATGGAGTCATACATATTTAATAAAATATACAAAATATATAAAAACTGAATTATATGTATAGACATATGTATAATTCTTGGGAGTGGCTCACTAACAGAATTGACTAAGTTTAACTACTGGTTTTTCTTCTGAGTTCAATCACCTCTGTATATTATTAATATGCTGTGTCACATAGAACAGCTGTTAATGAAGGTCCTAGCCAGTTTGAGGGAGTTGGCAATAACCTCTGAAAGTTAAGTCCAGGGCCTGTTTTAAAGATGACTGTGGATCAGAGGCAGTGGGTAATCAGTTTGTGACTGATGCTGCAATGGCACAGGTGCTCCCATTGGTGAGGGGCAGAGGCACTCACTAGAGGCTTGTTTTGGGGAGCTGGAGACTAGCATGAGAGGGGAGTAACAACCTCTGAGCATTGTTTTGCATCCTGCTGCCCAGTTGTACACCCACACAGTCTCTTGATTTCCTGTAAAGGCCAGGGCTGCTTTAGAACAGCAACCCACACATCACACCACTCACAGCATGATCTGTTATTCACCGTCTCTGTCTAGTGGTGAGCTTGGCTTCTATGGACAGATGTTCTGGTCCTGGGGCTCTTGGTATTTTATCAATAAATGACTTAACAAGTATTCAGATGCATATAATTAGATACGGGATCACATGACTAGTATATAATACGTATCTGTCTAATGCTGAGTTCCGTCTTTGGAATACATGTCAGCTCCACAGGAGTGATGACCTTAATCACTGTTCAACACTGCCTGGCGTGGAAAAATTCTGGCTACGTTTGGTGAATGAATGTGCCTTGAGTTTAACTCTCGGAATTGAGTTTGTGAGGACTTTTGTGAGCACCTGATAATGCTCCTGAATCTATGAGATTTCTTTTTATTATGCACATTAGTGTGATTACTACCTGGCATAGTACTTTCGGTATTGGGCACCTATTGGGATATAATTTGTAGTGATCAGAATAGACATTGCACAGGGAAGAGACAGTTACTATTCTTAGTAGATAACCACTGATCCCCTCAGAACTGTTGATGTTTCTCTTGGTTTTGTCAGAGCTGTACAATGTCAACACCACAAAGTCAGGGAGTTGCTTTATCAACATAGTAGAACAGAAAGGAATTGCTAAATTGTAGAAAGGGAAGGATGATAGGCAGGAGAAGTGGCTTATATTTTATTTTTGATTTGCACTGGCTGCCATGCCTATGGGTTGTCAGCTCAAACTAGACTATTAAATGCCCTTTTTAAAAAAAATTATACTTTCTTATGTGAAAGTATTTCTATTTTTAATTGATTTTTCTTATGTGTTAACCCAATGGTAGGGACTGGAGTGCTTTTTAGGGTAAACTCTTGAGTAAGGGTAACTACTGAGTTTTGGCAAGGTGAAGCCACCTCCCTGAAAGTCTAACACACCAAAATATTCCAAGATGTTTTTGATGATGACTGAGAACATCTATTTCTATAATGTTCTGGTTTTCTCCTCTATTTATTGTTGTTGCTTTTGTTTGGGAGAATATCTTTAGCTTAAATTTAAATTTTAAATTATTGTCTTATGTTTCTCTGGCTACTGGCCTTATATGCCTTTACTCTGTAAACTTTTATGTATCTTTTCGATGTGATTTCTTAGATGCCTAGAACTTGCTGTTTCTCACTCATATGCATATAAAAACTGCTTGACAAATTTAACTGTATACTAATATTTTCCCTACTAAAAAGCATATCTTTGTTCAAATGGCCAGTTACATGTTTCATATGTAAATATACATATTTGTATTCTGTAACTTAAAAGATTATTCAAAAATGTTTGTTGCTTCTCTAAAACTGTGATTTTTTTTTTATAGGTAGGCTTGTTTTCAGACAAAATCATATTATTTCAATGGTATTCCATTTGGGATGTTTATGAGACTACAGGGGATTTCTCATTTTAGAATGACCCGTATTACACTTGGCGCTTATAAAAACTGTTCATTTATATGCCATCAGGGGCTAATTAAACTACTTAAGTACATTCTTGGATGTTTGGGAGCTTTTTAAGCACCTTAGAGAGAATACTTAGATTTTGGAAACTGTGTTTATGTAAGTGGAAAATCACCACGGAATTCCTAAGCACGCACAATGGTAGAAGATATTGAGCATTAAATATTAAAGCTAACGTAATCAATTTAAAGCTCTTTTATATTTGGCTAAGTGTAATGATTCCTTGGTTAAAAAAAAAAACCATATTATAGAACACAGTCTAATTTTTCTAAAGTTGAGGTGATTGTAATAATTGTAATAATAAGCCAAAAAATTTACCACATATCTGCCAGGTGCAGGTTTCTATTCATCATGTATAGGATGGGCACAGTGAGACAGTGAGGTAGTTAACCCTATGTTCACTCTCAGATAATGAATCAATCATTAGGCAGTGTACATTTGTTCATGTCCACAGTCCTCATGTTAGTTTGTCTCACCTGAGACAGTTACCTTTGTACAAAATTATACCAAAGCACGATCATTTTTTTATTTCCACTGTAAAAATATAAGTGGCAGGATGGCAGTCAGTAGAGTTTTCAATATTTATGTAAATATTTAACTTTTATGCTCTCGTATGTGTTTTCCTGATCCATATGGGATCACAGACAGGAACCAGTGGAATGTTTGCATTCTTTTACATGCACTTCCTTTTTACACATGAAACTTAACATTTTGTGCGGCTGTAGTAAATTGTTTCCAGACCTGTTCGTTCTGCGTTTAAGAGTAAGCCATGGCCTGGGTAGCTATGCATTGCAGACAAGTTAACTTACTAAAGGATTAGTGCACTCAAAACAGACACCTCTGTCATAAAATCTGAGACGGACCAAGAGTCTGGAGGTAAATTGATAGTGTGTAATTCATTTTCTTTCTCCTGTTCCTTAAAGCCAGCCTGTGCCTTGAAGGTACATGAACTTGCCTTCCTGGATGTGCTCAGTGACGATGGGGCAGGCTGGTTTGAGTGAAAACTCCATTGCATGATATGTTCCCTTAAAAGTACAGACCTGAGAAGGTTGGAGCTGAGGGACATCTACACTGGGTGCTTTCTGCCATGAAGTAGGCAATCCTTCAAAGTATAGGATTGGCATTTCAGTGTGCTAGGTAAACCTGTGAGCAGTACTGATCATCAGTTGGCTTTCTCTGTGGCTCCATCTTTACTTTTCTCTTAGAGCCTTGACCATTGATTTTACCTAACTCATTTTCGGCTTTACTTTGTTGAGTCAATATTTTATCTATCAAGTTAAAAGGCCCTAAATGACTCGTCTCTGTCCAGTAAGTTTAATCATCTGATAGTTCTTAATATATGACCTTAGATATAAGCAGAACAAAAAGATCACAAATTTGGTGACACATGATGAAGACTTTGGGCATCCTGGTTAGGTCACTTGCCATACCTGAGAACTTTAACGTGGTGCACAGCACCATGTACTATGTGAAATGTCCTAATGGTACATAGTACATATGGGTGTTTGCACCTATCGTACATGTTCCCATGTGTTGGAGGACGCAACTGAAAAGACGAAAGCAAAGCTCAACCTAGCATTAAGCATTTGAGATTGTCAGGGTATTGAGGTGGAGAGGACTGTTGACGGGTGGATGACTGGAAATTGGCTTGGAGGTGTAAGGACTGGCTTAATCATGGTTCTCAGTGAGTTGTGAATTTCATCAGGACAGCTAGAAGGGAGGGCTTTGAGTGAATACAGAGCAAAGATAAATGTTTGAGGTGATGGATTATGCCAGTTATCCTGTCCTCATAATATATGTTATATGTAAATATCTCTCATACCACAGAACACACTTCTTTTCTGACGGAGTAAACATACTAAATATCCTACCTACTCCTCTTTTTCTGCCAAATGCTTTTTAAATCAATGATGTCATTTTTCTTTATAAATGTAAATGTCAATTAAAAATTTAACTATGTACTAATAGAAACCTGTTGGTTAGAATTTTTTTTCTTTTTGCTTTTTGAGACAGGGTCTCTCTGTGTGTCCTTGACTGTCCTGGACTCGCTTTGTAGACCAGGTTGGCCTCGAACTCACAGCGATCCACCTGACTCTGCCTCCCAAGTGCTGGGATTAAAGACATGCGCCACCACCGCCCGGCCACTTCCCATCATTATACATGGGTGTGTGTTCTTTCAAGAGTTGATTGAAATATCTGCTACAGTAGTCTTTGATGCTCATAATACCATGTTTTGATATTTGGCTTACTATGAAATGTCCTTGCATACCAGTTAATAAATACCAAAAGCCTTTGGTCAGCATGGAACTGTGTTATGTGCCTCAAGGAGTATAAGTATCAAACAAAAATATCAGCTCTGCCTTGCCCCAGCATTTCCTGTTAAGGACTAGCCAGAATTCACACGGTGAAAGTGGACAAGAGATCAGTGTTCATGAAAGGAAGCTGAGAACCATGATTGAAAGAAAACCGAGTTTTTAACTTCTTGTCTATTTTCTGGTTTCAACATTTTATCAGTTTATTTTATTATTTTAAAATGATGAGTGTGCATATATCTTTGTGTGGGTGAGGTGACCTCGGAGGTCACAGTCAGATCTCATTGGAGCTCGAGTTAGGGATAGTTGCGAATTGTCCCTCCTGCCTGCTGGGGACAGAACTCAGGTCCTCTGGCAGAGCATCAATGCTCTTAACCCCATGAACCATCTCTCCAGCACCTGTTGAGAGTTTTTGAATTAGAACTGTCATTAGGCCAGATGAATCTAAGCTGAATCTGTCAAAGGTGAGGGGACACATAGTGGAGTTATGAGCCTATCTGACCGTATGCCAAGGCTTGCGTAGAGATTCTGGATGGTTTGGACCTCCTAACATTGGAGGGTTTCACAAGTTTTCCTTAACTATGCCATCTTTATCGTTGCCGTGGCTAAGAGATAATATTGAAAACTCAAATGTTATAAAATTATTTACTTCTTGATGAAAACCAAATTAGTTCATCACTTCCAACAAGTTATTTTGATATCTGATAGAGTGATCCAGGCAAAATATGCAAAAAATATGGATAATTAGTTTTACTCTTTTTTAATCATTAAAAAATTATGGATTATTTTCTAGGAATGGTGTTCTTAGTAATTTAAATAACTATGTAGTTATTTTAAGACTAACTAGCCATTTGTAAGAGAGATTCACAATACACCAGTATTAAGAATTGTAACATGGGGATAAGTATTAAGGAGAGAGACTGAGGATGAAAATTTTAGATTTCTCTTTTGTTATCCATATTATTGGATTATTTCAGCTAAGTCCCATCTTTTCCTCCTGGTGAATACATAATGAAATTATCTGTGGGCAGTTTGCTGTAGTGATGAGTTCACAGATAGCCCTGTACAGTTGTTTCTACCTTTTTTGATGAGGAAGAACCTAGATTACACAATTTAACTTGATTTGAGGCTGTAAATCATTCGTCGTGGGATGTTCCTGTAGTTTCACTGGATATGGTTGCTAATCACTTAATACTTTATTTTGAGATGAAAAGTGTATATAAGGACATTGGATAAATAATGCTGCTGGTTATTTAACTCCAAACTTGTACATGTATGAGATACCGATTTAGAAAAAGAATGATTTCAATGTCTTTTTACTTGATTTCCCTCATGATTTTTCCAATGTGTACATTTTAGTATGTATCTTAGATAAATTTTAGTGCAAAGTTCTCTATCAGTGTAATTGACATTTAAAAATTGTCATAATAAAATAATAGAGCAGGAAGAAACTAAGCAGTCAGTGTATGGAAAAACTGGCATATGTTCTACCACATGAGAATGCAGTGCTAATTTGATCTGTGCATTTCCTTGTGGATTCAGTTGGTAATAGCTACAGAGGATTACAAGGTTAATTTTAAATAGAAATCGAATATGAACATCTTTGAACTTTGGTGGGAATGGGTGAAAATTAAATAAGAAGCACCTGGCCTTAGGTTTTCTTTTCATCTTCCCATACTTCGAAATATTATCAGCAATTTGAATATCACTTAGAGAGTCTAAGTGTACATTGATATTGGGAGCCTTTAGAATTTGAGTAAGCCCAACTTGAAGCCACTGCCGATTTCATAATTTCAGAGTGTGTTCCCAGGGAATCATTTTGACCATGTTGGACAAATGATAGACCTTTATTTGTTCATCATGAGATGGTGATCGAATGGGACCTGCATTTTCTAAAGCGGTGCTTTCAACTCAGTTTTACAGTACTTTTGTTGTTTGTGTTTTTGCTTTACTCAAATACTCAAAGAGTGGAAAATGGAACCCATACTTTTGCACATTATCTGGCCTGATTGTTAAAAAGAAATTAGTTTCAAATAGAGCAGATGATTATGATGGCATTTAAAACATCGTGGTGTTTTCTTTACCACACGCTTTAAACACGTGCTTTCTCCATGTATATGGATTTGTTGTTCAATTTTGTCCTTTTAAACTACATTTAAATATGTAACATTGGATGCAGTACGGTAAGCCATTACTGCTATTTTCAAGGCTGATGTTGAAAACCCAAACAATCTATGCCTCATAAAGACATTGATTCAGGCTATTGATTATTCCAGCCATATATTGCCATTTGGAATGGTGTCAGAAGAATACTTAAACGTGGGGTAATTGGAACCCAAAGAGAACGTTGGGTGCATAGGATGCTCTTGTTAACTATGCAGTTACTGGATGTCCCAGTTTTTGTTGTGATACAGATGCTACCTTTTGTGATTTTTAAAGTAGATCTTTAACATGAAATATTCAGTTATTGCTTGAAATTGTCACCTATGTATATATTCATGGCTTAATATCTTTAATGCCTTATAAGAGAAATAAGAGAAGTCAAGAAAGCCACATATTTAAAACATTTACCCATATGGACTCTTCCATCTTCTTATTACTGGTTGTCTGTTTTGAATTGGCACTGGCTTGGGTTCAGATAAGATGGAAATCATACCATGCTCCCATACTTTGAATATGGAGTCTTAGTGTTCAATGAGTGAATTGTTCTTGCCACAAAAATCCAGGCCTGGGGCCGCTAAGTTTTCTTGCTCTTTAGCCTCAGGTAATCTGAACCTCTCTACAGAAGCATGTCTCTTCTGCACGTATCAAAGGCCCCTGTTTTTAACCATCACAATGGCTTTCTGCTTCCCTTTAAGACAAGTTTTGTAAATCAAGAAAGCTTTTGTCCCGTGTTCCTTTAATCTCTGCTCCCTTCTCCCCATTCCTTTTATTTCAAAGTTTCATCGGTAACTCTAGTATTTCACACGCTGGAAAGAGATAGAATGTTGAAGTACTATGGATGAGAACTGTGAGTCCAGCAAAATGCATCCTTAAGTACCAGAGTCTCATTTTTCCCCACGTGGACTAGAATTTATGGTTACTGACAGTGAAGAGATCATGTGTGGAGTTATTTTTATCATTTTAGCTAGTCTAAGATGGTACATCTTAGGCTTTTGGCAGATGGGGGAAGAGAAGAGAGAAAAGGAGAGAAACGGGGAAGGTGGACAGAGGAGAAATTGTGAGAGAGGAAGCTAGCTAGAGAGACAGAGACAGAAGGTGTGGGGAGAGTGGTAGCTCTGTGACCCCTTCATTTTCCCTGACATTCTATCCCACCTTGGAAAGCATTTCAATTTGAATACCATCTTACCGCTTTTCATTGCTTTAGGTTATTACTTATGTTATTAATCCATATTGGTTTAAAATATTGAAAACCAGATGAATTTTACATGGCTGCTGGTGTCACTATCTTTCACAAGTAGACTATCATGCCTCGTATAACCATAATAAGCCTCTCGTTTTTAATTTAATTAATTAATTTTTAAAATTTATTTTACAGTGTGAAGGTTTTAACCCTGGGCATCTTGCGTGGTTGTGTATCCATCTACCGCTGAGCCACATTCCTAGCTCTGAGTTTGAGTTTTGTTTAGATGCATAAACACGCAGTCAAAATGTCAATACTTAATCAGGTTTTGCATGTGGTGTATGTATGAGTTCTTGGGATATATGCTATACATATGGCTATAACTACAGGACAAAAGTCCAATGTCTTTATCACTCCTGTTAGACAAGGCCTGTCGTTAAATTAGGACTGGCTGGCCAGTTGGGTCTAGTTCTCCTCTTTCCACCGTCACAGCTCTGGAGGACAAGTGTGCATCATTTTGTCTTGATTTTACCTAAATTCTGGGGATTTGCTTTCAGGTCCTTGTTTTTTTGTGTAAGCACTTCACCCATCGAGCTATCGCCTCAGTTCCTGAAATTCAACATTTAATTATATATTCCATATACTATCGGCTGCATACTAGGGCAGCCAAGTACACAAATGCATTTGAAAATGATGCACATTATTTCCTACAATTGGCTATTGTAAAAATGCACACTTATGCGAACATCCCCATTAGCTGCTTAAATATTTTAGTAAATGATAACATTTTTAAGGAATATTTTAGTTTTCAAATAACAGTCACTTCTCAGCTATCATAGAGGGACACTCGTGCTTCTTTTGTAATTTATCCTTTGTCCTGGTATTCAGTAATGCACTTTTTAAAAAAACTGATGTGGAAAAACTAGACGTAAAAGAACCAGAAGACAACAGTCCCCATTTCTTTGGCTCACAAACCATTTGACAATTTTACTCTTTAAACTGCAGATAGTATTAATTGGTTTTAGCATCTTGAGGCTTCCTGTCTTTTACTGAAAATTATGTATGTGATAATTCTGTAAACTAATATTTTAAAACTTAAATCTTATTTCTTATAACATTTAGACTGAAATTCTGGGACCTGACTCCAGGCCCTTGTGCTTGCTAGATAAACCAACCGAGCTAATGTCCCAATCCTCCCAACCCTTCAAAAAAGACCAATTTTATGTCTCAATGCAGTGCCTTATTTTATTTCACTAAACATGATGATAGCTTGTGCAATGTTTTGAGAACAAGGAAGGAGATTTAATGAAATGGGGACCCAGAGTCTGCTTAATCACCTGCCTTCGATGTGAATCTCCTATTTACCGTTATCCTTGGCGAATATTTAATGGTAGGCTGCATGCAGTCTAGAATTAAAGAACATATGGGGACAGTTATCCCTGGTAAAATGGCCAACGTGCCTTGTATTGTGTATGGAAGATAACAGGGCAGGTGGTAATCCGTCTTCACAGAGTGGGGACAGCTGGTATTTTCTGTAAACTGAAGCAGTCTTTTGCAATGTAGGCTCACCTCACAGCTGATATGTTGGTGCTTATTAGTATAATTTAAAACATACATTGATGTGAAGAGCCGTTGTGTTCTACTATCTGGTACAAAGAGCACCTTCTGGCAGAGGCCTAATGGGAGAAAAAAATGCATATATACATCTATATGCAGATTCAACTTTTAGAAATATAAAGAATCTCACTTTGATTTGTTTTTAATGGTAACATAGAGATTAGATTCTTCTATAAAATATTTCCCTTTGATGTTTCCTCTATGTGTTTCGTGTACTCCAAAAGTATGATGCTGCTCTGGTAAGTTATTAATTCTCAGCCATCAAGTTATAAGCTAAAGTTCATTTTTAAATTTCTATTTTTTGAGGACATTTTCCACCAAGCACTCATCAGACAAAATACTGAAATCAAAACAACAGGATCTCTCTCTGTCTGATGAGAAGATGTTTGATGTTCTTGCAGAGTTATTTTTGAATACAAAGAAGAAAAAAAATTTGCTCTACTCACAGTACACTGAAAACTAGTTCCAGGCAGTTTACAGTCCATTTCAGATTCCAATTACTCCCTAGGAGAACTGTACAGATTTTGACAGGATCTTCAGTTGCAACAACCATATCCCTTGATTTAGTCCATCTCCAAACTCCCTAAAGGCAAAGTCAGGTTAAAGGTCAGGTTATTGGTGCATGGCACCCTTGCTCATTGCAGTGAGCTGAGACCAGTGTTTTCCAGCAGCACACTGGATAAGATTGCCATCTCTGCTGTCCATGCATCACATAGGCCATATTGCTAATGCAACTCCTGTCTTCTTCCTGCTGATCACAAGGAAACTGTGAGTGGCCCAGTAGGAGTGCATGCATAACTGTTTGCTTACAGAAGTGGGACTTTTGCAGTTAATCGCTCAGTTTCACGAATTAGGCTGTCCTATATCTATTCAGTAAAAAAAAAAATGTAATTAAAATCTAACAAAATAGATTTAAGAACTGCTGACATGATTCCAACAGTTATTGTCTTTACATTGGGTTTTGAACCTTCCCAAGCAGAGATGGAGATAGGTTTCCACCTTTGTGTTTTCTTGTCATTGGCTCGATTTTGCCAAATTGTAAACTATTTCTTTGATTTGTTGGAATGGTTGGCATGACATATGGTTGTGACATCTTGAATGCTGTCTTCTATCCATCCTTTGTAGAATGTGATTACCCTCAGGGCATGCTTTCCTAAACTCTTCAGCACTGACACAGGTGTGTATCCAGAGCAAACCTGCCTGTTTTGTTGTTGGTATATCTCCATGCTACCTCTAAGTCTTCTGAGTGAGGTGGTCGGAAATGGAGCCTGAGAATTCACATCCCTAATGATTGACAACTAGAGTGAGTCAGCCAGTCAGGTGGTTGCATGCTGAGAAACATAGCTCCTGAGAAACACTCGGTAACTTTGTCTAGGCATGTTTTAGCTATATAACACCATCTAAACCAGCAGTCTTTGCTAAAGTGGGAGAGAGTTTGTATCTAGAGGAATGGCTGAGAAGGTGTTGGGCATAGTGGCACATGTCTTTAATCCCAGCACTCCAGAGACGTAGGCAGGCAGATCACTGTGAGCTCCTGGCTGGCCTGGTCTACATAGTGAGTCCAGGACAGCCAAGGCTACACAGAGAACTCCTGTCTCGAAAAACCAACAAAACAAAATGAAAACAAAAACAAAAACAGAGGAATGGCTGAGAAGGAATAAACTTGATTACATGGTGAAGACCAGGTAGCTCAGTTTTACAACAAAGCTTACTTGTTTAGTGGTTAAGGTGTTTTTAGGTCTAGATAGATGTTTTAAGTTGATAATGACAATACGTGATGGAGATTGATTTACATTCTGAAATTTAGATGCACCAAGATAGGAAAGATGTCTTCGTCAAGGCTGTCAAATACGAATAGCTAAAACACTTAGAATGTAACATTTATATAATTCCTGATTGTGTCATGGTTCTTCTTGCTATAGGTAGTTTATTGTATATATGTGTAATTATATAAATGTATTTGTAAAAAAATAAATAATGTCTAATTAATTAAAAACTGCAGAAGAATGGCTGTACTGCTCCTATAGCATGTGAACACAAATCACAAAGACATTTGTCAGCTGTCTTAGGGAGGGCATTAACAGAAACCATTTGGCTTGCTTGTCACTTTTTTTCCCCTATTTATCTTCAATTATAATATTTTCATCCCTAATGTTTGATTTTGATCACCTCCCTCCAGGTTATAATAGTGTACGTTATCATCGATCCCTCTAAGAGCCACGTCAGTGTTGTATTAGTGAGACTGAAAACAAAATGATTTTCATGGTTCCTTGTGATTTCCCCTCAGTTGCCAGTCTTTAGGTGAGTGGGTAGATATGAAGTGGTTTTTATGGGGGAATAAAAAAATAATAAAGAAGCGGAAAGGAAAACACAAGTTGCTATTTGCTTGTAGCAAGCATCAAAAGAGATAAATGGGAAGCCCCTAAACCAAGTATAAAGCTTTTCGAAATTTAAATTTAACAAGGACTTTATATTATAGACCATGAAGAAGTGTTTATAAACACACACACACACACACACACACACACACACACACACACACACGATTGCTTTCTTTACTGAAAATTTTTAAAATTTACTGTCCTTCATTTGTTTGAAGCTAACATTCAAAGTACAACCTGGCATTATTCTTAATATTGGGGTTTAGAGATATGTTGACACTCAGGGTTGCTAAACAAAGTTGCTCTGAAATGTCACTATTGAAGTCTGACTTTAACTAAAATTCAGAGGATTTCAGGATCAATTATTTTATTCTTTTACTAGACATCACTTGTTCTTAGAGCTTAAAATATTAAAAACAATTTATGACATACATGTTTTATTAGCAATGAATGTTGCTATTAAAATTTGCTTTTATGTGCTTTTAATTGTATAACCCATGTTTTAAAATAGCCAGATTATGAAAATAAACCCTTGGTGTGCTTTTCAAAAAGAAGCTTATTTTCCTTATGTTTTTTCAGTTGGGATTTGTTATTCTTGTATTATTGATGTAAACATTAATTGAGTGCTTTTATTCCAAAGGAAAAAAGAAATAAGGCTAGCTATGTATTGGTTTATTGATTTATTTATTTAATTTATTGGTATAGCAAAATATCTATAACCACAAATGAATTATTTAGCTTCTAGGATTCAAATTATAATCAGTACACTTCCTAGTGAGCCATGTGGTTAGAGAAAGGGTGTGCATTATCCTTAAGACATTTCCTGTACTTATGTGTGTATATTAATATCTAGTGCTTTCTATCTAACACACACACACACACACACACACACAAACACACACACACACACACACATCCAAGCTATCAGTTAGCAACATAGAGATAGCCTTTGTATTTGACACTCTCTGGCAAGATTCTTAGCAGTAGAGAAATAAGGGACTATGTTTTCCTTTTTTGAGTCAAGTACATACATATTCCTAAACAACATGAAATTTGTGATATATATGTCGTGAACATGAAAATAATGTTTATAGTGATAATATTATTCTGATACTCTGAATAGTTCTAAAGTTGATGTAAAATATCATTTTGAAAAAGAATAAAACATTGTGTATGACTAAACTGTGAGCCATGCTGGAAATTGGTTCACACAGGGCGATAGTGAACACTAGGCGAACAGAAATACTCATGTTAAACTTCATTTTGTTGTCCTGAGATACTGAGCTTCATAAACCATCACTTGTGAAGAACCGTGAATCACATTCTCACATTCAGTTTTCTTTCTGAGTCAAGTCACTATGTGTTCATCTATTCAACCTTTAAAAACTGGTTTTTAACGTATGGACTATATTTTAAGATTGTATCATGGATGTTATAAAGTCCACTCACAAACTCTGCGTGAAAGGTCTTAGCAGGCTCTACAGTGCAGTGCATCCCACTGCTCCACTCATTCTCTGCATGCTTTGCAACTGTGGGGTAAAAGTGCTTTTACTACTGGCACTGTCTTGAGCCTTCTGTGTCTGTAGCAAACATACAGGTCAACTGATTGCATAAGAGTTACAGTGGTGTCCGTATTCTACCAGGAGTATAGTCACGCAACACGTGACTCTACAACGTCTTCCCTGGCCTCTGCTATATAGTCCATGATGTCCTCAAACTCGTTTTCCTCCTGCCTCCCAAGTGCTGGGCTGGGATGACAGCCATGCTCTATCGTGCCCACCTTGTGGATCATATGATTCTGATGAGGTCTGAAAGGGGTTGTAGAAAAATAGCCACAATTAGTAGCCACGTACAGTGATTCTTTGTCTACTTTTAACCAGCCTCTAATATATCCACTTCACATTTCTCTGAGAAACAGCAGTGATCCCAGTACATGTGAGTCACCACTTACAAACCCTGTGCTTTACAAAATTACATCTTTACCACATATTTTCTGAACAACACTGAGGTTGAGCAGTTCCCTCATTTGTTCACCAGCAACAAGGAAATAGCTCGTTTTCTTGATGGTAGGTTATGTTAGTGAAAATCGGATTCATCTTGTAAGTAAGTACAAGTAAATAAACTAAGGATACATTCTGAATGTGACAGTGTGTGGGTACTGATAGCAAAGAATTAATGCAATAGGAACTAAACTTGGTAAACATTAATTTACTATAATATCTTTATTGATATAATCTTTATTGAATGCCCCGCAGCTAAAATTAGAGACTTTGTCACGTATTGGGTAAATTCACATTGTTGTAAAAATTTGCCTATTTCAGTTTGCATACACATTGTTATTTTTATGTCTTATTATATTTACAGTATGACATTTTGTTTTGATGACATGCAGCTACGTTCTGTTATAGAATGAAATCCAAATACTTTCTATTTTTCCCTTGATTTTTAATTTTAAGTTTTCTTTTAAAAAAATCATCTTAGGACTTGAAAACTTAAAAAAAAAAGAGAGAACATAAAGTTGGGTATGAGGTTGCCGTGTTGTGGTGTCGCATGCCTTTAATTCCAGCACTTGGGAGGCAGAGGCAGGAGGATTGCTGTGAGTTTGAGACCAACTTGGTCTACAAGGTGAGTCCAGGACAGTCAAGGCTACACAGAGAAACCTTGTTTAGATAAACCAAAAAAAAAAGAAAGTTGGGTATGAGGGTATCTTTTGAAAGTTATGATAGGGAGGTGAATATGATCAAAACACAGTATATAAACTTTCAAAACGTTTTTAAAATAAGAAAACAATAATCCCATCAATATTATTAGGCCTTAAAATATATTATTATAAAGTGTTTTCCTTTCATTTTCCCCCAATAAGTTCCATGTTATAAAATAAAATTAACTATTCTTCTGAGACTTAATATTATTTCTCTATTGACATGGATTTTCAATTATTAGCTTGCCATGAATATACTCCAGACATGGAGTATTGAATAAGAGTTGTTCAACTACATGAATTATATTGGTTATGACTCCCTAGTGTAAAATTTTATTTTACTTCTTCCCAATTAATGTATGTGTATTGTCATTGTATCAAGACTACCAAGTATGGTTCTGTCATTTGTTCATATCAAAAGGCACCAGGCTAAGGGGACACATGGAGCCTACAGTTCAACTTTGCCACCAAAGTCAAGATTTCAAGGTTGCAACTCAAAGACAGGTTTCTTTTCTCTTTCACAGGATGCTAGTATGAAATAGACAAAAGTCCAGAATCCTTCTGTAAGGCTGTACAGTGTTCACAACTTCCTTGACACTCCGCTAGACTGATTGATGTTTATTCTTTTCAGAGGTCATTGTTTTTCACAAATGATTTTCCAAGTGAGTTGTAGACATACTTTGCAAAGTCCAGAGGGAGCAGTGGGCTGCAACAGATCAGATGACAAAGTGAATAAGCAAGCAAACAAACAAAAACAAATAAAATTAATGATGTTATTTCAGATTCTATACTACCAGCAAATTTTAGGAAATTACTGCATTGAATACTGGTATCATGTGAAAGGAGAATATTTAAGGTATTTGCAAGGACTTTTACATATTTTGTCCCTTTCTCAACTAGGTGTTTTTGTGAAGCTGAACACACTTACATTTTAGCAACTCTAACAGTCTAAATGCAACATCTGCAAGAATTATAAACCTATGCCGTTCTTTACATTAAAGGCGTTTGCCCTGGGAGAACAGCTATTTTCAAGAAATGTTCTGTTATTATATCATGATCTCATTTTTATTTTAGATTAAATGAACAAATATTTTAACCTTTCTGATTTTCATTTTCTATTAGCAATAGATGGTATAAATGAAATCACTCTGGAAACACACATAATTTTTAAGGTGACCAGAGGACCTTAACACTAGACACTTAAGAACAGCTGCCCTAAGCTATCAGAATTGTTTTTTTTTTTTTGGTCAGAACAGTGATGGTCCAAGGATCGAACTGAGTGTACACATATGCATTTGGTTGCTTATCTTAGGAAAAGGAATCCAAGCCCGTTTTTCAAGAATTACTTCAGTTTTCACATTTGATTTGTCATGAGCTAGTCTACAGGTGCAGATGTGTTGACTCAACTGGGCAAACAGAAAGAGAGAAAGGAGCTGCTTCGTAAAGGCCATGCTGGTGGCTGTCAGGATGGTTTTAATTAACCGTAAGGCACTCTTGGTCCCCTTTTGTGTGCACTTCAAAATGTTAGTTGTCCATTGAGATGGCTCACAGATGAGGCACTACATGAAGCTAGTTAGAATGCAGCTGTGACATATGCCTTTTAAGGAAGAGGGCAGGCAGGACGTTGGGGCAAGTGATGCCATGTGAATTAGGAGCTGTTTTGTGAGCGATGTTGGACAGCTGTTCGGGTTCTAATGAGTGGCAGGAAAAAAACCAATACAGCAGAGAGGCTCTTAGAATTCTGGTACATGAATATTCTCATTGATATTCTCTCTCTCTCTCTCTCTCTCTCTCTCTCTCTCTCTCTCTCTCTCTCTCTCTCTCCCTTCCACCCTCCCTCCCTCCCTGTTCTACATACACACACTGCTGTGCATGCATATTGCACACCTTGCTTTGGCATCCATGATGTTGGTAACAACACAATCTGTCACAGTGGCTGGAGCACAAAAAGCACAGGCTTTGACCTCAGTTGGAGCACTTAGACCCACGTCCTGCCTCCACCATTTACTGGTTACGTGTCAGCTGGTTGCTGTACTGAGTCTTGTTTTCTGTGGGAAATAATGATCAAAATTGTTTTTGCTCCTCCCCAAACTGCTGTGAATATTAAAGCACTTTTAAGTTTGACATATGTACCTTTCCCATAAAGAATGCTCAAATATATCTCTACATGTGAATGCGAGTATGTAACAGATATGTTTGTCTACATATGGGGAAATTAATATGGCTTTATTGTTTGTATCATAATATGTGATACAACAGATGAAAATTTGGATTAGGGGGAATGGAGAGATGGCTCACTGGCTGAGAGCACTGGCTGCTCCTTTAGAGAAACCAGGTTCAATTCCTGGCATGATCACTCTCAACTATCTGTAACTCTAGTTGCAGGTGACCCATCACATCGACCATGCATATGGTACATATAACTGTGCATTCGGGTACCCATGTACATAAAATAAAATAAATCCTAAAAGAGAAGATCAAATATAAAAATATTGGATTTGGTTTATTTGGAAACAAATTTAAGGTATAAAGTGGAGGGTTTGTTTAATCAATTAATAATTAGAAGGAGGATTATCAGAGAAATCAAATTAACCACAGTTAGGAAGATGTCATTCTTCAGTCATTCCCTCTGAGGCAAAAATGTGATGTGTACTTGCATATGTCTGTGTATTGTCATGGATGTGCACATATGCAGGTGATAGGTCTTGACATCTTGGATGACTGTTGTTCTTTAATCGGAAAGTGAGTCTTGAGCTACTTTGGAAATTTATCCAGTTCCATTTTAATGTGTATGAACATAATTTGAGCAGAGAATGAAATATTGATATTGTGTAGCATTTTTTTTTCCTTCCAAACTTTTCCAGGGCCACTGTACATAGAGGTTTGTCAAATAGATGATAATTTTATTCAATATTGCAGTTTAATGAATGCTATCAGCACATACAAATTCTCTACTATGTGAATTTTAACCTATTGAAATGACTCGTACTTTTGTGTGTGTGTGTGTGTGTGTGTGTGTGTGTGTGTGTGTGTGTGTGCGTGTTTGTGTGTGTCCCCACACAAACAAATATATTATCTAGCTTGTTGGATATTCTTGCTGGTTCCATTATAACTGCTCAGTATGGACTCACTCCATCATTTCATATAGCAATGCTCTGAGGCAAGAAAATTCATTGTTCCTATTCTATACGTCAGAGGATGTCACTTCAAGCGGCTTCTTCTACTCAATTCTCTAGAGTAGGTAAGCATTTAGAATTGCTTGTGTGACACTCTGAGCTTCTTCTGTATCTCCTTGGCCTTCTGTATTTGCTCATTTTATTTTCCTAAATACGTGAAGATGAAAACCAGCATCATGTTATATTTGCCGTCTCCTTGCATATGCTTTCATGTGACACATGTCTTGGAAGTTAAGCTGGAGAGCAGGTGTTTGGTATGGCTATGTTGCAGGTGATAAAGTTTTCAAGCAAAACAAATTAAATGTGGAGAAAGTATTTGATTGTTTCTCAGGTACTGTTTTCTATTTGCCATGTTGAAAATCCTTAATATTTATTGTGTATAATGTATGTGGCTCTTGACATTATAAAGTCTATGTAAAGGCACTCTCCCCTTCCCAGAAAAAGAAACAGTATTACAATACCATTTTCACACCATATGAATTAAAGTACCCATGTACACATTTGCTGTTGTAAATAAAGCAGTCTATATACTTAAAAAAAAAAAACCTTTCTAAAGGAATGGATCTCTTTGAGGATTCCATTAATTAAGGATGCTATTGCTAGTATTGTTTTGGCAAACATTTGAAGCCTTTTGCTTTGGATTGCATTTAAAATCACTGTTGCTAGATCTTCTAAAAGTATTTTAAACCAGTTTTTGTTCTGTTTTTAATTTTTAAAATTGGTTCATTGAGAACTACTTTGAGAACGTATTCTTCCAATCCGTTTTGATCATATTTGCTCTTTTCCCCAGATCCCTCCCACCTTCCCTCTCCACCGAATTTGTTTACGTTTTTTTTTTTTTTTTTTTTTTTTTTTTTTTTTTTTCTTCACCCATCAAGTCCAATTTGTACAGACCACATCCTCTTGTCTCTATGGCCTTCTACTGGAGCATGGTTGACTGAAAAGAAGCAACTCTAAAAGAAAACTGATTCTTCCTCTCCAGCCCCACAGTAACTCTCTGACTAGGATTGAGACTTTGTGCCCACCTCCGCTCCCCATCCTCATTTAAAAAAAAAAAAAGATAAACAGGTTTTTTTTTTTTTTGACTTAGTGATAATGATATTTTTTTTGTAACTTGGTCTTAAGGAAAGTTAAATGCTGTGTGTTAGAATATTAGGGCAATACTATGAGATTGAGTGTGTGTGTGTGTGTGTGTGTATCAGTGTGTCAGTGTGTTTGTATGTGTATATAATATTGTCATTTTAATAGGAAATTAATATAATAAACCCTCTTAAAATAAAATGTTATATATGTAAGTATTTGCATGTTAGACTATGCCTAAAAAAATTCTTTGAGCATTGAAACCAACAGAGGAGAATGGAAAATAAGTCAGTTTATATTCGTAAAAGCCCCTGTAAACTAATGTTTGGAAGGGTAACAACAGCCTTTTCTATATTAAGAGAGGAATGTGGGTAAGCGATTCCTTTGAGGAAAAACAATCTTAAATGTTTCTATGATTATTTGCAAATTAAATATAGAACTGCTTTCATCGGGCATTGAAAATATAAGAATATGTATTATTTTACATATTTAAGTTTTGTTATAGACCTCCCAATATTTATTTTATAGAAACTAACATATATATTTTACTCCTAATATATATATACATGTATATATATACATATATATATATATATATATATATATATATATATATATATATATATATATATTTTTTTTTTTTTTTTTTTTTTTTTTTACTCCTACCAATAGCTGTGGAAACTCTGAAACATACCAAGATACTAAATGCCACAAGTCATTGTCCTTAAGTGTTGGCCCACTTATAAAGCATCATGGACTATAAGGTAGACTTAGAGTCTACCATGAGGCAGTGGACCATTTTCTTGGAACAAATCTCATAGGAAAATTAAATGTCTTTTCTGGAAACAACCATGAAGGACATTTCTCCACCAGTTTTCCCTCTCTCCTTGGTAGTAGAAGACAGAAAAAAAACAATGGAAAAAGTGGCCACCATAATGGAAAGATGGGCAATCACTGAAGTGATTAGTGTAGACATTTTACAGGGTCTAATCTACCTCTCGAAGACTGTGTTCTGTCAGGAACAGAGGGCTAATGCATCTTTTAAATATCTGTAGACAGGAGCCAATTGATGCCTGTCAAGTCTCGCTTTTCTCTGATTTAAATCTCTCCTATTAGCAAATGACATAATTCCCATTGTAGTCAAATTTCCTTCTTGATTTTAGTCAAAAATAATTTTAAAAGCATTCTGACAATATTAAAGAACATTTAAAAATAGATGGCATTATTATGGCATTATTTTACCCCCTCCGGAGATAGCAGAAAATATCTATCATTAGTAGTAAGTTTTAATATATTTCTTCCTTCTATTTATATTTATTATATTTTAGACTAAAACTCCTTTAAGACATACCGCCACCCATTATCAAATCTTCCTATTTTTGGTAAATATTGAAGAGTCATAAAAAACTTGTATAATATCTAGTCAGAATGAACTTTATATTACTATTGTTGTTGGCTGAAAGATAGCCTCTGGTGATATTTCTTTGCTTAATTAACTTCCTAACGTTTGCAGGTGTGATGTCTGCTGTATTCATGATTGTCAAGGCATAATGAAATTGTGGGCTGTAAGAAATGAATGTGGTATTTCCCCTCCCCATTATATGTCTTGTGCAAGCAATATATCCTACTTACTTCAGGTCAGCATGACATTGTGTGCCAAATTGCATACTGCACCGGGACAGATGAGCCGTTGCCATACATTGCTCACGCAGATGCAAATTGCCACTTATCTAAAGAAGGGACTTCAATAAGCGAACAAGCAATTTCTGTCTCAGCAGAGAGGCTGTTAATATCTGGATGGATGGATAATGAGAGCAAGGCAGAGGAGATGGGGAAAAGTGTTACGCTCCTTTTCCTTTTTGGATAACCGTGTATGCGCTTTATGAAATTAGTGTTAGGAGATTACTCGCTTCCCATTGTGTTCTAGAATATAACTTTTGCTTTGGAGAAAAAAAAAATCATTCCTCTTTTTATCAAATGTCAGTAAAAGTATTTTGTAATTAACTCAAATAATTCTTTTGTTTTAAAATTATTATTAAAATTAATTTGAGAAGGATTCAACATTCAGTTTTTTTGTTTGTTTGTTGTTGTTTTTCCAGTGTTTCTCTGTGTAGCCTTAGCTGTCCTGGGCTCGTTTTGTAGATCAGACTGGCCTCAGACTCCCAGAGATTTGCCTGCCTCTGCCTCCTGGAGTGCTGTGATTATAAGCAGTGCCACTGTGCCTGGATAACGTTCAAAAATTCTTGTTCAACATGCACCCATATGTATTTTTTCAGAGGAAATATGTAGAAAAAGAAAAGAAATGTATATTTTCTTTGAAACTAGTGCTTTTTGTAGCTAAATGTAGAACTTATATACAAGAATTTAACAACATTAACTTTAAAATACCAATATATCCCTGAATAGTAACATTAATTAGGCAGTGTGAATTTTCATTAAAATATAATGAAAAATTCATCAGATTTATTATTTAAAAACTTAAAGAGTTTATATTCGTAGGCTTCTCCACATAGTCTGAGATGTTAAAATAATTGTTATGGTCCATGAATTTGTCTGTCTGTCTGTCTGTCTGTCTGTCTATCCATCTATCTATATATTTGTCTATAGACCAATCTATCTTTATCTATTTGATAATTTAAATTTTTATTCTAATACGAAATGTCTCAGAATCTCTCTGCTAAGCCAAATTAAAGATTAATCTAACAACTTGTTAATCTGTTGATTTTGATTCTATCTTAGAATAATGGCCATTTTTGTTTTCTTGTTGAATTTCTAATGACCTTGCTTTCTGGTTTAAGTGGTTTTTTTTTTTTTTTCCCTTAAAGATAGATCATATCTCTTAACAACCAATCCCAGGAATAGTAGCCACATACCCCCTAGCCCCCGAGTCTTTCTTGCCCAGCTTCCAGAAATCAACGGGAGTGCTTCAGATCATGTGCAGAGACAAGGCACCCTACCATGTATGTGGTGCTGTTTGAAAGCCGTTTCATCACAAAGCTCATAATTATGTCTCTGCTTACCTCAGTGTCTAAATGTCAGCTCCTAACCCATCATAGTGATACATTCTTAAATTTGCCTTTATTCCACTCTATTTTTAGATGGTACATTAGATTTTTTTTTTTTTTTTTTTTTACTTTATTCTCTTTACATCCTGGTTGTAGCCTCTCCCTGGTCTCCTCCTAGTCCCACCCTCCTCGCTCAACTCCCCTCCTCCACCCCCTGGTCCTCAGAAAGGGGAAGACCTCCTTCCATATGATCTGACCATTAGTAGTACATAGCCCCAAATCTGTGCTTTCTTTGACATTTATTTATTTTCTGAATGACAGTACTATTATCTGTTATCAGCTTTGAATATAAGGTCTTTTTTTTTTTTTTTTTTTTTTTTTTAAATAAAACTTGTGGTGCTGGTGCTGGAGCCTGAGGCTCATGCCTTCCAAGAGTGTCTCTATCCTTGAGGTATACTTACCTGCTATGTTTTTGAGGCACTTGCTATTGGATATTGAATTGCATAGCATTAAACTGCCCACCATTATTTTAACAACAGTCAGTTCTTTGAGTGGCCCAGTGAGATGATTGTGGCTTTGTTTGCAGAAAAAAGTATCCGCCATAGCAATGGCCTCAAGGCTTAGAGAACTGTGTCGTCTGACGTGTTCACAACAACAAACATGTCTACACTCAGAAAATAGTCTCACCCCTATAAGTTGTCTGTCAGCCTCTAATTTCATTATTCTTCAAAAAGAATAAATACATACATACATACATACATACATACATACATGGTACTTTTAGACCGTGATCAATAAAGACAAAGAACTACTTCAGGGCTGGAGAAATAGCTCAGTTAGGAAGGTTGTTGCCTCTCTAGAGAGAGGACCTGAATTCACCTACCCGAAGGTCACATAAAACAAACACACGAACAAACAAATGAAACCTCTGGCATTTGGTGGTCCATAATAGCAGACATGGCAAGGTTGGAGGAAACACAAGCAGACCCCTGGAAGTTCATGGGCCCACTGGTCCGGCATGTGTGCAGAGTTCTAGGCAAACAAGTCATCTGTCTCAAATGAAACCTGGTGCATGAGAACGACAGTTGAAGTTGTCCTCTGACAACATCCACGCACACCGTCTTCATACACTCAGATACAAAATGCTGTTATGTAGTCAAGTCACTTATTGACCCCAGAATTTAACACTGAGGTGCCAGATCTTAGATATAAAACTGGAAGTGAACTGCAGGTGTTATCTGGATTTCTGGGCTCTCTAGTCATTCCCTGGCTGGTTTATTTATTTATTTTTTTATTATTTTCCTTCAGTTTATAGTGTAAGTGAAAAGTGAAAAACAAGCACGGAAAAGGTAGAAAAATCACTTTTAGTACACTTATTTATGTTTAATTTTGGAAATGAATTGTAAAATAAAACATCCTTTCGGATCTTTGTTTATTTAATATAAGGTACCATATATATTTTTTATGTTGCACTGTTACTGAATATTGATATGAGTTTGATGAATCTAAATAAAATTTTGATAGCTTTGTTATCTTTCGGTTTACTCCTAATTGAGGACCAATTAGAACACGCTGTTTAGATTTTTTAAAAAGATTTATTTATTTATTTATTTTATGTAGATGAGTGCTCTAGTTGCGTGTACACCTGCATGCTAAAAGAGGGCATCAGGTCACATTATAGATGGTTATGAGCCACCATATGGTTTCTGGGAATTGAACTCAGAATCTCCAGAAGACCTATTAACTGCTAAGCCATCTCTCCAGCACCCCGTTTAGATTTTTAACTCAGGCTCTAATATTTTATTAGTTATGTGAAATTGTGAGACATTTTCTTGCAAATGAACATGTTAAGCTTTTGAGTTTCATTAAAATCTAAACATTTTGTAAAATGCGGCGATAGTTCATTCAAAATATTTTCTTAAATCTACAGTTCTTTTAAAGGCCCACAAATGTAAAATAAAATCCCCTACTCAAATGTATCTTGTTAAATTAAGATACTAACTAAATTGTGTTTTTTAAAGTGCTATAATATCAGTTTTTGAACACATCACATAAATAGCAACTCTGTCAATTCCTTGTGACAGACGAGAACAGTTGGAGCTTCTTACGTCCTGACTTCTGAACGTCTTCCCTGGCTAGAGACCGCTTTTGCTATGTTTATGGATCGCAGGCTGTCTGTGTGCTGGCACCACCTGGGAAGGAGGTAGCTGAGTTCCCTCCCAGGAGTCTAGGAGTTAATTGTATGACATGGGGCCTAGACTCTGAAAAGTGTAAGAAGTCCCAGGTTCTGCAGCTGGGTTTTGGAATCACTGGTCTAGTAGGACGTGAGACAGGGAAGGCAGGATGCTGATCACCTGGACAGCATTGAGTTGGAAGGTAAGGAGTGGGAGGGAGTGTGTGTTCACACGTCCATCCATGGACTGTGGAGTGGCATTCATGGCGAAGCACTGTGGCCATTTCCAACCTCTTGTCCTCTGTCTACATGTGATGCTAAACTGAACAGTCCTTTTTTGTGTGCAGTCATGTTCACTGTCAGGACTGAGGTAGCACCTACTGGTACCTTAAACCCTTTCCTGGTTCTTCTCCCTTGTGTCCTCCTCCCACCAATACTTTGTGTTCAGCAAGGCAAAGGACATGTAACAAATTAACCAAGAAGGCATTTTTTACCAGCCCCAACGAGAGTATTGTCTAAAATTTAAATTTCAAACAAAGGGGCATGCTGATTAGGCCCTGATAAAACCTGCCTTGTCGGTTAGTGATTTGTGTCTGTTTCACAGTTCAGGAGACTAAGACAAAGAAATGAGAATATAATCTTTCTTGAGCATTTTTCTCATTTTAAATATCCACTTAAAATTTATGGTATAAACACCGTACCTATTTGAATCATTTTTCCTTTAGTAATGAAGGGAAGAAAGGACCGCTTGAGTATTATGAATCTTGACAGCTTGGGACATAATTGGACAAAAGCAGCTGTTTCTTATAGTACTGGGTCTCTGAAGGTTTAATGTCTTGAACAGTTGAAGATCCATGAATGGTGATGGATAATTATTTTTATTTAACCAGATTAATTAGACATCCGCTCTCCCATCTCTGAGATGCTGAGTACTGCTTCTAAAAACATGACTAAAGAATGGTACCCCAGTTCCTGTAGAGTTTACTCTAGTTGCCAAATGGGTCACCCAAAGCACATCAAATATTGCATCCACATGTAATCACCATTCCTATAAATGTCATTGGCTTCAAAGAAATTATGCTCAGAATGGTAACAAACACTACAACACAATCACTGTTTTCTGTCCAATTTTCTTCATCAAAAATTTTATAAGGGCAATTGCTAACAAAGCACAGAGGGGTTTTCTCAGAAGATAAATGTTTACTTTAAATCTATGTGCTGATATCTCTGGGTGTCTGTTATGCAGACAACATTCAAATACAACAACAATAAGTTTATTTCTCATTTTATTGAGATATTTATCATTTGTGTCACTTCTAATTCTCAAATTTTAAGATATATCCTGTAAGCAAGGATATAAAAGTATTTTGGCCAACATTGAAGACTTTTTATTTAACTGTTTATTGATTGTTTGAATTTCCCATCACGTACTGCAATCCCACTCATCTCACTATCCCTTCATCCCCACCCTCCCCCCCCCCCCCCCCCCCCCCAAAAGAAGTATTTTATTGTGGAAGCTGTAATGTGTCACTGTGTGTCCCACAGTATAACCTTTTGTCCACACTTCTTTGGTTGCAAGTGTTCATTGCAATGAGGCGTCAGTCTGGTTTGAGGCCTCTCGTTTCTGCTACACTATCAGCAATTTATCCTCAGGTGGACTCCTTGGATAGCCCTGTGTTGTGAAGACTTTTAACATTGATCATAACTCCCCACTCTTTGTTTGTTCTCTCTCTCTCTCTCTCTCTCTCTCTCTCTCTCTCTCTCTCTCTCTCTCTCTCTCTCCCCTTTCCCCTCCCCTTCTTACGCTCCTTTTTTTTTTTTTTTTTTTTTTGAAAGAATTATTGATCTTTTTTTTTTCTAGTTTTGCTACCGACAGTGCTACAGTTGGTCTTCCAGGGCAGCATGTTTGTAACATAACTGCAGGGATGTTTGTGACATAACTGTAAGCACCAGTGTGAACTCTGATAGAGTCACTGAAATGCCTGTGCATTAGTGCTCTTCGGAACACCCAACCGTACTTCTCTTTCCCCCCCTTCACCAACAGCTTCCAAACCCTCAACTCGGTCCACGTCAAATCTATGTGGTGCTCTGTGATAAATCACTGATGAGCAGCCAACAATGTGTTACAGTGGTGCGGGCCCTGAACATTGATGAATGTGACTGTTCCGGAATGAACAAAGGCCAGCGTGTGATGTATGGTAGAGGCCCCTCCACTGCATTAGATAGCTTTGTTCATGCTCCCAGCCTCTCTGGGTAGAATGCTCTCTTTTCTTGGGTTAGCAGGAACCTCGGCTAATTGTTTAACCGAGTCTTTGGTCTGTCCGAGGTAGGCCTAAAACAGGGATGAAATCAGTGCTTTTGAAAGACTCCATTCTTGTCTTTGGGGATTCCTGCTGGCCCATATGGCAGCTACAATAGGCAACCCAGCAAGGGGGCCTATTGGGTGAGGGTTTGGTGGACTTCAGTGCCAAAGTGTTTTGGTTGTATTATGTCTTCCTCTTGTTTAGTCCAATTGGTGGTGATTCTGCATTTGACAGGTATTTGTAAGAGACAAAGTGACATAGTGTCATGCCTCTCTTCGTCCCTTCCCTATTATCACTCTTTTCATGAGTCTTTTGGGGGGCCCATTTCCTATCGTAGCACTTGTTCTTCCATATTACTTAAAGCAACTAAAATATAAAGAGAACCGAAAAGTATATTTTTACCTATTATCCATCAATACAACAATACATTTGTGTAATTTGTCAAGAAATGGAGAACATATTTTGCAAACAATATAATTTAATTGTATAATATAAATCACTTTATTTTTTTAAAAATGCAAATCAACGTTTTAAATTAGAACGGTATGTACAATGGTGATAAAATAACAAATAATAGCCGGGTGTGGTTTCTCATGCCTTTAATCCCAGCACTTGAGAAGCAGAGGCAGGCAGATCGCTGTGAGTTTGAGGCCAGCCTGGTCTACAAAGCAAGTCTAGGCCAGCCAAGGCTACACAGAGAGACCCTGTCTCAAAAAACAAACAAAAAAGACAAATAATAGTTATTTTTATTTATTTTACATAAGTGACATTTTGTGGTTGCCACGTCTTTTAAGTTATACTTATTTTTAATTGGTACATAAAAATATAAATTGTACATTTGATTGACAATATGACTCATAATATTGTATATGTGTGTTGTAGAGTATTTCAATTAGGTTAAATATTCATAATTTTTATAATAACTTCCAAAATCTTTTTGCTCTGTAGGTTGTCCCAGCTGAAGGAGGTATTAATATAGGTTTTTACTTGGTATTTTTTTCTCTCCCAAGGTAGAACCAAATTTATATTAGATTGATCCTTAGATTCTACAATAAAACAAACCTCACATTTATAGCAAAGAAACTGAGATTCAGTTGTGTGCTGAAAAGAACAAACATTTTATCAAAACTTTACCCCTATTTATTCCTATAACCCACCAGAACTTTTACAATCCTTTATTTCCATTTCATGAGAAGGGACATGAAGAAAGAGAATGTGTCCAGATTCAGCTAGGGAGATTCTGCCGACGGAATTAGGAATGTCTTGTGGTTTTATGTATACTAATTCACCCCTGTGCTTCCCTCTATTCAATGAGAGCCAAGTGTATCCAGATCCCAGGGGGAAACTCTGCCATTCACAATGCCTTCTGAGAGGTCAATTTTAGTTTTGCACTGTAGAGAAGAGGTTACTTTTATCCATTAAGGAAAAAGGTGTAGCTGGACTTTTGCAAGTTATGGGTTATTTTCCCTCCACCTTTTATCCTTCAGTTTTACCCCCTATAACTTGATAGGAGAGAAAGAAAGATAGAGGGGAGAGAGCAAAATAGATATCCTTGAATCTAATTTCTTTCTTCTTGTTTTTTCTTTGAGCATAACTACTAACAAACTGTAACCAACCCTCCTGAACAACCAATAACCACCAAACCCTCTGAATGACCAACAACCAACAACCCCACCTATTGGGGCTCTAGCATTTATATGCCCACTGACGTTTTTCCAGAGTTCCAAATATCACAAGATCACAGAAGCAATGTGCAGCTGGCAAAACCATGCCTCAGTTAGAGCACGAGGCAATCCATAGTCAGCCGCTTTGAAGCAGCCCCTTATCCTCACACCTGGGGTTGGAATGAAAACATCTTATAATATTTTTGTGTTTTTTAAAGAATCCAGTGTCCCAGAGTTCTCACTACAAAAATGAGCTAAGTTTTCCTTTGTGAGTGAAGGATTCATTCACTGTTTTAACATTAAAATTATTAGCTTAATGAGACCGGTAGTGAGTTTTTTTTTCTTTAGTCTGTACAAGAAATAACTTGACTAGTGTTAATATTCCAGGCATGGAGTTAATATTAAAAATATCTTATATATGATACCTGGCAGTGTTTCTGTGACAAATACATTCATAATTTTAACATTAGATGTTAAGAAGGAATGTCTAATAAGCTGTGCTTACCTAAATGAGAAGACATCACAGGGATGGGGAGAGGGAGCCATCTTTGGTCCTTCCTGGGAGAGGTTTCCATTTCATGAGATCTTGAAACATAGCAGAGGGGAACGCAGGGACAGTTTGGTTACTTAATGACATAGAGGAAGGAGTCGGGTACCACCTTAGGAAAGGGATGGTGTGGCATGGGGACACTTAGAGAGGCAGGGGAAATAAAAGATGAAGAAACTAGTCATATCTTGGGATAGCTAGATCACTCATTTAGACATGAAAATTGAGAGAATTAAGTTGCTTAAAAACACCAACTAAGGTACTCAATAAAGCACTCAATAAAGTTTTTGTCTCCTCAACTGAGCTAGTGAAACTCTTTAGTCTTACATTCTAACTCTGAATGATAATAATGACGATGATCAATACTTTTCGTGTGGTAACTAAGACCACTCTACTCCACTGGGAACGTAATGTAGAATTTCACAGATCCCCATTGTTGGACCACATAGCACAATGCAGCCTATAGTATGTTCCTGCTTTATAGGAGGGTAGCAAGACTGTATATCTTGCCAAGTTGACTTTGTGGTGAGTGTAAGGTGCAATCTTTGCAGAGTAGATGAATCATTCTTTTAGAATTCACGTTCGAAGCATTATTCTATCTTAACCATACATATCCACATCTAAATAACTAAGCTACTGAATAACCCAGCTATACTTTGTATCAGATTTGTTTAGCGTTGTTATTCTTTCTTTCTTTCTTTTTTTTTTTTTTCTTTCTTTTTTTGGTTTTTCAAGACAGGGTTTCTCTGTGTAGCCTTGACTGTCCTGGACTTTGTAGACCAGGCTGGCCTTGAACTCACAGCGATCCACCTGCCTCTGCCTCCCGTGTTCTGGGATTAAAGGTGTGCACCACTACTGCCTAGCTTAGGGTTGTTATTCTTTATAAGATTTTTAGGCCTCTTTTCAAATGATTTATTTTTCAAAAATGTTCTTTATTCTTTTATGTGTTGTCTACTCACTAACATTTATTGACCCCCACTTTGGACCATGTGCCTGACTGCCAAGTGGAACAATCAGTGTTTAAAGTTATTAAAAGGATCCACATATATTTAACAAGGGACTCTGACCATTTTCTCCTGGTATGTTTTTCTGAGATGTCTTATGTTCTTGAATTTACTCTAAGTGTAATACAATAAATAAAGCCAGGCATGCTACCTTTTCATTTATTTTAAATTGTGGACTTGTTTGTTATTTTATTGCCTTACATTATGGCATGCTAATTTTGTCAGACTCTAGTTGGAGTGGCTGTTCTCCATGAAATCAAATACACAGAAGAAACTTACTTTAGATATCAACACTTGTTTAATAGCAGGTGTTGCATTAGCTTCTTATATCTATATTCGCTGCAGTAATGAGTTCCCATATGTTTAAGAATGTACTTTGTCTGATTTCTAGTATCCGCCGAACTGGTGGACGTGCTATATTCATGTGTTTTAAGGAAAACAAAGTCCCTTCTCTAGATACTTATCAGTTTTGTGGCTCAGAGATATTTTTAGTTTTATTGTATATGATTCGGGATTCTAAATATAATTTAACTTTTTTCTTTAAGTAACTTTCAAATAATCAGAATGTCATATCTATGGATCTTGAACTGTCTCTGAGCAGTTCCACATTTATACATTTTCAAGTCTTGGAAAAAACTGGACACTTTCCTTATCACTTCATTTAAATTCAGCATTAAAATCGCTATCATATCCAAACTAAAATAGCAATCTTAATTTTGGTGAATATTTTCTTTCTCTTGTCACTTAGGCTTACATTTTATGCTTTCCTCATTTCCGTCAATAGCAGAGCTTTAGAACTGACTCTAGCACAAATTATAAAAACTACCTACAGCTATTTCTTATTGTAGCCTCTAAATACTGAACAGGAATGAAGAATAAGCACACTGGCAGTTGAACATAGTTGTATCAGTTTCCAAAATAATGAGGTTACTTTGCCATGAAACAATTAACCAAAATGTTCTATAACATACTTTTATATAAAACTGTTTTCGTAATACCGTTTTTCAATATTATAAATTTCAATTTTAATAAATTGAAAAAGAACTCATTTATATTACATAAAACTGCTAAATGGTTGTGAACTACTCCCCGCCCTCCCCCATGCCCTGTGATTGAGAGGTATAGCAAAGTCCATTTACGGTTAGAAATAAATTTTTCTAATGTGATTTTTTTGTGTGAATATAAAACCTAATTATGAAGGACTGCTTTAATTACTTTAATGTTGATTGTTATTTGTATTTAATCTTGGATACAAAATTTGTCATTCATTTGCTACTTCAAAGTGGTTGATATTTCACTTCAATTATGATAATTAGGGCCTGATGAGTTTCATGTTTTTAAAGTTAACTTTTTGATGAATATCAAGCTATTATATAAATATTTTTGTTAAGATAAAAGTGATTATACGCGGGAATGTATACATCTGCGTTCCAGTCCAGTGAGCATTGAGAGAGATACATACCCGTGGAACTGTAACTCCCTTCAAAATAAAGAATCTGTATATCACTCCAGATATTTCTTAATTGCTTTCCCAGAAAGCCATTGCGCGCGCGCACGCACACACACACACACACACACACACACACACACACACACACACACACGTGCCTGCATGCTGTAATAAATCAGTGTTTTCTCTTCTTTTACTCCATATAAATAGAGTTATTGAGTGTGTACTTTTTGTGTGGCTTCTATCACTAAACCCAATTGTGGAGTTCATCTGTGAGTCTGCCCATCAGCACTTCATTCTTTTTTTTTTTTTCCTTTGCCAAGTGGAATTCCCTTGTATGAATATATCACAATTTGTTTATCCATTCTTCTATTAATGGATTCTTGGCCTCTTTCCAGGTGGCTCTATTATGAATATGCTGCTAGAAATATTTTACAAGTATTTTTATAGACATATGTTTTCATTTCTTTCAAATAAACAGTTTGGAGTAGAATTGGTGGATTGTATTTTAAGTGTATGTTTCATTTTATACATTTTGGCCAAATAATTCCCCAGAGGAATTGCAGCATTATGCTCCTACCAGCTGCATGTGGCTGCCAGTCAATGCTCATCTGCAGTGTCCATCTCATTTTAGGAAATGATGTGATTTGAATCTCTGTCCCCTCTAAAACTTACGGTGAGATTTACTCGCTATTCATTTTAAGTGTCACAAATGGAGACCTCTGAGAAGTGGTTATGTAGAAAGGACTTCACTCTTATGCCTGGATTTGATGCATTCATAGAAAGGACTTAGGGAGGTATGCTCAGATCTCTCCCCGCTTCTCCCATGTTGCCTCCCTCCTTCCTGTTCTGTCTCTCTTACTCCCTTCCTTTCCTCCCTCCTTGCCCTTCCACCTTGTGTCACAGGAAGTTGCGGCAAGAAGGCGCTTGACCTTAGCCCTCCTACCCCCACAGAACCCCGAGCCAATACATCTCTGTTCGTTGTGAAGTCCCTGGTCTCTGCTGCTCTGCAGTAGCAGCACAAAGCTCACTTACCATCCCAGCGAACAGTCCTTTTCAGTAAGACCCAGTTTCTGCTGCTCTGCTGTCTCTTCATGTGAAACTTTAAAGCTACACATGGGTCATTCATAGGACTTCAGTGACATGTCTGTTCCGGTGGATTACAGGGACATCGGGGACATTATGATCTTGCTTTGTAATTCATAATGACATAAATGATAACCTCCATGTTATACATTTTTTGCTTAAAATGGTTTTCAAAAAGAAAGAAGATAAAAATTCTATGCAGTATATTTGTAGTTTTTACTTTGAAGTGCTTTTCGTTCTTCTTACAGTTTCTTTATCTTAAAGAGGCACGTTGGGATTTACCGTGCTTGGCAATCTTTCAACTGTGGGAAGTTTGTACCTGTTGCTCTTTTATTGTTTGTTTGCTGTTGTTTGTTACATCTGTGTGTTGATACGGTAATATCTAACTGTCCCCTGATTTTCACTGCTTTTGAAGCACACTTAGGAAAATTATGCCTTCCCTTTTCTCTAGTTTCCTACCAGGCTGTTTGTTTAAGTCATATTTTTAGCACTTTGGTTCATGAGTCTAGACTTCAGTTTCTATTTGTTGTGTTATAGTTCATTAAGTTTCTTGGGGCTTTTAGTTCTTACTCTTTTTATTTTTTCTACTTCTACTTTCTACTACTTTTGAAAAGTTGACACTATTTCATGGATTTTATTTTATTTTCATTCATTTCTTTTGAAATTCATTTTCACACACATTTAGGTCTTTCATTATTATCTCACAATAATATTCATGAATATCTATACGCATTTTACTTGTTTTTTTCCTTTCTTCTCCACTTTGTATAATTTCTTGAAGTCAATGTTCAGATTCACCCACTTTTACCTGCTTTATTTTTAAAAGATTTATTTATTTATTTTATGTATATGAGTGTTCTATCTGCATGCATACCTGCATGCCAGAAGAGGGCATCAGATCACATTATAGATGGTTGGGAATTGAACTCAGGACCTCTGGAAGAGTAAGCAGTGCTCTTAACCACTGATCCATCTCTCCATCTAGGTGTTAAATGTTGGGAGACTTGGAACATCTTGTATGTGACTTATTTGGAGGAGTTTTCCTCCTTTGTAGCTATGATGAAAACATTACTTTCCAGTCTTTCTATCTTACACTAGTCATGCTATTTATCCAGAACTCTTGGTTGAGCTCTTGCTCACTGTTTCTGTCTTGGAGGTAGCAACTGTGCAAAGTTGAACTGATGCAAATGTCTAGGACCATTTTCCTAGAGGTTGCAGCCTCATCATCCCCCACCCAAGTCCCATAATGCTTCACTACGTTTGGAAGCTTTATTTTACCCTTGTATTTTAGCCATCTGTGGATATGCTATTTGTAATTTACCCACTTGGCTATTACTGAAGCTAGAAATAAAACCACATGTCTCACATTGTTGTTTGTGTCTCAACTTGATCCTGCCTTGCTTTCTCCTAATAGTTTTGTTTCCACAGGCTTTGTTTCTCAGGTTCAAAATGTCCCTTTATATAAAAAGGAAAGGAAAGGAATTAAACCATTTGCTTAGGCTGCATAGAAAATAACTTCATAGTTCATATAAATGTTAGAATTATAAGAAAATATTCTGATAATTAATGATCAAGCTCAATAAAAGAATTTGAAGCACCTCTCCATGGAAAACAAAATATCTGGCTTCTCTTCTTGAATTTACCATCATCAAGAATGAGGAGTCCCTTTCTCTGGTGTGTGCTGCTACCTGCTTGGTGCATTAAGCAGTACATTATTCTGAAAGGGGTTCAAGATCAGGGTGTTGGTTAGGTCTTAACACAGCATTTCCTTGGTGGAAGGAGGGACAGAGAGTAAGGAAGAAGAGAGAAAATAAGGGAGAAAAGGAGGTGGATAGAGTGATGAGGGAGGAGAGATAGCGATAGATAAATGATAGGTAGGTAGATAGATAGATAGATAGATGGATAGATAGATAGATAGGTGATAGAAGCACATGATATGTGAGATAGATAGATTGATAGATGATTGATAAATGGATAGATGATGATAGATCAATGATTGATAGAAAATAGATGATAGATAGATGGATAGACAGACAGACAGACAGACAGGCAGGCAGGTGCATGTCAGAACATATGCAAGATCTTTCTTACAACAATATCAACGCCCCCCCCCCCATGGAGTTCCATCCTCATAGTCTCATGTGATACTAACTTCCTTCCAAAGCCCATATTTCTAAAAAGTGTCACATTGAGTATTAGAGTTTCTGCATGTGAATTCTGGGTGCACATATATGTTCAGGACATAGGAGAATTATTTATTTTTTAAATAGCTATCAAACACTTAGTTTAACTAAAATGAAAAAGAAAAAGAAAAAAAAGAAAGAAAGAAAGAAAGAAAATCTCAGCCCTGGATCTACAACAGTGAACAAAGCTGAAAACATCCCTGCCCATACACATCTAATATTCCCATGGGAGGTGGAGATTCCTATTACACAAGTAAGTAAAACACACAGTGAGCTAGGCTGTGATGAGTTCTTTGCAGGGAGCATAGAGTTAAGAGTTATAAGGGGTGCAGTGGGCACAGAAAGGGTTCCCTTTAAAACAGTTCCTCAGGCCTCACTGTGAGGGTGACATTTGCGTAAAATTTTACATTAGTGAAGGATCCAGGGAGACAGAAGGAAGAGCAGGGACAAGTTAAGGCTGTCATCTCTTCAGCAGCTTGGCTTTCATCAAACTCTTATTTCTGCCAATCTGTTCTCTTTCCCATTTTATAGTATATTGTTAATTTTTCAGCTTTGTCTGTTCCTTCTTCTATTGTTTTTCTTTTAGCTGACTGCCTTTCTCTACTTTTTCCTTGGAGTTATTATTGTGTATGTATGTGTGTGTGTTCCTTCAATCCAAACGAGGTTCATGCTGTTATGAACACACAGTTCCCAAGCAAGAATCAAAACCCCATATTGTCAAGCTGCCCAACTGGCACTCAACATGCCAGTCTCTGCTCCCGCCAAATTGCTGACTTCTAACATTTCTGCCCAGATAGGAAGAAACATCCTGCACGCATCATGCACTGAAAGACTATGTTTGCCTTAAAGGAAAAGCACTTTTGTGTTCATATGCTCTCATGCATATGTGTGCTTCCTTCTGGTCATGGCTCTCTTGAGACCGTCAACTTGGTGTGTTTAGTTTAATTTTAGAAATCTGTATACAGTAAACTTGGGAATGTAATTTAATTTGGAAAGAAGGAATGCTTGTAGCCCCAAGCATTCCACTAATAGGGTTCTCTGGCATATGTGAAAAAAAAATGTGCTATCTTGGCTCATCCTTAATTCTTTTGGAAACTTACAAAATTTAATCAAGCAGGCACATTTTGGGGGAAAAAATTAATGTAAATTAAATGTGACAGGAAGGAAGCAAATCACTGTTTTAGCAAATGTGCTTAGAGACACTATTTTGTAATTGACTTCATTGATAACCATGTCTGAAAGCTTTGGGATAGTTTCACCTTAAAGCTGCAGCATCCACCAAGGTGAGATTCTTTCTTTTACAAAGCTGCTCTCTGTGGAAGGCAGACTCCAGCATTGCCTATTCATCTGTGAGCCTTTGTGCGTAGCGAATGCATCATCTTGTCTGGAGGAGACTAGAAAGCACTGTGCCCATTAGAGGACCCATTGTTTACATCCACGTTACACCTAGTATGACACCCAAGGAACATCGAGGGGTGGGCAGCCATTCTTTCAGATGACTTGTGGATCTTAAATCTATCTTAATGTACTAGCCAACTGTTTTATGACTGCTCACAGGAATCTTTATCAACTTGTACAGTTTCCATTGTTTTGGGAGGTGGGTTCACCGTGACCTGAGACAGAGCCCGGGCTCATTTCTCATCAGGCAGAGCAGCACTGCAAAATTGATCTAAGCTTCTATATGTCTTTGAAGTCAGGACAAGAAAGGAAGCCAGAGGGCTTTATGAAATGTAAAGAGCTACTGTTTCGAGGCAGAGAGAAAGCTTCTATAGCATGTTTGTTTGCTGACTGTGCTCGTTTTTAAAGTTTGAAAACGGGCGCTTACATTTAACTCAACTGACATGATAAAAAAAAAAAAAAATGACGTGTTTGTGTGTCCTGAGTGAAATAAAGGGGTGTTTGAAGTTAGCTTTGTTTTGGGTATTATCATTAGCTGTTTGATGTGTGGCCACAAATCAGCATCTGCTGCGTTGTCATAGCTCCTACCATAGCTGAAATCTGATTCCACTATGATCAGACTAGACACTGAAAACCTGCACACCTACAAATTCAATTTTTTTTTTTAATCACTGGCTTACCAGCAATAAAGTTTTAGCATCTCAATCTCCAGGAAGAGGATATTATATTTAGTTAAATCAAGCTTATCTGGCGTCATATGCTTTCGGTTACTGAATTTGTTGAAGATTTTGTTATTTTCACTGTGAGAAAGATGTTATAGGTTAAAATATTTTAAGTTATTCTGAACATATAACAAAAGAAAGTATTTAATTGGTTAAAACAGCATTTTCAAAAGAACTAAGTGGTGTCAGAAAAAATTTCTGAGGTCTCAGGTTCTCTTGGGTGGGAGGCAAAGATTCCAAGAAATGCAATGTGTGACACTTACCTAAAACTTAAATGTATTTGTGCAACACAATCTCTTCACAATCAATGCCCTAGAGAGATAAGAAGTATCAGTCCTGGCAGAAGACATAAGAGTACTGAAATTGCAATTTTTACAGAAATTTTGGAGGAAGCTGAGGGTTTGGTTTGATGATGCAATTCAAATCGGTAGCCACTACTGCACAAACAGCCTTCAGTGCTTTGGCTTACAACTTAAGAGAGCTGGGTGTGGTGGCAAAAGGCTATAATCTCAGCAGCTGGGAGAATGAAGTCTGAAAATAAGCAAATTCCAAGCCATCTGTGCTAAATAGGGACCCAGCTTCAACAACAACAAAACTAACAGATCAAACCCCACAAATATTTAGGAACAGTTTGAGCATCCTACGAATTAGAGGCATGAGCCAATTTTACCCAGGTTGTAGGTAACCAGGTGCTCCTCACTGCCCCCCCCCCTTGGTATACTGTACAACTATGGGATGGAAGGAGATCCAGCAAAGGACTGCTGTAATAGTCTGATAAATCACAATCTGGCTTTAACATATACATGTGGGATACTCTTCGGTGTTCTATTCTCCTGTCTTCTACCTTAAAGTGTGCAGGCAGGGGATTGCCCAAGTTATATGAGTGTACCTGGATAAAGTTAGGCGTTTCATAAACTCCCTGTGTAGAGCATTGAATAGGATATATAAAGAAACTCGGAAGCTCTTTGGTGTTCTCTATCACTGAAGTCTGCCTTCTCCTAACTCTCCCTATATTAATAACATGTGTCTATATGGCTTTTTGCCTTTACAGAAATATAATCATACTATGTGTATTGTTTTATGCATCTTTTCTCAAAGTCCACATTATCCTATTGAGATTCATAAATATGGTGGAAACTCTGAACCAATAATTTCATCCTCTGAGTTTTAGACTTTTCATTCACAAAATAAATGGTTTACTTGTACTCTAAAGTCTCTTCCAAACTAAATTTTATTAAATAAAATCTAAAATAAATCATATAGAAAAGAAAGAAATGTTTAGGTGGTATGACATGCAAGTAAAACATGCAGATTCTATAATATACTTAAAGGGAACTTTAGGCTAAGTCATTAAAACATTAGAATAGTGAAGAATTGTAGTCATTTTAATATTCCCTGCCTGAAGACAAACAGGTGTAGTCAGAGCAGGCGTTGCTGTAATGGGCACTTAGCAGCGAGGCATGTGGAATATCAGTACATTTTATGGATATCTAAATTCCATTGGGCCACCTACGTGATTATTTTCCTTTAACTTACAGAAGTAGAAAATCAAAACCTTGAAGCCCATTGTCCGAGAAGAAAATCTGTTGTAGGTTAGCACGTGTTTTGTTTTAGCAGTCAACCATGGAGAAAAACAGGTGAAAGGAAAGGTCAGAAGAATGGAAGTGACATTTTATAGGGTAAAGAGAACAGGATTTTTTTTCTAAAGCGTCTGGCCAAAATACAGGAGGGAATTGAGTGCATAAATAGGAAGGGGATGCTTGAGGAGGGCCGGGAGGAGAAAGATGGAAGGAGAAGACCTGGGAAGAGATACGCTGACTGTGGAGTAGTGGGGACAAGGCAGTGTGTACCTTCCCCTGGAGGTGACAGAAAGGCTCCATGGAGAAGAGGCATTTGGCAGAACATTCGGCAGGATGGCCGTCTGCTCGAAATGTCAGCTCAAAACAGCTTGTTGTGTTTTGAAGTAAGAGAGGGTGTGAGCTGGAAGGCGAGCGCAGAGGCAGAAGGGAAGCCAGTACACAATGGGCCTTGCCTTTGCTGGGTGATCACGTGGTTGCTGAACAGCAGAGGAGTCCAGGATCCAACCTCTATGGTCAGTCTTCACTCCATCCTGGTTTTGGCAGGGATTGGATTTCGTATCTGTCTTTTTGCTCTTTCTTTTAATATTTCCAAGGAAAGGCACTGCATAACCATTGCTTTTCCTATTTGGAATCATGTGGTTGCCCTTGTTGCACAGGCACCTCCAAATATTGCCCTGCATCTATATTTTAAAAAGGAACAGGCTTGTTGAAACTGTTGTTAATATTTGGGAACCTTAAAACCAAGGATAAGAGCCGGACATGGTGGCACATGCCTTTAATCCCAGCGCTTGGGAGGCAGAGACGGGGAATCAGTGTGAGTTCAAGGCCAGCCTGGTTTACAAAGTGAGTCTAGGACAGCCAAGCCTACACAGAGAAACCCTGTCTCCAAAAAACAAAAAACAAACAAAAACAAAAACCCAAGAATAAGAAAAGATAGCCAATATCCACTCTTTGGCTTTGCTTATTTTGAAACAGGATCTGATTCTGCAGCTGAACTGCAACCCACTCTGTAACCATGGGGGTTTCTGTGTCCTCAAATTTGCTACAGTGTATCTGTTCATCCTGAGGAATGCTGGGATCACACACAAGGGCCACAATGCCTGGATTTTTAAAAAATCCACTTTTCCATCTACTATTATTTTTAAAGAGATGAGCAAATAAGGCTCAAATGCATATAAATATCAAATTGAATTTACCCTTAAATCCACGTTATTGTTACTTATTGTCCCTTCATCTAAGAACGGTGGAAGGGTTAAACTTCATAGCCTGTATTTGTGTGTTTATTTTATTTCCATTTGTTCAGTACCCATTAAAAGTATAATATTACATTGGTAACTCTTTTTAAAATGTCTGGTAACTTCTCTTATTGGATGACCATAAAACAATTTAAATGGAATTTCTACTTAAACAACTGGAAAATATTTCTCTTTCCACCCTTGCCTCTTTTTACTGTGTGTCTGCTGGGCTGTGGACTTTGTGTAATCATAAATAAAACCTGGCAGTTTTTATTCCCGGTGAGGATGCATTTTCAAAAGCATATAAAGGAAGAGTATAGAAAATAGGGGTTCCAGCTAGGAAATTAGCTCATTATGGTAAAATGCAGTGAACCAAATGACTTACTCATATATATGATGCTGAGCTCCTAAAAATAGACTTTTCAAAATTAGACAATAAAAGAAAAATGCTATTCCTTGTTTTTATTTGTCATTTTAGTGGCATTTTTATTATTTCCTTCAAATGTTTTAGTGCCGGATATAAGTACCTCCATCCATGAGGCTTGGCCTTTCCACTGAAATAAAGGGAGAACTCCGCTTGGAGAAAGAAGAGTTCATGGGCTGGAGAGATGGCTCAGTGGTTAAGAGCACTGCCTGCTTTGGAAGCTAAAGAACCAGGGTTCAATTCCCAGCAACTGCATGGCAGCTTACAACTGTCTGTAACTCCAAGATGTGACACCCTCACACCAAGTCACATAAATTAAAATTAAATAAAATATTTTTAAAAGGAAAGAAGGAAAGAAAGAAAGAAGAGTCCGAGAGGTACATTCACTGAAGGGATGCTCCCAACACGCGCTCTGTACATCCCACCGACCTAGGGATGCTCAACAGCACCTGTGAATGCTCCAGCCGTCTTTGCTCTTCATACATTGCTCAGAGTCCTCTCGTCAATATTTTTTCCACTATTAGAGAAACAAATAAACTCATCTCTTCTGGGATTAATTTGCCCCAGCCTGAAGCAATGAGCCTCCACTGGCAGCCGCTCCTGAGCTGAATAAGCAGCCTCCCCGCATCTGTTGACAATATGAAATCACTGCAGCCGCCAATATTCATAAGGAATGGCCCCCACCTTCCAAGGGTGGGGGGAACAGCAGTCGATAACCAGCAGAGCCCGAACATTGGAAGAACAGCATATAATTCCACATCCTCTGAGCTGTATTTAAATGAAGGCTTTTTGCTTCTTGGATCCGAATGTGGAGAATCTGTGTAGACCTAATTTTATTTAAAGGGGCCTAGTTATATAGCTGGTTTGGGCTGAAAATGCCTGAAGTTATTTCCAGCTGGACATGGTTCTGTCTTATGAAACCCTGACATAAATAGCTGCTCATTCGCAGGCCAGTTCCTCCTGGTAGGGAGTGCTGTGATTGAAACAGGGACAGAAAAGTGGGGAAAGACCCAGGTTTCAAGGTGCATGAGTGTTAGGATAACAGTGGTGCAAGTTAACTGACTTTCTTCTTTACAGTGCATTTAATTTAAATGCAAAGCATCTTTCTTCCTGCATGGTTTGTAACAATTTAGGTGGTTTAGGTGATTTATTTGTATCCTTCATTAATGAGTCTGTGGTGATGGTTGGTATGATTTATTTATTTAGAGTCAGGGTCTTAAGTAGTTCAGTGCCCCATCCTGCATGGCCTGATCTTGTAAACCTGACTTGGTCAACAGTAGAATGGGTAAAGGAGAAACATACACACAGAAAATCTGGGAGTGGGTGAGCTGTGCTCGCTCTGATGGAGGTATCTGCTATGCAACCCAAAAACTCTAGGTCTGCATTGTGTACAACTCAAGAATGAAGGCTTAGCGTGTCTGCATGGGAATAGTTCAGGCTATAAACATCCTTGAGAAAAGTAGCTGTGGTTGGTATCGGATATATCATAAGGTCAATTGCTCTGCAACACTTGTGCTAGTATCATGAAGGCTTTGTCATTTCCATGGGTTTTGGGCATTGGGGTACTTGCCATGGCCTGACCCATGGCAACAGCACAAATTCACTCACGACTTCACCCACTCTCCACAGCCTAGTATGGCTGGAACTTCAGGGCTCTTGACTCCACCTGCTGTGCAAGTCTTTTGCAGTGCTAAAGACTCAACCTAGAAATTTCATGCATGTTAAGGAACTACTTTCCTAACTGAGCTACATCCCCAGCTCCCTAGAACTTTCATTTCATCTATCTATCTATCTATCTATCTATCTATCATCTACCTACCTATCTATCTATCTATCTGCCTATCTATCTTTCTATCTTGGTCTGCATGAAGAGGGCAACGAGGTACCTCTTTTCAGCAAGAGAGACTGCAGTTGTGTATGTATCTCACCTGGCTTTACAAAGGTAAAACATCTCCAAGGACACTTCTTTCTGATCATGAAGTACAGCAGAATAGGACTGCACTTGTTTTGTAGGTGAACTTAATTGATGGCACCTTAAAAAGCTATTAGATATTAACTTCCTGGCTCTAGTTTGTGCGATGGTGTGAACTTATATTGTTAGAGTGCATAATGTTTATAGTCCAAAATGATTTTACTGTGAACAATTGACCAGACAGGAAGAGCAGTCCTGCGCTATCTTTTGACTTCTGCATTAACTCAAAGCAATCAGTTGAACTAAGGTAATTCAGTGAAGCTTCTGTACTTTAATGGATGTAGGCCTAATATATCAAAGGTTCTATTTTATATGTAATACAGGGTTATGTAGGACTTAACTATCGCTCTGGTGGAATGGCTACAACTTATTTCTTTGCTTTCAGAACAGTCTTGTTTTCTCATTGGCTCTCTGTATTCTAGAACCAAATCCGTACATGTGGTACATGTTGTAAAAAGGCGTTCTGTACATTGCTGTTTAACTTATTAAGATCTGATTCATGTGATGCCAGGTTTGTCCTCTGGCTTGTGCTGGGGCAGGGGCCCAAGCCATGGAAGATAGGCCCATTCCCAAGAAGAGTGCAGATAGCTCAGGTCTGTGGGATGGTTCAGTCCAGTCGTCAGTGCTGGACGCAAAGAGCTGTTTTGAACTACCTTTACATTGTTCGTTTTTAGTTTATTTAGTGTTTATTCATTTACTAGCTTTTTTCAATGGAGTGGTCAAAGGGGGCATGTGCTCAAACATACTAGCAAGCAAAGCATCTGTGGTCCTAATTTCCTAATTAGATACCATGCACAGATGATATTTAGATCATCTTTTAAAAGAAATGAAAATATGTGGTAATGATGTTCATGAGTTTCTATAAAAAAAAAAAAAGATGCTATTTAAGTCTTACTTATGTTTGTTCAACTTCCAATATAGGTCAAGCCATGGGTAGGGAAAGATATTTCAAATTTAAAACTTAACATAGATGTATACCCAGCCTGCTTGTAGGCACGACTCATATGAAGATATACAAGCTTTCCCTGTCTCCCTGTACCAACATAGATCAAGTATATGCCATTATTTTTGGGAGAATGTCTTACAGGGAAGTGATAGTTTTCCTCAAAAGATTTTTTTGAAATACTTGCAGCACATTCTCCATTTAGGTCCTGTATCTTTCTTATGAAGCACAATTTAGTTTAAAGAAGCAATCTGTTATGCACGGTGTTTAATCTCACTTCACCTGTAAGCAACTACTTAGGGGTTGTAGTCATCATGGTCTACCTAATTCGGTGTGAACTTTCTTGTGAAACTCCCATTGTATTACTGATGGTTTATGAAAATAAAAGGGTGAGATGGTAGATTAAAGTCGGCTCTGTTATTCTCTGTATCTTAAATATGATGCTGTTAGTGTTTTGTCAGTGAAAAAGTAACAGGCCTATTTTGTTGGGGCTACTTGTTTTAAAAGTAATTAAAGTCCAAGGGCCTGTTACACAATCATCTAAAATCACACTGTTCTCATCTTCTGAGTCTTCTCCAGCGTCCATGTCACTTAGACACGGGGTCTTGGAGGGTGCCTGTAAGCTGCAAGATGTGTCTGGGTGTAAATTGCTTGGCGTGTGACTAAGCTGGATTATTCAGCACTGTTCGTTCCTTAGTGTTTTTAACAGAACATTCTTACGGCAAAACCACGGAAAGTTGAACAAACAATGGTTCTCCAGCAGAAACCGTCACAGCCATCTGCGAACTTTAGTCAGGTAGAGTCAGGAGATGTAAGGACTGTCTGTCTCATTGCTGACTCAGTAATGCGTCAGAAACCAGAAGCTTGGACACATTTGTACACCTTCCCCATGTATATAGCACCCTCATTGAAACAGTTTTAGTATGAAACAAAACGGGGAAAATAAAAACTATTTGGGCAATGGAATGTAATTGCTATATTTTCAGATATGTTGTCTTAACATATTATTTTGCAACATAATGACTTATTAGTGATTCCTCTATATAAACACCTTTAAAGAATATTCAACAGTTGACTGTCAAGAGGGAAAGAGCCCTTTGACCTCCTACTTAGCAGCTGTTTCCAGCTCTGTAGAGGTAGAATGGATTCACTGATCACATTTCTAAGTAAAGTTCTATTTGGAAGTATGCAAGGGTATATCCTTCACTTAAAGGATTCAACATTAGGCTGGCTTTACTTTTTAATGTTTTTGCTCATAGTTATTTGTTTTGATTTGTGTGTTTCTATGTATGTGTGTAGGTACACATGTGCCAAGGTGTACTTCCAGAGGTAGATTCAGGAGTCAGTTTTCTCCCGGCACTACGTGGGTTCTGTGTAACAAACCTGGGTTGTCAGGTTTGGTGGCAAGTGCCTGAACCCTCTGAGCTGTTTTGCTGGCCTGGTAATTTCTTTTCTCTGATATGCTAGAGTCCTTTTTCTTAAGTTCTTACTGAAGCATTAAAACCGCAGTGACCCTCCTACCTGTATCTCCTATGAGCCAGGGTTACACGTGACTAAGAAGATGAAGTTTCCTTAGCTTCAGTTTGAAAAATGGAGCCAAATAGGCATTGATGTCTTGGAGGGGAGTAGTGGAAGGGCAACAGGATCCCTTACTAACAGAACCCCAAACTCCCCAGTTGGCTGGACTGTGTGGATACAAGTCCAGGACTCCATACTGGGCTACCACCAAGGGCTTGGGTGATAAGCCAGTCTTAGCTTTTAAACTGCGTGCCATGGACAGAGCTGAAGTCTGTGTGCAAATAATTTGTTGATTGGCCTATCTTTGTGTGTGTGTGTGTGTGTGTGTGTGTGTGTGTGTGCACATGTGTATACACATGTGGTCATATGTGGAGGACAACTTGGAGAAATCTGTTCTCTTCTTCCACTGAGTGGGTTTTGTGGATTAACCTCTTGTTCCTAGGCATGGTGGCAAGGTGCTTTACCTGCTGGACCTTCTCTCCAGGCCTACCCAAGACCTTTTCATTATTAAAAATATTTCTTATTTTTTTAAACGTATGCCATTGTCAATTTATTTGATTTTTTTTTCATTTTCAGACTCTATTTTTATATATTTTTAAATATATTATAATTTATTCAGATTACATCCTGATTTTTATCCCTTCAATATGTGGAAATAATTTTGATTTTTAATTATAATATCTATCATTCATGGAACTTATTTTTATTGATTACTCTATTTTGAGTAACAACGCTTTCTTTCTGACCATTGTGTAACAGTTATTTCACTATTCTTATGCTATGATTACCTGTGTGTGCCAATGCTGGATACATCCTTGCTAAGTCTTGATTGTGCTCTGGCTTATATTTAGTTCACTACTATATTGTTCATTTGGGAAATGGAGTTGATTGCGAGTTGCTAACCCTGTCACTAGTAAAGAGTCAAGTCTGAATTGTGAAGGGGGTGGATAAGATGGGTTTATCAAGCTCCCTTCCCTTTTCTTCTGAATTGTTAGTTCCTAACACTTGACAGGTAAGGCCTTGATCTTTTTCCACTTTAATTCTTCTTTTAATCTCCATGTGGGACACATTTTCATGATTCTCCCTGTACTGTTTTGTCTTCCTAAAACTAAATTGTCTGAAAGGTCTGATGTTCGGAGACGGCCAGGATCCTTGGCCAGAATTCTGATAGTTTTTCAATTGGTACCATACCCTTCTCTGTAGTTTTTTCTTAGATTGCTAGTTGATTGAAAAATACTTCCATAAGCACTTCTGCATGCTTGCAGTTGGGTTTTTTTCTATGCTAGTTTTATAAAGGATAAATCAGAAAATAAAGTAACTTAAACTATTGTGGCCCTTTTCCCCCCAATTTGCTTTTATGTATAATTTGAGATAATAGAGTCTCAATAGTTTTATTTTATATCTTTATTGTAATTCTATTTCATTTGCCTTTTCCTTCCAAGCTCACTAACCTACCTTTCTCTTTCTTTCTTTCTTTCACTGTTATGTGAGTCTGCCTCCATTTTCCTAGTATAGAATTCCTACAGTTTCAGAAGGTAGTATGAATTATCTTCTGTGAGTCTATGCTGATATCTGGCCTCCCTTTCCCTTTGCTAATCAGAAACCAAGTATTTTCAAAATAAATCTCCTGATAAGGAGATAAGGATGAAATTGCTGCCAAGGTTGTTTGTGGTAGTAACTCTACTTATTTTATTTTATTGGTTTTTGTTTTTTGTTTTAAGACAAGGTTTCACTGTGTAGCCTTGGCTGTCCTGAAACTTAGTCTGTAGGCCAGGCTAGCCTCCATCTCATGGACATCTACCTGCCTCTGCCTTCTGACTGCTCAGTCCGTATAACATTCTTGCATGTATGTTTTCAGGTATGACCATTTAGTATCAGATAACCATTTGGGTTAGCTCTTTCACATAAATTGGTTTCCTAACTATATTTTTTGTTGTTGTTGTTTTGTTTTGTTTTTTCAAGACAGAAATAATCACCCTGGCTTGGAACTCATTTTGTAGACTAGGCTGGCCTCAAATTCTCAGAGATCCACCTACCTCTGCCTCCTGAGCACTGGGATTAAAAATTGTGCGCTACCATGCCCAGCTCTAAACTGTATTTCTATTATAGAGTTTTCTGGATTCTTTGTTTTATAGTATATTGACAAAGCGTAGAGGTGTTTTAATTTGTTTTTGAAATAGGATCTCACTATGTACCTCTGGCTGGCCTCAAATGCTCAACTATGTAGGTCAGAGTGGTTTTGGATGCATAGACACTAGGCAGAGGCCTAAGTGCTGAGATTAAAGAAAGGTATGTGCCACCATGTCCAGCACTGAGATGCACTTTAATGAGCAATGACCTATTTGTTTACTGCCTGAGTGTGCTAGTTCTTGTTACAACTGTTTGAGTAACTGTAAGTAATTTTCTTAATGTTGCTACAATTCATTGCGGCACTTTTAATGCCTAAATGGATGTCATAGTTTAACTCATTTCCATTGAAAATAAAACGTCAAAAACAAACAAATGAGATTTTAAGTACTGCTAGTTCTGTAAGCTTATTTTTTGTTGTCATATATCCCAGACAGTTTTCTCTCTAAATTTCCAAAGGAGTTTGGGGTGAATTCTGTATGACTTGCAAAGACAGACTGAGTTTGAATCATAGACTTGTTTTCTTGACAAAGTATCTTATTCTATGGGATATTTGTTTTCACTGTATAACTGAAGGAAAACCATCGCTCTTGGGCCGGTGGTGAGGAACATCTATAATGCCCAGCCTTCATAGAAGCTTTGTCCAGCAGCTGATGAAGACAGATGCAGAGACCCAAGGCCAAGCAGTGGGTCAAGTTCAGGAGTGCTATGGAAGAGTGGGAGGAAGGATAGAGGGCACCTGAGGAGTCAAGGACACCACAAGAAGACCTACAGAGTAAACTAGCCTCGGCCCATGGGGGATCACAAAGACTGAGCCACCAACCAAAGAGCTTACATGGACTGAACCTATGTAGCAGAAGTGTAGCTTGGTCATCTTGTGGGGCCCCTAATAAGAAGGGTAGGGGCTCTCTTTTGACTCTGTTACCTGATGCTGGCTCCCTTTCCCCTACCTTGGCTGCATTGTCTCTCCTGGGTGAGAGAGGGTGTGTTTAGTCCTCCTCTGACTTGAGATGCCAGGGAGGGTTCATAGAAATGCACTGAGAACAGGATCATCTGAAGACGCATGCGTTCATGTATTAATCTGCATTGTTTCTAACAGGGAAGGTGTTCATGAGTGCTTACCTAACCCATGTCAGACTTTAGCATTAGGGATATCTTTTAACTTTTTAATTTATTCATGTATGAGAAGAGGTTTCTTTGGTCCCAAGCATATCATAAGTAGTAATACTTTCATAGACCATCACTCTGCCTAAACACTGGGGTCTTTACCTTTGATGCTGTTTCAGCGAGGATTTCAATTCATGGGCTAAAATCTGCGAGAGTCCAGAAGCAGGATCTAACAATTTAGCCAGCTCATCTATTTTCTTTTCAAAGCAAAAGATAGGATAAAATGGGATATCTCCAGAGGGAGGGCCAAACACAGTGGCACAATAAATCCCTTCTCCTCCTCTGTGAAGCTACCTGAGTCCCCTGGGAAGTTGGGGGTGGCGCCTGTGAGGAGGAGGAGACAGGCTGACTGATTTAGAGCCCTAAAGTTAGTAGTTTAATATACGGAGGTGAGGTGTGGTTTCCCTATCTCCCTTCAGACTGTTTTGGGCAGGGGAAATGAGTTCCAGTAAATATAGCAGGATGTTAGTGTTTTTAATATTTATCTCATAAAGGAAAGAAGAAAGAATCACAGAGTCAGGTAAATCTTGTACTGTGCAAGTTTTTCCCCTGATTTTCAGGAGCAAAAGCCTCTCCTGTTTTTACTGGGGTAAAAATGCGAATAGGATCTCGATGCTTTTATTTCATAATTTTGAATTGAATCGAATCTTTAATTAGAAGACCTGAGAAGACGCATCTGTTCGAAGCCCTCTGCACCCCAGATTTTAAATATTTATCTACTTTAGATTCCTTAGAATCTAGATTCATCTACTTTAGTGAAAAAAACAGTGCTTTGGAATTCCCAAAGTCATGGGCTGTTCTGAGCCTGTTACATTCTAGCTATTGAATGAATTAGGACTTTGGGAGGAAAAGTGCCTTGACTCGTCTGGGAGTTTTCTGATAATGTCGGTGTTACAACCTGGAAACTCGCCTGCATTTGAACAGTCAATACTCCCCCGTGTCCATTCCTACAGGCTGTATTTGAAGCTAAGCAGAATGTGTCCTTCATTGTTCTTTCTTAATATAACCTCTGGGTCTTGAAGGCGGGACCTTGTTAAGAAATGAAACTGAACCTTCCCAAATATCAGACATCAGAGGGAAGGTCGTAAACCTTATAACAATAAAAGATATTTCTTTTGTCCTTTTGCAGCCTTCTAGGATTCCAAAATAGATTTGGATTGCAGCAGAGGAGGTTGAAACGAGAGCAGGGTTGGAAAGACCAGGCGAGATTTATCAAACCAGACACTGTGCCATCCCCCAAACTCAGTTTAGTTGGGAATCACTTCCTTATCTAAGCACACAGCTGGCTCTGGGAAGGTTGTCTGCATTCCCCCGGGAACTGGGTCTTCTTACTAGACTATCAGATGGGGGATGGGCTGAGAAGAAGCGTTGGGTATGCACCGAACAAGGAATCATAGAACAGTGCATGTTTGAAAACTCAGAAATTTCCCCAGGCACAGGCGCATGTAATCACAAATCTCAGAAAGCAGGGAGATCCTCAGCAAGTTTGCTCACCGCACTGAAAAAAGAAAAAAGAAAAAGAAAAAAAAAAAGAAGAAGAAGAAGAAGAAGAAGAAAAGAAAAAGAAAAGAAAAGAAAGAAAAGAGAAAAAAGAAGAGTTGCAATAAAAATGTGGTCCAGAGAGACGTAAACTCGCCTAAAGTCTCATATTGTCCCTAGCATAGCAAGTGACAAAGAAAATCTCTAGTGTCCAATACTGATGGGTCATGAATTTAAACCACGTGGAGATGGCTGTCTTTCATCCTGGTTCTGTTTTTAATATACCTGAGCTTCAAGGACATAATATTACAGTGGCAGATGGATTCATCTCACTCTCACATAGATGGATATAGAAATCCTTAAGGGCCACATCACAGTCAGATTTTTAAGTAATCAGACTGAAAAACAAAACCAGCTTTACAAATTCTTCTTTGCCATGAAATTTGTCACACATGGAATTCCTTTCATAGTACTCAACTCAATGAAAGAACAGTACATCCCCAAATTTAGCTTGCTTTGTTTACACACATTGTAAAACACGATTATAAAAGATAAAATTCAATAATCAGTGCCAATGTTGAAACTTATTTCTTCAAGTTAGACCCACAGTGATATAAACACACACACACACACACACACACACACACACACACACACACACACACGGTAAATTAAGTAGCCTTGCAAATGAAATGAATAATCAGATGAGTGAAATCAACAGTGCTCATATGTATATATGTTTAGGGCTGACCACATAGGATAACCTATCCGTATTCATCTCTGCAAGACTGATTAACTAATATCCTCTGTCTCCCTCTGTCCCTACCTCAAACCCCCTCTCCTTCCTACTTAGCAACCATTAGTTGCCGTAGCTCTTCATCTAGGGGTGAGCCCTTGTGAAATTTTCCATATCCACAGTGCCATGTCAACTGGTTTTGTCATATGCTGGCCTTCTTTAGGCGACCATACTGTTACTGTCTCCTGGGCGCAGCTCCCCTGTCATGTATAGAAGACACTGTCTCCAAGCCATCTCTTTTTTGTTTGTTTGTTTGGTTGGTTGGTTTTTCTGAGACAGGGTTTCTATGTATAACCACCCTGGTTTTCTTGGAACTCGCTTTGTAAACCGGGCTGCCCTCAAATTCACAGCGATTCGCCTGTTTAGGCCCCACCCCCCTGAGTCTGGGAGACAACTATTCAAGCCAACTATTGATTTTCTGGCACTTACACTCTTCTTCTTTCCCCTTCTACAGCGTTTCCTAAGCTTAGGTGTGGAGTTGGTATTGTAGGTATGTCAGTTGGGATTGGGCACCCACGGTCAGCTGTTCTCTGCATTCTGTTATAATCTTTATCTGCTGCAAAAGAAGGGTTTTTTATTTATTTATTTATTTATTTATTTATTTATTTTGATGACTCATGAGAGGTACAGTTGCCTGTGGGTATGTGTAGAAGTATCTAGAATACAGACGGAAATTATACTGGTTTAGAAAAGTGACAGTAGCACATTCTCTCCTATACTCCATGGAATATGTCTTTTTTAAGAAAGAGATTTGATTTTATTTTAAATTGTGTGTAGTCCTGTGGTTCTTTGGGTGGGGTATACACTTGTGTATGTAGGCACCCCAGGAACCTAGGGGTGTCAGAAGTCTAGGATTCAAATCACCTACAGCTGAAGCCAAAGGCAGTTGAGAGCTGCCTGATTGGGTGTTGTGAACTGAACTTGGTACTTGAGAAAGGCAAACAGTCCTCTTAATTGCTGAGCCATCTCTGGAGTCTCTGATATAACTACATTTTAAAATTACCCCTCATCGTACTGTTTGGCTATAGTAGGGTGGGAACAATAACTGTCTTGTTTAAGCACTCCCTATTGTAGTCATAATGAAAATATAAACAGTTGAGACCTTTATTATAGAAGGCTTGGCTCATATGGAGATTCTAGCAATTTAAATTAAATACTAGGTTGGGCTGATCCTTTCGCAAAGCAGATGAATTTGATATTTTTAACTGTACATTTTGAGATTGTACCTTCGAGAAGGTTTTTATGACTTAGTAAACTCAAGAGGGAAGCTTTTGTTTCATGGAATCATCTGTTGGCCATAGAACATTTCCTAGAAGGAAACCTAAGACTATGATAAGTGTTTGTTGTTGATTTCCTCCTAGAAACTACTTTGTAGTCTGCATTATTTCTAAGACAGAAAGACCCAAGGATGCACCATGGGATAGGGAAGCGCATGCTTGTTGAATGTATTTAACATGCTTGTTTAATGTATTTAACACCGTTTGCTGCGAGCTTGCAAAACATAAAGGGACTTGAAACACAGAAATGGGTTGTTCTGATTCGACGTTCACTTTTTAAAAAATAAAAGGCTGAATAGTTGGAGGAAGAACCCATTGTTCTTCATAAGCTTTGTCCCACAGCGCAGACTGAGACTGGGTAATTATGTGTAATGGAAGACAGCTGCGATGCACCAAGGGCCTTTCCCTCTTTTCATCTTGTGCTTGAGTGCATAATTCTTTCCTGCTTCAGTGTTACATAAGGCTCAATTTTCCTATGCTTATTTTATCCTGAAATTTTACTGTGAGAATCTCACCAAGGAAAACACGTTTGTTTTGTTGTTACCACTGGATAGTGCCTTAAATTATAGATTAATGCATAAGAGTTTTAAATGCTGTGTATCTAGGAAATAATTTCACTAGTGAAAGAAAAGGCAATACAAGTTTAAGCTATACAGTGAGTGGCTCTTGCGTCCACTTAAGTTGTTACAGTGGATAATACCACCAATTGTTTGGATTTCTTTACATATTTGTGTTTTTCAGTTTTGTCCAAGGCCTTGTCTCCATATTGGTGTCCACAGTAATTATAGCATAACTTATAATTGATAGTAAGCATGTTGCAATATTTACTATCATTTCTTTCTGTTGCCTTCTGGTCTTTCTTGTCGAAAGAGGAATAGAGCGTTACCAAGTCATGATAGCTGCCTGAATCCCCGTCGCCATGGCCTTAGTTCTTTCCATGTACTTTATATTGGTGGTAATTGGGTAATTAGCCAGAAATGCTGCCGCCTGAGTAAAGGCATAAGAAATGTCTCATTGGACAAAATAATCTTCCTTTGTACTCATGACTCATCTTTGATATGCTACAACTCTATCAGCAGGGACACTTTCTTCCCCACGGAGACTCTAACAAGCCTTCAAGACAAGAACAGACCTGGGTTCCGCTATTAGCTTCATTTTGGAGGCAAATTGGGTGATTCTGCGGTAGTGGCATTTTCTGCCTGCACAGTATGAGATCTGAGGATATGGCAGAAAATTCTTCTGTTGGGGTTTTGATGAATAACAAGATAAGGGTTCTATTGTAGGCATTTGAAGAAAATGTGTAGCTGATTTGGGCTTTAGGAAAAAAAAAGAGCCTGGAGGCATTTCTCGAAGTCTGCAGGGCTCACTGATTATTTGGCTTCAGCCCATTTTGATGCAGTGTGTTACTATCTGGAGACAATGTCCTTCAGTGAAGGGAACTTCTGTTTTTGACTATCACTTGCATCACAACTCCTAAAAAAAAAAAAAAAAAATAGCTGAGCGAAAGAAAACATCCTTTAAAGACTGTACTGCATTCTTGTAATAAATCACAAAACATTGGTATCAGCTTTCCCAGCCATTCTGCTAGACTCTGCTTAAGAATATTTCCAGATGTGTCTTTCTGAAGGGAAGGTAATTTTGTTTCTCACACAAGAGATCTTTTCTTAACATGGAAAGGGAAAAAAATTCAAATACTTTTTAGCCCTCTGCAGGTGACAAAACTTCAATTTCCTGTATTCTTAGACTGCGAGCATTTTGCTCGGATCCCATGGGAACGAAGAGAGATATAATCACTAGACTACAAATACTTGTAAGGTCATATAAATGAAGAAGGCAATTGTCTGGCTTCCTCTTTAGGTAGCTTCATGGAACAATAATCTGAAGCAAGGAGTGTGCAGGCATGGAACTGATTGCTTGGGTTTGTGGTAAAGGACTCATCCCTTGAAATATTCCAGTAAGAGCACAGGGATTTCCTTAATGAGGTACTGAATTTTTCTATGGGATAAACAGAAACTTCAATGGGAATTTTGCCCCCGATTTGTTAAAATTAATGACAGATCTAATCTTCCAAATAATGGCGAAGCTAGTGGCTATTTGTATCCTTTTATTCTCATCACATTCTTGCTTGGTGGCAACAGAATACAAAAGGATCTATTGCAGTTAAAAATCTCTTGCTTAAACTGAGGCTAGCTGAGGTATCCCAGTGTGACACCAGGAGAAATCTTATGTGCTTTTGTATTATAAATTGCATGCATTTCTTTTCCTTCCCATTATCCCACTCCTGGTACACTTTTCCCTAGAGGTAAGCCATCACTATATATCTTCATTTTAACACCATGCAACATGCATGAGTACTTACCAGGTTTTACTGGGTCCTCAGCTTCTAACCACGTTGTATTTTAATTTTCTGGCTTGTTGGATGAGTCCGTGCCAAAATGAAACATTATAAAACACATTTTGGGCGCTAATTCTCTTTTTGTTTAAGAAACATGTGTATGTGGATGTCAACAAAATGGTGAGATAGAGAGAGAGTGGAAGGAGGGTTCTGTAGTCCATAAATTTGGTAAGCAGGGACATGATTTGTTTCATTATTGTAACACATGATAGGGTCCACATTCCCTGTTTTTTGCTACAAGAAGCACATCTTTCTGGATGCTGATGGTCCAAGGAATATTGTTATATTTTCTTGTTTCTAAAGTTAATATAAATGGAATGAAACAGTGGGCATAAAGTAATACTCCTACAGAGTAAGACAAGGAAAAGAAATGATTGTCTTTAGCGTTTAGTTGAGTATAAGGCAGATTTTCCAAAAAGTTAATTCTTGCTTCCATTGAATTTGGCTTAAGCCCACTGTGTGTGTGTGTGTGTGTGTGTGTGTGAGAGAGAGAGAGAGAGAGAGAGAGAGAGAGAGAGAGAGAGAGAGAGAGAGGTAAAATGCCTTTGCAGTTGTAGTTTTGGGTAATATATATTTGTTGTAGTTGTTGGGCTATTGTTGTTCACTCAATGTTAAACCAGAGAAAAATCTAAAGAACAACATTTTTCCTCTATATATGTTTTTTTTTTTCAAGATAGGGTTTTTCTGGGTAGACTTCGGCTGTCCTAAAACTCACTCTGTAGGCCAGTCTGGCCTCAAACTTAAAGAGATTCACCTGCCTCTCCTCTCAGGTGCTGGGATTAAAAGTGTGCATCACCATCACCTGGCTATATAAATATTTTTAACGTTGAGAGTCATAAACCCCTAAATATGGAATTGAGGGAAAATTGTCCTTGACGTTCAAGCTCAAAATTAGGTGAAGTAAATAGATGTATTTGAGATTAAATGTAACAATTCTAGTACTTGACATTATTACTAAAACGTTTATGACTTTCATTTTAAAGACACTGCTTCACTATGTAGCCCAGGCTGCCCTCACAACTTTTTTTTCACTTGTCCTACTTTCCATTTATTATTATTTTTTAAATTTTATTTTATTAATTTATTCACAACTTAATGTGATCCTCTTGCTGCAGCTTTCTAGTTGCTGAGATTACTGGCATGAGCCGCTACCTGAGGTTCAGCTTTTAGAAATTATCTTCTATTTTGTTAAAAAAAAAATGACTTATTGCCTCCACTTTTTATATCTGGAAATACCATCTGCATGTCTGTAGTAAAAGAAAAATTAATAAGATGATAATATATTCATTTATACATTTATCCTGATGAGGAGGGAAGAAGCCTAATTAAATTTCTAACTGGATTGGAAAGAGGTAGACAATGAGTTTGTGAACTCCAAAGCCACATAGACCACAGCTAGAATCCTGTGTGAAGGGCCTCTTTTAGCTGTCATGGCAGGTGTCAGTTAATGTTGTACAGGCAACAGGTTGCGGAACAGTAAATTTTAACTGAAGAACATAAAAAGTTAAACCATTGTGCCGTGAATTCTTTCATATTGTCCCAGATGAGACATTTGTCTACCTTGCCTATGCCAAAAGTGATCTTGACACTTGGGAGACTCCTCTGCCCCTCACGCTTTCAGCTCCTAGTAGCTGAACTAGAAATCGCGTTCAGTGCAACAGCAACTGCATTTGGTGGGGGAGAATTTTGACATATTTCCCCTGGACTAGTAACAGAAAACAGCTGAAATTTAACTTAAAAAAAAAAAAACCACAGAGGAATGAAACCAAGTGTATGAAATTTCAGATTCAAAGACTCCCCTGAAATGAAGAAACTATAAAACAAGTATAAATTTTGGCTCTCTTTTGCAGATACTGGGAGGAACTGTTGGCTCAATAGTTGGGAACTTATCGATCTCTTATTCCGTGCCTGTTCCCTACTGCCAAAATGACCTACTGGGAGTGCCTCTCAAAGAGCATCCTCCCTTGCTGCCCCACATTATTTGCTCATACATAGTTGGCATAATTCACGATTGGCTGCCGCTTCTTGCATTTAGTCCTAAACATTCAAAAGGTGTCAGGTTAGGTACGGTCTATGTCAAATACGGTCTATGTTTCAGAAGATGCAGGAAGCACATCCAATTTTAGACAGAACAGATGCTGCAAATAACTGGGCTATAGGTTGATTGTGATGTCTACTAGAAAACATTTAATGCAGGATGAGTTAATCAACCTTCTTGTCACCAAGTTTCTTCATTTGAGTAGTCGAGAGGTGTGGAGAATTTCTAAGATTGTTTGAAAAAAATGAGTTGACTATGTAGCACACTGTCTAGAGAAAGAAATACAGTAAAAGAATTCAGTAAAAAAAACGTTCTCCAGCCATTGTGTTTGCTTGTTGATAGCTTTTTGAAGGCCTGGGCAGTCCATCCTTTTCAGTTTGAAACTTTCAGGGCAGTGTTAGCTTAAGTTTCATTAGATAATATTCAGAGTGCAGAGTCAGTCGTTGCTATTTTTAGTCAGTTATTCTGAGCTAGTTGGCATAGAGGGACATGTGGTATTGGAACTGTGGCAAGTATATGACACACTGTAAATTCTCTTTTAAAAAATAGTTTACTTAATTTTATTTTATGTGCATTGGTGCCAGGGTGTCAGATCCCTTGGAACTGAAATTACAGACTGTTGTGAATTGCCATGTGGGTGTTGGGAATTGAACTCTGGTCCTTTGAAAGAGCAGACAGTATTTTTTTCTTTTAGTTGATTTTTTGTCTTTTTTCTCTTTTTTATTAAATACTTTTAAATATACATTTATTTTATTACACATATATATAATAAACTATCTACAGCAAGAGGATCCATGAAACAATCAGGAATTATATAAATGTTACATTTTTAGTGTTTTGGCTATTTGTATTTGGCAGCCTTGAAGAAAACATCTTTCCTATTTTGGTGTGTCTAAAATTCTGAACGTAAATCAATATCTATCATGTCTCAGCAGACAGTACTCTTAACCTCTGAGGCATCTCTCCAGCCTCCAACACACTGCAAGTTCTGTCAGAAGTACCCTCCAACCATGAGTTCTCTCTGATATGTGCTGAAAGATTTTTATCATATCAGACAGCTCAAGCATGTTTAGGCCAAGAAAGAAGCTAATGACCATATTATTATGAACCACTTGTTTTCTTTTTTCTTTTCTCTCTTCCTTCATTTCTTTCTTTCTTTCTTTCTTTTTTTATTTTTATTTTATTTTATTTTATTTTTATTTTGAAACAGGGTTTCTCTGTGTAGCCCCCAGCTGCTGTCCTGAACTTTGTAGACCAGGCTGGCCTTAAACTCATGAAAATTCACCTGCTTCTGCATCTCAAGTGCTAGGATTACAGGTGTGCACCACCACGCCTGGTATATTTTCTTCTTATGTAACTTTAGGTTGTTTATTGGCGCATCTGTGGACTTTTTTGAAGGACTGACGTGTGGGCACATTCAAATGTTCTCTTGGATAGAATATTCTGCCTTTCTTCTTGGCAAGTTAGTGCAAGCTGGATCTCTGTGAGGTTTACATAGTGAGTTCCAGGCCAGCCAGCCAAAGTGAGACTCTGTCTCAAAGAAAATAAAACAAATGAAACCCTCAGTTGATTATAATAGTTTTCTATAGCAAACTTAACCAACTGTCGAAAATTCACTAGTTGAAGGCAACACAAACTTACCCTGCAGTTCGCAAAGGCGAGAAGTCTAGGCTCAACCGTACACTTTGCCGTGGTTCTGCAAAGCCTCAGAGGAAGGGGTGTTAGTGCTGTTCTTCCTTGAAATCGTAGAGAAGAACCGCTTCCTAGCTGACTAATGTGTTGCCTAATGTTTGTAGTTGTAGATACTGTGTCTTTCCATCAGAGGGTAGTTATTTTGCCTAGTTTCCTTTATTCAATGCCTTGTTTTCCAGGTAGCCACATCCAACAAAGATGGGCGCAGTTCCTGTCACACATATAGTCGCTTTGCTTGTATCTTTTATGCCAAAGGAAGTTCTCAGTTTTGGGGCCCCTGAGAAGAAATAGGGCTCACCTGGAAAATTGTGTGTTTTCCCCTTAGGTGGAATTTGGCAACATATTCAAGTTTCTCTTGTTCTTTTCTACAGATTCTGGAAAATAGAGGTGGATGTAGTCTATCTACTTGTGTATTTGGAGTGTAAATGTCCTAAGTATAAGCCATGGATGTTTGTCTCCACCATATAGGCAGCCTTTCTCGGATCATCCCTTTTACCTGATTAAATAACTTGTCCCATTCCTTTTGTGATGTCTATGAAACTTAGTGTACTTAAGAAATATATTTATGTCTTTGCTAGGTATAATGGACTCAAAAGATACCATACAAGATATTGGGGGTGCAAAGGAAAATGGAGATGTTTCTAATGGGGAAGAAAAAAAAAAAGATCAAAGAAGATTCCTTTGGAGAGACAGCTTTTGAAATATCCATTTTGAAGAATGAGTAATGGAAAGATAGTCTTTGGTCCTTGACAGCGGGAGAATAAAGAGCTATGCTGGGCTCAAGATGTAGTAGCAGCTTCTGATTCATGGCAATGGGCAATGACATCAGGACTGTGCACATCCATGATGAGAAGTTAGAACTCTTTAGTAGGACTCACTGATGCTTTGAGATTGCAGGAAGTAATGCATTAAAATTATGTTTAAAAAAAAAAGGTCTGGAGTCAATGTAGAGTAAGTATTAGAGGGAGAGTAGGTAGAAAAGCTGTTGTGCAGAGAAGTGAGGTAATCAGAAGCTTGGAATGGGGTGCTAGAAATGGAGGGAGGTGATGATGTTATAAAACACTTTCAGGATGACTGCTTGAAAGAGGAGTTGGAGGTACATGCAATCCAGATATGAAGCTTTCTACCCAGGAAACTAAGTGCTGTGATGCCAATTTTTGATAAAAGTGAAATATGAAGAAGAGTAGAATTTCAGAGTACGAAGATAAAGTCTTTGGAGCTGGACTCCTGTCTTTAATGCATAGGTTTGCGAAATGTTCAAGAGTAGGATGGAAGAAAGACGTTAATAGTGTTGACGTCAGAGGTATCTGAGAGGATGTCTTCAGCACACGTATGAAACTCAGACAGATGAAAAGTTAAAGTCATTCTGTGAAATAATAAAGAGGAAGTCCACAACACCCCTCCCCCTTTTTAACTAGGTGTAAGTTTCTTATTAAGCTGAGATTACGTGTTGAAATTGTAAAATAATTAGTAACAACAACAATAATAATAATAGGAAGCTTTTAAATTTTTTGTTTATTTACTTTACATCCCAACTGCAGTTTCCCCTCCCTCTTCCCCGGAGTCCCTCCCTCTCACTTCATTCTTTCTCCCCTTCTCCTCAGAAAAGAGGACTCCTGACGTGTATATTAACCAGCTTTGGCAAATTGCGGCCTGGAGTCAAGGACACCACAAGAAAACCCACAGAATCAAGTAACTTGTGCCCATAGGAGCTCACAGAGACTGAACTGCCAACCAGAGAGCATGTGAGGGACCTAGGCCTCCTGCACATTTAAAACAGTTGTCTAGCTGGGTCTTCATTTGGGACTCCTAAAACAGGAGCAGGGACTGTCTCTCATTCCATTGCCTGCCTTTGGATCCCTTTTCCCTAACTGGGCTGCCTTGCCTAGCCTCACTAGAACAATAGCATTTCTTTTTTAAAAGAGGAAATTGCTAGAACTCTATATAAAGACAACACAAGGTGCTCTAACCTGAAAAGCTGAGGAAAGTTTGCAGGGCAGGTTAAGGGGAGGAATTTGAGGTAAGTAAGAAAAGTGCCTTCTCTAGGAAGAATGCTGCATTTCGAAAGATTGCAAAATGGAATGTCTTGAGTGTTCTGGAAGGTCACCGCAGAGGCTGAGCGTACACAGCAAGTAGAGGTGAGCCTATTCCACTTGGCATGCAAGCCATATGGGCTCTAGCCAGGGAAAACCACTAGGACTGACAGCCCTATGCTGTGTCTAGCTATGTTGCTCTGTGGTCAGAGTAATGTCTTACATGGGGCTCTTTCCTCGTTAAACTCATTTAAACTTGTATTCTTATTACTATTGTTATTACTTTGATTCTCCTCTCCTGCTTTCCTGGGGTGGGATGAATCTACTTTTCTTCTGAACCACAAAACAAGTTTTCTTTTTTTCTATTTTTAAAAAAAAAATATTTTATTAATTTATTCATATTACATCTCAATTGTTATCCCACCCCTTGTATCCTCCCATTCTTCCTTCCCTCCCATTTTCCCCTTACTCCCCTCTCCTATGACTGTTCCTGAGGGGGACCTCCTCCCCCTGTATATGCTCATAGGGTATCAAGTCTCTTCTTAGTAGCCTGCTGTCCTTCCTCTGAGTGCCACCAGGCCTCCCCATCCAGGGGACGTGGTCAAATATGAGGCACCAGAGTATGTGTGAAAGTCGGTCCCCATTCTCCACTCAACTGTGGAGAATGTCCTGTCCATTGGGTAGATCTGGGTAGGGGTTTGAGGTTTACTGCATGTGTTTTTTCAGTGAGACTATAGTAGCTAGAGGCCTCAGGGGCGTCTTCAGATAGTGGTCCTTCAGTTTAACTCATGCAATATCAAAAATGTAAGCAGAGGATATCTAACATCCCTTCCTTTCAAAACTCCTTTACTTTCAAGTTCATTACTTCATCTCCCAATACTCTTCCTCATTGCTCTCATGGTCTATTGCCCGCAGCTTACTTCCCTCATGCAGTGACAATATTAGCCCCCTGTCTATTGCTTTCCTTTCTTATTTGGGATCTGTCACATTCTTGGAGATTTTTTTTTTCTCAAGTTAATTTTAGATGTTTTAATTGGGTGGGCGGGATGATCTGACGTTAATTTTTGGAAACCATGTGGTGGAAGGAGAAAACTTACTCTCACCAGTTTGCCAACTGATTTTCATCTGTACTCACAATATGACAGCCGCCCCAATAATATAAGCTCATGTAAAGTAAATATGTCAATTAATCTACTCTAATAAAATTTAATTATTATGACCTGGTGTTTTGGTAAATGCCTGTTGTCTCAACACTCAGGAAGCCGAGGCAAGAAGATTGCCTTGCGTTTGAAGCCTGCCTGGTCTACAAATTATGTTCAAGAGCAGCTTGCTACATAAATAGACTTTTTCTCCAACAAACAGTATGCATCCACATCTATTAGATTTAAAAACTGAAGCTTGCCTTTGAGTATGTAATCTTTTCATGTACACAGTCTTAGGGCTATCCAAACATATTTGTTTCCACAAATTTGTTGTCTGATGACTTCAGGGCCTGTTTCAGGCTTTGAGGAACAGCTTTTAAGAGATTGAATAAGCTACAAAGCATGGTGGCTCATTCCTGTTTTGCAAGAGGCTAAAGTGGAAGGCTTGCAGTGGTTTTAAGATCTTCCTGCACTACAAAATGTTGAGTTGCAGGTCAAGCCAAGCTATAGTGTGAGACCTTATCTCAAACAAACAAACATCACAGCAACTACACATGACATCGTTCCACCAATAAAAGAAGAGAAAAGACAATTGTGTTAACTGTCCTAAAACCTTAGGATTCGAGCTCTAATTGATTCAAGAAAATTGAATGTCGTCGTGAATACTACTGTTTCAAAACTCACTTGTTAAATACAGTTGCCCTTTGTTTACTGCCATAGGTATTAATTTTAAAAGGCATGAAGTATAATTTAGAGAAGGGGTTTTCATAGGTAAAGAATGGTTTCACTGTGGTTATCTCTGATGAGAGTAGCAAAGATGATAATTTTCAAATTTCTGAGATTTAGAAATTATTTTTACTACCCAAGATGAAAACATTATTTTTTAATAAAGAATAGTCATTATTGATATACAATATAATACTTGTAGTTTTCACTAACCTTAAATAGATTAGAGAAGCTTGGATAATTTGACTAAGTGGCATTGCACCCAAAGGTCAGTGAGTCAAAGACGTAGGCTTTGCCGCCATAGCCGAGACTATTGCATACACTAACTACTGGGAGAATTATGCAAGTCTTTATAATGTTTGGCTACCTTGAAAAATTCAGTGACCTTTAAATTTATGGTGCTATATCTTATCTCATAAGATGACATCCTAGTAATAAGCAAGGGAAGTTATTTAGCTTCTGATAGCATCGATATTCTTCTGGTGACATGTTTATTCACTTTGTTTATGTGCTTGTCTTGGCCTTTCTTCCTGGGTTTGAAAAATATTTTGGCAAATGTTCGATATTTAGTGTAGGTCGAATGTTCTTCTTGTGTTCTGTGCACGTTTTTGTATTGCATTTAAAAAATTTATAATGAGTCCTCAACGTAGCAACCCAGATTTCCTGTTCAAAACCATTTTCTTATGTTCAAAATTGTAGATGAATTGCAACCATTATGTAGATTACTTAGGAAATGGATCTTACTTTCTGAATGTAATTTGTTACCCTTGAAGCTTTCCAAAAAGAAAAGTCCTGGTAGTGTACCATTTCTGAAATTTCCCGTGGAATTAGCTGTACTTTAACTTTGAAACATGCATCTTTTAGTATAACAACAACATGTGAAAGCCATTTTGGATCCTGTTGATAGGCCTCCTTTCATTTCCTATAGTATTTCAAAAGGAAGAGGAAAAGCTTCTGAGTTTTCATCATTTCATGTTGAGTGAGTGAGTTATTTGTACTCTCAGATTTGTGTGTGTGTGTGTATGTGTGTGTGTGTAGATAAAATTCAGATGTTAACACAAAAGATATTTTTGTAGTTAATGCTTTTAAAAACTTACTATTCTACCCAATATGTTCTTGTCTCTGAGTTAGTTTTTAAAGGTAAATGTTACAAATCAGACTATTATAAATATATCTGAGCCTCAGAGAAGTGCAATATGCAGAATGCTTAGTAACACATTGTCTATGGGGGACACCGGAGCCAGTGTGAAACACAGTCTGATTCAAGTGTTATGATAAAAATTATGAAAGAAAAAAACTACCTGGCCTGTTAATGCAGAAGCATTCTTACTTCATTGTTCAAGGCAAATATGTACCAGTGGATGGCTCTGCAAGTTTTCCTTGGTGAGTTCTTCCCTGTTGAGCCTGATTTTCCAGGCTTCAAAATCAGAGTACGCAGCTCTCCAAAAGCAGTCTTATTTCTCAGTGTAGAATCACATCAGCTAAGCTCAAAGCAGCATGCTAGTAGATATGCTACAATGTTACCTCAGATGCTTAATATTATGCAGGCAGCAGATCTTCTTTCAATGGTGGAATTGCCATGGCAGATTTCTTCTGGGGTGGCAGTGGGTCAGTGTGCGAGTAAGTGAGCCAACTGTGATTTCGTGCACTCAGTGGTATCTGGCTTTTTATATCCAGTGTTACCATCTTCAAAACAGATATTTCATGTACCTCCAAGACTGGATACATCACATTTTTGTGCATTGGCATCCTCTTCAACAGTCAGTGTTGGGTGGTTATGGCCAACCAAACTTGGGTTTTATGTCTATTTCTTTAACAGTTTCCTTTCTGAGCAACTTATATTCTTTCTAGTTAAAACATGAGTATTACTGTGATTTTTTTTTAAACAGACAAAACTCTATGTTAAAATTGTAAACAGTCTTCAACATGTATACCACCTTTGAGAAATATTTACCACTAACAGATTTGAAAGTTGGAACGTAAATTTCTAGTTCTTGTGTTTAGTTTAAGACAATCTGTTGCTTATTTCTGTTTATAAGACTAAAACTGTTCATTGTCCTGGAAAAGTCCTAGAATTGGAGCTGGAGAGGTGGTTCTGTAGTTAAGTCCCCTTGACGCTTTTGCAGAGGGTCTGAGATTGGTCCCAGCTCCTTGTTAGGTAGCCCACAATTGCCTGTAACTCCACCTCCAGGGGATGGAGTGCCCTCTTCTTTCAACTGCACTCATGAACTTATCCTCTACAGGGACACACATGGACATAAATTAATATAAGTCTTTTTAAAAACAATAATAGAATGTAGACATGAATAAAAGCAATGTTCAACCATAATGCCATTATGCAGAGTGAACCATCTTACTTTGCATAAGCACATAGACAGACACACAGACAAAATATATACTCCAACTATTGAAACAGAAGGAATAAGAAATCGGTCTCTATTTCTTTCTCTCCCCATTTTTCTCTTTCTTTTTGTATGCAAGATACATAGAGGTGGAGACTGAGATTTATGTTACACTATAGGGCTATATGACTATGTAATTATGGTGATAAACAAGTCCGCGAGCTGAAGGACTCATGCACAGATGGGAAAGCCTAGGAAGACTTGATGCAGCCTAGAGTCTGAAGGCGGAGCAAGCCAATGCCCTTTTCCCAGAGGGACTGTAGCCTTTCCTTTTAAGGCTTTCAATGGGTTGAATTAGGTCCAGCCTCATCAATGAGGACACTTGTTGCTCATCAGCCTACTGACTTAAAAGATACCTTTATATCAAGTTCCATACCCTATTATCCATCCCATTCCAGTTTACTGTCCACAAGGAAAACGATGTATTCCCTGAACTGTTGATCTGAGACTGTACTTTGTCATTTCCTAGGGATTATTCATCTGTTGGAGAGATTGGCCACATTGTGCTTTAAAAAAAAAAAAAAAAAAAAAAAAAAAACCCACATGATAGGGGAATGCACTTTCTTTTTTTATTTTATTTTATTTTATTAATTTATTCTTGTTACATCTCAATGTTTATCCCATCCCTTGTATCCTCCCATTCCTCCCCCCCCCCCCATTTTCCCATTATTCCCCTCCCCTATGACTGTTCCTGAGGGGGATTACCTCCCCCTATATATTCTCATAGGGTATCAAGTCTCTTCTTGGCTACTTGCTGTCCTTCCTCTGAGTGCTACCAGGTCTCCCCCTCCAGGGGACATGGTCAAATGTGAGGCACCAGAGTACGTGAGAAAGTCGTATCACACTCTCCACTCAACTGTGGAGAATATTCTGACCATTGGCTAGATCTGGGAAGGGGTTTAAAGTTTACCTCCTGTATTGTCCTTGGCTGGTGCCTTAGTTTGAGCGGGACCCCTGGGCCCAAATCTGCCTATCATATTGTTCTACTTGTAGATTTCTAGGGCCCTCTGGATCCTTTTATTTTGCTGTTCTCCCATGCGTCTCTCATTTAGAGTCCCAATAGGATGCCTTCCCCTCTGTCCCAGTTTCCTGGTAAGTGAAGGCTTTTGTGGGACATGCCCCTTGGGCTAGTATGCAGATATAAGTGAGTATATACCATTTGATTCTTTCTGCTTCTGGGTTAACTCACTCATTATGATCATTTCTAGCTCAATCCAGAATTCCCGAAATTTGGGGAATGCACTTTCATCATTCACTTCCTCAAAATTTCTCAAAGGTTCCAGCTTGTCCTCATAGTAAAACCCCAGATTCTTAGTCCATTACTCAAAGTCTGTTTTGATTTGATCTCTGTCTTCCTTCTCTGTCTCGTTATGAGAACCCTTCTTCTTGCTCAAATAGCAAGGACCAGAAAAATGATGCCAAAAGAATCGCATTTGAGTCAGTAATATTTCTAGTGCAAAAAGGAATTAGGTCACAATGCCATTTAAAGTTTTTATTCTAGACTTTTTACTCTTATCTGAATTCCTAGTGTCTTTTTGAAGAAATGTAACAAGAGCTGTTACACTAAAGGAGGTAGAATTTACAGTATTGTGTAGGAGAGAATAATTTAGTATATTTATGAGGACTCCCACTTCATTGGAATCAAGTATATTTCAAAGTGCTTATTTTCACAATTCAGCTTCGTACATCTACTTAGCATGTGTTAAATTACGTGGCTTAATTATGAATACCCCATAACCCTAAATGAGAGCCTTAAATAGTTCTTAGTGGTTGTTAAAAACCATTAAAAGTGAACAAATGCTAGGAGTTAAATTGTGTTTCATTTCCTAGGAACTGCTTCTAAATTAAAGCATGATTTAAATTTCTGGCAATAGCTAACCTATTACTTCATTGTTTATAATACTTACAAGGATGATTGTTCAAATCATCATTAATAACTGGCATAAATGGACCATGAATGTTTGCAAAATATCATGCACAAAAAAATAACCAAAACTTTTGTATTTCTTGAAGCAAACAATATGTGACTGATACTATATGAACGATTTTTTATTAAATGAATAGCATTAATTGAAATAAATCAAGTTCTTAACATCAAAGCCACCATATCATTTAAAACATTTATCTTTGGGTTTTCTTTTCTTTTTACCTAGTACAATTATCTCACTATTTGCATTTTAATATGTCTTGTATTGTTAGGAATTTATCAAGAGGGGCTTATAATTCTGATTTACATTTTCTAAAATTGATATACGTAGTCTTCCTTGAGCCAACCTTTGTTAATGTAATGAATGCTGAGACTTTTGAGGATTATTAGCCATGCTTCAATAAATAGTCATATGTTAATAAAAAAAAAGAGGAAACATTTCTAAAGGGTGTGTGTGCCAGAAACACTGGAAAGCCTTTTGTATGGACTGAAGCAATTCTTCTTCATGAATACCCCACAAGGAAGAGAAGTGAGCACTGAGGAAATTTCGCATATTTCTGGGTATCACAAGAAGAGTCGGTGTCCTCATTCTCTTTTCACAGAGTAGTCAACAATTACACTTTTCCTGGTGATATTAATACACGAACAATGAGATGTATATTTCAAAAATGATGCATTATATGTTTACAATTACTTAATGAACTTCCTCAGTGAGGCATTTTTTTAACCAGAACCAAATTACACAAAGACAGCTGTTTTATCACTTCACCTTCTTGAATCTTTTGTGGTGTGTTTTCTGTGTAGTAGGACTTAGAAACCAATAGGCAGTACAACAATGTATTTTAAAATATCTGCAACAAGATAATGAGAGGTAATATTTTCTGTTCCTATCGCAGCCTTCCTGCTGGAATGGTTTGTGCGGCAACATCATCATCTGTGATCCCACCTTGTGACTCTTTCACTTGGGGATGCTCTCTTTTGCACCAACCTTGTTCAAAGGGAAGCTCTGTTCCCTAAGAGTTACGAAGATTTGGTGTCATTTTCTATTATGGTGCTTCCCAGTGGCCTATGTTTTCCTTCTATTACTTTCAATCCAATGGGGATGTCACAGCTGTTATTTTGTTAGCTTTCCTCATAACTAGTTTAAATATGACATCTTCATTGCCTTTCTATCAAACTTGTCTGACTCTGAATTAATTCTAAAATTGTCTAATACATTTTATGGATTAATGTTGCTTTGTTTTTTTTTTAAAGGAACTGTTTTAATTTAGCTGATAAATATCAATCCCTATTTGAATATGTAGCATTGTAGCCAAAACCACACTTAAGGGGAAATTAATATACGTAGTTCTCTTTAGCTGATTAACAGGATCATATACTGAAAAATCCATCTGATAGGTTCAACCTTGTGTGAAGGAACATCATTGCGATTATCTACCAGAGCTTAGGTGGTTTAGGTCAGCCATTCGTTTTGCAGCCTCTGATGCAATCAAGAGACTTGGTAAATTTGAGACATATGCCAGTATCACATGACCCACAATATTACACTACTCGTTTAGTAAATACTGACAATACACTATGAAGTAACAAAAAAGGAATAATATAGCAACTGAGTGCACTGTACTATAGCCATTTATCCATTATTGTGGAGCAAGTTCTGTATGTAATTGGATGTGCTGTATATGTACATGCCTGGCAGTGCAGCAACCTTGTTGTCAATGGCATCACCTCAAGTACTGGAGGATGTGTCATGGGATACAGTGACATCACTAGGCAATAAGAATGTTTTGGCTGTTTTATAAGATCTTGGGAGAGTCCATGTACTTCATGCATATGATGTCTCTCTGAGCCAAATCCTGTACCCTATAGGAGAGAGCAAGAGTGGGAGATATAAAGTGGACATAAGAACAAGAAGCGACTTGTTAGTTCATTTTGTTGTAAAATAGTGGAAAATCACAGATCATGGTCAGGGTTGCTTGTGGAAGGATACCTCCAACCTCCTCTCATATCTTGTAGCTTCTTCATCTTCAGTATGTGCTTCTGGTTGGAAGGATGAGAATAGAAGTAGAAGTGGAGGCGATATGTTACTGTCACGTAGCTAACGTTTAGGAACACATAAGACAGAACCCTAGGGTTTGATTTCTAACTTCATATATGAGTTGATGTCACCTTCTCTTGGTCCAACTGAGAAACTAAAGCTCTTGAAATAACTCTTGACTAGCTTTTCACAGGTCGTTATAGCATGATACAAGGAAATGAGAGATAAACTAGGATTCATAAAACGATGGTCCCTGCCAATGCTCTCTGAGTCACCTGTGTTTACAGGAGGGTTTTCTGTGTGTTCTGCCAGTGAATGAAGGGGCTGGGCTTTTTGCTTAGACCCCTTAAAATACTGTAATTTTACATCACCAATTGTACAGACAACATGTCCACTGATGATTTTTTTAAAAAAGAAAAAAGAAAAAGAAGACAAGAAAATCAATTTACTGAGTTTAATGCATCTGTCTAAAAACTTTTGACCTCAGAGTCCTCTCCAGCATATTAACACAGAAATTCCATCACACAACCACTGACTTCCATGCTGTGAAGTCAGCCTTGACTTTCTCTTCTTTGATGACCCTTTTCTAGTCCAACATCAAAACCTGTCATCTCAGCCCTCAGTAATGTGTCTACATTCTCTGTTTTCCTCCTGTTACTATGACAAAGGAAGCCACCATCATCTTTCCATACTGAATTTGCTGGCATAGCCTCCTGAGTGAGTGGTTGACTTCCACTGCAGATCAGCCCCCATACCACCCTCTTAAATGATCTCTCTAAGTGCCATTCTATTCACAGTATGCCTTAAATCTTCAGAAGTTGTCATTCTGGCCTCATGCTAAAGTCAATGTCTCTACCAGGACTACAAACTTGAAACATAATTTCTACTCTCCTTGCTCTAGACCTCTACCCTCTCTTACATCATTTCTCCACCAAGGACCACTTTTCTCTACCTTTGCCATATATGCTATGTCTGGAATTTTTTATCCCCCGATGCCTACTTCATCCCTCACTTCCTTACAGTCTGATTGTCTAAAAGTCACCAAGACAGGCATTCCTTGATGTCCTATGTAACAGATGACCTAGGGTTCTCTATGACTTTACCTTATTTTATTATTATTTTGCTTAGTATCTGTTACCTTGAATGATGAGAGTGCGACTCTATTGTTATCTGCTTTATACTCAGGACCCAAGACACCTTTAGTTAATGAACACCTACGTGGCTGTATTGAAATCATATAACACTGTAAAGTGTCCTACTGGTATAAGCGAGATGAAGACATGGAATTCTTAAATCTCTCTTTTGTCCTGTGAAATAAAAAATAGGCTATTTTGAAGGAGTACATTGCTTTGGTTGCTGGCTCCATTGATACAGAATATTTCCTTTGTCTCCTATAGCATACAGGTGATTTTTTTCTGTTTGTTTTGTTTTCTTGGTTTGTTTTGTTTTTGTCCTAGAAAATTAACTATGTGTTCTTAGCAGTTAAGCTACATAGGTCAGTTTTATATTTCTTTTTGGTGAGAATAAATGGGGGAAAGTGTTGGAAGGAATGATCCATTACCTGGTAGTGTTAATAGTCTATTACAAGGCTTCTCATTTTATAAATGCTCACTTGCTATGTAAATAAACAAATAAGTTTATATGAAGTACCACACCTTTTGTCATGATAACTTTCCACTTATCTGAAAGGAGAACTTATTTCACATGAGTGATGTAGAATTCCTAGTCCAACATGAAGAGGCTTAGCTCATTTCTCCCTTTAACTAACTGTACGTCCTTGTGAGCGTGACATGCCCCTGGCAAGTCAGGGCTCCAGTCTTTAAAATATGTTTAATAATAGGTGTCAACTCTCTTACCTACCCAGCTTTGTGATTGGTCACCACAGTTCGTAAGACAATGACATTTTAGAACTCTGAAATCATTGAAAGGAAGATGTTATCACTTGAAGACACATATTTTCTTATACTTATAAATACTTGGGAGAAATTACCTTCCTATCTAAATATTGTTCCTTTGTTTTCCTTAATTTCCCAGAAGCAAGCGTGCTCTCCTTCGGCAACTGTTGGGAGGCCAAGCTTCAGATACGTCATGTGTTGGCACAATTAATCTCTAGGATCAGCTGGTTTGACTCCTGTATTCTGAATTATAACTATTAAAAAGAAATGAAACTGATCTGGAGAGATAGCTCCCTGGTTAAAAACACATACTACTCTCTCTGAGGACCACAGTTCAGTTCCCAGCCCTTACGTTGCATGGTTCACAAATGCAAGTATCTCCAGTTACAAGGGGATCCAACCCTTCTGGCCTTCATGGGCACCTCCATGCATATACATAAACCCACACACAGACACACACAGACACACACACACACACACACACACACACACACACACACATATATATATAGTACAAAATAAATCTTTTCTAAAAAGAGAGATACAGACAGTCAGAGAGGCTTCAAGCGTCTGTTACACAAGATATGATTTTGACAAATTCCCATTGTCCATCACAGTGTAGACATACCCACCCATCCAAGCTAGACTTGGTTTCTTACAACTAATATCCATCCACTGAGTTGATTCTTTGAGTCGGATAGGATAGTGAATGTCTCAGGAGTAGAATGTCTTTAAGTATCTAAGCGGATTTCTCTTCCCTCGCTTTTTATTATTAGTGCGTTTCAATGTTTTCATGTTACAGCCCAGGGCCTAGATTTGATTAATTGATTTCCCTGCTCTATTTAAAGATTGTTTTTATTAATGCGCTTTTTCAAACCAGACACAGCATTATCACCTTCTCCATCATTGTACTAAGTGTTGAGATCTGAGCGGTCCAGCTGTGGCAGCTGTGTTTCCCCTTGGATCTCGGGGCTGAAAACTTTCATCTCCTTTGCTGTCTCAGCTGCTGGTCTGAGGCTATGGCCGTCCCATAACTCAAACCAGTTTCAAAGCAACGTAAGTAACCTCTTTGGAATGCTTTTGGAAAACCACAGAAAGGTTCTCTAAAAGTGCACCACTTATACACTTTAAATGAATGTTTCCATTTTAAGGTAATAACAGCGTAATGTCGGCAGCCAGCATATGATATTTAACTACATTTTGAACATAGTGGAGACCTGTGTCTGTAGGCCAGTTGAACAAAAGAAAGGAACACCAGAGTTGTGATCCTAAAAATGATCTCATAGTTGTGGAATCTATGAATCGAAGATTACACTTTTAAAAAATTCTCTTCACAAAGGACCTTTTCTCTAGTCTAAAAAAAACCTTGCTCCTGTCTTAAGAATCATGTGAAAAGGTGCTATAATCAAAAGAAATGTTATTGATTGTCTTAAGGGGCAGGAGGCTTGGTCTTTTAGGACAATGCCTTAGAGTGAACTTGAACTTTGTTATAGTTGGGATGTAAGAAGGCTCACATTAGCATGCGCTTTCATATCACTCAGTTATATCAAATTGTTAGCAAAGTAAAAAGCACTGGTGGTTTATAAAAATAAAGATCATTTTAGTCAATCTTCGTGTTCACACCATCACTCTGCCTGAACTTGAAGAGATGTTTTAGCTTCTAGTGCCTGCCTTGCCCCTGGAAGCTGGCCTGCTCTGAATATGTGCTGACTTAACAAAAAGAAGACTACATGATTTTTTTTTTTTTTTTTTTTTTTTTTTGTGATTACAAGAGATTCCAAATTAGATTTTACATTTATAGCTTTCTTACCACTTCCTAGCATTTTGTGGTTGGAAGAAACCCCATGCTCATGCTAGAGAACCAGTAGAGAAAAGTAAATCTTCGGGGCTAGTTTCAGTGTCTGTTGACAGTACATAAAAGTAAACCAAACCCCAATATTTCAACGTGCAGGAGGCATCTTTACAAATCAGCAAAGTAGTGCTTGCTGCTATATATGGAAAAAATAATTCGCTGTCCTCGGGAATGCCAAACACATTGTTTCTTAATGATTGACTGCGTGGATTTCTAAGCTTTTCTTTATAATCACTTGTATCCCCTTATCTGGAAAGGCAGCTTACTGCAGCTACTGCCTGTCCTACCAGGGGATTAGAACAGGTAGACATGCGATCACTTTCCCCTCTGGGACTCTCCAGACATTACAAATATTATGTCAAGCTCGACTGACCTGCTCTTGAACTTGTGTCACTCAAAGGCTGGCCTTATTTGTGGAGTATTTGCAAGGGCCTTTATGCTTTTAAAGCCCTCTGCTTCTGGAAAGTAATTGTGGGGTGTGTGTGTGTGTGTGTGTGTGTGTGTGTGTGTGTGTGTGTGTGTGTGTGTGCGCGCGTGCGCGCGCGTACATACCCATATGCACAAATCATATGCAAGAGCATGAACCAGTAGACACAATATGAATATGAAATATAAATGTAGTAGCAGGCAATAGCACACTTGAGCCACATATGTATTTTATGCTTTAGTCTTGCTACATTTAAGTAAAAATAAATAAGGTGAAATCAATTAAAATAATATGTGAATTAATGCAAGGTAAAAATATAAGCACTTTAAGTCATAGCCAAAACAAAAGTTATTGATAATCAAGTATCAATGACTTTTATTTGTCTCTATTTTTCTATTGTCTTCTAATTTGTAGAGACTATAACCACACAATGCACCCAAATTTCTGACAGCAGCACGTGGTTCGTGGCTGCCATAACAGTGGAAGCAGCCATGTGTTTTAAAACTTACTTTGAAATCAGTCTTTAGGAAGAGTATCTGGGATTCTAGCCAAAATCCGGTTGTGCTTTTTTTTTTTTTTTTTTTTTTTTTTTTCTTTAATCTCCTTTATTGTAACTTCCATTTTAACACAGTGGTCATTCTTCTTGACAAATTAACTTCACTGTAGACATCTCTTCTCCAATCCCATTGATCTTCTGAAATTAAACACACGCTTATTTGGTGGTTCACTTAACCCTACACCCTCCATTTTCCAGAGTCTGCTTCGGAGGAATTTCAAGGTGTTACTCATACCAGAATGGAAGTTGAGTGCATTAATTATTAAACCATGAGGCCATCTTAGTTTCTATATACTCTTCCATGGGAAGCATGCTTTTTTGACTTAATTGAAAAAATATATAAACTTTTTATTTAAAATATTGAATGTTTAGAGCCTAACTCTTTTCTGGTGTTTATAATAAGGACCCAGGGGGCTTTCAGGTGGTGGAGCAGCACAAGGTGGGGGTGGGGGGCTGTCTTGTTGAAGCACAGGTTGCCATGTACCACCTAAATGATTTGCCCTTTGCTCGTAAATCCTTTGCCGCGTTCAACACAAAGCCTTGTATTGATTTACCAGTGAACTGTCTTGTCATCTCTGGGCTCAGGTCCTTTGACCTTTTATTTGTTCCTGTAAAATTATGGTGTATCTCAAACTTCTTTCCTAATAGGTCCTTTAAGCTTCAAAAGGCCATGGATTTCTGTGGCAATACATTAAACAGTTCTGTAAGCCAGAAAAAGCAGGTATCAAAAAAAGCAGGAGGGAAAAAAAAAAAAAAGCAAGCAGACAGTTAAAGGTCAGAAAAGCTGTGAGTCCAAAACACAGATTCTATGAAAGCAAGAAGGACCCAGAGGAGAAGTCCAAGTTTAGTTTCATTGTCCAACTGATTTAGCTTGAGTGTCTGGGTCAAGTGTGTTCAATATGCATCTAATTCATGGGCCTTCACTGGCTGATAGTGAATATTAGCATGGTTTTACTTTTAAATGAAACACAGGAAGCATAATTAGAGTAATTTAAACATGCACAGTGCATCTAAATGGGGGTAATCAAAATTTAATTCTCCAAATATCAGGATTGGAATAGAGTGATTTTGGAAACACACACACACACACACACACACACACACACACACACACACACACACACACTAATGAATTAAGGTTCAGTAGCTGGAATCTTAACAAATAATATGTAAAACCCCTATTTCAACTGTTTTTTTTCCAACTTACCTCATATTCTTTTTCTTAATTAATTAACTTATTTTATTTCATTGGTAACAGGGTCCCTCAAAGCAGCCCTGACTGTCCTATATTTATCCTGGACACAGGAACTCATCCTGTACACAGGCTGGCCTTAAACTCATAGAGATTCACCTGCCTCTGCCTCCTGGGTGCTGAGATTATAGGCATTTACCACTTACCAAGTTTTTTAAAATTATTCTTCTCTCGTATATTATATCCCAATAACAGTTTGTGCTTCTTCCTATCCTACCCTCCCAGCTTCCCTCCCATCCCACCCCACCCTCCCCACTCCCTACCCCCTCACCCCCACCCCAGCAAGCTCCACTCCTTTTCCACTTCTATTCAGAAAAGAGTAGGCCTCCCAGGGATATCAACCAAACATGCCATATCAAGTTACAATAAGACCTCCCCTCATATTAAGGCTACAGGAGGTAACCCAGTAGGAGGAAAAAAATCCAAACTGTAGGCAAAAGCTTCAGCGACAGCTCCAGCTCCTACTGGAGTCCTACAAGAAGACCAAACTACACAAAATCAGAGCCATGCAGGTTCCCTGGTTGGCAGTTCAGTCTCTGTGAGCCCCTGTGAGCCCAGGCTAGCTGATTCTGTGAATTTTCCTGTAGTGTCCTTGACCCATCTGGTTCCTACAATCAATCCTTCCTCCTGCTGTTCTGCAGGATTCCCCTAGCTCCTCCTATTTTGGCCATGGGTCTCTGCATCTGTTGCCATGGTTGCTAGATGAGTCCTCTCTGATGGCAATTGTGCGAGGCTCCTGTCTATGTTACCTCGTGTTCCTACTTCCAATGAACTTCACGTGTAATTTAGGATGTTGTCTTCCTCTTGATGTCTTCCTACTGCATGCATATATTCCTTCCTGGGCAAAGAATCTTCTCAAACTTTATTTTCTAGAACTGCTTTTTGCTATGGATCTTTCTATTAAATAGAAGCTCAACCAGCTTTGATTTGTGTAACATTTGTTCGCATATCATGATTTCCCTTTTGTAGAACATTTTGAGAGATGTACTCTTATTGAGGAACACTTGCCCAGAGGCATTTTCAGCTAGTGCATACTTGTGCCAGGTGATGTGAAAGTGCACGCACACTTTGTTGTTGTTTGTGTGTGAAAGAATAACTAAATAACAAAAACACCCAAGATCTCCGGCAAAGAAGAAAACAACAACAAAATATTTGTCAAGTATTCGTTCAAACTCAGCCTTGTTGAAGGGTTTTAGTCCCTGAATCGCTGAGCTGATTTTGAGTCTGAAAATCAGATGAATATTTCAAACTAATAGTTAATTAGTCAAAACATTCTTATAGTTCAATATTCAAAACTTCATAAACCTTACATAGTAAAAATCTATACACCTGTAGTTTTTATTGGGAACCCTTTAATTACCAGATTGTAAAACCCTTCCAGAGATAATTTTAAGCATATGACGTAACTGCTCATGCACTTTATAATATTGGCAAAATGTTATACATATGGCTATGTTATATATGTACATATTTATATACATATATACATATATATAAATATATATGTATAATATTTCTAGTTCCTCACCAAAAAATGGATAGTATTCTGGTAAAACCCGCTTCTTCTAGTTCCTGCTTTGTAAATATTTATAAGTTTTACTGTCCCTTTAGAAATATACTTTCTCTCTCTCTCTCTCTCTCTCTCTCTCTCTCTCTCTCTCTCTCTCTCTCTCTCTGTGTGTGTGTGTGTGTGTGTGTGTGTGTGTGTGTGTGTGTCCACTTGTATGCAAATGCATGCACCACTACTCAATTGATGAAATCAGAGGATAACTTCAGCATTGTTTTCTCCTTCTTTCCACTATGTGGGGTTCAGAGGGCTAGCTCAGGTCATTAGATTTAGTGAAATTTACCAGTTCCGTCACCTCACTGGTCCCTATTGTTTCTTTAATTGCAAAATACTTATACGAGAGTGATAAATTTTTTCATAACTTTGCAAAATTATGAGTGGGATAAATTTTCAGTTAAGTAATGGGAAAACTTATATGTAGCAGGCCAGGGAGATGGGAAATATGCTTGGTGCTAACACCAAGTCTTGGAACCAGAGTTTAGCTCCCCAGAAGCAGAACTGACTCCTGTAAGTTGTGCCTTGGCCTGCAGGTGTGGCCTTGGCAAGCATGCTCCTCAAAATAAATTAATAAATGTAAAATAAATATATATGCATATGTGAACCTATAACTTTGTTAGATGTTACCAGATTTTCTTTTTAGTTGTTATGGAAATTGCTATCTCATCAGCAGTGAAAGATAAATTATATTTTTCTGAAAACTTCAGTAGTATGAAACTTTCAAATGTTGAACTTTTGCCCATGTAAATTTCAGTGTAGTTTTAATTTGAATTTCCTTTATTATAATGATGTATCATTTTGTGTTCTTAAGTATCCCTTGGAGTTGACACGTGCATCTGTAAACAACTCAGCAATATATTCTTCCATGAAAATTCTTTTTCTTACTGATTTGTACAAGTTCTTTATATATTAGCGAAGCTAAATGTTGTCCTTATTACACTATAAGGATTGAAATCTTTTCAGTTTTACTTTTCATTTCATACTGTTTTCAGCATTTTTAAGGTTTTTTGTTTTGTTTGTTTGTTTTGTTTTTGTTTTTGTTTTCTTTCTGGTTTGTTTTTGCCACCAGCAAATTAGAACATAAGTGATTAACTTTATTGATTTTTGATTTTTTTTTTCCGTTTACGTTCATAGCTCTGGCTTTTGTGACATTTTAAAAAGGCCTTCCCTATGGCAGGGTCATATACTAGTTTTCTCATCATTATTTCCACTCCATTTATGGTCAAAATCAGGTAATTGCATTAAGTCAGCTGTCCATAATTCTGGGCATGGTGGGGACTTCGCTGATTAAGCATGGCAGGTTCACCATAGACACCTCGTACTTGGCCTGATTAAGAAAGACTGGACTTATGTGTGCCCAGAGACCCAGCCAAACACTTGACTGACTCTCCATTCAGTCTAAAGGGGTTCAGCAGTAAGAAAGGATTTAATTCCAAGGCCTGCTGGGAAGTTAAGTGAATACCAGTTTCCCCTTACACCTATCTGTGTTTACATTTCCTCGCTTGGATAGTCAAGCATCCTAGAGAGTTTTGTTTCACTTATCTTTTGCATTTATCCATGGTTAATTTGACAATTTGGAGTTGATTGTGTGTTATTGACACATACAATTTTATTAATGAATAGCATTTTCCTACTGGCATTTTATATACCAACTATGATACATAATTCATTCTTGGTAAGTTCCTTCTCTGAATACTGAGGTTTGTTGTGATTGTGTCAACATGGTCCAAATTGGCTTAATGTGTCTGTCAACTTGAGGTTTAGGGTTTCTTTCAAGTAAATGTTACAGTACTGTAAAGAGAGTGAGGTTTCACAGTAGAGTGACCTTCAGCAAATCTGACCTCATGCCATACATAGTTTCCTCATCTTTAATCTGTGGGTAATGTCTAGTAATCTTAGAAATGACTGGATGGAAGGAACAAATTAAAACCCCTGATACAAATAACAGCCTACATTGGTGATCTTTACATCGTTAATGGTGTTTGAGTTGTGAAATCTAGATACATATGATTTAATAGAGAATAAATATGAGTGGAAGATAGGATATAATCTATAGACTGTTTCATAAAAATGTGTATACTGCTTTTACACATCATCCATATCACAATGTAACAGCATTTTTTAAAACTCTTGAGAGTGTATCCCTTTCTTCTGGATGACCAGGACAGCTGAACATCTAATCCATTCATTTTGGCCTCATTGTGATTGAAACAGCTGAATCCATCATACAGTGATTTGCCTTTGATCATGATGACAGCCAAAATGAAAGCATTGGCCATGCTATCTAAGGTCCATTTATTTTGGAAATAACTTTTGACAGGTAAGACATAGCCCCATGTTACTCCATGGTACAACACTGTTGTCTCATGTGCCTTCTGGTAGCATATTCATCCTTTAACTAATACACTTTTGTTATCATTTGTTCCCTGTTATCTCTATAAATGTAAACAGATGATTCATTGGGGGTCATTTATTCTTAGCCACAGTAGAGCACTGAGAAGCATTGGAGGAGACACCAGTGTGTGCCTTTCTCACCACTAGTTCTAGTCTATGATCATTCAGAGACGATCCAAGTGAACCCCACAGAAAGAAACAGCTTTTATGTGCTTGTACAAACTATCGTTTTGAGCTAATGAAGATTTATTGTGAATTACTTATGGATAAAGCTTATAAATGGTGAGCTTGGACTTGGTTTTAATGAAGGGGTTACATGATAATTGTAGAAGAATTTGTCTTAGAATGTGTTTTTTATTTGAAAAATAGCACTCCCGTTATCTATGCTTAAAAAATGTTTTCATCAATGTAGTGCTTCATTAATATGTTAAAAAAAAAAAAAAGGTTACCTACTCCAAACCATCAAAAGTTCCTAGAGTAGAGTGGCCAACAATGTGTGTGTGTGTGTGTGTGTGTGTGTGTGTGTGTGTGTGTGTGTGTGTGTGTGTGTGCGTTTAAGTTAACACATATGGTTAGAGGGTCACAATTCTAGCCACCAAACTTGTGGGTGGAATAGTGGAGTGTAATTGACTGCAGTGTGTGACTCAGCATTTTATTCCTTGTGACCAACTGTAAAGTTAATTCTTCAAAATAAATTTGGGTCATAGATTTTTCAGTTAAGAGTAAGAAAGGAGTTACAACATAGGGTCTCTGGATATCCAAATACATGATTTTTAAATAATTTGTTTATCAAACAATGTCATTGTAACGAATAGTTTTAAAAAGGAACTGACATGCACTAATCCCTAGTAACTGACATTTAAAAACCTGGTTTCAATCCAAGGCATTCCAGGAATGTCTATACAAGGGAGCCTGGACCTTCTGTTTTGGGTTATCACTTTTTGAGTAAAGATTTATGTCTAAGTAGCAGATTGGAGAATAGTGAAAGGCTTTGTAAGTACCAGACTCAAATGAGAAGCTACAAACAGAGCTAGGCAGGATTGACAGTCATGTATTGATCTGTAAGTACATATAGACTGTGATCTCTGTCCACATGACCTTTCATTATGAAGGGCAGGTCTGGGGTTTTGTTGTGATTATCCTCATAGTTTCCATTATTTATTGAATCATTGAAAATGGGATATGGCAGGATAAACTGCTCTAAGCCCTTATTTTCATGAGTTAATGCTTTAAAAATTTTGAATATACTTGCTGCATTGAGGTTCTAGTAGTGCCTTTACATACATAAATTTCTTCAGCACACCAAGACTTGAGTGTTACTTGGAATTTTAATAGAACTTTTAAAGATAAAGTTGTGTTCAAAATTAAAAATATTTATCAAGTTGGGAGAGTAATATTCAGCTAAGAAGCAGGGCTACTTGTCATATCCGTAATATAAATTATTTCATTATATGGCATGTTTTTTCATATATTCATCTGGTATTTGATGTTGATCTTTAAATGGTGAACATACATGTTTTGCCTCATATGATTCTTCATATCTTTTGTTGATTATATCTAGTATGATTTGTTTTGACACTGAATGTTTATATCTCCTTTTTAAAATATTTATTTATTTATTATATATACAGTATTATGCCTGCATGTACTGCATGCCAGAAGAGGGCACCAGATCTCATTGTGGATGGTTGTGAGCCACCATGTGGTTGCTGGAAATCGAACTCATGACCTCTGGAAAAGCAGTCAGTGCTCTTAGCCGCTGAGCTGTTTCTACAGTACCCTGTTTATCTCTCTTTAGTTATAGTATATACAGATGATTTTGCTTCTTGCTTAATTTTAATAAATCATGTTATAAAAAACTCTAGTCACACTTTTTACCTCTCTTACTGTTTCTTTGCCTGTAAGACCAAGGTGATTGTTGTTACCATAGCATTTTCTCAGTGTACTTAATTCAATTCTTTATTATAAAGTCCCACAGAGTTTCGGCCACTTCAGGTTGTCACAAAGGTGATAACCATAGATTTTTATGCATACAGAAAAATTGAGTATTTTCATTTATTTCCACTGGGTTCACTTAATATATTCTTTTCCTATCTGATTGCATTGGATAGCATATTCATAGCACAAAAGGAAAAGATCTGATTACTTTCAGAATGGAATAATTCTACTTTACTATTATATATTATATTTGATAAAAGACAACTACTTAAGTTAGATTGAGCATTGGTTTTTGTTTCTTTCACTAGTGTTGCATTAACCAGCTTAAACTCAAGAAAATTTCCTTTTTTTTTTAAGAATTATACAAAAAAAAAAGGAATTATACTAGAGAATATTTAGGCAGATTCTCAATTTACAAATTTTCGCCATGTGTTTGCTTGCTACTTTAATGAACTTGCCTACCTCTTTTCTTTTTTGAGTTTCTGTGTTTCACTAGAGGCTTCTTAGAGCAAACTTTGTAAATAAAACACAAAACATAATTATGGTTAAATGTTTTTAAATTTGAAATGACTTTGATATAGCAATGTTTATCATTTACTTGTTCTATATAATGTCCCTTTACTGTTTTTTTTTTAAAATTTCATTAATTTATTTAGATTACAACTCAATTGTTATCCCATCACTTGTATCCTCCCGTTCCTCCCTCCCTCCCACTTTAACCCTATTCCCCTTCCCTAGGTCTAAGACCAAGGGGAACCTAATGCCTCTTTAGTGTTAATGTACCTGTAATTACATTCTTTCTTTGTGCCTATCTTAATTTAATTGCTTCACCTATTCAGTTAGGTGTAGGCCTTAAAGTGTGGTGGATATCTTATTATTGTTTAAAAGATCAGTAGAAAGCTATATGGCTCCCATAGTGTGTGTGTGTTTGTGTGTGTGTGTGTTGTTTTGTAAATTACAACAGATGTTATGTACTTTCCCTTTATTTCCAAATGAGAAATCAATCTAACAGGGACTAGGCCTGAAATCTGCAATGCCCACTTGTTATTTTAACACCATTTCATCTAGCAGTTAGAGATATCATGAAACGCACATTTCTCAGTCGATTAAATGTGCAAATTTATAATTTGTAAGTTCATGTAGTTTCTTAGACATTTTTTTCTGCATAGAACTGTATGGGTGTATCATTTCCCAGCAGTATTTTTTTTTTTTTTTTGGTTTTTTTGGCCTAGAAATTACTCTTTTGTAATACAGTCATGAGTACTCTCCGTAAGAAACTTATCAGACAGTATTGTTATGTGAAAAAAAATAGCTACTGTATGAGAGTACATCTTCATTCTTTTGGTTTAGAGACATTAATAATGCTGTTTATAAACCCATGATACCGAATGACGATCTTTAAAAAATGTCATGTTCCTGGGTTCTGTCTGCAAAGTTATAAATCATAGCTTTGACTACTTTTCTATGTCTGTAGTGGGAAATGTTTATCTTGGTGTTTTCTGAGGATAATTCCCTTCTGTATTGATTGCCCTTTGTTCCATCTAGAGTGCAGAGTAAGACAACATTTGGAGAATCTTATTAAAATCGTAATTTATAATGCTATTACTCACAAAGGAAGAAAAATTTAGTTCATTGACATGTTGAGCTTCAGGGGGGTGAGCCTAATGGGGCCTTCTGTTGTATGAAAAATGAAAAAGCTAGATGACAGAAACATCTGTTTAATATAGAATAGGCTTTGATTCATCTTGTGGCATCACTCTGTTACAACAGCCTTTTTGATCAGAAGTGGAAACTCTCATTGGTAATTCCCTGTATTGTTTTCGAAGGTTTACTTGGGGAGAAGAATTTCAGTTTAGTTTCTAATCACACACTATTATGGACACAAAAGTTTGCATTTTAAGAAGAAGATTTATTTTCATAATTAATTTGAAGTAAGGGAATCTTACCTGGGGCTGATGGTTCATAACAAAGTGATGATAATATTTCAAAAATATTCTTTAATGCAAAAATAAGCCTTCTATTAGAGATCAAAACTAAGAATTTTAGTACTTCATTTTGAGAAAGCCAGTCTATCAGGTCAGCTTGGTGAGACGGTGCTTACAGAGTTTTTCAAGGCCAGATAAGGAAGACTGTGAACAGGCCTGTGACCCTGACCTTTAAAGGCCTGTTTATATGTTTCAAAGAAATCAGCTTCTCTCTAGTTAGTAGTTCTTTGATTGTCAGGAAACATACACACAAGGATGATAACCAAATGGGAAGGAAATGTAGGGTCTGTCTGGCTTTGGAACTTGGAGATGCTTTCAGTGATGAAATATAAAAATGTCCTGTGTTGTCAGTTTCTCTGTATTTTGTCATCTACACTAAAGGTGTCCCCTTCTGCTTATAGAGCCTCACTCCAGTCATCCATTCCTTTTGTGTCCTGTGATTTGAAGAGTTTAAAGTTATGTTATTTTAGGGTTTTTTTTTTTTTCACTTTTTATTTTGATATAGCCTCTATCTAAGTTTCCCAGGCTAGCCTTTAATTCATTCTATAGAAGACTCGAACTTACCGCCTTCTTGCCTCAGCTTCTCCAGGAACTGGGATTAGAGTTCTGAGTCACCAGGACCTTCTGGTTGTAGTTAATCTAGGCATAGTCTTCCGGATAACTGAGGCTGCCCTAGAAGACACTGTGCAACCCAGGGTGGTCTCCAATTTACAATCCTCCTGTCTCAGCTTCGCAACTCCTGGGATTATAGCCATGCAGTAGCATACTGAACTGGTGTTCCCTTTTGGACCATTGTCTTTAAGATGGGCCTCCTCCCAGGTCTTCCCCGCTCCATCTCCTGTGCATCTAAATGACTTCCATGCTACTGCTCTCTGCTTCAAGAATACGGAAAAGAAAAGCGCTCCCAGTGAATTGCTACCCAGTGGGGAGTAGTGTACCCTGCTTTTAGCACAACATTCAGGTGTAGTACCACTTAATAAAAATGTGTTGAATGAGGGCATGAAAGAAGCAATGAGTGAACACGTTGTCTGTCTGCAAGCAGTACTATTTAGCAACAGGATGCAAATGACAAGAAGGTCACGGTTAACCCTCTTCTGAGTTCACAAGTCTCCAGGGCTCAGTAATTTTGGCTGCAGTCTGCTTTAGGGAGAGAGCATATGTGTGCACCTGCATAAATATCTGTGTTTATCCAAATGAACAAAGGATGGATCAAAGAAAATATTTTGAGTTTAGAAAAGAAAACGACTGTGGAGAAAGGCTAACAAGGAGGACCTGAAATTTAAGATATAACCAACATTTAATTATCAGCGTTGAGCTATTGAATTATCATCATTGATCTATTTTAATGAATAGAAAGATGAATGAGAGTCAATGAGTAAAATTTTTGACAAAGTAAACTAGCGTCATAGGTGAAAACAAAAGTAATAAAGTTCACTCTCAGATACCCACGTTTAAGCCTTCCCAATATTTTACTAACATTTATCTATTGTCCTTTTTAACTGCACCCTTTTACATTTAATAATAATTTTTAATAAATGATTTTGAATAGTGAGACACATGCCACCTCAGTATTTTATGGCAGATAGGTTGCTCTGTCCACTCTGTATGGAGAATTAAACATCTATGTGTTTGCTTTACTATTTTACAAACACAATAGCAAAACTAAGAAATAGCACAGCTTGGATAAACTTCCTTCATCTGTCTTCGGTATGATTTTTATTCAAAGTAAGCACCAAGTAGAAACCATTTGCTGTCCTTTGGAGTTCAGATCACTCTCAAGGCCCATATTTCTGGCAGCCTGGTCTTTTGCTGGGCAGTATAAGAAGATGGTAGGTATTTACAGGAGGTAGGGTCTTGTGGTGGCTTCAGGCAATTAGGTCCTGGCCCTGGACGCCCACTTCTTTCTCTTATGGCTCATGGCTATCCAGTGACATCTTTGTTACACGCCGTGACCTAGTTGCAATTTGCTGAGTTGCCAGAAATTCAGAGAACAAGGCTGATTATGGGCTTAGGTCTCGAAACTGTGATCCAACATAAACTATAACGTGATTGCACCAGTTAGAGGTTGGGATAATGGAGAATTGGCACAATGTTATTTGAAGGATGCTTTGATTCACCTGTAAATTTGTATGTTGGCGGAAGAATTGCTGTCTATTCTTTTTATCGTGTGTGCATGTGTAGAGGCCAGAGGATAAACTTATGGATTCACTTCTCTCCTTCTACTTCTTTGTGGGTTCTTGGGATTGAACTCAGGTCTTAGGGTTGCACAGCATCTTGCCTGTAGAGCCATCTTGTCATTCCCTATTTCCATTTTTAAGACAGGTCAACTTATCTCTGTGGATTAGTTAGTCTGAAGAAGTACTTTGCTTAGAATTAGATTTTTCTTTTGTGTCTGGAAACCACTTTGTCAGTAAATCTGCTTTGAAGATCAAGAGATAACAAGGCAAGAATTAGGCAGAAGGTGTGTGGCCTTCAATCTATATCCCAGCCATATTCTATCTAATTGACTTCTTTTATAATCTGGAACAGGTCTGAGAGAAATTCACAAGGACTAATTTTCCTTCTTTCTCTCTTTCTCTTTCCATTTTTCCTTCCTTCCTTTCCTCCCCCCTTCCCTCTTTCTTTCATTTTAAGAATAAAGGGCTAGCCTCGGTGGCACACATTTATTTAATGATTTATTTATTTATTATGTACACAATGTTCTGTCTGCATGTCAGAAGAGGCCACCAGATCTCATTATAGATGGTTATGAGCCACTATGTCGTTGCTGGGAATTGAACTCAGGAACTTTGGAAAAGCAGATAGGACTCTTAATCTTGGTGCCATTTCTCCACCCCAGACTAAGTTTCTATGCATGCTACATATACTAAAAATCAGAATGACCTAAGGGTCATTTCATTCCGGACCTTATTTTTAAGTCTAAAATCATGGATCCTTTCAGTATTCTTTCAGTATAATAGCATGCAGACTTCATCTGTATTATGGTAGGAAGAAATATGGCCAGCCATATCCTCAGTGGCCATCAGGACAGCAACAGTTAAGAAAGAGGGTTTCCTGTAATGGTAGCTAGCCTTTGTTCTGTTCTGATCTGGTACTGAGCACTGTGAGATTGAACCTCTGAACAAGTTAGTATAGACCAAAAGGAAGATTTGATACTTACAAGGCAACATGACCAGATGTCTGAGCCAATTTCTAGCCAGTATAAGTGGACCTTTTCATCCCTGACTTGTAAAAAAAAAAAAAAAAAATCACTACTTAATTCTATTCATTGATTGTATCATACATATACAAAATGCATCCTTTTCTTCTGCCCACCTCAAGCAGCCCCCCTGCTCCATACATTCATGTTTTGTCTTATCTTGTGATAGACTTTTAAAAGAAACTCTACAATGGATAACCATTTCCAGGCTTGGCTTTGGGCTTGCCTTTTTATACAGCTCCACTATGCCGATATAAAATCAGTAGCAAAACTATAAAACTTAAACACAACTTGGTGCTTATTCATCACCACAAACTTTTCTGTTATGGATTATATTTTTTTTAGGTTTAATTCATTTTTAGAAACATTATTATTATAGTGGGGTAGGGTGTGCACATGCCACAGCATGCATGTGAAGAACAGAGTACAACTTTATGGAGTTGCGTCTCTCTTTAAACCTTTACATGGCTTTTGGGAACAGGTCTCAGGTTGTCAGGTGTCCACAGCAAATATCTTTATCTGATGTGAGGTACCTTAGCGTCTCCTGTTACTGAATTCTTAAAGGCCTACAGAAAGGAGAGCTTTAAACACTCCAATGAAGAAATACTTATTTCCATCCTGAAATATGCTTATATGACTATGTCTTTAGATCCACCTGGACACAAGTTATGCAGACAACTTCTCAATCTCATAACTTCTTAGAGGGGAGTCAGACCTCTTCCCAAGCAACTCTCATCTCCCCTCAAGAGGGAGCTCTGTGGTCTTGCAGGGTGCAAACTGGCAGACATTTACTAGGGCCCGCCCTACGGAAACCATGAGAGACAAAGTCATTAGCTCTTGATGAAATGGACGCGCTCATGCTGTATGTTCTCTAGGAGAGATGAACTGCATAGACATGTGGTCAAGCTTCTGCTGGGTACCAAACAGATATTTTCAGTGCCGACAGATAGGAATGAAGGACGGAAAGATTGCCACGAAAGCTCAAGGACCCCCAGAGCCCACAGTGCAGGGGGATGGAGACAGAAGGATTCTCAGAGCTTGCTGGCCAGCAGCCTAGCCAAAAATGAAATGCTGCATGTTGAAAGAGGTCATTCTTTTTCAAAAAATAAAGTGACCGATGATTAAGAAAGATGCCCAACGCTGACCTCTGGCCTTCATAGGCACAGGCAAGGGGATGCATGCACTGCCTCTTGCACAGACATGCACATTTACACATGTGTACAGCACACACACACACACACATACACACACGTATAATCTCCAGGCTACAGAGCTAATTTTGATATATCCACTTATGTTGTGGAAGATTCCATGAATAGAGATGGGGGAATCCATAAAATCTAATAATTGTAGCTCTAATCTGCTTGGTATCCTGAAATATTAGAATTATATACATTTTAAGTGTCATAACTAATTTTTTTAAAGTGGAAAAAAGGGTTTTTGTGTTTTTCAATCATGTTTTTTATAAGAACTAACTCTGTTTCAGGCATTGGTCATGTTTTATTTAGAAAGTAAATTATACTATGTAATAACACATCTTTAAATAGGATTGTGGGGAGGTAGCTCCTATGTCACAAGACTTGACATGGTTAAAACACTAGACTTTTAATGTCTTTCAAGCAAGCAGTCTTTTATCCATCCCTGGTTGCAAACCACTGCAGTCTTACTTTACTGAACTTTGCTTAATGTTACTCTGTGATCAGCTAAGTGGCTCCTAGAGACACATTCCATATTATTTTCATCATAAAAGGTTTATTGTGGGAAGATATAAAAGTTCTTTTTGTATAGTATCTAGGTAGGAAAGCGGCAGATGGCTTGACTTATTCCAGAGAATATTTATATACTTGGCTCAATGCAGTCTTTGATCAAGAGCTTTCTCACTGAGAAGGCAACTGTCAGCGGAAAAAAAGAAAGAAAAAGATTCCCAGTGGCTTCTGATGTGCCTCTCTGTCTAACAAGCTTTGTCAACAGCAACAGTTTGCTTGTCTGAAAAGTGAAGAACTTAAGATTAGAAATATTAACCGTCTTAAAATTTACAACACATCATGTATTCTCTACACAGATATTGCAAATCATAAGGGAATATGCCCTGGAACTAAAAAACAATTCATTTTCCTACTCTTGTCATTATATTTTCCTTTTCATGAAGAAAATGATAGGACAGGGTATGGTAGCAAGAGGCTTGCGTAGCAGTAAGTGTTCTTATGCTTGGATACATGCTACACTTTCCTAGGTCATTAAGCACACACACTCAAATGAAGCCCACAGTAGTAGATTAATGTGTTCCCGTCAGTGTAATCTGCTCCACTCACCACCCTTTGCCCTAATGGAAATACTCTGGAGCTTCCTGAAAAAAAAATCATTCTTCAGACAAGATTTAATTTCAGTCTGGAAGTCCAGTGTTCAGGCATGAATTGTACTTAGTGAAAAATAAGTAAAATTCATGTTGTAATTAGTCACTAATTTAACAATTGGATAAGCTAACTTGTCTTCCGGCTTCCCATATTGAACCTCAATTGCTTGCAAAGAAGCAAGAGGTCCTGGCTACAAAGTTGGGTTTAATTTATACATGACTGTGTCAAAGATTTTGAATTACATCTGATGGTTGATATTTTGTGTCCACTTGGGTATGCAACTAAATTTAGATATTTGGTAAACTTGAATGTCATGGTTGCTGTGAAAGAATTTTATTAAATTAGTACACTTAAATTAATAGGCAAATTCTTCAAATGGCTGGAGTCCGCTAGGAGGAGAGATTTTCCCACTTAGTATTAATTACATATTAGTTCTTGTAGGATCTCCAACTTGCTAGCATACAGGATCATACCATACAGACTAAAGTGTGATCCCTCCATTATGACATGAGACAGTTCCTTAAAGAGGTGACTAGGGTGAAAGTGGGAGGGAGGGAGGGAGGAATGGGAGGATACAAGTGAGGGGAAAACAATTGAGATATAATCTGAATTAATTAATTAATTAAAGCCGAAGAGAATTTTTTTTTCATTTTTTGTGCACGCACACACTCATGCATGCATAATTTAACCCTCTGTGCCATATTAGTGTGTGCCAGAAAGAAATGATAGAAAAATAAAATGTGTGAAATACAGCAGCCCCTTCATATTTACAGATTCAATATTTCATTATTGAAATAATTCTCAATGGATAAAGATTTTGTGGGAAAATTACATTTTCACTGAAAATGTGCTGACATGACTTCTTCATCACAATTTCCCCAACATTCAGTTTAGTAACTGTTTCTGTACCGTTTAGATAGAATTGTGTATTATGAGTATTCTTGAAAGGACTTAGGAAGAATACAGATACATAGCTATAGTTGAACTTGGCTTTATCTCTAAATGGGAGCTTTGGATTGCTATTTATTCAAGAGCTCACCCTACATCTGTTTCTTTAACGTCGTTCATTGTATGATATAAAATAATATGATGTGGCTCCAAAGAGAGATTTCACTCCACTTATAAGAAATCCTAATACAATCATATGTGGCAATATAAGAACTACCATCCAAGAGCACTAAAACATAGGGAAGTGGTTCTTATTTCATCTTAACTGTTTAAGTACAAGACTGGGCATGCTTTTCCTCTCATTTTATGTTTTTACATGTCTTAAATTTAAGCTTTCAGGAGAAATTATCCTGAGCTTCTCCCTACACTAGCTTACATTTAGAATTACACTTGACAATGATATGCATGGCTAGTAGCAAGCTTTCGTTTTACTCTTCCCCTTTATTTTCACAAATCTGAAATAAAATGTAAGTACATATACATATGTATATTCACAGTCATGTAACCACAGAAACATTGCCGCCCAGGAAAGCAGGACCTTTGCCAAGCTTGAAGTGAAACTTGCCATGCTAGTAGTCAGATAGCTGCCTTTGCTGATCCACTAAAGTGAATTCGTGGTACAGAAAGCCATCTCGGTGTGTGCGAATACATGGTGTGGATGGGTAGGCTTTATAAGAGGTGAATATGCAGCTTGAAAACATTGATCATTATCAATGGAGAACTATGGGAACCTGGGATAATGGAGACTGCTCAGTCTATAACCCTTTCCTTTCACCCCCCCCATCCCCCCCCCCCCCCCCGCCACCATAGCAACTCTGGAACTCACCCAGTAGATAATTTGGTCTCTGAAGAACATGTTCATAAGCAGCCCTGATGAACACAGGTCCCAACAGTGATGTGAGTGAAAGAAGTACTTACGTCCACCTCACTCACACCTAGCATGCTATTACATGCTTGTGCCGCCCTAGCAGATCTCCAGGAACTTCACTCTTTGCCAGTCTTTTTTTTTTTTTTTTTTTTTTTTTTTAATTTGTACAGTGTTCTGCCCACATGTGTGTCTGCATGCCAGAAGAGGGCACCAGATCTCATTCTAGATGGTTGTGTGCCATCATGTGGTTGCTGGGAATTGAACTCAGGACCTTTGGAAGAACAAACAGTGCTCTTAACCTCTGAGCCATCTCTTCTCCGCTTTTCCAGTCTTAAATGCACAAAAAGTTTCTTTTTCTCAGTAGTTATTAGTTTTAAAATTTAAAATCATGGTATGCTATGACTTCAAAAACGAAAGAATTGCGAAGTTAAATGCATTTTTAAGAAAGATGTTTCTGTTATGATTCAATAAACGGAAAGTCCTTTTTAGCAATCGTGTGCTGGTTCATACTAATTATCCTACAGAATGTGTTGTGTATTGGACATTCGTGGTGGGATTGCGTGAGATGAAAGAAGTGACATTCAAACCCAAGCTAGTCTTTTTAGAGCCTGTTACTGAAGCAGAGATCCTTGATGTGAAATAATCTGTTTCTGGGAATTTCAGTTTGCTCAGACAACTTCCTTAATGAATTACAACTGGCTTCTGACTTAGGAGGGAACAGAAAACGTGACTGCTCTGCAGCCACACTATAGGTCAGTAGTGTGTGCTGACTCGGTGATGCCTCGGGATAGGAGTTAGGAGACATTATTATCTGGCTGCCTTTTTCCCATAAGAACCATGGTGAAGTGGCCTTGGTTGATCCTTCCACTTTTTCCAAGTCAGCAGGAGTCATTGTTCCTTTTATTTAATAAATATCCTTAGGATGTTGCAGATTTAAGTACCCAACGAGACTGAACAGTGTCAGCACATTTCATATGAAATGATTGTCCCTGGGAGAATATCTCTTTTGCAGTTGGTATCCAAATCGGATTTACACCAAGGTACAGTCTCTTGAATTTGAAAGAGAGATGACATGTAGGTAATTCAGTTTGTCAGAGAGGGACTCTGCTAAACCTCTTGTGTGAAGAACGACACCTATGGGTCCATGGACACACCACTCTCCATCTTCCTAATAGTGTGATTCAAGAAGCAGGAAAATCAATGGTACAAAATGTAGTTTTGCTTCTCCCTTTACATTCTGGAAAATGGATGCCTCCAGCTTTTTCTAAATGCCATCTGATTCATGAAAGACCATTTGGCTCTTTTGGAACGGACTTCTGGTGGAGATAGAGTACTTCTTAACCCCTCTTCATGTGTTTTGCTTCGGGATGCTTTATTTTCCACTAGCATACCGCTACTCTAGATCAAGGGCTGTTTGATGAATAATATCATCTGGCTGTTTACCGTTGTGCTCCAAGGCACATTTGCTGCTAACACTAAATGGGTCTGGCCCTGTTTCTACTATTGGGATAACCATTTTAAGTTTCAGAAACCCCTCTGTAATTCAGATTGGGAACTGCACGATGCTGATTTGTTAAACCTATATTGCGTATGCCTATCTTAAAATAATCACTTGTAACTACTTAATTCTGTCTATGTTCAAGGAAGTGCGTGTCTTGTGAGAATGGAAGCTTTAAATGCAGTTTACATTGAATGTTCTGGGGGTAAATGGCTATTTCAAGGAAAGAAAGCACATATCAGAGGGTGAAAAGTGGAGTGAAACATTTATGTGGAAGGAATAATTTTGTGAGGGGAAAATGACTCATTTCTAAGCTGTGACGGAAGCATCAGGTGTCAAGCAGTAGTAGCAGCAGTAGGGGTAAGGAGGAGAGGACCCATTAGAGAATTGAAGCATGTGGCTGAATAACGATGAAAACAATAATCACTGCAGTTCCTGCTGCAGCTGCCGAGAAGCACGTTGCTTCCGTGATTGGGGCTCTTTCAATATTACCCTAGTGACAGGAACCTTTATAATTCCTACTCAGTGGATACAAATGATTTTTCACAGTCTAAGCAATTTACCCAAATTTATTAAGGTTGCACACAATGAAATCAGTATTCCACTCTGGATTTGTTTGACTACATCCCTTGTCTTATGTAAATTGAGTTATCTCATGACTTCCGACACGTTCTCATTTCCATCACTGTACACTGAAGGGCAAAATGGTATCTTAAACTGTTTGCCGTTTAGGGCTACCAGGGTATTTTGTTCAAAACCAGTTGGCAATAAGCTTTCTCTCCTGAGAAAACCACACAGTAAATATTTTCTAACTAGCATTGCTTTGATCACTTCCTTAGGAAAAAGTCACTAGTGAACAAGTAGAATCACCCTCAGAGGGTAGAAGATAATCATATATATATATATATATATATATATATATATATATATATATATATATATATATATATTATGTCACAAGCCCAACGTATTCTTTTCCAATCATGTTCAATATTAAACCATTTTGTATCCTCTTTATTGATACCAAATGCCTCTCTCCAGGCATTTTGTCAGAGCAACATGAAAAATAAAAATATTTAGCAGGTGGATAGCTGTGGAAAATATGCACTGTATAGAGAAAGCCTAAAGATGTAACTTAACTGGTAGAATATTTGTCTAATACACAGATGGTCCTGGGTTTCATATCCCATACCACATATCTAGGCGTGGGAGTGCATGTCTCTAATACTAGCACAGGGGTAGTGAGGGTAGGAAGAAGTTCAAGTCCCCTCGACTATGTAGTGACTTCACTCAGCCTGAGTTACTTGAGATACTGTCTTCTCCTTTTCCCTCTTGACAAACAAGAGAACATAGTAGAGAGTAATGTTGCTGTCTGGGTGTGAGGACAAGCTAGACCTCAGACACCTGTCTTGATAATGTGCTTTTGCAGGTTGAGTGGTTTGGATGATAAAATAGAGGCACTATCATATTTCTGCCCTTTAGTTTCCCGAGGATGATCATTACAGTGTCTTCAACTACTGGAATTAAGGTGTTTGCTGTATTTGAGAATGTATTGGCCAGTGTTGCTGTTTTTCTCTGTAGATCTTAGAATTATTATACATGCATTATTTTTTATTGGAAATGTGAGTTATTTCAAGTATCTTTATATATGTTGTAAATATTTTTCTCAAAATAATTTTTTATTAATTTATTCTTGTTAGATCTCAATGGTTATCCCATCCCTTGTATCCTCCCATTCCTCCCTCCCTCCCATTTTCCCCTTACTCCCCTCCCCTATGACTGTGCCTGAGGGGGACTTCCTCCCCCTGTATATGCTCATAGGGTATCAAGTCTCTTCTTGGTAACCTGCTATCCTTCTTCTGAGTGCCACCAGGTCTCCCCCTCCAGGGGACATGGTCAAATATGAAGCACCAGAGTACGTTTGATACCTACCTAATGACAGACAATCAGGATGACATTTTCTGTATTTCTAGTGGCAGTTTAGACACTCATTATATAAGAAACAAAAGCATTGTACAAACAAATGGAGACTTGTAGACCTGAAATAACATGGGGGAAGAAAGTCATCCTAAATCATTGTTATTGTTTTAAAAAGGTTCGCAGTGACACAAAAGGCTGAATCTTCACTATTGAAGATGAGGCAAAAGTAGCCTGATTAGGAACAGCAGTGTTTTTGTTTTTCCCTTTGGAATAAAAGGACTGAATTGTTACTGAAAAGCCATGAGGTTCGGAACTCTGGGACTTGCGGTGAAAGGATATTGAAAAAGAGCAGAACAGTTGGATTCATGTTTCATGAAATAATTTGTGTGACAGAATAGGAAGGCAGTCTGCGGGAAAATTGACATAATTTTTTCCTACGACTGGGAGAGGGCAGATAAATATGCCACTGCTAACAAACACACCATTGTCCATGAACAAAGTGTATTCTGCCCAATATTGTAAATATTAATTTTCAATCATTCGAATATATGTGTCTGCATGGTAGAAGATAAACAGACCTCTCTTCCTTTTTTAACGTTCCCCATTTTGGTTTTGGATAGTCCTCCAACTGAAACAGAATGCTGCAGACAGGTATTTTTTAACCCTGAGAAATACTGAGATTTTAAGAGGAAAAAAAAATGTGCGATGCATGCTGTGGCATATGTATTGTGCAGTCTATGCATTGGCCCTGTGCAGCACATAAAGTCTAGCTCTTTACAGTGTAGTCAGTCTACACAGAATTTATCTGCCCGATTATGGGATAATGGAAACTTATTACCTAGTGTGAGTTGTGTTTGGAGACTTTTTCTTTCCCTCACCATCGCCTTCACTCTTCCCAGAATGCCTCACGTGTATTGGCTGTATAGGTGGTGTTTGCAAAGTGTTTGGCTGGCTGAGAGAAACCACTTCTAGCAACTGAAGCAAGAACAGGAAAAGAGAAACTATAGAATGTTCTCTGAGTAGAGCTTGAGAATGCTTTAGTTGGCTTCTGTGTTTCCTTGCGCTTGGCTTCTATGTGCCTTTAACACCTTGCATGGTCCTGAAATCAGGCTGGCAGTGTGGGTAGACTAAAGTTGCTAATAACACCTGTACAGCTAGTCCTTAACAAGCCGTGTGTGTGTGTGTGTGTGTGTTTGTGTGTGTGTGTGTGTGTGTGTGTGTGTGTGTGTGGTGTTGTTGTTGTTGCTTCAGACAATTGGACGTGTAATTATATTTGTGTAGGTTACACCTCTCTCATACTGCACGTCGCTGATGGGAGCCCCATGATGTTTCTTGAAGAACAAATGCAGAGTTGACCCATTGCATCCAATGAACTGTGTTTGCTCATAGGAAGTCATGCTTGTATGTTTTCCTTTTCTGTCCAAACTCCCCACTCCCTTCAGAGGCGATGATGCTTAAGCTTCCCTAAACACTTGCTTCTGTAACAAGGAAAAGGAACATAGGTTCCTGGAGGACGGGAATAACCATAGATGTCTGTGAAAGTTTGTTGAAAAGAATTGAATTATGTAGAATTGAATTGACTTAAATTAAATTATGCCGCAACCTTGCCCCTTTTGGGCCAAATCCAAGCATTTATTATATGCTGTTATGGAAGCTGGGGAGGAAGAGGTGGTATGTGTTTTTATTTGCAATCTGTTGACAATTTATAAGCAATTTTAACATGGATGTAAGCTGATACCTAAGAGCTGTAGCATAGCAAAGGCCACCAATTCGGAGGAAAACGCAAAGCATTCTGAATAGACAAATTCAAACACAGTCAACACTGTAAATGTCACTGTACAGGTGAAATGACAGAATAAAGACCAATGACCTACAGTATACACATGAGAAGCTTTATATTTTTATACAACAGAAGCTTACACTATATTAATTGACACTTTTATGTAAAAGTTGATTTTTTTTTCTTCTAATGTTTTAAAAAATGCTAGAGAGGTAATTAACTGCCTTGAATTATTTTCCCAATGGGCCAGGTAAAGTTACACTATACCTAGTCTACCTAGTCATATTTTAATTCATTAAATATTACAAAGCAGTTTAGATGATATCTCTATGTGTCTTGTTGTACGTGGGTCTGGGATAATTTTACAGGGAGGGAGGGAGACAATAATAACTCCTTTTAAAAGAAAAGGATACGACAGCACATTTTAGTTTCCGAATGAGAAAGAAATCATGATGGCACATTGCCACCAAACTTCTGGTTTGAATGATGTAAGAGTTAGTTTGCTCAGCAGTTATTCGTAGGAGTTTTAATATAGTTACAGATCAATATGTGAGGCTCCTTGATGCGTTGAGGTTCTTGGCAAAGAAGCTTTGCATGGATCTCACCACAACTGAATGGAAGCATTCCAGAACGGGAAGCTCAGATCCTAGTGTAGATTCGGCCAATCAAAAATGAATGATTCACGCAAATAAAACCTGAGTTAATACCATGTACCTTTAATCATTCATAGTGTGCCTGCATTATTCTGACTACTAGTACCATTGTATCGTATACTTTTAGAAAACATGTTTGTGTGTGTGTGTGTGTGTGTGTGTGTGTGTGTGTGTGTGTGTTTGCATGTGTAGATGCACATATATGTGTGTGCCTGTCATGTGTACAGGCTTGAATTGATGTTGGGAGAATTTTCATCTTTGTTCACTCTCTACCTTATTCATTGAGGCAGAGTCTCTCAAAGCCCAGAGCTTGCCAGTAGAGCTGTGTAGCAGTGTAGCTACCCTGCTCCGGGAGACATGTCTCTACCTTCCAAGTATCAGGGATACTGGACAACCTGTCCAGCTGTTACATAAGTTCTTGGACCCAAATTCTGTTATATATGTTTATACGGCAGCCGCTGAGTCATCTCCCTGGCCCCTAACATATCTTCTCAACCTTCGGTTTCATAGCTTTTTGTCTTGGAAAATAACTCAGCTTCTGAAGCCATGCAACAGAGGCAACTGGGGATAAGCTCTCCATAAGATTATTTGTAGGAATAAATGACTTTATTGCTAGGAATTTCCTACATACTCAAGAAATTAGAAAACATCAAATGCAACTGAGCAAGATGTAAGTATGAAGACAGTTAGTTGCTGGAGGGAGCGAGTTATTCTTCTTGTTACAGGAATTTGCCTCTAATGAGAAACACAGTGCTTATACTAAAATAATGCCTGTGTAGATCCAGCCTAGCAGAATGCAGAAATTGTGGAGTGTGGGCTGAATATAAAATCCCATGGCTTTCAAATTGGAGCATTTTATATTTTCTTTAGATTATGCTCTTTCAATTCTGCTCCATAAACCTGGGTAAATTATAAAGACTAGTTTATAGAGATGGAATTACTGACTGAATCAAAAAGTTTTAAAAGTCTCAAGGCACTAAGCAGGCTAAAGCTCTGGGGGCTCTTAATTGGAAGCTATTTTCCCATATTAATTGAAAATGAGGATTTTATTTTTCTTTCTATTCCAATAAAAATACTCAATAGGCCTGTGTGTGAGAAAGTATAGTAGAAGACGTGATAAATTGATGAATATTTTTCTTTACTATAAGAGTTAGTTGGAAGTCCTTGCCTTATCAAATCTAAAAGTTTTCCATTTAAAATAATAGTAATATTTGATATTGGAGTGGGATTACAGATTAGTCTTGGGTGCTGCATACCCACAGGTCTGTGAAAGCTGATTTATGACAGAGTTGACATTCATTATAGGTTGTTTGAAAATGCAACCTTGTCGGTAAGATTTTTCAGGAAAATAGCTACTATAGATGAGGAATAGAAAAAAAGAAGTGAACACTTACTCCATAGGCTACAAAGAAAGGTACAGGGTAAGCCCAGAAGTGCCTAGAAAAGACAGAAAACCTAGAAGGAAGCATGGAAAAAGAGCAGTTCAGCACTAAACATCATTCAAAAAGTAATAGTCATAAGAAAAGCTCACTAAATCTAATATTAAATTTAACATCTTCAAGCCAGCCAAAGACATGGAAGAATGAAAATACAATAGGAATGAGGATTCTCACATTTATGCAGGAAAATTTGCACCTGGAACATGCCATTGTGCCCCAATGAGCAACTGGGACCCCACATATAGGGATAGTGACAGTGGGAAAGTCATTTACCCTCAGGACAAATGTCATATTTTCATCAGTACTTGCAGGTTAGAGGCAAAAAGCTCCTAGGTAAGGGCCTATGGCCATGTTTTGATTTGCTCCTTGACTCTTTAAAATGTTGATCACTCATACTCATCATGGGAATGTGGTAATGGGGCCTCCTGCTCTTAATGCCCATGGCCCAAACCTAAACATACCTGTTTGAAAGGAGGAATTCAAGAACAGGGCCTTCACCTGTCGCCATGGGCAGCTTTGGCCTTGAAGGGTGACATGTTTGAAGACCACTTTATAGGGGATCTACGGTCCTGACAGCAGTGGTTCTTGCTATTGGAAGTCCTGAAAATGACTTTTGCCAGCTCTGTATTTTGGTATCTTCAGTGATTTGATGCTAGCTGCTCATTTCACTAATTTATTATCCAAAAAGAATTGCTTGTCACATTTCCACATTCAGTATAGCATATTAATATTTTAGGAACCATCTCTTTCTGGTTTGCTGTTATTTTTTTAAAGAGGGATGCTGACTCCACATATTATTGTATAGTCTTAAAGTAACCGTAATTTTTGGACTATTAACAATTTAACATGGCTGCTCACATTTTTATGTGTACTGTACAAACAAACTCAGTTTGACCAAAGTTTGCTTGAGAATTAAAAACAATAATAAGCTCACTAGTGCGTTGGTTTGCAGTTTTCTTATTGACATTGCCTAATTTTTGTTTCAAAGACACCTATTAGCATAAAATGGGATGGGAATTGTCTCTTCCTTTATATGTTGTCACTATGATAGTCACAAACTACACAGGTGTCATACATGGGAAACCACATGTGATATAAGAAACACTAGATTTCAGTGTATTTTAAAAATGTATATGCTATACATTGAAATAACATTTATACACAGAAGTTGAATAAAATGTATTAAAATTATTTCCATCATTTTTATTTTATGGGATAACATTTAAAATGTTTCTACATTTAAATAATATGCATAATTCACATTTTGTTGCCAATTTAAGAAGTGATTCAGAAAATAAATTATTTCTCTCTTGAGAATCGAGTAAAATTGTCATTTAAGCTGCAGTTTTAAGCATCTAGTAGAGAGTTAAAAATGACCAGTTGAGAGTGGAAGGGCTACTCTTAAAACACCTGGCCCCTTTTAACTATTAGACTCAGAAACTCATACTTGAGATTTCCCAAGCCAAAAACGGACATCCAGTCAAGTGAACAGACGCTGATGAGCCCAGTATTTGGGTGGGGTGGAAGTGGCCCTTGAATGAATGAGTGAATGACTATCTCTAATCTGAACAGAACCTGAAAATAATTACTCCCATGTAATTACATGTTGTTGCTGCTCAGAGGCGGGACTCAAGTAAATACTGCCTGTTGAGGACTTTCGGTAAAGGGTGGTTGTTATTATAGAGAGCGATTGTTATGAATATCATTAACCTTAGGCCATGGTGCAGAGAGGAGAGCAGTACACAGTGGTGGTCAATAATGGACTGAATCTAGTGGTCAGAGGGAACATATTTAAGCCAACCACTATTCAATATTGAGAGGGAACTCAGCAGGGTACAAGGCATAAAATGTTTCTTTTTATATGGTGAATGAGATTATTTCTTTGAAGAATGTATGATTCTCTTTGATTTTCCAAGACTATAAGTAAAAATATGGCTGCTTTGGTAGAAAATTAAAGACATTTTGGACAGTATATACTCATTTTCGGTCAGGTGAATGAAAATACATTTGTACCTTTGTACATATGTGTATTTTTAGTAAAACTCAACAGCAGTAAGACACAATTTTCTTTTCTTCTTCTTCTTTTTTTTTTTCAAGACAGGGTTTCTCTCTGTAGCCGTAGCTATCCTAGACTTGCTTTGTAGACCAGGCTGACCTCAAAGTCACAGTGATCCACCTGCCTCTGGACACCCCCACCCCCAATTCCCAGTGCTGGGATTTAAGATGTGCATCACTATGCCTGGCAAGAAATAATTTTCCACCACACATTTTGAAATAATAATCATGCAAATAAGATATGATATCAATTTTAAGCTTTATTGCTTTAATGACTTCCGTATCCATTTTGTTGTAAAAGTGGAGTGTAGATGTTTAATGCTTGTAGGAGAACAATATTTGCTATTAAAATGTTCTTTTTCAATATGAGTTAAATTGTGGTTTACTTTTTCTGAAGTTTAGATTATATAATAATTGACAAAATGTTGATGTATCTTTTTAAAATATCTAGAGCTCTTATTTGTTAGCTCTAGGTACTTTATTTTGTCATTTTAAAAGCTCTACCACGTGAGTAATGGCATTAGTACAGGTAAAAAATATTTCAGGTTAGGAAATATTTTATTTTTAAAATACATGACATGCTTATAAATAGACACATCCAATTTTATTTATCACATATTGTTCAATTTGCTAATATTTCTTGAAAGCAGACATTATTCTAGGTGCTGGAATGGCAGATAAACACAGAAAATAGCAGGATCAAATCCCCTTTTCAGGAATTACAGCTTACAAGAGGAATCATGTAGTAAATGATATAAATCCATAAATGAAAGTTATTTCTTCGATAATGAAAGAGAAAAGTTAAGAAACACACCAACAAAGTTCAAGATGTCCAATACAGTACTAAAGAAGGAGAGTATGTTATCTCCTATAGGTATACGGCAGTTAAAGGAACCTTTGAAGATTCAAGGAGAGTCTTGGAAATATCGATCACGCACACAGAGGGTTTAAGACCTTAAGTAGCACTGTTGGAAGGAGCAGCTCATTCAGGAGAGGGTTCTTGCCTAGGAGGAATCCAGTGAATCCAGTGAAAGTGTGCTGAGAAAGTCTGCAGGATGGATAAACAATGCAGTCAGAGTTGTAGATGCGGGATTCTGAGCTGGCACCATGGGAAGAGTGCCTGAGGCAAGAAAAAGTGAGAGCAATGTGGTTTGGGTAGGAGGTTAAGAATGGTTCGGGGCAGAGATTTTGACACCAGTTTTAAAATCTTACTCTTGATTTGGGGTGAATGGTCTCCACATAGCCAAATCTGTTCTTGGAATAGTCATATGCCGTGTTCAAGTACAATCCCGCTCCTGAAAGGTTTTTAAAATATTAGGTTGTATTTGTATACATACATATACATGAATATATACGCACATACATGTCCATATAATAATCAGAGAAAAAGAGACCTTCGATTGAGAAGAAGGGGATGGGGGGGGGGTTGGAGGGAGTGCACATGGGAGGAGTTTGAGAGAGGACAGGGAAGAAGAGAAGTGAAGTAATTATATTTTAATTGAAATTTTCAAAGAGTAAGGGGCATTGCTAGAGGATTTCACAGTGATGTTTAAGTAGTTCCTGCTAGGAAGGACCCTTGGGCAGGTTGAAAATAGAGCATAGAGCCACAGACTACAGTTCATGTGAACACACAAAAGGGATCATCTTCCATTGAGAAAATAGCGAGACGAGATAGGTGCTGCTGGGAGAAGGGAGTTCAGAACTTTTCAGTGAGTAAGAGATCTAATTTGAGGCTGAGAGAACAAATGGGAGTTAATTAGTTAAGACTCTGGGGAGTAAGATTCCAGTGTTTACTCTGTGGCTGGAGGGATAGCAAGCTTAAGAGAATACCATGTGCCAAGTGAGGCCAAGAGAGGAATTGACAGGCGAGCAGGGCAGACGCCATGTAGTAAAAGTGCTCTTCAAACAAGCTGCGATTGTTTTCTGGCCAGTAGAGCGGTGTCAGAAGGGTTAGCTGTTGCCACCAGCCTGCAACATCAACTACAGTGTCAAAAGATCGGACTCCGTGCATGTAGACAAGGGATGCTGGGCGCTTCCTTGCTGCTCGTTGGCTCTTACATCCCAGAAATGCTTCCAAGTGGTAAACGGTTTCCAATTAAAGAGAAAATTATAGAAAATTCCATTAGGGCTTTAAAACTTCTTGCCTCTAATTACACGAGAATGTGCAGACGTTTTGAACTTGAACCCGCTTTAGTTGAATTTGTTAATGAAGCTTTATTACATTTGTTTGAGAAACAAAACTAAGATCCAAATTATTTTGGCACTTTAGCTAGAAGCCTGTGTAATTTCATAGAGTAATAGGCTTTGGGGCTACCATTTAAATCCCATTAAGGATTTCTGTTTAATCTTGAAAAAAAAAAATACTATAAAGCTGTATGGGCTGAGAATGATCCTTCAAAAATGAATTCTCTGTGTTATCAGCCAGAGAGCAAACTTCCATATAAAGCAAGTAGCCCAGTTACAGAGGAAACAGTGTGCAGACCTGGCCTTGCTGGAAAGAAACAGCTTTTTCTTCTATATTTTTTTTTCCTTCTGGGGGATGTTGACTGGGCAGAGGAAAAGAACTAAGCTAAGGAAAGGCTGTAGTGTTTTTATTTTAAATCCAGCTTCCTTCTTTCTTGTTTTACTGAGTATGTTTTAATGTATAACATAAATTGACTTCTTCAAATTTTCGAACCATCAATGATGTACTATGAAGGGTTGGGGAAATGGGGCAATGGTTAGTGGCACATAGTGCTTTTGAAAAGGATCCTAGTTTGGTTGCTAGCATCTGTGTCTAGCACCGCCCAGCTGCCTACAACTCCAGAACCTACTCCCATCTCTACGGACAGCTATGCTCACCTGCATATACCCACATGCAGGCACACATACATACATGGAATTAAAAATAAAACAAGTCTAAAAAGGAATAACATAGGAAATAGTGGTTATAAGGGGTTTGAGGAAAAGGCTTTAGCTACTAAAGTGTTAGCTCTGCGTGCAAGACGTCCAGGATTCAGAGATGCAGAAGCCCATGGAAATGCTGGGTGGATATGATAGGACACTTTTGACTGGAAGTCAGTGACAGGGGACTCCAAGGACACACTGGTTTGTAAGACTAGAGGCTTCACCAAACTCTGGGTTCAACTGTTACCTGCTACTTGTTTAACTCTTCATTTCTGCCTTTAGTCATTGTTTGGTTGGATGATTTGATCCCAATAGTGAAAAGAGTCTTTTTTTTTTTTTAAGCCAGTTTCTTTAGTAAATTACAGAGGAAATATGCAAAACTTCAGCCATTTGCTATTTTCAGACTACAGCCAATGGGTGCAATAGCTCTTCCAAAGAAAATCCTTTCCTTCCATCTCCCTGCTGTAAGGAGAGAGAGAGAGAGAGAGAGAGAGAGAGAGAGAGAGAGAGAGAGAGAGAGAGAGAGAGAGAGAGAGAGAGAGAGAGAGAGAGAGAAGCTGGGGCAAGGGGGTGGGGGGGGGGGAGCTGCAGTTGTTGGACAAGGCCTAGCAGTTGGTTTGGAATGAACCAGCCAAAAATGTCCCAAACAAATTAATAGCATAGAAACATCTGCTGCTGTTTTATTAGAGTTTCACATAAAAACCCAGTTTGCAAGCTGGCGTTTGGAGCGCGTTTCTTTATGCTGAACTCTTAGTGTCGCTGCAAAAGGCAATCAAGACCATATGTCTTACATTTTTAGGTCCAAATTTCCCTGCATCTCACTCCAACCTGGGACAGTTGCTTGTAACATGAGTGCTGAGTTATGAAACCCATTTTTTAAAATCAGAGTTTCTTTTAATGGCATGTTTTTAAGTCATTGAAACAATGGTATTTGCATGTCTCTTTTTTGGCTATTATTACAATTTAATTTACAAGTCGTTGTAGTCTATATTCATCATTATTTCAGTGATTTTGGCTGTAGCTCATTGTAACACTTAAATAGACATAACATTAATTTTGGATTTTTTAAAAACCTAATTATGGTCCAGGAACGGCTTCTGATTTTTATGGAGATGAAAACCATATAATAGCCTGTGAAATAAGTGATTTTGTACAACTGGTTCACTTAGATGTTTAGCAAATTTTACTTTCAACTCAACCCACATGAGGAAAGTGGACAAATTTAGTTTCAAATTAAAAAAAAAAAAACATTAATTGTTATTGTGTCATTGTTCACCAAGAGTTTTAAAAATGAATCTTGTTAGTATTTCTAGTGGGTTCTAGCAATTAGCCTTTGGCTACTGGTACTGGTGAGAGTGGGATGGGCCATTTTCATTTTACTGTGTGGTACAGTAACTGCTCAGTTTCCTATACTTTTGTGCCTCTTATTTCTGGTGTTGCCCATCCCTTTGACGTTTGTCTTTATACACATAGGAAAACATACACAGAGACGCATCAACATTGCGCATCTGAACAAATGCAGGTGCCTATACTGTATGCACGAATTTAAATGTTTAGATTAAACTTTAGAGGTTACCACCATCTGTTCTATAAGCTTCTGTTTGTATACAACAAAATTCATTTTCCCTTTGGTCCTGAAAAATAGAGAAAGTTGCCTGGTAACTTACCTCTGCAGTGTTTGTCTATGTTTGTTTATTTTCACCTGCAATAGGTTATTTTCATTCATATTTAATGACTCTGAAATCAGGGAAACATTTGCAACTGTGTTTTATGTTTAGTGAAACATACTAACTTTTTTTTTTCAATACAGGGAGTGAGGGACCAAAAACCCCACAAAGCTTCATTTCCCTTTGGAAAGAAAATTACTTTCACTCAGATAGCTACTTTCCTGTGCAATTTGTTATCACCTATAGCTTCTTTTGTTGAGCCCCCCACCCTGTTTTTTGTTTTTGTTTTTGTTTTTTGTTTTTTTGAGACAGAGTTTCTTTGTGTAGCCTTGGCTGTCCTGGACTCGCTTTGTAGACCAGGCTGGCCTCGAACTCACAATGGTCCGCCTGCCTCTGCCTTCCACTTATAGCTTCTTAGTGTGGGGGAGATACCTCTTTATGTTAGGTTATAAAAGACCAAAGACCTATAGATCTGACTAGTATTGCATGATTTCTATACAAACTCACTTAAACTATAAAATACACATTTGCATAGAAAAATAATAGCCAAAATGGAAACAATTTTCTTTTTGTCCCCTTTAGATTTTCAAAATTCTTTTGATCCTTTTGTTTGAAACTGGGTCTCATTGTATAGCCCAGGCTCCTCTGCCTTGCCGGTGAGCCTCCAACTTCCATCTTCTGAGTACCACTAAGACCACGGGAACAATGCCAGGATGTCTGTTATAGTCACCAAATTCTCAGTCCTGTGATGTGCTGCCTATATTACTCCTTTATAAGTAGTTCTGTCAAGGTCTTAGAAAAGAGGTGATCCTGTTCGATACCAGACTAAAATGTGAGATCTTTGAAAAACTCCAAGATGTTTTATGTGAACAGTGATGCTGGAGTTTATTACTTTACACACACATGGGAGTCTCTATTTAAAAAAAAAAAAAAAAAAAAAATTCTAGTGACCAGAGGAAGGTTTGAAACTGAGCCTTTAGGTTATGAGTCCAAAAGGTGCTGAGTGTATGGGGAAGATGCCAGTAGAAGATGAACCCCATCAGAGGACATTGGGAGCTTTAACATATGTACAGCCTAAAGCAGGAGTCTCTCCCAAGGAATGACTTTAACACTTCCTGTTTCCTCGCTCCTGTCTTTCCTTCCTTCCTTCCTTCCTTCCTTCCTTTCTTTCTTTCTTTCTTCCTTCCTTCTTTCCTTCCTTCCTTCCTTCCTTCCTTCCTTCCTTCCTTCCTTCCATTTTTACTCTTCATCCACTAAGCTGGATGAAGGAATGGGCACTGAGATTTTTGTACAGATCATTTGCCCATGAATGCTGATGTCTTCCCTGAAAACTTTGTTTGGTTTTGGTTTTTCTTTTTCTTCCCTGGTCTCGGCATCATTATTTCAGCATGTGTTGGGGTGGGTGTGGGCCTGACCATGAGGTATGGAGGGTATAAATAAAGATTCTTTTCCAAAGGGGGGAAGGGTGTGAGGGAGATGTGACTTTGAAGTATTAGTTTTTGAAACATTCCCACTGGCAAAAAGCTGAACAACTGTTGTGGTTTCCTTAATTATGTTATATACACAAAAGATGTTTTAGAGAAAGCAAGAAGCTTAAGTTAAAATGCTTGAGAAACAAGACTTGCTGATGTTGGTTTTAATGCAAAATTGTGTGTGTGTGTGTGTGTGTGTGTGTGTGTGTGTGTGTTGGAAGGGGAAACATCAGAGCTTTCTTCATATTTCATTTCTTTAAATTTTTAGATCGCTGATAGAGTTAATACTAGAAATTCTGGGAGGAAGTAAATAGGTAGAAGTCTACAAACAACACCTCATTACAAATCTGAATGTCCATGGCAACATGAACAGGGAAAAGCCCATGAGGCCTCAGTCCTACACAGAGAACTGTAGGCAACTGAGGAAAGCTGGGAGCAGGAGAGGTGATCCTGTTCGATACCAGACTAAAATGTACAGTAATTGGTTTTTCAGTGATAAATGGACAGCCCTGAAAATATACATACAAGTAACAGCCAACGTTATATGTAATCAAGAGGTTATATTTCGAAATATATGTATATGCTATATACACGTAGTCATGCAGTAACAACTAGTGAAAATTTTGAATGAATTTGAAGGTGAGAAGGAAGGGGTTTACGAAAGGTTTTGGAAGGAGGAGAGGGGAGAATATTTTAATTATATTACAATTTCAAAGCTCAAAAAAATTAGTGTAATCATTCCTATGGAAGTATTTGTCTGTCTGTCTGTCTGTCTCTGTCTCTGTCTCTGTCTCTCTCTCTCTCTCTCTCTCTCTCTGTGTGTGTGTGTGTGTGTGTGTGTGTGTGTGTGTGTGTGTGTAGCTCAACCTCAGATGTCCTTCCTCAGGTGACAGGGTATCTCACTCATATCAGAGTCTCTAGCCTGGTGGCCAGCAAGCCTGAGGGTTGCTTCTGTCTCTTCCTCCTTAGCAATGATTTTAGACATTAGTGTCACCTCTGGCTTCTTACGTGGGTGCGGTGACCTGACTTATGTCCTCACACTTGTGAAACTAACATCTTAGCACCTGAGCTACAGTCCCTGCCTGCTCCATTATAGCTGAACGGGCGTTTGAAAATGCTGATGGGTATGTTAGCTTCAGTCCAATTTGAGAAACATAAACTTTGGAAGCAAAGGGGTTTAGTTCTGTTCTTTTTAATAAGCCAAACTTTGTGGCCCCCAAAGATGCACAAGAATCGCATGTAATCAGTTCCTTTATAGGGGACATCACAATATTTTAAAAATCAGTCTGTGTTGTTCCTAGTAACATGGGTTCACTCTGTGTAGTTTCAAAAGGCTTAAAATGTGTTGTGTTGCCCACGCTCAGCCACTGTATGAAGATTTTTCTTGGTTAGACATGGCTTGCCTCCTTATCTTATTTTCCACATTGTCAGTTTTTCCTTTGTTGCTAGTTTTCTAGTCAAGATTGATTCCACAGACTGGCGTATTTCTATGTAGGCACTTTTTAGTCCTGTGCACAGAACCCTGACTTAACTTATAGGGGAAAACTAAGGAAAAAATATTGCAAAAGGTATTATTACATTGAATGGTCTCAGAAACAATGAATATAATGGTGTGCCAGACATTAAAAGACCACCAACTCATGGACACTATCATAATTATAGGAAAATATCACAGCGACGAATTCTTATGAGTTGTACATGGTCATCATTACCAGAGCTCCAAAAGTGCTCTACCTAATATCTGTGGCATAAAACATCTTCTACAAGTTTTAAATCCTCTCTTTGTTGAGTTCAAAATAACCCTGTGATCTTAATAAACAAAAGCAAGGACATCTTTAAACTATAAAGATTCGGTTCTGTTTGGTTTTAATTTTTTTGCTCTGTAGTTCAGCAAGTCTATCCAACCCGTTGAACATGTTTCCTTACATATTTGAAATATTCTTGGCTATCACATGGGAAAGAGATATTTGCGACCTTTGCTGACTTCCCTTGATTAGGAACTCTGCATGTGTTTCTTCTCACATTAATGATCTTCCTGCTTTAAAAAAAAAAAAAGAATGGTCTTATCTTGAAAAGCCCTTTGTTATACTCTTGCAAGTAGTAGCACAGATGGCAATGCGTCGTGTTGCTGTGGCAATGTTCTTCACAAACTGTCATCCTTCATCGTGAGACAGTAAGGCTGATGTAGCCCAGGAAAGCATGCTTTCCTCAGAAAATTAACAAGAAGAGTGGGACACTCTTCTGAATTCTCCTAATACCATTCTGTCTGTCAAGCTACTCTGCTTCTCTTGAAAAGCCCTCCCTCCTTCAGCTGCTTGGCCTGTTGAATCATCTGATCTTGCTTACAAAGTAATGGAAACAATGACCAGAAAAGTGGCCTAGCATCTGAAAGGACACATTATTTATGATGCGTTTTTTTTTGTGTGTGTGTGAAGCATACTGTTATGAGAGGAAATATCTTTTGGATGTGGTTTACTATGATCACACTAAAAATTCATATGGTGGCCCAAAACCAGAAAATAGACCATCGTGAACACACAGGAAGCATTTCCTTTTCTTGTCTTTGTCATGTTGTATGCATCACATCTGCCACCAGATGTTTCTAGAAAATTCCAGCACTTAAATTATTTGAAGGCATTTTATTTCCAAACCCATTTTATTTCTATCTGTTGTATAAATAATGAACATTGGTTAAAATAATGATTCATTAAGAGAGTGGTATGTAGACTAAACGCCATATTTATCATTATTAAATTACATTTATTTACAAGTAGTCACTTGTCTTATATTTTATATGACATATTTGTAATGTATATTTTCCAATTTAAAAACAAGATTTTTGTTTTTTCAAATATATGATATGTTACTGAAAGAATTAGAATAGAATTTTAAAACAACAAATGAAAAAATAACACATTGTCATTTTAGTTTTTGATACCAATGTTCACTAATGAATATTTTAAACTTTAATCATGTGTGTCTACATTATGTTTATCCATGTAAATGCCAGTGGCCATGGAGGTCAGATAAGGGCATCAGATCCCCTAGAACTGGAGTTATCATGTACTTTTCAGCCGTAAGAGATAGATATTGGGAATGGAGCTCAGGACCACTGCAAGAGTAGCAAGTGCTCTTAACTGCTAAGCCAAGGGTCTAGGCCTGAGATCAACCTTTCTTTTTAACATAATGTTTCCTTTCATATTGAAATACTGAGTAAATATGATACTCTAAGGGTTTCTGATTAAAAAGGTGAACTATACATCCTTTATTTTAATCTTGGAGAATTAGGAGACAATTTCATAATTGAATATTTGCCAAACAGCTTTCAGCAAGATAGCTCAAATGTTAGGCATTTTTTCATCCTACCCAGAATCCTTGCTATGATGCTACCTGTATGCACATTTTTGACAAACTTTATTAGGAACATCCCTGACTTAATACAGCACACAAAGTATATATGAGAGTGCTTAGGAAAGAATGTAGAAGCTTGCAGAACAAAATGGTAACCTAATCCCACTTAACTGGAACAAATAAGAGATTCAGTTGGCCTTTACCCTTAGTAGAAATGGAGCCTACGTATCCTTTTTCCCTTTCCTACAAATGCTGTTGAGGGAAAGCTGTGAGAATTTATAGTGAGAGAGAGAATTTCCAGAATGTCTTTAAATCTCAGGACATGATACTAACTTACCACATCACCACCCCTAGAAGTCCAAGAGATAAACCTTCCCAGATGGAGTCCTCATCATCCAGCATTCCCTGCCACCAGCATACATCGCTTCGCTACTACCTACATGTGGAGATATCCGGAGTCTCTCTTCCCAGCTTACTGGTGCTCTGTAGTACTTGCTAATGCCTTTTCTCCAGGCAAGCGCTAAGTAAATCCCCGTGGATAATCTTACCTGTAAGATGACAGCTAAGAAAGCCTGAACGTACACTAAGCTGCTCCTCGTACACATTTCACCGAACTGAAAATTTCCAAATTGTTCTACCTCTGGGTGACTTGATGTTTTGACATGTCTGTGTTTTCTATATGTTTGCCCAGTTGGAGATCTAAAAATATATGACGAAATCCCTTTTGATCTTCCTTGCTGAACATCTGAAAACGTTTACTTAGCATGTGGTAACAATTTTAATTTGGGGAGCATGGTGGTAATAAAGAGATGTACGTGCATGCGTGCATCCACAGGTTAAAAATGAGTTCACATTTATCTGTTCCCTGCATTGAGCTTGCCTAACTTTGTTTTAATAAACAGGGCTATTAAGCTTGTGGCTTTGGTAAGTCAATGCAAAGTAAACAAAGTCTGAGTCAATCAAAAGTTTTGATATTATCTGTGCCTAGTACTTAGTAATTTTATGTATTTCGGGCATCTGCTGTAACACGCTTATTTACTACCGCAGTGAAAATATCATATGCAGTGCCTGTGAGCAACTGAAATAAGGAACCTGTTCTTACAAAAGTCTGGTTGTCTAATGAAAGCCATTTTAAGCAAAAAATGGTCCCCAAGTACACCATATGCTATACTTTGAAAAAGTCTTTACCCCCACCTGAATCTTAGAGGATGTTTTCGAAAGGAAAGATTTCCTCTTCATCCTAAATCCCGTATGTGAAATGTGAGAGAAATTTTTATAATTTCTTGGGGATTTAATTATTTCCAGTGTTTAGAGTTCTTTTAAAAAGAAAAAAAAAATGGAAGACAAAAAAATCGAATATTCGATAACACATTGCATTACTATTCTCTGTTCATGCACTATATTATTGGTTTTTACAAATATGTTTTGAGTGTGCGTGCACGTGAGTATACATGCCGGGGCACACATGTGGAAGTCAGTTAGCTGTTGTCTTTGGACATGCCACTCTGCACTAGAATAACCAGGGAAGATGATTAGATGATGACAGACACACTACCTGGTTGCACCACTGTGGGTGCCAGAGCCCTGCTTCCGCTTACAGGCAGAGACTTCCTTCTCACACCATACATATATCTAGAACAGTGCAGAGCTTAAAATAAAGATATGAGGACAATTCTGATAATTCTGAATTGATACCATAGGATTTGAACTGTCTTAGGTTCATTCCTACTGATCTCTCCTCTGGTATTTATAGTATTCTTTGATTCAAAGGGAGGGACTAGGATTCCCTCTAGTGCATGCCTGAAATCACAGAGAATGCTGGCTTCTATATGGTTTCCTAGAGATTACATCTGTAATGAAGCTTAATTCTTAACTAGGCAATCAAAAGATTAACAACAATAATTGGCAATAAGAACAATTGGTGTTCTATAAAGTATAATTATGGTCTCTCTAAATCTATTCTTTTTAAGTCCTATTACTTAAAGGAAGTACTTTACAGTTTCTCTTTCACAGGTGCAAGTGGCCAACATCAGTAAGTTGTAATGTTGGGTAATGGACTCTTAAAATGAAAGTCCTAGAACATGGAGCCCGAGAGAGCACATCAGTATGGCTATTCCTAAAATGGCCATTGCGTGACTAAACTGAAGGTAGCAGATACCAGTGTTGGCCCGAAGGAGCATGAATGAAAATTGGTAGAGAAGCAAGAACTACAACTGGAACAGAAGGATTGGGAGAAGCAGAAATAGAATCTTTTTTTTTTTGAAAGTTAGAAATTCAGTTTGGGATACAGTTTCCCTAGAATAAGTAGGTGATGTTGAAGGAAGGCTATGTATCTGGCTTGTGCCTAAATTGGTTGAGGAATATTTAATATTTATGGTCTATGTTCATAGTTTCTTGTACAAGAAACTTAGGAGAGGGGCAAACAGATAGATACACAGACGAGAGAGAGAGAGAGATTGAATTTTCATTCTCGTTTCTTCTACATGACTCAGGGGTATAGCTCATCAACCATAGTCAGCTATTTCTTAGTGTTTTTATATGTTCACCTCTGACAACTAGATGCATAATAAATAATCAACAGACCTTGAATATCTAATTCTTCTATTTCCTGCTCATGACTCCTACATGACGTGACCAGTATTGTTACCATCCTCATTTATAACAATGAAGGAAGAGATCACGACAGTTTACCTTATCTGAGATCTCATTGGCTGGTTGAGATGGGGTTACCGCTAAACGCAGCCAGTATGTGTTTCTGCAGCTGTCTCAGAGATTTGAAGTTCAGCGACAAAGGATGTAGCTGGATGGTAAGGCAGTGGTGTGAGGCTGCCACATCAGTCCGGAAGAAGATGGTTCATCAACATAGGAAGTGGAGATAGACTAGGAAGTGGTGCCAGGCTATAAAACCGTAAAGTCTGACCTCAGAGTCCTACTCTTTTGAGCAAGCATCCATTTCATAATGGTTCCACAGCCTTCCAAACAGTCCCACCAATTGGACATGAGTTGTTCAAACACGTGACCCATCAAAGGATATTTCTCATTCTAACCACAGCACTTAACATGGACAAAAACCTGAATGTGATACCCTTATATACTCAACACCGTTCATATTCCATTGCTCTTTTTGAATGCCTTTTTATCTTTCGTGTGTGTGTGTGTGTGTGTGTGTGTGTGTGTGTGGTCCAAAGTATGCCCTCTTGCCAGACTTCTGCACTTGTGCTGAATGCCTCCCTGCACTGCTCCCATTAGTACAGAGGCATACTGTCCTTAGGAGTATGTAGGGCAAAGTTTCATTGGTGAAAACATGGATTTCTCTAAAGCTTTTTGTGTGGCACTTGCAGTGTACTTCAGCCATTGTTTTTGGTCTTTCCTCCTGTTTTGATGTGATGCTCCTGACTTTATTCTACATCCCTTTTTATATAAATCCTGTCTTTATTTGTAGTCCCCACCAAAGGAAAATGACTTTGGATGTTTCTTCCATCTTTCTCCGAATACATTGTTCTTTTAGGTTCCAAATGTAGTCTCTGGCTTTATGTCTTACTCTTATCTATGTATGGAAAGCCTCTCCTAAAAGCTGTGAAGGTTTTCTGAAGACCTCTATCCTATATAAGGCTTCAAAAATGAGTATGTTTCTGTAATGCGAGGGAGCTTCAATTTCTGGCTTTGAGTTTATGTGATGGAGAAATTTCATATATACCAATGGGATAACACTAATGGAGGCTTGAAGTGTGAGTCAGTGTTCTGACTTTTGTCACATTTCATTATTTTTTCTAGTGTATTTGATCTACTTTTGTAGTTGAGGAATCCAGTTATATCAGAATTATTATCTAGGGTAAGTACTTGTGTTAGCTGGTTTTTGGCCACTGTGACAGAACACTTAAGATAAACAACTAAGAGGCAGAAAGTATTTTAACTCACAGATGTTAAAGGGTTCAATCCATAGTCACTTGACCCTGTTACTTCCAGCCTGCAGAGGCATAGTACGTTGTGCTGGGTGTGGAGGCAGATCATCTGTTCCCTTCATCTTGGCCAGTTACTTCCTCTGTCACTTCCTTGCCCCATGGGGAAGGGAGAGGAAGGGAAGGAGTGCCTGAAATGGGGGAGGAGAGAAGGAGCTGTTGTCCCAAAGGCTCTTTCATGTGTACACCCCCACTGACCCAGCCAGCATCCTTCCACTGGGTGTTACCTCCTACATTTCCACTGCTTTTCAATAGCTCCACAGGCTAGGCAGTAAGTCGTTCATATATGGGCCTCTGCGAGACATTTAAGCTCCAAACCATAGGAGCATTAGACCTGTTATGTTCTGAGGCGGCCAAAATTTATTTTCTGCAACGAAAATATAAATAATACATCAAATTCTTTGAACACACGGCAAATTTCAGTTGAGGAATTTTTCAATACAGGTTGCTTTCTCTTAAATCTCATTACCAGTGTTGTAATGGGCTGTTTATAAACAAAATTTGGGAAGAGTATTTAAAATGAGTCATTGGAAATTATTCTTGCTTGGAAGTCCAGTAATGCGATCACTGGTAAAGAATGTCAGTGCAGTAGGAAGGACTGCTGGCTTCTCTGTCCTCAGTGGTGCATTCTGCTTGTGACTTGGCCTTTTAACTACATCTCATAAGCAGTCGAGGCCATCTTCCCCTGCTTGTAAAATAAGGAAGCCCCATCCAATGCCATGTTCTGTACCATGCTGGAGACTAGAGTTTATAGCCTTGATTTATAAACTAGTTATAAATCTTCATAGCAACAATGCTGCTAGTAAACCTTTATTGAGTACACTAATGATGTTCAGACTGTTTTATTTTCTGTATTTTTAATTTTCTACGGTGCTCACAATAATGAAGTAAAATAAGCGTAGTGATTATTATTTCAGTTTTCTTGGTGAGCAGTGGAGGAAGCTAGGTGACCTGTCCCAGGTCCAGCTGGCTCACGATAAGGAGCAGGGCTCAAACCCCATAGCTCTCTTCCTCCAGCCTTGGTCTGTACCAACACACGCAGTACCTCCACTCTAATTTTATTTGCTGGGTTTCTGTGGATTTACAACTAATAATGGAGCTCTGAGCTTGCACTGAACATAGAAAGTTGGGCCAATATGAAAGTTTATAGTAACATATGTAATCAATACGGAAGACTTAGTTGATAGTTCAGTGAAAGGTGATTCTGCAGCCAATACATATTCATTTAAATATCTCAAAATAATTTCTTGAAGAGAAAATATTTCAGGGATTTTTTAAATGTCTTTGGTCACAGACACTTGTCAGTGCTTACGAAAAGGAATATATTATTTCACTATCACTTGGTATGTTTATATGAATGGCTGAGTACATAGAGACTTTGTTAAGAGCACCAGCTTTCTCTGCTAGATTTTCCTTGCCTTTGACCTTCAAGTCTAAGGTATAACCTATCGTTAGCATTTACATTTTGTATTTTGTCTGCTATCATACCCTAGAGTCCAGCACAAAACCCACACGCTATGGATGGTTGGTAGCCCAGGGAAGGCTCTTGCCCTGTTTTATATAGACAGGAAGCAAAAGACAAACACACTATCGAGTGCTTTGTAGGTCCTATACCTGTGCTTAGATTCCAAATTATAAGGATACAGGAATCAAAATATTCTAGAGAAAAGTGCATGCTGGAATCACGAGCGTCACAATTTTTAAGGTGTAAAAATAACAGGTTAGAGGACAATTTTAGGGAGAGAGTTAGGCATCAGGATCTTTCTGAGGACAAAAAGATTTCAGTTCTTCAAGGCATTCCACTATGCATTTCCCATTAAAAAACAGTGGATTGACATGAAGCCCTTGAAACTTGCTGACTCCCATTCGCATTGCAATTCCGGGAGCTCCTGGTTCTGATTAACTAATAAGAGAACTTACCAACTCCAGGACTCCTATTTAAAAAGCTGATGCTGTTTTTTGTTTTGCAAGGTGTTATAAGGATTAAATATGGTGATATACCAGAAGAGCATAGTGTTAGTAGAAAATAGATAGTGATCACAGTTAGCATTAGTTTTCAATTTGTGTTGAGTACTGTGAAATATGGAAGTAAGGGAAGACTGGAAAATACAGGCTTGTTGTGGTTGGAGCACCACTTTGAATGATTGCTCTATTTAGTGCTATAGTGATGGCCACAGCTGGAGTACTCCTTTCTTATTTTTAAAACATTTTCTTTTATTTTTGATATTATAATTATATAATTTCACCCCTCCTTTGCCTCCCTCCAAATTCTTCCACTTCAAATGTGTGGCCTCTTTTTTCATTAATCATTGTTACATGAACACACACACACACACACACACACACACACACACACACACACACACACACACATCCTGCTTAGTTTTTCTGTTTACTCACCCATTATACCTTTCTGCTTGTTATTGTCCATTCGTCTCCTGCATCACTTGGATGCTCTCAGCCATGTGGCTGCATAATTACTTGTGAAATTGCTTGTTGCCAAATTCTGCAACTTCAGCAGCTGACTACCTAATAAAGGCACATTAGCAGGTAAAGTAATAAATCATATTTTAAAGCTCATAACATTTGCAAGAGTGACAGGATGATGAAAACAAAGAAACTCATTCCAGACCAAAATGAAAATCTACCAGGCTATTGTGCTGTCTAGTCTTGTTTATGGAAATGGCACCTACCATCGGCACATTCAATTCTGAGACAGTCTATCAGCATCCTTTAGTGCCACACTTCACACCAGATGGTAGGGCATGGTTTCTCACAATGAGGTCTCAGGATTCATGCAATCCTGAGAAGTTGAAACCCTTCTACATGAAAGTCAGCTCCCCAGGGCTGGAGGAGAGCTGAGCACATGGCAGGCAGATGAAACCCTGTGAGGGTTCCCTGTAGCACAGCCTGAAGCGATGTAACATCACAGTGGAGAGCTGGCGAAGACCTGCAGCTGAGTGGCTATTCTGGACAGCAATCAGGGGTGGCTCAGCTCATTTAGAGCTTTACTCTTGTCATATCCTGGAGACAAACTGGCAGGAGCAGATGCAACGACAGCCTCTTGCTAGGAAATAGCAGCCACAAGAGAACAGTGTACATCGATGATTAGAATAATTTACAGAGCGCATTGCTACATAGCGCTTTGATGTATGGATTTCTGATCTCTATCACAGGTTTGCAAGAATGGTAGGGTGCCACCTATTAAACCAATTTATAGGAAAAGGAAAGGGGCAGATGAAGAGGTGAGTGACATGTTCTCTAGCATGTAGGTAGCACACGGTTTGAAGCAGAGATAGATGCAGATTTTCAGGGATTTGAAGTTCGTAAAGATACAGAATATTTAAAGAAAGATAATGCAGTGCCAGAATGCACAATCAGAGATGCGCTGTCACTGACGTCTTGAAGTTTGAACTTTATTAGACACATGATATCTGCTCAGCTCTGCATATTGGCTATTGAAATTGGCATCTGTCTCAAAGACAGAGAAATGTCAGTGTGGAGACATAAATATACAACAATGAGATTTTGCTTTGTGGTGCTTTGAAGCAAAGGCCCTTGGTGCCATGCTTTGCTACTTTTTTCTTTTCCACTGAAGTTTTGAAACGATATGAATTCCTATGCCAATCTGAAAGTGCGATCATAGAAACCATTAATATTTTGTTTCTACAAATTCTCTGCTGATCAGAGTGCTTACAATAAGGGAAAGTAGGAAGGAAACTAACAAGAACGAAATAAATTCCAACAAGTATGTAAGAAAACAGCCCAGGCCCATGATGCAAGTGTGTTTACCATCCACTCCCCGTCCTGCTATGCTGGCAGAACCTTAATTTTATATTTTGTATCTTTCTCTCTTGCACCAGGTAGGAATAAAGGATCCTCTAGGTAGCATAAAGTAAATACATCTATGTTTCAGTTAAACTCTTCCCTTACCAGTGTATGGCTGTGAAGGCTACTCGGGCCTTCTTCCTTGTCAATGTATCTGAAGAGGAGGGGGTTACTTCAATACATCAGGATGGCTTTTCCCTCCTTGCTCTATCCCCTGGTGTTGTTTTTACATGCAGGATCCCAGATTTATAGCTGCCATCTCCCTGCCCACAAGAGAAATAAACACACAAATGTTGAATTGTGGAGAATGGCACATTAAGAAAACTTTGTCCCTTAGATAGTGGTCCTTATGGCCCACACACTGGACAATTCCTGTAGGTTTCTCATATTAGAATATCCTTACTTGTAGGATGATTTTTCTTTGTTGCATCATCTAATGAACCAAGGAATTCTGTCAATCTGGGACCTTTTCTGATGCAAATATTTAAGTCAATACACCCAAAGTTTGAAATAGCAAACTTAGGGGAAGAATTATAAAAAAAAAAAAAAAAGTAGGGTTCTTCTAATACGTAAGTATTTTGATAAACTTATTTCTCTGGTACCAGATGAAGGAGAGAGAGAGAGAGAGAGAGAGAGAGAGAGAGAGAGAGAGAGAGAGAGAGAGAGAGAGAGAGAGAACTACAAGAAGGGTCACATGTTAGACTTTATCTTTCAGTGTTCCAACAACCTCACTATTTTTGTGAAAGTTTATTGTGCGTAGACAGGGCTCAATAAGACAGAGCTTAAATTTGATATTAAGATTCTTAAGAATATTGGGGTTTTGTCGGAGTCCTCTGTATGGGTGCTGAGATAGCCATGATGTTGTAGGATTTAGAGTGGAATGGTGAGAAGGCCAGGGCCGACCTTGCCAAATCTGGATTGACAAACATGTGGGCTGAAGATGCGACCCACAGTAAGGCTGCTTGAAGAGCTCAACTTATTTAAACTGGAGGAAGTTTCTCCTCAAGTGTGCTATCAGTTCACTGAAGGTTTCAATGGGCTTTAAAAAAGGGGGGGGGGGGAATATTAGCATTTTTCTATTGTGCTAGAAAACTGAGAGGAAGTGGGAGTTCCCATGCATTTTCTCAGGTTAGAAGTTTTACTTAAGAAAAAAAAAATATGGAAAGTTTGCAAGAGACTGATGAAATAAAGAGTTATATCATTTATGACGTTTCAAGGATACAGTAAAAGTAGAAGGTAGGTAATTCTGAAACTGTCACAAGACTAACCTATCATTTATGTTTTAAAGATGTGGCTTATTTTTATTGGTATGTGAAATATAATCCATTCTACATTAAATGTCAGTCACAAATCATTACTCTGAACCCATTACTTCTTTATTCCAAGGTGCTGAGAGATTATGGAAAAGTCCTCATTCTTACTCATTAAAAGATTGCCTCATACTTGAACTCTAATTTCATTGGTAAATTTGAGCCAAAAGCTAAAGTCAGGTTCAAATTAATGCTTTTGAAATATGAACACTACTATCAATATCCATACCTGACCTTATTTTTTTGTAATATTTTGTCATTAAAACTGATAATGTTACCTTTATTAGCCCTATTCCCCTGAGACACAAAGCCAGTGATAACTTGTTGAATGCTAGTTACGTGTGGTCTATTTCTCTAGATTTGCCAAGATCACTCAACACTTACTAGAAATAGATTTCAGCACTTTATTCAGACTTACCAAGAGGGGTTTATTATTTTGGATGACAATACTGATCTTTATATCTTACTGCTTGACCCAACCCACACTGGATTACTGAAATGGCTCCATTCATAAGTCTTTCCAGAGGCATTTACTTGCCTGAATGCTACGATTTGTGGTATTGTTAACATTTGATATGTGCAGTCGTGTCTGTCTCATAGTGTAATATTTATAGAATTATGAAATTATAGAGTACTTTGACCATATCTTTCTCTAATCTCCAAGTTTTGTCATTGTCTAAATTTTGGAATTGGTTATGGCAATACCAGTGTTGTCAATTTACACAAATACTGTAATATCTTGTAACTGTAAAAGCAGATGCTCTAGGGAATTCAATCTTGTTTTTAACCAAATGAGGAAACACCACAAAGATATGGCAATTGATTAAATGGTTGGATTATTTCCAGTTGAACAAGTAAAAATCCTGTATTCATAGGAAATATGTTACATTAAATATAATATGTTAAATACCTGAAAAATAAGCAAGAACAATTTGATACAAAGTAGAAAGATGAATTTTTATATCATCATACTATTTTCTTGACAAAATCAAGTACTGTAAGCTCTCAAAATGATTTTTCAAAATTCTAAATTATTAAATTATCTTGGCTCAGTATATCTGAATCTATTATATAAAAATCATACATAGTTGATAGGTTGTCCTATTAGATTTGTGAGTGACTGTGTGTGTGTGTCTGTGTGTGTGTTACTAAAGACAACTAAAGACAATGTAAGTCAACAGGTACAAATAAATTCCATCACAGTGAAAATTTTTCTGATAATGCTGTACCTTGGATGAACCTATTCTCTTTAATAAATCAGTATCATGTTCCTTCTAAAAATCATTACCAGAGTATGAAAAAATACAAAGTTCTGTTTTCAACTTAACAAGCACACTGGTATTTGACAAGAAGAGACACTTTGTTATAGTTTGTAAATCACATGAAGAGTGTGACACTATGAGAGGTCATATTACAATGATCTTGTGACAATGACCCACTCATGTATGAATACCAATTCAATTTCAGTTGCTTCTCTTAAATAAAACTGTGAAATCAGTGTATTTAAATTTCTGAGCCAGTGGTTCCGAGGTAACAGGCCCCCGTGACCACCTAAGAACTTATTCTTAGGTTCTCTATCAGAATAAGTAAAGAAAGAAATTGGAAGACACTCTCCACAGTCATTTTTTAAAATGAAAACCAACTTTTATCTCTCATGATTCATGACTATAAACAAGTACTATGTAGACAACACAGCCAAGTTTTGCTGTGAGCTTGTAATATGCCATCCTGATCTTGGAGCATGGTTACATTGGCCTATGTGTCCTGACACTGAGAGGAAATTTTCCTAGTTTCGAGCCTTGCTATGTAACCATGGCAACTTGAATTTATTACCTGGATTAATTAATAGAAGGTGGTAAGAGGGAACCAACTCCACAAAAGATTCCTCTGATTTCCACATACTTTCAGCATCTGTTCACTCGCCTTGGATAGGAAACTGAAAACAGACAAAAATATGATATCACTTAAGTCCGGCTTGGTGAACAAATGGGTTCTTTCAAATGGGGGCAGGGGGACTGGAGAGATGGCTCATCAGTTAAGAGCACTGACTTCTCTTCCAGAGGTCCAGAGTTCAATTCCCAACAATCACATGGTGGCTTACAGCCATCTACCATGTGATCTAATGCCTTCTTCTGTCCTGGGGGGCGTATATGCAGGTAGAGCACTGTATACATAATACATAAATAAATAAATTTTAAATGGGCTTTATTGGGTCTACTTGCAGAAATATGTGTAAAAGAGCAGAAATGACTCAAAGGCAGTTGGATCACCAAAGCCCAAACCAGTATGGATAACAGTATATAATCTCTGGAAACCTATAGCATACTGTACAGATTGCACACAGATCAACACGTTGGAAAGTGTGTTTTCCATGTAGTCTGAGCCTTTTTCAGTAAGATCAACTAGCCGCTATTCATGTCTTTCTTCTTTCTAGGCAGTTCACTTCTGTCTTCTTCCTCAAGGGTGCTTAGTTTTTCTCTGCTTCCTTCGGGTAGCTGTGCTTCTCAGAAGGTCTTCTAGCAGCAGTCTTCACTATTTACATACTTATGAGGAAGGAAGGACCTAGTGAATCTTGTCGGTTTCAGGGACTTCCTCAAGCTAATTTGATTACTTGACTTCCTGTTTTAAGGAGCTTTCTTGCATTATTTCATCTTTCCTAAGATCATCTAATTGTTTTACCTCTCCAATGTTTCCCTATGAAATGTAAGGTTTTATTCTCTGAGAAAAGAGAAAGACAATATGACAACATCATGCACACACACACACACACACACACACACACTGTGTGTGGTTTTTTTTTTACACACAATAAATTAATAATAATAATAAAAGGTCATATCTTATTCGGGTCCTTATGCTCATGTTCACATTAAAATACATATACACGACTATAATAAAATAAAACAAGAATTACAATTTATAAAGAAATAGATAACAATCAAATTTCTATATCTCCTTTATAGATGGATTATTTCTGTAATTCTCAAATATTGCTCTCTGACTTCAGATATTACTTTAAAACAGTAGGTTCCAGCCTTAGCTGTAAACTGGACTCACCAGGCTACATCCCAGAATAATTATTTCTAAATATCTCCCAACAGACCCAGACATCTAAAATTTTTTGTGTCCCCAAGGGATTTCTGTTTGCAGCCAAGGATAAGAACCACTTAAAGGGATTAAAACAGTGACTTCTAAAGTGAGTACAGAGAAAAAGGAGAGAAGAGTGATTTGTTATATTAGAAGCACACAGAACAGGATTTCTCATTATTATCACTGGTTCCATTTTTTTTTTTTAAGATTTCAAATATTCAGGGTGATTTTGAAAAAGTTCAAGTGTGTGTTTGTGTGTGTGTGTGTATGTGTGTGTAATGAAACTCAAGTCTCAACACGAAATGGATTTATGTGCACAAATATCTTATGTAATTAAGGTAAAGATAATTTGATTAGTTTAGTAATTCGGTGCATGGACAAAGTTTTTGCATACTGAATGTTATAAAACAAAAGTGTCACTGTCATATCCACCCATGTGAACACTCTATTGGATATCAACATTTTCTATTGGTTCAATGTATGTTACGATCACACAACCATTTTATGTTTATTCATAATGACTTAAGAGAAAGAAACGTGTGGATAAAATATCCTATTGTAATCCAGATAGGCAATCTGCACAGTAGAATCATCAGAACACGTTTATAAACTAATAAACAGCAGCAACAATATAGAGTATCTTATTCCATAAAGAAGGAAAAAAAAAACAGTGAAAATAGGCCATCGGTGCACACACACTGCACACTCCGTTTTATTCTTCAATGTCTAACCCTTTCTGTATGGACTTGGGTGGAGAATCTGAGCCCTGCAAAATGATACATAACAGCCAAGTGAGGGTTAGTCACTTTTCACTTTGCTACAACAGAATACCTGAGAAAAACAACTCAAGGGGGGAAAACTTTTATTGGGGCTCCTATTGAACAGTACAGTCTTTTGTTCCCGGAAGTCACGGCAGCAGGAGGCAGGTAGTAAAACCATGCCTATTGCCAGGAGCCAGAGAGCAATGAAGGCTTGCTTTCTCACGTTTATGCAGCCCAGAACCCCAGATCATGGGCACACCTACACAGAGATCAATCGATCTCTTCCATGTTCTTCTTCCCAAGCTGGCTCAGAGACTTGTCTCCTAGATGATAATAGATCTTGTCAGTTGACGCTCTGTACTAACTACCTAGGAGGCTAGAAGACTTTCCCTTGGATATGATGAGTAAACCATATTGTGTGCCTGCATTAGAACTGCTACCAGCTATATTACGTCAGAAATTTTTACTTGCAGTGTCATGTTAGCACCCCAGATTTCCGATAATAGAGTGTTTCTCATGACCTTACACCTGAAGTATATGATTTGAGTTTTCTTAGTAGTTTTCCACTGCAAACGAATGCAAAGAATGATGACATAAATGATATTAATTTCAGTATGTACAGGAGTACAGCAGTATTGTACTTTTATTGCAGTTATGTTCTGTAGAAAATTGGATAACAAGTATGTCTTCACTTCTCTTTCAGGGTTGTTTTTTTTTTTTTTTTGTCTCATTTAAAATCCTCCTCAAATTGACATCTCTGTTTACTGTCTGTGAAGTTCCATTGTGTCCTTCTGCAGCAAATGTTTTTTAGTGGAACCAATTAGAGTGGCCCATTATATTAAGAAGAGATTGATGCAATTTTAGTTAGTACTGAAAGGTGAATGCTCCACTTCTAGTTGGATTAGCACATGTTAAGAGTTTTTTCCTCAGTTTACCATGAACAGGAAGCAATTTTATTCTCTACCAACACAAAAAAAAATACCAATTCCTTTGTGTCCAGTTCTATGCAATCACTGGAATCAGTATAATGGTGATTCTAGGGATAACATCTAATAATATTTACAAGTTATGAATAACAAGCAATGACTTAACAATAACCATAGGAACTAGTATTAGCACCTAGTATTAGGTGTACCTAGGACTGTTTTAAATTTAATTGTTTTTAAATCTTTACAGAAATTCTCTGACGTTATTAATCCCTATTTATTTATTTATTTTCTTTCTTTTATTAATTTATTCTTGTTACATTTCAATGGTTATCCCATCCCTTGTATCCTCCCATTCTTCCCTCCCTCCCATTTTCCCCTTATTCCCCTCCCCTATGACTGTTCCTGAGGGGGATTACCTCCCCCTGTATATGCTCATAGGGTATCAAGTCTCTTCTTGGTAACCTGCTGTCCTTCCTCTGAGTGCCACCAGGTCTCCCCCTCCAGGGGACATGGTCAAATGTGAGGCACCAGAGTACATGAGAAAGACATATCCCACTCTCCACTCAACTAATCCCTGTTTATAACCAGTCAATATATAACTACAAGGACAAAAGCAGACTAAGAAACTTGATGAAAGTCATGTTCAACATAAGTGGTAGAACTGAGGTTTTCACCCAGGACACGAGGCTATGGCCTTTGCTCTTAAAAATGGTCCTGTTCACATTGGAATCCATACTCTAATGCAAACTAGTATAATAATTTTTAAAAACCAGTGTCATCAGGAGAGCACTTTTATTGCAGTTATAACAAGTACTTTGGGCCAAAGTGATAGCGCAGATAAATCACTTCCATGTCAAGCAAAAGGCCAGGTATGATAGTATTCCGAACACGTAGGTGGCAGATTCCTGGAGCTGCTGAGCCAGCCTTCCTAACCAAATCTTTACAGGTCACTGAGTTGCAGAGCCATCATAAGAAAGAAAGAAAGAAAGAAAGAAAGAAAGAAAGAAAGAAAGAAAGAAAGAAAATGTATAATTTCTTGAAGATGGACACTTGTGTTTGAGCTGGTCCCCCATCACATGCACACACATGTACATGCACCCACCTTCCTGGGCATATGTGAATATGTACATACATAACATATATAGACATAAATAACTATAGCTTTGCTTGATTCTTATAAACTCATTTTAAAATCTACCCAAGACCAACTATTCTTGAAAACTCTTTTTTTTTTTTTTTTTTTTTTTTTTTAATTTCACATAATGATGTGCCTGTCTAGGAGTTCAAGTCTCATTATTCCATCATCCATCATATAATTCTTATTGGGTGTTTGCTCTGCCCTGTTTTCTCTGCCCAAAACAAAAGGTTTCATGGAAGCTATTGCTGACTAAGGGAAAGAATCCATTTTTTAAAAAGACTATAACATAGTAAATAGATACTATGATCACAACAAGAAGATTCTGAATCCATGAGAATTCTTTAAATTCAACTTGTAGACAGGGACATAAGTTGGAGAGTTAAACGAATTACAGTGCAGTGTTTTTGCCTTGTCCCTCAGTCCAATGAGGCCTCAATGATTGAGGGAACTGCATGGGCATGGGCAGTGCCCATATCTGGGACACTAAACGAAACTGTTTTAATCAATAGCCTAGGCAGCCAAGAAAAAAATACCTTTTAATTGAAGACCAAAAATACTTCCCAGATAGTAATTGTGCTCTCACCAACAAAGCAGAACTTGGGCCAGAGACAAAAGTAAAATTAAGGGCCTGAGATAGGACCAGAGCACAAGGCAAGCTTGGTAGAGAGAAAACTCCTCTGGAATGCTCTAAAGTGGGGTTGTCTGTATTGTTTTTTCTTCTTCTCAGCCAGCTGAAAGATCTTTGCACATATTTCCAGGCATGCCCCATTGCTTCTGTTTTTAGGACTTTGCCTCTTTGTGCAAAGGAGTGACAATTATTGGCTGTTGAATGGTGAAGTGCTGTTGTAGTGAGGAATTGTGATCTTTTACTAAGTGCTCAGGAGTCTTCCCAGCCTTATTTTGTTTCATTTCATTGATATTTTTACTAAGTGCACATGATGTATGTGTACTAGAATTCAGCATGGGACCAAAAGTCACCTTCCCCAGTCTTCTTTGGTCATATGAAAATCAATGTGTGTATTCTTGTTAAATGGTGCAGTTTTCCTTCCTGGAAATGACGTGAGCTGCTTGGGATGTAATTGTCCAAAATCTGTGTTCATGGGTAATTTAGTGGAAAACCTACTATTAGTTAAGCTGGCTATAATTTCATGGAATGGTTTACCAGCTAATCACTTTTGTTTTGTGATGGGTACAAATTGCAATTTATACCAAGGAATATATACAAATAATGCATTCCCTCAAAGCATGTGGCACACATTATCAGATGTTTGCAAACTACTGAGTATAGGATTCCATACAACACTGAACAAATCCATTTCTTTAAATTATATAAAAAGTTATATTTTATGAAATATCTTGAAGAGTATTATTCATTTCTCAGTATTTCTTGTCTTAGTATATATCTCTCGGATATTCATTAAATAGATGATACTATCGATTCAAATCTTTCATACTTAGTAAAGAAAATAGAAAGCCATTTCTGGATGTTTTTATTTAAAAAGAGAAACTAATGCCATTTTAGTGGTAGTTGACATTGGTAAATGTTGTTTTCAAATGCTTGTTGAAAGGCGAAAGATTTATACGGTCTGAACAAATGGCATAATCAGAAGTGTTACTTTTTGGTTGTTCTATAAAATCTTGTGCTTCCCAGATCTAGCCAATGGTCAGAACATTCTCCACAGCTGAGTGCAGAGTGTGATATGACTTTCTCACGTACTCTGGTGCCTCACATTTGACCATGTCCCCTGGAGGGGGGAGGCCTGGTGGCACTCAGAGGAAGGATAGCAGGCTACCAAGAAGAGACTTGATACCCTATGAGAATATACAGGGGGAGATAATCCCCCTCAGGAACAGTCATAGGGGAGGGGAATAAGGGGAAAATGGGAGGGAGGGAAGAATGGGAGGATACAAGGGATGGGATAACCATTGAAATGTAACAAGAATAAATTAATAAAATTTTTTTTAAAAAAATCTTGTGCTTCTCAAAATGTGGCAATGAGTTTCTTCTGCAGATTCCAAAGACTGACTTAATTTTTAGTTTAAAAAGTCTTAGCAGTAAGTGCAGGAAACTTTGAACCCCTACTCAGATCTAGCGAATGGACAGGACATTCTCCATAGTTGTGTGGAGAGTGGGGACTGACTCTGACATGAATTCTGGTGCCCCATATTTGACCATGTCCCCTTGGTGGGGAGGTCTGGTGGCACTTAGAGAAAGGATAAGCAGGCTACCAAGATGAGACTTGATAGGCTATGACCATATAATGGGGGAGGAGGTCCTCCTCAGTCATAGACATAGGGCAGGGGAACAGGGTGAAAGTGGGAGGGAGGGAGGAACAGGAGGATACAAGTGATAGGATAAAATTTAGATGTAATCCAAACAAATTAATTAAATAAAAATAAAGCTTTGAAAAAAATTTTCGTTTTAATAAAGAACAAAGCATTGTAATGGCGGTTCCATATAAGCCTTGCGCGTGGAATCGTAATGCATGCAAACATTGAAGACTGTAGAAGCGCTTAAATTGACTAATGATTTTAGGTTGTCACAGTTACAGCCAGGTGTAGCATTAGAGCCCAACTAATGGACCAGAGAATGGATAACTGCCAAAGCCTATGCTGGGGAGTTGGTTGCATGTTGTCTTATTCTTGTCTCTTGTATGCAAGCTGTTATTTTAGGAAAAATTCTTACATTCAGAAATGGCCAGTGAATGAGCATTCCTCCTAGAATTGCTTGAAAACCTAAATAAGATTATCTTAGTACGTGAAAAACTGCTATTGCATTCCTTACTATGTAAGAAGTAAGTACTGCCCGGCCTAAGGAACACAGAACCCAGAAGTCTGCAGGAGACAAGCAGAGGAAGTACCATACAATATCAAGTCAATACAGCCATAACACTGGGAAACATGTAATGAAGACAACAGTGTTTCGGCAGATACTCTGTGCCAGAGACCTTTTGGTTTTGGGTAAGTAGAAAGAGGGAGACCCATCTAATGAGGAATAGTAAGGATTATGGGTTGTCTAGCACATCTTACTGAGTGTAGAGCAAAACCACTTTTCATAATGCCTTTTTTCTTTTCTGTCCAAAACCATCAATCAAAAATGAAAGGCTATTAATACTAGAGGTAACTTTTGACCAGTTTATTCTAGAAACATATAGTACTCAAAAGAAAAAATTTTTGAAAACATCAAGATCTAAAATGATTCATGATGTTGATTTTCTCATAACCTTCAAATAAAAGCTTTAACCAAGTTCCTATTGTAAGCATTTTTTCAAGAAGGAACTGTTTTATAACTATAGATTGTACAGTGTACACTCTATATGATGTTACTCAAATATGGTAGATGAGGACATTGATTTTTTTTTTATTAAGTTGATATGAGTACACCATTGTTTCCAGGCCTCTTGAACTGTCTACTTCCCACCTGCTAAATCCCATATGGCTCTGGTGAGAATGGCTTAGCACATACGCCAAGATATTAACCCAGTTACTACACAGTGTTGACACAAGTGTAAGATTTCAAAACACACATGCTAGACACATAAGCACTGATGATTGAATATTAATTATCAGTTTATTTGGGAATTTTTGTGCAGTTCTATGATGGTATCCCTTGGAAATATCTGATATAATACACAGTTCTTGCTTCAAAGGTCGCAGAACTCTGATGATGAAATCAGGTTTAATATCACATAGATGGACCTAGAGTAGAATCCTGATTCCTGCCAATAATAAGCAAGTGACTTATTACCTCCCAGACACCAGTTTCTGCGTTTATACAATACTGAATATTCTTTAGTTTTTGGAAGAATGAGATAGGATTCGGTGCTCAACCAAAACCTAAGGCTAGAATGCTGGATTTCCATGCTCTTGGAGCAGAGGCACAAAAAGTAATCACATTGAATTGGGGAAGCCATCTTTGGCTAAGTTTATATGCTTTTTGTCAATTAAAGTTTTAGCTCAAGTATTTTATTATTTTTAAACATATATTATGTCTGTATAATACTCCTTTGCAACATAGTTATTTAACTAACAAGGTAAGATTTTTATTTTAGAATACTTAGAGAAAGTTTGAAATAAATTTCCGAGCTTACACAGAATCAACAAACCTTCATGTAGGCAAAAATGAACTGGGACTAGGAGGAGGATCGTAAAGAAAGTACCACAGAAGAGAGACCCCAGTGAACACCCTTTTCATCTATTGCAGTTCGAAAAAAAAAACTGCGGCTAATGATTTCATGATCGCCTGTCAGTCTGAAGTGCATAGCCCTTCCTTCCTGTGGAAGAGAGAGACTTGCCATTGCATGCCTGTCTTCTTTTGTTCAAGATCATTTTGAAAGGATAAATTTTAAACAAAATTACCTCAACTAGAAAGTTGTGAGGGGATTAGGGAAATTTATTCAAGCAGGCACTTTAATCAAAGAGGTATTTGTTAGAAATGGGGCCCAAAATATACTTGACCAAGTCATATAAATAGTAACAGTCTCCTCTTTGAGCTCCAGCCCAAGGCTTTAGAAATGACTTACGAATGTAAATAAATACAAACCAATAGGAGTCCTGTTTTTATTATTTCTCGGGGAATTTCTGGACAATCTGAGAGCAACTTGCTGCAAGTTCAGCAGATGGTTAAAATTAACCTTGATCCTGAGCCAGCACGATTGGCTTGCTTTCTATCAGCAAGGGATGTAAATTTACTCGGACACATTTTAATTGGCATTTATGCAACTTGTACACACAGATGCTGGGCTCATTGAGAAATCCTGAGTGCCATCTGCTTAGCCAGCTTTGCCCTCTGTGATAAAACAAGCTGCTTCCCTCAAACGTTCGTCTCACATTGTGAATGACCTCCCTGCTAGTGTGCTATTGTGTGCCTATTAGTGCCTACAACAATAACCTAAAAGTACATTGTTTTCCTATTCTGTATTAGACAATTTTCTTACTCTTTTTCATGTATAAAAATCAAACTGAATTATCTTTTTCTCTTTGACAGGCAATACTTTGTTAAAGAATTTTCTTAATAAAAAAGTAGTCTTACTGTTTTATAGAGAATTAAAATGTTTTATAAGATAATTTAAATGACCTTTTGTATCCTTGTGAAGTTTGACTTACATAGGAACTAGTCATTGAATCTTGGCCTGCGGTTTCATCTACATGTAGTTTTAGGCTATTTGACCGTGTCTTAGCAAACAGCCAGATCTCTCTACAAGCCTTGGGGCATATACCAGTAAAGTCACCTCATGGTCTATATGAGGAGACCTTGAAGGAGCGTGTGTGTCTTATGACAATTAATAGGAAGGGCTTCTCTTTAAACATGAGGTATTGATTATGTTTGCTTTGGTTTTTATTTCAATGCTAGAGATTGAACTCAAGGCCGTGTGCCTTCTGTAGGCACAGTGCCATGATCTATGCCCCCCAGGTATCAAGGCAGAAGCCAGTTACAATAGTCAGCTGCAAATCTTTTAGACTTTTAAAATAAACATGTGAGAAATAACTACAACATAACTAGAGATGTTATTCAGTTACCTAGCAAGGACGAGACAGCGGATCCAATCCCAGCATCACATAAACCAGACGTGATGGCACATGTCTCAGCTGCATACAAAATTGGAGGCCAGCCTGACATAGAGACCCTGTGTCAAAAATAATCTAAAATTTACACTGTTTCATTGGAGGTGCTTCCATTCAAATTAACATTACAGCTGAACCCTCTCCATACAGTAAGTCTTTTACTTAAAAAGGCACATAACCATCAAATTAATTTTGCAGCCTTTCTTTTGAAAGTAAGTACTTGTATGAGAGCTGTCATTTTTAAAGCTGCCGCGATGATAGGATGAGCCATTATTTGATCAGCGCAGGCCTTATATCTCTGTGACAGCTATAGAGATTGTGACGGCGTTGTCTTCAAACTGAATTCATGAGCCCAAGAATGGAATTCCTAAGCTGGAAGGATAGATGTTCAAAGAGGAATGTAAACCAACAGATGCAGTAGCAAATGGAAGTGCCTCTTAGGGGATGGTTCAGTTAATTTCCTCTTGCGATTACCGCCTCACACTGTACCATTCCTTGCTGGATTAATATAATTGTCTTCTAAGTATGAATTTTCTGAAGCCGATCTAATGGCAGGAACTATGATATCTTTCCCGAATGAGCAACCTTAGTCTACTCAGGTCTGCCAGGGGCTTTCCATGACGTCCTGCCTCCCACTATTTCTAAACACATCCAAAGGCTTCATGAAGATTTGTTAAACCATTTAAAATTTTAGAGCTCTTAGTTATCTTTGGAATCTGTTCAAGTTGTCACTGACCAAAGATAATCTAATTGGAGGTCAGGGAACTTCCCTAAACTGTTTCAGTTAATGTAGCATTAAACCCATGGCTTTAATTTCTGAAACATAGTTTTCCCATCTGTTAAAGTGAATGGTGGACTGAAAATTACAAAGCCCACTAAAACACCTTTTTAAATTGAAACATTCTAGGATTTGTGATGGTAAGTATAGAAAATAAGGTCGCGAGTTGTAGATTTATATGTTTTACTTCATGTCTAAGCTGTTACACTTTGGAACATACCAATAAGTCCTTCTTTGTTAATTAAACGATAGTATATCTTTCATTGAAAAAAATGTTATGAGTCCAGTGACATGGCTGGGTAGATAAAGGTACTTGCTGCCAAACACGATAACCACCATTAAATCCCCAGAATCCCCATGATAGAATGAAATAATTGAATGCTGTAATGGACCTGTGACTTCTGCGAGAGTGTCTGGGCATACACACATGTGCATCACCCCCCACTCTCTCTTACACACACACACACACACACACACACACACACACACACACACTTGAAACATACCATCAAATTGCTTTTAAACCTTGCCACCTGTTAAAGCGAGCCATCATTTTCTCGAGAGCAACAGCTCTTGATCATTTCTGTAAATGTTGATTTTGCTCAAAGAAGCACAATTATCTATTGAAAAACCACAGCACACAAACAGCTTCCATTTTCTTCCAACTCAAATAGCATCCTGTCATAGCATCTTCTCCTGCTCTTCCTCTGTGGAATTTTATTTTGCTGAGTAACCTTACCCAATCAGAGGGCTCATATACTCCATGGGGATTTACATTGTCTTATGTATAGACTGCCTGGCTTTAAGGCTAGGGTCAGAGTTGAGCGACAGGGTAGACAATGCAGTAGGTGTGCAGGTTGGGGTGAGACGGACAGTTAGCTGAATTATTCTTGTGGGATGAATGTAGTTTGATGACAAGCAGAATCAAAGACAGAGACTGTTTTCTATTCTCTCATGAGAAGACTTTTGAACGTCTGTGTACTGGATTAAGATAAACAACGAATAAATAATACTCAATGGTGAATTTAGGAAGAAGATAGATTTCATGTTAAGTCTTCACGTGCGCATGTATTGTGGAATCTTGTAGTGAAGTACATTAGCATACTTAATTAAAATTCACAGTTAACTTCAAACGTACTCAATATGGAATATAATCTAGAAGATTAAGATGCGATTTTAATCATGCAGGTGATAGAGTACCACATACCTTAAATGGTTCCGTTGGAGGGAATATTCAGAGATTAAAATGCTCAAGCAGCCTGTCCGTGAAATAGTCTTCTAAAGCTTCTATAAATGCTTTTACTAGTTCGTTTGCAAGCCATTAGCGAGCCAAGAGCGCTACATAGTAATTTAAGATGTCTTAGGTCTCTGACTTTGTCTAAGTGCTAGTTTGCTGCTAATACTCTGTCTCGGCAGCCTGTGGGGTCAGAGTGAATCCTAGAATTGCCACTCTTTCCAGTGGCCTGCCGTCATTCCTCTTAGTGACAGCACTGTGCTTCTTCTCTCAAGTGCCACTTAGGTAACATCGTCTTAATCCTAGATCCTTTCAATTATTTATGCGCTTTGAAGTAATATACATGTACGCTTCTCATGTACTTTGTCACATGCTCACGTGCATGGCTAGATTCCTCCACATTAATGACTGTTTACAGCATGCTTCCTCCAATCCTGGGATCTTGTATAAATACTGGTAGTAGTCTTCAGATTACTATTCACAATGCTTTGATATGCCTTTGTTTTGATTCTGTCAACAAAATTATAACATTGTAAAATTCTGGGTGTTTAAAACCTAAATGTGGTATTAAGTTACTGTGATGCTTCTCTCTAAAAGCATCAGAAATTCGGTCATTTACAGCACTTTAATGAAGAACCTGCATTAAGTTATTTGGTTAGAAGGGACCATAAAATTGTCTATCTTAAAAAAAAAAAGTTCTCTTTTCACCATAAAAATTCACCACAACCAAATTTTCTTATATGAATTAAGTCATTAGCTTTTATTATTTTTGAATTTGAAAGGACTTCATGGGTCAAAATACATGACTCCAGTAAAATAACTTCTCTGTGGCCCGTGAACCAAAAGGGAGGCGTAAGATTTCCACTTGAGAGATGCTGGCATCTCATGTGTTTGGAGACACGATTATGTTAACAGATATATGTCCTTCATCCTTGTATACCCACATAAGCACCCCTTTAGCTGCAACTCAGTGAACTCGTCAGGCACAAGTAACAAATTGAAATATAATTAAAAGTGGAAGCAACAATGTGTTTTTAATTTTATGGTTTCCTGGCTTTTGGTATTTAGGTCAAAAGGCATTCAGTATTTTAACTGAGCTTAAACAAAACAAAACAAAACAGAACAAAAAAACTTACAGTCTTTTCTGTGACTCACCGTTTTGCTCTAACACAATAAGACCTTGACATTTCTCCTTGATGCTTGTCAGTCAGGAGTTTCATCTAACCATCATTGGTCAATGTCGACTAAAATGTCACACACCTATATTTACTTATTTATTCACTCATTTACTTTGGTTTTTCAAACCAGGGTTTTCCTTTGAAGCCCAGGCTGAAGTCGAACTCAGAAATCTGTCTGTATCTGCCTCCTGACTGTTGGGATTAAAGGTGTGCGCCACAACACCTGACTCCAATCTTTTATTTAAATTAGATCATTCATTCAGTTTCCTACGAGACTACTAAAGGGCGAAGAAAACCTATTTAGGTGTAGAGAAATAGTTTTATAATTACTTTACCAGATAAATATTACATTATTATTAATAATCATAGAAATTGTCATGTTTCAAAAAAGTCATGACTTTAGTCATATTGATTTTAAGGTAATTTTGCTTGTTGCTTAGTATTCAGTTTACATATGAAGGCTAGATCCACCAAATTAACTTCAGCATCACATGTCTTGAATGTGAAAATTGTGTCCATAGGAAGCTATAACTGTTTTGAGAATTAAAACCTTAAAGAATATTTCAAATATTGTGTTACCAATATGTTTCTGTTTCTACTTACTAACTACTGCAGCTAAGAATATTAGATACAATAAAAAACCAAGTGTTCTACATTTTCTTCTAATAGTTAATAAAGTAATCTCTAAAATGATTCACTTTTCAATTTTATTGCCTTATAAAAGATTTGCTGATGAGAGGAAACTTATTACATGTGTCTCCAAAAAGAACAAATGAATGACTTCAAAACACTTGTATCAACATATTTAAATTATAGACAAAATTTTATGATAATCAAACACCATTGACTAGTTACAAACAATACAATAGAAACAGAACTGTCTTTCTATGCCTAGAGAATCAAAGGATTTCTTTTAATTGTCAAGAAAGTCACAGCTGCTACTTGAAAACTAAAACCATTTACATTTGTTAAATTTACAAAAGATGTTGCCACCCCAACTGGGGTCTGCTAAGGGAAAGACTAATCCACAGTGATCCTGCAGCACAGCAAGGCTCACAGCTTCCTTTGTATTGTTTCCGCAACCTCAAGCTTCTAATGGTTTTATAGCTCTTTACATAGCTCATAGAGTATTTTCAAAGGCCAGTCTGTTAACCTGGACTTCAGAACATTTGTCCTTCTCTATGAGCAGAGGTTTTCAAATCTCCAAACAAGCACTGGGCACCTTTATCCATTTGCTTTAGTCCACCTTTGCTAGATTCCACTGTCCTCAGTTGATTGCTTAAGACTGGTTTACTTAAAGACCTCTGGCAGATAATTTTATTTAGCAAACTCAATAAAATTATTAGCAATTGACCAGGATTATTTTCCTTTGAATTTGATGACAAAGGCTACCCCTAAAAATAGCAGCTTAAATTTGTGAAATTTCCCCACATTTTGTTTGTTGCAAGAGGAAAATTTTTCTTGCTCGTTCGTGAGACCCTGTCCAGGTCAGGCTTTGTGACTGTGGTTTCTGTTAACTGGGGAGGGGCTGCCAGGAAAGCATGTGGCTAGAGTAGAGAGTGGGGAGTCTCTTGTCTGGGGTGCTGGTCCATGTCTGATCCCTGTAGACTTCAAAGGGGAGCCTTCATGGTGGTTTTACAGTTTCTAGAGTGTCTAGATTGTCGCTTTCATCATATATTGTGGCTACCTATGAATGCCCTTGCTGCGAAATTATTCCTTGCATCATGACTTTGTTTCTACTTCGTTCACCCCAAATGAAAAGTTGTTTATGCATCTAGATCTTTCTGTGGTTTACTTTCAGAGGTGAGCAAAGTTTCAGGGCAGCTAAGCACAGGGCAACTTTCACATCTTATTGGTGTTCAAGAAAACTTAATTAGGAAGATCAATTAGCACCAGAAACCAACTTTTCTGTGTAGACATACAGTACAGGGGAATAACAGTGGGGGAACATGGACTGGGAGCAAGATGAGGGTGCTAAAAGGATAAAATTTATAGATTAAAGAGATTGTATATGCATATAGTCAGTTCTCAATGTCTACCAGGAATGTTGGTTTCAGATACACACACACATGCTCAAATGCCTTGTATAGCAATGTGGACTATTTCCATATAACCTACACAAGCCTGCAGTGTACATTAAATCTTCTCTAGATTATTTCTGATAACCTATTGTAATGCTATGTAATGCTATGTAACTTGGTTTTTGGCAATAACATGAAAACTGCTATAAATATTTAGTACAAATTCAATTTAAAAATATTTTTCCTCTGCAGTAGGTCAAATATTTTGATGTAAACCTAGAGATACAAAGGGACAAGTCTATAGATAAATGGTAGGGTGAACCATGAATCACAGTGGTTCAATGGACAGGCTTGAAAGGATCACGTGTGTGTGTGTGTGTGTGTGTGTGTGCTTGGAGACTAGAGATCCACATGGGATGTCTTCCTCAGTTGTTCTCCAATGTACTCATTGCATCAGGGTCTCTCTCTCTCACACTCTGGAGGCTACTTGATTGCTTAGGTTGTCCAGCTGGGACACACTGGGTATCTACCTGTTTCCACTTCCACAGATCTGGGTTACAGATGTACACTGCTATACTCAGATTTTGCATAAGTGCTGGGGATCAGAACTCAGGTCCTTGTACTTGCATGACAAACACTTTATAAACTGAACCATCTCATTAGCCCTAGGGTTGTTTTTCTATTGTTGTTGTTGCTTTTATTATTGTTGTTTAATTTTATGTTACAGACTAGAGCTTATGTGGGACAACTTTGACCAGATTTGTGTCCATTTTTTTCTTTCTCTGTGCTTTAATTTTTTTATGAGCCATGTTTGTGACTTGTTAATTTTTTGCATTTGAGTCCATCTTTGGTGAAATTTTAGGTTTGCAATATTTTATATTAATCTTCATCACTTAACTGTTGTAACTACCAAACACTTCGCAGAATTTTTAAAAAGTATGTGTAGGGGGCTGGGTTGTATACAGGTGTGTTGCCAGGTTGTAGAGTATCTACAAAGGCTAGAAGATGTCAGGTCCCTTGGAGCTGGATTTACAGGCTTGTGAATTCAACTTCAGACCTCTGAAAGAGCCCTGTGTGCTCTTCACAGCTGAAAATTCCCTTCAACTCCATCGCAGTTTTGTTTGTTTTGTTTTTTCATGTGCAAGGATTATAGGGCCCCAGAAACTCCTCTCCTTCTCATCATCATTATTTCATTCATATGGTGATAAAGGAAACCAAAATCCCCCAAGTTGATGTCCACAGACATGGTGCTTGTCTTAGGAAGCATCAAGAAATCCATATGCCAAGCTACCCAAGAAGAGACGCATCATCAGCCTCTACTGTCAAGCATCCTGGGTATCCATCACATCTTCCTATGCCATATTTTGGGTAAAAAATGAAGCTGAAACTTTAAGGCATCAAAACACAGCCAAGACTCTCCACATAAGCCAGGTACCTTTGAGTGCGTGTGAAACATACTGTGTTGTCATTCCCTTGGAAGCTGAGGAGGCCTCCAAGTCGGGCACTGATGTCCTGGTTGTTGGCTCTATACAATTTACCTTCAGTCAACTCAACTGAAACTAACACTGAGCTTCTAGCAAGGAGTGGCTGTGAATAACACATTTTACAGCTTGAAATTCCCATGGATTGAAGACTTTTAATTTCCGGCATGTGGTTTAAAAAAAGGAAGCCAGGCAGTGGTGGCGTATGCCTTTAATCCCAGCACTAGGAAGGCCATCCTGTTCTACAAAGCAAGTCTAGGACAGCCAGGGCTAAAACAGAGGAACCCTGTCTCAAAAAAAAAAAAAAAAAAAATTGGATACAGGCAGTCAACATTTAAGAATGGTTCATAATGTGAGGGGTTTTTTTTTTGACAGTGTTATGTATTGTTTTGTTATCATGTTTGATATTTTTCTTTTGCATCTAATATTTCCTGAGGAGGATTAAGTTGCATATTGTGTAAAGTAGAATTATTGATAAAACTAACATCATTAAGGTGATTTATAAAATGATGTTTTTCAGTTAATTTAATCCCTTGTATCTTTAGTCGGAGCTTGTTAGTGCATTTGCAGCTCTCAGCAAAAAAAAAAAAAAAAAAAAAAAAAAGGTCTCAAACCCTGTCGGCCAGAGAGCTGGAGGCTGAATGTTCTCTCCCAAGGGATCCGCACTATTAGGAGAAGGCAGCTCTCACAGCTACACAATTGCACACTTGTTATGGTCCTTGGAGATTGAAAGCCCTGTTAGGTGCTCACCATTATTATTCTGAGGTCTTAGACAGCTTGTGATAGGGGAAGATCCAAGGAAAGAACAGATCTGAGAGTCATTATGCTCTGAAATGGTAATAGTGATTTAGGGCAGATTGTCACCAATTAAAGACCTTTTTGTTTAGAGGATGTGTTCCTCTGTGTGCTATTTAGACTTGCGTTTTTCCTATCATTAAAAATATCCCTTTGCGTTTTGGGAGACATGTTATAATTGGCAACCTTAATTATGCTGCACAAAGATACACTGGTGAGAAGGCCTTTTTTTCCCCCTCTTTTTCTTTCTTAAACCCAATTGCTGTTTTCTCTGGTGTCCCACAATTGCTAGGGCGGTTTTAACAAGATCATTTTAAGCTGTGAGGATTTTTCTCCCTTGAGACTGTTACCATTGCTAAGCACTCCCACCCCTTACTCACTAAAACCATTTGAAATCTTTTGTTCTTCTCCTAGCCTTCAGAAATAAACTATGAATTCTCTCTCTCTCTCTCTCTCTCTCTCTCTCTCTCTCTCTCTCTCTCTCTCTCTCTCTCTCTCTCTCTCTCTCCTCCTCCTCCTCCTCCTCCTCCTCCCTCCCTCCCTCCCTTTTTTTTAATTTAACAGCCATTGTTTCTCATCATATATTCCAGTTAGACAGCACTCTGGTCTTTTACAGGCACTTTGTAAGATCTATCAACCCCTGTAATAGAGAGTATGCAAACGGTTATGGCTGAAGTCTAATGTTGTACATGTCTAGTGATTTATTTAACAAAACAAAACAACAAAAATGAAACAAAATACCTTGAGCCTTTCACTGCCTGACTGTGTATCCTTGTTTGCAGTGTGGGGAGGGAAGAGAAGCTAGGAAGTTCGTGATTAGATTGCATGGTTTTATGAGTATATAAACTATAGTTAAACTGGACTTCATAAAGGTGTTATCTTCATAAAAGTAGTTGGGAAAAGTACTTCTCCACATACTGTTTTAAAGTTACAGCGCTACCTCAGCTGAGTATATTTTGAGATGACACAGAAGTAAAGTTTGTCAATCAACAAGGGGACAGTCTCAGCTCTGGGCATTTCCTAGAAGACTAGTCAAAATTAATGCTTATTGCATTTATATAAGTATGGCCTAATAATGTTTATTATTACCCCTATAATTATTATTATGGCAATATTTTTAATCTACTAGCAATCAATAAAACACAGACACTGTTATAGTTTAAAATAGCCTTGGTCACCCTGGGGCAGGACAGATATTAATATGCTAAACTACATCTCATATTGGGGCAGGTATCCCATACTCTGCCCCAATCTAATATCATCTGCTTCTAATAGTTTCTATAGAGCTACCTCCCACCCATAATCCCAAATACTTTCTCATTATCATCATCTAGGCCAAATCTCCATGCACTCTGGACAATTTCTTTTTCCTGCACCTAACCCATGGCACCAGTGTTATAGGAGGGACAGAGAGAGATCCTGTTACTGATTGTGACTACTATTTTTACTTTAATAATCATTTTTGCTTTCTATACTTCAATGGAAAAGGCTTTAGAGAAAAAAATGCAAAAAAATTTATAGATTGGACTGAGGAAAATGCTAGGTTATCAGAGACAAAGCAAAGTGAAAATATGAAATTTGGAAACAAACTTTAGAAGACAAGTTAGAAAGGCTTATAACTAAGAACAATGATACTGAGATAGAACCAGAAGAGAAAGGGCCAGAACATGCAACACCACTTTGTAACAAGACTACAGGGAGGTCTATATCTGTTAAAAAACCTAAAATGATTTTCCCAGCCTTGATAATGAAACTACCAGGAGATGAGGAAAATCTACAAAGTTATCAGGATTTTGATTGGCAACCTATAGATGCACAAGATTCAAAAGGGTTTAAGGAGGCAATAAACAATTATGGCTTACATTTGCCACATGTCAAACAGATAGTAAGTGGGCCACACAGAATCACATAATTCTGAAAGATTAGAAAGATTTGATGACAGCCATTCTAGAGCTGGGTCCCCAATTGCAATAGGTGACATGGTGGAAAGATGAGGCCTCGCTTATGGAGCAATGAAATACGACTAGAGGCACTGATACTGTCAAGGATCAGTTACTAGGTGAAGGCCCATATTCTGAATTAAGACTACATATTACCCTTGATAATACTGTCTTAGAACAATGCCAAACAATAGCTATGAATGTTTAGGACAAGATTGAATAACAGGGACAAACAGAATCATTTACAAAAATTGTAATGGTACAAATGATTCTTTTACTGATTTTTTTAAACAGAGAATAACTAAAGCTCTGAATAGAACAATAGCAGACCCAAATCCTAGAGAAAGTCTGCTTTCCTCTCTAGCTTTGAAAGTACTAATGCTGAATGCAAAAGGATATTAGACTCTTGAGAGCAAGATCTACACCTCTTCATGAATAGATTAAAACTACCACCTTAATAATTTACTGTATCAATGTATGAAGAATAATTTTTATTTCAACAAGTGCTAACTGTGCAATTTGTGGTCATTAATCACTAATCTTAAGTTTTTATAAGGCATACTGGTTACCTACTATACTGCTATTTGAGAGCTAGAGAAAAACTCCACCTACTGGTTTACTGTGACCACTTGATGCAGCTGTACTTGCAAAGTCCCTTGAATAGCACTAACACTTGGTATGTATGCCATGGATGTGATGTGGTACTCCCGTCATGTTGCAATTGTTTTTGAATAGTGACTTTCAAGTGTATTTTTTAAGTCAGATAAAATATATGATGTGCCTCAAAGTAAAAATCAACCATCCTAAAATCAAAATATAGTTTAATTAATTGAGGAACAGTACCACATAACTAGGACTTGGAGTATCATAATACAATCTTAGTTGGTAAAGCTCATCTTGCATTAAATAAACAGCAGAACTTGAAACCATTATATTTCAGTCAATTTCTTTTCTTTCTTTCTTTCTTTCTTTCTTTTTTTTTTTTTTTTTTTTTTTTTTTTTTTTTTTTTAAGACCAGGCTGGCCTCAAACTCACAGTGATCCACCTGCCTCTGCCTCCCAAGTGCTGGGATTAAAGGCATGTGCCACCCTTGTCCAGCTCTTTTTCTTAAAACAACAGCCTTTAAGTTGTTTTGTCCCTTCCCATTCTTATTTCCATCTCATGTTCATTCATAGAGTAGGCAGAATGAGCATTTCATTATGATAGATATACCACAAAACTTGTGGGACATGAAATAGAAGCTAGCTCCTTATGTAGGCTGCTGCACACAGCACAACTGCGCCCACTTCCCATGCCAAACTCAAGCCACATTGTTATGAATTTAACCCACTGCACTGGGCTAAGTCTCTTAGAATGCCTTTACAGTGCCAGATTTCCTCTTCGACATAGACTGTTTCCTCTTCCTACAGTGTGCTTCCTTAGGATAATTCTTGCTAATTTTTCAGGCTTCAGCTCATTTTTTCTCTTCTCAGAGCCCCTTTACCTCCTGTATACCTTCTGTTTGTTACAAATCTTTCACACAGCTTCATACTGTTTCCTCCCTGCCTTGTATCACAATAATAATTTATATACAATATATCATGTAATATAATATATACAATAATGCACAATAATATATACAATATTACTTGTACATGTGTACTTTGTACATATGTACTTGTACACAAAAATACCTGTACATTTTTATAATATACCATAATTGTCTATTTATCACAATATATTTTCTCCTCTCTCTATATATATATATGTATATATGTATGTATGTATGTATAGCATTTACTTAAATATTGTCTTTCTACCTTCCTTTATATCAGAACTTTATGAGAGTAGGACTAATGCAGGTTGGTGTCACCATTTCATATGTAATATCTAATGCACAAAACAGTCACTGTAAGCCGTGACACATGGCGTATCTCCTGCATTGTTCTGGGCAGTGGTGATATGGAATTGATGATGACAAACTCATTGTTTTCCTGGAGTTGACCTTCAGATAGAGGCAGGCAGTAAATACAGAAGAATATGCTCTTTCCTAAGTTTCCTGAGTACATGATGGTTTTATGGAAGAAGAAAGAAAGAAAGAAAGAAAGAAAGAAAGAAAGAAAGAAAGAAAGAAAGAAAGAAAGCCTGTTTTGCTCTAATCAGAGCCCCATAGCTCAGATATCTCATTTTGTCTGTGTTGTTTTAACCCTGCCAGCGTATTCCTGAGTGTGACTTTCATTCTGGCACTTGGAGGCCCCCATCAATGGCATTCTTTGTCCTCCTTCCCACTTGTGCTGGCAGCTGAGAAATTTGGCAATTCCTTACATAGTGACTAATAGCAATACTTCTTTGTAGATGTAATGCCCCATAAAAATGGCAAGTCCTGCATAAACATTAAATAATTAGTTTTCATAATAACCCTATCAAGATAGAGTGTTAAACTCTGTTTTGTGTGGAAATAACTGAGTCATTGTGAGTATATTTATCACAGTCACGAAGGACTGCAAGAATTACTGGTAATTCTGAAATGCATGACTTCCGTTTTCTAACTCTTATGCATCATAGACCAATAACAGGGGTACTGCTTCATAAATCATGCATTCTTCAGTAGTAAATTAATGTCCCTCATACTTTATATCTGAGTGTATAAAATGCACACACATCTAGTAGGTTACTGACATTTTTAGCATAGAGGACATGAGTTAGCCACTTGCCTTTTCTCCTTCAGTAGTATATGTGTTTATGCTACCCCAGACTTTCTACTCTGCTGGGTTTTAGCTTTTTAAATGTTGACTCTTATGAATGTCTACTTTTCTCTACAAGTCATTACAGATGTTCACACCAACCTAGCTTGCCAAACTCACCTTTCATTTGACTCCATGACTTGATGCCATTGTAATAAATGGTAGGGAGTATCCTAAACCGTGAAGCAAGAAGCATCACGGTGTTACCCACGATTCTACAAAAATGCAAATATAGACCAAAAGTAAGTCCAGTCTGGAAATTGATTCTTGCTGAAGATGTAAAATGTCTTGGATTTTTTTTCTCTGAAACATAATGGCAGAGAAAAAGAAGAGGCCAAGAACAACACGCCACCAGTGCTGCAGCCCAGCAGAAGCAGACCACCGGAGCATGCGTATGTGTTGACTTAGCTTGCTTCTTCTCTATACCTTATATAAAGTAACAGGTTACCATGGCTTACTTTTATTCTGGTCCTAGTATCCCTTTCTATTTGTAGTGGTTTGCACATAACTGTTCCCTGAGGTTAACTGATATGCGACATCAACCAGCACCAGGTAACTTTGGGAACACGTCATTCTTTAAATAAAAAGTGTAGCTATCTCCTAGGGTGGAGAGTCAGCAGCTTCTGAAAGCTCAGAAGTTCCAGCAGCTGAAAAATGAGTGCTTCTTCCAGTATATTTCCCTCCAGAGTCCTCACCAAAGTAAAACGTAACATTCTAAAAGAAATGTGGCATGCATTAAAACCACCTGTAACAGATGACATAATTATGGAAGAATACCCATAGATAAATCCCAGATCATTGTTAAAAAGTAAATGTGTTTTAGAAACAATTTCTGTATAATGAAAACCCTGTCCAGACCTGATCTTTGAAAGTAATTTTTTAAAAAGAATGGCATTACATGGGGGTTGCTTAAAATGAATATCACTTGATGGAATATTTTACATTTTGTCCCTTTTGGTTTTATCTTAGTGTGGTATCATCTTGTGTATATGGGCTATTTAAAGCTAAAATGTAATAATTTATTAAAGAATATTTGGGGCTATTTATGTTGCTTTGTTCTCTCAGTATCACTTCCTAAGTAAAAGTTTGGAAAACAAATAGTTTACGTATTCCTATACAATCCTTACAGCTCCCAAAGTACATCTGTTCCTGCAAAATAACATGCAGGAAGTCCTATTCAATTTCTATTTCTGACTTTCTGACAGGGTTTTTTTTTTTTTTTTTTTTTTTTTAGGGGTATGCAGTGTGTGTGTGTGTGTGTGTGTGTGTGTGTGTGTGTGTGTGTGTGTTTCATTTGTGAGAAGATGCATGCGGTGGGTGCCTTTGCTTCTGGGGGTCAAAGGGCATTCCTCATGTCATTTTTCATGAGCCATTCACTTTGGTTTTGGAACTGGAGATTGGAACGTATGCACTGTGTGACGCTGGCTGGCTGGCCAATGAGCCTCAGGAACCTGTTCACCCCTGCCTGTCAGGGATGAGTTATTAACATATTCCAGCACACTTTCTTACATGGGTGCTGGGGATCCATCTCAGGTCTTCATGCTGTACAGTAAGCACAATTAAGCCAACTCCCTAACCCAAGGCTGTCTCATGTTTATCTTGTATTAGAAAAGTAGAAGAGCTTTATAGCATAGTTACCCAGCAGAAGGTTTGTAATTAATACAGAAATCTTATATCAAATAATGAAATTAAATAACAGTTCTTAATGCAAACCTGTAAGTTGACATTCAGAGGTCATGATGAATTGTAAAAGTGAGGCATTTGTACTCTACTCCAAGTTGAAAATTGTTTAATGATTTTGAAACTATAAATTTGTAACTATATCCGTGCTTTCTAACTTATTTTCTTCTCTGGTACCCTCTACTTTTAAAGGACTTAGCTTTTTCTCTCCCCAAAAATAGTATTTGCCATTGGCTGCAAAGTTCCCTTGATAAGATTACCTTTTCTGTAGGAAAAAATAGATCCCAAGACTACATTCTATCTTTTTTGCCATTGTTGTTGTTTTCCCCGAGATACCCAGTTCTAATTAAAATGCCTATGTTTAATTAAAATGCTGATGATTGTACAGCCTGTTCAGTTGGGTTGGGGTTGAAATAAACTGTTGGTGAGAAGTAACACATCATATGTATTCTGGATAATGAATTCTGATTCCCAGTGTGCTGATCAATATGTGAAGAGGTCCCTTCCAAACGTGGGGAAATCTGAGACAGTAGAGCACAAAATGTTAAGAGGCTAGACATATGACTGTCAGGAGGGAGATTTCTCAGTGAGCTTCTGTTCCGTTGGAAGGAAGCTGAAATATTAGTTACATTATGACACTTAAGTAGATAGAATTGCAAATACTGTTAAAACAAGACCGATAGACACACAACTTGCTGGAGAAATTTTCTTTGTGACTGATGAGCTGAGTGAGGCTTGGTCCTGATTTTTTTCCACATTCCCCACTTGGGTAATAAAGATAGTAATCTCATTTTATTCATTCATTCATTATGAGAATTTAATGAGGAGATACTAAGCGCTGCACACTTATTAAATATCCTACACTGCTAAGATTACCACTGTGTTATGGTTCTTTTTGGTGTGACGACATGTTTCTCTACCTTGAAACACCCTAATCTGTTAAAGTCTCATTTTAAATTTTGATTTAATTTTATTTACTTTATTATGACCATGGGTGTTTTGCCTGCATGTATATGTGTACATCACACATATAACTGGTGTTTCAGAGGCCAAAAAGGCTAGAAAAGGATTTCTAGTCCCCTGGAACTAGATTTGCCAATGGTTGTGAATCGTTGTGTGGGTCCTGGGAACCTTACCCAGGTCCTCTGCAAGAATGACAAATGCTTTTCCAGTTCCAACCAGTTTCAGTCACTCTCTCTTTTTTAAAAAAAATTATATTTTATTAATTTATTCATATTACATCTCAATTGTTATCCCATCCCTTGTATCCTCCCATTCCTCCCTTCCTCCCATTTTCCCCTTACTCCCCTCCCCTATGACTGTGACTGAGGGGGACCTCCTCCTCCTGTATATGCTCATAGGGTATCAAGTCACTTTTTGGTAGCCTGCTATCCTTCCTATGAGTGCCACCAGGCCTCCCCATTCAGGGAGCATGGTCAAATATGGGGCACAAGAGTACATGTGAAAGTCAGTCCCCATTCTCCACTCAACTGTGGAGAATCTCCTGTCCATTGGCTAGATCTGGGTCGGGGTTCAAAGTTTACTGCATGTATTGCCCTTGGCTGGTGCCATAATTTGAGTGGGTCACTCTCTTTTAGGTTTGTTTGCATGTTTATTTGTTTTTTTCACATAAGTTGTTCTTCTTTGGAGGCCAGAGGACAACTTATGTGAGTTTCTTCTCTCATTTCACCATCTCTAGTCTAAAGATCGAACTAAGGTAATCAGGCCTGTCAGCAAGAACTCTGATGCCCCATATTTGACCACGTTCCCTGGATGGGGAGACCTGGTGGCACTCAGAGGAAGGATAGCAGGCTACCAAGAAGAGACTTGATACCCTATGAGCATATACAGGGGGAGGAGGTCCCCCTCAGTCACAGTCATAGGGGAGGGGAGTAAGGGGAAAATGGGAGGGAGGGAGGAATGGGAGAATACAAGGGATGGTATAACAATTGAGGTGTAATATGAATAAATTAATAAAATATAATAAAAAATAAAGAAGTAAAGCCTGGTGTATTGCCACTGCAGTGCTATGCAAATACTGACCCTTCCTCACACGTGAACTTTGTGTCTTTGCTTTGTCTCTTAGCTTCTCCATATTATGTGGGCAGGAGTCTGGCAGATCACTGGCTTTTTCTTTTTTTTCTCACAGAAAATATTGATAATTATTTTGATCATTATTTTAGAAATAATACTAAGATGGCTCAATGAGTAAAGACACCTGACAAACCAAGTTTAATCCCTGGGAGCCACATGTACATGGTTGCTTCTTCCATATTTTCTTCGGCCCACGTGTATGTGCCATGGCAAATACGGACCCGCATACATACACATAAATAAAATGAAATGTGATTTTAAAAATTAGCTAAAACTTGCCTAACATCATTCAAAAACAGAAATAATTGTAAGCATTATTTAAAGGAGCAATTCAAGTTAACCATTTTTGAAAACTGAGAGCTTCCGGGAGTTCACTGGTCGTATGCCTTGTCTTATTTAAAAAGTGAGAGAGATATGAAAAGCCTGTGAGCTCAGTATGCATCAGCCTATATATGCAGAAGCTCAGGTGCACAAACAAGAAGAGGTGGGCCACAGCTGTAACTGCATAGTGACCTGGCCGGCTCTCTCTTAATCGATACCTCCTAGAAGTGTGAATGCTATTTATTCTGTTCAAATTAATGGTACATGTTATTTTGAGAATTGAGATACTTTTTAAAAATTTTATAATTATCATATTTTTTAAAATTTTACAAAGCACGTACCCTGGATAAATGAAGAGAAAGACAAAATTTTAAAAGATCCACGATTTGGAATTCTTGAGGACTTTAGATATTTTTCTACCAAGATGTTGCCAATCATTTGAATGTAATTTTTAAATTACTTACATATGCACACAGTTTTTTTAATTGTACATTTTAATTAAAAATAATGTCATCCCCTCTGTCCCAGATTCCTGGTAAGTGAAGGCTTTCGTGGGACATGCCCCTTGGGCTAGTATGCAGATATAAGTGAATATATACCATTTGACTCTTTCTGCTTCTAGGTTAACTCACTCATTATGATCATTTCTAGCTCAATCCATTTGTCCACAAATTTCAGGAATTCCTTGTTTTTAATAGCTGAGTAGTATTCCATACTGTATATGTACCACAGTTTCTTTATCCATTCTTCTACTGAGGGACACTTAGGCTGTTTCCATGTTCTGGCTATTATGAATAAGGCTGCTATGAGCATGGTTGAACAAATGTTCTTGTTGTGCGCTGGAGCATCTTCTGGGTATATTCCAAGGAGTGGAATAGCTGGGGTGAGAGAAGCATGGGTGAATGGCAAAGTAGAAGGATCCAGAGGGTCCTAGAAACCTACAAGTAGATCATTATGATAGGCAGATTTGGGCCCAGGGGTCCCACTCAAACTCACCAGCCAAGGACAATACAGGCGGTAAACTTTAAACCCCTACCCAGATCTAGCCAATGGGCAGAACATTCTCCACAGTTGAGTGGAGAGTGGGATATGACTTTCACACGTACTCTGGTGCCTCACATTTGACCATGTCCCCTGGAGGGGGAGACCTGGTGACACTCAGAGGAAGGACAGCAGGTTACCAAGAAGAGACTTGATACCCTATGAGCATATACAGGGAGAGGTAATCCCCCTCAGGAACAGTCATAGGGGAGGGAAGTAAGGGGAAAATGGGAGGGAGGGAAGAATAGGAGGATACAAGGGATGGGATAACCATTGAGATGTAACAAGAATAAATTAATAAATTTTTTTTAAAAAGAAATAAATAAAAATAATGTCATTTAGTAATATGGCATTTAATATTTTCTCCGAAAGGAAATTTTCAAGCAAAGTATAGGTAAGAGACATTGTTTTTATAGAAGGAAAAGTCTTAAATTCATAATTTATGAAACATTGCCTGTAGCTACAAACATTACTGAATTTTTATACTTTACAGCTGCAAAAATAATTACATGAGCGTTATCGAAACAGCAATCTTTAATGGATTATGCTTTATTAGTTTTCTATTATTCACTGTAAAAACAGCCCAAATAATATGATAAATTATAGTACAGCTTGACTGATTTTAAACCTTTGATATTTCCATAAGACATTTTACTATTTATTGGCTTATTGGAGATATGATCTTTATAAATAAAATAAAGCATGGCCAAGATTGTTTTAAATCTGCCACTTGGAAAAAATTTGTACAACATATTTGCTTTCATTTGAAAGATATTTTCTTTTGAGTGTTTCAGGGGTGTTAGAACATTTGAAGGGTGCTGTCCCAGATTAGTCACAGGATCCAGCATGGGGAGTTGCTGCCTGTTAAGGCCATACTTTACGTTTTCTTTATTTTACGTTCTTATCACCTAATAACAATATAACTTATACATGATGAAAGTCTTCAAGCTGCTTATTTTTTAACGAGGAATTGAAGACATCTCACTTCAACAAGATGCGCCTTGCATCTGCACTGTTTTAAGAGCTTAGAGTATAGCGTTATAACTATAACGGTTTGGACCAGGCGCAGTTCCTTTTTTTTCTCATTTCACTATTCTTTCCAAAGATAGGAAACAAGACTGTTCTTTGAAGCAGCATTTCTATGGGCTAACATGTTCTTGTTGCACCAGAGTTGTTTCAGGATACAGGATAAACCCAGTTTTCCATGGGGTTGCATGGCTTGCACGGTTACATGAATATGGTTAGCATAAATGAAGAGAAATAAAGAGATGAAAGGAAAAACAACTACTAGGAGACACTTTATTCAAGGCTAGGAAAGTAAAATTTAAGGTTGCCTTTATTTTGACTGATGGTGTGAGTATAAATTTTCAGTATCATGGTGCCTCGTTCTATTAAAACATTTTCAAAAGCCACATGGATAAAAATATGTCCATTCCAATACACAACTCTGGCTTTAAAATTCAGTTCAGTGTTATTTTGAAGATAAGCACTGTTCCCTCCAGATTTATTTACTTAGCTTACAAATAAACACTTTATACGTTCCCTTATACTACTTTATGAAGATGGTTCACATCTTATTCTACTCAGAATGAAAGAAAATAACTATGGGAAAGTTATCCATCTATTGACTTTGTGTTGATGTGTATGTCTTCCTCCATGCTTTGTAATTTAAAATGTGGTATGAAAATCATGTGTTCAAGATGATCTAGCAAAGAATATACTTGTGGTTGATGATGACAAGTAATTTAACATCTCTTGATATTATCAAGGTACTGAGGACAATTTTTCAGTATGAGCTGTTTCTAGAGCACATTATTTGTTTAATTTCCCACACTTTCCCCCTGCAGTCATTAAATAAATAATGTTTCTTATTTTATGGTATGTAAATATTATATTCTTGTCCACTTGAGATGACGTGAATAGATTGTTTATTCCTTTAAAATTTAAAGTTTACAATGTAAAAGAGATTAATAGTCTATTTCCTTCTAAATAGGTTTCTGGCTAACAAAAATAACTTTGGACATCAATTATGCTGTCTACTAATTATAACATGTATTCTAACTCCTTCCAACCCAGTGACAATGAAAAAAACACACTGATGTTGGAGTCATTGGCAAATGTGTGTGGAGTTTTCATAGTGACTATATTTAAATTACATTGGTAGTACAATATTCTATGATAATTTAAGTACCTATAAAATCAATTAAATATATGCTCTCAAGTATCTTCATTCATATTTTTTGTTTGTGTGTTTGTAATTGATGTAATAATGGAAAGCAGTGTCCTGAGGTTTCCTGTAAGTGAAAGATTCAGTTAAGTCATTAGCATTTGGAAGAGAGAAATGTAGGTGGTGGGCAGAAAAGGCATGCAATTCAGATGAAATGCTAACTGTGAGGAGGAGAAGCAGCAGAGTGCACACGCTTGCTGCCCTGTGAAGAATATGACATAATCCTTTCTGAGCATGTTTAAAGGACAAGTACCTTTTCTGAGCAGCAGATGCTGGGAATAGATAGGGGTTCTTTAAGCTGCATTGACATAGCTATTAGTGGAAGTATATTCTAATAAATGTCACTTTTGCTGAAGCTCAGAGATAAGGACTGCATATGTCATCATTGAGTGTGATGATTTAATCTTGTCTCTACAGTACTACGGGATGACTTCAGACAAAACCCTTCAGATGTCATGGTGGCGGTAGGTGAGCCTGCCGTAATGGAATGCCAGCCTCCTCGGGGCCATCCAGAACCCACTATCTCCTGGAAAAAGGATGGCTCACCCCTGGATGATAAAGATGAAAGAATAACTGTGAGTACTGAATCCAGTGGCAGGGAACATCTGCAGTAGACGTGTGTGCATCACTACCCAAGCAAAAGAGGACATGGAAATCAGTTCTTGGCACTAAAGCCTTACATTAGCTCTTTTTCTCAGTTCTTCTTCTAAAAGATATATATTTCAATTTTCCTTGTATAGACATGAAAATGCATGGTTTTTAGAGGCTAGTAAAAGGAAGAATACATATTTCTGAATCTTAAGTGTAAATGTTCATACTTCTATGTAGATTTAACTTTTATGGTTACTTGAAGCTTAGACCATTTCCATGTGTTTACAGTTAACATTTTTACAAAATTTATTTGCATAAGATGCTTCCAGGAGATCTCCTCAGTTACTTCAAGGGTTTGCTGTAGCCCAGTCTCCTTTTCAAATTGCTTTTCTCTTCCATATAGTTTAGTATGGCTTCTGAAAAACAAAATCTCACTTTTAATTAAATAAAGAAGACTACACCTCATTATAAAATAAAATCCCATGATTACAGATTAGATTTTTAAATCCCTATTTTAGATAGAGACTATGTGGTGCATTGTCTTTTTTATATCTGTGATTCCATTTGGCTTTTTCACCTGTGTCCTGTAAGTGTACATTAAACACCTTAATCAAACATGCTCTCATTGAATCTATGACTGATTCTATGATTAGTAAGCATTCCCTCATCTTAATTCCTTTGTTCCCAATATGCTGATATCTTCCGTTGTGAATTTCATGACCCAAGAGAGTGTCTATGTAAGGAAAAGACTATTGAAATTTTGTTCAAGAAGTTACAACACACATATCACATGCATCTAAGAAATGCTTGCCCTAGACTTGAGCAACCAATTAATCAACTAGCATGATAACTCAGCAGTGAAAGAGGCGGAATAGATCTGCCTTCAAATAAGTAAGACTTCAAATGACTTTTTAAAAAAAAGAGAAACTCAAAAATTTTGGTAAGTCTAGAAACTAGAATAAGATCATTCCACTTTATCAACTTTTAAGGAACACTGAAAAATCACAAACGAAGTGAAAATTCTGTGTGACAAGTTTGCTTGAGGAAATGAAAAACAAGAGCCCAGGGGAATAGACACTGAGAAGAAACATTTCTCTGCTTATTGATAATAATTCCTTTGGGTTCCATGTACTGTTAAGATAAAAATATTTTACCCTTAGATCACACTCCAGATCCCATTAGTGCATGCACTCCAGAGTTCCCATTTCCCTGCCTGAATAATTCAGACACACCCAAATGGCTATTATCTTTGGCTTTCTCAACTTTTTCCTGATCACCTGTTTGTGTTTAATACAAACTAAAGACAAAATTCTCAGCACATTAAGTAAATTGTGATGAGTACCCTGGAGAATACCAACTAAATAACTATTGGATAGCTTTCAATTTGTACAACATTATTTAAAAATAAAATATACCAAGGTAGAGAAGAATTCATTAGAGATTGGATAGGTGCATAATGTTAAAAGGGTGATCAGAGAATGCCTCAATAAAAATACTAGGAGAAGTAAGTAGGTTAATGCACAGATATTCAGGAAACCTGTATTTTGATCGGACAAAGCAGTTGATTCTAGACATAAAGTGATAGACAGCTGACATTTCCACTAAGGAGCAAAGAAAGAATCTGTTTGGCTGACTCGAGTGAACAAAGGAGAGTGTCATAGAATAGAATGTCCGGAAACAGCAAATGGCCCACTTTGTAATACCCTACAATACAACAGAATGTAACAAACATTTTATATCTCCATCTCAGTAGGGCAAGGAGGCCTTGTCACTATGACATCTGAAGGTATGGATGGTGGCCATCACAAAAGTAGGTAGATTAATTGGGAGTTTTTGCAGTAATCTAGCCATGAGATAAATGGTTGGGGGGGGGCGGGGAAGGGGAACCAGTCTATTAGGAGGAGAGCTGTAGAAAAGTAACTGGATCCTGAACCTCTTGCAACGTAGTATGTTAGACATGGCGTGTAAGGAGTGCAGCGTCAAGGCATACCTTTACGGGTTGGCCTGAGAACATGTGGGTGCCACTAACGATAGTGCATTGAATGTACATCGTTGGGGTGGCTTAGATCAGAGCTGAGGTTTGGGCATGGCAATTATCAAATGCTCATAAAAGATCTAAGTATATATGAAATAAGCGGTTGGGCGTATGAGTCAGAAATCCAGACTTGAGGTTGAGGCTGGAGAACAAATTAAGTTGTGGCGAGCATACAAGTACTCATTTTTATGCAGTCCTCCCCTCCCTTGGAGGAGATGAAAGACGGATCTCCCCCGCTTCTCAGGCAGCTCCATTTGACTATTTTGGCTTCGTGTGTTTTGTGTAAAGACTAACGTTATTAAATACGAGTACTTAAGTGAGTATCAACTACACTGTTTCCTTACACTGGGCAATCTCTAGATAGCTCATGGCCCAAGACCTGAATTATGGGTTTCAGAACTTTGCTGTCCTCAACTCTGTGCCCATGACCATCAGGTAGGGTGGATGTAGGCTTGACCTGATGACACAAGTCACGACAGTCTTCCTAATATATAGTAATATATCTTGATGCGTATGAAACTCACCAGGGTCTACCTCTTTGTTCAGTGTTAGATGCTCACGTCATTTAGGAATGAGTCCAGAACAAAAACATGAGAAGCAGGGCTTAGCTCTTGAGCTAAGAGCAGCAGAAACCTAAAGTGGGAAAAAAAAAAAAAAAAAAAGGAAAGCAGGTGGGCTGTCCAGAGCTTTCAGGAGGATCTGGGGAGGAATCAGTCACAGCTGGTAGATCAAATAATGTGAGGACTAAGGGTTGACCACCTACCCAAGAGAACTTGGTGTCAATCAAAGATGGCTCCGACAAGTGCTATTGCGGGCAGGATGGGGGGAGTGGGTGGTGGTAAAAATATTGAAACTGGCCACAGACTAGACAGGACTCTTCATAGGTTACAATATGGTAGACCAAAAAAAAAAAAAAAAAATTAAATGTTCCAGTTAATTTTTAATGTTATATTTTATGTGTTTCAATATGAATGTGTTCATTTTTATAACAGTCATATTTTAAACCTGCTGTAGTAAATTTGTTTTTTTTTTAAAGCAAAATCTTGGAAATTCCTTTGACATCATATATTGTATTAGACAATTTTATGATTTTTTTTGCCAGTCTTTCATTTATTACAGTATCATATTTATTTTCAATGCCCAAAGGGATACTATCCTCTAACTCAAAAGCACCAGCCATTCATACCTTCAGCAGTTTAGAAGCAATGTAAAAACCACTTTTAATCAGGGATCCGACAACTTAAAGATGTAACAACCTATGACTATTAACTGATGCCAAGATGTATAAAAAAATCTAAAACCATTTAAATGTTGCCAAAAAAGCTGATCCACAGTAGTGTTCCATATGCCAGGAAGCAGTAACATCTGAAATTTTACTACTCCCAAAACCATCTGTGCATTTTGTATAAATTATGACCATCGAATTGTTAAAACACTTGAAGTAAAAATGCACATTTTTAAACATAGAGAAATGAGTCGGCTAAAACTCAGCAGTTTGGTTACAAAATCTCTATTCTTCTTTAGATCATACCTGGTTTTGTTTTGTTGTCTCCCTTTGGACAAATGTAAGTTGAATGATAAAAGCAAAAAATAAAAAATAAAATAAAATAAAATTCAGATTATCAGTAGAATGCATGACTGTATTTCTCATTCTTCCTTTCAAAAATCTGAAAAGCCATTCTTAGAAGAAGTTGGTTATCCGATATTTTATGTGGTTTTACTTTTCCTACGCTTTGTATTCAGATGGTTGCTTTCATTTCTCTTATTGATATGCTTTGCCCAACATGTTGAGAACTGACAAGCGGCAGATGAAAGCACCTAATATCCTTACTAAAGGCAAGTGAAGATAGCACGGTTATTGCTACAGTTCAGGTCACATGAATTCCTAGCGTTCTTTAATGTGGTGGAATTTTTTTTGTTGTTGAAAATGTAAAGTACACATCTTCCAGCTGTGAGAACAAAGGCACACCCTGCACAAAGGGAGAACATGCCAGAGAACTGTAGCTGCACCTGTATTTTGGGAATTCTTTAGTCACTTCTTTTCACAATGACCTAGATCTTGAGCCAAAGTTTAGATCCGTGATGCTCATAGACGAGAGGCATACAAGTTGCATTTTCTTTCGCTTCTACATGACATGAGAATCTTTTCAAACTCTTTTGGCATATATCCCATAGAATTAAAGAGGTCTCACATGGTGTTTGTCACAAGTACTCTTTCTTTCTCTATTAGACACAAGTACTTAAAGTAAGAGATGCAGAAGTAGTTTACTTGTCTGACTGGATAAAATTGACTTGCTTCACATCTTTGAGAGTTAGTCAGAGCTGTCATGATTAATAAATTAAATTTGCTCATAATGATGAATCAGAGGCCTTAAAACTCTCTCTTTGATGTATAACAATACTAAAATAAACCTCATAAAAAGTGATATATTTATCTCAATATGGTTTACAGATATTACATTTAAGCTCAAGAATTTTATAAATATATCAAAAATTTAAAAAGGAAAACTAATACCAAATATTAAAATAATAATTTTGTGTTCATTAAGACAAATCAATGACTTTTGAATTAAAGAAAAGCGAAGTTTAAAATAGTTATCACAAATACTATTCTAGATTATAAAGGAACTCAATAGTTACTTAAGTTGGTTCCTTACAAGATTAACTACAATAAATGATGTCGTATAGACCTTAAATTGCCCAAGAGAAATGCTGTTATAAATTTGAATTTCTGGATGAATGACTAGTGAATATAAAGAAGGAGAAAAAAACAGTTACAGCTAAACACTGTCAAAGTTTTCCACATGTTGCATAATTGCTTAATATGATGGCTTTAGTATTCTGTGAGTCGATACTATTTCTTTAATGTTACTGAAGGGTAGGCGGTTCCACACAATTATACAGGATCATGGTGATCACTTTCCCAACCATGAATCTCAATAAAATTACTGACGTGCTAGTGGTCATAGTAGGAATTATAGGCACAGAAATTTAAAAAAAAAAAAAAAAACAATTGATTTTTTAAATGAAAAATCCTTATCTCAATTTTTATAAGAACCAGTGTATTATATATTACATTGCTCTATAGAGCCTATGGGGTAGTTAACAAAGCAAGGGCAAGTATAGCTAACCTTCCATGTCGGAAAGTCCCACATACATAGACTTAACTAGCCATACATGAGACATTAAAATGGGTTATGTGCAAATATTGGTGATCTCACATAGGGAACAGAGATTTCTGTAGTTTGTCCTGGCACCAGTATACCATAGCACTGTTTAAAAAAAAAAAAAAAAAAAAAAAAAAAAAAAAAAAATATATATATATATATATATATACACACACACACACACACACACACACACACACACACACACACACATATATATGGTTTAATTTAAGGCTTTGTTGTTTGACACTGTTCCTGGAAAAAAGTAAACAAACATCTACTTATCAAATAAAAAACTGATGACAGCTCAAAGTTAAAATACCACCAAAGTTCAACTTGGTGAACCAGTGAATTTTATTATAATTACTTACAAGAGTATGAGTAAGGGGTTACTTATGGGCATAGAAATGACTCAAAGACAAATACAGCATCAAAAGCCATCCTGAACGTAGGTGACAGCTTACTAAAGCTGTAACTCTGAAACTTAATGAAAGGCCTACAGGCAAGGCAGTCGGTTTAAGAGTGTCTTTTGCAGACAGCTTAGTTTGTCTGAGCCACCTCTCACATCTTGAGTTTTCTGACAATGTCTCTCCGGAGTCTTTACTGCTTAAATACTCTTGAAGAGGGAGGAGCATAGTGACTGTGATCAGCTTCAGGGGTTTCCTGAAGCCTTTGAGTAATCTGCTTCCTGCAGGATGAAGTGTTCTGCTTCCCTTTGAAACATCCTCTGCCTTGATGGCCTTCTCTCCAAAATGGAGAAAATTGGTATGAAACATCATGATGAATATGAGATAGGACATTTATTCTGACTTATCAGCAAACAAATAATTTTGCTTATATTTATGAAATATATATATATATAAAATAACTGATGGCTCGAAACTGAGTTTTTGTAAGTTAGTGTATGAGGATTAACAGGAAAAATTAGTAATAAATCATCAAAAACTCACCAAATAAATATGAAATCAGTATTTATTGACTGTTGAAAGTTAGCATCTAAAGAATTGAGTTCAGTCCTCTGTTTCAGTGTCCTGTGCAAATAAATTTTAAAACACAGTTTTTTTCTCTGAAAGTTTCAAGCAAATAATTACAAGTTTAGAAACAGGTATTTTAGGGACATCAATAACTTAAACTCTTGTGTGATGACAACTTGCTATATAGTGGATAATTTATACAGCCTCATTTCGTCTGCTTGATCATGCACAAAATAAGCTATCTTCATTCCCGCTGGGAAGAAATGCCTCTCACTTCACGTCCATAGGGAACAAAAAGTAGATGACGAAGCCTGGAGAGATGGCTCAGTTGTTAAGAGAGCTGCCTGATCTTCCAAAGGTCCTGAGTTCAATTCCCAGCAACTATACAGTGGGTCATAACCATCTGTAATGTGATCTGATGCCCTCTTCTGGCCTACAGGTATACATGCAGGCAGAACACTGTATTCATAATAATAAATAAATAAAACTTCAAAAAAAAAAGATGATGATAGTTAAAAGCTTAACTATGAAGCTACTGCAATCAAGGCTATGTTCTAAGCACTCTGGATAGTAATTGTATAGAAATTGTTTCAATGATAGCAGCAACACTGTCAACTAATTACAAAGTATTTTCCTAAGGCAGTGGCCACTTCCAAATAGGCTGGGAGTGGGGATATGGGTCACTTATCAGAAACCTATGTTTTGTTCATTGTTAATATTTTTGTAGTGCCCTATAAATGTGCTACATGTATGACCTAATATCATATTGTAACATTGTAACATTGCCTTTTATCTATGAGTGTTTTTTAAAAATGTTTACTATATATGCATTTGCTTGTGTGTATGTGCAAGTGTGCCTTCATGTGGAGAATAGACATAAAGGTCACTTGTCATCTGTTATCATTCTACACCGTTTTTGAGGCAGAGATCTCCCACTGAACCCAGAGCTCACAGATTATGCTGGTCTTTCTGGCTAGCAACCATGGCCCCAGGATCTACCAATTTTAACCCCTGGCTGTTGAAATTACGGGCACATGTTGCCACCACCAGATTTTTTTCCAAGTGTTTTAAGATGTTATACTTTTTTTTCAAACTACACATTTAAGTACATTTAAGAATTATCTCATTATCTCTAGAAATTAAATCTGTAATGGAAAAAAGATTGATTAAAATTTGAGAAGCTAAAAGCTTTCATAAAAGATGCATAATAACAGTTGAGTTCAACAAAAGACTCTGGTAAACTAAGATTATCTGTTTTTAACACTAGAAGCCTTGTAGACAATGATATTGGAAAGTATCTGTGGAGGAGGGTAACTAACTGCTCACCACTTAGCATTTAGGGATTAAAAACATTCTTGCCCCAATAAGAAATTTATCTGAATGTGCTTTAAGTGCCCACTCCAAAATTTAGATTGTCCCTGTTCTAAAATCAGTATTGATAATCATGTCAGAAAATATTGCTAAGTGCTTTAAGCAAATATAAAAAATTATATGATGAGCTGGGGAAGATCTATTAATGCAGTCAGTCAGCTGTTCTGTGTAAGTGTGGCTAGCGTGTCTGACAACTAACACACTAGCATCAGATAGTGTGTGAGTCCTGCCTGAGTTGATTTCTAACAATGACCTCTGTGACTGATTTCGGTAAATTCATTATAATATTTTTATTAATTAATTTATTTATTTACTTTACATGTCGGTGGTGTCCCCCCTCCCTCTTCTTCTTCCAGTCCCACATTCCCTCCATCATCCCTCATCCCCTATTCCTCAGAAAAGGGGAGCCCTCCTACCCACCCATCCCAGCTCAACAGTTTGCATCAGGACCGAGTTTGTCCTCTTCCCCTGTGGCCTGGCAAGGCACTCCTGTCACGGGGATTAAAAATATACCTTCTTATATTTGAAATTCTCAGTTTGAGCCTTTGTGACAAATTTCTTTAAAATAATATTGCCTTGAACTTTTAATTCTTCTCTCTGCCTGTCCTCTATGTCCTCCATGTCACATCTATTGTTTTCTATATTTTACATGATTGAAAAGTAACTTAGACAATAATCAAGTAATTTTGTGCTAACCATTTCTATCAGAGCTAGTCCAACCAGAAACCATTTTATTAGCATATATTGATTATATAATAATGAGTTTCGTTGTGACATTTCATACATATATACTGTATATTTTCATCATATTCACCTCCAACTTCTTATTGACCTAATTTCTCTTCCTCCTTATACCTAGTTTCCTCTATTTTCCTTCCTCTGCCTCCACCCCCATCTCCTTCTTGACCTTCCTTTTTTTCTGTCTCCCATCTTGCATCTTAAGGTTACTGATTGGGTCCAGATCAATGAGTATGTGATTGAGCTAGAGCACCTCACAATGCCTGCACCACAGGCACCCTACCCCATTGCCCACTGCATAGTGATATTTAGGCAAGGATGGGACTTTGTCATCTCCTCCCAGTCACCATTATCTCCCAAAAGGTCCCAGGAAGGAGCATGGGCTCAAAGGCTTCAAGGGCTGTATTCTTCCTTTCTATGAGAAGACTAGTTAGTTAGTTAGTTAGTTAGTTAGTTAGTTAGTTAGTTAGATCCAGTTTTGAAAAATGTGCAAAAAGCATCCCACTGTATCACTTCATTTTAACATGAACATATTTGTGACTTTTCTGAATATTTCAATGTAGACATGATGACCAACCATCACCGTTTGCTCTCCCGGTACATAACAGTGAAAATCCTAGACTTTTCCCCCTGTCTGCCAGATCAAAGAAAACAAGAATAGCAGGCTACCCTAATCCAAGATGGTTGAAGTGAATTGTTTTATGCATGAACAGCATTGAGTGACATCACAGATTAGGAAAAGTAACTAAAGATAATTAAAAGGTTGTATCTTTGTTGTGTCTTTCACAAGCAAGATGAAAATTTGAAAATATCAATAATATAGCTATGGGCTAATTCGGTTATTCATTCAAATACTTATTTAGCACTTTCCTCCCCTCCCCATGCTAAAGAGACAGAATTGCTGAGATGAGACATGTCATAACTTTTTCCAGTCCTGTTCTGCATCCTGTATGTCTTTGAGGGTTCCTTTGATTTCTCGTGTTGGTGTGATATTTGGGTAAAAAGCAGCTGACTCACATCCCATCCAAATCCCCAGTGTCCTCCAGATCCTTCTCGAACTTGGCGTTTAGCCCACTCCTTGCCAACTGCTTCCTCTCCTCCAATTCCCATATGTCTCCTTCCCGAGCCATCTGCTCCTCCTCCTCCCTTCCTTCAGTCAGTATTTTCCTCTGCTCTTCGGTTCCTTCATTGTTCAATGTCCATCGCTTCCTTTCCCCCACTTCTCTTCTAGAGGAAACCATTATATTTACCACAGCTGATGATGTAGTGCCCCACTTCCCTGAGAAATTGAGTTTGTGTTCCTGTAAAATAAATAGTACTGCTCTGACAGGGAGGTCAAGGGAAGCTGGGGTGGCAAGCCAAAAGTAGATGTTTTCCTGTCCATCTTACACGTAGCTAATGCACATTATGCACTCTACTTCCTTAAAAACATAATTTTAACTCATGATTTAATCAAGACTAAAATCAATTATATTTGGGATAGCATTATAAAATTAATTAAAAATAAATTTTTGTCCAATCTAATTGCTTCATCCTCAAGTTTTATAATACGAACACTGCATCCATAGAATAAGTACATGTTTGAGCATTATAAAACCAAGTTATAAATTCCAGGATTCAACATTTACATTCATGAGATGATGAAAGTTATTTAATCTGCATAGTTTCTTTTCTTCTTGCATCTACCAAATGATTTGTCTAATACTACCTATATTAGTTCATGTGGGAATATGGTGAGAAGACACATGTCACTGTTAGTGTGAATGCTATATAGATACATATTTAAGTATTATGAATATTCTGGCATGTTTTGATATGGTATACCTGTATGGATTCTAAGTATAGTTAGTTTTCAAGACTATATGGAAATGGAAAATGAGGAACTTTTATACTGTATCATCTATAATTTCATGAAAATGTAATAAAGTCATACTTTAAATGTATGTAAAAGATAGCCTGTCTTACATGTTCTTTGCCAATATTTGTATCCACACCAGATTCACAATTGTGAGAATATTCATTCCCACAGAATCACCCTCAGTACTTAGGGTAAGCATGGTGAGTGAATAAGGACTTTAGACTAATACTGGGATGAGGAAGCTGATGCAAGTCTTTTGTCCAGCTGTGTTCTGAAATCATCAATTATGGCTTTCACAGGGAAATAAGCTGACATGCCTAAGGCAGCCGCTGTGGAAACTGAATCAACTTTTTTCCCACACATCAAGAACACTTCTAGCTACAATCCATCCTTAGGCCAGTTGAGAAATTCTATGATTCAGAAGCAGAGAGCTGGTTGAGAAATGATGGTTTATGTTCCCAGGAAGCATTCTGAGCCTTTCACACACTTTCAAATCTGCATAATCACACATAGACCCAGCAAATACAAAACTGAATTTGAATACAAAACTAGGATAAAGAGATCCCAGTGTTTCCAAACTACTTGTGAACTCAAACCTTTCAAAGGGATTGCAATAAACTAAGACACTCTTGATTCTAGCACGAATGTTAGGCTAGATGGCAGTCAGATATTCTAATGAGGATTTGGCAACTGTTCTTATTGAAATTTTTGATTAGTAAGCTTTTGGCTGATTTATGAAAGTCATTGTTTCTGCTACTTTGCCTGCCTAGAATGTCCTGACCTCTACACCCTTCTTTTTTTCTTTTTAAAACTAATTTTCACATCCCAACTTAAATTTTTAAATTTAATTTTTGACTCTCTCTCTCTCTCTCTCTCTCTCTCTCTCTCTCTCTCTCTCTCTCTCTCTCTCTCTCTCTCTCTGTGTGTGTGTGTGTGTGTGTTGTTCCTTTGGTTTAGGTGGTGGTTGGCATATATGACATGGTGCACATATGGAAAGTAGATGACAACCTCGAGTGTTGGGCTTCACCTTCCCCTTGTTTGGCAGAGGGTCACTCACGTTTCTTATCACTGCTTTGTACGTCAGCTGGCAACATCTGGTTGGTCTTCCTACCCCAGACTTCTATCTCAACACAGAAATACCAAAATTAGAGATTTGAGCCACTGTGACTGGGTTTCATTTGAGTTCTTGCTTGAACTTTGGTCATCAGGCTTAGGCAGTGAGCTCTTTAACTGGTGAGCTGTCTCTGTAATCCCTCAGTGCTCAATTTTTAAGGTGTTTCTACAGAGAGTCTTCTGTCAAATCCTACCTGCTATACCCACACTAGTTTTAGTTTTCAGATCTTTCCCTTTTTTTCCCCCCAAGTATTACTTGTCTCTTAGAGAAGAGGCATCTTGAGTGAATACCTACGTCCCTGTGTCTGTCTTTTGGTAGGAGCTTGCAATGGTTTGCTCCAATTGACAGCTTGATGGGATTAATTATTTCTCCATTACAAAAATGTATTGATTATAATGGTTCTCATTTGATTAATAAAGGTGTGTTTGAACCTAGTTGTAGTGATTTAAAGTTCTCAGTTCAAAACCACCATTTCTTTTGTACTAAAGCCAAATGATAGTATATTGCCTACCTATTTATTATAGTCCTTCTGTGACTCAAATTATACTACTGTCCCAGTCTGTTTTGTCTGGGGTTGTAGTTCACTGTTATTGTACTTACCTGGCATACATATGACTCTAGATTAGATCCTTAATAATAAGAACAGGAAGGGAGGGGACCAGAGATGAGAGGAAGTTGCAGGAGGGAGAAGTGGGGAAAGGCAAAAGGAGGAAAGGCTAGGAAAGAGGAGAGGACAGGAGGGGGAAAAGGAAAAGGAAGATAGAGGAAGAAAGAAAAGGTGTAGTAATGGGTCAAAACAAGAGGACTGCCACCCTGATCTGCCTCAGTCCCATCAACCATGTGCCTCTAATTAGCATTCTCAATCCTCCAGCCTAAGTGCATCCCTCACAAAGGAGCGAGGTTCCTAGAAATTCTTCTAATCCCCCCTCCCAAAAGAGTAAGACTTCATAATTCAAACTGATTATCAGTGAGGCGCACCTATCTCAAGTACTGGGAGGACACAGAAAGAGCGTGAGTAGCCATAGGGCATTTCCTGCAGCAGGCCTTTGAGGTTAGCCTGCCCTGGGAGCGCAGAAACCAGAAACACAGATGCTGTCTCCCTCCTGCTTTCTGCCCACCGTGTGTCCTTACTCCCTCAGCGTAGGTGCCCTCAGTTCTAAGCACTTTGATATATCTGATCAGCCCAGTAAATTTTCTCCAAATTACTGTGGACTAGTGGAATTTCACTTGAGTCTGGGAGCACTTTGTTTAATTACAGGTTGAAGTTGCTTGCCAAATTAAAGGCACAATCTTTTGTGGGTTCAAGGATGGTGTTCTAACCCGTTTATTTTATGTTCAATGTTCTATTAATCTCAAATGAAATGTTTCTCCAAAAAAAAAAAAATTGTAGCTTCAAATTTACTTGAAAGCATTGCCTATAAATCTTATCTTTGAATTGGAAAAGTTCACTGATATCAGCCTGGGGTTGGGAAAGCCTCAGTGTTTAGACAGTTTGCTTTGCAAGTCACTTATCTGTGACTGTGCATGATGGCCAGGCGGCATTTTGTTTCTTTCTGTTTACCTCAAACAAAATGAATTGTAACCTTCTTTTTAAAGTAGTACATTCCAAAGTTCACTGATTGTACAAGGCCTTCTTTCTTTAAAAGAGGCCTCAAATGCAGAAATCAAAGAAACATTTGAAGCCATTCAGGTTTAAATTACTGTTCATCTGAACCTTTTAAAGGGACCTGGGATCTCTATTTGTGCTTGGCCAAAGTTAAATCTGTTCCTCTATGGTGTCCACATCACTGCCTTTATGGAAAGATTTTCCTTCCAGAATAATTTCAATTTTCCTTCCTAGGCCAAAGTCCCTAATGCTGATTGTGTTTCTTTTTTGTTTAAAGGGCCAGTTGCTTAAACCAAATAGCAGTTGGTAACATCTGACCTCTTCATTTTTTATCTCCTTAAAACCAAAGAACTTGATAATATGATAAATCATACACTTGTAAAATAATCTGGTGTACATTAACAGAATTACTACCAGATGGCACAGGATTTCTCTTCTTAAGTCTTAAAAAATGTAGGTGCTGAGAAGGTGAAGCTTCGAAGGCCAGTCATGTGAGAAACAGGCTCAGGTTAAGATCCACTTGTATGAAAAAAAAATCTCAAGAGCAGCTGACCGCAACTTATACAAAACTGATTGAAAACAATGGAAGTTCATCTCCTTGAGAGGATAAAGGAATCCATTATTTTTTATGCTACCTTTATACTCTTCTCTCATCCAGATACACCACACACATCAATCTACAGAACCCTACATTATGCTTGCAAGGATTATATCAGATTTACCCATCTTCATTACAGAAGCTATAAATATTGTACCTCAACTCTGTCATAGTAATAAACTCATATTTACCTGGGAGCAAGAGAGCCATTCTCTCTGCCCAGTAACTAATGTGGGTTCTTCCCTTAGTTCCACGTCCTGCAAACAGTGCATGCAATATGTGTTGTAAATATGAACATTTATTCCGATGACCACTAGATGGATTAATGGCAATTATGCTGGATTTCCCTATTGGGCAGGCTTACGTCTGTCATGTGCTGAAAGGGGGACCCTGAGTCTAACACACTGGAGAAGCCCAGGGATCACATTTATTTGCTCATCTTGTCATTCAGGCTCAGTACATAACATACATTTGCATGATTTTGCACATTTGTACCTTATGTCATGGGAAGCCAGGAAAATACAAATTCTTCATCTCTGTCAGAAAGAAAGCACACCAGAGAAGCTTTGCTTTGTATGTGTATAGAATGCGATCCAGGGCACTTATAGAATGATCTGGAATATATTTTTTTTATATTCCTTGATTGTTAGTTGCCTCGTCCAAAAAACAATAGAAAGTATCTTCACTGTGGGTAGGTTGTAAAACTAAAGACAGTGCATGCAACAGTGGGCTATACCTCAGGTAAAAGACATCAAATTTCTGATGAATATTGGGTCACACCGATTGCTATATGAAAATATTAAAGCATTGATTAAACTTGCCACAGGCTTGATGACGGAAGGTTCATGTACTTACTTGCCTACCTAAAGCCATTAAAGGCTTTTGCACATAACACAGTGTTGTTTTGTTTTGTTTTGTTTTCAAATGTCATGGTTTGTGATTATTAAGGCATTTAAAATTCCTAGACAAACATCAGGGAATTTCCATGCATTTATTTGGGAAAGTGACCAGACTTGGAATTTGTCTTCCACAGTGTAGTACGAGAGTCTGTTATGAACTTCAGTTCTAGTCTGTTAAGCATTGCCTGAAGACTGACAGCTGACATCGTGAGAAGTCTATACATGCAATTGCTCTGGGCAATGACGATAATCTGTTTTCTACATGGAAACTGTGTATTTCAAATGCTGAAGTTAGGACAGGGTCCTAGTCATCAGAGAATGTGTATCATGCATGGCACACAAGCAAAGCAAGAAAGAAAAAAGAGAGAGATGGTTAATTGCATTTTGCTCCTTCGTCTTTCCATTGACTGACAACCCACATCACTTGTGGCGTAACCACCCGGTAACACCAAGCTTCTGGTTGCATTTTTGTCTGGAAGCAGCCTAGGATTTACAAAATTCTGACTTCCAGCTCCAAGGTCTAACTGTATAATTTAGACATAGGTCAAGAGCAATTGTAGCTCCCTGGAAGATTAGGCAGAGGTCAGGAGCAATCCGTAGATCCATTGTAGCAACCTACAGTCCCGTGATGCTCATTGCAGTGCATTTCCCCTCAGTGTGTTTTTTGTCTTGGCCCTAGAACCGAACTACATATGATTGTAAGCACATCTGTGATGCCAACCCAAATGATCTTTGAAACATTTTTTAAGTAAATAACTTTCTCCTTTGTTTTGCTTTCTTAGATCACTATAGAAGTAGAAGGCCACAGGAGGCACTTATTTTTATGTTTCATGTACTGTGAGTTTATCACTAGTTTTCGAGAGGTGCTCACACAGCTAATGCTCAAACTGAGTGCTAAAGTCTGAACTCTCGTTCAGTCTTTGTGTTCCCAAAGGGTTACATCCACCCAACATACACATACATATACACATAGATGCATATATAGACACATATTAAAGTATATAACATTGAGGGATATAGGGGAGATTTGTCTTAGTCTCACGCTTCTCTAAATGATGTGGCGCAGCATTGCCAAATCAATGAGACAGATAAAAGCGAAGGAAGAAAGTCGCTGTGTGAGTTTTGAATGTATACCTCTGGTCTTATGGGCTCAATCTTCCGATGAATTAACTCGTTAACTAATTAAGCTGCTTACTTTAAGTTTCTCTTGTGCCTCTTTGATATTCTGAGATGAAAACACTACCAGCTGCAGATCAAACTTTACTTCAATCCACAGGTTTTTACAAACGTGTTTATACTTGTGTAGAAACTTAGTTAATTACATTAGATAATCGTGTTGATCTTTTATATTTGCAAATTAAAAATACCTTTTTGGAAAGTCAGTCTGGCCAGTGTATTTTCTTTCTTTCTTTTTCTAAAGCAACATCAAAAGAAGAATCTATTATCTTCTGTGGCATCCAAAATGTAATTTTCTTTTTTAAATGTTTTTCTTTTTTGTTACTTTTCTTTTCTAATATATTTATATTTATATTATTACATCCAATGAACTACCTACAGCAAGAAGAACCACGAAACAATCAGGAATTATCTAAGTGTTATTGTATTTTCAAGTCCAAGAATCCCCACAGCACTCAACTGTGGGGCACTGTCTTCAGAATATAAGTAATTGTTACAAATCACGCCAGGTCTCCAGAAAAAGCATTATCTTTGCAAAGTATTTGGTGGTGAAGCAAATCCTCACACTCAGGCAAAGCTGGAGAGAACAATCCTAACAAGAAGGCAGAAAAAGAAAACGGATTTGCTGTTGGAAAAGTATTTTCAGCTGGTGTCCTTGTAACTCAAAAGAGCCAAGAGTTTGAAAATGAGCTTTTTCTCTTCTCAAATACTATGAACATTTGTCATCTTTATTTCGAGCGCACAGTCATAATTTTCCTCCGTAGAATTTTATTTCAGGCTGTCTTAGCAATGACTATATGTAAATTCAGAATTATAGCCAGATGGCTGGATGAGGTGATAAAAAAAGCAAACCTGGTTTTGTGGGAGAGTGAAAATTGCCTGTAAGACTTTGTTTTTACCTTTAAAACAGCAGGACATTGTTTCATGAGACTTGTGAAGGAAATAATACATTAAGTTTAATAGCTGTGGGCTAAATTAATTTTTCATATCCAAGCCGAACACTACCATGTAATCTGCCTAGAGTTTTCATAGACGTAAAAGCCAATCACCTCCCTTGCTTTTAGGAGATGGCTTGCAAAGGGTACTTTATGACAAAACCACTCTTTATATTTGCTTGCTTTTTACAGGATTCACTTTGGGGTTCTAATCTAAATGGCTTGGGAATCAGACACCTTGGGAATCAGCTAAAAGCTTATGCTGGGTCATCTGCTTTCTATTTCATCAGCAGCCCATAGGTATTGCCTGGAGTTTGGCATATTATAAATTATAGGGGGGGAGGGTTCTCCCTTGATTGTTTTAGGCACCAAACTGTAATGCCCCCACTGAAAATGGGTTTGCAAGAGAAAATGCCAAATTCAAGTCTTTCATTATTTTTGTCTTTCAGTCCCTTTTAAGCAAGCAAACTAGGTAAGGCATTAAGAAATCTGTGTTTCTTCTTTTCATTGTTTAAATAATGCCTCGTGACTAGGTTTTCTGGTGGTGTGCTAGCGCTATATAGAAAGGTCTTAATTTATCCCTCACAATGAAAAGCATCCTCTCTCTTTAACTTAACTGTGTCTCCGCAGGGTGCCTCCCAGTTGCCTGCAATTAGCTAGGCTAGATGTAGTCTGTCATCAAATTATCATAGGTGCACTTCTGCTGCTGCAAAACAGCCCACTAACCAATTTATAAATTGCTCGGAGGAAGCAGTGAAGTTCAGTAAGAGACGGAAGTAGCAGAGAACTGCAGCTGCCCCAGTCCTAGACGGAATTCTCCCTGGCTTGTGTTCTCAGCTGGCAGCCCCCCAAGCAGTGTGGAGAGCCACGTGCTCCCACTGGGATAATTGCTTTTTCTGCATGGGTCTCTTGTTGCTTCTTCCTGATGATCAAGTGTGTTTAAACTCCTGCCTGAAATCATGTTGGTTTTCAGACGGCGTTGTAAAGTGTACCAGCAAACAAATGAAATTGGATCATGTGCTCAGGCAAATATAGGACACCGATGAAAAGATCTTAATTGCCAGCTTTCCCCTAATTCTACTCTGAAGAGAATAATCTAAAAACTCACACATTACCCACCCACCCCCTTTTGTGATGCTATCCTTCTTATGTAGAAAGGTGATGTGATTGCTTCCAGTTCGTTTCCGTATTTTTCTGCAGAGGCATATGGTGTTGCCTGGCCTTTTGTTATGAAAGTTTATTTTGTATGTGTGTGCAATTCCCAGGAGCACAATTTATATGCTTTATATAGGCTGTGAAAAATGGAATAGACAATGCCAATGAATTGGAAACATAAAGAAGAATGGTTTTCACTATCAAGCTGATTTTTTTCTTAGTGATGAAGTTGAAATCTGGCTGGTTTAATTTTTTTTGTACCCTACAGCAAAATAAAATATGGTTAATATTAGTATTTATGCATTATCTTCCTTTGACTCATCTCAGGGCACAGCTGTTTCCCCTTTCTGTCTCTTCAGGAGGACAACACAACTTTACCTACCAGCCTTTATGGGCCACGTGGAACCAGGATGTCTTTTCGTCAAAATGGCTCAGTGGGAAATATTTTAAACAATTCATCTTTTCTTTCTCCTTCTCAGTCTTCTCCACTCACTCCTGTGTGAGGCTCCTATGTCGCAGATTGAAATAACCATGGCCACAGGGAGAAATGAAAGTTGTTTTTGTATTGTTTTGTTTTATTTGTTTCATGAATTGGTAATCAATAGTCTTATGGAAACCAGAAAGAGTAAGTTAATTTACAATCAATTCAGAAAGACTGAGACAGGCCTGGTTCTAGTTTATTGTTGCTTTTAATCTAAGCACCTGTGATTTGAGATATTCATGAGATCATTGTGTCATAGGCACAAATGTTGTTTAAAGTCTTGTTTTGAGTAATTAAATTAGCACAAACAAGTAAGCTATATGTAAATTAATTTTTGAAAGTTATCTTACATTGAAGAGAAATATTGATGTAATTGTATCAGTAGTTGTCAGTGCTCTTTTGTAATGGAAATTTATCAAAAAATTGACCTTTTTTTAACAATTACTTTTAAATTTAAGCTTCAAAGAGAAAAACAGTAATCAGTGTGTTTATACAGAAATATGAATTACATATATATAATATTAAATCATAATTACTAAGCACATGATATCATCTTGATTAAAGCTGTTTTTCTTGCACAGTTCAATTCATGAATAGGAAAAATGGCCACAAAAAAACTACTGAACCTTTCTTGATACTCTATGAGACCAGAATTGCCTAAATTATCTTTTGGTTGCTTCCAATTTTTTATTACTGTGAGACATTTTGGAATATTTATCCAATCCTTTGTCATTTGTAGAATAGAATTACTGATTTGTTTACCTTAGAAAGCAATGAACTAGGATTACTATTACTATTTTTTGTCATTGTTTTTTGTGGGATTTTTGGTTTTTTTGTTTTGTTTTTTTGTTTGTTTGTTTTTTGTGGGATAGAGTTTCTCTGTCTAATCTTGGCTGTCCTAAACTCTCTCTGAAGACCAGGCTGGCCTTGAAGTCACAACAATCCACCTGCCTCTGCCTCCCGAGTACTGGGATTAAAGGCGTGGGCCACCACTCCCGGCCTTTACTATCTTTTTAATTATTAGATAAGGTCTACATGTGCTGCCTAGGCTGCCCTGCAACTCACTGCCTTCAAGTCCCCAGTAATCTTCCTGGCTCTGCCTCTGAAGTACTGTGATTATAGGTGTGAGCCAATGCACCAAGTGTTATTTTTGAAAAATGGGTTAGTTTGGGCTACAGGATAAGAATGCTTTCACCTGAACTGCCCAACATTAAAAGTTAAAATTACTTCTGTAGACTCATTAAAAGAATTCTCTTTCTTGCCTTTCTATATTCCATGTTTAAACAAGGTATTTTTTTAAATTATATTTTATTATTACTATTACTGGAGTTAGGTTGATGCCAGCTTTTAGAGAATTGTTTGTGTGTGGTGGGGGTGGGGTGTACTGTTGTATGTATGCATGTTTCTGTTGAAAGAACTCTTAGGGACTCTTGAGACCATTCTGCAAAGCAGGAGATGGCTCAGCAAGTAAGAACACCTGCTACCAATACTGAGGTCCCAATGTCTGCTTCGCATGGGGTTCAATCATGCATCAGGGCACGGCCTCCACATACACAATGTGCCATATACACTCATAAGTAAACAGATACATCGAAAATATTATTAAAAGAATGTCTGTTAGGATGGCTCCAGAGTGCCTGGGGAACTGCGAATAACTGGCCATTATCACATTGTCACTGGCGGGCCATCAGGGTATTTCTGTAATTCTCAACAGCTTGGTTCAAGCCAATGGGTGAAGGATCTAGGCAGGATTGATAGGCCTCCTGTAGAGGGATGTCCTGCTCAGGGAGAATTAGTCAGAAATCACTTAAGAATGATACTGTCATTCCAAACTACTTTCTAATATAATATAAAAATAATCCCATGAGGAAAAAAACAAACACAAGTTTTTACAAAGAAAAATCAGGTCCAAGCCTAGGTATATTAGAGAACTTTCTTCTTTGTGTTAACTAAGACTTTACTAAGACTTTACTACTTACTATTTCTAAGCTTTTGGTCTTTTCAAAATTTGTGAAAATTAAGCACTGTACAATCTCTCAGTGGTATGAGGATATTTATGTGTGTCTTATATGTAGTGTTTAAAAGATTGTTCTATGTTAGCATTCTAAGTCAGTACTCTATTCTATTATTCAGATCCATTCCTTAGATGGTATTTCTAAAGGACACAAGTTTTTGAATGTGAAAATCTATTAAAGGAAATGGGATAAATTATAGGACAGTTTGCTGGTTACCAATTTGAAATCAACTTTGAAGCCCTTAATATAATTAGTGGTTTCGTTTTTTGGTCTGTTGAATTCAAGTCACATTAAGTTAATGTAATTAAAAGCAGAAAAGATTCTGTGTAGCCAAACTAGTTAATTAGCCCCAGTTGGCTTAGTATGTTAACCCAGAGGTGTATGGAGAATGTTGAGGAGATGATGTCGGAGGAGGGAAAAAAGCTGTGTGACAGACACTGCAAATCATCTGACTTGCTTTAGGGTAGAAAATGAAGGCGTAGCAAGGAGTTCATGTCGAGTTCATCTTTATTTCTGATTTAAAAAAAACTGACTGGGGTGGGGTAAGCTGTCTACCCCATAGAACAGACAGACCAAAAATCTTACTTAATTTTCTCCTTCCCTCCCTGCCCCCCTCCCTCCCTCTCTTCTTTTCTTAAAAGCACGTTCCTCCTGTGTATGCAGAGATAATTAGCGTTTCGTCCCCCTATGTGCTGGAATTAAAAATACCGTGATTGTTTATTTTTTTCCATAAAGGCATTAAAACCATTGTCTTCGCTTTGGTTGGCTCTTCCATGTCTGATCGTCTATCCTGCCACTCAGTAGAGACAGATCCATGAAGATGAGGGAGGTAGATAGGTGTGGCTGGAGAGAACCCTTCCCCCGAGGAAAATAATCACGTCTAGTTTCTCTTAGAGGGAACTCCTAGTGCAGGAAAATAATATGTGTCAACCACGTGGACGATTTCCTTACCTTAATATCTCTAAAAGACCTTTGAAAATTGGAAGTCACTCCAAAGAAAAATATAAAGTTTAAAGATAGTTGAGCTTTAAACAATTTTAACACCTTCTTCTCTCCCCTCCTCTGTCTCCTTCCTGCAAAAGAGCATGGCCACAGGGCTTCTCTCTTTTTGCTTTGATTTCATGAAGTCAACACCCCCTCCCCCATACACACACACCACACACATACACAAAGTACTGTCTAGGGCTTATGGAAATAGGGATGTCTAGTGTGGTGCTGCTGTGGGCCAGTAAGGTCCCTGGTAATGGGGAAGTAAGACCCCTCCTTGCCTTGGATTTTTGACAGAGGCTGGATGCCAGTGCATTGTCTGAAAGCTTAGCAAGTTCTGCGGCACCCCTCCCCAGGATTATGTTAATTGAAGTCTCTCGGGCTGCACTTCACTGTTTAACATTGTGTCTGTTCATTATACAAACTAGTTTTTGATAGGTTTACAATTTGCCTGTCAAATCCAGCTGTAGGAAGAGACCTGCCAAGAAGCATTTTCTGAGCTTGTTTTAAATAGTGCTCTTTTCACATTTGCAGTGTTTTGTGGGTGTTAGACATATTTTTCCTCTCTGTTTAGGGAGAGGGCCAACGTCCTTTTTTGAAAATGTTGAAAGGGGCCCCATGGTTTTCCATGTAGAAAGGCGGTATATACTAACAGTGTTTTTATATGACAACACAAAACAGCAGCCGGATAACTGCAGTGAATTCCTGAGAGCTCGTGTGTTGATTTGATCAAGGTGAGAGTACTATGCTGATGTGTCTCCTTTTCTATTGAAAATGACAGACACTGCATCTTCTGTATGTGTAGTCATAGAGAATTGTGAATTTCGCATACTCCATTTTGGTATAGCCATTGCTGTATTATCAAGATCAACCTCTGCAAATGAATGGCTGTAATTGTTCCTCCATTCTTTTTGTCTCTTGCATTGTCCTGCTCTGCTGCTTGCCCCTTGTTAACTTTTTTTTTTTTTTTTTGTCTCTACACTTATTTATAGGTTTATCTATGTGTAGTCTTTTTTGAGAACTTTATACCTTCTTGCTGTGTTGACAAAGTGCCCTTGGGTACACTTGGGAGGCACAACTCTGTTCCTTCCAGGCCAATATTGTCTATGCAGTGAACTCCAGGCCAGGGCTGCATAGTGAGGCCCTATCTCAAAAAGATGCATTTTTTTTGATGCAGGTGTACCAATGGGGTTTTGTTGCTAGGATAAATGTCTGTATATTGAAGAGGTATTTATAGTCATCTGGGAAACCTCAGATTTTTTTTTTTTTTTGAGTGAAATAAATAGCTCTGATATTACCTCATTCTGTGTCATTTCCTTCTCTTGTTTGAAACTAGATTTACCCTTTGTTCACAGCTAGGACTTTAGGACCAAGCTTCTTAATTTCAGCAGCATTGCCATGTTGAAATGAGCACATCTTTATGGTGGAGTGTGTGTGTTCTAGGCATCTCGGCACCATCTTTGGCCTGTCCTTCCCCGTTACCACTCACGCTTCTCCTTGCTGCTATTGCTGGCAACCAAGTCGCCTCCAGATACTGCAGCAATTCCCAGCGAGGCCATGGGGTGATGGTTCCTACTGAAAAACCATCATTCAGGAGGAATTGATAGCAACATAGAAAGCCTGAGAATTACCGGTCTTTAACTTCTTCTTCTTTTTCTTTTTTTTTTTTAAGTCTGTAGAATACATGTTTATAAAATAGGACCAGTTTATTTATATTCAATACTGAAACATCAACATATGACAAGAGAGCAGGTCTCCTGATTAATTATAGTGTGAACTCTCTTCCGGGATTAACAAACGTACTGTAGTTGGAACTGTAAAACCAAGGTGTGCAACAGAAACGCCTTAAGATCTTATAGCTTTCTGTCTTGTAGTGTTGCTTCACCTTGGCTATTGTTCCCTCCCTTTCTCTCGCAGTTGGACTTATTCCATGGCTGAGACTCTTCCAGGAGCTCCCCTATAATCCTTGTTAGTTAAATTCCCCTCCTTCTCCATTTGTATGTAATCTTTCAAAATAGAATAACATCAGGCTGTAATATATAATGTTAATTGATGCCCCATGTGGACAAAATCAAGTTGATTTAAGATTCAACATTCCCAAGCATTTAAAAATTGTAAAAGTAAATAAATATGACGTGAGATGAAAACTGTAGGAATAAATCTCTGCGCTTGGAAATTACTTATGTCATCATCCTTTAGCTCTCGTTTTCCCTACATATTTGACTGTGTTTTAAAATTAGTCTCTAAGCCTTATATTTGTTGTAGATAAGCTCGGTGACTTATTGACTTTCTGATCAAAAGGAATGTTGAAGGCGGTTGTTAGTTTCCTCTTTTTTTCCTGCCACGTTAATCTAATATTGTTTGTGTTATGTCTTCTAAAATGAACTCCTTCCCTAAGTATGCAAGGTCATTTAAAGTGAGCCTCTTGAGTCTAAGAGGAAGGGCCCCACATGTCCACACTTACAGAGCTAACAGCAGGACACACAGAGCACACCTCAGATCCTTCGATTTCAGTAGCGCAGGAGTGGGGGCTTTTTTCTTATTTTTGTTTAAATGAATGTGTTTCCCTCAATTTTTAGACTTGCTTATGCAAGTGCTTCAACGTGAGCATATAATAAAAGGGACAGTATATCTTCTCAGGAGGGTCATCATTTTATGACATCCCACTGGTCCTCAATCTCAAGAATGCAAGTTTATTAAATACAATCTTATTAAACACTAATTATGATAATGAGCTACAGATTGTGTGTTTACTGTCCTCATTGTCCCTCACAAAGCCAAAGGGACAGACTCTGCCTAAAATATCAGACTGTTCCAACTTGCTGACTGGCAAGTCCCTTTCATCTCACAAAACCATTGTTCTTTCTTAGACATTGTGGCAGGTTCTAGGCCTCAAGAGGAGCTGGAGGCTTCCTTACATGGTTTCTTTTCATAGTTCATAGTCAAGATGACCTGATTTTAAAACTATAATTAAAACATACTATGACTGGCATAGAAGAAACAGGTGGAGGAAAGGTCATACTTTTGTGGACCTCAGTTTCTTTCTTGAAAAGTAAGGATATTATAACATTTACTCTTATTATCCTTTTAGTAAGGCAATAGTAAAGAACATGCTAACTATATGTATACACAGAAATATGCACAAGATACCTGAGAGAACACAAACTAGTTAGCACTGTGAACTATTATGAACTAAGTTTGGGTCTACCATTGACTTGTTCTTATTGTTGTTCCTTTCACTTTATGGTTTGTTGGTTGGTTGGTTGGTTGGTTGGTTTGTTGGTTGGTTGGTTGGTTGGTTGGTTGGTTGACTGGTTGGTTGGGTTCAGGCTGTTTCTAAAAAGGAAGCATAAAAAATTGAAATGTCTGTCTATAAAGGTATAGTTTGACATTTTGTACTAAAGCTGTGCAATCAAGTTGATGCTAGATATCCTTGTACAAGTTGTTCAACAATTAAGATGTCAAACCATAGCCTCATTTAGTTAAAAATGCAGGTTGAAAAACATAAGTTACATGATGCTACATTTGTAAAGTTGTGGGACTGTGCATATTTGTGTATATATGTTGGTTACTCCCAGGAACTTTGTGCCACTATTGCACTAGCATAGCTTGCAAACAGGACACCAAGAGTTTGTGACTAGGTTGGTGTTTACATTCTCCTTTGGTATCTTATAGAATACCTGACCATACCGAAGACTCTATAATATAGGTGTGAGGGCTCTGTGTAGGCCTAATTTATCCATGCCCAATGAGTTGTGTAGGTGTTGTCTTCAGTAACATGGCCTTGTAGTTAGTTTGTGAAAAGCAACCTATATAGTCTTAGCAATGGCCTCTATATTTGATCCTCCTATTCCGGTCTCCTCCCCTATCATTCCATAAATTTCTATTCTCATTCTCTTCCTAGGGAAATCTATCTGTCGGCCCCACCCCCCAAGACACACACACACACACACACACACACACACACACACACCCCTAGTTGTTTACACTACTATACCGTACCTCTGTGGTTCAACAATTGTCTTTCTGTGTCTGGGTTACCTATCCCAGACACAGAGTAAACAGAGAAGTATTGGCATTAACTACCCTTGAAAGTCTGGTAGAACACACCAAAACCATCTGGCCATGTGTTTTGTTTTGGTTTTTGTTTGTTTGTTTGTTTGTTTTTGTTCTTTTGTTTTGTGTTGAAGTAGGAGATTTTTTTTAGTATTGCTTCTATTTCAGTAAGGATCTGTTGATATTGCTTATCTGATTTTGACTTAACTTTGAGATGTAGTATATATCTAGAAAATCTTTTGTTTCTTTTAGGTTTTTTTTTTTTTTTTTTTTCCCAGTTTGGTGGAGTGCAAGCTTTTAAAGTATGTCCTTATTATTCTCTGGATTTTTACACTAGTGTGTCTGTTTTCATGTCCTTCCTTTTATTTCTTATTTTGTTAATTTGGATATCCTTTCTCACTCTGCCTTTTAGTTAATTTGAATAGAACTTTGTCAACCTCAGTGATTTTTTTTTTTTTCCTCAAAGAGAATTTTTCTCTCTTTCTGTCATTGATTCTTAGTATGTTTTCTATTTTATTGATTTCAGCCAAATTTCATTATTTCCTGCCATCTTTTTTTTTTTGGGTATGATTCTTTTTGTACTAGGTCTTCCAGATTTGCTGTTAAGTTACTAGTATGAGATCTCTGCAACTTTTTTATGTAGGCACTCAGTGCCACAAACTTGCCTCTTAGGGCAGCCTTCATTGTGCCCGTAAATTTTTCTGTGTTTTTAATTCATTATCATTCTTACCTAGAAAGACTTTCATTTTTGCCTCATGCCATTTTTCATTCAATAGTGAGTTATTCAGTTTCCTTAAGTTTGTAAGCCTTCTACTGTTTAATCTGTGATAGTTGTATAGCATGCAGGGTGATATTTCAATTTCTTTGTATCCATTGAGATTTATTTTGTATTTGAGTATGTGGTCAGTTTTGGAGAATTTCCCCAAGGTGCTGTGTTTGGGTAAGATTGTCAGTCAGTCTCTGTTAGGTCCAATTAGTTTATGGTGTCAGTTAGCTCCAGCACTTCTCTACTTAGTTTTATCTGGATAATCTATGTACTGAGAGTTTGGAGAAGATCTGGTTATCTGCTGGAAATGGGGGCAGGGTGGGAAGGGAGGTGTCAGCCCATGGTCTGCTACAGAGCTGGAGATGAAACTGCTGGCTTGGATTTGGAGGAGCAGAGGGAGAGGTGAACTTTATTCAGTTCACTGTAACTTTCTGGATGATTTGGGGGCAGACCTGTATACTTGTTGCCCCTTAAGTTCCCCCACAAACTACATGGGAGGCAAAAACTGACAACAAAAGTAACATTTTCCTTTAAAGCAACTCTAGCATACTAATGAGAGATACTTTCTATGCCTAATAATACTGGAATATGAATAGTTCTATTACTTATAGCTAATACATATTTGCTTATTAATTATTTTACTATAGTACTTAAAAATTCACCCCTTTTTAAACTTGTTAACTATTTTTCTTCATTTAAACTTTGTGGTTTGCACCAAATTAAAAATATGAAAAGCCTTAGCTGATTTGAAATAAAAATTAACACACTAAACAGTGAGACTTTACCAGATGTATAAGTAAATATACCTATACCTATGTATAGGTTTCTTATATTGTGCATTTGGAGTTCATTTTGTTTGAGGATACTGCTAATAAATAAAGAAAATTGTATATGCCAGCTCTTTTACTTAATTATCCTTTGTTTCTTTTTTATTAGAAGTGGCCTTTGTTTATGAAGATCTCAACTCCATTACTGATTAAAGATTTTTTAATAATAGCTATGTCAAATGTTTTTGGTTTTGTCTTTTTAAGATACGAGGAGGAAAGCTCATGATCACTTATACCCGTAAAAGCGACGCTGGCAAGTACGTTTGTGTTGGCACCAACATGGTGGGGGAACGGGAGAGTGAAGTTGCAGAGTTGACCGTTTTAGGTAAGTGTATTTTTATCTAACATCATCTAACTCCCGTAAAACATACTCATCATTATTATTTTGTATCTTTATACAAAGGGGAAATATCATCTTTAATCAAAGTATATAAATAACCTCCTACATAAGTCAGAAAGAAATTCCAGTATCCAGTATTTGGAGGAAAGAGAAGGGATGAGAAGCAATCAGCAAACAGGTTGAGATTTTATTTTTAAAGGCAAAGACAAGAGATTAGTGTGAATATAAACCACAGTAAGAGGTCTATAGAAGTGAGCATCTATGTGAGATAAATGGAAGTCTGACCTTACTGAGCATCCTAACGGATTTTTGATTCATTCATCTTCCAGAGAGGCCATCATTTGTGAAGAGGCCGAGTAATTTGGCAGTAACTGTGGATGACAGTGCAGAATTTAAATGTGAGGCCCGAGGAGACCCTGTGCCTACGGTTCGATGGAGGAAAGATGATGGGGAGCTGCCCAAATCCAGGTACAATGGTTTAACAATGTGGCACATCAATTTGAAATTTCTGTTTCGAGTCAGGCCGTGTAGATATCCGTCATCAGTGTCTTAGTCCTCGCTTCTGATGGCATCACTTTCAGTTTTTACTTCATGAAACTGTTGAACAAACTTCAAATTATTCTCTTTTCCAAGGCTAGTGATAAGTGGTGTTATATCCCCAACCCTGGATTGCAGCAATGAGCCCCAGTTCCCATGATCAGAATAGAAACAACAAAACAAAACAAAAAATGAACAAAAAACAACAAGCAAACAAAACAGTTCTTTGTAGCATACTATGTTGCAAAGCTAAGATGTGGGAAACAAAGTATATGAAATAAAACTTGGATTTATAATATCATCAATTGTCAATACACTTATCATGATGTATTTGCATTGTAAGTTGAGGAACACCTCTGATGTTTGAGTCTGGGGGCCAAGATAAAATTCTGGAGAGAGTCAGAGTCATGCTACAGTGGCTGTGGCTTGTCCACGGAGCATCCCTTAAACATATTTCTCTTCTGCTCAGCCAAATTTAATATAATTTTTTGCAAAGGAGTAGGTGGGAGAAGGAAGAAGGATGCAGCATTAACCATGTAACTCTGAGCCAATTAAAACTTGGACTTCCTTTTTATTAGCTGTAGTATAACTAGGAAAGGGTAGAAGTCAGGTCTTCCTGATATCTGTCCAAGCCATAAGTAGGAGAGGAGTAGAGATCTAAGAATTATGGAGCATTCTGATGAGGCAATGATATTGAATATTCTGTCATTTTCAAGAGGCTCTTGCCTCTTGTGTATTCAGGCAGCCCCATGTGCTAAGTATTGGCATTGTAGCTTTAGGATGGACAGTGTCTGTGCCTAAGGAACTTTATGAAAAACTTATATAAGCATTAGTAGCTCTTCTGGCACATAGATAGAGAATCAGGAGAAACTCGTTAAAGCAAAATGAACTATATATGCACACACAAACACACCCACATATGTATGTATGTATGTACGTATGTATGTATGCATCTTGATATTCTTGATATCCAGAAAAAAGTAAAATACTGCACATAGACAGAGATGTGGTAGGAAAGTTTAGCATAGCTCATGTACAAAGTATGTGGTAAACAGTCAGGTCAGGCTGAAGTTCTGGGGCCAAAGGATGAGGGGACTCATGCGGTAAAGAATTGTAGCTCCCATTGCATGACAATGCAGAGCCACAGAAGCTTAGGATGCGCTGGATTACTATCCAAGAACAAACTAGGTCTGTTTGAACGGTAGATGTTACTTCGTTCAGGAGAGAGGCTACACTACTGCTGTGGTTTTAACAGAAAAGAGTTAAGTTTTCTAGCAGATAAATGAAGCTAAAGCTCCTGAATTGAGAACACCTGAAAGTGAATGGATACCTTGGATGACATATCTGTTTCAGTTTTCTACACTGCCACTAAATCCTTGAGAAGCAAGGACAAGTGGCCTCTGTATAAAACAAAATCTCCTGGGTCATAACCTTCCTGCTAGAATCTAAAAAGTCAAAATGCATAAAACCTTTGAAATTAGTATTTCATAATGGTCCCATGCCACTTAGCTTTCCTTTGAGCACAGCAGCTTGAGGAAATCAATTGGTCTTTTAGAAAATGAATTAATTTGCATACAGAAAGGAATGCCATGTTGTACACATTGTTTCTAATTGTTTAGAGATTTGGCTACAGGTGACTTGATGCCTAGCTATAGCATGGGTTCATAGTCTGGTATGATCTTCCAAGTAGAAACCCACATAAATTTGTTTTCTTTTGTTATATCACCAGATATGAAATCCGAGATGATCATACTTTGAAAATACGGAAGGTGATGGCTGGTGACATGGGATCATACACTTGTGTTGCAGAAAATATGGTTGGGAAAGCTGAAGCATCAGCCACTCTGACAGTTCAAGGTAGGCAAGGAGAGGTGTTATCTGTGTGGTGGAGGAGGGGAGGACGAGGGGTGGGGAGGGAGGGAGGGTATGGGTGTGGTTTTTATATCATGAGAAATACAATGTCAATGCTTGCAGAATGCACTACTTATTAGCTTTTATAAATATAGACTTTATTGCTCTAAATATTTTATGTCAAATATCCAATTGGAACATTGTCTATATATTATATAATTTTGTAAGAAGTTGAATTAAAGTTTCAGGATTATGGTAAGCTTGATCTCAAATGACAATAAGCTTTAATCTCTGTATCTTGAAATATAGTGTCCTTCTAGACTTTTAATTAAATGGCAGTTGTTCCCATGAAATGATTGTTGTAGAAAGAAAATAAATTTAACATTGTTTCACGCCGTATTTCAGATGAAGAATGTGTAAACTTACAATACCAGGAGGATTCTGTAGGCCCAGAATGCATTGTTTGTTCACAGACTAGGGACTTTGCCTTTTTCTAGTCACATAATACCTATGACAAAACACATACTCCAAGTGTATCAAGTGGATAAATCCCACTTCTCAGCTAATTTTGATGGAGATTTCTTATTGAATCTATATGCTAAAGTGGATAGGATGTTCAGTGGCAGAAAAATCCTGAAAGTCATTTGTATCTTACACTGATGTTTACATATGTTTCTCTCCTCACCAGTATGGTCAGAATTCAGACATCTTCTCCATCCTTCATCATCCTTTTTCCTCTTTCTCCATGGTGTTATAATGACTACTTCTTTATTGTTTCTCATCTGAGAACATCTATATTTTTCCTAGTGAGAAATTCTTTACTGTGGAATTAGAGAGGCAATGACCTCCAAACACATCGTTGTAAAGGGTCCCCTGTTTTAACAAGTATATATTGTAAACAGGGAACATGGCTACAAACCACTTAGGCTGTTTCTGGGGTGACATTAGCAACACCTGCAGCCATCATCGGTTCCGAATGCTGTCTCTTCTACAGCTATTAAGAAGAAAAAGGTGGCTTTTGAGAGAGTTTCTCTACAGTGGATATCCACAAAAGAGCCTGTGGGCTTTTCACATTTAAAACAAAAAGAAAGAAAGGAAAAGACAACGAAAAAGAAGAAGAAAGAATATTTCCTTCCTGTCTCAAAAGCCATTATGTCCCACTTTGGGGTTTTTAGCTCAACCTCATAAAAACAAAAGAAGAAAAAAAAGTCAAGAACAAACATTGAATTTCTAAGGCCTCGGGTACTCCTTCTTCATCTAAGTTAGGCTTGAAATTCTTACTCAGGCTAAAACTATGTGAGAAGAACACCACTTACATTTAGAGAAAGCATAAATTCAAGAGATGTCACATCCAAGTTCAAAAGCCCTTCAGAGGCAGCGTAAGTGGCCACAATGAATACAAAACATAAAAAGGTGTGTCTATCTCCAGGCTACTGTGACAGGAAAACTGACTGTCACAGTCAGTTAAATATGTCTGACTTCATGCTGCAGATTCAAAGCCTTCTATCCTAGCAGGCTGATGCTAATATAAACAACAGTCATTCTGTTCCGTACATAGTGGGCACTGAAACCAAAATATGGTTTCTTCCTGCAGGTTTAAACTTAGTTCCAAAGCTAAGTCAGCCTTAAGTTTTCCATGGAATTCTTGCTGCCAAGTCTGAATTAATTTCAATGGAAAAATTGGTTACAAATGATCAGATCCAGAACCTGCCTGCTCAATTTAGACATTCTCATTTCAAAAACATTCGGGTTTCTATGAAGTTGTGAGGGATCTGTGACTAGCAGAGACTGTAGTGCTTCATTCAGTATTAACTGCATGCATTAGCATCACTGTTGATGTTACTTTAACATGTTAGACTAATTAACAATGTACTGAAGAAAAGCAACATTCTGATTCAGAGACGTAGCTAAGAAGCCATCAAGGGAAACATAAGACATTTGGGCTGCTGCTTTCTTCTTCTTCTTCTTCTTCTTCTTCTTCTTCTTCTTCTTCTTCTTCTTCTTCTTCTTCTTCTTCTTCTTCTTCTTCTTCTTCTTCTTCTTCTCTCTCCTCCTCCTCCTCCTCCTCCTCCTCCTCCTCCTCCTCTTCCTTCTCCTCCTCCTCCTCCTCTTCCTTCTCCTCCTCCTCCTCCTCCTCCTCCTCTTCCTTCTCCTCCTCCTCCTCCTCCTCCTCCTCCTCTTCCTTCTCCTCCTCCTCCTTCTTCCTTTGTGAAGATTTAGAAAGCATTAGTTACTACAAAGGGAGCTAATCAAAACTGACTCCTTTTGGTAGCAGGAATTGGTTACAACAAAGAGTTTAGCCGTGTAAAACTTTATTTCTATGTGGTTTCTATCTAGAGGGAGTAGAGTCAGTTTGCACTTAAAGGTGACATTTTGCACACTTAGCCATCCTTTCAGTATTTCGTTCACAGAATGTAGGTAGGAAGATCCCTGCATATTAAAATTATAGATAAAGTCACTTTAAATAGGCGTGGTGGTTTGATTTTCACCTCTAATACAGAGAAAATTTATTCCAGTATCTTAAAAAGAACCCTGACTTGACAATTCTTTCTTTTTTTTTCTTGTTCTTTCTTTTTTTGAAGCTAAATTCATTTTTATTTAATGTTTTACGTTTTGTAGTGTAGGTGATTGAGTTCAGTACCTCAGTTGCCACGGAGTCACCCCTATATACTTGATTCTGCCCTGTTTTAGATGGTATCTGTAAGATATTCTCAGATATTTCTTTCTTTCTGGGGTCTAGGATATTTCTGTGGCTTTTCTTTTCCTCCCTCCCTCCCTCTCCTCCCTCCCTCCCTCCCTCCCCTCCCTCCCTCCCTTCTTCCTTCCCTGTCTCCTTCTCCACTGGTATCCCTTCCTCCCTTTCTCTTTTCCTACTTTCTTTGTAATTGTGTGTGTGTGTGTGTGTGTGTGTGTGTGTGTGTGTTGTCTGTGTGTCTGTGCATGTGAAGTGTATGTTTGGGTGTGGGATGTGTGTGGTGTGAGCATTGTATGTGTATGCTGTCTGTGTGTTTGTGTGTGTGGCTGTGTTTATCGTTGTGTATGTTGTGAGTGGGGTATGTGTCTGTGTGTGTGTGTGTGTGTGTGTGTTATCTATGTGTGTGCTGTGTTGGTTATGTATATGTGTTGTATGCGCATGTTGTGCGAGGTGTTTGTGTCTCTGTGGAATGTGTGTATGTGTGTGTGCATATAGGTAGTTGTGGTGTGTCTGTGTGTGTCTGCCTTGCTTGTCTCTTTATGCTTTGTCCCACAGAACTAAATCTAGTTCCCATCCCTTCCTTGGCTTTTCTACTTAGATATTCTCTACTGTGCTTTAATAAGTACTTGTTAAAAGTGAAATACGAATATGCATTTTAACCTCTGCTTGAGTGGTAAAAACAGCACAGACACATACATCATGAGGGAAACCCAAGCAGCGCCTGGTGGCTGGATCCTAGCTGCCAACCGCCAACTGCATTGGATCAGAGCTGGAGAGGCTTGTGTGTGTGACTCATTCTGTCTGTGGTCTGTGTTTGGAAGCGAGTAAAACAGTAATCATTGTACTATTTGCATATTTTAATAACATCATGTTGAATATTTTCAATGTATAAAATAAAACTGACTAAGAAAATAAAGAAACAGGAAAATTTAGGACTAGACAAAAATTGTACCTACTTTTAGAGGTTAAGTGTATCCTAGGCATCTCATACCTGGGTTTTTGCATTTGTTGCATCTCTCCGTATAGGATGGATGCTTCCACATTTTAAAAATATGAGTTGTAGCCTTTGAGTTTCTGGGACCTAACTAGACTGGTGTATACTTTGTCACCTGTAAGTCCCCTGTGTCTCTTTGCATCAGGCATGACAGCCATCTGTCCCCTGTAAAAATGTCTCACACTTAAAGGGATAAGGCGGCTGTCAGAGCCATGTGACACCTCAACTCAGTCAACATACAAGAGCTTTTCCACTGGAAGGCATGCAGCTTGCATGTTTGTTTCCCCACCCAACTTTGAGTCCTTACATTGATTAACAGAATCCCCCTCTTTTGTTTTTTGTTTTGTGTGTATTGTTGTTATTGTTTGTTTTGTTTTTTTAAGACAGAGTTTCTCTGTGTAGCCTTAGCTGTCCTGGAACTCGCTCTGTAGACCAAGCTGGCCTCGAAATCACAGAAATCTGCCTGTGAGTGCTGGGATTTTGGGATGAAAAGTGTGCTCCACCACATATCTCTTTGGCCAAATCGCCCTTTGGTACCAGTTCTCCCATAGAAGCCCACTTTCAAGGAGATTGGCTGGCCTTTTCAGAGCAGTGTGACATCATTTCTCCTTACATAAACCTAAGATTAATGTGTATACATCTTTTAGATCAGTAAGAACATAGTATCCATTATTAAGAAAAAGGAATTTACATAGTAACTTTAAGGGAAAAATTGTCATTTTGAATCCTAGACTGTCTATGTAAGTAGTGTAGTATCTTATCATCAGAGGGTCACCCCCGACTTACTGTGTAGAACAGTCTGGTCTACAATTTACAGAGATCCGCCTGTCTCTGTCTCCGTTGTGCTGGGATTAAGGGTGTATGCCACCAGCGTCCTGCTCAACATTTCATCTCAATTCTAGTCAAAATCTTCAAAAATCTCCTGTTTTAGCGATATCAAACAACGAAAATATTCTGTCTATTTCCCACTACAGGCAAAAACAAAAACTTTCAAGCAAAACTCAAGCAAAGAAACAAGAAATTTCTAAGTCTTGTGTCAGGTGTGCCATTTTAGGCTTCAAGAAGCAAATCCTTGCCCACCATTCCTTGGAATTTAGTTGTTGTTAAGCTGTATTTGGTTTGCCCAGAAAGACTTGGCAAACATGTCTAAATTTCGGCCCTTAGTAATCTAGTTTGGGCGCCTTTTATTTCTCCCTTTCTACTGTCCATAACTTAGCCTGTGTCTCTTGGCTTTCTCCTGACTTTCTCCCTGAACTTTCTTAGGGAGTGGAAAATTGTGATCACCATTAAGCACACTGCAGTAAAGTCCATAACAATAATAGCCACAACAAAGCCCAAAGCTGGAAAAGATCCTACAGGCCTCTGTCATGGTGCCCTCCATTGGGTGTTGGTTTAGACCTCACTCTGTCAAAAAGGCTGATGGCCTCCCAATTCTGTAGGTTCTCAGGCTCAACCTGATTCAGCAGCTCATCACCAGAGCACAGGAATTTGTCTCTGTAGATGTGTTTCCACAGAGATGTTAGAAAGAAAAGGAAATGTTCTATGTGTTGAAAGAACTTGAAGAGGTTTCATTATAAATCTGGATCTTTCAAAAATAATAACTAAGATTGTGTTACAAATATCAAAGCCAGTGCTACAGTTATAATAAGCTTTTATAAAATAGACATTAGGTAGATTGATGACTATTTGAGGACACAAATTAGGAAAAGGCATTATAATTTTTATTCAGTAGTGGGTTGCTATGGAGTATTCCTCATGAAGTGCTTGATCTCAACCCTGATTCTGTTAACTAATCTGGTTGACTCCTTTACAAACATTAAGATTCTCTGCCCCTCCATCCATCTCTGTAATACAATAGTGTTTCTGCACAGTTCAGAGGCTGGTAAGATTATTCATGAATAAACAACATCCAAAACTCCTTACTATCCATGGCCTCTTCAGACTTGCATGGCCTGCTGAGGTCACTGTTTCAGAGCATGTCACTGCATCCTGACAGCCACACCACATGGTCCTGAGGTCCACATGCCATCTTAGTTCTGGAGCAGCAGCATACTAAAGCCAAATAAATTTTATACTAAATCAAAACATGGATTATTTAATAATGATGTTCATATTTTACTTATGGATAAAGGGTTATAATAAAGTTTAGCGGTATTAGGAAGTTGCAGTCTGCAGTACATTCTGCCTCGCCTCTATAAATAGTTCATCAATAAATAGCAAGAGTCAAGAATATCATAGTCCCTTTAACTTATATATTAAGTTATATATGTCCTTGAAATTCACTGTCAGAATGTGACTCAAGGCTCAAGAATAATTTGACCAATGGGAAGATAACATTGTTATGTTAGATCAATTATGCTCCTTATGTGACTAATTGAAATGAAGAAACAGCCCTGCTTGGAATAGTTAGCATAGCAAAGAATTTCTATTTAGTTCCTACTCAGAAAATTAAATTATGCAGAGTCCATAGTCCATCATCTTCTGTGGTTATCCAACATTTACTACCTGCAAATTTAAATCCTCATGGTTTAATCGTGCTTAATATTTGACTACAACTCTTTTCTCATTTTTGTAGGTGTTTCCTTATCATACATATATGCATGCATGCATACATGCATAAATACATACATTCATACATAGAACCATCTATGCATTTCTTCTGGAACTTAATTTATACACCTAAAAGACACAACCTAGTTTTTGTACCTCTCTTAAGCAAGAGATACAGTTCAGCACAGCCTGGGGCTATCGCTGTGTTTGAACTCTAATAAGTCATTGACAAGTGTTAAGATTGCCAGTTCTATCTTGGTAAAACTGAATTATTTTTCAAACAAGTGCTTAATATAGCTTAGTAGCCCAACTTTCAAAGGAAATTATATTTACTGCAGAATTTATAACAACTTTATAGGTTGTGACATATCTATAAAACATGAAATCTAACCAGAAGAAAATAGATGCATGGAGGCATGCTGCCAAGCTTTTAAACACTGTCACTGAAACTGTTACAATTTATGCCTCCTTTGGTATTTGAAAATGGTGAGACTTTTGTTTCATACAATTTTACTATCTTAATCAAAATGCATTACATTGCTTAATGGATGCTTGTTAGGTGGGCCTTGGGTTTTTCTTAGACTCAGATAATACTCTGACGAACTTGTTTTGGTTTCTCTTGTGCACGTGTGTGCTCCCTCCCCCTCTCTTTCTCCCCAGCCCAAGGATTTATTTTCAACATGTGTGCTTTTTTCTTTCAGTTAAAGTTAAAATTTTGGTTACTCCTACTGAGTAGATTTCAAAATATTTTGAAAACATGGAGGAAAAATATATATTTCTCTTTATTATGTTATTTCTAACAGTTTTATAAGATGTGTAAGTTACTTACTGCATTGGCAGTTATATAGATAGCGTTTCAAAATTCTTTCCCTTTTGAGTACTGCTACTGCAAAAGAAAGACAAGCATGCCTAGAATTTAAACTCTAATGTGCTCATTTCCAATTTTGCCTTCAGTGTGAAAGACTCTTTTGCTTAAGCAGGGCAAACTAGATAGTGTTATTAATCTTTCCACTCTCGTCACAGCTTCACAGATAAAGCAGCTCTTATTACTGTCACAATTTTATTTCCAGAGTGAATTTGTGACTCTATCCACAAAATGATCATGTTCCCACCACTGTGTCCCCTCAGTCACAGGAAGCTGAGCCGGATACAGACATCCACACAGTAGCCATTTCCTAGGCAATCACCTTTTATCTCCGTGAGTTGAACCATTAGGAAAAATCTAATCCCATTTTTTTGTGCACCTCTCTTACAATAGGAACTAAAGATTCTTAGTTCTCCTGTTTCTCTTAAGGGCTGAATGCTGCACCACTCAGACATAGGAAGCTATACGGCGTTATCTCTGTACACCGCTATGCACCACCACCCTCCCAGGCTCCTCACAGGAACCAGCTACTCTTTGATGCCTGAGACTTGCTTGCTTTTCTTTGCTTTCTTGGATTGGTATTAAAACAAAAAGCAGATGCCAGACATTGCCTGGCCAGGTGATAGTCTGTGATCATATACAGAGGTTCTGTAAATTTTTCAGCTCCTCTCTCAGAAGTGATTGGGTTTTTTTTTTTTTTTAAACCATTTTTGGTTTTTTTTGTTTTTTTTTTTTTTTTAGTTTTCGAGACAGGGTTTCTCTGTGTAGCCTTGGCTGTCCTGGACTCACTTTGTAGACCAGGCTGGCCTTGAACTCACAGCGATCCTACTGTCTCTGCCTCCTCAATGCTGGGATTAAAGGCGTGCACCACCACGCCCGGCTGTAACCATTTTTGAAAAGTTTGATCTGAAATCATGCCATTCTTTCCAATTCAGTGTTTAATTTTAAGCATGGCACAAATCGTACTGCTGTCTCTCCAAATTCACTGCCAGCATATAATAGCAATGCTAAAATGAGTTGTCAAAGAGGCATAAACTCTATTCTATTCCATGGAATTATATTGCCTTTTGCTTCTCACAGGTATTTATGCCAAGTATATAATGAAGGAGAAAAGTACATCCTCATTAGGATTGATTAGCCAGTGACAGCTGCTGGAAGGCTGCTCTTTAGAGTATGAGATTGACATGAAATGAGGGAGACACAAAGGCGGGGGAGGGGGGAGGCCCAGGCTGTCTTTGGGCTCACTTAATTGCTACTAACAGGATGTTTCCTAGAGCCTTTTCCTTGATGCCGAGCTGCGTGTGTCACAAGAAGCTTTGCTAAAGTGTCTCCGGTGCTACAGTTTATGATTGACCCCTAGTCAGGGCCTCAGTGAACTAGGAACTGGCGAGCAATTACAACTTTCAGTAAAACAAGAAGCAACTGTCAGAGGCTTATAGGAGTCTCGAAGTTTCTTCTGTCTTTGCAAGGAGCAATAGAACAGACTTAAGCATCTTAAGCATCAAAGAACGAATTCCCAGGATCCTTCACTTCCCTTGGAAGTGCAGCCACAGTCACATACAGAACAGTTGAAAGAAATGTCACATCCTTTCCTCTCCTTCTTTCCCATGTCTTACCCTACACCAGGAACCACAAACTCCTAATCTTCCTTTGCTTTTTAAACAGTTCCCAGCATTGTTCCCATCATTCTTGTCTTCCTACCTCTATTCTAATGCAGGTGTCTGGCATCTCTCTGGGAAACCACAGGACTCTAGCTAGTTTCTTTGTCTCCATCTTCTTCTGTAGAACCTTTCATCTTCTGCTTGTTCTCTTACCTAAAACACGGAATCAGTTATGTTAGTTCTTCCGTTAAACTCTTATCATGGTTCCTATCTCGCTGTAATAAGATCCAAGGCTATTTCTTGTGCAAACTACCTGCTTGCTCCTCCTTTAATGAAAATTGCCATATATATATATTTTTAATCTAGGATGGTACAAAAGGAGTTACAGTTTCACACCATGACTTTTTAAAGTCATAATCATTAGGCTCAAACAAATCTTTATGGATCAAAACAGGAACCATTACAACCAACATATTTTTGCCAATAAGAAATATTTGTTTCATTTCCATAGCATAGAAATTCACGGTTGGGATTTGATGAACTATTAGAAAGGTTTGATGGTATTTTTTTATTAGGATAAAAAAGGTTGTTGAGAACCTTGACAACAATATTTGCTGGCAAAGGGCCAGGAGACTAGTTAGAAGAGACAAACATTTATAGACCAAACTTGTTCAACATTTGAAGCATTTAGTTGTATGTCACTGCTCTTTCTGTGGCGCAGTGTAAGCTGTGGAAGTTGGAGTTTTGGGGCATATCTTATCAATTTGCTGAGCATACTTCTCAGACATACTGATTTCTCCCCACTCAAAAGCTCTGCTGCATCAGACCTGCAGCCTGTCACTAAAGAGTGGCCAGCTACAAGTTTGGCTTTCGGGAGTGCTTTGGAGTATTTTCTCTGTCCAGTCACTGAGACGCTCACTGTACAGATTCATTTATCGTAGCATGTCATAATCCTATTTTTAAAAATAGTGCATTACTATTATATGGAACAAGAAAGAACATAGTTCAAAAGGACAATTTTAAAGAAAACATTTTGGGCAGTTCATGAAGAACCCACTTAGCAAACTTTTCGCCTCTCCAATTTGCATCAAATGACAAATGACCATGGAATGGCCTGCGTTCAGATCTTTTTTTTTTTTTTTTTTTTTTAAAGATTTATTTATTATGCATACAGTATTCTGCCTGCAAGCCAGAAGAGGGCACCAGATCTCATTATAGATGGTTGTGAGCCACCATGTGGTTGCTGGGAATTGAACTCAGGACAACTGGAAGAGCAGTCAGTGCTCTTAACCTCTAAGCCAGCTCTCCAGCCCCTGCGTTCAGTACTTAAGCAACTGCTTGTGTAGTTGGAAGAAGATCGGCTTCAATGATTGCTCTCATTGGGTTCTTGTCGACTTCTGATGGCAGGTTACTATGCTCCTTCTCTTCATGGCTCTCCTATTCAATGCAAATGCCATCAACTACTGCTGCATGATACTTTAATTGTCAGCTCTTCAGTCAAATGCACTGTTGATGCTGTACATGGCTTCTGCTGCTTTATGATTCACTTTGAACTGGAATGCAAAAAAAAAAACAAAAAAAAAAAAACGTTGTCTGAAGCTGTTATCTGTGTAACATCATTTCCATAGTATTACATAAATGTAAAATAAATAGAAAGTCATAAAATATTTAGCCAAACATGAGATGAGAAATGGGCGTTAGCTGACAACATTAATGAGAGCAGGCTCATTGTTCAGTGTAGAGTTTTAACTGGTAACCCCTTCTAAAAATACCCTCACAAACAGACTCATTTCCCCAGCTATCTGAGTTCCCCTTTATGCAGGCAAAGTGGCACAAGAAGTTAAGCACCATGACATCCTCAGTACTTCAAATATGTCTTCAGTGTATGTCAATCAAGTACAGGCACTGTTACCTGCCAGCTGAGAGAGCTGAATAGCTTCTCTGAGTGTTTGCACCTGCTGAAAAACAGATAAAATAACTTGATAATTAATGTTGAAATTCCCAGAAAAGTAGATGTGGACTAAGAATGGTTATATTTATCATCTTCACAAACAAACAAAAAGCCAACACTAAAAAACAAAACCACTACCAACAAAAACAAAAGAACCTTAAGATTTGTCATTTTAGTTGTAATTTTCATCCTATATGTATCAAGATTTAAAAGTTTGGTAGATGATTAACAGAGTGCAGTCATGGCCTACATTTTCTTCTGTGAGGATTATTTCTCACTGGCTCTTTATTAAGTCTTTGATACTTAGTTCTTAGTATGCATTTCATAGAGTGTTTTGAGAGCCCTTCCTTTTTACTGCTACAGAGAACAGTGTGCAGGGGAAATTAATTACACCAATTTTTTTGGAACATTACACTTGTATTGAAAACTGAATAAATAAGTTGTTATTACATTTCTGAGTCTCCTATTTCTCTTCAGTAAAATGAGGGCTCAATGTTTCTCTCAAAGGATACTTGGAGAATTGAAGGAGCAAGTGAATGTGGAATGCTTAACAGGTTATAGGAAGTAAATGATACAATTTAAACATAGCAGTCATTACATTGCCTATCTTTGATGTCTTCTGCTACTTATTAGTAGTTGTATGAAAGATAAAATGAGTCATATGCTCAACTACAAAAATGTTTTGTATATTCATATAAACAGGAAATACTCAATAAAAATTCAATACCAACGCTTGAGACTTATTTTGATTAGACAAATTTATGAATACCACAATTTTTTTTTTACATGTAGAGTAATGATTAGGTTGTCTTGTATGCTAAATGCTGCTGGCTTTCTAGATAGAATGAATAATGATGAATTCTTTAATTTTCATCCCATAAATTCAATCGATTTCTAATATTAGAATAACCGAGTGAGCTGAAAATACAGAGGTATCCTCAACATCTGCAGGATTGCGAAGAATACTTGTCTGTGTTAGGTGTGTTCAGATAACTATTCTTACCAGCATTATTTAATAGTACACTGTAACTACTTATACTGTACTAGGTATAATAAGTGTGAAGAGGTTAATTCGAGCACATGGAGATAGATACTTGTTATATGCAAACATGATACTATTTTATAAGAAATTTGTGCGTCTTTGAGTTTTGCTATCCATGGGGCTCGTGGAACCGTAGCTATAATAGACTGAGAGCTCATTTTGGGCATGGACTGTCCCTGGCAATAACAGCCATACAATGTAGCCTTAAAAATTGCATCAAGTGGTGTGTTCCACCAGAAGAAATCAGAATTGCTAAACTGAATAATCTTCTAATATAAAAATAAGCATTAAAAAATAAGGTAAGATGGGTTTTATATCAAGTCATGTGCACAGATGGAGAAACTGGTCAATAGCTATGTCAGAAGACAAAGTCACAGTGAAAATTCTGTTCAGCATTTAACTAAGTAAGGAGCCATGTGTCCTGCAGGTTTTTACCAACAGAAGTAAGTTACAAACTTTAAAACCATTTTTCAATAAAACAAATTCTGGAAAAAAGACTTAATTTATAAATGCAAGGTTTCCATCAGTGTTCACTGAGTATAGTTTTAGCAACACATATGGTCTTTGTGTAAGGGTCGCATGCTTCTTTTGGAGCTCATATGATATCTAGGTATAAAAAAATAATAAGGAAAAACAAAACAAAAAGCTAAAGCCTGACCTTCAGTCCGGAGTTTCCTTTCTTTGATGTAGACTTCATTCAAATCATTTGTTGGAACAGTTCCCTTACGTTACTAACTTCACAAAGGCTGGCAGCATAATAGTACGTTGTGTCTGATCATTAATGTAGTTATTTGAGCCCAAGCCAAAACTAATAGTCTTGAGGGCCATTTTTGCAGGTTCAAGCTAGGTTTATATAGCATCTAGGATCCTGGTTAAGAGCTGTGAGTTCATCCACGTTTTGGCGAAATGCTTTATGAACTCTGCAAAGCTTTACCTGTTGACTGTAAGAACCTGGATAAGTGCAGAACATTTTTTGCTAGACTGTGACAAGATACAATAAACTGCTTTCAGAGAGGATGGTCTTTAATAACATAGTATATATTGCCACAATATTTAAAGCCCAGGTAAATAGCTTGCTACAATAAACAGAGTTTTGTGAGGTCAGAGGATACACACACTCCCTACCATCTCAACAGCAGCAGCAGCTCCTGTATTGCTGCTCTTAACGAAGATGAAGTCAGGAACCTTCTTCTAAATATTTGTGTATTTGTGTATTCATCATGACATTTTGTTACTTGTTTTGTATTTAAAGATAATGGTTTTATTTTAATGCAACAAAAAAAATCTAGAGAAGGTGAAGGAAAGAGGTTTGTGTTATGAAATAGAAAAGTCTCAAAAGACAGCATGTGACAGCACCTTGCACAAAGTCTATATTGCCAATGACTCCTTTGTGGGGACAGCTGAGAGGAAAATGTCATCTTCAGAGGTTTAGCCAAGTCTCTGTACAACTGAACAGGCGACAGATTTATGAGACTAACTCCCTCTCCTTACTGTTGTGACCCAAGGGGGTAAATAGGATACCGAACAGCATTTCTGCACTTGGTTTTATTTATTTACCCACCCACTTCTTGCTTATTTATTTTTCTAAAACTGTTTCATGAGATTGAGACTCAACAGCACTTTTGAATTATAAGGATTTTTTTTTTTTTTAAAGAACTCATTTCTTCCAGGAGTGATGAAGAGCTTCTTGTGTTCTTAAGCCTTAAAGAAAATAGCTGTTCTATTCTAATGATGGCTGAACATGTAATGTTCTCTTCTGATTCTTTAATTCATGTGTAAAGGTGTGGGAATGATGTCAGCTATTTAAATGATAATGCTGTAAGACTAAAAGTAATCAAAAGAAGAAGCTTTCACCCGTGGCTTTAATATAGATAATTTAAAACACTCTTAATGTATATGCTGGCAAATATTTGAAGAAATAAGTAGAGCAGTCAGAAAGGAGAAATAATTGATACATGAGATGGCCCTGTGACAAGTTATCATTCAGCCCTTTCCAGTGAATCGCACATCCTGGGCCTTCCATTGTGTTCTGAGTCTCACATCTGATGTGCTCATCAGCATAATAGTGGGGAAGGTATTCTATAGCCCCAGCTGTGTGGATATATAGCTGAGTGGCTCTTTCCAGTAGCCACCATTCTCAAATAATGTTGTCAACATAGAAATATGTAATGGGTCGTGTGGAACTATCAAATGTGAATAATTGAGTCAGAAAATGAAACTGGCAGAAATAAATTACCTTTTCTAGTCATTGTCAGGTAAAACCACTTTCAAAGGTTAGATTCCTTCCAAACAATCTCATCAAATCTTGACTTGGAGTCATTTAGTGAGGTTATGTATTATTTGATATAATTAATTTTAATTCTCTAGTTCAGATTGGCCTAGTGTTTTTTTATCCAGAACCCTTTAGACATAAATACAGTAATTGAGAATACTCATTGTCTAAGAGAATTTTCACAAAAGGAATCATTGTTGGGTGTATTAAGGACATTTTTCCTTATGAGGAACTTTGGGTAAAATAAATATACTAAATAGCTGAAGTTTTGATTTTTTTATCCAGCCATCTATATTAGCTTTTTATTATTTATTTGCTATGATTTCAGCTATTTTGACAGATATACACAGTGCTAAGTAAGAGTAAAGAATATTCATTATTTCTAGGTCTAAAGAGACATCTTAGCACATTGCAAACAACAAGACATTGTTAAAAGAATTCCAGATGACTTTGTAGCATCTGGTTTCCTTTTATTTATTTATTTGTTTATTTTTACTTCTGCAGTTTCAAAATGTGAAGTAATTTTAACTTTTTTTTTTGTTTGTTTTTAAAAGGTTTCTGTATACATCTTAAATGAACACTTCAAAATACTTTACCTAAACTTTGCAAAAAAATATGGATTAATATGGCATGAGCACTTTCATTTGCTTTCTGAACTTCTTATGACTTGATAGCTAGTGTGCCAGCATAAACACACCTGCAAAATATGCTAAAATGAGTATAAGACAAAATGAGGCTGAGTAATTGCTTTGTAACAGATTTATAAGGGTAGGAAAATCCATAAATGGTTATTAAAGTTAGCTTAGGGACATTCATTTTGTGTGGTCGATGCTAATGCTGGAGACTTTGGAGTGCTGCACAATTAACCCTGATAGATGGGCTGATTCACAAAGGCGTTTTAGAAAGTCAGCTTTGTGGATGGCAGAGCAGTTATTCCAAACAGTACCTTTTAAGTCATTAGTGAATAGATGAGATATGCTTTTTCACTCTCACAAATATAATTACTAAATAATCTTGCTTTCAGTTATATTCCTAAGGAGTCAATGTTTAAATAATGTAGTTCTGTGCTCAGTCTCGGGAAACTGAATGTTAGCCATGGTTGCACACTTTAAAATCACTTACCTTGGTACTAGCATAAAAACTTAGAGAACTGATACAAGGGATGGGATAAACATTGAGATGTAACAAGAATAAATTAATAAAAAGGGGAAACCCCCCCCCAAAAAAAAACCAAAAACTTAGAGAACTGAGGCTTCGTATTTGTTTATATTAAAATCTGGACTTACATGATAAAGATTTTTTCTTTTGACTGCATAGCTTGAGGTGATTGTTTTAGATGGCTGTATCCTGTCCCTTGTCTAAGATAAAGTTGAATCTTGACCTTTTACTTAGGATAAAATTTCATATAGTATATATGGATTACAAAGCACTTATTCTCATACTTTTTTTCCATGCATAAAGTCTAAAGCAGTGTATGTCTGTGGTAACATAAATAGTACTTTCAGATATTGTTTGTTGAAAGATTATGTTTAGGTCACTCATGAAGCAAACATATTCCAGAGGCAAGAGTAAGGTTTAACACTGTATTTTTGAAATTAAAAAAAAATTATGTGCATTGGTGTTTTGCCTGCATGTATGTCTGTGTGACAGTGTCAGATCCCCTGCAACGGGAGTTATAGATAGCTGTGAGCTGCCATGTGGATGCTGGGAATTGATCCCGGGTCCTCTGAAAGAGCAGTCCGTATTCTTACCTGCTGCGCCATCTCTCCAGCCCCTTAATGCTATACTTTGACAATGTGATGCAATGTGCTGAAAAGAGCCAGAGGTGTTAAGAGATGGAAAGACCTGAATTCCCGTCCTTCTCTGACCTGAAGGGTAAGCTTTACCAAATGACTGGGTCTTCACTTTCCTCCCCTGGCACAGATGGGATATTGAATTGTTTCTGAAAGCTTCTGAGGTTTCCAAAGTCCACTTAGACACACAGCTGACTCTGATGGCTCCTAAACTAAGAGCCAGACATTTACACAATTTTCACAAGATCACAGACCCGATAGCTTTTGGAGATTGTCTCCATCCAGAGTGATTTTTACTGTCAGTAGGTTAAAATTATCATCAGCCTTCATGTTCCAGGCCTTTCAGGAAATATGCTAGTTAAAGATAGGCATCGTCATTTGCTGCACAGAGGCATTTCTCAGCACTTTACATATACTAGAAAAAGTGTTGAGATGTGTGAAAGGCATACAGATAGGTCAACGGCTGAGGGAAGCAACTCACACTTGGGCCACCACGGAGTATAAAAGTGGGTTCACAGGTGCACAGGGAACATGTTTTCTCCTGGAGTTTAGAGGCGTTGCTCTTTGTTCATCTTCAGCAGGTATTTGCTATGTGGGAAACGCTTGCTGTTTGATAAACTCTAATGGCAAACAGAATCATTAAGTCCTTAGTTTCCATTGAGTGTGCAGGCTAGTTGTGGTGCCAGGCATAAGAATCACACCAATCTGTGGCTTTAAACTGGGATGTGTGTTATAAGTGCAAGGTGGCTGCAGGAAAAAAGAACACTCATAGGATGTAAAATCAGATGTGCGGTCACTGTCTTGAAGTGTTTCATAGATCTTAAGCTGAGATCCAAAGAGTAGATAGGAATTAAAGGAGCAGGGGAAGAATACGAAGGTTCTGTCATAAACAGATATGGAGGTAAGATGTGGTGTGGTGCAGTGTACTTCAAATGCAAAAGGGCAAAGCAACAGGTGAGTGACATAAGAAGACACCTAAGTGTCACACAGCAAGGCCATACTAAGCATGTAGCTCTCAATTGTAAGAGACTATTAGGATTATATTGAAGGATTTTAACACCAAAAAGGACTACAGACTGCATCTTGTTTATGTTGTGTTGTTTTAATCAACATGGCTATATTGAGTTTACATTAGGAAAGACATGTAAGATAGCCGTTCAATTTGGTAGTTTGGCAATATTAGTGTCAGTCGGGCCGGATGGGGGAATCTTACTGACATTTCCCTAAATGTACATAAGCTACATTCTAAATATGTATGTTTACACCTGTAGACTGTTCCAGCTCTTAGCCTAGGTCAGAGCAGCCTCTTTTAGCACTAGACTATAGTTGAAAGAAGGGATTCCTGACTTGTTTAAGAGTTACAGTGTTGCAAGTAAGGGACTCTTGAGTGCTTAGCTACAAATGGAATCTCCATATCACACACTCCCAGGCAGGCTCAGGGATATTGTGAAAGGGTAGGTAGATTTTTCAAAGCCAGGAAGTGGGGAGGAGTACTATAGCAATGTGTTTTCTGTAAATGGCATGCCCGTTGCAGTTAGGAATTCACAGAAGGTATGATCACCTATGGAAGGTTTACTTACAGGAGGAGTGGATAGGGATCTAACTGAGAAGAAAGGTATCGTGGTGGGGGTGTCTCATTGGGATGGAGAGTATCCACAGGAGTAGGAGGGGATAGCAGAGGATAGCATGAAGGGAACACGGTTGTAATATATTTTATGTGAATAAGAAAATGCCCTAGATTATTTGAATTCTCTTTAAATAGTAATAACTGGCTTGGTGGAAACAGAAACACTGAGAAACAGAATCAGTAAAGGATCCATGATCTACAAGGCTTGGGGAGTAGAAAGATCTAGTCTTCAGCTTCAAAACCATGAAATCAGGGTGCTTCCACTTTGAACTGTGGTCCTGAGCACCTGTGTTTTGTAGCATGCACGCCGTTACGTGTGACCTGTCAGATGCATTTGAATCATGCATTCTTTAATGCACAGCGATACAACTGGCATCATTTAAATGATTGCTCTCAAGGAAAGTGGGTAATTTTTTTTTTTAAGGAAAAGAAGGCAAGCTTTGGTTAAGCACCTAAGACATGTCAAACACTGCTCAAGGTCAAGATGTGTGGTTTGTTAGAACATCCTCAGCCAAGATGGAGATCAAACAAACAAATGACAGCAAGGTTTCTCCCTTCCGTCTGGCACTGCTGGCCTCTCAGGACATATCCTTCCTTGTTTTGGTGGCTGTGCTGTGTGCTGTGGTGTGCCCACCAGCCTCTGTGGAGCCTGTCCACTGAACGCTGGGAGCTCTGCCTCATCCTGTTTCTCCCACGTCGGTCCTGACAACCAAAATTGCCTCACAAGCCATTGTTCTACAGAATGACATGAGGTATTTGATCAGAGGCAAAAAGTTCACAGTGTTTTACGTACCCATTAAACACATTCTAAAATATCCCTTTTATTCTCTCTATTTTTATGTCTGCAAAGTTGAAAGACATTAATGACAGGCTTTTATGTTAAACTCAAACCTTTCCCCAAAAAAGAAATAATACCACGTATTAGGGAGCCTGAAGGGCTTCTGGTTGTTAGTGATATTATCATTCATGTGTATTTGTGCTTGTAATTTTCATATACCAGTGGCTGTGTTTCCTCTTTCAAGTGAAGAGAGCTTCATTGCTTGAAAACTAGTATTCTGCTGTGTGGCCAAAAATAAGCTTCTTCCTTAAGTCCTTGTGACTTTCCAACCTATTTAAGTTCTTCTGCAATGAGGGGGTTTTTTTTTTTTTTTGAACAATACTCATCTGTCAGTCTTGTTAACTGAGCCCTACTCTTCACTGCAGAAAAGTATGAAAATAAATCACATGAATTTAATGATCAATTAGAAATTAGCTGTTCATAATAAAACCAGTATTGGAAGAAGGTGGAGTGGATTCCCTTTGTAGCCACATGAAGAAAGCTGTTGTTCTGTTTTCTAATAGCATGGGCTCTGCTGCAGACACGCTTTCCTCAGTACTAAACCGTAATAAGGAACTACACCAGGAGTTTCAAATGCATGAATTATTCCTAGTTACTATAACAGTCGGTGTAGATGTAATCAATGGGGAAAAATCTGGAGCAGTGTGGTCTATCCAGCTGTTCCACTTTGCCTCTGGATGGCCACTTAAAAATCATATCATAGCAAATACTGTAAGATTCAAGGAGGCATGGCGGCACTCAGAGGAAGGATAGCAAGTTACCAAGAAGAGACTCGATACTCTAAGAGCATATACAGGGGGAGGAGGTCTCCCTCAATCACAGACATAGGGGAGGGGAGAAGAGGGGAAGTGGGAGGGAGGAAGGAATAGGAGGATACAAGGGAAGGGCTAACAATTAAGATGTAATATGAATAAATTAATAAAAAATGAAAAAAACATAAATAGAATAGCCATGCATAAAAATACTTACACTATGAAATAAATATAAATGTATGAGATGTCATTAAAAAAAATATTCAAGGTCCCCATTGCTTTGCTGTGGGCAAGTAGAAACAAAGCACTTTTTAAGATCCTTAAAGACATCAAAATTTGCAGCCAGAATGTGCTTCAGTGGCCTTTACTGCTTTCCTCTACTTTGCTTCAGTTGTCCGTACTATGGTCTGAATGATGTTGTCCTTTGCCATGCAGAAGCTTCTCAGTTCTATAGCGTCCTTTTTATTAATTGTTAATCTTAGTTTCTGTGCTAATGGTGGTCTGTTGAGAAAGTCTTTTCCTGTGCCAATGAGTCCAAGGCTATCTTTCTCCCGCTTTCTCTTCGATCCCTTTGGAGTTGAGTTTTGTGCAGGGTGACTAGTGTTCATGTCTTTGGATTCTTCTACATGTAGACATCCAGTTTGACCGGCACCATTTGTTGACGATGTTGTCTTTTTTTTTTTCCAGTATATTTCTGGCTTCCTTATTGAATATCAGGTGTTCATAGGCATATGGATTTATGTCTTCAATTGGATCAATTTGTTTTTGTGCCAATAAATGCCATTGTTACTAGGAAAGAGGCAGAGATGGAATTGTCCTCAGCTGTTAGATTAGGAGGAAGTAAAGGTAGGAGGTGAATGTGAAGTCTCCCATGCATGGTGAACTGCACTGGATGATGAATGACAGGTTCCACATCATCTTACTTTCCAAGGAATTCTTTTGACCTAGTGCATAAAAAATAGGGTCAATGTCCTTTTTATACAAAGATCTCTGCTCTGTGAATAGAAAGACATGTTTGACTTGATTCTCTAAGAAGAAATATATAAAGAACTTAAAGAAATGTATATAATTAATATTTTAGAAGAGAACTGTAAGAATAATGAGTATCTTTTTTAAAAATGTCCCAGTAGAATGTAGAAGATATGCAGCATTTTGTTTGTTTGTTTGTTTGTTTACTTATTTGCTGGTGCTAGAAAAAATGAAAGGTGGCAATAACCATAGATGGGGTTCCACTAAGGTAATTTGACCCATTTCCTGAGAATCATGGTTGTTAACGTGTTCGATCATTCAGAGTTTTCTCATGGATTTCTTTTTTTTTTTTTTTTTTTTTTTTTTTTTTTTTTTTTTTTTCTTCTCATGAATTTCTAATGCTCTTGGTTTTTTCTTTTAGTAGATGTTCTTAGGTAGCATTTCAGGTCTTTAATAGACTAAAAAACATTACCATTTGTCAATGATACAATATCTAAATGTTTTAACCTGAAGCTCTTGCTTGTAACACATTCTAATTCTATGTATTGTTTGATAAAACTGAAAGAAAGAAGGGACACTTTAAATTTTAAAGAAGTGGCTACTAGTAACAATATTGTTTTTATTAATTTTTTGAAGTATAAATAATTTTGAAATGTGTGAAATGGTGTGTGTGTGTGTGTGTGTGTGTAGGAATCATTTGTCTAATCTCATAACTTAACTGTATTAGTCTGATGAGATCAAGTTTGTTTTCAGAGATTAATCTTTGAGACAGTTCTACAATGTTTTGTTGTTTCAAAGAAAATTTGGGTGACAGTTTCTGGATCCCATCTTTTGTAGTTCCTGTATACCTTCCTGCCATTTAAGGCAATCTCTTTAAGATATTAAGAAATATTCCCGTGTAAAAATAAACTAGTAATTGACCAAGATTTAATCAACTAACAGTTAACTTGTATTACTTAAATATGCTATATAATAATGGTCTTTTTTGACTCTACAATTTTCACCTCTTTTAAATAATCCCTATTTTCTCATAAAAACAAAATTTTACACATGTTAAATATATGTAACTCCCTTTTAAATATTGCATATGTGAAAAAATATACAAGAGAATTTTATTTTATAATTGCACTATCTCAAAGCAGCAGTCCTCTTTCACTTCGATTTAGACTATAGGGATGAATATCAAATCAAATTTATTTGTGGTTGGGAACTATTCATCTGAATGAAGTGGACTGTGGGTCCTACTGTAGAATACTCAGATCTTCTGCAGGTCCTACTGTGGAAAACTCAGATCTTCTGCATTTCAGAGCAGTGATCTTTACTTCTGAAATAAGGAAACGATGCTTTCCGTTATTTTTAAATAAACATTACTATATTAAAATACATCATGTCTCAACATTTAAATGAATAATGCGACTTCTAAATAATTTATGCTTTTCCTGTTTCCATAATTTCTTCATCTATATATACACACTCTAAATTTTAAAATGCACACATATAAGCTCCATATGTTTTAATAGTCTTCCGTCTCCACTCATGGTAATGGACCAGTAAGACTCACCTAGTGCTCATCAGAAAATCAGATTGTCAGACCACATCCTGAGTTTTTGAGTCATTATCCATTTGTATGGGGATCATTTGTATATATAATCAATATGAGCAGCAGAAGTTGAGTCGAATATCATTGCCAGTGTGAAACCTATAAAAATCAATCTATTGGTGGATCTATATTAGATTTAACAGTCTTTATCTTTTAAAATGATGCTTATTTTATTTTTGTATAGTGTTAGCAGCTTTATTATACTATTAAAATCTATTACATAAAGAGTACCAGTTACTGGGTAGCAAAATATTAAATCATTGAAAGATGCTTTATAATATTATTACTGTCAACCCATTGTAGCTCTACCATTTTTCATAGTAGAGATTTCCAGATTCATTTCTATTTTCCTAAGTTATTCATGATTGTGCTTGATATGCTAACAAATATTCATTCATGGATAGTGTGATCAGTGTATCTAAATATTAATGTGTCTTTAATTTATGTTAAAAAAGAATCATTGTTAAGTCAAATCTTACTACTTTTTCTGTTTCATTTTTTGTTTGTTTCCTTATTTTTATTTATTCCATGTTTTCTTTTTTTTTTTGTTTTAGTTGGGTCTGGTAAGTTGACATTTTATTGGCCATCTCCTAATCACCGTGTCACTGTGACTGGAACTTCTCTTCCCCTTTCCATCCATACCCTTCCATGTCCTTCAACCAATCAGCCTCCATGTTTCACTTGTCATTGGCCACAAAGACAGACTGCACAGAATAAATCTGCAGGAAGTATGGGTAACTGTGACAAAGAGTAAAGGTAATGGGTTTGCTAACTTTCTCTCTTAATAAGTCATATGTGATCTGAGCCCTTTAATTTCTTCCTTCCTGAAATAAAGATAAGTCATAGGATTGTATCTTGGCAAATAAAAAAAAATTCTTTTCATGTCTCTAAATCATTAAACAAACAAAAACCCAGGCCATGAAAATAATTTTTCCTTTGTTTCAAACACATTGTTTTGTAATTATAATTCAGTAGTCTTTAAAGTTACCTTGTGCTTGGAGCTTGTAAGTGCTCATTTCCACTTCTTTGTATGAGGTGCATTTCATTTCATATATGAAATGATACAAAAAGACACATTTTGTTTTTATAATTTTTTTCTATCCAGAGCCATCAAGGTTCTTTGAACTTGATTTAGAAGAAGATCCATTGATTCAGTAGGGTTGACAGAGTGCCATATTGAGAGAAGTTGCCATGCCAAAAGACTGGCAAGACCATCATTTTCACTTTAAAGAAATATCTCTCACTGTTGTTTAAGGAAACACAGATATTATTATTATTTCATATTTGCAAGGTAGGATGGGCTATTAAATAATAGAGTATGCTATATGCTGGCCCTACTGAGCTATTATCCAAAACTGAGAAAAATAAAAAATTTAAAACAATAGAGTTTGATTGATTAAATTATTTATGATGCTACGTCAGTTATTCAATAATTATTAAAATGGTGTTCTAGTAGGGTATCATTAAAAAGTATTATATAGTATGCATGGTAGAATTGTTGGCAGTTTTTTTTATGTTCGTCTTTGTCCAATTTTCAACATTTACAGCACCTACTATTTTGCTATGCCAATTACATCATTATGTGCTATGAACACAGCTAAATTAAATATTTTAGATTTCACAAGCCATTATGGTATCTAGTCATAAAACAGCAAGTCTGTATATTTGGTGACTCTCTTGAATACATAGATAGATAGATAGGTAGATAGATAGATAGATTTAGGTTTATTTATTATGTGTACAGTGTTCTGCCTGCATGTATGCCTGCACAGCAGAAGAGGGCACCAGATCTCATTATAGATAGTTGTGAGTCACCATGTGGTTGCTGGGAATTGAGCTCAGGACCTTTGGAAGAGCAGCCAGAGCTCTTAACCTCTGAGACATCGCTACAGCCTAAATAAATATATATTAATAGAAATTTCTTTGGTCCTTTTTCTCTTAGAGATTATAACTATATCTGATAATTGACATACATAGGAAAAACATTTTTTTTTTTCTGTCTTTATTTTTAAAGCATGGGGTTACTGGCTTCAAACTCAAGCAGCAGTCTTCCTAGACTTTCTGGTTAGCTGGGACTATAGTCTTGTGCCACCACACTAGTCTGAGGAGGGTTTTTTTTTTTTTTATAAAGTTTATTTCTAAGAAGTCTCTTGCGGCTGATGTCACTGTTGATGTTGGCTTGGGACTATGCCTACAGAATATAGTAAATCATTTCCAAGCAAATATCCTGTGTGGAAGGATTGCTTCAGGATAAATGTAGTTAGCATAAGGGTTTGTATTCCTTTTTCCCAAATAAGTCTTTGAGGTTTGAGGAGAGCTGGCATTTTATAAAAGAAACAGTTTCTGGCACACATTCCTAGGCAAGCTCCTGAGATTTGGGATGGAGACCACCCCAAGGCTTCGCTTCACTAAGTGGTTTGAACATTTATATTTTCCTAGTTGGATTCCCTTCGTATTGGAAAGTCATCTGCTCCCACACATCTAATTAATCATTTGGTTTTCCTTCATTGAAAGAAACCAAACTCTAGTCTGGGTTTCATTTATTATGCAGTCATTTCTTTAACTTTCTACATCTGATTCAACATCTGATTCCTCCTTACCTAAGGAGGAAAAAGCTCCTGTTTGGCGTGGTACAGGACAAGACATCCCCAGGCAACCAGGCACATGTCTATTATTATACCTGGGTAATGACAGTGTTAGTTAAATTCATGAGTAAACCACTCGATTACAATCACAGGTTTTCTACAAAAAAAAAAAAAAAAAAAAATTATAAGCTACAACCTCGGTGACCAAATTGAACTCCAACTGTGTCTCTCAGCTTTGTATTTTATCTTCTGTAAGTTAGGGAACATTTGAAAACATTTGACCTGATTTTGCAGGTATCCTATAATTTTTTAGTCAACTGTTAGATTTTTCTACTGACCTTCAATTTTTTTTTTTTAAAAAAAAGAAGAGGTGTAGAAGAAGGTACATACGTTCATCTAGAAGTTAGGAGACCTAATTATTTTCTTCAGTTTTTGTTATGATATTAGCCATGGACAAATCACGTTACATTTTTAAAAGAAGTTTTATATCAATATATTTATGATTATGTATATATTATAATGAATATAGTAAATATGTTTATTTATGTTAAATATGCTTTTATGATATACTTTTGCAATTGTCACATATATAAAATTTTTATACATACATTGGTATGTCAGAGACAATTGACCTAAAATATAACAAAAAAGAAAATTGTCTTTCTAAATACTTTTTGGAAAAAAAAAAGAATCCATTCTCCTTGGTCTACCAATCAATCAATCAGTCAATCAATAAATGGATCAAGAAATGAAAACAAAGGCATAAATGTAGAATGGGTTTTCACTGGAAAGAGGTGGGAGGTAACCAAGAATGGAAAGAGAATCAGAGCGAGTAATGGAAGCAGACTCGATCAAACACATCACACATAACAAAGTATGAAAGAGTCAGAATCAACCCCATGATTATGTCTAATTCGTATATGCTAATAATAAAGCTTTTAAAAAGAAAGAACCCTCACTCTTGTAAGCGATATGGTGACATTCCTGGATATAATCTCAATGTGAGTTTCGATTGGGATTTGCTTTAGGGAGTGTCCTTAAGCAACTGAAAAGACTTCTAAGGGAGCAGTGGCAAGTAAGGGCCTTGAAAACTGGGCTAGAGGAGCCCTGCCCTGAATACTTGTTAGAAGTCTGGCTTGGCCTGAGACAAGAAGGAATGATTATCTTTTTCAGACAACTGATAAGAAGTGACTTGGAAAGTGTACACATTAGGTAAAAGGACTTACTCAGTACGTATTGATTTTGGGGTTTTGTTTTGTTTTGTTTGTTTTTCCTGTGCAAATCCCAGCCCTAATGCAGGCTTCTGATTCCCCACCCCAGGGCCTGCCCTATCAGCACACCTACCTTTCAGCTGCCATTGCCCTCAATGTAACTGACGCACTTTTCTGACACTCTATGAGCTGCTGGATGGAGTGGCCATTCAAGTCTGTATAAATCAAACAGTTTGGACAAGGCTGGCAGTATTTATAATGTCAGGATGAGCAGATGTTTCGAATTTGCTCCCATTTCCATCTATATTGTGTTTGAACATGCTCTTGCCTATGTTAATGAAGGAGGCATGTGCCTCTCCACTACTGCTTGAAATCCATTTCTATTCAAATAATTGGACTGAAGATTTTAAATGGCTCTAATTTGCATGGTAGCATTTCAGGGGCTTTTGAGGTAAATTAAAGTAATTTCAGCCCCTGCCTGTATGAGAAGATCTTGCGTGTGTGTGTGTGTGTGTGTGTGTGTGTGTGATTAGAGTTCAATCACCTTGAAGCAACCCTAAGTGAGAAAAGATAATATTTATTCATACAATTTTCAGGTATGATTTGAATGGAAAGGGTCAGCTTGTAGCTCAAGGATTCTTTGAAATGTGTGGGTTAATTCCAGGCCTAGGTTAAGTAATAAGTCTCTTCGCAATACAACTCTATTTTGTTCTATAAATATGCACTTAGCAATCCCCCTGTAACTGAAGGGTGGGAAATGGTCGATTATTATAATGTGTTGTAGAAAATCACGTCAGTGCTAGAGACTCCAGGAGACTGTGTCGGGCTGTGCTAACATGATCTGACCCAGGATATTTTGTTCCTTCAGAGCCTCCACATTTTGTTGTGAAGCCTCGAGACCAGGTTGTTGCCTTGGGACGAACTGTGACATTTCAGTGTGAAGCTACTGGAAATCCTCAGCCAGCTATCTTTTGGAGGAGAGAGGGGAGCCAGGTATAACTATGTTCTAACTTTTCTTTCTAAAAGAAAATACAGGTACTAGATATCCGAGAAGAAAAATCCGAGGATCGTGAAATTGCATAATAATCACATTAGCAGAAAATGAAGAAGTCAAAAACCCCAGAATTCCTTTAGGATTAAGAGGGAAGAGAATGGTGTGCCTGTGTGAGTTCTCAAAGCCATTTTCAGTGCCTTATTTTAGTTCACAGGGTGGTGTGCATAAGCCACTGTTTTGCCAAATAAATATTCCTTTTATTTTGAAACTATATGCGTTAAATAAAAGCCGGCCTATTCTCTCTGCAGACTTCAACTGCCATTTCCATAATGTAGGTAACTAGAATTGCACACTAACATATTTAAGTATATTTGAAATGAAACAGAGAGGATGATTATTCTGTGTGTGTTCTCCAGAAGCTCAGGAACTTGTATATCTTCTGAAGCTCCAAATGATGTAAAATTCTCCCCAGTGTCAATACCATATCCCATAGAGTTCAATACTCTCTAGCCTTTAAAGCTGCTAAGTGCTTAAAATTCCTTCTTGTGTCATCTCAGTGATTTTTTTTCCTTAAATAAGCTGAAATATTTTACTTGTGAAGAATTAATTTCATTCACTTTGTATATGGTCATTCCTTGGCCTGTCTGTCTTATTCTTATTCTTGACTCAGTTTTCAGGATTTCATTGGTTCTGTTTCTAATGGTTTTATAAAGAAAAAGCACATAGCTTAATAACTGAACTCCACAATCTTTTATGGAAGTGCTACCAACTTGGTGTTTATATTCTACTCTGATTGACAAACAGTTTGATTACAGCGTGTAGTAGGTCATCACTTGAATTCTAGTAACTTAATGGGCTCTAACATACTCCCATTTGGTCATGCAAGATTAATGTCACTGAGACAAATTCAAGACAGAAATTAATAGAGCATAAAGAATTGCGATTGGATTATGGGACAGAAATTACAATCCACTAGATGTTCCTTTTAGTAGTGTGATACTTTGGCGAAATCAATTTCCAAAATTTTTATTTACTTTGGTTCAACAGTGCAAACAGTCTGCATTTTAAAAGGTCATTAAAACTTGATCCATACATAGAGTATTAGCTAACCCTTTACAAAATGAGTTTTGCTAAATAGCACAAAAACTTTCAAAACAGAGCAATTTCTTCAGTGAGGAAAAGGTCACTATAGCCTGGTTCTTGAAAAGCAACACCATAGAATACAGACTTCTAAGAATTTGCATCTCTTCATTCAGTTCTGCATGAATTTCAAACACTGCATAACATGCAGTTTTATCTCCTAACAGGAAAGCAGGATATGCCACTGTTAGCTGATTGATAAATGTCCCTGACCATTAGTGATCGACGCCTGGAAGAAATGCATGCTCTGGGGCCAAATTGGCATCCTTGAATGTAGTTTATCACAGTGAATTTAAAATTTCAATTCACTTATATGTTAGAGGTCTTTGATTAATACTATTAGCCATTTATGTGTAATATAAGATTTTTGTTAGTTTCCATAAGTATATTTCAGCCAATTGATATTGAGTTGATTGGCTTTTTATTATTCATTATTGATCTCAAACTGACGACTATAAAAATGCATGTAAACATTGAGAATTTTAACATTTTTAATGTAACGCCATTTAGCTCTGTATTATTAAACTATTTATGTTTAATAATATGTATTTATACATGTGCACATTGATATACATGGGGTTCTTGTAGAAGAATATGTGGTTTATATATATATGTATATATTCATACATATATTTTACAAATGTACATATAACTGTGCCACAATATTGGAACCTAGCTGTTAACCTGTTTCTATTCTTCCCTCCCAAATTCTGGTTTTAGAATCTGCTTTTCTCGTACCAGCCACCACAGTCATCCAGCCGGTTTTCAGTGTCCCAGACTGGGGACCTCACTATTACTAACGTGCAGCGGTCTGACGTTGGTTACTATATCTGTCAGACTTTAAATGTTGCTGGAAGTATCATCACAAAGGCATATTTGGAAGTTACTGATGGTAAAGTAAAACATTTTCTTTCACAATATCCAAATTGTCTTAGGGTCTGAGCGAGCCTGTGGGTCTTCTCATTTCAAGCTTTGCGTTCTTTTCTAGGTTATTTTAGTGCAAACTGAAGAGGGTGTCGGTCCAGTAAATGACTCTATCGTTCTTCTTACTTTAAAACATACTATAGATTTTTATCATTTGGTCAGATTTCTAAAAAACAGCAATTCTCCATGAATAAGTTTATTCTGAAGATCTGAGCATAGGAAAGTTTTCAAGTTTCAGAAACATGGAAAGGAAGACGAAGGCACTATAATCTCTTCCTGTAAATTGCCATCTCTTCTATTTTCTCTACATTAAGAGGAATAAGAATTGATCATGAATTCAAGTCTTGAGAAATAATAACATGATGATACTTTTTCTTCACAGTATTGGTCCATTCTATCTATCAATTCCCTAAACATAGTCAGCTGTTGCTAAATATAAAGACATGGTAATTGAGAAATTTTTCCAACCTACAAAATACAAGTAGTGATCTTTTGGAAAAATGGAAGAAGATATAAATTGCCTGCAAATATATATTTATACATGTGCACATATATATGTACATTTGTGGTATGAGAGTTTTAGCTTGTTAACTATATATCTCATTAAAGAAAAATGTCTATAAATATATGAAATAGATATTTATAGATATATGTGCATGTATTTATCTTACATGCTAACATACCTATACATACATTAAATAAATATATTTTATATATTTAAAAATATATTTACATGTATATAATGTGTACAACATACATAATATATACAGTATCTTTGTGTTCGTGTATGTATGTATGTATAATCAAGAAAACATTACTGAAAAAAAAAAAAAACAAAAAACAAAAAACTCTGAAATTACAGTGTCACCCAGGCATGATGGTGCTGACATTTAATTCCAGCACTCAAGGACGCAGAGGCAGGCAGATCTCTGTGAGTTCAAGACCAGCCTAGTCTACAAAGCAAGTTCAAGACAGCCAAGGCTGCACAGAAGAAACAAAAAAGGGAGGGGGGGAACCCAAATTTTACAATGAAATAGTTGTTGTCCTCGATATTTAATTTATATGAAAAATTAGAATTAGTTTATATTTTTAATTCCAAGCAGTAGATAAAGGGACCTAAAAGGCAAACACTTAATTGTCTTTCAAGGAGAAAGATGTGACCAGAATAAAGGATGAGAGTCAGAGATAAAAGATGCCAGCTATTGCTTCTCTCTAGTTAACTGTGATGTCTGTGTATCTTTTGTGTTCGTGTGTTTGGATGTGTGTGATGCAGGAGAAGGCCATAGGGCAACTTCAGGGTTTGTTATTCAAGGTCCCTCTCCTTGTTACCAAGACAAGGTCTCTCATTGACCAGGAATGGCCAAGTAGACTAGGCTGGCAGGCTAAGGAGCTCTCAAGACCCTACTGTCCCCGCCTCCCCAGGCCCTGGATTAAAATGCACTCAAAGTAGTAGCTCCATCATTATTTCTAGAAAAGACCATGTTTTCCACGTTCAACGACATTACCAGTTTGTTTAAGCTCAAATGAATGTAGATTCCTGGGAAATGCATAATCTCTGTTCTGTTCTACAGCTCTGTGTTTATTCCGATTCATATAGAGTTGCTTGTTGTAGTTTATAAGTCTTAAAGGCTGATATAGTCTCCAGCTTTGAAATTCTTATTTTCATTTTGCTAAACTGGTTAAAAATATACAGATAAGAATACATATCCTATATCAATACAGCTGTCAGCCTTTTATTTTGATTCTTAATAATCTGATATTTTCAACTCAGAGAAATGATGTATATCCCACACACATATCTATCTCAAATTTTTCAGTTTCTCTTTACTATCTCTCACTAATGTCTATTGTTTTCAGAATATACTTTTTAGTTCTACCTAAGATTTTTTGATGTGCCTATATATGAATTTAAAGTTTTCATTATTGAACTGTTTGAGGAAAGTGACTAATTATGCAGTTAGTTTTTGTGTATTAATTTTTCATCAAGCAACCTTGATAAATTCCTTCATTTTTGTAATCATTTTATGTAGATTATTCTGAGATGTTCATGTACAAACTGTAGCAACTGAAAATAAAGTCTTATTTCTTACTCTCTATAGAGATAATATATAAATGATATATATTATATATATATATAGAAAATATATATTATTTATACCCTTTTTCTCTCTTTCACATCCTCATTGTCTGTGGAATGAGTGGAATTGTTCCAACAGTAGATATATCCTTCCTAATTCTAACTTGGAAGGAGCACATTCAGGTTGCCACAGTGTAGTGTTGAGTTGAACTTCTGGAACTAACATTGGGGATATCATTTTTAGCCGAGTACCCTGGGGGGGTCTCCAGAATGGTCAATGCCATTGAATGTGCTATCCATTCACATGCCTGGTCCTCCTCAGGCTCCGTTCTGAATACCGTGCGGCTTGCATGCTTCTCTATGTCATGTTGCTTGTCTGTTCTCCCTTGTTGCGCATTTACGGTAACTTAAATTTCACTTTCTACAAGGAGTTTGCCCTAACCACCAAATATGCGTCCTATGTCCCCCTACCTACCCTCTGCACACAGATTCCTTCCTTCCACGTGTTTCCTCTCTTATCTTGTGTTTCTTGGTTATTCATTACGATCTAACTTCCATGAAATTTGAACCATTTTCTGTTTACTCAAGTCAATATTTGCCTAGTATCCACCCAGATCTAATGTGATAAATGCTAAGTTGATAGTCTTGAGTGCCAGAAAGAAACAAACAAGGAACAGCAAGCTCTTGGTTGGTGAGAATTTAAAACCAGGATTATCTCTCAAAAAATTCAGTACCTTATCCTTTCCTATGGTGCATACTATACATTCCTTGGCTTTAGTATTTTAGGAGGACCTAAAATATGTTTGTGGCACATATTGCATGTTATAGCAATTAGATCATAATTATGGATACCATCTAATAGAAGGTAGAATTTTAAAAATTGTACATGCACTCATAATTGTTTCTTTGTGTGGATATCTATAAAATAAGGGGGAAAAAGTGCTAAACTTTTCACAAGTATCTTTATTCTAAGAATCAAATGCAAAGGTTTGTAGGCCAAGGATATGACTTACTGTATAAACTGTCTGCTGTACAAGTCTCTGGATCTGAGATTGATCCCCAAAATGCACATAAAAATCCAGGCAGGGCCACCGGTCTGTATGCTCAGCACTAGGAAGGCCAATCAATAAGTTCCAGTTTCAGAAGAGACCCTGTCTCAAAAAATGTGGGGCGCAATAGAAGAAGACACCCAAAGTAGAGCCCAGGCCTCCACAAGTAGGTGCAAATGCATACTCAAGCAGAGCAAGCACCTGGAGGCAGTAGCTGATGCAGAGGCCATGGAGGAGTGCTGCTTACTGGCTTGCTTGCTCCGTAAGGTTTGCTCAGCCTCCTTTCCTATAGAAGCCAGGACCACCAGCCCAGGAATGGTACCACCTAAACTGGTCTGGGGCCTTCCCATTCAGTCACTAATAAAGAAAATTCTCTACTGGCTTGCAGGCAGCCCAGTCTTGTGGAGAAATTTTTCTCAATTGAGAGTCCCTCTTCTCAGATGACTCTAGCTTGTATCAAGTTGTCCTAAAAACTAGACAAGCTGGGCATGGTGGGGCACGCCTTTAATCCCAGCACTCAGGAGGCAGAGGCAGGCGGATTGCTGTGAGTTCAAGGCCAGCCTAGTCTACAAAGCAAGTCCAGGACAACCAAGGCTAACACAGAGAGACCCTGTCTCGGAAAAACAAAACAAACAAACAAACAAAAAACTAGGAAACACGGAGGAGGGGGGAGGGAGAGAAGAGAAAAAGGTGGACATAATCATCTTTAAAATGTATATACATGTGTAAAACTCTCAAGAATAAAGAAAAAAGGTCATTTAAAATTGTACATAAAAATAATTCAATATCATAAAATGAAAAAAAAACAAAAAACTATGTAACAACTGATATGGCATTATTCTGAATTGCTTACATTTTTTATGCAATATTACATATCCAACTTTTACTTACACTTTAGAAAAACTTCTACATTTGTGAATCTAGGATTAGTCCTGAGACTAGAATGTTGGCTCAGTGGTTAATAAAAATAAATAAATCTAAAAGTAAAAACTACATTCATCCCCAGAAGCCAATTTATTCTCAACACTAAATATCTTGCTTAACCACACAATTTTTCGTGAGGATTACTGTGGACTTTGTGTGTGTGTGTGTGTGTGTGTGTGTGTGTGTGTGTGTGTGTGTGTGTGTGTCGTTGTTGTTTCAGGGTTTATTTTGCCTGTTGTTTTAGTGCTATATGTTAGGTTAGACTTTTGTTTTATTTTTTATTTGTTTTGTTTTGTTTTTTGGAGTTCTTTACTATTATTTAAACTACTGTGGGCTTGTCCTGCATGGCTAGGGCTATAATCATAGTGAGTGCTGGCAATGTCAATATTTTTATACTACTAAGTCTGTTGACCTGGTGGCTAGTGGAGAGAATATGTTCTCTATATTGTTTGATTTTATCTCTTGACCTTCTGTATTATTCGCAAACACAATGAAGGCAAAGGCAGATTAAAGCCTGAGGCATGCGCGTAGCAGCTGTCTGCGGAATGGTGCCTGTACCTGCGGGTCAGCCTTACTAACATTAACTGAAGAACGTGCACATTTATATCTGCTTACTACTAGATTACAAGAAAAATAAAGGTTATTAAACAACAAAGAATATTTAAAACGTCTTGTATGCATCTCTGATAAACGTGGTATACAGCACAAAGGGACTGTTCTTCAGCTCCCTTTCGATTTAAACAAGTCACTTGGACTTTAAGGCTTCTGTCCCTGATTCCTAAGAGGGGATGATGATACCAAAATATTTACAATACTTATATCCTAAACCTTCAATTTTTAATAAATAGCTTTCTAAAACACTTGAAAATAGATGACAATCGTAATGTTTACGTTGATGTATGCCTGGCCTACAAAGCAAGTCCAAGACAGCCAAGGCTATATAGAGAAACACTGTCTCGAAAAACCAAAAAAAAAAACTACGAAATATGAGCCATCTTAGCACTAAACATAATGGTAATCAATTGGATTGAAGCCCTCTGCTACTAATTGAATTGATGTCTGGAAATATATATTCATTCTGACAATCAGTGGAACACAGGTGGTCTTACAAATCCCCAGTGAATGTAGCAGGGGGGGATATGCAATTCAATTTTAGAAAGCCTCCACAGATAACACCGAGAATTTTTTTTTTTTTTTAATCTAAGTAAAGGAACTGTTGTTGCCTTACTCTCTTCCAACATTCTTGCCAAGTTTAAAAATCCAGCCTTCTAATTTCCCCATTCTCCTGGCAAATTTCACACCAGTAACAGTGGCGTGCAAGGAAGTTGGAAGAACGGATTGGAAATGCATAGTTGCTGATTTCACTTCATTGCTTTTTTATGGGAATGCATAAAAGTAATAATTATTGCATGATAAATGAGGAACAAATTGGAGTGTGACTCCAGCTTGTGAAAAATCTTTGGTGCATAAAACTTTGAACATGACACATCCAGATTCGCAAATTATTGCATCCAAAATTGAGTTACTCTGGCAGCCACAGTCCTTTAATCAGACAACTTGTTAGAATTCTCTCTCATATATTTGCATCTTTTTTTTCTTTTTTATACTTTGAGATCCAGAGTTTTAAAGCTTAATGATTGAAGACAATTAACTAATGTTAAACAATTTATTTATGTTATAGAAATCTATGGAGTTTAGTAAACTGTCTCAGGACATGGGAGCATTTTTCTAATTTTGGTCTTGTTCTACCTGGGTTAGAGTCTCACTAAAATAGTGACTTAAGACATAACAGTTTTCAGGTGTTTTATATTTTACAATAATTGTATTTAATTAAAATACAAATTTCTTTCTTTGGTCCATTTTCAAAGTAGATTTAAGTTAGTATTAAAAACAGTCTTGCTAGTCAGGTGCCGTGATCCACACTTGTAATCCCAGCACTTTGGGAGGCAGAGACAGGAGGATCTTTGGGAGTTCGAGGTCAGCATGCTCTACAAAGGGATTTCAGGACAGCCAAGGCTACACAGAAGATACTCTGTCTCAAAAATAAAAATAAAAATAAAATAGATTGATAGATGATATATTGATAGGTGATAGATGGATAGATAGATAGATAGATAGATAGATAGATAGATAGATAGATAGATGACAGATAGATAAAAATTAAAAATAAGAAGTTTCTGGGGTTTTGTGAGGTGTCCCTGTGTGCATGTCTCTCTCTGTGTGCATTTGCTCCTCGTGCTTTTTCTTGTTCTCTGATATTTTGTTTTGTTCTTCTCTGCTCTGTCTTTTTATTTGCCTGTTTGTCTCATAAAGCAAAAAAGAAAGAAGGCATGGAGTTGTATGTATGGGGAGGTCGGATGGATATGAAAGGACATGAAGAAGGGTAAATTGTAAGCTAAATCTATTGTATGGGAAATAGTCTATTTTCAATTAAAGGTAAACAAATGGTATTGAGAGAATGTATTTGCCATTTGTGTTCATTCTAATATGGAGTAGTGGAGATTGCCATGTTTGGATGTCATCCTCAGTTATCTTTTTGGATTAGCCTACCAGCAATACTGTTGGGCAACTTCCCAATGACTCTGAACCCATTATAGTATGGTGATGTTGGGTTTTTTTTTTTTTAACCCTTGTATATATTTCAATGGAAAAATTATTTCAAAGTCCTGGAGACATTGCTCAATGGATAAAGTACTTGCCTTACCAATGTGGGGAATAGAGTTTGTATCCCTAGAACCAACATAAAAGTTGACTGCGTGAGGTGGTGAGGCTGTAATTCAAGCTTCGGGGGGATGGGAGGGGATTCCCAGAACAAGCCAGCAGTCTGGACTGGCCAAACCGAAAATCTGTGGATAAGGAAGGGGTGCTTCATAAATAAAGCAGAGAGCAGTGCACCGTGGACCAACCTCTGGGCTCTGCTCTCACATGTGTAGACATGCATATACTCACAGCCACATCTGTGAATGTGTCCTCACATGACACATGCAGACATGCAGGCACACACGAGGGAGGGGGGAAGGGAGGGAGAGGGAGGAGGGTGGGAGGGAAGAAAAGAGGGAGGGAGAGATGAGAGAGAGAGAGAGAGAGAGAGAGAGAGAGAGCATCCTGAGATGAAAAGACAAGTTCAATTCTATTGATATATAAATGAAAGTCCACAGCATCTTTTATTTTTATTTTCTCATTAGTTTATTTATTCACTTAGCATCCCAATTGCTATTCTCTCCCTCCTCTCCTCCTGGTCCCACCCTCCCACACTCTTCCACCTTCTCCCCTCTGAGGAGAAGGGGAGCCCTCCCAAACCTGGCCTGGCACATCAAGTTTCATCAAGATGAAGTGCACCCTCTTCCATTGAGGCCAGACAAGGCAGCCCAGCTAAGGGACAGTGATCCAAAAGCAGACAACAGAGTCCATGTCAGTGACAGCCCCAATTGCTAGGGGACCCCCATGAAGACCAAGCTGCCCATCAGCTACATATGCCACAGCACCTTTTTAAATTCAAAATAGTCAAACACCCTAACATGCCAGCTTCATTTTGTAGTGATGACGCTTGTTATTGGAGACAGAATAATTACAAAATCAAGTTGGCCTCGGTTCAGTCATTAAAATTTGTCTCATATATTTCTATGGGATAAATGTGTTAAATGTTTCTGTTTCTTGTGCTTTTTCGTGTTTTACAGTATGCTGGTCTCACCACTCTATGCCTTCTTCTCCAGCCAGGGCCCTTATTCAATTTCTGAACACTTAGATCCGTCCCTAGATAATTCAGCATGCTCAGACCTAGTTGGTCATTTGAAAGGCGTACACTGTATCTCATTTTAATATTCCTAATCACTGCATCATGTAAATGCATTCTGAATAATGCATGTCTCCACTTTAATTACTTGTTTAATTATCTTTAGTTTTCTTCTTCTTCTTCTTCTTTTTTCAAAGCCTACAGCAATGGCTGTTGCTCGGATGATTAGAAAATTGCTTCCAGTTGCAGAAATCTATTTCCTGTTGTTTCTTTTGGCAGTGATTGCAGACCGGCCTCCTCCAGTCATTCGACAAGGTCCTGTGAATCAGACTGTCGCAGTGGATGGTACTTTAGTCCTCAGCTGTGTGGCCACAGGCAGTCCAGTGCCCACAATTCTGTGGAGGAAAGATGGAGCCCTTGTTTCAACCCAAGATTCTCGGATCAAACAGCTGGAGAGTGGTGTGCTGCAGATCCGATACGCTAAGGTAACTTGCAAAGGCATCGTGGACTTCCAGCTTGGTTCTTTATTTTTGTCGGCAGAAACCATCACCTAGTTGAAATACTAAATCAAATACTAATACATTTTTAATGTGCTACATCATTTGTTCAGACATGCCACTGTGTCTGCTTGAGGTGATTTGAGTCATAACTTAGCTTATGGCAAGTAATTTAAGGTCCTGTGGAGGTGGAAAAAAATGCTTTGAAAGACACATTAAGGGAAGTGGTTGGGGACCTGAGAGAGAGGGTATGCCTTCCGTGTGTGTGATTTTTGTAAGTAACCAGAAAGGTAAATTTTCTAGTACTGTTTTATGCATGGTGAACTTGAGCAGTGTTTCTGTTGTGACTATTTGGCTCAGTATTTTGCAATTACAGAGTATCATACACACAAATAACACTTATAAAAAGCCAGGCACTGGCTCAGTGTACATTTCAAATCACAATGCTAACTGATAAAAAGCCAACAGATCAGTGAAAACAAATATAGGAATTTACTATCCCCAGGCCATTACATCTCCTATCTGTCCTTTCAGAACTGTTTTATACTGTTTTGAGTTTGGACTTTCTTTTGTGGTCTAGATCAGACAATCTTTTGAGGCATATGAAACGATAGTATTGGGGCTGCAATCAGCGGTCATTTCAATTGCCTGGCTCTGTGTCGTGGGTGGCTTCTTGCGTTTTGGATCAACATCACAGTCGGTTCGGTGTGCCACAAAAGTTACTATGTCATACTGCTTTGTGGCAACTGTTGCGGCACTGCTCTTGCCATAGCTGGAGCCAGATGACAATGTTATTTGAAGATAAGAGTTGTTAAGTGAATCGGAGGTATATGGCTTTACCATGCTGCTCCGAGTTTTAGGTTGAGCCCGGGCTCACTTTTTGGCATTCAGTTTTCCGAAGGGAGAGTGTTTGATCCATCAAGGGTTTTGTTTTCACTTCTGAGGCTGACTAAAGTTTTATAATAAGGGGGTGGAGTGAATAATTTAAGAAGATACCATATAATTTGTTTTTTCCCCTAATCTTCAATGCTAAACCTAGTCTGTTAAAGTAATTGAGTATATATTTTTTTCCGTTGCACAGTTAGGATAAACCATATAAAGGCTCCTTATTTCTGTATTCATGCAATATTCTTCTTCACATTTTAAGAAAAAAATAGTCAATTAAAAGACATTTCTGGCAAGCAATTTTTAATGTAGCTATCCATATTCATGTACCATGTATAAACCTGTAATTTTTTCCAGCCCAGCAAGTACTTGATTGTTCCAAATATTTCTTTTCCATGTGCTTTTGCAGCTGGGTGACACTGGTCGGTACACCTGCACTGCATCAACCCCCAGTGGTGAGGCCACGTGGAGCGCTTACGTTGAAGTCCAGGGTAAATTCCTACATTTGTCTTAACGCCGTTTTGCACAAATATGCCAGTGTCCATAAGAAAGCAAGTTAATGTGTTACCTATTTTCATGTGCCAGTTTGTGTATGTGTAAATTTTTGTTTTCCTCCCTCCACACTTGTTAGAATTTGGAGTTCCAGTTCAACCTCCGAGACCCACCGACCCCAATTTAATTCCCAGTGCCCCCTCAAAGCCTGAAGTTACAGATGTCAGCAAAAACACAGTAACACTATCATGGCTGCCAAACTTAAACTCAGGAGCAACCCCAACATCTTATATTATAGAAGCCTTCAGGTAAAGTGAGGGGGTTTCTTGCGAGCTCCCCTGCCTCCCTTTTTTCTTTTTTGAATCCAGTGTTCATGTTCTAATGTGTATCTGTCCTTAGCCATGCATCTGGAAGCAGCTGGCAGACGGTGGCAGAAAATGTGAAAACAGAAACGCTTGCCATCAAAGGACTAAAACCTAATGCAATTTACCTTTTCCTGGTGAGGGCAGCGAATGCATATGGGATTAGTGATCCAAGCCAAATATCAGATCCAGTGAAGACACAAGGTAAATATTGATTGACTGAAGCTTGAAACACATGCTTATCCTTAGTTATAATTATACTGGTGTGATGTGTTTGTTACATGCTAAGATTGCACATTTGCAAACTGTTCAACTTTTTGTTTGTTTGTTTGCTTGTTTGTTTTTACTATACAAATATAATGTCTACAAACTGATTTTCTGGACTGAGACTAACAAGGTTGGTAACATAGGGAATTGCTTCTCATAAGATCACAAATGCACTAAAAATACTCTGTGGCTATTTGTATATTCTTTTCAAGTTTGTGATTTTTAAAAGTCTAGTATGTCAATCTTATAACAATTGTATTTAAAACTGAGTAAATTTCTTGGTGCTGAAATTCAATCCACATAATCTCCAAGATAATTTTTCAGCATTCCCACCCTTGTTAATTCATGTCCTGTGAAAAATCACACAGAAGTAGATGGCCGTTGGGAACTTTGTTTTCGTGCTTCTGAGCAGTAGTGAGCATCCTGCAAGCCGTGGAAGAGATTTGGCTCTTCAGTTGTTCTTGTCTCTCATCCTCACTGTGTGAGGCATGATATGAAACTTTTTATGGAATATATGTATATATTTTTTATGGAATCTGGATGGATGTGGGAGATCAAAAATGGAACATGTATATTCAGAAGTGTTATCCACTAGGACTGTCTTTTCAATATGTTACTTTTCATGTTTTGTGGGCTGAAATTATTTTCATCTTTTGACAGATTATATTCCCTGTCTACCCTCTGACTCATTCTGTTATTTCAATATTCTCATAGAAGGAACATTTATACTTATTTCAGTCTATCTTTACCTTTTCTTTAAACCTAATATTATCGTGATTAAAATATGCTTGGTTTTAATCTTAGCAAAGGTGATTCTAGAGGCAATCAGAAATGTAAAATGATTTCCTTACACACAGAAGAATTAACTCTGAGTTAACATTTCCAAGGAAAGACTGTGGACTCATTACAATAAGGGAAGCAGGTTATGCGTAAAAGTCTCTAAAAGCCTTCAACCACTTTCTTCCTGGTATGGAAGGGCGAAGGACAGCAGTACTGAATGTTCTGTCGACTCATAGAGCACACGCAGTGTTTTGGAAGGATATTTTGCTTTAGAACTCACAGGGAATGTAAGCCAAGTTGCAGAACATGCCCTTGTCTGTTGCCTGGGTATGAATTCAACACACCCAGATGCCTGTGTTTGCTCTTGTGAGTCACCTGCTCAGGAGACTTAATATACTTGGAGCGTGCCTTGAGGCACTGTGAGGTTTGGAATAGTAGATACACATCTGTAAAGAATGTAGAGACTATGGCAGCTTCTATGTGGATTTAAACTTCTGTTTCCCAGACAAGTTTCTATCTATCCACTGGAATACACTGCCGATGACTGACTTAGTATTCTGACATTTCCATGGGAATGGCTTTGTGACATGCTTTGTTCATATGCTTTATGAAGATCATGTTTTCCTTGTATCTGGGTTAAAACAGCCTCCTTTAGATGCGTAAGCTCGTACACCGGCATAAGAAAATGAATCAGTGTCAAGCTGGAAGCGATCTAGGGAACTGTGCATGCCATTTTGAAATAAAAGATATTTTCATCTCCTCTCCTCAGTCTAGCTGTGTGGCTCTCAGCAAGTTGATCAGTCCTGAGTGTCAGGTCTCCTTGAGTAGAGAACGAGGCTAAATAAACTCACTTCCCAAGAGTTAACAACGATTATTAACTAATTAATAATGCGTACAAGGTATTCCTTCTGTCTAAGTCGTAGCCAACTAGTGCTTCTTTCTTAGTTTACTCTAAACTAAGAATAAAGAAGATTCGTGTAAAATTCAGCTATCATAACACTACAAAAAGTAGCAAGGAAGCCAAATGAGGGAATCAATTAAATATATCTTGACAGCTTGGAATGATGAGCCAGCACTAACAAGATTAAAATTAATAGAGCAAATTACAAAATCTGGTGCTTGAATTATGGTTTGAAAAATTAACTATAAAAGGCTGGAATATGTGAGCCAGCTTAAGGGGAGGGTGTGTGTCAGGGTTCAGTGACGTACGTAGACTCCAGTTGAAATTGACTATGCTGAGTGACGTACTTGCCAAAGAGACAAAATCCACCCTTACTGAGATTTTCAGAATTATGTCGGAATCAAGTCATCTTTCCTCCTTTATTTGAATTCGGCAGATCGTAAATTATGTTGGCTGTGAGCACTACGTTTTTCAGAAGGACTCTTAAGACTTAGTTGTATTTTGATTGGAGCAGTACTGAACCAAACCCAAGGTCTTATATTCACATGTTAGCACCTTACCATGGAGCTATTAGCCCAACCCGTACTTCTAAGTCTTCTAAGAGGAGACCAGTGACAGTAGTTGGTAGAATTGAATGAATTTCTGAAAAGCAATTCTAATAAAATAAATTCAAGAACTTTGATATGGCTCACGCAAAACCAAGAGCACATGAGAGTATAAAATCCCTCCCTTAGCGTCTTATGTGACCGTGATATGGAAGGCACACTTCTCACTCCAGACAGCAGAAAAGGAACAATCAGTAGAAGTAACCAAAGCACATTTCATTGTTTAGGTCTTGGTCTGCTTTTGAGACAGAGTATAACCACTGTGGGATAATGTCATGAACCTGGAACTTTGCTTCTGCCAAGACTATCAGCTATGTGGCTATATTACTGGAGTCGTATGGGGTTTGTTGGAATATAATGCCACTCTGAGTGCTATTCTGGCTCTTTAGACCCTACCCTTGAGCAATTCTTGAGCCTTAACTTTTAGTGGAAATGAGCACACATATAGAATATTATAGTATGCATATAGGATTCATCAGAAAATACCAACTATGGGCCTGGGAAAAAAGATCAAGAGGTAGAATGTGCCATGCTTGAGGACCTGGGCTGCTGTTGGCATCCCTGTGAAAACTCAGACAGGTAGTTGAGTTCCTGCCTAATTGGATAAGGCCCTGGCTTGGCATGAGGGGAGGAAGATGTCTTCCCCAAGTCACGTGAGCTTTGCTGCCCGGGGTAAGGTGCTCATCCACATCCAGGTTTTGTTCCTACTTTTCCTATCCCAGCAGCTTCCCTCTTTCCTTGGAGTTGGTAGTTTAAGCCAGAGTAGCAATGGAGGATGAGAGAAAAGATGGTGGCCAAATAACAACTGAGATTCTAGCATCCTAGGCACACTGTGAGTCAACGTTTGAACAACAGTATGGGAAACTATGAAAAGTATCCCTTCAATGATTATCCTGATATCGTTAGTTTTTACCATTGTACTTATTTATCTGTTTTTCTTTTCTTTTAAGACAAGGTCTCACTATGTACCTGTCTGTCCTGAGCTCACTAGGTAGCCCAGGATAGCCTCAAACTCACAGAGATGCATCTGCCCTTGCCTTTCAAGTGCTGGGATGAAAGGTGTGTGCCACCGAACCAAGCCATTTTGTGTATATATAAGCTTGATTTTTAGGTAGGCCAAACAGACAGCCAGGTGGCACAGATCTTTAATCGTGGTTGACCTGTCCTTTTCTTTATTCCTCTTTGTTCTCTGGACTCCACAAATCTTATGTTAATAGTCATGTGTTCGCTTCCTTCCCATCCTGTGACAGGGGTCTTTAGTCATTTAACGAACTTTTCGTTTTTATGTTGTAGCACAGCATATAAAATGTATGTGTCAAAATATAATAGTCTATTAATAGTTCTGTAGTCTGTCCAAAATCTTACTTCCTTTTTGCTCTTTACATGCGCTCCCTTTTACTATTTGAAACAAAGAAAGACATTGGTGCTTTAGAAAGCCTCCTTAGTGGTAGGCAGTTTTTTGGTGAGTACAGGGTTTAATAAACTTAACAAAAAAGTTCATTATTCCCCAAAATAATATAACACAAAGGACACTAGTTACTAATCTTACCCTGTCCCTAGTCTCCTCTGGTACATTCTAGTATTCATGAGACTGAAAACAAATTATTAGATCCTCTATAAAACACAGTAAACAAAACCACTGTCGATTAAAATGGTGGTAAGTGGTCTTATCTCACAGATCTATAGGGCTTATTTTATCAGGCCTTCACCATGGCCTCTGTGCCGTCGCAGGAGAGCTGTTTACTTACCACCGACTTTAATTGGAAGATACGGAGGTTTCTCCTGGATGGGCTTTTCAGCGGCTTCCTACGCTCAATTTCCCCTCGCTGTGTTTGCAAGCTTTTCATCCCCTGTCCGCTGAACTGCAATTCCTCTTCTTTTCTTTCTTGTATAGGTAGGATCAGTGCAGAGGGTGTAGAGAGAATTGTCCCAGTGCCCTCATTCTCAGCAGTAAAATGATCATTACATGGTATGAGGCTCTCTTAGAAAGTACTGTGTGCTACAGTTATCTTCGCCTCCTGCCTTTTTTTTTTTTTTTTTTTTTTTTTTTTTGGCTTACACAGGTTTCCTACTTGCTCTGCCTCTCCTCTCCCCGCTTTTTCTGTTTCACTTCATCTGATCCTTATGAAAAGGTTAAGCTGTTATGGGTGGAGAGATGGGATGGCTCAGTAGCTAAGCGGCCTTGCTCTGAAAGCCCGAGGACCTACTTTTGAATCCCAGAATCCACACTAAAAAAAAAAAAAAAAAAAAAGCCAAGCATAACAACATAGTCCTGTAAGCCTAGTGTCATGGGGGATGGGGCAGAGGCATGAGGACCACTGGTGGGATTGCGGGCTGTCAGCCTGGCTCCAGGCTCATTGAGAGAGCTGGTGTCAAGGGAATAAAACAGAGTGATAAAACAGAATACCTGATGTCCTTTTCTGGCCCTGCAGATATTGCACATGTGCATCTGTGCACACACATGTGCACGCGCATGCACACTCATGCACATAAGTGCTTGCGTAAACACAAGTACACGCATGCACACATGCAAAGGAGTTAACTTGTGTTTATTTTTCTCCGAAGTCAGGCTGACTTCCCGGGCGCACTGCTTCTTCTTGTCTGAGAGTTGTTGTCGCTGTGGTAGCATCACATAGAGACTGATAGCGTTCTTGAATTGTTGCAGATGTCCCGCCCACCAGCCAAGGGATAGACCACAAGCAGGTCCAGAGAGAACTGGGCAATGTTGTCTTGCACCTGCACAACCCTACCATCCTTTCTTCCTCCTCAGTTGAAGTGCACTGGACAGTGAGTTGCTGTAATATTCATATCATTTTTAATAAGCAGGTGACTTTTGTGAGATTATTATACACAGGGAATTTACATAGCTGTTGTTCACTTTCACGCAATGTTAATTTTATTATGCAAACCTTGTTTATAACAGTAGCTGTGATCCATCATTAAACAAACTATATATGCATATTTATATGCTAAATATAGACACTATATATGTATGTATATATATATGTGTGTGTGTGTGTGTGTGTGTGTGTGTGTGTGTGTGTGTGTGTGTGTGTGTGTGCTAAAATAACCCCACCAGTGTCAAGGGATGGAATTACAGTATCTGAATACATGACATGTGACATGCACATTGCCACATGTTTTTTTTTTTTTAAACTTGGGAATGCTTCCAAGTAGTATTTTTTAAATATATTTTCATTAATTTATACATGTATATAATGCGTTTTGCTAATAATCAGCCCCTTCCCCTTCTGCTAACAGTTCCCAGACCCACTCCCACTCCCTTTGCATTTCAAACTTCCTGTTAGTAGGTTTTCAAAACTTAAATGGAAAGACAACACCTTCCCTAAGATGCCTCTTATATAATGCCCCTTATATAATGCCCCTTATATAATGCCCCTTATATAATGCCCCTTATATAATGTGCCACCCATAGTGTAGCCTCATGCTTCCACTAAAACATAGTATAACACTATAGAAGTTAATGGCACCTTACAGCTGGGTACTAGAAGCCCACACTATGGAGTCCCATGGGGTTTTGTGCTACTTGTTGGATTTTGTTTGTTTTTATTACTTGGTGGCAAAGCAGTAAAACAGTGCATCTAACTCCCATTTTTGCTCACCATCATAATAGGTGGACCAACAATCTCAATATATTCAAGGATATAAAATTCTCTACCGGCCATCGGGAGCCAGCCATGGTGAATCGGAGTGGTTAGTTTTTGAAGTGAGGACTCCAACCAAAAATAGCGTGGTGATCCCTGATCTCCGAAAAGGCGTCAACTATGAGATTAAGGCTCGGCCATTTTTTAATGAGTTTCAAGGAGCTGATAGTGAAATCAAATTTGCCAAAACCTTAGAAGAAGGCAAGTGTGATGAAGTGGGCTTCCTGCGTGTGTAAGATGTTTCTTGTGCTTTTGAATTAACGGAAGTGTTTAAAAGTTAATGGTGACAGTCATCATGAGTCTGTGTGAATGAAAATATTTTGCTTACTTACAACAAGTAGAAAAATAAATGCCGTAAGTGACTTGCATCAGCAACAGCCACTACAAAATGTGTGCACATGTTAACGTTATTACCAAAATTCATATGCAGAGATCGGATTGTTCATGATTTGCTTGCTTTTTTATTCACTGAAGCTTATGTTAATGGTGTGAAGATAAGGTGAGTAATATCTGGGTTTGCCCGGACTTTCCCAAGTCTGTGTGCATTTTCTCCTGATGCCTCATGCTAGGAAATCCCTTAGTTCTTGGCCAACCAGTTCCACCCTATAACTGAATACCACAAAGCAGTATTCACATAAATATAAATACAAAAATCCATGCCACAGTATACTTTAAAACAAATATACAAAAAAAACAGAATTTTCTCTAATTGTAATACTTTATAAATGATAGGATATATATATACACACATACCTATATAGTGTGTGTATATATTTAATTAAATGTAAAAATGATTACCATCCCTTTTCCTAGTTGTGTACATTTTAATGAGAAAATATGAGACTCGTGTCACAGGCTAAAAGGAATAGATATTAGCCTGAAAGTGTTTTTAATTTTTTTCTAATGTATTGTTAGGCTGCATATGTGTGCCTGTGTGTGGTCATGGTGAAGACATGGAGAGAGTATTATTTCTCCTTCTACCTTGGGACTCAGGGATATCGCTGGGTGCTCAGGCTTGCCCAGGCAACACATTTGCTTGCTGATCCACCTCACTGCCCTGTCCTGAGGTGTTGTGTGCTCTGACGATAAATGGTTATGAGATATTTACAATATGAATGACTTAGTATGGCTTAGAGAAAACTTGTGGTTTGAAACCCTTTAGTGTTGGGTGGTACCCATATTTAAAACAGGCAGAATATTTATAGTTATGGTGTGTTTTAAACTATAGAGTGCTGTTTTTTTTTTTTTTTTTTTTTTTTGTGCTACACTCTTACAATCTACTCCTTATGACTATTCAATAGCACCAAGCGCCCCTCCCCGAAGTGTAACTGTATCCAAGAATGATGGAAACGGGACTGCAATTCTGGTCACTTGGCAACCGCCTCCTGAAGATACGCAGAATGGAATGGTCCAAGAATATAAGGTATCTTAGTAAATTCACTGGCTGGGCAACCCTCACTGCTCACAGAAAAGTAGCCTGGATAAATTGTCTATATGCGTTTGTCGCCATCTGCTGGCCCAACTGCCAACATGTAAAATTATCCTTTAAATTCTATGCGTAATGATTTTGGGATAATTGTCAATACTAAATTAAGCTATTTGGAAAAAGCATAAAAATAAAAATAAAGGCTGTAAATGATCTGTTAATGTTTGTTTAGATAAATTCACAGAAATAGGCATTTTAAATCTCATGATACTTCTTTTCCTAAAAAAATATGGCTTCAATCTATCATCCAGAATTACATCACTCTAGGGAATTAGCTATAACCATAGTCATACTTTAACGTCAACAAAATTTTTTTTCTCTTCTGACACATGTAAATTTTAGAACCTTACGATTAGGTTGGGAAAATAGTTTTTTCCATACATGGAAATCTTTCTCCTGTGGTGAATTTTTAGCCTCTAAGCGAAATTTCAATTCTCAGAGAAGATTTGTCTAAACACTTGTTCTTATTATGTATTTTTTGAGATATATAGTGTTTTTTCAAGTGAATCTGAGTATTTTACCTGTGCATTAATAGCTCTGCTCATTAATATGGACAGTTTTTTCAAGGATTCATTCTAAGAAAGTACACTCACTTTAAAAATTTACAAAATTCACATTTACACAAAAGAATGTGAACTTAGCCTAGTGAGAATCACTACTATAGGTTAGTGACAAAATCTGTATTTTAGTGTAATGGCAACTAAATAGCTGGTAGATTGAATCAGGGACATCTCAATAAAAAAAAAAATGTGTGAGCTTTTTTTAGCATTTTTGCAAACAAACTTTAACGATCATTGTAACTACATGTGTAAATATAAACTTTAACTATGACAAATATTAACTGTAAAACATGCACTTCTATATTTAGCGTTTTTATGATGCCTGCATAATTTTTGGTTATTAGCTAACGTTATGGCATAGGTTCATATCCGTCACTGAGGTGGGCACATCTGGATATACATCTGTGAATATGAACTTGTGCTTAGAAAGGTAAATACTCTTGCCTTCTCCAGTAAAAGTCAGCCACTTTGTGCTACACGCAAACATCAGAAGCACTTGCGTGGTCTGACCAGGACCATTGTATGTGCATTTTGGTAAATCTTCAGATCATCCAATGCATATCAAGGTAACACTGAGCTAAGGAACATAATTGTATTTCATTTATCTGCCTGCCTGCCTGCCTACCTGTCTGGTGTGTGTGTGTATGTGTGTGTGAGTGTGTGTGTTTGTGTGAGTGTGTGTGTGTGTGTGTCTGTGTGTGCATTTTGTGCCATGGTGAGTGAAGGCAGGTCAGAGGAAAACCCCCACCAATCACGTTCATACATTGGTTAAAAGGTGTGTGCGTTAGTTATTTGCACACCTTTATGTTTCTAATGAGCCTTGGGAGGTGGCTCAGTCAATAAAGTGCTTACTACATGAGAATAAAGATCTGGGTTTGATCCCCGCCCCCCGGAAGCCACTGGAAAAAAATTAATAGTAGCAAATGCCTGTAATCCCACCACTAGCGAAGCCCAGGATTTGCTGACCCAAGGCTATCATGCCTAGTTGGTGAGCTCCAGGTTCAGTAACAGACACTGTATCAGAGTGACTGAGAAAGACACCAATGTCAAACACAGGCCTACACACACACACATACACACACACAAAGTCTTCTTATTTCCTGATTGCTGCAAATACGCAATAGATGTTTTAAAGCTCTTCAAATGAAATTTTTACTTGTAACTGAGTCATTAAAGGATAAAAATGGCCATCATCTTAAACGCTTTCTCATGAGGTCTAAGGTGATTTCAGTACTAGCATAGAATGAGACTCTGTGTTTCAGCCCCAGGAAACAGACTGCTGTAGGAGAGTTTGTAAAAGAGCCTAAAATTTGATGGTGTCTTGGCTCCCAAGCAAAATGGTGTAACATAGATGTTTTCTCCCAAGAGTCAGAACTCATTTCTCTCCTTGAGAAATGTGAAAGGATGGGTTTCACTTAACTTCATGGTCAATTTAAAATAATAAAATGCCTTTCAGAACCTGATTGACTGGTACAAAATCAGTTTGTGGCTTCGGTTCAGCTGTGTAATGTAATTGGTGGGAAAAAATTCACAAAGGAGTCTATTTCCAATGGTCAAAGTCTGGATAGAATGTCTCACCATTTGTGGGCATTATGCATTGAAACTGGATTGCAGCAATAAAAACTTTCAAAGGGAAAAGTTGAGCGTTATTGGCCAAGTGATGGAGAACACCGGTGTTTCTGATTGCCTAAGCCTGCCTTCCCAGTGTAGTTTAGGTAACAGCTCATCCTAGTTAAACCTTCCTACTGTTGGAGGGCATTTCATAGAACCCAGAGTATTATTCACTATTCTATATAACATTTCCTTGTGGAAACAATAAAAATATCGTCATCACCCATCTCCAACTGATTCAAAATTATTAATCTATGGTTAATTCATTAATGACACTTAAAGCGAGGTGTAGATTGTAGTAAAACGTCCAATTTCCTAAGCAATGGTTTCCCATTGCATTGCATATCACTACCAAAGCTCAGGGTACACTACCTTTTTATTACAAGAAATTTCTAACACCAAATGTATACTGCTATTCTTTTTCGTGCCCCTTTTAATCAATTTTCACGGAAGCTTGGATTTCTGACTCTGCTTGTTGATGACAATTTTGCAAACCATACCCTAGATAAACCCTAGGGAGACCCTTACCTCTTGGTCATGTTTTATTTTCAGTATCAGTTGTATTTATACAAAGTATTTTAGATTATTTGGGGGCTCTTCTGCCTTCTCAGTCAACTCTTCCTTGGTTTTGATGTTCATATGATGTGTTTGTGCCTCTTCTGATGAGCTGTCCCGAACGCTCCAGCTCCACGCTGCCTGTGTGCCTTTCTTCTGCAACATCTGGTCACATGGAGTTACTCTTATCGTATAATTGTCAAATGGTGGCAGATACATTATTATTCTTTATGTGGATATTCACAGCTTTCTGCAGAATACTTTTGTAATTTCTTCATGAAAATTAAAAAAAAAAAAAAAATGAACAGAAACATAATGACCTAGGCTGATGAGAGCCTTGGAGAGAAATAACCCTGTTCTAGCATGTTGACAAATATATATGATAAAATTTTTTTTTAATTTTTAAAAATTGTTTTAAGATTCATTTATTATTTATACAGTATTCTTCCCACATGTGTGCCTACACTTCAGAAGAGGGAACTAGATCTCATTATAGGTGGTTGTGAGCTACCGTGTGGTTGCTGGGAGTTGAACTCAGGACCTTTGGAAGAACAGACAGTGCTCTTAACCTCTGAGCCATTTCTCCAGCCCTATAAAATATTTTTAAAATAATGCATTTATTTGTTTGGTGTACTTATTTGTGTGTGTGTGTGTGTGTGTGTGTGTGTGCAGGTCTGAGGCCAGAAAAAGGGCTTCAGAGCCCTTGGAGCTATAGTTATAGATATTTATGGGCTAAATTATATAGGTGTTGGGATCCAAATGCTGGCCCTCAAGAACCCTATGAATATGTTATAAGCCTTCTTAACTATTGTGCTGTCTCTTTAAGTCTTATATGATAAACTCTTAAATGATTATAGCTTTTTAAAAAAGTAATCACAAAACCATGAAGGAATCTTAAAGCTATTGCTAATATTCAATTTGACTAGAGTAATCTCAGAATTAAGTCAAGGCAAAAGAATGACTTCTGAAGTTTTCTACATTTAGTTCTTGATCAATCTGAACTCTGTAAGTCTGAAACTCATCTGTGATTTATGGTGAGCTTTGAATTAATTTGGATAAGTTATCAGCTTTGCTTTTGTTATGTAATCCTTACAGGTTTGGTGTCTAGGTAATGAAACTAGGTATCACATAAACAAGACAGTAGATGGCTCTACCTTGTCTGTGGTCATCCCCTCTCTGGTTCCTGGGATCCGATACAGTGTGGAGGTGGCAGCCAGTACTGGGGCTGGTCCTGGGGTGAAGAGTGAGCCTCAGTTCATCCAGTTAGGTAAGGTCACATGATCTACCATTTTCCCACTTGCTCTGCTTTGTTGTTTTGTCTTTTTTTTCCCCCATGTAGTCAAGCTGTTGTTGCAAGTCAAGTAGAAGCTAGAGTGTGATTTATGCAATGGGGCTATCTTTATTTAAAACACAGATAACTACAAATATGTAGCTATAAATCATTTCCCAAAGACACTAAGTCCTGAGAAATAGATTGTTAGGTGATTTTGTCATTGTGTGGACATCGTAGAGTACAGTTACATAAACTAAGACATCTGTGACATCACTAGGCACTGCAACCTTGTGGGAACGAGATTCTGCGTATCATTGACCAAGGTGTTCTATGTGGGTAATGAATGTAGACCTCTCACAACTAAAACAGCAAAGGGTATAATATAGCTATTTCAAAAACAGAGCTGTCAATATTTACTACCATCCTGACCCTGTCTTATGGAATTTTTATCTAATTAAGAAATGCTATTAATTAAGCATCCAGGAAACCTCAATGAAAAAGAGTCTTTCAACTTGTGGGATTTTACAACTGTGTGGGAAGGGAAATAAAACCCTTCCTTGCAACACTTAAGCCAGGTACTGAACATTTATAGCAATGTGAAGTCTGTGTTTGCATGTAAAGTCTTCAAAATTATAATTGGTTGTTATTACAAAGGGTATATTAAGATTTTAATTTGACATATTTATATGCCAATTTCTTTGATGGGTAAATGCAATTTCTGCTTAAGAAGTATTAGGTTAATGATAAAGAAACTGTGGCACAGAAGCCTCTGTGCCGACCATTCGCTACAGAAAATATATGCAGAATATACAAACTAACAGGTGATTAATAGTAAAATAAAAAATAACAAATACTACTGTTTCTGAAAAACAAGAGGAAATGTATGATCTTTAACCAATGACACTTAAATTCTTAAAGGTTAATAAGAAGTGCACAGTCTACTTTATAAACAATCTGAAGTTAATGTTGGAATATTTTATGCCACAGGTGAAATTGTGAACATAGGATCAGATAATACAAGTCTTCTTGCTTCACAAAGGCATACTGTCTTAATGTACTAACAATATTGTCATCCTAGAATTATGTCAGAATGAAAGTAAGAAACATTCAGCCCGGAATATGTGTGTATTCCACTGTGAAGACAAAGCTAGCTCCTAGAAGCTGGGCAATTCCAAAACTTCCATGATGTAACACAGTGAAGTATCTGGAACACTAGGTGTTGGATAAGGCTCAGTTCCATAGAAGCCATAAGAGTCCCAGGCACTGTGGACCACAGGCTGATGCATCTGAGCCTTAAAAAAGAGCTTTCCAGGTTATCCCCAGGCCAGCTGAAGAGAAGAAAGCTACATCCTATGGTAGAGCTTAAATGTTCCAGGCTTAGAAAGGTGTATGTTACTCTCACCAGGTGTGATTACACATTAGGTGATTGGGGCCACCATAGAAGGAGGTGACTGGATAGGGAGCCACCTTCCATCAAGTGTAAATTTAAATGCAAATTATGATATTCCCACTTAAAGCCTGCTCACTCATTCATATCCATGGGCTAGAATTTAATCATTTTTACCTTATCTTTTCAACTTAGCAACTTTGAAAATAATTATTATATTCATGTCCTTTTAGATAAAAAAGAATAGCTTCATTATTTAATCCACATACTACAAGAAATTGAAAAAGTGCTAAATGCATCTGATATAATGTTATAACACACATGCAGGGACAAATATAAGTTGATACACTCACTTTTATCTACTTTTGGGTAATGTCAATATCTATTTTTAAACACTGTTAGTTATATTGCTGTGAGCCTGTTGGCATTGTTTCTGCCTTTTCATCCTACCATTTTGGAAGACAAATTGGCAAAAGGGACTATGAGTAATTTTATTAAGATTTATATCAAAATATTTAAGAGTCAAATTGGTTTTCTTGGAATTATAAATGTGTTCCAGTTTCCCATATTTTAATATAGGCTCAGCTGCAAAGAGACAAAGCCTGAGATACTGAGTGGCCGTTTTAATTCATTAGTCACACCACACTTTTTTCTGTTAAGCCCATCTGGTCACTTGCATTGGAACCTCCCATGCCCGTTTCTATAAAATCTGAAGCTACCCAATTTAACCTTGCACAAACAGCCATGAAATCTATAAACCTAGTAGATACAAAGGATGAATTAAGAAGAAAAAGAATAGGCCTGCCTAGTGAACGTTGAGAGGCTGAAATGCTCTTAGGCCAACCAGAGATAAAAGGGTCTGGGACATGAAATAAAACTTTCAGACAACAAACAGTTGAAAGCAGGTGACTGCTTGGGAAAATGGAGCTTTTCAGCCTTGACCCTCTGTAGAATGGAATTAGGAGTTTTGTTCAAGGAAAAGGTGCATGTAGCACACACACACACACACACACATACACACACACACACACACACACACACACACACACGTGCGCTGGCACAGCAGGAAGAGGAATGTAGACATTTCACACAGAAAGAAGTGCTATGTTCCTAAGGCAGTCTCAATACACATTAAAAGCTCCTTATTTTTTCTACCAATCATCTTGTCAAGAGGCAGAATCATTTATTAAGCAAAAAGTAATATTCAAGTTAAGAAATGTTATACAAGGAGAATTAGTAGTTCGATAATTTTTCTAGGGAAAAAATATGCTTAGGAACTGAAAAAAAAAACGCTCCCATTTTAAAGCAGATTCTAGTCACAGAATTGCTGTATGTCTCTTTGATTTGGGCTTGAGGTGTCTCTCTATGGAGTGCCTGTGAGCCAGTCCTCCCTTGGCATGGCGCAAAGAATCTGCTTGTGAGTTATGGATTGTGGTTCTGGTTTATATACCTGAGCATCTAGCTCATGACCTGGTGTCCTGGTCACAGAGAACTTAGATAGACTGGCAGATGCCCTGAAGTTCTTATGTAATTTGCATACATGGCCCCCCTCTAGGACACCTTTGACCAGGAAGAGTGGTATGGTTATGTATGTCTCCAAGGGGACATGGAGGAGGCAATGGGACCAAAGATGTGACACCATAGAAGCATCTTCTTACACCCAGATCTTCAAGGGAAGGGGGTTCAGACAAGGGTCACTGGGCCACAGGTGCAGCTCGTTCACCCAGCTGTGGAGGGCTGTCTTTATTGGTACTTAGAAGTTTCCTGTAGGGCATTTAATTGCTCTGAGAGGAAAGAGTGATGGATTCCATAGTCTTGCCCCATCACTAAGAGGTTGTCAACTAATGTACATGCGCACAATCCACGGAGGGTGAATGGAGTCGGCAAAGTAGGCTGAACTGCCATGTCCCATACAAAGCTGGTCATAAGGAGGCAAGGGCATAGGATACACACCTGGATTGGCCATACTAAGATACTGGGAGGTAACAGAAGGACAGAGCTGCAGAGTTGACTCTGGGCTTACAGTGCCAAGTTATGAGAATCCAAATTGGAGTCTCTAGTACCCATGTAAAAGCCGGGCATGAGGGTATAGTTCCAAAATCCCAGCACTGGAGAGGCAGAGGAAAGCAGATGCCTATAGCTCGCTGGCAGCCAGCCTAGGTAAAATAGTGAGCACTGTAGTCAGTGAAAGATCTTGTCTCAAAAACAGAGGTGAAAAGCAATAGAGGAAAACATCCAGGGCTGAATTCTGGCCGCTATGTACATATGTGTGCGCGCGCGCGCGCACACACACACACACTCATTTGCCTATGCACACAAATTCATGCACACATACACACATATGTTCTTATAAAAACTGAAGTGTGTTCCTAGAAGGTAGGTCTGACTTTCTTATGACATGAAAAAGGACTAAGTCAACTGCACAACTCACCACTGTTCTCTTTGTTTCTAACGGGTTTAGGGCAAGAGGGAGTCGTCCCCTTTACCTGGTGCCAGCTGATGGCTATGCCTGAGACCAGTGGCTGGTTCCAATCCTGTGTTCATACACATGGCCCTGGTTAACTTAAATTGGTCACAAAACGGAAACAAAAGACGTGAGTCTGAGAAAGGAAGCAGTAGCAATGAGGGAGGCTGCTAGGAACGCAAGAGAGATAAACTGGAATAGGGAGAGAGAGTAATCAGAATATACTGTCCGTTATCAACAAAATTAGCCAATAAAAAGGGGAAAAATAAATATAAACCAACATAAAACTATAAAAATGCAGGATAGCAATGTGTTCTGTCAAATGACTTAATAATAGCAAGAAAGCACCAACCAGACGTTGTGTGGGATGAACATTAAAACGTCTGCCACTAGTGGGGACTCCGCTTATTAGGCAAGCCTTCTAGAGCAACAGCCTCGGCTTCCTACGAAGAGTCTACAGGAAGCTCTGTGGTGTCTGAACTAAGACCTTCAGGCTTCAGAGTCATCTCCGTAGGCTTAAGACAAATGTAAAATAAGGAAATTTTATTACCCATATATTTTATCAATTTTTAATTTTTGAATCAAAATGTCTAATGGAAAATATGAGTCTTTTGGCTATTCATAACATTTGATGATTCTTTTACATATTTAATATTCTTTTCTTATATCTAATGCAGGCCATCATTATTATTTTAAAAGAAGGATTATCCAGAGTTCTTGCAATGCTAATTTCTTACAATGTTTTAGTGGTCTCCCATCTTATAATTCTTTCTGAATGTAAGTTTAAATAAGACAGCTAATGATCCTGTAGAATAGTTGTGGGAAGGGAACAAGTACACTTTTTTTCAATATTTACTTACAGACGTAAAATTTCAATTCTAGCCCCCTGTCCACTCCCTGCCACACACATCACTTTTAAGACAAAGTTTCACTATGGGATTCTCTGTAGACGGGGCTCGTCTTGATCTCACAGAGGTCTATCTGCCTCGGCCTCAGCAGTGCTGGAAGTAAAGCTGTGTATCACTATGACTGACCCATTTTTAGCATTTTTGGAGCAAGTGTTTGAATGTTCCTACAGAAATGTGAGAATTTTTCCCATATTTACTTCTTCAATACCCCTCAAGTTAATGTCAATGAATGTTTATAAGAATGCATTAAATTATTCTGTATTTTAAGGTTATACTGGTATCTCTACTTAGTTTTGTCCTATGAAATCCACTCTAAACACCCATACAGAGTTTTCTGAAATAAAGAGACGGTGTGTATTTATCTTTAACTATAGTCTCATAGAAGTATGACATACTTATTTTGAATTGAAACAAAAACTCTTCCCTAAAAAAAAAAATCTCATGAACTTTCCCATGGTGGCTGAGGCAAAATGAAAAAACAGAATCATTGTCCAAATATGAATAAGATGAGACAAGAGCTGTGTGTACTGTGTGCACATGTAATATTGTCATGTTGAGTTTTTGACCGTCATTAATCAGGAGATGGCCTTTCAGATTCTCATGGAAACCCCGTGTCTCCCGAGGACCAAGTGAGCCTTGCTCAGCAGATCTCAGACGTGGTGAAGCAGCCGGCCTTCATCGCAGGCATCGGGGCCGCCTGCTGGGTCATACTCATGCTCTTCAGTATCTGGCTGTACCGACACCGCAAGAAGAGAAACGGGCTCACCAGCACGTACGCGGGCATCAGGAAAGGTGTGCCAGCCGTAGAACTTTTTATCGTCGCGAACGGATAGGACGCAATTTATGACACACAGACTTCACTAGATGGCTTTCGTGCATGCTAGTTCTCAGTGGCACTGTTGTTTCTCCGCACTGTCCACATAGGAGCCTGCTCATGCAGCAGGACGTCAAATTGAATTTGCTAGCCTGTTAGGACTCACTTCCTAGGTTTCTTCAAGGTCTAGATTTTGCCCGATTCTTTCAGGAAGGTATTTTATTTTATGCTCTGAGGGGAACCTGGAAGTCACTTGTCACAGGAATTAGAAACTCGAGCTTTAAATTCAAGATGATTGTTTGATGTTGTAGCTTCAGGGTTTTGTTTTGCTTTGTTTTGTTTTGTTTTAGTTTGGCTTTATGGGTGAGCATTTCCTGCCACTTACTCATTTAGAACGGTTGCCCATATTGGATAGGAATGTTGGAATGTTAGCTGTCTGAGATGCTTTAGGTAGCAAATTGAAGAGGTTTATTTGTCATTCCTAGTTTTAACATTGTGGAGTTGAATGTTTATGTATATTTAACTAATAATTTTTTTTTAATGCCTGCATGGGTTTAGAAAGAACTGTGTGCTTGCTGCAGCCTTGAGGATGGGCTACATATGCTGACAGCTACCCAGATAGCTTTGCAACACACCCTCAGGTCTTGGGAGCCCACTGATGTGTAACTGTGATTACCACCTCTCATTTTCCATGTATTCATTAACTCTGTCCTACAATGGGCCCACGATGAGTCACAGTGTTTAGTGGATGGATGACCGCTTGTTCTGCCCTAATTTATATTGCTCCTTTTCTGTTCTCAAAATTATTACGATTTGGATGGTAACGTGATTCACTCTAGGTATAGGGCCCATACTTCGCCCTGCTGTAAGAGATTTACAATGCTGCAAAGCAGATTTTTACAAAGATTGCTAGCAAGGATGTCCCTTGCCCACCCATTGCCTCCTTTTTCTACTTCTACAAACACTTTATACATGTCCTGGCAAAGTACTGTCTCTGACTAATTGTGTGGCTAAGTCAGTATTGTCAGTGCTTGGTGGAACTCAGATACCCCTATCCATTTAGACAGAATCCTAGGGCAGCAGTCTACACTGTGCTCTTGTTTACTAGAGATCTTGATGAAACAATTGAGCCAGATTGTCATCAGTCCCGTGAAAAGGAATCCTGGACTGGCTCCACAACCTCCTCTCCATATGCAAATGTCCCCGGGCATTGTCATCAGTACTTTTTTTTTTCCCTCAGACATGTGTTCTGTCAGTGCCCCTGCCTGTGAAGTAGCAAAAAGGGGCTTAGGGCCACCGCAAGGACAGTTCATCATCTGATTATGTATTCAAAGGGAATAACACACACGTGTTGACAATCTGAATCTATGACAAGGGGCTCAGGGGAGGTGGGTGGGTGAGGAAGGAGCAAGGTCCCCTTGCAGTCTGTCTTTGAAATCTAATTTGAGATGGGCCACATGATTAGGTAATATTTAAATGAGGAGTTCCTTTTATTTTCTGGTTGAAGGACCTCCATCAACAGCCTGATTGGGTAAGCATCCAGTTTGTGAACTCTAGCATGTCCCATCAAAGTGAAGTGTCTTAGCCATGTAATCGGAGCAGGTGAATGCTCATTATGGTCCTCAGATCTGAAGATGAGTCACCACACCCCTCCCCCCTTGCTCTCCAAAGCATCCCTTTCCTTCACTGATGTCCTTTGGGCATGCCAGTAAGCACCTGCGTGCGTTCCGCAGTCCTACCCAACTCATACCGCTGTCTTTTCAGTTAGCCTCTGTTGAAGCAGAAGTCGTGGGACAGAATTACAAGTGTAATTTGACAAGCCCTTGATTCTGCTTTCCTCACTGCACTTCACTGTGGGTGAGATGGGAGAGAATGCAGAACTCCCATCTCCCTCCATCCACACAGATCCCCAACATCAGGGAGCACACTGAGGGTTAACTGTTAGTGGAAGATTCGAGAATGAAGTTGGGGTTCAGCGGGTAAAAATTCCATTTAATCCTGGCCTTTCCTTGTTTTTCCTTTAGCTTCACAAATTAGAGTTAGTAGAATTAACCACACCTGCCTTTTCTGTTTCCCCCATGGTGTCCTTGTAATCACAAATTAATGTTCAGGCCTCCATTCTTGCTTGCATAGCTTTAGTTTCAAATGCACCTCTTTTTTTTTTTTTTTTTTTTTTTTTTTTTTTTTTTTTTTAATGTGGCTAAATTATATTGACTTTGAAAAGATCTGAGTGAAAAGGCACAATAGAATTCTTAAAGTGGGCCTGCTGTGCTGCATCTGAAGGCCAGTGGGTAAATTGAGTGTGCACTGAGGATTCTGTTCTTCTCCCTAGTATGGTAGTGTTGAGTGCCTTGGAAAGAACTGAAGATGTTACAGGCTTCCAGCATGGTCCTGTCAAAGCTCCCATCCTAACATCAATTTCCTGTTGACGGGTGAATAAAAAACACAGCTTAGCATTTTTGATACATGATAAACAGTCAGCATTCCAGTTTATTTCCTCTAAAGATTTGTTGAAAGCAAGCTTTAATCAGGAAGGAAGGACTGGGATTTCTCTGCTTTCTTTATTAGGGCGACTTGTACTTTAAATTGAAGGGAAGAGATTGGAAAAAATCATTCAGTCTCCTCCCTCTATGAAATGACATGGAAATTGCTATGCTGCTAGCCTACAGCCAGCAACGGGAGATGATGGGGAGAGTGGGGGAGGCCAGGCAGTGACTTTTGAGGTCTGCAGTTCAATTTCAGGCATTATTGATTAGATTAAGATTTATAACTGCAGAGAGAGTGAAGGTTCTCAGAGGGGTCTTATTGTTCTTTTGTTTAGCTACTAGGATGGCATTAAAAAAAAAAAAAAAAAAAAAACAGGTTCTGTCTGCACCTAGAAAGCCTCGAAATGCAAAAGATGGCAGAGAAATTGGAGTTTTAGCTCCACAACTTTTCCTATTCCTTCACAAATGTCTAGGATGATAACAGAACAAACAAACGTGTTACTCTGTTTCAGTGGGTCCGAACATTTCTTATCAGTAAAACAGTATGATTTTTATGATTCTCCCTCCCTCCCTTCTCCCACCCCCCCACCTCTCCCCACCTTCCTCCCTCTCTCCCTTCCAGTAATGAACATTTCAGTGTACCTATTATTCCTCTTAATAAGCATTTACTTTCAGATGTCTAGATAAGGTTCCAGCACAACCCTGGTAATACCTGCTTAAGAATCCATCTCCCAGTGTTTGGAAATGATTAATAGCAGAGGATTCCTGTTTGTACTAAAGCTGTGGGCAGACTCTGTATTCCTAAATGCAAGGTCATTCTTAGGCTAACCCAGACAGGCCCCCTCCTGAGAGTAGAATGCCAGACACTACAGAATGGTGCCTGTAGAGGCAAGAGCCTTCTTTTTGTTTTGTTTTGTTTTGTTTTTTTAGACTTCAGGTTTGTGCTGTTCATATATCAGAGTGTCAGACCTACTGGCTTGGTTATTTACATTTGTTTTATGTTCAGCTGTCTGCTTGATTTATACTAATGTGATATGTTCCCCTTCTCTCTTCAGCTTAATAACTAGTTTCTATTTTGTTTTGATTTTTCAGTCCCGTCCTTTACCTTCACACCAACAGGTACCTATTTGCACTTACCCTCTTCCTTCCGTCCATTAGTTTGGCATGTGTGGTGCTAGTGTGCTTCTGGTTTTAACGCCTTCTGCAAGGTCACATGGGGGAAGACTTATATAGGAGAGTGTGATATTTCTTTCACTCTTGCCAGGCATGCGTTTGAAGTATAAACGGCTGATGTTGTTTTCCATCTCCTTAATGCAGTTAGATGCTCTGCTGCCACTTAGACATCCCTGCATGTGTCCCCGTTAAACAAGCCCACCACTCTTTGTACCCTCAGCATGATTTAACCTGCTAATCACCTTACTGATGAGTTCACACAAAGCAGTGCACTTTCCTCCCCTTGACTTCAACTTTCAAGTTTTCCAACAACAGAATAATTTCTCTCCCTTGTAATTCGCTGTCCGTAGAATTAATATTCTCAGAGGAACCTCAAAGTCTCCATTCCACATGAGAGATAAAACTTCACTTCCCACAAGTCAGAGTCTGCATCTAGACTGGGTCCTCCACTCACGTCACCTTCAGTCCAAGTGTCCCTGTTTCCATGTGTCTTCACTTTTAATCCAGTTATTGGGATCGCTGGGCTCAGTTATCTCTCCCCAACAGACTTCCAGTTTAGAGTTTTTCTAAGGAGCAGAAACTTGGCAGCTTTTAAAAACACATTTCTTCTTAGAAAATGTGTCTCTATTTACAGTAAAGCTAATCTTCTTAACTCTTCGCCTAAGTATTTATAAATCTGGTTTTCCTGTTCTGGCCAAAATAAAACATATTAATCCTTAAAAGCCTTTAAAATATGTTTTCATTCATGTCTGATGGAGATATAATTTCTGATAGAAATATAATGTGAAAGGGGTTTTCCCAAGCCACGTATGAAATAGGTTACATTAATTGTCACAGCACGGCATAAGTCTTAATATGGAAAGTGTGGAAAGAGGGTTAATTTGAGCATGTGCCTTTGCTTTACTTCTGTGCCTTCTTCTGGGAAGACAGTCTAGCAGGGGTTCTCTCCCTCTGGATGTAAATGTATACATACAGAAATCATAGAAATATGTCATCTAGTGAGGAAGTCGAAACACATCCATTGGAACGCTATGCTAGTGGGCACATACAGATGAGTTGCGCTTAGGAACAGTGTACTGAGGTCTTAATGCTGCTTTTTGTGATCATACTGAGACACTAAGAAATTAAAACTGATACACAGTTTGTCTAAAAACCATCTTCTAAAATATTCCTAGATGGAGCAAAGTTCTGTCACATCTTACAGTGTTTTTTACAAAGTTTCTAGGTGGGAAGGGAGATTGAATGACATTTCAGAAAGATGATCATGAATGTAATGGATTCTGCTATGTAAATATATCTATTAATTGTTCTTTCTTTTTTCTTGTAATATTCTAGTAACTTATCAAAGAGGAGGCGAAGCTGTCAGCAGTGGAGGGAGGTAATTATCCTGCTTGATTTTTAGATCTAAAGGGCTATTCCAATTATTTCTTAACGTTGACATTGCTTCTTTTATTAAAAGGTTAAACTTCCATGTGAAATGTGTTCAGATACTTTGAAGAGATCTCTCTGGTCACCTGTATACTTTAAACTAGGGGATTTACAGTCACAGATATGAATGGTTGCATTTTTAGTCCTTGACCACGAGAGGGCAGAATATACTCAAGAAAAGCAGACTTGCTGATTTAGCAGATGATTAAAAGGAGTTAAAGTGATTAAGCTGTGGCACTTACGAAGATTAAGAAATATAGCTGGTTAACAGACACTATCAAAGGAAGGTGTTTGCTTGAAAACCTGCTGAAAGCAGCAGTTGCTCAGAAGTTGTGGGTAATGTTTGTTCTTGGGAGGAATTTAGCATAATGCACATCTTCCTATGGAGGGAAATACATTTGAAGGAAGAAATCGAAGTAGCTTGTTAACAAAGAGATTTTTCACCTCTAATTAAAATGAACCTCAATCCCACATTTATGGTTTTTTTTTTTTTTTTTGGTGATTATTATTCAGCGAATTATAACGTATTCACAGAGAAATCACAGATTGAGGTGGCAGAAAGCTTAAAGGGGCTGAAACAGGGTAGAAGTCACAAGAGACAGGCTTAAGGATTTTCCACAATAAGGTGATTTTGTTTCCACCCTCCAAAAAAAAAAGCAGTAACATCAAGGTGATGAAAAAAGGAAAAGGAAAATAAAAACCCTTCCAACAACAACAACAAAAAAACCTATTTTATAATTCAAATTTGTGTAACTTGCTGAGTGCCTTTCTGCATATAGCTGAATAATGTGTTTAACTACCAGACAATGAAAAATGAATATAGTGTTATTCCTGAATCTGAGGCGCATCTGATAGGAACATTACTGAACTTGCTGTGCAACAAAGAGTGATTTGAAAGGAGGTGGTTGCCTCCCTCTAGTCAACGCTTTGCAAATGTGGCAATAAACACTAATCTCTTCTGTGCTGGATAAGATTAACTTCTTGTTTTCATACCTGTGTAACAAAGCCAGCCTCCAAAACACTCCCAAAGCTAGGAAGTCTGCATAAAAAAATAAATCCCCTAGATTCAACAATTAAACCACAGCATGTGTTTGTGTCCCAGGGAATTCCATCTAAGCCACAGCCCAGGCGTTCATGAATGAGCCTCTGGCATCAGAGCATTTCCTCCTAGGCAAATCTGGAATGCCTGATTATTTAGCCACCACCTTTTGTGTACATACTTAAGACTGTCGACTTCAGTGTTTCTTGGCAGTAGCCTCTGTGCATGGACATGCGTGCACGTGCTCGCACACATGCATAGAAATAAAATGTGAACTTCCTGTGTTTGCTAAGGCATTTATACAACCTATAGAAACAAAATTATCATCTGGGAAACAATGGCAGAAATGCATAAGTAGCATTAAATGGTTCTGTTGTGAATGAAGAATTGCAAAGTCCCTAAACTCTTTGTTTGAAATTTTACTAGCAATGAAGACATAACTGTTTAAATTTAAGAGCAGTGATGTGGATTTATTTCCAATACTCAGTAGAAACCCTTTTCCCCAGTGTAATGATTAAAGGCACCGGAATGCTGGAAAGGCAACAGTTAAATAACAATTTCAGAGTTACAGCTCAGGATGTTTGTTGTTTTGTCTTTTCACAATTTTAAACATATTGATTCATTAACTAGAATAAATTTCTACAATGTAGCAGCCACTTTATAAAATCCCCACCCTGGATTTTACAATCTAGTCAGAAAGACAAGATGAATAATAAAGAAGATGGAGGCTTTAAAAAGTCTGCTATATTATACAACTGCTAATCAATTGGGGGAAAGTAAAACAGAATAAGAAAACCAGGTCACTCATAGGAAGGATAGCAGGCTACCAAGAAGAGACTTGATACCCTATGAGCATATACAGGGGGAGGAGGTCCCCCTCAGTCACAGTCATAGGGGAGGGGAATAAGGGGAAAATGGGAGGGAGGAGGGAGGGAGGAATGGGAGGATAGTGAAGGAATGGGATAACAGTTGAAATGTAATACGAATAAATTAATAAAATATATTAAAAAAAAGAAAAAGAAAAGAAAACCAGGTCAGAGGGAAGAGGCTTCATCCCTGGCCATGGGATGGCTGTGGTATGTGTGTGTCTGTGTGTGTATGTATATGTGTGTGTGTCCGTGCCTGTGTATGCACAGGTGTGCAGGATGTTCAGAAAGCAGGGCTGGAGGCTGTTTTCCAGTCCTGCAGATAGGCACTGAGCTCACTGCTATCAGGCAGGCTTTGGTGGTGACCCAGGCAGCTATGGCTGGAAACAAAGCCTCGGGGGGGGGGGGGGGGGCGGTCCAGCTGCAAATCCTCCAGGGAGGAGGGGAGCTCTTCCTTCCCCAGAATAAATGACAAGTCTCAGATAGTCATGGTGGAGGAATAGGGTGAGAGAGCTTTTATTTGGTGAATTGGGGACATTATAGGCCTTCGGCAGTAGGAGGGGCTTGGGGGAATGAATGTATTTGATTCGCTGAGGCTAGGATACTTCATTTACAGAGAGTAGCACCATCCTATCATAAGAAGGAGAACACAGCCCTTAATTACCCTATGGGCAGGGATGGGTGGGAGAACTCCAGATATAGAGAAAGGTCATTGGTTGAAAGCTAAAGCACTAAGACATCTCATTACCATAGGGCATTGGGGGTATTTCCAGAAATTCCCAGGTACACACTGAACAGGCTTCTTATTGGGAGGGGGTTGGTCCTGTAATCTCCCAGAGAGCTATGTGACATGCCTTAGAGGACCTGGGGGTTTCCCCAGACCAGGTGGAGAGGAGGGAACCCAGCTGAGGAAGGGAGTCTATGATTTTAGCACTGAGCTCACGGGCTATCTGGTAATGCCAGACTTCAACCTTAACAGCAGGGTCCAACACAGGTGTGTGTGTGTGTGTGTGTGTGTGTGTGTGTGTGTGTGTGTGTGTGTGTGTGTGTGTGTTTGTATAATTTTGTCTTAGTGGGACAGAAAATACATACTACATCAAACTTCTGTGCTGAGTTCTCTTTGTCCATTCCTTCAACCCTGGTTTTCTTCATACACCACAGATTCTGGGTCCTCAATGAACCTGGCACATCAGTAGGTTAATGATGCCTCAGCCAAAATCCTCTAGCCAGATGTTTTCACCTCCTGCATCCTTGGGTGCACTTGTTGAGCATCTCTTAGCTTTTTCACAGTCTCAAGTGTTATTTGTCCACAAACCCTAGTGTTCCCTTGCCTACTGTGGGAGACTACACTGGCTGTCTCAACTGCATCTGGTTTGATTAAAATTATTCTTGCTGGTTCTCTGCCAGATTAAGTGAGAATGATCCTCGCAATGTGAATTAATCATGTCTACACGGCTGAAGAAACTGGTATCAGTAGGCCCCTGGGTCCAAGTACAATAAATCAACCCTGCAGAATCACATATTACCATATTATCTAACCCATGTCACATTGCCTCCTGTGTATACTAGATCATGACATTGCATACAGTTTATTAAGACTAATCTAAAGATGCCTTTCTGCCTACCATCACTTGTTAGTTTATCAGTCTCACTTTTTTGTTTTTGTTTTTAACTTTAGTTTTTCAGGACAGGGTTTCTCTGCGTAGCTTTGGCTATCCTGGACTCGATATGTAGACTAGGCTGGCCTTGAACTCACAGAGATCTGCCTGCCTCTTCCTCCTTTTATGCTGGGATTAAAGGCGTGGGCCACTGTGCCCAGCTATCAATCTCACTTTGGGCAGCTTCTAGTGAAATATGTTCCATGGAACTATTTTAATTAAGCATGAAGTAAATCAACCATCTTTAAAAAAAAAAAAAAATTCAGGTGTCACTAAATTGTAGCTTTTAGACAAAATGTGCTGGAGAGATGGGTCAGTGGTTAAGAACATCTCTTGCAGCAGGTTTGTGTTCACAGCATTCACACCAGTTGGTGTATAGCTGTTTGTAGCTCTAGCTCCAGGGTCTCAGACACATCTTCTGGATGCACATACTCACACAGAGATACAAGCATACACGTGTGACTATAAAGTAAAACATTTTTAAATGCATTTTCCCCATGCTGTCCTTGTCTGCTTCTTAGTGACAGAACTCAGTGGTTACAAAAGAAACTATAGAGCATAAAAAGCCTTCAGTGGTTACTGCTTAGACTTTGACAGAAAAATCTCACTAACCCTTGGTGTATGTGACTATACCATAGAATGTGAAATCCAGGCCTATAGTGAGTACACAGGTCATGATGAATCTATGAATTGTATGTGGGTATACATATTGGGGGAGCATGTTTGTACACATGTATCCCTTGTGGAAGCCAAAGGTGTCCTTCCTCAGGATTTGTCTATTTTGGATTTTGAGTCCTTTCCCTAAGCTCACCATTTAGACTCTGGGGTGGGCATGGCCTGTGGGCCCCAGGGAGCCAGCTATCCCCACCTCCCCAGAGCTGGGATAACCATTGTCCACACCCAGCGTTTTACACAGGTTTCTGGGCATTGAACCTGGGCATACAACACCTTACTGACTGATACCTCTTCCCAGCCCAATAAATGAATTTTTATTACGCAGTCAAGCTAATTTATTGTCTGACATCAGTAAATTCAGTGATTGTACTTCAACAATGTCGCTGGTGTCCTAACGAAAGGATGAATGACTTGATAGACAAATGAATGCCAAAGGCCCTCGTTTTGTCTTTGTTTTAAAGGTTTATTTGGGGGCTGTATTTTTTTTCTTTCCATTTTATAAAAGAAAAGGCTGTGTGAAAATCTTAGAGTTTCTCGTGTTGTAGATTTGGTTAGCCCTTAGAGAAGAGTAAGCATCATGGTTCTACAAAGAGACCTGCTCCCAACACCCAAAGAACAAAGAGTGTGTGGTAATCTTGGCAGAGCATGGTCATATTAAACGGCTCTTCTTGCTCATTTGTTTCTCATGCCTCAAACATTCCAGTTGCCTCTTCCAAGAAAACCTACTAAAATTCCCAACCACAGCAAGAACCAGGAAAACCTAGGGGAACGTGAGGGGAGGGCGTGTGAAGGTCAGCCTTGCCTGGTAAAGACTGCCAACACCACATTTCCAGTCGCAGGAGAACAGACAGAAGTGGATTAAACCCACATCTTGCTTCTTTGAAAAACACTGACAAGTCTTAGATGTATCCTAGGGCTTTGAAACTCATTCACCCAGCCAGTGGGGAGAGGACACAGCCGATAGGTTGGCAGGCTTCACTGCTGGGATTCCGCATAATTTTTCCACAGCTCCTAGACTCTGTGGCATTTATGTTGTGGTTTATCAATTCGAGTGAGTGTTCTTAGAGTGAGAGATAGGAATATCTGAAGTAATGGAAAAGGAAGAACTGAAGGGAATTGGCATGTAATTTTAGAGAGCACATTTGGGGTGTTATTGTTTGTCTGTTTTTGTTTGTTGGTCATGACTCAAATCCTCTTAGTATATGAATATATGCAATCAAGCAAAGTGATTTTTTTTTAACATGCTTAAGCCAGTAGCTGCTATATGCTTTGCTTCTGCTAGGCAGACAAACTTATACATCAGACCAATAAACTTAAATGTGTAAACATAGCCCTCAGAAGTGTTAGTTGCAAAAGGCAGTGACACTCTTATGAGAGTGGCTGTGCCCGCCCTTGCTTTTACCAAGACCTCTGTAATACACACCTGGCCCTTTAAGCTTCATCGGGAGACAATAGTCATGTCTTACCTCCTCCCTGAAAATAATTGTCATTCCAAACTCAAGTCTAAACAGAAGCCTGAGGTGTGAGTGTTGATCTTCCTTCCTGCTGGAAATCACCCATCTCTATGAGAAGCTCTCTAAGCTTCTGATGATATCAAAGCACTCACTGTAAACGTGTCTTTTCAGAGGGAATCACAGTAGCATAAAAACACTGTCTGTTCCTTTTGAAACAGTTGAGTCAGTCTGGGAATTTTCCACTTGACTTATATACTTCATGCATACCATAGCATCTCTGCGGTGCCAAGTACAGGAGTTTAATTCTTAATAATTTCAACAGAGATAACACTCCAGGTTTAAGTTTAGAGGAAATAAAATAAGAACTCTGAAGATGACTCGATGCAGATTTTCTGTAACTAACATCTATTTCAAACCACAAATATCCATGCCCCAGCTCATGTTTAAATGTGTAAAAATCCAACAGTCCAGCAACATTGCTCTTCAAAGTATGTTTTTTACCAACACTTTTGATAATTAAAGAGCCCAATTTTAACAGCTTTCTCAAGACCAAAGAACATTTTTTTTCCATTCTTCCCGTTACTGAGGGTTTGAGATCAGGGAATCCCCAGGAGTTTCTGTATTTGCTTATCACACAGGACATCAGGGTGTGGACACTGGGGGCCATTGCTCATGTCTGCGTCTGTGCACACAAGGCCTCTCTCACATGTCCCAGGTTTTTTTCTTTTTCTTTTTTTCTTCTGAAAAAAATTGGGTGATAGCAGTCAAACCCCATAAAATTGGGATGATTAAATGGATGCCAACATTTAGAGGACTCAGAACAATGAGTGCCTTACACATTCTAGGCAGGGAATAAATGCTCATTTTAACTGAGCACGTCTGCATTCCCCTATGGGCACAGCTCTAAGAATTATCAGTCCATACTCTCCATCTGACATGAATCAGCCCTCAGAGAGCCATCATTTGCATAACAAGTTACATACCGTTAACTACATATATGACCAGATGAAAACAAGCCTTAGAGAGGAAAGCATGCAGTCCCGTGCCTCCCTGCTATGTGAGAAGTGTGGTTGTCGTGCTATGACAATGAAAACAAAATTGTGGAAGAGCCTACGGGGCCAGTCTGTACTGTTGTGGGTTGCATAACACATCTCATGCCCTTTCGTCTCCTGCGCTGAGTTGGCAAGTGCAGTCAGTGTTGAAAAGCAGGTGGACTGCAGCTTGCTTCCCTGGCACCAGCAGTCTACGTCGTCCATTAATTACCGCACAGGTACTCTGCCTCCACAAAATGAAAGGGTATTAGCATTAGCGGGGGTGTTGGGGGCTTGGGGGCGGTGGCACACTAATATTCCTTTTAGTCAACATCTTTGTTTCATCAGACTTCGTTCATTAGCTTTCCACTATGTAGGACTTGGGACATTGTTACATCATCTCCATGAGCTGACATGCTTACAGAACAGCATACTGACTCATTTATATACCACTGTTTGAGAAGCCATAGAGCCACACACTCTTTCTAAAAGCAGTAGGACTCTGAAGAGAAATATGAAAGTATACTCTATAAGAAAGATCTGTTTGCAGGGCACAGTGGTGCACACCTGTAATGCCAGTACTCACCTGTAATGCCAGTACTCGCGGTGGCAGAGGCAGGCGGATCACTGTGAGTTCAAGACCAGCCTGGTCCACAAAGCGAGGCCAGGATGGCCAAGGCTACAAAGAGAAACCTTGTCTCAAAAAACAAACATACAAAAGGTCTATTTTCTTTTTCTTTTTTTAAGTAAATAAGCATGTTGTATTTTATAATAAAGCAATTATAATGGGTCAACACTGAGGTTAGGCAAGTGATCAATCCTACAAGACTCAAAATTGTAGAGTGATAGTTTGAGATTCTATATTTGATTCTAATTACCATGGTAAAAATGGTGTGAAACACGGCAGACACTGAAGATTTGAACTCTGAAACCCAAATTTCAGACTTATAGATCTGTCCCCAGAGATACCTTCTGGCCCATTACACTACAATTACCTGACTACAAAATAAAGTGCACCATAGTATCATTCAGTGTACCTCACCAAATTATGGCCAGATTAACCAAAGCAAATGTTTACTGGAATTCTGAGCAAGAATTGTCTTCTATTCCTACAACACTCGCTTTTCTTTATTGTTTTCCTTTAGGCCAGGACTTCTCAACATTAGTGAACCTGCAACACAGCCATGGCTGGCAGACACGTGGCCCAACACAGGCAACAATCACAATGACTGCTCCATCAACTGCTGCACAGCGGGCAATGGCAACAGTGACAGCAACCTGACCACCTACAGTCGCCCAGGTTAGGAACACAGCTAGAGCTGAAAATATGTCAGCCTCTTATAAGGAATTAGCCAGAAAAAGCCATGTGGCCTTCCTCAGTGAGAAGGAAACTGGTCAACAGTTTGGGAAAAGCATAAATATGTAATAAACTAGCCTGGTCAAATATTTTCTCTAACCCTGAACAGAACATACCAATTCTAGAATAAAGGAAAATGAAATTATGAAAAAGTAAGAGTCTTTACAATTCTAATGTTTATGATTACTTGAAGGCCAATGAACTTGTAAAGAAAACCAGATTTTTCAGTGGCAAAAACAAAAATAATCACTTCTTGATGAAAATGACCCTAATTTGTAGATCAAAATTTACAATAGAGCCAGACGTGGTGGCACACGCCTTTATTCCCAGCATTCAGGAGGTAGAGGCAGGCAGATCGCTGTGAGTTCGAGGCCAGCCTGATCTACAAAGTGAGTCCAGGACAGCCAAGGCTATACAGAGAGATTCTATCTCAAATAACAAGAAACAAAAACAAAAACAAAATTTACAATAGAAAAACAAATCTTAAGGCTCCAAAGATACTTACAATGTACATCCACATAAGTACCCACAAAAGCAGTGTCTGCCTGCTTTTATTGTGTGTTGTATAAATTTCATCTAAAGCACCAGAATAGAATATGGAATTTGTAAGATACAGAAAGAAAGTTAAAATTGTTTCTTAAGAAAACAAAAGAAGGGGCTGGAGAGATAGCTCAGTGATTAAGAGCACTGCCTGCTCTTCCAAAGGTCCTGAGTTCAATTCCCAGCAAGTACATGGTGGCTCACGACCATCTATAATGTAATCTGATGCCTTCTTCTAGCCTACAGGTGTACATGCAGACAAAACACTGTACATAATGATAAATAAATCTTTTTAAAAAAGAAAGAAAAAGAAAAACAAAAGAAGAAAGTTCCAATATTCACAAATTTTGAAACTAAAATAATCATAAAGCACCAAAAGATGTTACTGTGGAAGTAGAAAATTGCATAGACTTAAGGAAGTGAGACAGAGAAGGTGGGCTGTAGATGAATATGTTATATATTGTGAGAAAAATCAAACAGCAATATCTGTAACTGTCCTTAAAAATAATCCTAGGTCCCATTCACTAACAGTAAATGTTACTTTTCCTTGTGACAAGTCTGTGTCCTCCAGAGCTCCATGCTCAAATAGTCTGGACAGATAGCCCCACAACCCTAAGTAAAAGACAGTGTTGACAGCAACAGGAAAACAGAACCGCTGACAGCCCTGTAAAGTAATATTCAGATGTAGGCTGTCCAATAGGAGAGCCACAGATGGCTTTTATAATTCAAATCGATTGAGTGTTTCCTCATGCATACAAGCCACATTTGAAGGGCTTTATCGTGAAATATGAGCAGTGTCTGCTGTACTGCCAAGGTAGGGTAAGAAGGTGCCAAGATTAGAAACAAGCTATTTCATAAAACTCATATAGAAAGATTGCCGGAGCAAGATGAGCTTCCCAAAACCATATTGCTTTTGTTGTATTTCTTACTCCACTATTAAGCAGAACCTAATACCTAGAAATTAAAGATGGAATGACTACAAGCCAGATCAACTGAACATCGGTGCTCCATGGTGTATGACAGAAGTGCAGAGTGGTTGGATTTAGTAGCATAGGGAAATTGCAAGCTCTTAAGATTATGTTCCTGGTTGCCTTGTAAGTAGCAAGCACGTTAACTTATCACTTTTAAAGACGTCCTATTGAAAGGTAATTATCGAAGAAAAACCTGTTAGTGTTGGTGCCACTTTTGAGCAACATGAATAAAATAATGTTATTCCTCCATGGTAACTTTTCAATTTAAAATGTTTTAGCTTAAAGTATAATTTTAGTTTTTCCTGCTGTTTTAATACTTTAAACGGCAGGCTTTAAATATGTCTGTGTGTATATTATTTGCTTCTTAATTATCTCAATGAAGGTAGAATTAGCATGAAAATGAGATCTTAGAAATATTAGATATTATTTCTGTCTTTATTTGATTAAATGACCCTGTCCACCATGATTCATTTTGTCATCATTATTGTCATTTTAGACTTCATGAGGTGTCATTATGAAACCACGAACAATGGTTATGTAGCATCTTTTCTGATAATGATTATCCTATATGTCCAAATAATGAACTAATAAAATCCTCCTGAGAACTATTTATTATAATTTCCCCCTATTCCTCTTAGCTCTGAATAGAAGCATTTTATAAAACATCGAAATATCACGTCTTTGATATGAAGTTAGAAGCTGTATTCACCTATACTCTGAGTCCTCAACTTATTTGCTTAGTTCTCTCATTTCAGTAGCTAACTAGTAGTTTGAACTAGGTTAGTAAACAGAGACCAGGAAATGTGAAGGTTCCACAAGCAGATCTATATGTGTATTGCTGTAGTGGAATTCCTATTGCTGGAGTGAAGGAAAGCTATTTTAAACTGGATTGTAAATAACACTAAAAAGAGGTTCAAAAATATCTGGTTCTCATATAAAAATGTATGAATATTCTTATTTCCTCAAATTTTTGGTTTCCTCTGAATGCCCATGTGAATATTTCATTCCTTCTGTTCATCTTAGGCACACATGCCCTTCATAGACCAGTTTCATTGTAACTCAGAAAGCTTAGAACAAAACTTAAAGACGAATAACCATGCAGAATGACTTTTTCCTTTTCCTCTTCGTTGCACGTAGCTGATTGTATAGCAAATTATAACAACCAACTGGATAACAAACAAACAAATCTGATGCTCCCTGAGTCAACTGTTTATGGTGATGTGGACCTTAGTAACAAAATCAATGAGATGAAAACCTTCAATAGCCCAAATCTGAAGGACGGGCGTTTTGTCAATCCATCAGGGCAGCCCACTCCCTACGCCACTACGCAGCTCATCCAGGCAAACCTCAGCAACAACATGAACAACGGTGGCGCAGACTCCAGCGAGAAGCACTGGAAGCCTCCGGGTCAGCAGAAACAGGAAGTGGCACCAATTCAGTATAACATCATGGAGCAAAACAAGCTGAACAAAGGTGAGTGGGTTTGCACTTGCTCCCTCCCCGTTCTGTAGTGACCCGGTTACCCCCAGCCCTAACTGTGGAAGCTGGTCTCTGACTACCCAAGTCACATCCATCCTTTGATTACTGAAAGTATTCTTGTTTCTTTGCCTTCAAGATTTCCAGTGTCGAAGAGTTAATTAGCACAACAATAACCTTGGAAAATTGATTTTATAATAATATATAAGTATTTTCAAATGGTTTTGAGATTAATTTAAATTTAATAGTAAGTGAGGGATTGCCTGGGACATGCAATCTTTTATTCATAAGGCAAATGTACAGCTATCACAATACCTCACATTCTCAATAAATAGACTATTCCATCCTTTCCACTTGAGGATGGAAGATAATTGCTTCTACATGGTCATATAAACGAATGGCATTTTTATATCAAACTGAAGAAAAATAATTAAATTAAACTCGAACTGGAGAAGTGGTTCAATTTCTTGTATCACCTCATGTGGTTACTCTGACTGCTATAGTGTATAATTCTAGGACCTAAATTTCTGCGGTTGACCTGATTGAAGTCTGTCAGTATAGAACCTAAAATAAATTGAGTTTCATATTAACTTGAAGCTGCAGAATGGTATTGTATGGCCTGAGGGGAATGTCTCTGTATTGTAATGGGTGGGTTGAAAGGGACAGGTATTTGATTTTTCTGCAGTTCTTCGGGCTGTAATAAAGTGATTTGCAAAGTTATATACCTCTAGGAAAAGCAAGACTGCTCTAATTTGAATAGATGGGACAATGTTGTCAAGTACACAGGTAGAGGATACATTTTACTTCAAGTAATTAGAGACAAAGCTTTAGTTTCTTGAGACAACTCGAGATTACCAAGGGATAATTTAAGCATCTCACTTGATTAAGCCCATGCTGTATGTTTTAATTTCATAATAAAGTCATCTACCCTTTCCCCAAGTTTAAGGAAGCACTTGATTGATATAATAACCCAATTTTAATGAAATTCATTAAGACTCCTACTTAAGTTGATGACAAAAACTGACAAAGAAGGATGGGAGAATTTCTATAGTCTTGAAGTTCACTGTGGTCGTTCAAGCTCTTGTCACATTATTCTACCACATTATGTACTCGCACATAATATGAATGTGCCTTGGAAAGGTCTGGAAGTGCTGTGTATAAATAGTTTAGAACATGTGTTCATTTATACTGCTTGGATGCAGACTGACTATGTGATAAAGACTCTGGAATACAAACAGGTGGGCAGGTTAGCATTGCCGCGTACCACTGGCAGGCTTACCTTTTGTATTTATTTTCACCTCTGCCCAAGTAAACAGAAGCATTTCTGGGGCAGATTAAGATATTGTGTTTTTGGGCTGGAGAGATGGCTCAGTGGTTAAGAGCACCACCTGCCCTTCCAAAGGTCCTGAGTTCAATTCCCAGCAACCACATGGTGGTGCACAACCATCTGTAATGTGATGTGATGCCCTCTTCTGGCCTGTGGGTGCACATGCAGGCAGGAACACTGTATACATACTAATAAATAAATCTTGTTCAAAAAGATATTATATTTTCTTATTGGAGATGTATTTTTACTAGATACGATGTTGCTGGAAAGTTTCAGTGTTGTTACTATATAGAGTTAAATAGGTAGATAATCTACTAAATATGTTACCATATGAAACTAGACTGTAAAGCACAGCCTTGGTGTGTGCTTAAGCACAGAGAGCCTAAGAGACCATAAACCAAGGTCTTGGTCTAAAATACCTTTACGAGAAAGAGAGACAGAGGAGAGAGAGAGTACTATTTTGGTCATTCAACTGAATCCAAGTCCTAATGCATATGAAACCAACACTGTACTATAAATTTGTGCCCACATGTTATTATATTTAAAAATACATACATTTGCCTATGTGTATGTATTTCAACTAGAAGTGTTAATCTGGAGAGAAAAACAAGAGGAAACCAGGAGAGCAAATTATCCAGCTGGCTTCTTCAGTTACTCAGAAATATAAACCAAACAAGTGTGAAATAACTAAGAAGAAATAAACTTTATTTTCTATCTGAAATGTCTAGATTATCGGGCAAATGACACAATCCCTCCAACCATCCCATACAACCAGTCCTACGACCAGAATACAGGAGGATCTTACAACAGCTCGGATCGGGGTAGTAGTACATCTGGTAAGTGAGAAAGGTACAAACAGTGTGAGCCTTGCTATTAAAACCAGAGGATGAGCAAAGTGCTAATGACCTCTGGTACTAAACTGATGCGAAGCATCACTTTGTATCACAGGAATCCAAGACACAGGTCCGGTCTGCAATTTAAAGCACCGTCTGCCCAATGAACTGCTTCATATATTCTACTTGGCATCAAATACCAAGCACCCTGTTTCCTTCTTTGTTACTGAGAGTTAGCAATATCAAAAGTAAAAAATAATCTTTCCAGGTTAAACTTTTTTCTTTCCTTAGCCAAAATATAGCCCCAAACAGTACATACGTAACTAATACATAACTAATTTGCCAATTATGTCACCACTTGGTGTACTTAAGGAGAAGAAAACCCTAGAAGCAATAATCTCGGGCTGAGGTATGGCAGGAACCTCTGTTAGTTCAGTCTCTCCTAGAGCTCCCAGTTCTTGCTGGAAAGCTCATGAAGTTTCCTCACAGGGTCAGCCTGTCCTGCCTCCAAAGCCACAGGGAGGCTTCCCTGTGGGTCGGCATGCCGCTGCAGCTGTCTGCCAGCTGTTTTCCTGATAGGCGCTGCAGATGGGAGTTTGCTGGTAGTTAAGTCCTGTTTTTGTAATTAAGGGCGGTTCATTATTAGAACTAACATGTGGCAAGTCACACCACAATGAGAACAGAGCGATTGATCTTAAGTGGAGCATGCTTCTCCAGGACAGGGAAGAATGGAGCCTCCTGGCAACTGCGGGAGTTGTTGTTGCTAGGGTCTTTGTGCCCAGGGGCTCTGCCCTCTTCTGTAATGATGTTCACATTTGCAGTTTTCTATCGTCCCGTAATGGAGGCACAATGGCGAAGCATTCTCCAACCTGTGCTTTAAAGGTTCTTATAGGAACTAAAGGAGCTAAGAAATGATTCTTTACCATTTTAGATCCTTCGCAGATTTTACTGACTATTCTCTTTTCAAAGCATTAAGTGGTTTTCTTTTCCTTTCCTTCTTCAAAGTAACTGAACGCCCAGGTTTTGAGTAAAATTTCAAGTATGTATTTTTGGTAAACTCATTAACGGTATTTGTTTGCATCCTATATGTTATTTCGTTTTTGAATTCTTAACTGCTTGTAGAGAAAAACCATATATTAATAGAGAAGGATGTAATTCTCAGTTATTGATTTTTAGTTGGCTTCTACATCCCTCACTTTAGATGTGTGATCTTGATACTGCTGTTATCACTGGTGATTCTGTGCCTAGTAAAGTGTACTAAAGATGGGATGTCTGGTGTTGGCTGGAGGAAAACAAAGCACAGGAATGAAATTCAGGAGAGGGCTGCAGTGTTCCACATCTTAGGGCAGATACTTAGGGCAGATGTGTATAAGGAAGCCAAGAGGAGGGCACAGGTTAATGGTTACTCCCTAACACATGCTCCAGAGTCCTCCTAATGCAAGCATCAGAGAGTGTAAGAGAGCACGGAGACCCACAGGCACGGGGCTGACAGTCACAGAATATTTTCCACAGCCGGCTTGCCCTTCAGTGCACACTTGATGCAACAGCAGACCACCACCAGCCCAAAAACAACTGGCGTGACAAACCGTTCCTGTGACTGAAAAGTCCCAAGTGACTTAGAAACATTTTAAAGGCTCATTGAATAATCTAAGGCCTGCTTCATCTCCCATGGGACGTGTTTCAGAGTAATAAAGAAAAATGAAAGGGGTCTATGATACTGGGGCTTATATGAGAAAAAAGTAATTACAGACTCAGCGTTCGTGATATACATATGGACCTGAAATATGTTGAGCGGGAGTGTTTATCACACAATACCTTTTGACTTAAAACTCTCTAAAAATTAGTGTAGATCCAGCTACCAATGTTGAAAGGACGAGTCAGTTCTAAACTCAAAACATCATAGTAATTGAATAATTGGGCTACCTCAACCCACAGAGAATTTGCAGGAACATCATCTTTTTCATTATCTTAAGCCATAATTTTATAGAAACTGGTTCAAAAATACTTCTGTCCTCTTGAAAAATAAATGCATTTCGCTCGTTCCTTTGTCATTAAATATATTAGTTCTTCTGGCAATTTTTTTTACCCCTACCTCCCTTCCCCAGGAAAATGAGCAATTTCATTGTGCCTGAAACATTCCAATGGACAAGTATAAATTATATATATTCAGTGATTTAATGCAACAGTAGAACACTAATAGATCGTATCTGTATCATATTGTATTTTAGGACTCAGCAATTAAATAATAGAAAGGCACTCCAGAAAATATGTCTACAGCTCATTTGTTTCAGATGATAATCCATAATGCAATTAATTGCTGTAGGAAGATCACTATTAATGATATGACTTGTAAAATTCATTTAAGTTTATGTTGCTTCCTTAGCTATGTTCTTGGCAGTTGAACTTGGCAGAAATTTGGCCTTTTCTATCAAGTTCTGCCTAAGCAAGAAAAGTGCACACATACACACACACACAAACAAACATGCATGCACATCATACATGCTTATTAATTGTAGCATAATAGCAGAAAATATTAACCTCTTTAATAATGGAAAATAACATATAATGGTCAGAAGCAAAAGACATGTGTTTTCTTTCTTTTCTAGGGAGTCAAGGGCACAAAAAAGGGGCACGGACACCAAAGGCGCCCAAGCAGGGTGGCATGAACTGGGCAGACTTGCTTCCCCCTCCCCCGGCACATCCACCCCCACACAGCAACAGTGAAGAATACAGCATGTCCGTAGATGAAAGGTAAGGGTGCTGCCATGGTAAGAGGTACAGTACGCGTGCTTCAGAGCAGAAAAGTCAGGGTTCATCTGTATTGCCCAAAAGAAACTCATTCCTCACGTTTACAAACAGCAGTCTCTAAACTAAACAGCAGGGCTCAATAGCCCTTCTCAGGGAAGTCTCAAATATAAAGTAAGGTTTAGGAAGCTTTCTTAGTACCTAAATATTAAATGTGCATAATATTTATATTATATTATACATTTGATATATATGTATTTAAGGCTGTCTCAAATATGAATCAATTTTTAGGAAGCTTCTTTATTATACCTATTATATACATTCATGTACATGGATGTATCTAACTACTTATGTATACGTATTCCTGTATGCACATATTAAGATAATGTATATAATATCTTGGCAGTGATAGTGCATGTCGTTAATCCCAATACTTGAGATTAACAAAAAAAAAATAATGTGTATACATGTAAATTCATACATAGAATCATATATACAAGGTTTCATGGTATCTCAAATGCATTCTTACACTCATAGAGCCACTGAAGTCAGTGTTGTGACATACTATGTGATGTTAATCCCATAAGATTGTAATGTGATGGGAAACCCCACCAACAGTATGTTCATTGTACCTTTTCTACTTTTCTTGTCTTTGCAAACGTAACTACTGTGTGATGTGTTTTTTATATCTTCTATATTAAGTACAATAATTGGCTGTAGGGCTAAGAAGTGGACTGTTCCATCCAGGTTTGTGAAAGCGAATTGTGGGACGTTTGTGTGACGATGAGGTTCTCTAACACACATCTCTGCTGTTAAGCGATGTCTAACGCCAGGTGTGGTGGCACATGCCTGTAATCCCAGTACTCGGGAAGGCAGAGACAGGTGCTTCTCTGTGAGTTCGAGGCCAGCCAGGTTTACAAAGCGAGGCCAGGACAACAAGAGAAACTCTATCTGGAAAACCAAAAAAATAAATAAATAAAGTGATGCCCGGAGGTGTCGGAATGTCTTTGTCCCATGTTACATTTTCCTAATACAGTTGCATCAATCTATACAACTCATGGTATACTGGAAAACACTCTTTCTTTGTGTGTTTTCCAGTGTAATAGATATTATTACATTGTGCTCCAAGCAGTTTATTTAGAAATTTAAATTTTTCAGGACTGATTCTCAAACTAGCTAATAAGTATAAATAAACCACATGGTGAAATTTAGGGAGTGTGTATACTGTTTCCCGTTTCCTCAAATCTGTCACTGGACATAGTACACCAGACAAAATAAAAAGCTGCCTTGCCAGCAACATCAAAGGAGAACTCCCCTAACAGAGAAAAAACACCCCAAAAGTGTGATCTACCAGAAAATACAGTCTGTTCGGTGACTAAAAATAACAGAAACAAGGCTTCGTTAGTTTATTCTCCACTAAAAAAAGGCTCTAGCAGTTTCAGCTCTGCTTACAAAGAAGTCCCCATCTTTCCATTGTCTGATAGTATTTACAATGTGTTTTAAGTAAAGTTCTTATCCAGAAGATGTTCATAGGCCATTCTCCTGACCCACAGCTGCAGTGCTGATGTGTCTCAGTTACTGCATATGGGTACCCAGCGGAAGTAGGAAGGGGTTCCTGACAGCCCCCACCATAATGGTTTTTGTCAGTGCATGCTCTTATTTTATGAGCACTTTGTTTAAAATACCTTAGTTGACATCTATTCTTCTTCCATAACGTGAAGCTTCTAGCCGACAGTACTGGATCATTTCTGAGCACATTCACCTCTAAGGGCATAAAGCCCATCATAGCCATCCTTAGTCTCCTGGGACTTCAGCACTTCCATTGTGTGTCATGATAAACAGGAAAATAACCAGTAGGATATAAACATCAAAAGAAAAGAAAAAAAAATAAGAAAGAAGCTTGAAACTATGAAAACAGTCAGAAGGGTGACTGTTGAGGGCAGAAACATGAGCTCCCGAAATAAATTTTATTTATTTATTTTTTTTTTTTTTTAACCACAGCTGGGAACATACGTGGCAGGTGGCTAGGTTTTGGCCTCTGTGCAGATGTGGGAATGACCATGAAACCATGAAAATGTCACCAAGACTGATCTTGTGGTGACATATAAATTTTACTGAGTCAGTAAATTTGCAGGCAACAAATGTGCAAGTAACAAAGAGCCACTCAGCTGTTGTTTTTAAATGTTTATTGTCCCAGCGATTTTAATATAATAGTTACTGCTTAGTACAAGAATACACACAGAGGCACACACACACACATACACACTATTAACATGAAGTTGATATGAAGAAAGCAAAAACAAAGCAAAACTTTTAGGCGTTCCAATGGCACTCCAAAGAGGATGATTTTGAAGGAGAAGAATGAAGGCTTCCTGATCAAATGGCAGTTGTTCTTAACCTTGACACATGAGAAGGTTCTGGATAAAGAACAGGGCTTTATGGACTCTGGGACCACACAGAGATGCGGACTCCTGGAGAGCTAACAGGAATCACATGCAAGGGAGTGAGAGGAAGCTGGGAAAGCAGATGTAAACCAGATTGTGCAGATACTTGAGTGTCTTGCCTTGCCTTTTTCTTCTTCTTCTTCTTCTTCTTCTTCTTCGTCTTTTATTGTTTAAGTAATGAAAGAATCATTTATTGCTTTGGAGTAAGTGAAGGATCTGTGTGAGTGGTGTACAAATAATTTTCCAAACTTGGAACAACTTGAAGATACTGAAAAAAAGAAAAAAAAAAGAGTGATCAGAAACAAAGAGACAAATTGAAAGGTTAACGCAGTGGGACGTAGGACAGGCACAAGCAAGGAACTAGACTCTAGAGTTTTCACAAAGAGAATGGAAAGAAGGTGTAGAGTGGTTTAATGCAGAAGAGAGAAAATAATAAGAATACTCTAAGACTTTAGATATGAGAACAAATTACTGTGCTTCTTGAGAACAAAGGAAACATAGACAAGAGGGGCAATGGAGAACTTTCTAGGATTAAAAACTTATCTCAAACTAGTGCACCAACCAAGGACATTGCAAGCAGAGAACCTAGACACCCTGTTGAGATGCAGCTGATGGGCTATACAGGTGTAAGGTGGGGAAGGAAGCAGGGGACTGCCCCTCGGTAGAGAGGCCCTGTGGGAACACAGAGGAAGAAGATGCAGGCTATCCAGATGAGACCTGATAGGCTGTGGTCAGACAGTGGGGGAGGAGGACCCGACCTATCAGAGGTCTAGGGAAGGGGAATAAGGCCAAAGAGGGAGGTAGGGTACTGTAGGAACAGGAATGAATATAAGAGTGAGGGGATTACAATCGGGATGTAATGTGAATAAAATATAATAAGATATAGTTTTAAAAAGTAAAGTGAATGCACAAATGTCCCCAATGTTTGAACATCAGCTCTTCTGCTTGAGGGAAGCAAAAGACATGATAGAACATGAGTAAAGAGAAAGCAAAGAAAAGCAGCTCTGGTGGTGCATGCCCGCAATCCCAGCAGTTTGTGGGACTGAGGCTAACCTGGACTATAACGCAAGAGCTGGTGTCTCTGACATAGAAGAAGGAAAAACAAAGGGAAGGAGAGCAAGAAAAAGAAGCATACAATTTATACAGTATGATCGCTCCCAGCCGTTGTAATGAATAAGTGTGCCCTTCTTCAGGAGGAGAAAGAGCTTGCCTTTCCTGTCTGCATCTTGAGGTCCAGCATAGCTCTCTCTTTGGGAAAAGAAGCCATTTCATTTTCAAGGCCATTGTATTTTACATTCAAACTCCCAACCAACAAGTCTTGTGTCCAACTGAAGAAATAATACTTCATTGCCGTGTCAAAGGAAAGATGGGTGGTGCTGGACTGAATAAGTTGAGTTCCAGCCTGTGAAAGGATTCCTCTCGGTTGAGGACCTTGCCTTGGGTCATGGGCGGTGCCTTTTCAATCTTTGTCTAAAGCTCCTAGGGAGTGACAGAGCTGGAATGTCCCAAATGCACTGGGAATGCACTAAAACAACTGCGCAAGGCTATTTCCCACTGTATGACTTCTCAGCCCCTATTGTTTCTTCTGATACCTTCTAACAATGAGCTGTTTCCTAGCAATACTTCTTTAATATGACCCAGAAACCTACAGACCTGAAAAGCGATTCGATGCCAACACTCTCTAATACAAAGAACTTACTGCACGTTCCTGTATTTTGTTGTAGCTATGACCAAGAGATGCCATGTCCTGTGCCACCTGCAAGGATGTATTTACAACAGGATGAGTTGGAAGAAGAGGAAGATGAGAGAGGCCCCACCCCCCCTGTTCGGGGGGCAGCTTCTTCTCCAGCAGCCGTGTCGTACAGCCACCAGTCCACGGCCACTCTCACCCCGTCTCCCCAGGAAGAGCTCCAGCCCATGTTACAGGATTGTCCAGAGGAAGTGGGCCACATGCCCCATCAAGCAGACAGGAGGTATGTTCTCATTGGCTACCTCTGTGGCGAGTCATAATTCTGACTCCTCAGAGATAGCTGTTGAATGTTGCGGCAGGACACAAGCTTTGAGTCCACATGAGCATTTCTTTCGGGCTACCAGCTCATATAGTTAATGGACATACCAACTAATACTGTTGACTGTCACGTTAGCTGAATTGGACCCCATGAACTAGAAGCCAGAAAATAATGTGGACCTAAACACTAAACCTCTTATGATAGTTTTGTTCATGAGCATCTGTCTCATGTAAATCCTATGTTCTTGACGGTGAGTGTTTTGTGCTATGGCCTTTCCTTTGTGTGGACAAGATGCATCTTTAGTCTGTAAGGAAAAAAAAAACAGTTTTCTCCTGTCATTTTAAATCTGGCAAAATATCATTTATGCAGAGTTGGTATATTTATTTTATGGTGACTCCAGATACCATAATTTTAGTATAAAAGTTATGCTGGAATATCTCTGTCCAGGTCACCAACAGCACACGTGTGTTTAAGTGTGCACATCATTGTACACGGGCCTCTTTAATCTGTTGAGCAGCCACAGCAATCCATTTTATTGCATACAATGACTATGTATGTATGTCGTTTCTAGCAGATAAAACCTATTACTGAGTTATGTTAGCTTTTCTCATTGATGATTTTGTTTGTACTGTTTTATTGCCCTTGACACATTATATTATATATCTATTGCTTTCCTGATTCTTAATATCCTTTGAAACTGAACACTTTATTTTCCTCAGAAGATTTTTCCCTCAGTATTCATGAATAAAAAAATCTAGCATATTCTGCATGAATTTTACCCTGTACATTGAAACACAATTTGCAGTGCTTACTAAGTATGGTAAGAAGTTATTAGGAAATTTAAATCACATGCTCTCTCTAAAGAGGGAATTTTTAAACCTTCTTATGTATGATGAGGTCTCTGTGTAGAACTGGGTGGCTATATATTTAAAATTAATAGTATGAATCCTTGCAACTGTATGAAGATTGAGAACAAATAAGGCATCTCTTTTCCCTATTAAGATCACAGAGCATCTCTGCTATTCTTATTAAAAGCAAATGAGGTGCTAATAGACACTATTAAGCTCTGAAGTACCTCAGCGTTCTTTCATTCTCTAAAATTACCTAGATTTCCTGTTGCCTAACTACACCCCTCTGGGTTCCCAGTAGAGCCACTGTGTTCCAAACTAGTCTACAGCCTTTTTATTTCTTTGTTCTTGTTGGTAGTGGTGGTTTATTAGTTTACTCTGATATATATATATATATATATATATATATATATATATATATATATATATATATATATATATATATATTGAGACATGGTTTCTGTGTATGGGTCAGACTGGCCTTGAACCTGTGGTGACTCTCCGGCCTTGCCCTTCCTAGTACAGGAGTTACAGGTGTGGGCCATCACACCCCACTCCTGCTAGCCTATCTGCTGTCTTCTGTACGTAATCCTTTCCACATTCCCCTGAACAAAAGTGCATTGTCCTGTCTGCTATGTCACAAACACACACACACACACACACGCGCACACGCATGCTCACATGCATGCACTCACAGTTGTTTACTGTGGTTTAACTTCCACTTTCTAGGTTCCTATTCAGCCTGCATCTGGGCTTATACTATTTTGCACATTCATCTGCCTCCCACTCTTTAATCCCTCTCAAGCCTCCTGCAGTGATAGCATTTTATGAGTTGTTCTGCAAATCAAACAGATAATGTATGTTAAGTGTCTGGGACAGGGTATTTTCAACAAATGGTATTTTCATCTTATTAATTGATTCACCCAGTACTTATATTCTGATAGCTGTCAAATGTATTTAAGCCATCCTGATGTTCTTCCTGAGTACCAAGGTATATTTGTGTGTTTCTTGTGTTTCCATGGCTATCTTATATAGAATTATCAACCACATTATTTCAGCCAATGTGTGAAAATATATCTAAGGAAATATGCAAAACTAAGACAAAACCCTCTGTCCTTGTGATGATCCTCCTATTTATCCTCTGTTTTCATATTATTCCACAAGTTCAGTTACTTGTCTGTCTCCTTTAATGATAACTCCAAATTAGCTCTAGACATTTTTTCTTCCCTTTGTGGTTTCCCTCTCTACAGTTGCCTGTGCAAGAATTCAGCCCAAATGCAAACAAAAGCAAGGCAAACAAACCAAAAGCTTCAAAACGCCCTAACAGCCTTGAAATGATCTCCCCTCTCTGTCTTTTCCGTTTTCCTCCCACCTCATCCTTCTGGATGTTTCTCCCAGAGAGTCAGCCTTTCCAGCCCAGCACAGTGTTCGTGGCGCTCAGGTCTCCCCTTTGCTCACCTCTCTTCAGTCTCTGAACACTCCCTCTTTTCAACTCACTCTGTTTGAAATTCCCTGATTATATCTTAAGGTCGCAGCATAGGCCTGTTATTTTACTACCTGGCAAGTGTTTCTCATTCTTGCAAGTCTGGCTGCTTCCCCTCCAAAGCTGTCCTCTGATTGCCTGGGAAAAACCGAGCAACTTTTCCTCCCCATTTTTTTCTTTAATTGTTCTTTTTTTTTTTTTTAGATTATAATAATTATATAATTTCTCCTTCCCTTCTTCCCTTGAAATCCTCCCATATATTCCTTCTTGCTCACTTGCAAATTCATGCCGCCTTCTTCTAGTACTTGTTACATGTGTGTATATACATATATACATGTGTGTATATATATACACACACACATATTCCTAAATAGACGCTCAGTCTATATAATGTTACTTGTATGGCCGGGCATGGTGGTGCATGCCTTTAATCCCAGCACTGGGGAGGCAGAGGCAGGTGGGTCACTGTGAGCTAGAGGCCAGCCTGGTCTACAGAGTGAGTCCAGGACAGCCAAGGATACACAGAAAAACCCTGTCTCAAAAAACAAAAACAAAAACAAAAACTTGTATGTATATTCTCCTGGCTGACCATTTGATATTAGATAAATTGTTTATCACTGTGTTCTTCCCTGGTGAAGACTATATCTTCTGCTCGCAGGATTCCATAACTTCCTGTATTTCTTTGTCTAGGGTTGAAGCCTCTTCAGCTTTCCCAGTCCATGTGAGCATGTCTGTTGGTGTCCACCTTGTTCAGCTCCTCTTTAGGCAGTCATGTTGGTATGACATGGGTGTAGCATTTCTAGGAAACAATCTCACAGGAAACTCTCTGGTCCTCTTGTTCCTATATTCTTTTAGCCTTTTCTGCTATGAGCCTTAGGTGAGGAAGCTGCTTTTTTAATGCTTTCTACGAGGCTCTGTTCACATCTCTGCTATACTAATGGTGTTACTTGTGGCTTTGTCATTTGTATCTGTTCCTCCATTTAAACTAAAAGCTCTTTGAGAAGAGACCTCCAGCATGTTTGAATTTCTCAGTGCTCTTTCCACTACTTGACAAACAAAGCCTTTACAGGGAAATATACATTTAAATATGTGAACTTGCAGTCAATTTCATTGTACTCAATGGCTTTTGAACTATTTGGTTCAACATGAAGGTATATAAACTCAACTTCTCAGACTAGATGATGGACACTGATAAAGTCAAAGATAACACATTTTGAAAAATTAAGAGCTCCTGGGGCTGGAGAGAGGGCTCAGAGGTTAAGAACACTGTCTGTTCTTCCAAAGGTCTGAGTTCAATTCCCAGCAACCACATGGTGGCTCACAACCATCTATAGTGAGATCTGGCGCTCTCTTCTGGCATGCAGGCACACCATGCTGTATAAATAATAAATAAATCTTTTTTTTTAAAGAAAAATTAAGGACTCTTGTTGCTTTTTGTAACAAACATTCTATATGTTCATTATAGAATGTTTTTGAATTAAAGATCTATTTTTTTGGCAATATAGAAAACAGAAAAGTGCCAATAGTCAGATAATCAGGTTAAGAGGTTCAGGTAAGGAGGTAAGGAGGAAGGGATTGGAGGAAGGAAAGGGAAGAGAAAATGATGCAATTATCTTATAATCTTAAAAAATAAGATAGGGACGCAAAAAAAAGCCTCATATGCCTTTGTCTCTGTATGTTTTCACATTGCTTTGAGAGCACCATCTGTTAGCCTCATTGTGCAAGCTGCTGTTTCCATTGCAGTGTGTTTTCTACACTGATCATCTTTAGCATAGATATTTGTGTTAAATGTATCTTATAAATTATTTAACCTGTCCCCTAATGATGGCGCTTACATTGTATCTGCCTTTCAATGAGTGAACAATGCCGAGAGTCTCATCTGGAGTTAAATCTTAAATGCGGCCGCTTCTTCCTTTGCCTGTTCCAATGTGTGTCCGTCTAACAGATGTGTTGTGTTTTGCATCACCCTGCTACCTCATTGACATAGCACTCATTAAGGATAGTTATTTCTCTACAGATCTCACTTTAATCCAAGTACACCCACTTAACCAAGTACTTGTTTTCCTCAAAATTTTTACTACCTACACATCACTCTGGCATGCTACTACAAGTTGTATGCAAGACACCAGTCTTAATGTACTTTCTTTCTTCTGGCAGCCATTCTCCCTTGACTATATTGTAGACATTATCCACTAAATGGTCTTATTGCTGCTGGGGTATTTTTATAAAGTTCAGACTACTTAAGAACATTCAGTGGCATCCCATGACCCTTAAAATAGAGACAAAATTCCCCCAGGAAAGCAGTCAGGACCTCTTGTGACGAGTTCTTCAGTAACTTCACCCTTCTCCATTGTCACTGCGTTTGTTGTCATCATTAAGATTCTTTCACTTCAGAATGAACTCTATTCTTGTTCACCCCAAGATCACTGCATGGTCAAAACCATCCTCCTAGAACACGATTGTGTTCCCCCCTTTGACCTAGTACCTATGTATCCTTTACATTCAAGAAAGAATGTCAGATCCTCTTTGCCTGTTATCTCAATATGGATTTAGATAGTTTGGGTCCTACACAACCTCTGTCCTGAGGGCTCTTTACTAATGCACTACCTCTAGGCATATGATTTATTGTTTGCATCTTCCAAGCTTGTTTGGACTGCCATGTCTATTTTGTTCACCAGAATTCATAATAAAATGCTGAAGTTCCTTCTCTTCCTGTCTAACAAGGTTTTCTAAAATTTGGTAACCTGGCACAACCATTTTATATTGTTTACAAGTCAGAAATTCTGAAAACATTCATGTGGCTTCTCCATCTCAGTTCAGCTGTTGGAACTGGAAGCTCTCCTGCCAAGTGACTTGCTTCTCAATTCGTGTCCAGGATGTTCCAGGGCTCTGTGGCTCCCCTCTGTTGCCACTTAGTCTTGTCTTCCAGGCTCTCGCCCCACAGACCAGGTCTCTTATAACATAGAGTATCAGGAAGTCAGGTGCAACTGGCTTTCAAAGCAAGGCAAGAAAGCTGTCAAGCCAAGTAAGGACCACATTCAGAACCGGGGCAAATCCTTAACCTCTGCTATACCGTATTATTCAAAGAACTCGCAAGACGTACTTGCTGATGGGAGATTAACTGACTCTCATTCTCAAATAACATTTGCAATAGGAAGTATCATTAAGGTCCTATTAAAAAACACAGCCTTAAATATACACATATTTAACCTATATTTGTTGACTTTGATTTAAAATCATTATGTATCTAAAATATACATTGTTTCTCTAATTTTTTTACTGGTAATAGTCTCATTGATTTGAATATCTAGCATACTTATAATAGGTATAGTAAGTCTCTCTCTATATATATAGTATATGTAATACATAAATATATATATATAAATTGATTATAGTCTATCCTTTGGGAGCATATATAAATACTATGCTATATATTAAGAAAAGTTTAGAAGTCAACCCATTATAACACCATTACATTTAGTGAGAATGTAAAGGTTACATTGTTGGGCTGAGGAGATAGTTTCCTTGGTAAAGTTCTTACCTTGTGCAAACATGAGGACCTGAGTTGCATCTTTAGATCCTATGTAAACCTAAGCCAGGCACAGTGGCCTCTTACTATCCTGTCCCTGTAGAGGAGGGGTTCTCAGCCTGTGGGTCACTACCCATTTGGAGATAAAATGACCTTTTCACAGGGAGTCACCTAAAACCATCTCAAAACACAGATATTTACATTACAATTCTGAACAGTAGAAAAATTACAGTTATGAAGTAGGCACAAAAATAATTTTATGGTTGTGGATTCCCTACACCATGAGAAAAGTGCATTAAAGTGTGACAGCTTTAGGAAGGTTGAGAACCACTGCTGTAGAGGCAGAGCCACGATGATTCCTGGCCAACTGGTGTAGCCTTTTGTGAAAGACTTCAACCCAGTGAGAGACTCTCATAAACTCCTGAGGAACAATACCCAAGACTACCATCTGGCCACTGTGCCTGCATGTGTACACACACACATGCACGCATGCGCGCACGCACACACACACACTCATCACAACTTGAATTACGAATATTACAACTTCTCCAATGAATTTCCAAGATATTTCATTTACATCTAAAACTCAGTAAAATCGATGAGTAATATAGTAGGAATCTCCATATTTTTAGTCAGTTACAATAAAACTAATATATTCAAACTTTGTTCACATCAGCTGTTTCAAAAGGTATAAATGGATGTTGCCTTGCCGGAGTTCATATTTAGCAAAACTGTCCTGAATGATAAAAATAACATTCACATATGGACTAGGAAATTTACTTGTATTTTTAATACAAACATCTTTAATTTGTTGTTACTGGGAAGAAAAGAAATTCAAATGACAAAGCAAAATTAAATGTTCTTTTTACAAATAATAAAGAGGAGATAGTTAATTTCACACAACATTTAAGCTATGCTAGTGTTTGAAAAAAACTCAATGGTTTTCTCTTTGTGTCTTGGATGGTAAGTGCTGAATGGTAAACTGTAGATACACTGCTTTCATAAATTAATGGAACCGCTCCCCTTCCTCTTGAGCATATTTATGGAGGCATCACTTTTGCAGCAGCCTAGAGTGCTGTGAATTGCACACATATACTTTTATATTATTTCACGAGACATTGAAGCCCCTGAGGGGGAGAATCTAGAGAGTTGAGGCTCCTTTGTGACAAGCCCCACTTGAGTGCAGCATCCTGAAATAGCCCTTTGTTTTCCAATAGAATATATTACATATTTCAAACTGTGCATGTTTATCGCTCATTCCCTGGGATAGCCTTATTTGCAGATGGTTTGAATAAATGTCTCCGCCTTTTCTCAGAATCTGCATGGTTTGTAGTTAAAAGCCAGCCCCTGTTTAACAGGAAGGGATTTTTACTCTCCAGAAGGTGAAGTCTGTGAGCACAATATTGGCATTCTCTCACACTGGAGTGAGCCGTTCCTCAGCAATTTATCGATGGTCAAATAGTCTTTGTGCTAAAAACTCGAACATGTTTTAAAAAGAAACAAAAATTGCTTGCTCTTGTGGCTATCCATGCTGACAAAGGCTGTAAATTAACATTTAACATTTCATTATACTCCAAATTAAACAATGGTTGTCCTCCTGTGTGTATAACACATGCCACACTGAAGCAATTATCCATTTTAATCTTTTAAATAACTTCAGCTTTGGCACATTTTTCCTATTTCTTCTGGTGCCACACACACAGATAAATTAAACCCACCCAGAAATGAAAACTAAGCCACTATATTTTATGACTGTGTGTGTATGTATATATGTTTGTGTATATATATATATGTGTAGATACACTAATATGCAAAAATGAACTAAATAATATATGCATTTAATTCTTTGATGTAATGCATTAATTTTCATTTCTTAGACTATTTTTTTTTTTTTTACATATCTACCTATAAAATGTCTCTCCTTGGCCTATATAAGAAATGGAAGGTTGGGAGGGGACCTGCTACTATTCTTAGGAGGAAAACGGTAGCCTTGGAAATATGATTTGGTTTAAATTCTGAACTTCATATAAGCACTGTAAGAACTTTGAAACCTTTGAATTTCAATGTGCTTGTGTGTCAAATGATAACTTAAGAGCCAAACCAGCAAGTTACAGGAATTAATTAACATTGTAAAACATGGCTAGCCAGTGTCTCAATGAGTTGACTGTAGTGCTTCAAAATTATTTCTTTCATAGTTTTCAATTTTAAGTAATAAAATAAGTTTATTAAAGTGTCTCCATTTATTGGGATCAAAAGCAGAAAATAGCTTACTTCAAAGAACTGCCAGACACCCTATAAATGGTGCTGTGTGAACTTACTTTTCCCTCTTTATGTAGACAGCCAGATCAGAACCTCATTGATTCGGATGATAGGTAGGTTCTGACTACCTCCCGTGTAACTCTGTCTGCTGACTGTTCATTTCAGACCCAGCTCTGTTCACTTAAAACCTTAACCATGTGTTCCCAGACACCCTTTGCAGAGGGCTTTGCTGGTGTGGAATAGTAGCTAGCACATCTCTGCCACTACTTTTCATCTTTTGTCCTCCTGCCTCTTCCAGTCCTGAGGGAACGGAGAGAGAACACCAACAGCAAATGCAAACTGCTCTGCTCGAGGGATAGGACTAGACACTGTTGCGACTCATCCAACTCAATGAGAATCATTGTGATGGAGACGGGATGTCCTGGTGCTAACTCAGCTCACGAACGAGAGCTTTGCTCTTAGACAGCGTTTTTCCATGGCCTGTAGTCTTTAAACAACTCAGCCACATCTTTGTGTGGATTGGCACCCCTGTGTCATCTGTCCCGGCCTCCCCGTTGCGAGGTCATCAGGTGGTGTGCCAGATCCTAATGCCAGCTACCTTTTAACAGCGGGGCCTCAGCAGGTCAGATTGATAGGCTGTTCTTCTGAAGAGTGTAGAACTAGATGGGTGGCTCTCACCAGGCACCGTTCATTGCATAATCTCTTCTACCTGGCTTTGTGAGGAGTCACCAAATGGAAAGACTCCTTTGTCTTCCTTTGCTGTGAGGGGGGCATTCTTCCTTTGCATTCTTCTTCAGTGGGATGACATTCTTTGCATGGTATTGCTTTCCATTAAAGTCTAAACAATCTCAGCCATCTTACACTCATCATGGATATAAATAAATAAATAAATAAATAAATAAATAAATAAATAAATAAATAAAAGACTTACTTTTAAATGGAGTTTTTCAAGAGACTGGACAAGTGGCTGGGGACTCGTTGTTTATAATTCTGAGTGTGCTATTCCTCGTATCTATTTACTTCATGGTTTGATTCATAACAAATTCCGGGACATCAGAATAAATATCCTTAACCTCATTGAAAAATCAAGTGGGTAGATCCACACAAGCTTGAGCGCCAGAAGAGAGTAGAGAGACAGTTAAGGATGAACAGATAGGAAATGTAACACAAAGACGCTGCAGAGTTTAGAGGGAGTTCATAACCTTTAGTGGAACTCATAAGTGATTAAATCAGAGAAAATTGTTCTTGGATCTCATAGCTTTTCTTAATAGAATAAAGTCTAAAAGCAATTATGGCATATGCTGAATGTGTATTTTTTTAATCGTATGAAATCTTGCTGAATGTTGTCAAGATGAATGGCTCCATTTGCTCTGAGTGGAAGGTGTACTAATGAAGAAAAGGGAAGAAAAAAATGTGTACAGAACAAAGTGTTTCCAGATAAACGTCTCCTGCCTTTAATAATAAGTAACTTGGAAAATTAGAAACTCATCAAGAAAAATATAGTGTGCTTCCAAATAAGGATTACCCCCCCCCTCGAGCGAACATAGTTCAATAAACAAACATGAAAATTAGATAACTAAATATATTTATTTTGACTTGAATAAAAGAATAGACCAGATGTGACACTTACTGTTGCTTGTCAACGGACAGAAACTAGAATCATCTGGGCGATAAGTCTATAGGGTCTCTCTTGAGAGCATCATTTGAGGTGGAAATCCTCACCCACAATGGTGCTGCCATTCCCTAGCGGAGACGCTGCCCTGTGTAAGAGCAGCTGGGCAGTAGCGTTCATTCACTGCCCTCTGCCTCCTGATCCTGGGCGCAGTGTCTCCAGCGGCTTCAAGCTCCCGCATCCTTAACTCCCTTAACATCCTTAACTATAGCTTTGAACTGGGCATCAGGAGAAACCCTTCTTTCTCCTACGTTGTTTTTGTCAAGAGTGTTTATTACAGTGACTAGAAGAGAAACTAAGACGCTAGTGGAGTTGCTTTTTGTCACTGTCAGCCTCAACTATCCGGTTATTTTGTTGTCTTGTGTCTTACGTGGTGAGCTGAGCTGTTCTTTTCTTCATCTTCCTACAGACGGCAGCCCGTGAGTCCTCCTCCACCGCCACGGCCAATTTCCCCACCTCATACTTACGGCTACATTTCAGGACCCCTTGTCTCAGATATGGATACGGATGCCCCAGAAGAGGAGGAAGACGAAGCCGACATGGAAGTTGCCAAAATGCAGACTAGAAGGCTTTTGTTACGTGGGCTCGAGCAGACCCCAGCATCCAGTGTTGGGGACCTTGAGAGCTCTGTCACTGGGTCCATGATCAATGGCTGGGGCTCTGCCTCAGAAGAGGACAACATTTCCAGTGGGCGCTCCAGTGTCAGTTCGTCTGATGGCTCCTTTTTCACTGATGCTGATTTTGCCCAGGCAGTTGCTGCCGCTGCGGAATATGCTGGCCTGAAAGTGGCTCGACGCCAAATGCAGGATGCTGCTGGTGAGTCCTGAGATGTGCGCCATGTCCCCATCATGTGTCCTATGTAAAATAATTCTCCTCTCTCTCTCTCTCTCTCTCTCTCTCTCTTCTCCTCTTCTCTCCTCTCTCTCTCTCTCTCTCTCTCTCTCTCCCTCCTCTCCCTCCCTCCTCCTCCCTCCTTCCCTCCCTCCCCCACCCTCTCTCCTCTTTCTACCTGTGGAAAACAAATTTAAGAATATGACTTGGTTTGATTATTTCCTGGTTGTTATAAAGATGTTTTTGTTTGTTGGTTTGGTTTGGTTTTTTTTTTTTTCAAGATAGGTTTTCTCTGTGTAGCCTTGGCTATCCTGGACTCATTTCATAAACCAGGCTGCCTCAAACTCATAGAGATCCCCCTGCCTCTGCCTCCCTGAGTTCTGGGATTAAAGGTATGCACCACCACACCTGGTTCTACAAAGACTTAAGTAATTTATGTTGTTTTTATTTTATAGACTCAGTACAAAGTGACTTGATGAGAAGCTGACTATAATACCATTTATGATAATCATACATGTGTGTGTGTGTATGTCTTTCTGTGTGTGTATGTTTTAGACAATTGATACAAATGCCTTTAAGGTTGAATTATATTCAGAAAAATTAATTTTGTGCTGCTATGTATATATTATAAATGGGTTTAATGCAGAAAGTCCCTAAAATGAAATTCATTTTGATAATTCTATTTAATTAGCACTTTTGTAAGATTAAATAAAAAAATACCCAGTCGAAACACGCAAACCATCAGGAAATGGCTCCTTAGCCTCTCATGTTAGTCACAGTGGTCACAATTCCTGATGGAAACTCCATCAGAGACAGCAGTTGTCCTGTAACTCAGTGAGGAGGGCAGGGCAGAGACGCTCACTTCCTGGTAGGTGCTTGTTTCTGTGGCTCCCACATTGTAGGACAGATGGGGCTGGAATCCCGCTAGGACCAGCAATGGGTCTAACGTCTTACGACCCATGTCCACCAGCCAGATCCTAGTTTATAAAGGTTCCATGGCCCCCAGAGTAGAGCTACCAGCCAGGAACAAGCAATGGACAAGGAAGGCTGTGAACGAACAGTGCAGATTGAGCCCGTAGCACCTCTTTATGCTTCATATCAATTTAATGGGGAACATGTTTAAAATATGCATGCATCTTAAAGCGTAAATATTTCATATTTTTAATATAATAGTTGAAAGAGCAAGTTAATATAAATGCATATTACTTTTTCCCCATTCCCCTTTTCATTGCTATAGCCTAGTGTAATACATGTACTTATTTTTAAATCATTTTCACTTAATTCTTCCTCTCCACTCTTACTTAGAGAAGAAATATCATAAGAAAAGAAATAATTGAAATTTCAACAAGCACCTTATGGTCTTTGTGTAAGATGAGTATGTGTATGTGTGGGTGTGGGTGTCTGTGGGGGTGTGTGTTGTGCATGTCTGTGTGTGTATGTCTATTTGTTCTTGTGTCTGTCTGGCTGTATTTCTGGTAGCCAAGAAAATACAAATAGTTAAGGAAAATGATATGGTCAAGAGGAAAGAAACATATTTCATGAAAAGAAAAGATTATCACAAGTCAAAAACGTCTTCCTGTTTTAATTTTCACTATCACATTGGTAACCTTCTGGCTTTCTTGAGATACTGTGCTGATCATTGCTTTTTATCAGTTTAGAATATAATCACAGATATTTCACTTACAGCACAAGGCCATCTCCATACATTATTCATTGTGTAGAAAAAGATACCTAATATTTACCAACCCATTATCATAGAATATGTACTTACTCCAGGCCTATGTTTTATAAAATGCAACCAAATATTCTGTTTTCCAGTAACAGCTAGTACGGTAATACATACAAGCCTATTTATATTTATTAATAAATAAATAAATAAATAACATCTAATTAGATATATGTTTTACCTCAGTTTTCAACCCTCTGTAAAAAATAAATAAATAAATACATGAAATTAAGCATCTCAAACCTCTATTTTCAGATTGCGTTAATGGTGCGTTTCAGTTCATTAAGTCAATGAAACATAGGAATAACGTTGAAAATTCATCTGTAAACGACCTTATGCCTCAGGGTCTATGAGCAGTAGATGGCCTTATACAATAGAATGAGTAATGGTTTCCATCTCCGCCCTAATTCTTGGTTTTCATGGATATGTAACTTTAATTGTAATAGTCTCCATCATAGCTAAAGAGAGTTAGGTTTAATATTTTATTGTATTGTAATTTAGTGGCACTTCTGGTTTCATTTGGCTCATAATTATAATGAACTAAACAGGCACTGGCCTCTGCCTATTACGATATTCTTTTCAAGAAATGACAATGCTTATCATGTGACTTGGAGTTAATATGAATGGATAATCCAATCACATTGCTTCTCACTTGGCTGCATTAATGTCCATTATTTAATGTGCCTCAGTTGGCACTTTTAAATGTGTTGATTTCAATGTATGCAGCTTCTCCTGTTTACAGCCAGAGGACATGTCTGAATCCCAAGTCTGTCTGAAGTTTCTTGGGTTCAATAGAAAGCAGTGGACTTGTGGATGGAATTTCTAGAAACCAAAATAGTGTAGGTTGGCATAGTCCTGAAAGCCTTCCATTGTCATTTTAGATGACCCAAGTAGTACCTCTTAGGAAATACATCATCACTGTAAGGGCCTGGGAATTTGATGACACTGAAATGTGCCATCTCTGCTTAGTAAAATAAGTTTGCACTGTCGATTGGCAATATTGTGTCTCCAAAAATAGCCAGCACTAACTGGACCCTTGGAGAGGCCACTGAATAGTGAGGATTGACAAGGATCTTGAGGCCGAAGAAACAAAGAAGTACATTTGGGTGTGGCTGTGTATGTGAGCTACATCGGTTTCAGCATACTTACAAAGATAATACCCAAAAACGTTATTTTAAGTTATTAGGGTTCTACCTTCAAAGAATACCATAAACAGATTTAATTAATCCAGTTCATTTTTACAACATGAAGTTGTTAAGGAATCTGACTCTTCCAATCCAAAAAGCAACAAGCACCGGATACATGGTGCAAGAAAATAATAACATTCTTGTTTTAAGAACATTCTAGTGATGGTACCTGAAAAAATAATTGCAGTGTTTTCCCTATATAAAGAGGACCATGAACTTCAGTAGAATAAAAGTCCTGTGGCTTTAGAAAAAGAAAAAAAGAACGACAGTACTTTCAGGGTGTTTTCTCCAGTTAGCATAAATAGAAGGAGGAGGGAGCTTATTATTTGGTGGGTTTTAAGTACTTTTTTTTTTAATTGTATGAAAATATCTAGTTTCTTTTTTTTAATTAATTTATTCTTGTTACATCTCAATGGTTATCCCATCCCTTGTATCTTCCCATTCTTCCCTCCCTCCCATTTTCCCCTTATTCCCTTCCCCTATGACTGTTCCTGAGGGGGATTACCTCCCCCTGTATATGCTCATAGGGTATCAAGTCTCTTCTTGGTAACCTGCTGTCCTTCCTCTGAGTGCCACCAGGTCTCCCCCTCAGCCAAGGACAATACAGGCGGTAAACTTTAAGTACTTTTTAAAACTAGAAATTGTTTCTAGCTTGAGTGTTTTGCTCTGGCTGAGTCAGTGAAATTAAAACGCCCTGATGAGTCTGCCTCTGACTTTCCTCCTCAGGCCGCAGACATCTCCACGGCTCTCAGTGCCCTAGGCCCACAAGTCCCGTGTCTACAGACAGCAACATGAGTGCTGCTGTAATCCAGAAAGTGAGACCTGCCAAGAAACAAAAGCACCAGCCAGGACATCTGCGCAGAGAAGCCTACACAGATGGTAAGTCCATTGAAATGGATGAAAACATCTATGAGGCTCGCCTATCTCCCTGGCTTCTTTATGACTAGTGAATGTGTTCGCTGACATTAGAAATTACATCAACATTCATTAAGAGTAGCCTTACATTACTTGCAGGGGCAAAAAAAATCCTTCCACAAATTGTCCACCATCTTTAGCCTTTGCAGTTTCCTACACAGCTGGTTATTTAAGAAATTAAATAAATATCTGTTGAGAGTTTATTGTATAGCTTCACACAATGGCCATGACTCTAGTAGACATCGTAGCATTGGACTTACCTTTGTCAGCACCACTGGTCAAACCTCCAAATCATCTCTGTTTTCTTCACTCTATTTTTTTTTTTTTTTAAATAAATTTGGAAGAAGACAAAGAACAGTGAAGGTACTGAGACAGTTTTTGCAACGACAGTGGTATTATGGGTTGTTTGTGCACCACCTCACACCCTCTTCTTGATGCCTTCAAGTGCAGTATGGAGTCTTGCTGAGGAGGTGACACTTGTATTCTCAAGGGGGCGGAGGAGGGTAATACAAACACTGTGATGTTGTCTAGAGAAAGCCTTTAATGAAAGTGCCTCAGGTGGCCCAGCATTTATTAAACTATCACCACCCTCTCATTTTATAAAACAACCCTTTGGGCTTTATTGGAAATTCATGTAAGATAAATTCTCTCAGACACACTCATCTTGTCAAATTTTGTGAATTTGCTAAAGGGGTGAAGGAAGAATTTCCCCCACCTCCTGGGTGTCTATAGCTACAATCCGATTAGGACTTTCCTTAAGAGGCAGCAATTTTTCATAAAGGCCATCATTTGCTATTATCATATGAAAGCTTAATATTATAGATGCTTATCCAAGGTTATGGGAGGGGTTTTTGAAGGTGCTTTTCCCTGTGAGTCTTGCCACTTGACAGAAAGATTTAATACAAAGCTCACCGCATGATGAGCACAAGTAATTTTGCTATGAGTGATTGTCCATGCTATTATCTGGAGTTTATTCTGTGTATTTTTCTCTCACTAGCATCTATCTGATATTAGACTACATTAAATACTGGCATGACACTGCACACCTGGGCCTCCTGGCTTCTGCCCAGGACTCTTTTTTTTGTCAGTGAAACTGAGCTGTCAGAATATTATCTGATTTTGAAAGGTTATTACAGTGGCTCTGCACATGTTTGCCTCTGTTAAGGGACAAACTCTCGGTGTAAATCCTCAAACTATACAGGCAATCTTACATTTACGGGACCCCTGTAATGGCGTTTTACAAGTTTTATTGCTGTTTTATCAATGTTTATTATCTAGACGACAGGAGTCTTCCCTGGAAGGCTGGTCAGACATCAAGCCTAGATGTAAACACATCTAAATTGGACACATATGGAAAAAATCTGGCCTAAAACTTTGTGTAGATCTTTCCACCTCTTATTTATATATATTTAGAGAGGAGTCTGGCCATGCCTTCAAAAATGCTTTAAATAGTGAAAGCTTGCTGGGTTCACGAGTGAGTATCACAGTTATATATGATGCCATTCTTGAAAATTGTTAGCTGTATTTGTGACCTGCGTTCTACAGGACTTGTTTTGACATATTTAAAAACAAAATATGAATATTAACTAATCCTCAAATAAAAAGGATTAAGATGAATGATGAACCACTCAAGTTATTTTTTTTTCTATTTAATTTCAGGAATACCAAAGAACTATATTGAAACATGTGTAAAGCTAAAAAGTTAATGTGAAATATTACTTGGATTTTGAGTAGCTCATTTCACAGAAGTGCTTATGCAAATTATTAGTCTTTATTGCATTGCAAAGATACTAATAGTTTTCTGTAACTCATGAAAATAAATAATGGAGAAATGAGTAAAGTTGGTTTTAAATTATAGCTTTATCTTCCCTTCAACACAGGGAAGCATTCATCCTAAAATTGTGATTATTAGACTGTTTCTTCAACTCATTTCTGAATATTTCTTTGAAAAAGCTATATGTTATTTATACCTCCTAAAATAAGCATTAATAATTTAAAATCACAGAATTTAGGTCTAAATGCACCAATCTCTCTCTCTCTCTCTCTCTCTCTCTCTCTCTCTCTCTCTCTCTCTCTCTCTCTCTCTCTCTCTCTCTCTCTCTCTCTCTCTCTAACACACACGCACAGAAACACACATTTGGTAATTCTGGTACTCAAACCCAGGCCTTTGTTCTCCCTCCGCCATGATCTGTACCCAAACCCAATATGTATATACTCTTGGTATCAACTATAAAATAGAGACAAAAGTGATTTTTCTCAGAAATCAGATTTAGAAAATATATCTGAGGGGCTGGAGACATGGCCCAGTGTTCTTCCGGGGGACCAGGTTCCAAAACATGAGTCTATGGAAGCCATACCTATTCAAACCACCACAGAGAAGTTTGTAGGGTCTGTTTGTTTGTTTGTTTCCTTTTCCTTAAGTGCAGTGTATGGACTCTGATTGGTTGTTGTGTATCAGTTTTGAGAACTACGTCCAGAATAAATAACATCCTCAAGTTTATACCACCTGTGCTTTATAAATATCCAAACTTCAGTTTCTCCAATAAGTTATTTTCTAAAGCATTCAAAAGAATAAACAAGACCTTATTCTGAGTCAATAAACTGTAGTTTTTGAGGACCCCTCTCAGCTAGTCTATCTGTCAGGAAACAGTCCCACAAACTTTACAGTAACAACAACTCAGTGAGCATTTCCTTAAAGCTCTAGAGGGCGAAGTCCAAAATGGAGTTGGGAACAGCACGGCACCCTTTGGAGTCCTTTCCACTGTATGTCGTCCCCCAGTCTCCCTGCAGTCTGTAATTATTCGCTAAACTCTTTTTACAGGAGCATTAGTCTCTTATTGGATTCGACCCCATCTAGTAAGCTCATTTTTATTTTATTTCTTCTCAAAAGACTCCAAATACCGTCATAATCTTAGATGGGGGGGGGGTAGCTTTAGGTGTGGTGTTTGGCAAGGACAGAATACACAACACAAGAGCCCACCAGCCCCTCTAGGATCGTGGCCATGCCTTGCCCTGTAGGTAAAAATATAAGGCTTCATGAAGACCCAGGGAACACTAGCCTGCAAAACAGAGTACTGCATCCTCCAGGCCTGATTATTTATTTATTTTATGTTTGCCACTTTCAAGCTTAACCCAGATGGAGGATGGGATTAAAATATATGAATATTTATCAACCGAAGTCTTGTGGAGTTAAAGTACATTTCTAGGACCTTCTAATAGACTCCCCACCCCCACCTCACCCCCGCCTTTTCAACCCTCCCAATACATTTACATACTTGATTTAAAAACCAAATCTATAACATTTCTCCAGTCCTACTTTTCATAAATTATAAATTCAGCATCCTCTTTAGAATGATGTTATTTTGACTTGATTTGTCATTAATTACAAGGTCTTGGGGCTTGAAGCAGTTACATAAATAGAGCATTGGATCTGTCTAGCAAGTTAATGCTGCACTAGCAGATTTACCTACATGTGTGTTTCTATGTATCACTTTGTGTTTGTTAGCTGGGGATTCTTGTAAAAGGAGAAAGTGTTGATGAAATGCTACAAAGAGAGACTGGAGAGATGGCTGAGAGGTTAAGAGCACTCGCTGCTCTGACAGAGGACCCAGGTTCAGTTCTCATCACCCACATGGCAGTTTAAAATAACTTGTAACTCCATTTCTATGTGGTTCAATACCATTATTGGCTTCCCAGGGCACCAGGAATGCGTGTGAGGCTCGTACATACATGCAGACTAACATCTACAAAAATAACCTTTTAAAAAGATCACGTAAGACCTTTAGAAACTAGGTCCATAATTCCCTTATTTTAAAATTCACTTTAAAGTAGTACATAAGTTGCAGGAAAGCACGATTCAGCAGTAAGAGAAACAGAGAATTGTTCATGTGAAAGTAACCTCCAGTTTAGTTCCATTATCATTCCATAATTCCTTAGGAAGAAGAATTTGCTCCGCAATCTTTTTATAGTTCACATGAAATCTGCTAGCATTTCTCTGGGTCAGTTGGGTACAGTGACCACTATATACAAGAAGTTACAATGCTTAGCAAGGTCACCAGTGTTACAGACAACATCTATCCAGAATATCCAGTAATTGATGTCCTTTTGAACTTGGGATTTCCAGGACTCTGTTTGATCTTGTGATAGCAGTAACCATGGTCTTTGATACCTTCAAGAGCCCAGAGAATTTGTTGTTTCATGAAAGTGATGATCTCTCCCCTCCTGATGATTTATGTTTATAGTAAATAGCAGAACAGAAGGAGTGCATAGACAGCCATGCCCTTTGCCTGCAGATATGTTCTGGATTAACTTCTCCTGTTAGTCTCTGGCCCAGCTTCCAGCCACTGTGCTAGCCTCTCATGGCTTATACCACTGATTAAAGTCTATTTCTTAATTCTTTCTTGTCTTTGCCATTTTCAATTTGCAAATGCGATGTGCCGGACAGATATTCTACTGCTGAGATACATGTCCAATCAGTTTTTCCTTTTAGCATCAACCAACGAGTAGCAGGTGGGAAGGGACTTCAACTATAAGTACTTATCTCTAAGTATTGCTTTGGGGCTGGGTGTGGGGACACACCCTGGAATCCCAGCATTTAGGAGGCAGAGGCAAATGGCTCCATGAATTCAAGGCCAGCCTGGTCTACATAGTGAGGTCCTATCTCAAGCAAAACAAAACAACAACAAAAACAGCAACAACAACAACAACAAAAACCTGTAGTGCAAAAGACTCAATTAAAGTAGTCAACTAAGGGATAAATCCCTGCAGTAGTGACTGTGGCCATGTGTGTAACAGGACTAGGAATTCAAAAATTAGAGGGAAATTGTCTATACTTTGGCCTATACTGTGTTGAGACTGTGTTTGGTCTATTCTGTGTTGAGCCTATGAGTAAGATGCCATAGTGCAGTAAGCCATGAAGTACAGTAATAAAACTTTGTTTTTCTTTTTGCTTTTTTAAAACAATGGATTCCTAAAGAAAACAGCTCATAGTAAAATGGTGGTTCAAGGTTTTTTTCTTTCAGAGTCAAGTAAAAATTTTTATGATGTCTAAACTTTAGCCTGCAGTGTCAAAGTAATTTAGTTTAAAAAGACCTACTTTTTTGTTAAAAGGGGAGAAGGAGGTGGTTCCTTTCGTAAATGAATATGCACACAAATACATAAATATATAAAAGAGTGAGAGGTCCTACATTAAACTAATGTTATTCAGTTTTTCCATTTAGTATCATAGTAAGAATCTTCAAGGCACATTTCGGGTGGGGGTGGGGGGGTGTTTTGAGGAAAGGCTTCCGGGGAGCCCAGGCTGGCTTGGACCTTGTCATGTAGCTGAAGAGAACCCTGAGTGTCTGATTCTCCTGCATCTGCATCTTGAACACTGAGATCACAGGCATATGCCTTCATGTCCAGTTTATTTGGTGCTAGGGACCAAACCCAGGGCATTATGCATGCTGAGCAAGCATTCTGACTACAGTTAATCTCCAAGCCGTTCAAGGTATAGTCTCAATATTCAAGAATTTCTTAAACAGGCACACGGAAATGATAACTAGTGGACATTGTCAATGTCAGCAAAACATTTCTAAACAACTTATATATTCCTCTCTGTGGAATGGCTAGCTAATGATGTATTTATTGAGCAAAACATTATACAGAAAAGAATTTCTGTATTCACTTGGAGTCATACAATTGCATGACTAGGGGAAAGAAACATTGCAATTCACGTTAATAAAAATGCAAGGCTGTTTACTTGTATGATGCTTTTTATCAGGTTACCAGCTACAGGTGGGTAGATGCTATACAGAGCGCCACACACCCATAGTTTATAGTACCTGTCTATGGATGATGCTCCCTTGAATCATGTGACTTAGCATCGCAGTTTTGTTGTATGAAGATAATTTGGGGATGAGCTATAAAAAACTATCAAAACTAGTCACTCTTCATAATCAATACTGAAATGGAGATGAGGTACCAGTTGGACTGTCATGTCTCCATTTTATATGACTTTGATATTTTTACCATGTAATTTTTGTACCATGAATACTTTTTATCTGAATTCCCAAGGCCAAAATTATAATAAGTATTTTTTAAAATATTTTATGAATCCTTTTTGATATTTTTGTTACCTTTCAAATCAGAAAACAGTGCTCCACCTATAGACATGGCTGACTGCATAGTAATGTTGATTCCTCTTTGTGTGATTTTGATGACTCTTGAAATGTGCACTGACACATAACTAGCTACTTTTCGTTTTTGTCTGTATATTCTGAAAGCCCCTTCTGTCCTTGTTCCTAAAATTGAACTCATAGTCCTTCACAAAAACTTCTTTTTCATTTATGCACTCCACACCTGCAGAGATGTTTTTACACCTGCATAGTAAACTAGGACCAAAGCCCTAGGAGTCATCTCTGCCTGCTTCCCCTTCCCGGTTCTGTAGTCCGTTGATCATTAGGTAACACTAGTTTCCTTCCTTCATCTCTGAAATATATTCTTTACAGTAATATTTCATCTCCTATCTTCCCATATTGGACTATTATTATGACCTCTTAGCCCCCCAGAATAAAGACTCTTTATTGTAATCCATCTTCCAAGCACAATCAAGTCAATCTGCCCCTAAAAACTTGTTCATATTAAGTCAACTTACCAAATACTATTAAAATATATTATCGTTATTCATGGGTTATAGCTAGAAATCACTTTTATGAATTTAAGCACAGCTTACAAACAGTACATTTTCTAGATATTAAATTGTATGCATACTTTCATTTTTGAAATATATCCATGATGGAAAGAATTTAAATTAATATGTTATATAAAATGTTGCTTAAAATATAACTACTAGCTATAGGTGTAGATATAAAACCAAAAATTAACCTACATTTCTATGAGTAGTTATCGTCTTTTAAATGTCTGGGTACACAGTAAAGAGAGCCTTAATTTTACTGTAGATGTGTGTGACCAATTGAAATAATATGAAGAGCAGTAAAGTAGAGATGAAGAATCTAAAGGCATTAGTCTTTGGTCTGCTAGGAGTCAGCTTTGATATCAGAAAATGAGTTAAAATTGACGTGGCACATTACCCTACAAATTAAGAAGAAATTTAGGCCAGATTAGAGATGGCAATTAAAACTGAAGTGCCAGCCTTAATCAATTTGAAGAGGTTGTGTAAAGACATAAGAGAATATTCATCTAAGACCTGTGAACGCATGCTGAAATCAAATAGGAAGTTCTGATGGGTTGGAGTGGGGAAAATTACAGTGCGTATATACGGTAGTAGGTAGTAGCCAGCCCCACAATAGAAAGTGTCCAAGTCCTGATTCTATGATTCAACTTTTTTGTACTGGATGCAAGATAAAATTCTTGGTCCTAAATTTTGTTGCCTTCAGTTATTCTAGTCCACGTAAGGTAAGTGTGACTCCAATGATAAACCTAGTTTTGATGAATTTACACATGTCTGATCTCACAACATTTAAAATACTCTTTACAGATCTACCACCCCCTCCAGTGCCGCCACCCGCTATAAAATCGCCCACTGTCCAGTCTAAGGCACAGCTGGAGGTACGACCAGTGATGGTGCCAAAACTCGCTTCTATAGAAGCAAGAACAGACAGATCATCAGACAGAAAAGCAGGCAGTTATAAGGGGAGAGACGCACTGGATGGAAGACAAGTCACTGATCTGCGAACAAATCCAAGTGACCCCAGAGAAGCACAGGACCAGCAAAGTGATGGAAAAGGACGAGGAAACAAGGCGACAAAGCGAGACCTTCCACCAGCAAAGGCACACCTCGTCCAAGGTATGATTTTCCAAAAGGCAGACAAACACAGAAATCCCTAAGCACTCAGGACACATGCATAGGCTTTTGTAGCTATATGAAAAGAAGTATGGCTAAGGCCCTTTCTAACAGTGGAGTGGGAATGTGCCTGGCTTGTTTAATACAATTTATTCCAAGACATGGCATCACACAAGTGTCTTTAAAACGATGCCACATTAACTGAATTTTTAAATTTAATTTTATTCTATTTTTATTTTATTCTATTTCAAAGGTAAGCATTATTCCAACAGACTAAGCAAGGATAATGTAGGTATCAGGTAAAAGTGATGGAAACTTGAAAATAAATGTTTAGTGACCAGTGGTTTTCGGTTTTTTTGGATAATAGGACCAGAAATAAATATCTAAAGACAACACTAGTAAATGATTAGGTAGGAAAAGCCAAGGATACCATGAGACAGTGTTTTAGATGTTTTATATATGCAATAGGGAGTCATTTTGCTGGGAGAGGAAGAAGAGCAGGTATAGAACACATATGATTTGATTAGGAAGACAAGAACTACTCAGAGGCTGGTTAGAAGCATGGCACTAGATCATGGGAGAAGAGGGTGAATTTGAACCAAGTTCAGTATGAGAACACATAGGTATGAAAATGCCACAGTGAATCTTGTTTCTTTGTATGTTCACTTTAAGTTTAATTAAGGAAAAAGCCTTTTAAGTAAGAAATGATGTAATATGATTTGTGGCTTGGAAAAAAGTAACTAGCATCCCAGAATAATGAAAGGGGAGACCGAAATAATCAGGCATGTCATTGCAGTATTCTTCTAGGTATGAAATGTAAAATGAGTTAAACGAACATAAAAGAAATGCAAATAGCCAATATGAGCACGGCAGAGGTAGGCACAGCAGTACTGTACAGCTAGAAACATGTCAAACTATAAGTTAAAATAATACAGTAAAAAAAAAAAAAAGTTATTCAGATAGTGACTGTGAGGCTCTGTGTATCTGATAGAACAATTGTACCAGCCAAATTAAAGACAAGAGAAATTCATAGATGTCACGGGGAGGTTACATTTCCTTTTATTGACTAAGACGTTCACCATAACCTAGACACAAAAAAAAGTTATTAAGAGTTGAAAAAAACTGACTAAAAGATCGGGATAAAGGATCAGAGTCTGAGTGGATTTTAGAACAAGCAGCGCTGAGGTAATAACTCTATGAATTATAAAGATGAGCCGTCAGCAGAGAGGATTTATAGGAAATGTTTAGGATTCAGTCCTCTAGGAGGAAAAACAAAATCAAACCTACTTTGTCAAAAAGCCAGTCACCTCTGTTGTGTGAATATTTCCCGAAGGCTAAAAGTCGAGCTGCGAGCAGGATGAATGTGGAACAAGACAGAAATGTGTACAGGAGGTTTCTGTGAATTGTACCAAGATGTCATGGTCATTCTGCGAATGGAAGAGAATCCGCATTCTCTAAAGCACACTGAAATTGTTCACCCGAAAGACCTAGCAGGCATGATAGCTAAGATATGAAAAGTGGTATCCCGTTCTGTGCATTATAACCAGTTGTGGATCTCTGCAATAGTCTCCAACTCTAGTAAAACTAAGCATCTTTGATGAGAGATGAGAGCTAAACTTAACTGTGAGTATAAAGACAAGAATTTAGAGTACAGTTAGAAATTACTTTCGCTGCAGAGATTCACAGCAGTTGGGGTCTCCTCTAGGGTCTGTGACCTCCCCGGCTGCAGGAGGTTGCCATATAGTACCAGGTATGAATTCCTTCTGTCAGTTCAATTTAGGTTCAGGTACACAGCTGTTGGCTACACCAGAGGGTCAAAGCCCCACTCCTGCACCATTGGGCATGTCTTGCTGGGCCAGCTGGTATGACTTGTAAGCATTACGGCTGGGAAGGACCACCCCAGTTGATATGTCTTCAATGAAGGCCTACACCTAAAGCCGAGGAAACATCACCGAAGATGGGCAGAATGAGTCTAAGAGGAAAATGACCAGGATACCTACTGCTAGATAGTATCCTCTAGATACCCAAGAGAAAAATGTGCCCAGGGCTTTTCCACATTATGCTTGAAAAGAACCAGCATGAAGACACTGCCTAGTTGGCATGCCAACACAGAGAGCATAAAGTACATAAGGTTCTACCCCTAAGGCAATAGTTGCAGGTGGCTGATGACTACAGAGAGAGAATCCGTTTCCTCCAAGGATGAGTTTGCACATAAGTTGTCCAATGCCAAATGATTGGTCTTGAACACACATACATATAAACGACAGTAAATGGACTCAGTAGATTGTATAAATGTGGGCATGTAACAATAATAATTTTAAAAAGAAATCATAAGTTAGGGAAGGGGCCATAAAAGGAGTTGGGGTGATGTAGATATGTCATACTGTGTGTGAAGTTCTAAAAGTATGTCTTTAAAAGAAAAATACTGTCGCTAGGTGCAGTGGTGGCACACACCTGTAATCCCAGTACTCAAGGAAGCAGAAGCAGGTGGATCGCTATAGACCAGGCCAGCCTGGTCCACAAAGTGAGTCCAGGACAGCCAAGGCTACACAGAGAAACCCTGTCTCGAAAAAACAAAAACAAAAACAAACAAACAAACAAAAAGGCCAGCCATCATTGCTTTTAATCCCAGCACTTGGGAGGCAGATGCAGGTGAATTGCTCTAAGTTTGAGGCTAGCCTGGTCTACAAAGTGAGTCCTGGACAGCCAGGCCTACACAGAGAAACTTTGTCTTTGGGGGTAGGGGGAAAGACTAGTCATCAGTGAGATCTGTGTTTGACTGAGAGATGCTACCTCAATAAAGAAGATGGAAGAGTGACGGAGGATGAATCCAGACATTAATCTCGGGCATCCATGTGAATGCATGCACACAAACCTACTCACATACATGCACCCATACACATGCAAACATGTATGCATACTATACACAAACACACATGAGAAAGTAGCAAAAGAAAAGAAAATAGTGCTGCCTATGTGTGCTACCTATGACCAGGCCTCCCAAAAATAAAAATGAAATATAAAATGTCACAATGTAACATTTTGATGTAGTCTTATGAGAAAAAAGAATTTCTGTAATGTGCCATCCATGATTACCATGAACGAGAACTGTTGGCTGCAATAGTCAGAATAGGAGCCAGACTTTGGGGGACTGAAGGAGGAGTGGGAATTTTGAAAGGGACATGTATTAGTCACTCCCATGTTTCTGTGACCAGAATATCTGATAAAAACAACTTGTGGGAGGAAGGATTTATTTTGATTAACATTGGCAGAGAGGGCGTGCCAGAATGGGTATGGATGTAATATGGAGCAGAGGGCAGAGCAGGAAGCATGGGCGCATAGAATATTCAAAGGCACCCACTGCCACCTCACTGAAGTAGTTCTACTAACTCAGCCCCCTCCTACGAGTTCCACCAGCATCCAAACATAGCGCTGCCAGTGGAGAAGCTGTTGACCAGGAGCCTGTGAGACCTTTCACACTCAAACAGGAGGTGATGAATAGGAGTTCTTCTCAGAAAGTTAGGATGACAAAGCTTGCGTGGAGTTTGTCTAAAATGCCAAACTGGTGGGAATGTTTTAGGATAGGAGTTGACATCATCATATACTGTGTCAAAAAAGCCGTGCAAGAGAGGTTTTTGTTTTGTTTTGTTTTGTTTTTTTAAAGTAAAATAAGTAAAAAGACAAGATTTAAAAAGTAAAGAAAAAGTGGCGGTGGTGGTGGATGACCTTAACCCCAGCACTGGCATGGGGAGGATGCGGGGGAGGCAGGCAGATCTCTGTGGTTTGAGGCCAGCCTGATCTACAGAGTTAGTTCCAGGACAGCCAGTGCTACACAGACCAACCCTGTCTTGAAAAACCAAGGGAAAGGGGAAAAGGGAAAAAAAAATTACTGGAGAAGGCAGGACAGAGTGATGGAGGAATTAACACAGAAAATTTACTTGGGCTTTTACTGTATTTTAATAGAGTATATTTTGGTAAGATTTGTAATCAGTCAGTTGCTTTGTGTTTTCACTAATTTCCTTGCAACAAGAAGCATGGTTTCTCGTTTGTTCTGGGATCATGGAATCAGACATCAAGTAAGTGCAGCTCAAAAGCTGTGCCTTTTACACAGATGCTCCCACTGTGTGACCACAGAGTCCTTGGTCATATCAGCTTTGAACACTTTCCCCCCTCCAAGACAGGGTTTCTCTGTGTAACCCTGACTGTCCTGGACACACTTTGTATACCAGGCTGGCTGCGAACTCACAGTGATCCAGCTGCCTCTACCTCCACAGAGTGCTGGAATTACAGGTGTGTACAACCCTCCTGGCGCCATCTTTGAACACTTTTTAGCTTTTAAGCCAGAGCTGCTCCGACACTAAACTTTTGACTCCTGGCCCTGTGTCCCAAGTAGTAATTTACATGCTGAGTAAGTACCATAATGTCAGATACGGACTTGATGTCTGGTCAGAAAGTATGACCACCTTTGTGATCATGAACAAATTCCAAAAGACCATGGATTCTTTAGGAGAAAACTGCAAGGCTAGACATATCTTGCTGTGACAGAATCAGAGCAAAGAGCAAAAAGAGTTTAAATCAATCTTCAGAAATTTAATAAGTAGCTGTTAAATTATAAAATTATTTCTATCTATAGAACTAAGTTAGAAACCATTAAGCGAGAAATAAGAAAGCCTATTCCGTGAAATGCATTTAGCACATCCAGTTGTTATTCTACTTTGATTTTCCAGATTTTTATTTGAACCATAACCCCACGTGTGTCTATCATTAAATTATCATTGCTAAGCATTGCTGTAATTTTCACCTTCTTGATTCAATTTACATTATTTATTTAATGAAAAAGGCACCCTGATTTGCATATGGAATGAATGGATATTTTTTAATTAAGGAAAGTGCTTTTCTAGACTTGAAGGTATGATCCTTTGTGCTGACACTTACCTCTATTTGATTTATTTCTACACATATCAAATGCTCATTGTGCTATATTGACTGTAGCAACTCTTCAGATGTCTATAAGCATTGAATTTGACCTCAAGAAGCTTGTAGTCACATACACATGTGCTTACACATAGAAATAAGAGAATATAGATAGATAGATAGATAGATAGATAGATAGATAGATAGATAGATAGATATAATTTATAGATACCTTAAGATTTTAGATATCCCTACCTTCCCTAAGGACCTTATCACTGATCACTAAGAATGAGTGAAATTGCTCAAGATAAGCTGTAAAGAAAAAGTACAGATGTGAGTGTGTACAATGTCTATGCATCTTTGGAAAGAAAAAACAAATTAGTACACTGACATGTAAGAGGCACTCTTTCTCAAACTTACATATAAAACACATCCTGAGAAGATAGATACTGAAAGAAACAGTGTTGAAAGCCAAGACAATAGAAACGTTTCATTTGCTAAGAACAGTGAAGTCCTGAGACATAAGGGCCCAAGTGTGGTTAGCTCCATCAGCACTCTCAGTTTTGTAGTGGCAATGTAGACATCATGGTTAGATATCAGCAGTACAGAGTAAATGAGAGCTACAACTACCAACTTTGAGCCAATTTGCCTCTGATTTATTGGTTTGGGGTTTTGGGTTTTCAAGATAGGGTTTCTCTGGATAGCCCTGGCTGTCCTGGAACACTCTTTGTAGACCAGGCTGGTCTCGAACTTACATAGATCCACCTGCCTCTGCCTCTCAAGTGCTAGGATTGAGGTATGTACCACCACAGCCCAGCCCAATTTACTTTTTAAGAAGGTTGGCTGTTCATCAAGGAAGTAAGGAACACCTTGAACCCTGAGGAGAATAGGATTAGGGCAAAGTTCTTAACCAGAGAGATTTTAATGTATTGTAGTTTGAGAAAATGAAAACCAACAGCAAGAAACTAGTTTCCGAAGATACAAGCAAGAAGAGACTACATTTGAAGAGCAAAATCCCAAGAGTCAGAGCTGTGAATTGAGGCAGCGATGCGAAGAATGAAAAGAACAAGGGGCCAGCTGAGGATTGTGACTCCTAAGTAAGAGGCTCACATCTCATAGGAAGAGGCTGGGTAGGATAGAGGAGCAGTCGTTACTGGGGAGCTAGAAGGGGGGCTTGATTCTCACCTTATCTTCTTCTGGAGAGACCATCCTTGAGTTCAGGAGAAATCAAGGTTCATTCAGGCAGGGTGGATAATAAAAGAATAAAAGAAACACTGGACAGGGCAGGATCACCTAGAAGAGTTTCTTTTTTTGTAGATTTACATCCAGAACGCAGATAGGCTATGGAGGAAAAGTTAAACGATTCAGTGTTAGTAAACATAAAGTTGTAAGACAATAGAGATTCCAGAAATAAGTCACCAGTGTGAGGGTTTAGTTATTTTTCTGTTGCTGCGAAGAGGCACCATGACCAAGGCAACTAATAGGAGAAATAGTTTACATTTCGAAGGACATTCATGGTAGGGAGCATGGCAACAGGCAGGCAGGAACAGTAGATGCATCCTTAACTCAGATACATATAAGTACAAGACAAAGAAAGAGCTAACTGGAAATGGCTGGGCTTCTGAAACCTCAAAGCCCACCTCCATTGTCACACCTAAGCCTTCCCAAATAGTTCCACCAACAGGGGACCAAGCACTCAAATGCTCAATTGCATTCAAACTACCACAAGTGCCTTACTATTTAAAGTCATGGAGGTTGCTTTCTCAATAGCTTCTGAACCCAGGCTCAACACTTGAGTGGAAACTGGCTTCTTCCTACTAATTTGTAGAAGAACACCTCATTTATATAGTGATTTCACTGTCTTATCTTTGTTAATGTCAACAGTAAGATCTTCTTTAAGCATAGATTCTACTATCACTTGGGCTCCGGGGCTGGGGCGGGGGTGGCGGTGGTTAGAAACTAAATTATCTAAAAGCACATGTTAAGAAAAGACTTGGATGTCCCACGAAAGCCTTCACTTACCAGGAAACTGGGACAGAGGGGAGGACATCCTATTGGGACTCTAGATGAGAGACGCATGGGAGAATGGCAAAGTAGAAGGATCCAGAGGGTCCTAGAAACCTACAAGTAGAACATTATGATAGGCAGATTTGGGCCCAGGGGTCCCGCTCAAACTAAGGCACCAGCCAAGGACAATACAGGCGGTAAACTTTAAACCCCTACCCAGATCTAGCCAATGGTCAGAACATTCTCCACAGTTGAGTGGAGAGTGGGATATGACTTTCTCACGTACTCTGGTGCCTCACATTTGACCATGTCCCCTGGAGGGGGAGACCTGGTGGCACTCAGAGGAAGGACAGCAGGTTACCGAGAAGAGACTTGATACCCTATGACGATATACAGGGGGAGGTAATCCCCCTCAGGAACAGTCATAGGGGAGGGGAATAATGGGAAAATGGGGCAGGGAGGGAAGAATGGGAGGACGCAAGGGATGGGATAACCATTGAGATGTAACAAGAATAAATTAATAATAAAAAATTTAAAAAAGAAAAGAAAAGAATTGGACGTCAATTGATTCCACACTTGACTTGTCTCCTATAATAACTGTGGTGGGTTGTATAGTATGACCCTATAGACTTGTTTGTTTGAATGCTTGGCCCAGAGGTAGTGGCACTGTTAGGCAGTGTGGCCTTGTTGGAGGAAGTGCATCTCTGTAGGGGTGGGCTTTGAGGTTTCCTATACTCAAGATCCTTCCAGTACGGAAGAGAGCCTCTACCTGGCTGCCTTTGGATCAAGATGCAGAACTCTTGGCTCATCTAGCACCATGTCTGCCTGTACAATATCATGCTTCCCACCATGATGATAAGGGACTAAACCTCTGAACCTGTAAGCCATCTCCAATTAAATGTTTGCCTTTATAAGAGTTGTTGTGGTCATGGCACAGCAATAAAACCCTAAGACAATGGCCTTGGTGACAAGTGAGTTTGAGATGGACACTAGTTCATAAGTGGACTCAATCCAGTTTCCCAATTCCTGCATGGAAAACAATACTTGTTATTGTCATTTTCAAAAGGCTGCATTATCCATTATGTTTGTAGTGTTTGGACTTGTACCTCAGAGTTATCCATGCTGGCTGGCTGAGTTAGGGTTTTATTCCCGGGAAGAGACATCATGACCAGGGCAACACTTATGAAGGAAAATGTGTAATTGAGGTTGACGTAGAGTGTCAGAGGTTTAGTATGTTATTGTCATCGCAAAGCACATGTAGACAGACATGATACTGGAGAAGGGGTTGAGAGTCCTACATCTTGACCCACAGGCAGCAGAAGGAGACTGTGTGCCACACTGAGTATAGCCTGAACGTAGGCGATATCAAAGCTGGCCTCCAGAGTAACACACTTCCTCCAGCAAGGCCACACCTACTCCAGCAAGGCCACAGCTCCTGAGTGCCGCACCTCATGAATGAAGCATTCAAACACATGAGTCTGTGGGGCCGTTCCTATTCAACCCTCCACACTTGACCACCCAGATTACAGATAGACAGGAGTGACTGTGTTCTATCTTGTTCCCATGCTCTCGTTGTATTTCTTCACACAGAGGATATTCTACCGTACTGTAGACCTACCTTTCCAACATCAAACAACCCGAGAGATCCCAGTTCCTCGAGCTCAATGTCCTCAAGAGGATCAGGAAGCCGACAAAGAGAGCAAGCAAACGTAGGTCGAAGAAATATGGCGGAAATGCAAGTACTTGGGGTATATGAGAGAGGAGACGATAATAATGAAGAATTAGAGGTATGCATGATTTTCCTCAAGTTTTAAAACACTAGGCTGTAGCTGTGATGTCAGCCCTTGAAGTTATGAGCATCTGTCAGCATACAGACATGTAGCCATTGTATCACCAACTTTCTGTATCCTGATGCCTGTGACGTTGCTACCTGAAGTTCCAAGAATGGGAATTTTTTTCCAGAATTCATTCATTATTTTAAATGTTAACAGTGATGTTCTTGAAGATATAAATTCATATTCTTTCACATATTTTTAGATACAGCACATGTATGACAGAACACAAGTTGGGAAACAATTTGGTCTGATATATGTTATAATTCATAGTATTATATGAAACCTCAATGAGGTGAGAGCTGTTAGTATGTGAATGTTATCCTCTATTACCTGCCATCAGGCTTAATCTGACTGACTTTCCAACTCTCTCACACCTCCACTGTTCTAGAAAAGAAGCCAGCTAGAAGAGGATCTCTTTCTAAGTCAAATAAGTGCATCTTTCCTTGTAATCTAAGAAAAATAGACAAGATAGAGTTGAGAGCCATATTTAAAAGTTCCTTCTCCTTAAAAATTACTATGTTTTCTCTATTTAATAAAAAGTACCTCAAAGAAAAATTTGTTTCTTTACAAATGTATTTAATCACAAGCAGATGCTAAATGAGTTTCAGAGTCTTTTTTTTTTTTTTTTTTTTTAATAGTTTATTTATTTCTATTTTGCGTGCATGGGTATTTTGCCTACCCCTCTCTCTCTCTCTCTCTCTCTCTCTCTCTCTCTCTCTCTCTCTCTCTGTGTGTGTGTGTGTGTGTGTGTGTGTGTGAGAGAGAGAGAGAGAGAGAGAGAGAGAGAGAGAGGGAGAGAGAGAGAGAGAGAGAGATCTTGGAGTTACAGACAGTTGTGAGCCACCATATGGGTGCTGGGAATTGAACCCAGGTTCTTTGGAAGATCAGTCAGTGCTTTTAACTGCTGAGCCATCTCTCCAGCCCCAGAGTTTGAGAGTCTTATTTCAAAATATAAGATGAAAATGTTAAGAAATCCTGTATAATTAAATACCGTATATATCTTGTGTTTAGACTTTGTGGTTTGGGATGAGAGACGCTTTTCTCCCACAAATGATTTCAGAATATTTGTTTTTAAAGTTAATTTTTTTTGCCTTTTAAATAGAATTTGGGGTGTGGAGGGTGCCGAAAGATCCTTGCCATGAAATCCAATATTTAAAAATGAGATGCAGAATTAAAATGGTAAGATGGCACTGAGGGGAAATTAGAGCACTTTTTCTTTGGAGCCCTGTGCCCCAACCTGTGACATCCAGGGACAGGACAATTTGGTACTTGTATGAGGATGATTGGATTTGCTGTAAAGATGAACTAAAGTTGAGAAATAAATTAGTTGTGAATGAACACTTTTCAACATATACCAACAAATGAATGAAGAAAACAGTCAATGAATATAAATAAATTTAAAACAACTATCTTTAGATTTGTTTTAAAATTAAACAAAAATGTATCTCTTATAGGAAACTGAAAGCTGAAGACAACCAGAGAGGCTTACGATACTAATGTGAAAATCATCACTCAAGATGCCTCACGTCTGATGACATAAAACACCAGATGAAATATTCAGTGCAATCAGAATGTAGAAATTGTCGTTTTTATTCCTCCTATTGGGATAACATTTTTAAAATTTTTTCTTGGGTTTTTATTGTTGCTGATTGATTGCCTAACCCTTGATGAACCGCCCTCTTTTCCCCTCGCTGTTGCAACCGTTACACTTGACTTCCAGTAAGGGAAGTGTCTTGACTGCTTGCTTCAGCCAACAGCCAGCAAGAAAGAACAGACCAATTCTTTTGCATTTTGCCCCTGAGATATGGCATTGCACTGCTTATAGGCCAAGCTAATTTAGAGCAAAATATTGATCAAAGATACAAAGGTGATGAATCAACCTCATGCCAAGGGCTCTCAAAGTATAATAGTTCTATGACCAACTGCTAATGCCAATTAAAGCATACTTCATTTTACATGATTTTGAAAACCAGTCCTTCATACCACCCTTTGCTTGGGTAAACTAAAAATATGTTAAATACAGAACTACAGATAATTTGAATGGGGTGGAAGCATTGTAAATATATACTCTTTGCAACTCCTGGTGGTACTTTATTTTGTGTTCATTTCAGTCATTGAAATATATTCTTCTTGGAAATGTACTTTTGCATAAGTAGGGCTAAGCCAGTTGGACCTCTGGTTGTCTCATCATTGTCAGAAGTAAAGCTAGCAAAAATCTTGTTCTATTTTTCAATCAAAAAGCAACTACAAATGCATATTACAAACAAGTGGATGTTTTTAGTGACCAATTGAGTAAGGACATCCCTATCTTAACTGGCCTAAGTTTCTTCTGGTAGTGTCAGTTCAACTTTCAGAAGTGCCACTTAAGGAAGTTTGTTTGACTCTTTTTTGTTGTTGTTGTTGTTGTTGTTTTGCTTTTGTAATGCACTGTTTTTAATTTTTTTTTTTTTTTTTGGTTTTAAAAGCACAATCACTAAACTTTATTTGTAAACCATTGTAACTATTAACCTTTTTTGTCTTATTGAAAAACTGTTGAGAAGTGTTTTTAACCTGTTTTGTTAATGCTCTGTGTTTGTATTTGCAATATTTGAATGATGACAGCTGGTGAAGTCATGTACAGACTTTATTGTGGGTTGTGAGCCAAATGGTTCCAATTTTTCCTGGATTTAAAGAAAACAAAAAACAAAAGAAGTTTGAAGTTTGTGGTGACCAATGTTGGATCTTATACGATTTCCTTAGGAGCTCACAAGAGGCACTCTAACTTACAATTGCCAAGTGAAGCTCTCTCACTGTAGATGTCTATGATTTTTTGACATTATATGAATTTCACTGACTTTATAATTGGTGCTATTTGAAGAAAACAAACGGAACCTTTAGTCACACATAGGTTTCAAGCCTGACCCCACAAAGCCAAAACAAAATTGAACCACAAAAGAAAAAAAGAAAAAAAACCAAAAAAACAAAAAAAAAAAAACGGCTGATATTCACCAAAAACTAAGTGTGCTCATTTAAATAATTTGAGAAAGCCCCATAGGAAGGGCGTGAAGTACTAAGGGAACAATCCATGTGATTAATGTCTTCATTATGTTCATGTAAGAAACCTCTTATTTTTAGCCATAATTTTGCATACTGAAAATTCAATAATCAGAAAAGTAATTTTGTCACATTATTTATTAAAAATGTTCTCAAACACATCATCCTTTCCTGTGTTGATTTTTTTTTCATTGTGCGGTTATCAGATTTATTCCATTAAATCACAAAGTCGTTTTGTCTTAACATTTCACCACTATAATTATGAAAAGAGCAATTTGTTTAATGAGCATCCGGGTTCTACTTAAAAATTCTTGTCTCAATTGTAGGAAATAAGTGGAAGACAAATCCTAAGTTGAGGTTCGCTATGTGATCAGAGGCTAACTCTGAAGGGTGTGCAGTTTGTCTATGTGTGTGTATCTGAATTTCAGTTAACCTATTTCTAAAATAATTGGTACTCAACTGTAATAAACCTCATTTGTAAAGTTTCAATCACTTATGTTCTGTCAGCAAGAAAGTTTATAAATCTCATCGCTTGTCAATAAGTACTTGCTTTTTACTTTCAGATCTATGTTAAAATCTGGACTGCCAGTTGTATACCAGGTTTCACATTATGATCAATGAAATCATCATATACAGAGTTTCACTTGGATGGATGAGATGGGTACCATGTCTTGGAAATGTCAAGACCAATAGAATACACTGGAGTTAGACACCACCCCCCGACACCCACCATGTGACATATGTATTTTTTCTTTTACCCAAATTTTTGTGTTTACAAGAATTTGAAAAGCTGAAGAAAAAAAAATGGAACAATGGGGGACTTAATTTGGAATTTAATTTTATAAAAATGAAATAATTATCAACATCTACTTAGTTTATGAGCAGATCCACAGGTCAAGGAGCCGGGTTCTAAGCTATTTTTCAAGAACAAACCACTAGAGAGACATATGTAATAGACTGATTTTTCTCTTTTTCTAGGTGGGTAAACTATAAATGACACTGTCTCTCTTTCTTATTGCACGCTGCAATTCACACACAAAATCTGTACATCAGAGGGCCTGGAGTTAAATTCTAGTTTTGTCATGACTATGTTTCCTTGGACATGTTACTTAACCTCTAAGTCTCAGGTATGTCACCTGTGAATTCAATAATACCTACCTCATGGAGCGATTGTCATGATTTAGGGAGTTAATGTATCTGGTATGGACGCTGTAAACTCCACATACACTATAAAATATTATTCTATTTATGGACTGAAATTCACTACACATGCAATCCCCATTTTTCATATCTAATTTGTTCCTAAAAAATTTGCATGAAAGTAAAAGAGTAACTGTGTTATAAGGATGAGGGTGCTTCCATTTCTGGTAAGTAAAATTCACTGTGAACTACCCCATTGTACAATAAATGCTTGGTGTTCTTGTTTGTTTCTTTTGCTTTTGGATGCAAGGGCAGTAAATGAGTTGGTGGAATTGTATTTCTGGTATTTTCTTCACACAGTTGGCAAATCAGACATGTCACTTGAGTTCTCAATAAATGGATTTAGTGTCTATTGGGGACTGCTGTTGTAAATTATAGCAAAAACTGCAATCTTGGTCTGTGTAGAAATTTTCCTGGGCAGATGTGAGCAAACATCTCTTTATCCATCTACCAAAGTCAACACGGCACAGTAACTCAATGGAGCGACACCATACAAGTCAGAGTTAGTGAACCAATTACTTCGGGGGGGAGTTACTTACAGAAGTAGGAGTGACCCAAATCTTGCTACATTACCAAAAAGTCTACCCCCATCGTAAGCAATGACTCAAAAACCTGCATTCTTTGAGTTGTTTATATATCACTAGCCTCTACCCCAGTGCTTACCACCAGCAATTGTTTTCTAATTATACATCCTTAGATAAAGACCCTGTGAATCTTGTAATCATCATAAACTTAATTATGAGCCGCTCTCTTCATTCCAAAAAGGATGTTTCAATCTAAATGAAGGAGCTATACAACATAGTATCAGGTGAGTTGGAGCCTCTCTGGCTCTCCTGCTAATTTCAGATGTGATCTGGATTTCTTTTCTTTTCTTTTCTTTTCTTTCTTTTTTTTCCTTCTTCACAGGGTGGAGGCTCCATGGGAGAAAAAGTTGGGTATCAAGGTGCAAGGGTCTTGAACATGACTGTTATCAAATTATCAATGGTCTGCATTTGTCAATTCTTTTTAGTTTTTCCAGACAAGGTTTCTTATAGCCCTGGCTATCCTGAAATTCATTCTGTGGACCAGGCTGGCCTCAAACTCACAAAAAGTCTGCCTGTCTGTCTCCCAAATGCTGGGAGTAAAGGTGTGTGCCACCACCACCACCACCGGGCTTTTTATGATGATGATGATGATGATGATGATGATGATGATGATGATGATTTTCATTTGACAACTCTTAATCTACATCCTCGATGGGTGTGGGACATAAGAATAGGAATTCCTTTGCTCTTTCATGCCATGTTACAGTTCTGGGGAACCTGAGATTTGAAGGTTTGTCTGTGACCGCAAAGACTTCCAAACTCTTCTGGACTTCACATGACACCACTGTCTCCCTATGAGATGGTAGAGGGGGAGGGAATACGCTATTGCAGTTCAAAAGGGGAAGATTAATACTCTGAAAAGAGTTTGGGAGCTAATACCCCACAAAATAAGTTTAAGTTTTGTTGTACTGTATCTGAGGCTGGGATGTATCTTAGACTCCTCAGTGTATTGCCATCACTTTCAGAAACCATCACAAGTCAGTTTTCGCCACTTACTGTTAAGACATACAAGCTGGGTGTGGTGGCATACACCTTTAATCCCAGCACTCAGGAGGAAAAGGCAGGCAGACCTCTGTGAGTTCAAGGTCAGTCTGGTCTACAAAGCGAGTCCAGGACAACCAAGGCTCCACAGAGAAACCTGTCTCAAAAACTAAAAAAAAAAAAAAAAAAAAAAAAGCAAAAGAACACCTCATACAAGTAAGCAAGTGTCAAGCTTTTATTTGCCTCACTAACCAGGAATCTGGAGCCATTTAAAGAGCACCTGCATAAGGAAATTAAAATGTAATTGCTAAGTTAGTTGCCTTTCTTGGAAAGAGTACAGGCATGACATTAATATCTATACCAAGTCGGGGAATCCTAACCCCTGTGTTTTTCTTTTGTCTAAGTGATCCCTAACTTTAAAAAGTACACAAGTCTCACGCCTTCATTATTTGTAAATTGTTACACAAAAAGATACTTGGAGAATTTACACTTACCCAAGACAATCAGGTAAGGATCAAAAATGGATTGGTTTTTGGTTGGTGTTTCCCCCACAGAGCCTGAGACAAAGACTTGAATTTAAGGAGTTTCTTAGGGACTTAATGCCAGAAAGTAGGAGGGAGAGGGAGAAGTGAATAAAAGGAGAAAGGTCAATATAAGTCCTTTAATGTGGGCAAAGTTGTCCTCCTGGGGAGACTCCCTTGCTCTTCCTTGATGGTTACAGAACCTTCTCCTGAAGGACAAGAGTCTCAACTTGTCTCATGCCTCATCAATGCAGGTGACTGCCACAGCCTCGGAGCTGAGGATCACAACACATAGGAAGAGAGAAACCACCCGCATGGGACAAGTGTTTGAAATGAGAAGATGCCAAAAGGAGACAGGTCTTCAAAAGAGGAGACTGTCACAGTGAGTGCCCAAGAGGACCTACCTATTGTGAGCAGTACTATTGGAAAGTATTTGAGCATGGTAGTTAAAAAGTCAAGCAATCACCAGGTGTGGTGGCACACATCTTCAATCCCAGCACACAGGAGGCAGAGGCAGGTGGATCGCTGTGAGTTCCAGGCCAGCCTGGTCTACGAAGTGAGTCTAGGTCAGCCAAGGCTACACAGAGAAACCTTGCCTCAAAAAACAAAACAAACAAACAAAAAAGTCAAGCAATCATCAGTTCACCCTTTTCTTTTAAAAATAAAATGGAAGAATACCCACATCTGAAATTAGTCTTACATACTCAATTTATATATTCTCACACTGGGCTAGTTCTTACAGATTATTTCCAACAGTATATGCTTTGAATTTTAACTGTCTACCATTCTGAAAATTTGAGAGTATCATCACTGAAATAAATTAGAAAGTTACAGAAACAGCAGCAAGTCAGGAAAAGAAGTCTTAGGATTGCTAAAATTGGGCACTTTATAATAAAGCTACAAGATGTATTACATATGCCTTTAACAGAATTATCTACAGTACAGTTATTTCTAAAAAACATCTGTGTGCATGAGGGTGCACACACACACACACACACGTACCATAGTAGGTATGCCAAGTTGCTGAATCCCTCAGAATAGGATGAAATTCAAATTAAGTTGAGACTGCCATAAACAAATCATGTGTTGTACAAGTCTGTCTCTGAAGCATTATCACAGTGTAATGTAAGTTAAATCTCTAACATAAATCTTAGCTTTGGTGAAATAGTTATACAAGTAAATCCCTTGCCTTATTGGGCTCCCAATACTCAGATGTGTCTACTTAGTGGACTGAAAGTGTCTCTTTTCAATTTCCCATTAAAATCTTAGCCTACCCTGTGATGGGGTTAGGTGATGCAGCCTTTAAGTGGCAGGTGACAAGCTAGGTCATATCCAGCTTGACTTCCATAACTGTTTTCTCTGTCCTTCATTCCTTCCTTACAACTTAAACCTGCCCTCATGCCTGAGGCTAGCCCAAGGAGGCAGTGCCAGCAGAATTGAATTCACATCTATTTAGATACCAGTGTCAGCCCATGTACCTCAGGCTAAAATAATGTCTGGGAACTACAAAATTCATTACTAAGGGTCGCTGGAGATCTGGCATGATGGTGCACACAATAATCCCAGCACCAAAAAACACGGGCAGGAAGACAGTGTGAAGCCAGCATAGGCCACAAGTAAGGCCATCCTGAGCTATAAAGGCATGACTGCCTCATTGTACCTCGAAGGTACAATGAATACCTAGTGTACACAAGATCCTGGTTTCTGTCTTCAGCCCTGGATGAGAAAGAGAAAGCAGGGGGAAGGGGTGGGGGTAGAGGGCAGGAGAAATGAATGAATGAATGAATGAATGAATGAATGAGGGCCTCAGGAACACCTTCTGGGGCCCTGTAATTGGCTCCTGGTTTTAAGAAGGTGGCTTTGCTAAGGGATCATACTGACTGACAACTCATACCAAAGAACAGGGTTGTGCTTTCAGAATAGCGTTGCCAGTTCTATCCTGGTTTGGGGAGGGTTAGATCCCAAGCAGATCATGTTGTGGTGAGCCCCCAGCCAGAAAACTATGTTCATTGTTACATTCTAACAGCAGTTTTGCTACTGTTATGGCTCATAACCGTTATGGAATGATCTTAGGGGGATCCGTGTAAAAGGGCCATTTGACTGGCAAGAGGTCAAGACCCACAGGTTGAGAACCACTGGATTAGGTTGTTCCTATGAGTCAAACTACAGGGGTATTTGTCTTGGCTGCCAAACAGTAACAACTAAAGAGAAGAGTCATAGTTTTACATCAAACCAGGCTTCTCTGGGTAGCCTTGGCTGTCCCATACTCACTTTGTAGACCAGCCTGGCCTCGAACTCAGAGATCTGCCTGCCTCTGCCTCATGAGTGCTGGGATTAAAAGCATGTGCCACCAAGCCTGGCGTGTAAAACCTGAGTTTTGAGTCTTAACTACTCTTCCGTATCATTTCCATAATTCAGTAATTTAGATAATATATAGTCACTATGTTATCTACCTATTCTTTATAGAGATTATGAGAGAGACAAACAGGCCAAAAGAACAAAGCCAGAAAGAAAAAGAACCCTACTACCCCATTCTCCAACAATGAACCCCTGACTGTGCAGAGCCTGGCCCAGTGACTTGCAATGCTCTGTAGCAATAAAATAATTCCTAATGCTTCACAACAAATGGCCAGTCTCAGTAAGGACAATGGTCTTCAAAAGTTTACTACCTAACTAGAAAATGAGTTGCTCACATTATATCCGTTTAAATAGAACTCTTTTGCAAATAACCATGAAAATAGTGCAAGTCTCTCTTTTCTTCCCTCTTGCTGCTGAACCCTCTCATAGGTTCCTCCCACTCTCCTTCAACTTCATTGCCTTAAAAAAAAAAACCTAATTGTTATTACATGTGTGTGGGTGTGTGTGTGTTACACTTAGGGAATATATTCCTTAATGTTACCTGTCCAGTTCAATTATTCTCTCTCTCTCTCTCTCTCTCTCTCTCTCTCTCTCTCTCTCTCTCTCTCTCTCTCTCTCTCTCTCTCTCTCTCTCTCAAAATTCCCCCATTATATTTCTTTCTATGGTGCATATTCTGTATTAAAACCTCTCTATAAGTTTTTGTGTGGTAAATATTTTTATCCTCATACCTTGCACTTGTTGATCTCAGAATGGCAGTTATTCATCAATCACCCTTAAAATTCCTCAAAAATTCACCTTTTGTCTGTAGGACATTGTGTATGTGATTTTGGTAGGAACAGCAATAAAAGAATTAATGAAGTTAATGGAATTTTTGTGTAAGTTTTTGTTTTCAAAGCAATAATGGAAAGTGATGTAATAGTTCAGTAGAGGCAAGGCAAATAAAGGCTGTTTTGGAATAGCTACCTTGGGGGAATACCACAAGAATTGAATTGTGAATAAATACATTACTGAAAAAAAATTAGTCATTCGTTATATGCCTAATGTGCTTGCATATATAATCATATTGAATTTGGGCCAAAATTGGAATGGAATATATAGTCTCAATTGCTCTTGACAAATAAGGGAACCAATATTTGAAATTTGCTGAAATTAACAGTGGAGAGATATAAATGGAGGATGAATGTGAATCCTAATTCAAGTGTAGTGCTCTTTGTAGAAATTGAAGCTGCCCTTTGGGGATAAGAAGCAAGTTAATAAACATGAAAACTATGCCCAACTTCCATCCCTCAATTAGCTGAAACTGAATTGTGAAAAAGAAAACACTATCTGTTAAGAGTCAGAGAAAGACAATTCTAAAGGTGCTGTTGGCGACCATTTAAAGTATGTCATCTTTCAACTATACAGAAACGTTAAAATGCTGTTTAAACATCAAAAGCCCACCTTCCCAAATAAGAAATTATAAAGGCCAGTTCTTAAATATCACAGCTGAGCATTTGTCACATGGAACATGAACATTGTTGACATAAAACAAACTGAACTTTTCCCTAGACCTGTTCTCATTTAATCTTTACTTTCTTATCTATCTCTCTCTCTCTCTCTCTCTCTCTCTCTCTCTCTCTCTCTCTATATATATATATATATATATATATATATATATATATATATATTTACTTATTTGTCTGTCTGTTCATTTGATTGTTTGCTTGTAATAGAAGCTGGTTCCTTTGAAAGGCCAACTGTAGATCAGGTTGGCCTGGAACAGCTAGAGATCCCCTACCTCTATGTCTTAAGACGAAAGGCCTGTTCCAGCACACCCAACAAGAACTTGAGAAGTTGCTGAATGATCTTGAAGTCGACCATGGTTCCTCAAAGTAGAATTGCCCTTCTTTACCCAACAATTCTATTCCTCCTACTTGTGCCTCTTTCATAGTGAAGAAAACTATGTTAGGGCACATTTAACATATTTTTAATACCAGTCTTTAAAAAGTAAGCTAAGACATTTATAATTATATTTCACCAGTTGAGTTCTTGTGATGTTTGAGGGAAGAAATAAGTCACTCACAAAAAATAATACATTGCTTAGACTAATAGTATTCCTCTGCATACAATTAGCATACATTCAGAGTCATGTATTTTATCTGGATGATTTAATACCAACAGTTATTAATTAGGCCTCACATGGTTCAAGTATGCGTAATCAAACAACCATTTTCAATAAATGCTATTTCTTATTCTGCTATATAATGTGATGCCAAAAATATATTTACCAGACCATCCTAACAAATACTACATAATCAGGAAATTTTGATTAAATTACTCATGAACTTCCACTCATTCTCTTTCCACTGATTTCCATCTGGGCATCCATTCGGTGATTCAGTGCTCTAGGGAGTGTTCTGTGGACTGCAGAAGAACATCTCCAAAAATGCTCGCGGTGTGTGGGAGGCGCAGGCACAACAGTGTGGCGAGATGTGCACACTACAAAGTGGGGCATCTGCAAACTGATTAGCAGCCTAGATTTGTTTTGTCTAAATCAAGACAGTAGAAAAGGAAGTCATCAATTCATTTATAACATAGGAAGTTTGAGATTCTTATAAATTTGCTCCCTTCACTTAAAAAAAAAATCTACGATATGCTTAAAAATTAAAGTAAATGTAAATGAACCAAGGCAATCTTAATCTTTAATAAATACATTTGAGGAGTGTGATTTGGGGTAATTGTTCTTATTGATCAGATTTCATCAATCTTGAACTAAAAAATGGGATTATATTGATTTGATTTTTTTTTTTTTTTTTTTTTTTTTTTTTTTTTTTTTTTTGGTTTTTTGAGACAGGGTTTCTCTGTGTAGCCTTGGCCATCCTGGACTCACTTTGTAGACCAGGCTGGCCTCGAACTCACAGCGATCCACCTGCCTCTGCCTGCTGGGATTACAGGCATGCGCCACCACGCCCGGCTTGATTTGATTTTTAATTGTTTTATATTTAATTTATTTAGACAGTGTTAGTTAATATTAGTCAGAATTCTCTAAAGGAACAGGACTGAATAAAACAGTCGTATGGGATTTTACTAGGCTAGTTTACAGGCTGGGGTCCAGCTAGTCCAGCAGTTACTGTCTACTTACAGAAAGACCAAGAATCCAGTAGTTTTCAGGCCACAAGGCTGAATGTCTCACCTTGCCTTCAGTACATTCCAGAATCCCGCAGAACTAGGTGCAAATGCCAGTGGAAGAATAAACTTGCCACCAAGAGTGAGGGCAAACCAGTCCTTTTTCCATGTCCTATATACAGGCTGCCACCAGAAGGTGTGACCCAGATTCGAGGTGGATCTTCCCACATCAAAAGATCCACATTAAATGTGTGTCTTTCCACTTCAAATGATTTAATTAAGAAAAATCCCTCAAAGGTGAACCCGGCCACTTGGGTTTTAGTTAATTACAAATGTAGTCAAGTTGACAACCAAGAGTAGCCATAATAGGAGGCAATACTTCAAAAGACAAGTTATAAACACGAAACACCGAACTTTATACTCAGTGTTCCTCAGCAATAAATGAGTGTGTAAAGGGGGCTGGAGAGATGGTTCAGAGAGTAAGAGGGTTAAGACTGCATACTTAGCCCTCTTGCAGAGGACCCAGGTTCAGTTCCCAACACCCTCATCAGGTGGTTCACGACTACCTGTGACTCCAACTCTAGGGGATCAGATCTTTCTCTACTGGACTCTGGGAGCACCTGTATTCTTCATTAAAAATAAAAGGAAATCCATTTAAAAGAAAATGTGTAAAATTGTACAGCAACAAAAGCACATGTCCCAACAGGGCTCTGGACAGACATAGTGTCATAAAGGCTATGACTCCCCTTTGACTTAAATCTCAACTCCTGTTCACTCCTGATACTGTTTTCTCAAGAAATAGTCAAATAGTAGTGGCAGAGCAGCAAGACCCTAGTAGTCAGAAATTGAGAGTAAAAAACTAGATAAGTTCTCCTAAGTCTATGGTCTAAATGTCCTATATGGTCTTTCCAGGACTAATTATGTTTAGAGAAATATAATACACTGTTGTCTACTAAAGTATTGGTCTATAAATCCTGAAGTCTACATACTGTTTGTTGCAGAGAACGGATGATGAGAAGGCACCCCCCAAAACAATACAACACACACAAATTCTTATACATACTTTTAGTATTAATTTTCATGGTACATTTAACCTCAGCATATGGTTTGTATAGTAATTCTATTATGACCATAAAGGTTTGAGTATCTTTCTTTATCAGAAGCAAGGCCAGTATCCAATCCCTTTGCTTTACAACAACGATGTGACTGCTGGAATAATAAAGAAATGCTATTAATTTGGGGAGTCTGGAAACTAAAATCAATGAAATCTCCTCCTTTTTCTTTGGCTAATCATTTTGCAGAAGCTTGACATTTGAACCCAGCTGCCAAACTGTAAGAAGCCTAACCATCTAAAAAGGCCTGGGGCAGCTGGGCGTGGTGGCACACGCCTTTAATCCCAGCACTCCGGAGGCAGAGGCAGGTGGATTGCTATGAGTTTGAGGCAAGTCCAGGACAGCCAAGGCCACACAAAGAAACCCTGTCTTGGAGGGAAAAAAAGCCTGGGACGGGTCAGTTCAGCATTGCACGGCTTTATGCTTCTTTTAAGAATCGAATGAGTCCAAGCCTCAGCTATCTGAGGCACCCCAGCCATTTACAACTTTTCCACAAGGGCATGAACATAATGAAGAAGTCATTAAGATATCACAAGACAAGCCATTCCAGCTGTGCCTTTCTGACTAACAGACTCCATGAGCGTGTAAATTAAAAAATCAAGGATGCTTTAAGTCACCAACTTTGGGACCATTTGTTACACAGCAATAGCCACAATTGTTTGAATGCCTCCAGAGAATAGAAAAGCCATAAACATGGGACTGCAGAGAATGAGGATTTGAAAATAAATGGAATTAACAGAGACTTAAGCAATAGCATATGTTCTAAGGGTGTGTGTGTGTGTGTGTGTGTGTGTGTGTGTGTGTGTGTGTGTGTGTGTGTGTGCCTGTGCTGCATTTGACTTAGGATGGTGCAAAACCCCTGAACTATGTTTAGTATCACATTTAAAAACCAAGGTGGTAACCTCCAGTTGTAAAGAGTCAAGCCAATGGTTCTCAGGTTTTACTTTATGGGCCAGAAATGTGATAGTCCTCTTCCTTGGTTGAATAGCAACAGGGAGGAGTGTTGAAGGAAATTCACAAGTACAGGTACCAACTCTTCTGCTAACATCCTGGACCTAGATAATTCCCGTTACTCTTTCTGCCTCTATTCTTTCTGTGTATCCCTTGTTTATAATTCCATCAAAGGGGAAAAAAAAAAAGACAAGAAAACGGGAATAAAATGTGTATACATTCTCAATTCCCTTTGTAAGGAAAAAAAAAAAAAGCTTAAGACAGGAAATATAAAATTAAAAACTTACAGGATATTCATTGTTTTTGCACAATATACATGAAATTTAGTGGCTTGTAATGTATCTTCAGATGTGTTTTTAAATGTAACTAATAGGTTTTCTTCAATATTAGGAAGAGGCTGGTGGGAAAACAGGCTGTTGATTGACAGTACTTATCTGGAGTCCACTTGACCTGTGAGAGGTGGATCCAATCTAATTCTGTAGCTTACAAGAATCTGTTTAAGTTTACAAAAAGAGGTAAGTTTTAGACATGTTCACCTTACCATTGTTTGTAATCTGTTCTGAAATTCACGTTGTAGAGAAGGCAATAGATGTGTACCTTTGTGTCACAGTAGAGGCTTGGGAAATCTTTCTGTGTTAAAGGCATGAACGCTTTTTAAGGCAAGCTGTCAGGGAAGACACAAGTGTTCCATGGAGCAGAAGGGACAAAAAAATCACTTGGTCTTGATTTTCAGTATGACTACAAACCATAAAAGCAGGACTTCTTCCTGCCATCCAGAAGACTGGGTATATATATATATATATATTTAGCACAATGAGAAACACTTTGAAATCTTGAGCTTGTGACTATGATAATAGTGAGTCATATAGGGAAGGCTTTACCAGAGTTAGACTAATAACTTATCAGAACTCCATTGATTAATGTTACGTCTCTGAACTGTTGAAGCCTTAATACAATAACAGCACAGGAAAGGGAAGAAATCTGAAACAGTTTTCATTCATCTCACGTCTTAAATCATTCTTTTTTATCGCCATTGAAGCTTTCACATTCTCCAACCTCTATAGCTTGCATTTGCCAATTTTTTTTAAAGATGTAGTTATTTATTATTATGCACACAGTGCTCTGCCTGCATGTACACCTGCAGGCCAGAAGAGGGCATTAGATCACACTAGAGAGGCTTGTGAGCCACCATGTGGTTGCTGGGAATTGAAGTTAGGACCTCTGGAGGAGCAGTCAGTGCCTTTAACCTCTGAGCCATCTCTCCTGGCTCATATTTACCAATTTTAAGACATTTTCCTGGTCCAAAAACACTTCCTTAGTGTCTGTATCCTCAGGCAGGCCTTACAGAAACGCTGCAATGTTTTCCCCTATCTAATTATTCATCATGAGACACAGGTGGGTGATTACTGGGACCAGTCACTGTAAGGTGAGTTTATTTAGATAAATGAATGGTAATAAATTACTTTGAAACCTGTTTTTTTAGGTCTGATGATAAGGAAAAGTATATCTAGACCTAGTATTAGCAACTCTAGGAGAGTAAAGCCTGTGGCCTGATTTTTATACATGAAGAGAATGGGGAAGGCATCTGAAACCTTGGTCTCTGCTCTTAAACTGATAAATTTTTCATTTTAAACCCATCAGAGACCTGAGAAGGAAAAATTTCACCTGAGTAAGCAGGAAGTGCCAACCAAGCAGTTTTCAAGTCTATAAAAATGACGGAGACTTACCGGCTACCTGGACAGTTAAGTCACCCAAGGTTTCTCTGTGTTGGGTGGGGCATCTTCCTTTGGCTGTCAGGCCCAGAAGATTTGACAGACTTTCCTGTGAGATAGGAATTTTGGAGAGACTGTCATATCTTTGTCTAGGCAAAGTGGAGCAAACATCTTGCCAGTGTCCTGCCTGTCCACAGTTTGGGTACTGTGCTGTCAGCAGTCGAGGCAAAGGACAGTCTACAGCCCAGTGGCCAGCTTTGTCACATTTAAAGCAAGCGTCTAGGTGGAACTTCTGTGCCCATCTTCTTCAGAGATTAGGAGAACTTACATATCTATCATAAAAATCTTTTTTAAAAAATTTAAGTGCCATATTATGCAGATCTCTGAAGTGTTTGAGGACCACAATCTATCTAGGAAAAAATATATGTAAATACACTAAATTTGCTTGTTTCTAGTTATTTAATTTGAAAATGTATGCAGGAGGCTTAATAATGATTATTTCTGTGATTAATTGCAATAGTTCTTAGCACAACTACAAATATAGTTCTGGACACATTAAAGGATTTGACCACTTATGAAACGACTGACTATTAACTTGCAATTTTAAATTATCTTTCCTAGTTAGTAGTGTATATAAAATTAGTATCTTGTAGCTTTATTCCTGTTTAGTTTGAGTATTAAATATAACAATCTTTAATTTTGTTTTTGTTTTTGAAGACAGGGTTTCTCTGTGTAGCCTTGGCTGTCCTAGATTCACTTTGAAGACCAGGCTGGCCTTGAACTCATAGCGATCTGCCTGTTTCTTCCTCTTGAGTGCTGGGATTAAAGGCATGCACCACCACCACCTAGCAAAAAATAGCAATCTTTGAATTGAAGCTGTTTTAGTATCAAAATAAAACTTTTATTATAGATATGGTCCATAGGGAGATTGACACTTTTACTGATCCTGAAAATGGGCACAGTAAAGAAATCAAAATAGCCATTCCATGTGTAAAAGAGGAAAACTGTTTCTAAACTGCCAAGGCTATCCAGGAGAGAGGGGGTTTGTGAGTTAGGGAAGGGCTTGTGAAGGGGGACTGAAGAAAGCCTAGTGAGCAGCATTGACCTTGACAAGTTAACAGTCACCAGAGTCATATGTTTTGTTTGGGTTTTTTAATGTTTATTTTGATTTTATTACGTTTTTAATTTGTTCACTTTACATTCCAATTGTAGCCCCCTCTCTCATCGCCTCTCTATCTCACCGTCCTCGTCCTCTTCCCCATCCCCTAGTCCTCAGAAAGGGAAGCCCTCCTCCTCCTCTATCATCTGACCTCAGCCTATCAAGTCTCATCTGGACTGTCTGCATCCTCTCCCTCTGTGGCCTGGCAAGGCTGCCCCACCAGGGGGAAGTAATCCATGAGTGGGCACCAGAGTCCATGTCAGAAGTAGTCTCTACTCACCATATTATGGGACCCACGGGAGCCTGTGTTGCCTATCTACTACATGAGCAGAGGGGTTAGGTTCTCAGTTGGTGCATCAGTCTTTGCAGCACCCCTCTCCTCTGCCTGAATTTGTTGGCTCTATTAGTCTCCTTGAGGAGCTCCTGTCCCCTCCATGTCCTTCTATCTCCCAACTCTTCCATAAGACTCCCTGCGGTCCACCACAAAGTTTGGCTGTGTGTCTCAGCATCTGCTTAGTTCCCATGCTAGATAGAGACTTTCAGAAGACCTCTCTGGTAAGTTCCCTTCCTGTTCCCAACTACCTGCCCTTTTAAATGAGAATGGTGGCATACTCCTTTAATCCCAGCTTTCAGGAGACAGAGGCAAGCAGATCACTGTGAGTTTGAGGCCAGCCTGGTCTACAAAGGAGCCCAGGAGACCCAAGGCTACACAGAGAAACACTGCCTTAAAAAACCAATCAGAGAATGAGAATTCTCCTTAGGGTCTTCCTTGTTGTTTAGCTTCTTTAGGTCTCTGTATTGTAGTGTAGTTATCCTGTAATGTGGCTAATGAGTGAGTATATACCATGCATGTCTTATTGGGTCTGAGTTACTCAAGATGATCTTTTCTAGTTCCGTCCATTTGCCTGCAAATTTCAAGATTTCCTTGGTTTTAATAGCTGATTAGTTAGTATTCCATAGTGTAAATGTACCACAGTTTCTTTATCCATTCTTCAGTTGAGGGACATCTTGGTTGTTTCCAGGTTCTGGCCATTATGAAAAAAAAAAAAACTGCTATGAACATAGTTGAGCAAATGTCTTTGTTGTATGGTGGAGCATCTTTCATGTATATGCCCAGGAATGTCTGGGTCTTGAGGTAGAACTATTTCCGATTTTCTGAGAAAGCACCAGATTGATTGCCAAAGCGGTTGTACAAATTTGCACTCCCACCAGCAATGGAAGAGTGTTCCCCTTTCTCTACATCCTCGCCAGCATGTGTTGTCACTTGAGTTTTTAATCTTAGCCATTCTGATGGGTGTAAGATGGAATTTCAGAGTCATTTTGATTTGCATTTCCCTGATGACTAGGGACTTTGAGCATTTCTTTAAGTGTTTCTCAGCCATTTGATATTCCTGTTGAGAATTCTGTTTAATTCTATACCCCATTTTTGTTAACAGAAGGGCCACAGGCCCCTCCTGCCAGAAATAAGGGGAATGACTCGCGTTTTAGCAAGCAGGAACTTTCTTCATGCCCCTGAGGGCATGCCAAGGAATCAGACTCTAGGATGTGGAATCAGATTCACAGACAAATGATTTGTAGATGCATCAGGAGTGGTTACAGGAGGTTATCAGGAGGCAGAAAAGGTGTACTGTTGTGAGGAGGTGGGAGGGGCAGGTGGGGCTTGATCAAGAGAAGTGATGGCTGAGCCCTCAGAGGGAAGGGTCTGCCAGCATGACTGTCTTGCTAGTAGGACCTGAGGTGAAAGATTGTCTACCAATGTGAGGGAGGAGAGCGCAGTCCACCCCCACTCTCACCCTGGCCCCCCCAAAAAATCAAAACAAAAACTGAACATCAGGAGGTTAGACCAATTGACCTTACTCAGGCAAGGACCTGCCAGGATCACAGATCCCCTAAATCAGGGGTTTAGAGCTCACAGTCTGGAACAGCTGCAATTTGAATACATTTCACAGCGGGCATCCTTGGGTGATGGTGATCGATTTTAGGCTCCTATTTTTAGGCCCAGTGATGGCCATTTTTCCAGTCTGAGCCAGGCACCCAAAGACTTAGCACACAGCGTCCTGCGTGGTAGGTTGTGGTTCATAGTGTGTGTGTGTTGGGGGGGGGTAGCCTTGGGTCAGAGGTCTCTGGATCCTAAGACTCTCTGCCCCCACCCCACCCCTGCCCAACACATTGTCTTTGTTCCTGAATGAGTGTGCCCTGTCATGGCCACGGTTTGGCAGGGGATCCTCCGGAAGAAGTATCTGGTACTGTCTACTGAGAAGGATTACTCTGAGTCTAAAGTCAATCTGGATGATGTAGCCTAGAACGTCTGGTGTGAGGAGGGGGAAGGCCAGGCAGCCCCAGGGCTGAAAAGTTCAGGATAGAGAGGGGGCGGAGTATGACATCCATGCCCTATAACTAGTAGGGACTGAGGGATGCTGGGAGAACCTGGAAGCCAGATCCTCTTTGATATGTTAAATAGGCACCTCAGCAGCTTGTGCCTGGTCTGAAACCCAACAGATGCTTTCAGGATGCTTTTAACATAGTTACTTTACAGTAAAGAGGCTAAGGGAAGGACTGTACCTTCATCAGTCCACACAACTAGGCTAGAACTCAAACACAGGTATGTTCCTTGTTCCAAACTTGACTGCAAATGTTTTAAGTTTAAGTTCACTTAAGTTCCTTCTTTTATGTATTTATCATTTACTATTCTTACATTCATGTCTTGTTTATAAAAATGAAATTTTGATGCCATGATGAGAAGTGCACTAGTTTTCTAACTTGAATCAATGGCCTCACTCATTCACATATATTTCAATAGTTCTGCCATTTGTTGTTGTTTGGCTTTTTTAGACAGGGTTTCTCTGTGTAGCCTTGGCTGTCCTGGGCTCACTTTGTAGACCAGGCTGGCCTTGAACTCAAAGTGATCCACCTGCCTCTGCCTCTCAAGTGCTGGGATTACAGGTATGCGCCACCACGGCTTAGTTCTACCATTTTTTTTTATTAATTTATTCTTGTTACATCTCAATGTTTATCCCATCCCTTGTATCCTCCCATTCCTCCCCCCCCCCCCCATTTTCCCATTATTCCCCTCCCCTATGACTGTTCCTGAGGGGGATTACCTCCTTCTGTATATTCTCATAGGTTATCAAGTCTCTTCTTGGCTACCTGCTATCCTTCCTCTGAGTGCCACCAGGTCTCCCCCTCCAGGGGACATGGTCAAATGTAAGGCACCAGAGTACGTGAGAAAGTCATATCACACTCTCCACTCAACTGTGGAGAATATTCTGACCATTGGCTAGATCTGGGAAGGGGTTTAAAGTTTACCAAATCTACAAGTAGAACAATATGATAGGCAGATTTGGGCCCAGGGGTCCCGCTCAAACTAAGTTCTGCCATTTTTACAGCAGGAATTCTGAGTGGAAGATAGAGCAAAATGCTACCATGCTGTTCGTTCTGGTGAAGAAAATAAGAATGAATCTAAAGTTGTGGACAAAGGAGGACAGACAGACTGGCCTTGCAGACAAAGCTGAACTGTTAAAGAGATTAGCTAATCAAAGAGAATTAGTCTGCAGTGGGACAGTAGGAGTGATGCCTGGAGGACAAGCCCCAGTCATCAAAGGCTCCTAAGGGCATAGACATGCAAATTAACTCAAAGGAATTCCATTTAACATTACAATGGTAAAAAAGATAAAGACTCCTTGGAGCAACATCACCACTTAGGGTTTGGAGCTTTGTTGAGAGCCTTAGGGTTTGTACTAGTCTTACTTTTTCTTGGTACCTTCCCATTCTTCCATTTTGAAAGAGAATCTTCATTCTGTGCCACTGTATACTGGAAGTAGGCACCTTAGGGGTTTTGGTTGTTTTATTTTATTTTATTTTATAGAGCTTCAGGAGTAGGACTTTTTCTTGAATCTTAGAAATAGTATTGTAAATGTCCTAGGGCTTTTGGACTTTTATTGAATGTATGAAATGTCCATAGGCCTATGTGGCCACAGAAGGAATGTCACTGGCACATGTGTTTTAACACTTGGTCCTTTTTGGGAGGTTATGGCTCCGTGAAGAGGTGGGGTTTTGCTTGATTAAGGTCCCTGAAGGAACCAGGAATAATGGCACATGCCTTTAATGCCAGCACTTGGGAGGCAGAGGCAGGGGGATCTCTGTAAGTTCAGGCCAACTTGGTCTACAAAGTTAGTCCAGGACAGCCAAGACTACACAGAGAAACCCTGTCTCAAAAACCAAAAACAAACAAACAAAGTCCCTGAAGGCAGGTTTTGTGTGTTACAGTCTGGCACCGGTTCTATCCTGAGCCTTTCTGCCTGCTTCCTGTGTGATAATGTTAGGTAATCAGATGCCTTATGGCCCTGATGCCTCAGTATGAGCCACTTCCGCTATCACAGCTTCCCCATCATGATCAACTATCTCTTCCACAAGGAAGCAAAATAAATCCTTCCTCCCCTAGACCGCCTCTTGTCAGGTATTTAGTTATCGCAGTGAGAGAAGTAACAAAGGCGTCATTTCCCCCTGTCAGTTCTCTACAGCTGCTCATGTTTCATTGAACTTACTCATAAAAAATTGATACCTTTCTTCAGATCTTCATTTCTGAAGGCTCAGTCGTGTGTGTGTGTGTGTGTGTGTGTGTGTGTGTGTATGTGTGTGTACTTACATTGATTTCTTATTCTTCCATCTTGTTACTGACACTCTGAAAATGATACCTCAAGATAAAGTGCTTTGACACAAGTAGCTGGAGACACGGCCTCCCGGTCCTTAGCATCCTCCCTCTTCTGCCTCTTTATCTTGTTTTTTTTTTTTTTTTTTTTAACTCTTCTTCCTCTTTACTTTTTCTATGAAGTTCCTGTATCTAAATACAGACTTCTGCCATTAGGAACTCAGTTATTTGCTTACTAAAATTTTATCATTCTAGGGAGATTAAGCTTACATTGCACAGAGAGATATTAATGTTCAAACACCACACCCACAGTGCAGAAACCACACCCATAGTTCCATACATAAGTTTCATCTGCTCCTTCGTATAAAGATATTACTTAGTCCTCAACCATTAGGCAATGTATTAAGGTTTATGCTCTGTAAAGTACACATTTACCTTTATAACTTTGTCTGCGTTTTCTCTTGTTATTTATTTATTTATTTATTTTTGGACAGCTACATTTTTGTAAAAAATTTATTTATTTATTATTATGTATACAGTGCTCTGCCTGCACATACACCTGCAGGCCAGATGAGGGCATCAGATCATATTATAGATGGTTGTAAGCCACCAAGTGGTTGCTGGCCCTTGCACTCAGGACCTCTGGAGAAGCAGTCAGTGCTCTTAACCTCTGACCCATCTCTCCAGGCCATCTCTCTTACTAATTTCTTGCTAATTTATTCCAGCAGATCCATATATTCAAAAATGCCTCTCTGCTGTCATCTTAAATCGTTATCTTCTGACCTAACCACTGCCCCTCCCAGTGCTAGGTATTCTATTGTTGCCTGTCAGCCATTGTAGTTTCACAGGCTTCTCACTAAATTTCTTAAAGAGATAACGAGAACATTGTGCTAGTGCTACATCTACTGCCCTTGAATGCTGCTTCCCTAAATATCACCTATAAAACCTGTTGATTCAAAAATGGGGGGGGGGGTGGCATGCTGAATTAATCAGGTGTATCTCTGTGAGTTCAAGGTCAGCCTGGTCTACAAAGTGAGTCCAGGACAGCCAAGGCTACACAGAGAAACCCTGTCTTAAAAAAACAAAAGAAAGAAAGAGAAGAAGAAAAGGAAAAGAAAAGAAGAAAGAAAGAAAGAAAGAAAGAAAGAAAGAAAGAAAGAAAGAAAGATGCCATACCAAATGATTTTGGAGCATAAGGTAGCAAACTTGGAACTTAAAAATCCAAATTGTATTTTTGAAAATACACAAAATAACTGGGAGTGGTGGCATATGCCTGTAATCCCAGCACTCGGGGAGAGGCAGAGGCAGGCAGATCACTGTGAGTTCTAGGCCAGCCTGGTCTACAGAGCAAGTTCTAGGACAGCCAAGATAACACAGAGAAACCTGCCTCAAAAATCTAAAAACAAAAAAAAAAAAAAAAAAAAAAAAAAAAAAAAGGAAAAAGAAAAAGAAAATATGCAAAATACCCATTAAAAAAAAATAAACTCAATCTTGTTTTCATATCCTATTTCTACAAAAAAAATGAGTTCAGTCCATCACCCCAGAATTTGGAAGAATGGGGTGGAACCACATTGAGGCTACAGAGAGCCCAGAATTAGGTTTGCTGGGGCTACAATGTGAGACCATGTCTCAATAAACAGAAAGAAAAAAAAAAAAAAAAAGACAGGAAAAGGATGCTGTCACTGTTCTACTATTTCAGATTCTGGGAGCAACGGTAAGAACTGATTGAATGGAACACTGATCTCCAAATGAACTTTATGAAGTGGCCAGTCTGCAACTGGTCAAAAGCAAGCACAAAACAAATTTACCTTTTCATATCACAAAGTAAACCCAGTAGTAAGTTGCCATGATATGAGAGCATCCTGTGCTGCTTTGATGAGAGCTAACTATGTGCTAAGGATATAAGGTCAGGATGGAGTAGAATTAAGATGATTAAGCAGAGCTGATTAAAAACACTCTGAGCTGGGCATGATGATGCACATCTTTAGTCCCCTCACTTGGGACAGAGAGAGGCAGGAGGATCTCTGTAAATTTGAGGCCAGCCTGATCTGTAGAACTAATTTCAAGACAGCCAAGGGTACAAAAAGAAACCTTGGCTGGGAAAACAACAATAACAAAACATTGAAGCAAACTGTCCCGGAGAAACCTTGGACAAGTCTCACTCCTTATCTCCGGTTCCTCCTAGCACTTCTCACTCCAGCCCGGACCCTAAACCTCTCCCACCCAGGTGCAGGGATTTGCTTCCCACCCCATCTTCTCTCTCCTATAAAATCCTGCCGGTTCAGCCATACACTGTCTTGGACTCTTTGTCCTCAGTTGCTCCCTTGGTCTGCTTGTCCACTCGCTTCTCTTCTTTTCTAGCTCCCCACCCTCTTCCCCTCGTGGCCTGGTTCAGTCTGGACCCTTCCAGATGGTTCTGGCTATACACTCCCTCAGGTTTATAATAAAACTTTTCTCAACCATGCTTTGGAGTGGTCATGTCCTCATTTTCAATCTCAAACCTGTCTTCAACTTCCCTGCAGCAAAATTACACACACACACACACACACACACACACACACACAAGAAAGAGAGAGAGAAACAGACAGACAGACAGACAGAGACAGACAGACAGACAGACAGAGACAGAGAGACAGAGAAGAAATGTGTTTAATAATAGACATTAAGTAATTTTGTAAAATTCTATAAAACTTGGAAAACAAACTTTTAAAATGATTGTTAATAGTTAATATCTGAGAAATATCCAAGCCATATGATCTAACACAGAAGCCAACAAGATGTAACTTTGCATATAATAATATTTTTTTGACAGAATAAATCAAGAAAAGGAAATATGCATTGTCAGTAACCCATTAGCTATAGAAAAACTGTATAAAAAGTACGGAGGGAAAAGAAATGCTTCTTTAGTACATCATGAGAGTCAGTTGCACAAACTATCATTGTCATCAAAAAGGGACAAGCCTTGAACATCAATCAAAATGTCTCATCTAAAAATGGAAAATAGATTGCATATGACAGTGTATCCAGAGAATGGCTGCATTCTTATCTTCATAATGAGAAATATGTAAAAGTTACCTATCCTTTCAAAGGTCCAAAACATATAAACATTATCTTAAAAAGTCATAAATAATAATGAGTGGTAACCTCCATTAACCCAGAGGAAAAGAATCTCCTGTTTCTGAAGAGGAATATGTGAGAAGGATAGCAGGCACATCTTTCTAAGTTTCTCCCAGTTTTTATTATTTTATTTTATTTATTATTACATCATACCCTTTGATCCTATCAATGTGTCTATTGCTGTATACTCTCCATTCTTTCTATTTACTGTTACGCTGCCTCACCTTTTCCTTGTCCTGATGGCCAGTTTTATGTCAACTTGGCCCAAGATAGAGTTATCTGAAAGGAGGAAACCTTAAAACATTGTAAGATCCAGCTGTAAGGCAACGTTCTTAATTGGAGCTTGATTAGGAAGGGCCTTGTTCATTGTGAGTGGTGCCACCCCTGGGTTCCATAAGAAAGCAGGCTGAGCAAGCCAGTAAGCAGCTCCCCTCCATGGGCTCTGCATGAGTTCCCGTCTCCAAGTTCCTGCCCTCCATGCTTTGGATGAGGAACTGTGAGTAAAATAAACTCTTTTATACCCTACTTGCTTTTGGCCACTGTGTTTCATTGTAGCAATATAACCCTAACTAAAATACTTACTATATTCACTGTGTCGTGGAAATTTTCAATTGGCTTTCCATTTTAGTCTCTCTCCAACTTTTCTCATGGTGAACTTAGCCATGATGCTATAGTAGTGATGTGTCCCATTGCTGTGGGAGGAAAAACGGACCAAAGCAACTTCAGGAAGTATTTATTATGGCTCACAGTATAAAGGAAAGGCTTGGGCTAGGATTGGTGGTGAGTGCAAGAACTGCCTGGTCAAATTTTATTCTTGGGAGCAGGGCTAGATGTGTGCCCAGCTTGCTTTCTCTGTCTCTGTTTTATTGAGCTTGGGATGCCAGGGCATAGGATAGTGCCACTACATGCAGGATGGGTCTTCTTTCCTCCCTTAAACTTCGTTAGAAACTCCATACACCGGGAGGTGCGTCTTGTAGGTGGTTACAAATTCAGTCAGTTGACAAATATCAGCCATCATGGGGGTATGGAAAACAGTGTTCTCCCCTACCTAAGTATTAGGACATGGTGTCTATTGTAACTTGATTAAAGAAAAAAGTGGGAGGGGAGAAGTAATGACATACTGTATATCTGTACTTCTGTGTTCATTGTTTTTTTCTTTCTTTTTTATTTTATTTTTTATTTGACAAGGTGTCACAATGTAGCCCAGAGTGGCCTTATGTGGAACTTACTCTAAAGTCTGTGCTAGCTTCTAATGTACAATCTTCATGACTCAAGTTTTCTGAGTGATGGTATCACACAGATGCATGCACTATACATGATTATAAAAATAATTGTAAGAAGGAAAAAGAAAAAATAAAATGGCTGTAGCTATATCTAGATGAGGCAATGCGATGTGATGGACGTCTAAGGCTGTGCAACTGTGATGCCCGGCCGTCAGCATCTCTCCCTCACTATCAATTACATTGTTATTTATCTTCTCAGATTTTCAGTTTCCTGCTGTATAAAGCAGGGACATGTAGCATCTATCACACATACTTAGAAAAGCCATGGTGTAATAGCTGTAACATCTAGCATGCTGTTTAGTCTGTTGTTTCATGCTATAAATATATAAAATGCAGCTGGGCATGGTGGCACACGCCTTTAATCCCAGCACTCGGTAGGCAGAGGCAGGCGGATTACTGTGAGTTCGAGGTCAGCCTGGTCTACAAAGTGAGTCCAGGACCACCAAGGCTACACAGAGAAACCCTGTCTCGAAAAATAATGCCTTTTTGAGAAAGTCATGGTCTGGCTGTGACTATGGTTTAAATTTTTAGCCTCTTCCTAGAATTAGCTTCTTAAAAATAATTTATACAGCACCCATTAAGCCACATGATATCAATATTCCAAATTATTTCTCCAACTTTTGAACCTCTTTTTATTTATGACCACTGAGTGGAACACTCAATATCTTTATAATAATTTTTACATCAGTCTTTTTCAAACTAAAAACATTTTATATAGTAACAATGGATTCCTCACAGTTTTAATACTTAGTGTGGAACACTGTAGATCTCAAAACAACCCAGGACCAGGTGTTCTGTGGCAAATTTTTGTGCTATCTACCAGGCTTTCAGTTAAGAAAACTAGGATTGGGATAGCATTATGCCTCAGGGAGTCTTCCACACGGATGAATAATTCAGAAAACATTAGCTAGTGGATAGGAGGAACAATGGGTGAGAAAGATGAAAGGAAGAATCAAAAGTAGCAAGTGTGAATAATTTGTGGAACTAAAGAGCAAAGGCTAAAATAGAAAGCTGATCAAAGGCTACAGAGTCTCAGCTGTAAAAGAAAGATCCAGAAGCCAAATGTTATAGAACTCCCAGCTTGGTAGGTGGTTGGTACTGCAGACTCTGTACCTTGCCAAAATCAACATCTTTCTTTTGTCTGCACTCTATGGGGTACAGTGCCAGCCAGGCCCATTTCCAGACACCTAAATGAAAAAAACAAACAAACAAACAAAAAAACCTCAAAATATATATAATGCATCTACTGACCTCAGGTTGAAAAATTACTTGACATAAATGAATGCACGTGGTTCTGTGTGTCTATTATGCTCTGTGTCATAACCTGGAGGGTTGATGCACATTTGTTCTGTTCCACTCATTGTTGCTTTTCCATTTCCCTCCCTCCTGAACTTTTGAGTTAGGCTTTGGACAATTAGACCATCTTCAGGCCATAGCAAGTTGCCTTTTGAAGTGTTGAATGCTAGTGGCATGCTTGAAACCCAATGAGACTGTTGACATTCATATTAACTCACAAACTTCCCCTTAGAGATTATAGCTAGAATCTTTTTAAACAGTTAAGGCTGAGGAAGGTTATCTTGGTCATATGTCTGACCGTGTCTAAACAGTCATCACTGGCCTTGTGGCCCTTCATATTGAAATACTAGAAGATCAAAAACAGCCAAAATTTATCTTTTCTAGTAAATCAAGGAATGACAGTTGCTAAAGAAAAATTTCAAATACTATTTCTGCCAGATCATCTTGCTAGAAGAAACTATATCTGAGCACCAGATCCAAGATAAATGCTCTATGTTGGAAAGCTCTACCTTTCAACTTTTTCGGTAAATTTGCTACTTTTTATGCTCCAAGGAATGCTATGCATTGCTGGGATTTAAACCCAGGACAAATGACTGAGGTGCCCATTAAGCAGCCCCGGTCTCCAGGTTCTCCCAGCATCCCTCATCTGTTACAGGGTGTGGCTGGCATACTTAGGCCCTGATCTTTCCAGCCCTGGGGTGGGGCTTTGGCTCGCTCTGGCTCTCTTCCTCTCCTCCTGTTCTTTCTCTCCTTCTCCCTCTTCCCCCTCTTCCTTTCTTTCCTTCTCCTTCTTTTCCTCTCTCTATACACTCCCCCACTACTTTTCTGTTTCCCTCTGCATGGCAACATCCCTGACCTCCTGTGAGATCAGTGAACCCTCCTGAGCGCTGCCCCCAATAATCCTGCCTTTATGTGCTCTAATGGGCTCATTCTGTCATCGGAGATAACCCATCCCACATAATTTTTATTTACTTTTTTTTTCTTTAGCTTTAATTAAGATTCTTGCCTGGGGTTAAACATAATTCAAAAAGCTTTTCAATAAAACCTTGAACATTTATTCCCTTGTTGTAGGGAGGCTGTGAATACTAACTTGGAGAAGGGAAAAGAAATGTAGAGGGGGAAAAAAAGGAGGTGAGGGAGTGGAGGGAGGATGTGAAGAGAAGGAGGGGGTAGGTAAAGGGAGGAGGGAGAAAGACAGAGACATAGAGAGACACACAGAAAGGAGAGAAACAGAGGTAGAGTAGAGAGAATACCATTGGATTCCAGATCCTTTCATTTTTAGGGTGTCTGTTGGTTTTTGAGACAGGTAGTTGTGGTGGATCTAGATCTAACTATGAGATCCAAGTTAGCCTTGAACTCTCAGAAGTTCTCCTTGCTCAGCCCTTGGAGCACTATTATCAGGGGTTACAGAGTGAGCCACTACCCCTAACTTCCCTGATCCTGTCCTACAAGCAGGTACATTTTCCTGCTTTCTTCTCCCTGGGGTGGGAAGAGAGTGGAGTTTAACTTATGTGGCCCTGGGAAATGGGGAGGCTGTGAGGACAAATGGGAGAGGAGGGGAGACCTGATGTGACACAGAAGCTCAGTCCTCACAGATGTTATGGGGGAAGTATACAAGCAATAAATCTTTCCAAAAAAATCAACAAATGGTTTTAGGTTTTAGGAAAGACAAATTAGCCATAAAGTTTTCCCCGGGCCTAAGAGGCCCAAATCACTCAGGACTACCTATAATTAGTGGGTATGATGCAGGATAGAAATCAGGGAAAATAAAAAGGACACTAAAAGGGAACAGAACTCCACACCTGGCAATATGGGTGACACTAAGAATGCCAGCACAGTTGTTACCTTTGCGTAGGATCTGGACTGGGTGTGTCTACATTTTTGGTCTCTTATCGAGAGAATTGCAAATAAGAGCTCACTCTGGTTTGCAAAGAAAGAAGATAAGCTCTTCGGAACTTTGGTAGGAGAAACTGCTTTGTGCTGTGGGCCAGGTCCCAAGTGAAGGTGAGTTCTTAGCCCTCAGTAAGATGGCCACCCCCTCACCCCTATGCCAAGGCTCAGGGGACATCATGGAAGAGGAAAGAAAAATTGCATTAGCTTGCATGAGGATGGAGACGAGTGCTAAGAAATGGTGTCTTCTGGAGCTTGCACTCAGGATCTCACAGCAGCTGTGTATTCCTGTGCACGATCAAGCTATCTAATGTCCCAGCAAGGATAAGGAAAGAGGGCATAAATGTCACCTAAAAGTGGCATTTCATGGGGGGCTTTTCCTTTGTAAGGACATCTCCCCTTCTGCTGTTAAGCTCTTCAAGCAAGTCAAGATATTGTCTGGTCTATATATCAAATGCCATGTTTTTGACCTTATTGATTTACTGGGCATCTACTTGTAAATATACCAGCTAAAGAGATACGGAACAGTGGAGAGCAGAGATTTATTTAATGTGACCATATTGTAAAGAAGAGCACCCAGAGGAGTCTAGTGACCCTAGCCCTATGCACAGAGTACTACAAGGTGAGATTTAGTTTAAGGGGCAAGAGGAATGCAGAATTAAGCAGTCCTGGTCCAAGTGTGGTCCCCTCTGGTCCATCATTGTCTTGGCTCAAGTATGTCCTCCAAAACGATCTGATAGGTTATCTGAACTGTGTGGAGTTTCTTCCTGGGAAGTAACATCATCCCTTGACTGGCATCAGCACCGAGGCTCCGTTTTTCCCCAACATAGCATTCCTCGGGAGATTTGAATTCTCTGTGGTTTATCATTGTATTAATCACAGTGACAAAGGGAAAGACACAAAGTGTTTTATTAGATTATCACCTCCCCTGACAGAGTAGTCGGGAGATTGCCACTGGCTATGTTTACCAAGAGAAATCAGTGGTGTTTGGACAACTAGAGACATACACACACACACACACACACACACACACACACACACACACACAAACACACACACACACAAACACACACACACACACACACACACAATCACTGTATTAAATTCTGATATTTGAAAAAGCACAAACATGCTTCTTTTTGTTCCTGGCATAGCTCGCTCATGACATGGGGGATTAAATAATAGTTGAAAAGTTTTTAATGCAGCGAAACACTTCCAAAGTTCTGTAAATGCATGTGTATTTTGTCTGGGGCAGAGCCACACTAATTAGTCTCCCAAGAGAAAGATTTGTAAGTCAGAGTGAAGATTTTTCAACATATCACTGGCAATAGTTTCTGCACCTTTTGGCCGATCTTCCTTTCCCGTAAAGAAACTCCGACGGGAATTGCAATCACTAGGTTGCTTGTAAAAACAGTGAATAATAGGAGCAATGCATTCTGGGCATCAACATATCAGCAATCAGTGGTGAGGGAGGTGGATCGATCTTGTTTTTCTTTTATTTAATTTTATTTTTAATCAATTTACTCAGATTAAAACTTAAAACAATTTATTTTTAAAATTTTATTTATTTATTATGTATACAATGTTTTTCCTGCATGTACACCTGAACGTCAGAAGAGGGCACCAGACCTCATTGTAGATGGTTGGGAGCCACCTGTGGTTGCTGGAAATTGAACTCAGGACCTCTTAAAAAGCAGTCAGTGCCCTTAAACTCTGCGCCATCTCTCCAGCCCCTTGATTTTGATTTTAAGGTCGGAGACAATGAGGATTCCTTTGATGACAAAAGTCAAAGTTAGCTTTGAGCATCAAGATAAGGAGCCCAGAATAATGAATGAGAAGAGGATGTAAATAAGCAAAGAGAAGCTCCTACGGAGACTAGCTGGGCACGATTGAAGCAGGATAGGGCTTTGAACATGGATTCTGAAATATGACGCCCGAGCATTGGAGGAAACAACATAGACAGGAGGAGCCTCACCCCTGCTCACCCCTCTATTCTTTTATTTTTATATTTATTTATTTATTTATTTTGGTTTTTCGAGACAGGGTTTCTTTGTGTAGCATTGGCTGTTCTGGACTCACTTTGTAGACCAGGCGATCCACCTGCCTCGGCCTCCCTAGTGCTAGTATTAAAGGAGTGCGCCACTACACCCGGCCTCACCCTTCTATTCTTGAACCAGGTCAGTAAAGCCTAAGACTCTGTTGGAGAGGTACCTATCCCAGAGCCTGAGCAGAGGAACAAGCATGGGTCTGAAGACCAGGAAGCTGGAGGAAAGCACGGAGGCTTCACAAAGTCCTTTGCCCCAGATCCTTAGCAATTGGCCAGAATTTTCTACACAATCAGAATTTTCTAAAGCTATCCCTGTCTCCCTCAAACTTAGCAGCAAAACTACACAGATGAATCGGTTTTCACTGGACCTTCATTTCTGAAGGGTCTTTTGAAATGCAGAACTTCTAAAATGATATTTTAGGCTTTTTCTCTTGTAACTCATTTTTTTTCTTTCTTTCTTTTTTTTTTTTTTTTTTTTTTCTTTTTTTTTTTTCCTTTTTTTTTTTTAACTGATCTCAGTCTTAAACCTAAAATATAAAGGAAAGATTTTTTTTTTTTCCTTGATGGTTTTTGGCACCCAGTGAGGGCTGACTAATATCCTTGCCTCGCTCCTAAGACTGCAGAGGAGATTCCAGAACCACTGACAAGAAGCTGGTGAGCCCTAAGAATTCTCACGGGGACCCAACTCTCACAGCAACCTGTTTGAAAGCTGGAGGGAGGAGGACAGTGTCAAATATCCTTGTCCCTCCTCTTTCTTATTCAGCAAGGGTTGGGGCATTTGCTTGGTTGTGACTATGGCTGGGGTTGTGCATTAGTATCCATTAGTTACTAACCCTTAGACATGTATTACTTTCTGATTAGTCTTGTTACATCTCCTAAGAAATTGACTGCAGGTCCAATAGGATTTTTAAAAGTGCCCTCTTTGCAGTTTGCAAAGGATAGGAATGGGGGTTTCTTTAGTTTCTTATGAGTGAAAGAAAGAGCATATTAACTATGTTTCTGCCAGGTGCTGTAATAAACATCTGTAACCTCAGACCATCAGGTACAGATATTAGACACTTAGGGAATGAAATAAATTTGAGCCCAATCAAACAATATTTACAGCCACGGCACCACTGAATATAACCTTAGATCGATGACTTCTGATCTGCACCTGGCGGCGCACAGGGAAGCACATTTAGATGGGGATGTTGTGTACATGCATGTGTGTGCATGTGAAATAACCGGACAGTGACACAGGGTCTGTGGCAAAGTGGGCTAGGCTCAAACATGCATTTTTCTCTTCTATAAAACAATTAGTTCTGGAAAAGCTTGTTCAGCTTTCTTTATATCTAAGATGGCTTGGTGAGACTGGCCCTTACCAAGGGCATACAAATAGAAAAAATATATGTGTCACTTAAGAATGAAAATAGTGTGTGTGTGTGTGTGTGTGTGTGTGTGTGTGTGTGTGTGTAAGTTGGTGTTAGAATTGTGAGGAGGATCTTGGGGGGAAAATTATATCTCTTGATCAAAAACACCTGCTGACCAGAAGCGTGAACTTCCAGCTGTTGCACACAAACTGTAAGTAAACTACTAGGGCTGTACCTGTGGGAGGCTCTTGCTACTTCTAGAAATGTCTTAACTAACACACACCTCAAGGGCTAGGATGATTGATGTTCTATCTCACCTGCAGCCCATTTTCAGCAAATGTTGTGCCCCAGATGGAAAAGGGCTCAGATCACCCAGGTAACTCATTATAGAAATGAATGGAGGAGGAGTGAGGGAACAGCTGTATCAGCAAGTGCTTCTGGCTCATTAAGGGAACATAGTTTGGGAGAGAGAAGAGAGAGAACATTTGTTAATTGTCTACTGTCCAAACCTGGGGACTATCCTTAGCACCATTCTCAGAATCTTTTTGTACATTAATTATATGCAAAATAAAGAATTAAATTGCATTTAGTGTGTGTGTGTGTGTGTGTGCGTGTGTGTGTGTGTGTGTGTTGTCCACACTAGTATGCATAGCCTGTTATTTATAACTATAATTACATGTGAAACTTTAACTTCACACATTTTATTTTTTCCTGTGCTGAACAAGGAGCCTGGCACATATTAGGCAGGTGTCCTGCCACTTACTTGAAGGCTCAATTTCTTGTTTTTGAAGTCAGAGGTATGTATGAGATAAGTGATAAGGTTTACCTGTGCAGCTGGAAAATTACTCAGCACTGAAAAGACTTCCTTTGGCGTGGCAGTGGTAACACACCTTTACTCCTAGCACACCAGACTCAGAGGCAGGCAGATCTCTGAGTTTGAAGCCAGGCTGGTCTACGTAAAGAACAAACAACAACAACAACAACAACGAAACAAGAAATAAATTAAATAAAAATAAAGACTTTCTTGGTTCTTTTTTTGAGGAAATGATAGAATTAATATATCATGTTGCTCCTTGTGAAGAGTCATTCATGAATTTTAAGTATGTATCAACAGAATAAGACCACGTGCATATAAGATGTTTTTGTATCAAATGCATCATTTTTGCAGAGGAAATTCAGGAGTTTTTAATGAAAGCAAAGCCAAAGTTTTCCAGGAAGACGTTAGCTTTTCTGTCCCAGGGTGTGAGTAGAGCTTGAAAGCCCTTAAACTCCAGCCCAAAGGAAGGCAAGATGGATGCCAGGAATGTTGGCATATAATTGCTGACTTTGCTTTAACTTTCTCCTACCCTTCAATCAGCTGTTCAAGCACCCAGGTTACTTTAAGAAACTTGCTTGTATTAGTAACTAGCAGTGAGTTAGTTAGACCCAAAGATTTTCTGCGGCCCTCTAGCTTTTATTTTAAAGAAAAAAATATTTATTCCATATCTTCTTCTTTTTCTATCATGCTCTATGTTTGGGGGCCCTTCATTCTACCTTTCGTTCTTTCTAGACCTTCAACTCCAGGCCACAAATCACAAACATTAATTTCCACTTGTCTTTGATTAATTGTCTGCTTTGTTATTCAGGCATCCGTCAACACGAATCATTAAGAATTCCTTAGCAATTTCCTCCTAGTGTTTAATCCTCTTATTAAATGTGTTTACAATTATTCTTCTAGTTTCATCATAGTGCAGGCTTATTGCATTTGACTGTACTGATTTATGGTTTCTTCCTAAAGGGCTTCTCCCTCCTCCAGCCCTGTTGAATTAAATGCTTTCAGATATAATCAACCTGTTTGTACATTGGCTCAGCATTGAATAACTTTACCCATTGGGATAGAGTCGCTGAAATGTGTGCAGAAAAATGCTTTTCTGATATATTTTTCAATACCTGGTTCCTGCATGCCCATATTACATACTGAATTATTTTGAAATACAATATAAAATTATAAAATATATGCATTAAACACCAAATATGTCAATAGCAGAATGTAACTAATGGATTACCAGATAGTGACATAAAGGGTTGGGGTTCTGGTAGTTCTTAGCTTCATGATTTGTGAAATGTACATTTTAAAACGTATTTTAACAGATATGGTTCATGGGTTTTTTTGTTTGTTTGTTTGTTTGTTTTTTGAGACAAGGTTTCTTGGTGTAGCCTTGGCTATCCTGGACTCACTTTGTAGCCCAAGCTGGCCTAGAATTCACCACGATCTGCCAGCCATTGCCTCCCCGAGTGCTGGGATTAAAGGCATGTGCCACCACATCTGCCTATGGTTTGTGGTTTTAATGGTGATAATAAGAAGTTATTCTGCATTTTCACAAACACAAAATAAACTTTCTCGATAGGTCATCTTATTCATGTCTTAAAAAAAACTCTTAAATATATTTTTACAATTATCTTTTTTCTTTTCTTTTTTTCTTTTTCTTTCTTTCTTTTCTTTTCTTTTTTCCTTTTTTTTTTTTTTTTTTTTTTTTTTTTTTTTTGACATAGGGTTTGTCTGTGTAGTCTTGGTTGGTCTGGACTCTATTTGTAGACCAAGCTGGCCTCAAACTCACTCACAGAGATCCACCTACCTCTGCCTCCTGAGTACTGGGATTAAAGGCATGCGCCACCACACCTGGCCCACAATCAACAGGATTTCTTCAGTTAGCTCCTAGTCATCACATTCAGGTTCATATCATCTTGTTCTCATCAACAGCTTACTTCTCACTTCTTTTTGCATCAGTAACTGACTATACTGAAAAGAACGGGTCCCAGAACTAGAGAGCTACATGCTGATTCACTCCATTTGGAACTGTTGTTTCTCCCATTCATGTCCTCCAAAGGTTTATTAGGAATCAGTTGACGAAGCAGAGTAATCTATGCTCAGTGTTTGCCTTTCTTTGTTGTATCAACTTGTGACTTGCTTTTGCTACTAACATCAGAGCACAAGTGCTAAATCACCATTCAGGTGATTTGTGTCCTTGGCCAGGATGCCAACGGGAACTCTGTTGAGATGAGCACTAGGAGCTTGCCTGACAGAGGGAATCTACTTAACAAACAAGTTGCCACCCGCTCTACACCACCACCCACACACGAATGCATTTAAGGAAACCACAATTCCTTATTCTGTTCACTGCAACTTAATCTAGCCCAAGGTTATATACCATATGCTGGCGGCTGAACTTGGTAGTGTAAGAGTCACCCAGGTGGTACTAGTTTTGAAGGCATAAAGGAGTCATGGAGAACAGCTGAGGCTTGGTACTGTGAGAGGCCAGGGGAGGCCATCAGTGAAGATACTGGCTCAGTAGCTGTTGAAGGCCCAGGATTGAAGGAGTCATGCAGAGAAGCTATGGATTGGTACCATAAAGAGGTCCTAGGAGAGACCGTTTGGTAAAAAGTGTAGCCCAGCTGCAGCGGAAGAGCCCGGCATTTTGGAGATTCCAGTCCTACGGCACGGCCGCCCAGAACAGCAACAGCCGAAGAGTGGAGCCTGCCCAAGTTTAGAAGGCAAGCTGTGTGTGCTACCAAGGACCGAGAGAAGTGACTCATCTTGGAGGAGCCCAGAAGATACTCCATGAGTGCCAGGTAGTTGAATATTGGGTTATTTACACTTTTGGAGTTTGGTTTTGCTTTGTTCAGATTGTGACTACTCCCTTGTTTTTCACTTTTGAAGTAAGAAAGTATTTAATTTATTTTATTCAATTATTTTTCATTTTTCATTCATTGAGAGATTTTGAATTTTAAAAGGCTAGATTTTAAAAGAGACTGGCTATTTTTGTTTTCGAGATAGTATTTCTCTGTGTAGCCTTGGCTGTCCTGGACTCTCATTGAAGACCAGGCTGACCTCAAACTCACAGAGATCTACCTGCCTCTGCCTCCTGAGTGCTGGGATTAAAGGTGTGTGCCACCATGCCTGGCTGAGACTGGCTATTTCTAAGAGACAGAATTTTTAAATGTTTGATTTTTAAAGATGTGGGATTTTAAACTTTGGAATTTTTATATGGTTGTGTTGATATTAATTTGCAGTCTTGGAGAACAAGAAATGAAAGGGTTAATAGTAATGTGTTTGTGTGTCAAGTTGACAAGGAGTTGATTGTCTGGCTAATTTTATGTCAACTTGACAAAGGCTGGAGTTATCTGAAAGGAGGAAACCTCATCTTCTTAATTAGAGATTGATGGGGGACAAGCCAGCCTATTGTGGGTGGTACCATTCTACGGCTGGTGGTTCTATAAGAAAGTAGGCTGAGCAAGTTAGGAGAAGCAAGCTTGTAAGCAGCATTCCTCCATCATCTCTGCATCAGCTCCTGCCTCTAGGTTCCTGCTGTGTTTGAGTTCTTGTCCTGACTTTCTTCAGTGGTAGACTATTATCTGGAAGTGTGACTTGAAATAACCCTTTACTTCAAGTTGCTTTGGTCATGGTGCTTTATCACAGCAATAGAAACTAAGACAAATATGAACTAGATTAGACTAGGTGATCACCAAGCCTGTGAGTCTGAAAACAAGAAAAGTAGACCATTCTAAATGTATTGTAATATAAATTACACACACACACACACACACACACACACACACACACACACACACACACACATATTAGCCAATACTCATTGTAATCAAATTCATATAAAGATTACTTTATTGCTGTTGCTGGTTTTAGAGATAGAGCCTTTCCATGTTGCCTATGCTGGCCTCAAAATTTCTGGGTTCAAGCAATCCTCTGCCATTCAGCCTTTGTATAGCTAGGACTACAGATGTAGGCCAGTGCCCTGCTTTTCTTGTTGTTTTAATTAGACTTGACCACGGCAGCATTTCTGTTTTTTGGTTTTTTTGTTTGTTTGTTTGTTTGTTTGTTTTTTGTTACTCAAAACCAGCCCGAGGTTTCCACTTCTGGAGAGCACTTGGAATAGCCAGATGCTTAGGTGTGGCGTGCTTTGTTGTTGTTGTTTTTTTTTTTTGTTTTTTTTTTTTTTGTTTTTTTGGGTTTTTTTTGTTTTGGTTTTGGTTTTTTGAGACAGGATTTCTCTGTGTCGCCTTAGCTGTCCTGGACTCACTTTGTAGACCAGGCCGGCCTCAAACTCACAATGATCCACCTGGCTCTGCCTCCTGAGTGCTGGGATTAGAGGCATACACCACCATGCCCAGCTTTAGATGTGGCATGCTTTGTTTACCAGCCAGCTCTGGGCTACATTCCTGTGTCTCTCTGGCACTGGTAAATGTACCCTGATAAGAGAAGGAAAGTGTAATAAAGCATGTGGTGGGCATTACAATAAAGCGCAATCACCTGAGATTCAGTTTTGACTTAAATCTCATAAATCAAAAAATTCAAAAGAATCTAAAATATTAAGGAACAATTTTTTAATCAGCAGAAAATAATTAAGAAAACAATAAACATCTATTCAGAAGACAAACAAACCCTGCTTTAGTAGATAGACTGGACAGAAGCAGGGATAGTTATACCTACACCCATGGCCCCAACACTTATATTCGCAGGGCCACAGGGGTACAGATACAGAGAAAGGGGTTTACTACAGAACTAGGTCAACTATAAGGCATTAGGCACAAAGATCCCTCCTTCCACCTTAAAGTCTATTTTATTTATTTTATGTTAGTTGAGTTTACTTTTCTTTCTTGATATTGATAAAGTCTCACTACATAGTGTGGGCTGGCCTTGATTTTTGGTAATCTTCCTGCTTCATCTTCCCTGGTGTGGGATTGTAGGCATGTACCACCAAGCTCAGTCCAAGGTTGTTCTCTCCATAGAGGAAGGCAGGAAGGTTCTGCCTTGCCATTGGCCCCCCTTTTCCTTGTAGAATAGGGCTCCCGGTTTGGGTGGGATAATTCCAAATAAGAGCAATGTGATCCTTAGGGTTTTCCTGTCCTCCTTGGTCAGGAGGTGACAAACATTTTATAGAGGGCCATGCTTTTAGTCTGCTAAGGCTGTGGTGATACATCTGAAGTGGATGACTTGAACAACAGAAATGTAGTTGCTCACAGTTGTGGAGCATAGCCATCCTCAGTCAACCCTGCCTAGCGTCATTTCTCTGGACACCTCTTTTCCTTGGTCTGCAGGGACTCCTTGCTTGTGTCCTTGTTTGATGTTCTCTCTGCAGAGCCACGCTTCCAGACTCACTTCCTCTTAGGCAGACACAGAATCTACGAAAGCCCCTCCCTGCCCTTATGACCTCATCCATGTTTAATTGCCTCTTTAAAGACCCAGTCTTGGAATACAGTCACATTAGGGGGCAAAGGTTCAACATAGAAATTTAGGAGTGATGTAATTCACTCCAGAATAGGCCAGATGATAACAATTTTAGGCAAGGGGGCCTAAGGGTCTCTGTCATATGTACTCATCTGTCCCATTAAGTGGCAGAGCCGGTCAGAGATCATGCTTTTAAAAAATGTGCATATCTGTGTTTTAAAAATTCTTGAGTGGGTTCCCAGTATTACATAATTTTTATGTATTATAAAAGAGTATGTTTTTGTTTCTTGTCGCGCGCACCTTTCGCCGATAAAGGAGACGCGGCAACTCAGGATTCTTCTGACAGCATTTTATTGTACAGCTCTCTGCAGACTGATGGAGAAGGACCCTCTCCCCGTAAAATCCACGGCTTATATAGGAACTATGGAGGCGTGGAGGGACGTGTCTTCTCGTGATTGGTGCTCTAGAGAATACCTAATTAGCATACCGCCTGCGTAAGCGGGTTATGTAAGGGTGACGTGCTTGCGCATGCGCACTGGCCATAAGGGCTTTTGTGAAGAACCAGGAAACGGGAAGTCAGCGCCATCTTGTAATGGCGGACCGGCTCCCGACATCTCCCCCTTAAATTTCAAATTAAAATGTCAAACGAATGCCATGAAATTACCGATCCAGCCCTCCACTTCCTCAGCAGAGAGCGATCAAGGAAGGCACATGGTCGGAGACCCTGTACACCTGAAGCCCCGTGCAATGGGAACTCGAGCCCTGGGAGGTGCACAGGTCTATCTTGTAGCATCTTGGTGCAATGGGAACCTGTGCCCGTCAGGAATGTCAGAACCAAGATAGTGTCTCAATGTTTGAGCATGTTAAGCCAAATCTGGGGAGATGTTTCTTGTTCCACAGCAAGCATAGCCTGCGCAAGCACAACTCTGTCACGTTGTTGTTGTCTCTTAAATTTGTAGAGCAACCAAAGACAGAAAACTAGTCTCGCCGCCAACATAAGGCCAAATGACCCCATCCCCACCAGGGTGGGTTCCTGTGTGGCCAGCCAGGCTCTGCGGGAGCCCATATCAACCAGCACTGCCTCCAGCTGGAAGTGTGTGTCCAGCACCGCACAAATGTGGAACAGCTGGTGGCTATGCTCAATATAGTCGAAGCGCCCAGGTGCCAGGTGCTCTCGTCCTTCTTCACTATCCTGGTCAGCCGCACCGGCACCCAAATTGGATTTTCTTGGTCCTGTGGAAAAACACAAACAGCTCCCCGGGATCTTATTAATATTGGATCCGGGCCTTTCCATTTGTTATCAATTCCATCTTTCCATTGGAATCAAGGAGCTAGCTGTCTTAGGTCTCGTTGTCATCCTTTTATTTTCTATCAACATCACCTTCTCCTCTAGAGGAGGTGCTGATGGTCTACACCTAGGGGCGAATGGCGGATCAACCCCATATCTCTCTGACTCATATTTAGCAGCCTCCTCATCTAGTTCTATTCGTTCTTCAGGATCTAACTCGTCCTCCTCTGAGGCAGATCCCAAGTCCCCGTCCTCTGAAGACGTCTCCTCAGAGGCGGAAGATTCTACTTTAAGATTTTTAAATTCATCTAAGACGGGATACAGCCCACTGGCTTTCCCTTTCTCTCCCTCCTTCAGTTTCCCTTTTAATTCGGATCCTTTTGATTGAGGTTTCTTCCTTTTCTTTAAACCTCTTTCCTTTTCTGCTTCTGATAGACTACCTTGGTGGTCGGCCAAAGCCTTTTGTCCCTCGCTAACTGTCTCTCTGTATCTTTCATCTTTTATAAGACAAAGGCAACACAGCAAGAGCGGACCGTACCACACAAAAGAAATCATACCTTGCAGAAAAGTGCCTAGGCTTCTCACGCCGTCAGTTCTGAATCCTCTTCCGACGAGCAGTCGGGGGTCCTTCAAGTCGTTCCTTCACCCAGGGGTCGGCAGGTCCCGGGTTTCGGCACCACTTGTCGCGCGCACCTTTCGCCGATAAAGGAGACGCGGCAACTCAGGATTCTTCTGACAGCATTTTATTGTACAGCTCTCTGCAGACTGATGGAGAAGGACCCTCTCCCCGTAAAATCCACGGCTTATATAGGAACTATGGAGGCGTGGAGGGACGTGTCTTCTCGTGATTGGTGCTCTAGAGAATACCTAATTAGCATACCGCCTGCGTAAGCGGGTTATGTAAGGGTGACGTGCTTGCGCATGCGCACTGGCCATAAGGGCTTTTGTGAAGAACCAGGAAACGGGAAGTCAGCGCCATCTTGTAATGGCGGACCGGCTCCCGACAGTTTCTAGCATTTAAAAATGTTAAAGTCATTTTGACTGGTTTGAAGGTAACAAAAGAAAAAGTTGGTGATCAAATTTGGTCTGCAGGCCAGACCCTCGTGCTTAGTAATGATCAGTAACTCATGATTGTATTATCTTGTTCTGATCTTCCTAGTCTGGCTTGATGAGTAAAATTCAAATATAGTAGATCAGTGTCTCGGATCTCAACTCATAAAAGGGAAAGTTAAGAAAGCCTCAGGTCTTTGAAGAGAAGGGGCACATAACCACTGTTTCTTGACTTTTCTATAGCCAACTGAATTCAGTCTTGTAAGCAATAAAAGAAATCAACCTGGATGCTGTGAGAGTTCTGTACTTTTTGAAGTGATCATTCTAGTAAAAATAGCCGAGCAAGCCAGGCGTGGTGGTGCATGCCTTTAATCCCAGGACTCAGGAGGCAGAGGCAGGTGGATTTCTGTGAGTTCAAGGCCAGCCTGGTCTCTCTTTATGTTAAGAAAGCCCCAATTAGTTCTGCTTCTGGAGAAAGATTTTCTAGGTCTCTTAATAAATGCTAAAACCAAATGACAGACATACATTGTAGTTCTCCATTTTCATCATGTATCCTCCATTCAAATTTTACACCCAGCAGGACTTTTGCATTCTTTTTGTTTGTTTGGTTTTTGGTTTTTCTTTTATTTTTTAAAAATATATTTTATTAATTTATTCATATTATATCTCAATTGTTATCCCATCCCTTGTATCCTCCCATTCCTCCCTCCCTCCCATTTTCCCCTTACTCCCCTCCCCTATGACTGTCACTGAGGAGGACCTCCTCCCCCTGTATGTGCTCATTGGGTATCAAGTCTCTTCTTGGTAGCCTGCTATCTTTCCTCTGAGTGCTGCCAGGCCTTCCCATTAAGGGGATGTGGTCAAATATGAGTCAGGGTTTTGGTTTTTCGAGACAGGGTTTCCCTGGGTAGCCTTGCCTATTCTAGACTAACATTGTAGACCAACCTGGCCTTGAGCTCACAGAGATCCACCTGCCTCTGCCTCCGTAGTGCTGGGATTAAAGCATGCTGTTTAGGATTTATGCATTCTGTAGTGTTCAGCACCTGGTAGGCGTTTGCCTCTGGCTGAGAATGAGGGGCCTTGAGATCAAAGGTCCCAAGGTCCTGATTCTTGTTCATGGGTAGGTAGAGCAAGTTAGGGTGAGGATCTTGGCCAGGCACTAGGCCAGGTTCCCAGTCTCTCAGGGGGAGATGGAAAGTGGCAGCTTCTTGTTTGAGCTGCTGTGCTTATCACAGCAGAGGAAGCAGGCAGATGTCTGAAAATTACTCTGCAGGCAGGTCCGGAGGCGCAGGCCCAGTGGTGCTTCACGGAGGAGGGGATGGGGATGGCGAGCTAGCAACAGCAGCAGAGTAGGCGCCAGTGATTGCAAAGGAAATTCTGCCTCTGCTGCCTGTCCACCTGGATTCCAGCAGTGATCTTCGCCCCAAATAAGAGTCTCAGACAGTTACGGTGACCAAGAGAGCCTCCCCCCCTGTCCCCCCGCCCCCGCCTGTATGCCAGCCAGCCTTTATTTATAAAACTTGGGCAACAGGGAAGGGTTTTGAGAATAAATCTATCTGCTATGCTAGGGCTAAGGGCGCTACCAGGATACTTAATCTACATGCAGTGATATAGCACCTCATTGACATGTAGTAGCACAGGGTCCTATCACAAGTACTTCCTATGTGTGAAGCGATGACGTCTAACCACGATTATAGGTCATTTGCTGGAGGATAGGATCTCCTCGGCATAAAGTGGGAGTACTTCCAGGAATTTTCAGCTTGTTGAACAAGTTCCTTACCAGGAAAGAGTTAAGCCTGTGATCTTCCCTAGCGCTAGAGACACTCCTGACAAGATCTGAGGTTACCAGATCAGGCGGAGTGAGAACCCTGTTAAGAAAAGGGAAGAGGCAGGAGGATCTCTGTAAGTTCAAGGCCAGCCTGGTCTACAGAGAGAGAGAGAGTTCTAGGACATCTAGAGCTATTACACTGAGAAATCCTGTCTCGAAAAACAAAAAAGATGACACTCTTTAGCAGGGCATGGTGGCGCACACCTTTAATCACAGCACTTGGGAGGCAGAGGCAAGTGGATCTCTGTGAATTCAAGGCCAGTCTGGTCTACAAAATCTAGGTCAGCCAAGGCTACACAGAGAAACCCTGTCTCAAAAAACAAAACAAAACAAAAACAAAAAACAAAAAAAAAAACAAAAAAGAAAGAAAAGGGAATCCCCTTTCACGGTACAAAACAGATATCTGGAGAAGTCAAACTTCAAACTTACCCAGCAGAGTCCCACACTACAGAGGACAAACCAAGCAGGAAATGTAAGTGGGGGTTGCTTCATCAGATGTATTATTGAACCACATACAAAGTATGCTTTAGATTAATTTAGAAAGTTACAACACATTTCCCAGTACTTTTCTTTCTTTTCTTATGTGTATGGGTGGGTATATGTGCATGTGGAGGCCATGGATGGACATTGGAAACAACCTTCAGTTGATCTTTCTTTTCTTCTCTTTCTTTCTTTTCTTTCTTTCTTTCTTTCTTTCTTTCTTTCTTTCTTTCTTGAGGCATAGTCTACCAATTAAGCTTAGAGCTTGCCAACATGGCTAGTTTCCCTAGCCAGCTTTCTTCGTACTCTGAGGTTCCCCCATGCTCCCCTACTGAGGCAGGAATTATTGGCAAGCCCCATATACACATAACATTTAACTGGGCTCAGAGCATCTGAAGTTTACTTGACTTGATTGTGTGGCAAACACTTTTACTAACCTGTCCTCTCACCATCCTCTTGTTTTTGGTTTTTTGTTTGTTTTGTATTTCTTTTTTTTTTTTTTTTTTTTTATGTTACCTTTCTAAAAATTTCCCAAAGTCATGAGCTGTGTGAAAAAAAAATTACTGGGGCTGTAGAAATGGCTCAGAGGTTAAGAGCAGTGTCTGTTCTTCCAAAGGTCCTGAGTTCAGTTCCCCTCAACCACATAGTGTCTCACAACCGTATACAATGAGATCTGGTGCTCTCTTCTGGCATGCAGGCACACATGTGGGCAGAATACTGTATAAATAATAAATAAATAAATCTTTAAAAAGAAAGACAAACAAAAAATTACTGCTTTAGACTTTTAATTTTTGTTATATATGGTTTGGTTTTTTGAGATAGAGTTTCTCTGTGTACCAGCTCTGGCTGCCCTGGAACTCACTCTGTAGTCCAGGCTGGCCTTGAACTCACAGAATTCCACCTGCCTCTACCTCCCAAGTTCTGGGATTAAAGGCATGCACCACCACCTCCTGGCCTTTTTAAACATTCTTAATGTACTACCCTCTTCATAGTTGCACACTGAGTTTTAAGGCCCTAACATTCTACAGAAAGTGTATCATGACCTGAAAAGAAAGAAGTAAGTCTCCACTTGTCTCAAGATAGTAAGAATGATTGACATATACACGTCTTCCAAATTGCACTTTTCTAAATGTTACAACAGCAGTTTCTAGTAGGGCGCAGCAGAATTCTAACAGGACGTGTTACCATGGACTAAACACCACTCAGAAACACACATGGGTGATATGGCTGGCCATTCCAGTCTGCAATATGGATTTCATACAATCTGCCTAATCTTACAAAAGACACCAATTACTTATGAAGCAAATGACCCTTCCAAGTTGTCTTTAGTGAGGATAATCTTAGATTAGTAAAACTAAGACAAAAAATTAGTGTGAACTTTACAAAGTTCACAGCATAGTACACTCCCAGTGTTATTCATTTTTGTAGGACACTATCTATATTCCAGAAAACTGCAGTCAATGACTGCAGAGCTACTAAGGTGGGAAAATTAACACAAAGGGTAACAGTGGACTTATTGTAATTTTTAAGCTCATAGACAGACTTTCTCTAAGTAAATTAAAGTCATTAATTAAATATGTTTATGCTCTGTCGTTATAAAGTGGAAGCATCTTCATTCAAGAAAATATACTTTTATTTATCTTCACTTTTTAGGAATTAGTCTCAGGTATAGTACCTGTCTATTGTTTCTTCAGGTATAACCTGAAGTCAGACTCCTTAAGGTACTTGACAGGGACACAGGAGCCCGTAGGCATTTATTTATCCACTTAGTAGTCATAGTGGATGATATACAGGACGTCAGTTATTGTGGCACCCTGTAATAATGCCGAGATTCTTGGCTTCAGGTAGTTTACTTATTTGTGAGGAAGACAGGCATAAAGAGCTCTTAATGGGCTTTGACATCTCTCTTATAACCTGACAACTCCGAAAGGCACCCCTAACTAATAATGCCGCACTGAGTATCAGTGGACGTCAAAACGCATACCAGAGTACCTAGCCCCATTCAATGAGAGGAACCACATTCCTCCTGTTGACAGGCCGTTGGCAAAACTTTCCTAGGGAACGTTGTACAAGAATTACCACTGCTGCTATTTTATTTTTATGCAACAAACCAAGACCAAGCCTTCTGTTACCCACATTTGTGAACTGACTTCCGAGGTCTGAGTAGTCTCAAGGAACATTATTTTTAATTGGAAAAAGTAAACACAAATCTCCTCTATGATGCAGTCTGAAGGGCCCCCCAATATCTCATTCTTTCACTTGCATCAAGTGTCTGATGCCTAAAAAGTTGCCACTATAAGTAAATTATGAGAAGAAAAATACTGTGCATGCACCGAGATCTGCCTTTAGGAGGCATGCACCTCTTTGCAGCAGAGAGGACATGCAAAGGGCCAAACTCTCATTCCAGCAGCCCTGACTCATTTTAGCTCCTCTCTTACTGATGGCCTCACGTCTGTGAACGTGGCTCAGTTATCCCAGACACCCTGTTCTACTTGGCTTGCACAAAAACACCTCTGGTGTGCAGTTTTGAAAGGGTTTGATAAGTGACATCAACTTGGTTTATAGGTTTGCCTTAGAAAGCTGGTTCACTCATACACCTGAAGGTCAATCCTGTCTACTAGCTATGCCCATGGCTGGGTCTTTTTGTCAGAATACCTAGAATGACTCTTTAAATGTGCATATTGCAGTTGCCTGAATATGCAAATATAGTGGGATACAGACCCTGTGACTGAAGGTTATACGTGCAGTTGTTGATGCTAACTGGTTGACACTAAGATGGCAAGATTATTATTGTCAGCCAATTCCTCTTTTTTTCTTAATATTTTTGTTAATTTTTTTGAAATTGAAAAAAATACAATACCCCACTTTCCTCTTTTGCTCTCTCACAATCATAGCCTTTATTTCTTTAATTGTATATATCATGTGTTTATAAATGTGTGTATATATGTATGTATAATTTATTATATACACATTTATATACTTTTATTTTATATATCATATTTATATATAATACAGAACATTAACATAATATATCAGATTATATATTATATGTTATATGTAATACATATCATACATTGTATATATTACATATGTTGGGTTTTTTGTTTTTTGTTTTTACAGTCTGCTCTGTCCATTTGACCTTATCTGTATGTATATGATTTCAATTTGGGAGCTTTTCCCTGGGGAAGACTATTTCTCTCACTCTCAGCATTCCTTAGTTGCTTGTAGTTCTTTGGGTATGTCTGAAGGTGTCATGCAATTTCCCCTTCCTTGTGAGATTGTCTACGGGTGCCATGCTGGTTTAGGGCATGTTTACGTAGCTGTTTACATGAACCTTCATGGCCATGGCTTCTTCTGCATTTTTAGGAGATGAAAGCTCACAGCAGACCTTCTGTTCAACCCAAGCTTTTCTTTTTTCTTTTTCTTTAAAAAAAAAAATATATATTTTCAACCTTTCAAAGTGGAAGAAGAGGCATACCTAGAGAGAAACAATGAAAAAATGTTGTGACTACCATTAGTGATTTTGAGGACTGGAGAAAGAAACAAAATAGGTTTTGTTTTTGTTTCTGTTTTTGTTTTTTTGAGACAAGGTCTATGTAGCCTTGGCTGTCCTGGTATTCCCTCTGTAGATCAGGCTGGCCTCCAACTCACAGAGTTCCACCCGCCTCTGCTTCCTGAGTGTTAGGATTAAAAGTGTGTACCACTCACCAGCTACAAAAAGGTAATATTAAGTAACACCTAGGAGCAGAAAAAAATCAAACAACAAAAGAGATTAAGGACATAGTCTTTTGGATGTCTTGGTCTTCAAGCAATGAACTATACTTCAGACTTTGGACCTTTCAGTTTGACAGACAATAAATAGGTGTTTGCTTTAAGCTCCAGGTTTGTGGTAATTTTCCAGGACAGCAATGGATACCAATCTATTTGCAAGTGCCCTTGCTCCATGATGTTGCCTTCCCCTGCACAGCTGATGGGCTCTAAGAAGCAAGCTAGCCCTTTGGGTCCTAGCTTCCAAAGGCATGCAGCTAGTAATCCTGGAGGAAGTACAGCCACAGACCCCTAATATCCTTCCTACTGCTTTCATCCATTTAGGCTGCTATGAAAAACACGCCTCAGGCTGGATAATTTGTAAACGAGAGTGATTTATTGCTCACACCTATCAGGCTGAGAACTCTAAGATCGAGATGTCAGGCTGTTGAACGTGTAATTAAAGGTGGATCTCTGCTTTATACAGTATGCTCTGTTTTTACATCATCATCAGGAAAAGGGGGGCAGATGTGTCCAGACCATGTGCTTCTGTGGCCATGGAGCCTGAACACCCAGGGCATATTTTCCATGACCCCAGCAGTCGGCTCTTCTCCAGGATGCTGCTAGGTTTCTGTTATCAGTCCATGCTGTGCTTTGGCCTAATGGGCTCTGGACTGTGTTTTTGAATGGCTTCACAAGATGACGGATGATTTCTGTTGGTGCTCCATCATGCTTGGCACTTCTCAGCTTGTCTTGGTTAGAGCTGAAGATGCACGCCTTTCTCTGTTGGCTGCCAAGCCATCCTCGTATTGGACATCTGTTTCATCAGTCTGTAACTTGACTCCTACTGTTCTCAACCGGATTTCTCTTTTAGACTGTCTTTGGAATTGTTTTAGGATTTTAGCTCACAAAGGTCTTCATTTGTCATAGAAACATAATGGGTATAGTAAGAACATAATAGATTGCTCTGAAATATTTAAAAATATTGGAAGTTTTTACCTATGAAATTAGAGAAAATTTCACATCATCTTTCAGGGGCTGGTGTAATAGCTGGTAAAAGTACATTTCTCCATGTCTGACAACCTGAATCAAATCTGATTCCCCCAACACCCACATGGGTGGAGGAGAGAATGTATTTCCACAGTTGTCCTCTAATCTCTACATGCATCCTTCTCCCACACAAATACGAATGAATAAATAAATAAACAAATAAATAAGTAGACCACCAACAGAATGTACATTTATAACCCGCTCACTAGGCTATTTTTAAGTGTGTCTAGTAAGGAGACATACAGACCTATGCTTAATTATACTTATATAAAAAGAATACTGAGCTGGGCAACTGTAATCCTAGCAGTCAGGGAGGCAGAGGCAGGTGGATCTCTGTGAGTTCGAGGCCAGTCTGGACTACAAAGTGAATGCAAGACAGCTAAAGATACACCAGAAAAACCCTGTCTCAAAACAAAAAGAAAAAACACCCTCCCCTGCAACAGCAACCACAGCAAAGCCTGATTATTTTTATTTTCTACTCAGAGTATTTTCAATTAAGAGTATTTATTTTGGGGCCGGAGAGATGGCTCATGGGTTAAGAACATTGGCTGCTCTTCTAGAGGACCCAGGTTCAATCCCAGCACCCACATGGCAGCTGACAACTGTCTGTAACTCCAGTTCCAGGGGATCTGATGCCATGACACACGAATATATGCAGGCAAAACACCAATCGGTGATCATAAAATAAAGTTAAATAAATAATTTTTAAAAATATTTCATTGATATTATGTCCAATTTTTTTGAGGTAAAAATTCAAATTTAGTGTATTTTATACTTCATGGAACTACGTAAATCAATTTTCTCTTAACCATCTTGTGGTTCTGTGGGCACAAATATGTATATAACTATACTTTTAAACAAAATAAGAAACAAACCAAACAGTGTAAGGTATGAGCTATGACACTAAAAAAATGAGAAGGAAAGCATAAAAGTTAATGCCTGGTCCTGTTAGACTACCAGATGCTTTCTTGATCAAATCTTCAAAAAATAATTTCTCAGGTTCTGGAAGTTCTTCTCTAAAAGCTAAATTGGAGGAATCTTCAAAGCAGCTGAGAATATTGGCTTACTCTTTTAAGCAGTGTTCAGTGGCGCTAGTGGGGGTGAGGGTGGGGGTGGGTGGAGACAGTGAACTGCATCTGGATTTGAAGCAAAAGCTAGAAAACAGACTTCTTCGCAGGTGTTCCAATTTATAATAATAGCCGTTAACACACACCTGCGATTTTTACACAAAATAAAGATTTTTTTTTTTTTTTTTTTTTTGCTACTCTACAAAAGTCCCTCTTACAGAGAAAACTGTCGAGGTTTACCGGGAACAAACACACTTGGCATTAATCAGACCACATGAGAGTGGGACTATATGCCAGCTAGTGCTAGAAAGAAGAATGCCAATTTTGTAGAGGGCTGATAAATTATCTTTACAAGGAATTTTAGAACTTGATTATAGAAGAAAGTGTTTTTACGTAGTCAAATGCCAAAACAAATCAATTGGAAGCAGAATGTGAGTACCTGAGAGCCTCGGCTGGGAAATCATAGCTCTGCTGCTCTTAAGTACGGTAACGAAGAAAGCATAAGAGAGGACCAGTATTTACAATGAACTATGACAATTTAAAGGTGTTTCACTATTTTTTTTTTCACTTCAGTTTTGGTGTTCTCTCTCTCGTGTGTGTGTATGTGTGTGTGTGTGTGTGTGTGTGTGTGTGTGTGTGTGTGTGTAAATTACAACGAGTACCAACGTGCTTGACTTGGACAGTAAAGCCAGTGTGTGGAAGTGTGAGAATGGTATGCCTGCAAAACCTAATATAGGGAAATGCAAAAACCAATAACACAAAGTGGTTCTATTTTCCACAGATCTTTATCTTCCAGATGTGGGAAGGTACTCAGACTTTTGCTCATCCTGATGGAGACTTTCATTAGCAATTCTTTAAAGTGTAGGTTGACCAAAAGGACTCCTCTCTGGAAGAGCCAGGGGAATTGGCCACTGCTGGGTTCAAGTCATGTCCTCCTCTTGCTGTGTCGCCATCTCTCTTGGCCTTTCTTTTGCTTTTTCCTTTTCCACTTTCTTGATCCCTTTGTTTCTTTTCCCACAATCCTGCAAAAACCCTCCTTTTAGTATACCACATTAAAAATAAAACCAAGGAAGCACATTTATTTGAACTTCTCTTTATTCAAATCCTCCTTCTGCTATCACCTGCTTTGTAGCTCCTCTTACAAAGTGCCGCTGCTCTAGGAGGTTGTGTTAAACCCAGTCTCGCCTTCTGCTCACTCACTTAAATGCCCCTTTCCTGCCTCCTGTCATCGTTTTACAGAAAAGGCTCTAATTAACGTCAGGAACAATCTTCAGGTTGTCAAAGCCAGCAGACACTCTTCTGTCTTCGTCTCCTGCAGTCTCTCAGCGGCTCTTGGCACAGTTGGGCTGTGCCCACTCTGCTTATCAGTACTCCCTGGTTAAACATTCTCCATAGAATCAAGGCTCAGCCTTGAGATCTTCCTGTCTGTCTTATCCCTGAGCATTTGAGGTGATTCACAGAGCCAAGTGTACTAGTCAGCTTCTCTGAGCATCATACGTACCAGCCAACCAACTTTGGGAAGAATTCCTCTGCCATTCACATTAAAAAAAAAATCTATTTATTATTATTGTGCGTGTATTTTTATGAATGATGTGTGTAGGGCGCAGTATGGTTGGACTGTGTGAGACCAGAGAAAAACTTTGCAAAATAGGTTCTCTCATTACACCGTTTAGGAGTTCTGAGATTGAACTAAGGTTTCCAAGTTTGTTTAGCAAGAACCTTTTCTCACGAACTGTCTGATTGGTCTGCATCTTCTAATTTTTAAAGCTGGAAAATTGCAAACTTACGGGAATGCCATTCAGGCTCCCTTTTGGGCCCCTGACAGAGCAATGAACCTAAGACCTTGAGTGGCTTTGAGCAAAAGCAGAACAGACTCTTGGAGACAGCTCTTTTAATGTGGGGTGGGGACAACGACTCCTTAAACCTTTGAAGGGTGGATAAAGGCCTTGGCAAGGGCTGCTGGGAATGCCTCATTTACATAAGGAGGAATTCCAGGTGCTGCTGGTCCCAGTACAGTGTGAGGAAGTATAACCAGGCTACCAGGTTAAGTGACTTCCTTGTGGATCAGAGGGGGTCACAGGGTCCTGCAGGCCTGAGGCAGAGGGAGTGGTCCTAGTCCTGCCAATCTCATGATGAGATTGCTAGGGTTTGGAGAGGCCTCAACCCCACTCTTACTCCTGCCAGCTCCCTTCTCCTGTCTCATGGCGCCCTGGCAGCACACAGGAAAGTTCATAAAATAAGATCATAAAATCAGGCTGTTAATTTAGCCTTTTAAATACTTTCTGTTTATTTATATTCTCTTTCTTTCTTTCTTTCTTTTGGTTGTTGTTTTGTTTTATTTCATTTTGTTTTTGAAACAAGGTCTCCTATGTAGGCCTGGGTATCTTAGAACTCTCTTTGTAGACTAAACTGGCCAAATTTCAAAATTTTTTGTTTGTTTGTTTGTTTTGTTTTGTTTTTTATTTTTTGAGACAAGGTTTCTCCATGTTAGCCTTTTGCTGTCCTGAACTGGCTTTGTAGACTAGGTTGGCTTTGAAGTCACAGTAATCCACTTGCCTCTGCCTCCCCAGTGCTGGGTTAAAGATGTACGGCACCACACCAGGCTCAAATTCCAGAATTTTTATTTGGTGCCTTTATGTAATTCCTTCTTTTTCAATTCAGTTCTTCGACCTGTCAAATCACATTCATTATAATTTCTCCTAATTTGTACTGCAGTTCCTTTTCTTCATTGTTGTTTACTTAGTTTTTAAAAAAAGATTTACTTATTTATTTTCTTTTGTTATTTTTTACATTTTAGAGGAGTTTATTAAATGAGCATGGGGAGAAAAGGAAGGGGGGAGAGGTATCCTAGAAAGAGAGAGAGAAACAGAGACATACAAACAGAGAGGGAGTGGCGGCAAGATTTACTTATTTATTATGTTTACAGTGTTCTGCTTGCATGTACACCTGCAGACCAGAAGAGGGCACCAGATCTCATCATAGATGAGCCACCATGTGGTTGCTGGGAATTGAACTCCGGACCTTTGGAAGAGCAGCTAGTGCTCTTAACCTCTGAGACAACTTTCTAGCCCTCTTGTTTACTTATAATAGCTGTTTTGAAGTGTCTGCCTACCAAATCTAATACCTTGGTCCACTCAGTAATTTTACTGATTTAAAAAAAAAAAAATCCTTCTAGTATTGCTTGTTTTCCTTATTTCTTTGTGTGTCTTGCAAATTTTGTTAGAAGATGGATTTTGTTTGTGGAATTGTTCTATCTAGCCCACCTAACCTGGAAATTATTATGTAGGCCATACTATCCTTGAATTATAATCCACTACTTCAGGGTCCCAAATCTGGAATTAGAGGAGTGTTCTACCAAACCTGGATTAAAAGTGACTTTTTTTTTTTTTACTTAATGGTTTTTTCAAACAGGGTTTCTCTTATAGTCCTGGCTGTACTGATCTCACTTTGTAGACCAGGTTGGCCTCAATTGCACAGAGATCCACCTGCCTCTGCCTCCTGAGTACTGGGCTAAAAGTGATATTTTATTGCATGTATTTTGATGGTTCTGGATTCTGGGTCTATTACTTCTCAGGATGTCAGTTAAACTGCTTTCCTCTTACTGTTGTAGTAAGTTTTTGGGAGTTAGCCTGCAGATCAAACCCCCATACAGTATATAGAAATCAATTTATCTGCGTAGTTATAGCTATAGTCTTCATTTGAGTTTTTAGCCTGGATTCATAGGGAAACATTCAGTGTAATCATGACTTAACAGTGACATACCTTGTCAAAAGCACACCTCAAACAATGAGCAGTTGCTCTCTGAAAATGAATCCTTGTATTTGAAGGAGAGTTTATGTCTCTGTATCCTTGTACCTTTCATGTAGATTCACACACAAATAGTATCTGGGTCAGCCACGGTTCTGTGGACAGCCTGAACCCTACAAGTCTCCTTTGCCCAAATACAACACTCATATCCATCAGGAATTTGCTTATAGCTTTTTTTTCTAATAACAATTTCATTTTTTCATTTGTCTCCTTACATTTCTTTCTGAATACTGACATCCTGCTGACTCTAACCAAGTCCAAAACCTCCAGTTTGTGAGGATTTTGTTTTTGTTTTAACCTGCATTTTTTTCTAGAATGTTTTCCTTTTAAGGACAAGGCCTGTATATTAAAATTTTCTCTGTAGTTCAGATGAATTTAGCCCTATCACATTTCCAGAGATAGCCCTACCCTGGTAGAACCAGAGTATCTCCAGGGCTTGGGGAGAGGAGTACAGTAGCACACCAGGCAGGAAAGTCATAGCTTTTCACTGTCCTTTCCTGAAGCTTAGCAACTTTTCAGAAACCAATTGTCTGGATTAATTGTTTGTTTTGGGCTCATTCTCAGATCTCTGAAATAGTTGTTATGACAAGAGAATCAAGTTTTATATAAAGCTTTTGTGCAAAGGGTCTGCCAACTTCTTGGCATGGCTAGAAATGCCACTCTTTCTCTTTTGATCTAGGATCCAATTAAGCTTGCTTCTTCTTGTCAGGTCTCTTTACACTTTTTTGATCTATGACTGTAGCCTCACCCTTCTTCATTTTTTATCTTTTGTGGCAATGATATTTTGAATAGAGTTTAACTTTGATCCTTTCCTTTTCCGTCAGTCCGTCCCTCACTCATCATTTTGATTATTTTTCTTCAAAACACTTCTATCTACTTCTGTGCATTTCTATTGTCATCATTTCTACCCAAATCAGCATAATTTCTTTATCATCAAATGGTGTTTCTAATCCTGCTTCTGATTGTTTTTTCCATAGTCTATTCTCTGAATAAAAGATGAAGTATCTTTTTTTCTCTTCTTTCTTTCTTTCTTTCTTTCTTTTTTTTTTTTTTTTTTTTTTTTTTTTTTTTTTCTTCCATTTTTTTCTTTTAACAGCGCAGTGTTTTTTGTATTTTGGTAGAATTTCTGAATAAAAGCAAATTTATATATAATTATTTTTAATATAATCTTGTCCCAGTTACTTGAGCTGTCAACTTGCCACAGCCTGGGAAAGCAGTGTCAGTTGAGGGATGGCTCAGATCAGAATTGCTCGTGTTTGTCTATGATAGCTTGTCCAAATTGTCAATTGATGTTGATGTTGGTGGGGCCAGCCCACTGAGGGCATCCCCAATCTGTTTTTAATTGGTGTTGGTGGGGCCAGGCCACTGAGGACGTCACCAGTCTCTTGTTAATTGATGTTGGTGGGGCCAGCCCACTGAGGGCATCCACAGTCTCTTGGTAGATAGTCCTGTACTGCATACACTGCTTAAGTATGAGTAGAAAGCCAGCAAACAGCAATCCTCCACGGGTTTGCTTGAGTTCCTGCCATGACTTCCCTCAGTGACAGACTTTAAAACAGACCTTTTCTTCCCCTACATCTTAGCTTTAGAACATGATGTATTTTCACGATAGAAGGAAACTGGAACCCATCCTAATCACTCTTAAGTATACAATTAACAGTCTTAAGTGTATTCTATTCTCAAAATGACTTACAAATCACAAAGCTGGTAGCATTCTTCTACTTAATATTGGTTTGCTTTCATTTACATCTTTATAGGTAATTATTTTATTTTACTTCTTCTTAAAATGAAATTCAAATGTACTGTCATGATTTATAGACCCACGTACTCTGTTTGCAGTATACCTCTTCAATTGTCTTTCATCACATCTCTCTTAACTCACTAAACACTTTTGAAACTAGCCTCACAGCTTGATGAGTTGGTCAACCTTTGTCCCACTTTAGAAGCTTTGCACTTGCTCCCTCTAGTGAAGTATTTCCCGCATCATCACACACAAGGCCACTGTACCTTCCCTATGAATACACTACCACTTCAGCTTCCCTGGAAGAGTTTTCTCTCACAGTCTCATCTAATATGGTGGCGCCCCATTCTTTAAACAGTTGCTCTGTGGTATACTTCCCAGGTAATTTGCTTTATCATACGTATCATCACTTGTGCCATATTGTCTATTTATCCAGTTAATTTTTATGATCTTCTCTACTCAATGAACTCATTGAAAAAAAAAAATCTGCTTCACCTTCCAAGACCTGGATCTCCAATGTTTCTAATATGATCTAGCAGACCAAAGCTCTTTACCCTACTTTCAGTAAGACGTTAGCTGAAAAAGAAATGCATATTATTCATAAGTTGCACCACTAAGAAACACTACATAAGGAAATGCAAGAATGCTTGTGTTAAATTCACAGCTTGAAAAAGGATAAGCATACTTCTCTTAGTGTTCTTTTCATGCGTTTTAGTCAGTAAAAGTGACTTTACATGTTGTGTTTTGTACAAAGAAAATACTAAACCAGAATTCATTCATAAAAACAGCTTCAAAGTAAGGAAGCAGCACGTTGTTTCTTGTTCTCTTACTTAAACAAGACATTTGATAATTTAAGTTCAAATTGTCTGTTTAGTACCACAGAGTGGAGGAATGTAGCTGAGGAATTCTGCTCTGAACTTGTGAGACTCATACAATGGATGCAAATCTGTTATTTTTACAAAGTGGCTGCACTTGTGCTCATGTGTGAAAAGGACTCATTACTAGTATTTCTCTTCTGGGTACCACAGCATCTCAGTGACATTTCCAGGTAAATCTATACAAACCCAGTGATTTGTTCATTTTCTTTCCTCAAGAAAAGTTTAAGCATTTAAATCAGTTTTTTTTCCTTGTCTCTTTAATAAAGCTCTCCACCCAGACATTTAAAAAAAAAATCTTGGTTTCTAAAGAGAAAAAAGCATGAAGCAGCAACATGGTGACGACTAATTCATTAAATCTATAAATCAGCAGGAGCAGAAAATCATACATATCATTTCTAGAGCTTACAACTTCCATAAATAAAAATTTCATTTTCTAGAACTGACAACCTGAGTTGCTCCTACGGTAGTGAGCCCTGATCATGCCACTGGCTCTTTATGACTAAAGTAAATATTAAAGCCCACGGACTTGATGGATCTGCAGTGGTCCTCTTTTCCTCTCAGCTCCTGAAATGAAAGAAGAGTTCAATAAAATGGTGCACTGCAAGTCTTTTGTTCAGATGCACACAGTATATCTTTGGATATGTACAGCATATTCATTTTTTCCAAATGTTTTATTGACCTTGGTGCTTGGGGATTAAAAAAAGAGAGTTGTAGCAGAAGTGCTGACATATTTACAGGGGAATTTAGAAAGCATAAACTTCAGTCGATACTATTATCAAGAAAAACATTTAATCTCACAGGTTTCTATGTTTAACTTTTGCAATTTTCTGCATTGCCCGAACTAGGGCTGATTAGGTCTGGTGATGTTCAGGGGCATTTCATGAGGAGGCATAATTAAAGTCTAAGGCACACTTAGGCTTGGTGCTTTAATTCCAAGCAATTCCCTTTCTAAAACGTGCACTTGGATTCTATCCAGCTTTCTCCCTGTCTCACTCTAAATCACTGTTATGTATTACAGTAGCAACCATGAGAATGAACACATTCCTACAAGTTCAGGGCACTCAACCAAGTCTATGAGGATGAAAGGAAATGGCACAGACCTCTACCTTTCTCTTGTCTTGTATTTAATTTTGATTAATTTTTCAATGTGTCTTAAAAGGGTAGAGAAATGTGGATTCATTTCCAAGTAACCAAAATGTAGCTATTTTCTTGGTAGAGTGAAACAGAAAACTGAAGACAGTTTTAGGGAAGGTGAGGGGACTTGGCAGAGTGAGAATGCATGTAATACAGGGAATCTTCCTGTCACAGAATGTAGAAAAGCAACACGGCAAAGAGAAGTGAAAAGCAACTTACTGCTTCGTGTAATCTCGTTGTAGAGCAAATAGCTATCTTTAGCCAAGCTTAGTTCTAGCATCTGAACTATCTGAACCTTAAACTGTTCTTATAAACATCAGAGATTTATTGCTTTTCAGCTCTGGGGGGTTGGGGGCTAAGAAGTCCAAGATCAAGGTGCTATGAGATTTGGCATTTAGTGAATTTAGCACATTTCCCATAGAAAGCTTCATCCGTGTGCTTCCCATGGCAAAAGGGGTGCTCTCCCAGACCTGTATCATAAAAGTACCATGGAGACTAGTTGTGGCTGGATTTAGAGTAGACAGTAGGCAATACTGTAAGGAATTTTCTTGAAGTTATTGGAAGTCTGAAGGCTCACTTTCCATGTGGTCAGTACCTTCCAGTGGCAGCCCAGAAAGGAGATTTGAGGGCAAACACTTAGCTTCTCTGCCTTTGTGTCTCATTGGCAAATCCATTCACCCTGCTGGTAAGCTTATATGTCCTATTGGCGAATACATCTATCCTGTTGATGCTGTGGCTCCTGCCACGTTCTTTCACTGATATCAGAACCCTGCTTCTTCAGCTTCAAAACGAGGCTGAGGAGCTGTGGCTCTTTGTGACTCCTGCAGACATCCAGCTCTTGCTTAGGACTACTGCGACATTCAGCTTCGTGGACTAAGCCGCTGTAGAGTTTCAGCTGTCCAGTATGAAGACAGCCTTTGTCCGTCCGCTCAGACCATATCCTATAAACCAGCCTAATAAAGCCCCCGCCTTGACATATATTCATTCAATTGTATTTATTCCTCTAGAGGACCCTGAATAATATAATTACTAATCCCATCAATGACTTAACTAACTCCCAAAGACCACAAACCATAAAACCACCACTTTCGTAGGTTATAAATTTGGGAGGCAAGCACCAAAAGATCAAAAGAGGTTATTTTCCTCTTGTGTGAACTCTTCGTTCAGCTTTTTTTGTTCTTTGGGGCTATGGTCTGAGTGCTGTATTAGTCTCATTTCACGTCTTGAAGTCTTTTTTCTTTTCTTTTACGTCTTGAAGTCTTTTTTTTTTTTTTTTTTAAGATTTATTTATTATTATGTATACAGTGCTCTGCCTGCATGTACTCCTGCAGGCCAGAAGAGGGCGCCATATCACATTAGAGATGGTTGTAAGCCACCCTGTAGTTGCTGGGAATTGAACTCAGGACCTCTGGAAGAGCAGTCAATACTCTTAACTGCTGAGCCATCTCTCCAGCCACGTCTTGAAGTCTTAACCAGTGTAATTACATGACAAAGGCAGGGCTTTGGGAAGGGATTTGGTTCTGGAGGTGGAGTTTATCTTAGTTCCATCTGAGACAGAACGTAGTGAGAATTTTGGTTTCTTAAAAAAAAAAAAAAGGAAAGATTATATAAGAATAATTTTTCATTTGAATCCCAAGTGTGGGGCTATGGAGCTGCTTCAGAGCAGCTAACTATGATTTGCCTCATGCTTTGGTGGGGACACAATTTTGCCAGCTGCAGATAGTTTCTGCAAATGTGTGACATTTAGAATTGTGGGAACTTTTCAGAGGATATATAAATGCTAGTGCCCCACTTGGTGCCTGTGCAGTCCTGCTATTAAGGTCAAAGTCTGGCATTTTCTGACAGCCTCTGAGCTCCTTAGTATAAGACAATGGACTCCTTTTCTCAGAGGAGTTCCCTCTCTGACTGATCTGGAGAACCCCAGAACCTCTAAGGAGGGTCACACAGCCCTCAGGGCAATTATAAGTCCAACCCTTTTCCGATATTCAGCAAGCACTTGAGGATTACTGGGAGCATCCATCCTATGCTAATGAGATGTCTTAGTGTCTTGGCTTTCAACCAATAATCTTTAACTGTACCTGGTGGCTTTTCCCCACCCATAGGATAACTGAGTACTGCTTTCCCCCCTCTTATGATAGGGCTGTGTTGTTACATGTAGACCAAGTATCCCTGGCACACCTAGTCCCATCTAATCAGATACATTTACCCTCGAAACCTTTCCCACTGCCTAAGGTTTATTTTCTTTTTTTTTTTTTAATTAAATATGTTTTACATGTACATTTATATTATTACACATATATACAATAAACTACCTATAGCAAGAAGAACTGTGATACCATAATTATATAAATATTACGTTCTTAGTGTTTATTTGTATTTCGCAGCCCTGAAGAGCACATCTTTTCTATCTTCATGCATCTAAAATTCTAAATGTAAATCAATGTCTATTTCATCATTATCAGCTTAAAACATCTATCTAGACCTAAAAACATCTTAACCCCTAAACAACCAAGCTTAATTGTAAAATTAAATCACCTGGTCTTTGACCCCATCAGAGAGACTTGAGAAGGAATAAAATTGATTACCTAAGTATGCCAGGAGTGCAGGTTAGTAGCTTCTGAAATGAGAAGAAGACAGAGACTGTTTGCTGCCTGAACAGTCACCCCAAATTCTCTATTATGTTGGAACATCTTCTTCAACCTTCTGGCCGAGTATATCTGACAGACATATTTGTGAGGCAGGAACTATTGAGGACTTGCTTACCCAGTCTTGGCATCCAAGCTTGCCCTTTTTTAGGCAGAGTTCTGTCTGTGGTAGAAATGAGAACATTTTGGCCAGTGGTTTGTTTGTCACATTTGAAGCCATCTCCATAAGGAGGTACTTTGATGCTCATTATCCTCTGTGAGGGTAGCCTGGGTGTTGCCAGGAGTTAACATTGTTAGTGAATCTTTAAAATAATGAAAACATTTTTAAATGCCATATTCTGTATGTCTGTGAGGTTTTTGAAGATCTTATCCAAATATTTTACCTTATCTTATTAAAGTCCTGGAGAGAGCAGGGATAGAAGGCACATACCTAAACATAACAAAGGCAATATACTGCCTAAGGTTTATATAATGTCCCTGACTCATGAAATAAATGCTTGCTTTCTGTGGGACTCTGCTGGATCAGGTTGAAGTCTGATTTCTCCAGATACCCATTTTGTGCTCAGCCTATGAAGGCAATCTCTCTTTCCTTAGCAGAGTTCTCACTCCACCTGATCAGGTAACACCAAATCTTGTAAGGAACATCACATAGCCCTCAGGGAAGATTACAAGCCCAACCCTTTCCTGATAGGAACTTGACCAGCAAGCACAGGGAATTTCTGAAAGTACCAACCCTGTACTGAGCAGATCCTAGCCTCCATCATATGACCTTTAATTGTATCTAGAAGTCACCCCCTCACACATAGGATAATTAAATACTGTTTTCTCCTTTTTTGTGATGGGACAGCCCCCACCTCCGTACTGTATGTAAATGAGGTACTTACCACTGTATATAGGTTAAGACACCCCTCCCCACTGCCGAGGATTCTAACTAAAGGCTGGCTGGCTTTGGAGGTGCTCATGCAATCTTGCTGGCCATTCCTCTACCATGACTGTCTGAGACTCCATTTATTCTGGGGTTAAGGGGTGACCACCACTGGAATTGCCATTGCAGCTGCTGGGTCTTGTTCAACCAGTGCCAATAGTTCAGCGCTGATCCTGGTGAAGTACCACCAGGCCTGGGTCTCTCCAGACCTGCCTGCCAGCCTGTGTCAGACATCTGCCTGCTTCCGCTGTGCTTAGTAGCACAGCAGCTCAAAGGAGCAACTATATGTAACACTTGGTGGCTATCATCATGGGCTTGTAGAGCTCCTGAGTCTCCACTGCCATCTGAGACCTGCAGTCTTTTTCTAAAAAGAGCTAAGCTATAACAGCCCATGAAAAACTCATTCCCCACCTCCCCCGGAGAGTTGGGAGCCTGGCCTAGCACCTACGTTATGAGCCTCACCATAAAGCTCTCTATCCATCCCTGAGTAAGAAGTGTTCTCATCTGGAGGCAAGCAGTACCTGGATCAAGCCTCAGTGGGATCCAGGCCACCCACTGCCGGATGCAGAACTACAGCATGAGCTCTCTCTCTCCATTTCTCCACCATGACCTCCTGAGAGTCATCATTTACTCTGGAGGAAGGAAATGCAATATGACAGCGGCTCCCTGGGACAGACCAGGAAGTGGAACGACAGGTGGCTGGGTGGTTGGTGGTTGGCTGCTGTTGGTTGTGGTTTGTTAAGTAGTCATCTGAGAAGAAGAAGCAATAAAAAATTAGAGATCCTGATGGGGAAGATCAAACTCAAGGAACTACATGCCTCCAATCAGCTGGAAATAGTCTGATGATAACCGTGCCCCATTTCCTCTCTAGCCTTTTTTTTTTTCTCTCTCTCTCCTATCTAGTGTTGGGGAGTTGAAAGGCTGGAAGAAAAGTGTCAGAGAAGGGTGGAAGAAAGAAAAACCCACAAAGTAGCAAATGCCAGCTACAAAAGGAATGAGTGATATGTACACAAAGACCCATGATTTGTTCCTCTGCAAATGAGGATTAGCCAGAAGGCTCTAAGTGCCAGAAAACAACAACAACAACAACAACAACAACAACAACAACAACAACAACAACAAATCCCTTACCAGACATGGAATCTGCATTTTACTCGGGTTTTTTAGCCTCTAGAATTGTGAGCTGGCTCGTGCATGTTACTTTGGTACAGGCGGCCACCAGGCTGCAATAGTCCCTCCTTACTGTCCTCCTCTTGAGCGATATGGTGGAGAAGCTGGAGACAACTCGTCACATCCTGCCCCTTCGAAGTTCCAGAGAGAAAGCTTTGTCTTTAAACTCTCCATCACTCCCAAGAACCTACTGCCTGCCTGTTGTGTGCCAGACCTTGCAGGATGATGACTGGGAAGAAAAGTATGGAATAGATAGGTGTAACCGTGTCGCCCAGGCTCACCTTCCCTTTCTCTGGAAACATGCTTTCTGTGTTATGGCCAGATGATCTTTGAGAGTCCTCCCAACAAGGAGGTGTTATGTATACCTTTACTTTTTCTCTTGTAGCCCTTGAGTCACAGATGGCTTTGAAGATGGAAGGCGATATGCCGGGAATGTGGGTGGCGTTTAAACTGAAAGGCAATGAGGAGAGTCTCCTCTAGAGTCTCCAGGGGGAAATGCCGTGTGGCTAGCAGTTCAGTGAAAGCCATTTAAGTCTTCTGGTCCACTCAGTACTAACAAGGTTTGTGTTTGCTGTAAGCACCTCGCTAGCATTAATTCATTATGGCAGCAATAGAAAACCCTTGCACCTTGCTTGGCTGTAATAATTTGTACCTTCTCTTTCCTCCTTACGTTGTGCTTCTATATTTTACTTGTTCCTATAATTACTGTTATTTATTTCAGGAAGCTACTTGCTTGCCCTTTCACACACAGAATTTTTATGCTAGGGGAAGCCAATTCTCTCTCCCTCTCCCCTTTCGCTGCCCCTGCCTCTCTTGATTTTCTTGATGCTCTCTCTCTGTCTCTCTGTTTCTTTATTTCTGGTGTGTGTGTGTGTGTGTGTGTGTGTGTGTGTGTGTGTGTGTGTGTGACCATCTATGTCAACCTCTGGTGTGGTCCTTCTGGAACCATCTCCTGTCTCTCACTGGGACCTGGGGCTCACTGATTATGCAAGGCTGGCTGGCCAGAGAGCTCTGCAGAGCAGCTGTCTCCACACCCAATGTTTTACTTGGATGCTGGGACTAGAGTCCAGGCTTTTACATCTGCGCAACAAGTGCCTTACCACTGAGCTGTCTCTCCAGGAATGTCGTTCTTAACAATCTGTAACACATTGCATTGAATGCTTTTTAATACTGAGGACCTAAAAGTCTACTTTTTTTCCCTGCATATAATTATACATGTCTCCAGCATGAATCCATTTTGTTTTGTGACTCAACAAGTATGTTTTTGATTTTGACTAACGTTACTCATTTGGGAGGTGAACACTGAGGATCCAATATGCCTAATGATCTCCCATGGTGCTACTGATATGTATCTTACGTGAGTGTGTTTATAATATATGAAAAAGTGCCTATATTGTAAAACTAAAGTAAAGCCATCTTCCAATAACATAAATTTAATTGGTAGGATCTACTAAAAAAACATACAAGCATTGCTATATCAGTTTTGAAGGCATCTGTTACATATATTTGTTATTTAGTACTTATTAAAAAAATAAAAGGACAGTGATTTCATTTCTCCCCAATTTGCTGAGCTCCAAGAAAACTAAATTCATATTGTTGCATTATTTACAGAAACAAATATATCACCCTCTGGGCTATCCCGTTTTAAAGGAAAAAAAAAAATCAATACAAATAAATGATTTCTTTCCTTTGCTGGTATCACAGATCTCATATAATTTGCATATTACAAAATCTGATATTCTGTTTTCCTATCCACAACATAATATATTTATTGCTTCATTATAATTTCAGATATGCATGCTGTTTTCTTGGGATACAAAGCCATCTCTCTGCATGATCAAGCATAGGGAAGACTGTGAAGGAGTGTGGACTGCTCATTACTCCTGCCTCTTTTCTTCCCCTAAAAGCATTGTTTTAGGTTTGTTTTAAATCAGCTTTGCTATAAAACATTTGGCCTCTGCCAGTGGTTCAAAAACACTTCTTTGGACAGCTTGAATTCATTAGAGAGAGAAAAGAGATGGAGGGGGAAAAAAAGAAAAAAGAAGAAGCTTCATAGACCTTGCTGTAGTGAAAGAATATACCATACTCCCAACTGAGACAACAAAATGGAAGACACCACCTATATGATCAAAACCTACAATAAGGTCACCCAATTCCCAAGGTGGTAGATACTAATTTACTGAGACACAACAGTTCAACAGGGCTGGGGAGAGAGGGAGGGAGGGTGAGAGAGAAGGAGAGGGAAAGGGGGAGGGAGAAAACGAATTGCCTACCATAAAGCCATGTCATGTATGGCTCAGTTAATTGAGAACACATCTACAGGAGCTAGACTTGCATTCAACTCCATTTAGGCCCTAAACTTTAAAGTGCCAAATGGGGCTGACTGCGGCCTTAGCACAAATCCTCTATGTAATTATCAACATCAATGTATACTTCTTCCACAAGATGCCTCTTAATCGCAATGATGAAACTGCTTTACTTGACCACTGCCCACATTTGACCAATGTGATGAAATCTCTCCAAATGACCTGTGCTTTGGTAAATAGTGCAACCATGATTACATACACGTGTCTAGTTTCAGGATTCCAGAGTTCATGAGGCAGAAAAAGATGCCAGTGAGGCACACATGGTTGTGAGTTGTAAAAAGCCTGACTCTGGGACCCAGCAACCAAAAGGGCCATTACCTGCTCTGCCTCAGGCCAACCAGAGGATTGGAAAAGACCAGTGCAGCTAACAAAGAAAACATGATCCTGATGGCAGGGAAGGAAATAGCCAGCTCTTCAGAGAACTTGTCTTTGAAGATAAAAAAGGCCACTGGAACTTAGCCCAGGTACTTGAGCTGCATGCTCAAAGATCCTCGGCACATCACAGGATGCTCTGAGACTTCAGCATCATTGCAGAACTTTTTGTGTCAGTACACACCTGATGCATGAATGAAGGAGCGCCTTGTGTTTGTGGTACAGCAATTCCTAGACCGCGATTCAGACTCACGGTTTACACAAACAGTTTAAAAGATGGACTATTAGCAGTTGGGGTATGGGAGGTGTATAGTGTTTCTTTCTTTCTTTTTTTGGGGGGTGCTGGGCCTCTGAGGAGCAATACAGGACTTTCTTGGTAGATGTACCAGTTACTTTAGGAGAAGCACCTGCTTGTCTTTATTCCACCTATCACAGCCTTTCTTGCTTTCTAAGACAGCAGCTGTATCAAATGGTCACTGTCATGGTGCACTGGGGATGGAGTGGGCAGGAGCCCGGTCCCACGTAGTTAGTGAAATGCCATCAGAACAACTGTGTCTTGGCCATCCATTGTCTGCATGAGCATGTGATCCCTTTTATTGGACTGTGTTTGTGTGGTCCTGGCATGTAGCTGCCCTGGTGACAATCTGAGACCCACCATGTGTAAGGCAGTAGCCCTAGGAATGGAAACATATTTTCAAGGGAAATTTTGTTGGTTTACTTAGTTGTACAATCTAAAAAGTGATTTAAAACTTTAAGAATATAAATATTATTTTATTGTGTTAGATTAGATCAAAGCTTGCTCCTTCCTTCCTTCCTTCCTTCCTTCTTTCTTTCCTTCCTTCATTTTGTTCTCTTCTTCTATTTGATAGCATGTAAGAGGAATTATTAACAATTATAAAATAAATTATTCAGGAAAGGTCTGTCAATTTATATGGCTTCATATACTACTGAGTTTGTGGCAAGTGTTGAGATATTACAATAGTATTTGCTCTGCAGATATTTCCTCCTACTGGTAGATGGATCACCCATAACTATCTCCTCCAGGGAAGGAAAAAAAGTAGAATGCAGAGCAGAAAGATGCAGCCTTTCACACACACACACACACACACACACACACACACACACACGTATGTGTTTACTTATAATATTTACTTATTTATTTATTTATTATTAAACACAAAAAGTAGAGAGCATTGTGTTCTTCTGAATTCTTCCAGTGTGATTAAATGCCTGAGAAGACTGTAAAGATTCACAGATCCAGAAATTTAATCCGTGGTCAATTGACTCTGTTTTAGGGTCTATGATGAGATAGTGCATAATGGCAGAAGAGCATGATGGAGACAAGCTGCTTGCCTCGTGGGAGCTGGGTGGGGGCTGGGCTGGGGTGGAGACAGAGACAGAGAGACACACACACAGAGACAGAGACACACAGAGAGAAGCACAGAGAGAGGCACAGAGAAAGACACAGAGAAATAGAGACTGACACACAGAGAGATAGAGAGAGACAGAGGATGTGACAGGCACAGAGACGACAGACACAGAATGTAGGAACAGGAAGTAGTTCCCAAATTGGATTCGCTCCCTCCAGTGGCCTACCTCCTCAGGGCCGGCTCTATCTTCAGTGTGTGCTATCTTCTAATAGCTCACTGCACTGGGAACTCACACAAGCACTAATCCACTAACCAGAACAGAGGCCTCATGGTTCAGTCATTGTCCGAAGCAAGACCTCTAAACAAAGGCGTATGGGCCAATCCTTCAACAGGACTTCCTAGTTCCACAGCTCTTAATTCTTATCCAATGTGATGACAGGCCAACATCATCTGTAAGGATATGCTTATAAATAAATAAATTCATAAGGGTGGAACAAAACCCTAGACTGCCAAAGTCTGTATAAGAAAAGGATGCTATTTGAGGCCAGCCTGGTCTACAAAGTTAGTCCAGGACAGCCAAGTCCACACAAAGAAACCCTGTCTCGAAAAACCAAAAGAAGAAAAGGATGTTAGATACACCAAATGCAGGAGAAAGGACCAATAAGGACAAAAATGAAGGTGACTCTATGCAGCCATGAAGAGAAAGCAGCAATTAACACTGAGGTTCCTCCATTATAGATTTCCAGCTGAGAGCATGGGTTGTGTAGGATACGCAGTCTGTGGCATTTAGATACTAATATAATTCATTTCAACATAACAGATTTAGCTCTACTTTTTTTCTGTGAACCATCTTCCTGTTAATTTGATACTGAATAGTAACCAAAATGCCCTTTATAATGTTAAAGGTGTTAAATTATAAAGTCATGAAATAAAGTTGAAACTTTCCCCTTTAATGGATGCATATTCTAACGTACACTCTAAGCATCCTTCCTTCCTTCCTGCCCTTCACTTGATTATTTTAGGCTTTGTAAATAAAGAACAGAGCATAAGCTGGCATGGTAGCAAACACTTGTAATCCATGTGTGAGAGCCGTAGGCAGGAAGATCATGAATTTGAGGCCAGTTTGAGTTACAAAGCTGAACACTGCTGAAGAAAACGGAGAAGCCTTATAAATTAACATTTTGTTTTTAATGCATAATTCAAAAAAAATCATAATGAGGCTTCATGAGGTTACATGAAAGTTGTACAGTTTTATTTAACTGTTCTTGTAATATGTATCATACCTAAGTACATGTCCATAGAAATAACCAGTTATATCTGAATATTAGTACAAGCAACTTTTTCATGTCATTTGTGTTTATATGTATTCTTAGAATATTGAAAATGAACACATAAGTTGTGTGTAGTGTTTTAAAGGTGTGAAACAATTAGAGTCATAGAAAATGCCATTTGGAAATAAACAGTGTATAATTATAATACTCTGAAGCAATGGGGGTTGATTTGCATGGCCGGTAAAATGATTTGCTTTTGAAAAGACTTGGAAACAATGTTTACACTCAAGGGCAATGTCTTTCAACCCTTCTGGGCCCTAGGTAGGTGGATGAATTCACTTCTATGGAAGCAAGCTTCATGTGGGGGAACTTGTTTCCTTCTGTTATGCAGGCTGCTACTCCACTCACCTTTTAGAAAACTCAGGAAAGGGTTTTGCAAGAGAGCAACAGGGACTGGCTTCTATTTTAACACTATTTTCTCCAGACTATCTTCAAAGTTTGGCATGTATTATTAATAAAAAATGCCAATTGTGCCTCTGCAGAATTAGAAGTGGAAATTAAGAAACAAGCACCAAGCGATGTTTGTTGAAACAATATACCCCAAATTTCCTGGGTGTATTCTAAACTCCACTTTCTGATTCAGCCGGTCAAAAACAAGATATGAGAACCTACATTTTAAACAAATGTCTGGGAATGTTAGTGCTGTAGGGCCGTGGATCATATGTTTGTTAGAAAAGGGTTAAGGGGGCTGGGCGTGTTGGCACACACCTTTAATCCCAGCACAGGGGAGGCAGAGGCAGGTGGATTGCTGTGAGTTTGAGGTCAGCCTGGTATACAAAATGAGTCCAGGACAGCCAAGGCTACACAGAGAAACCCTGTCTCGGGGCAGAAGAAGGAGAAGAAGAAAAGGGTTAAGGGAACTTGCCAGGCACAGTGGGAAGATAGTAAAAGAGGCAGTGTCCAGCATCTGCAGCAAGCATTGTTAGCTGTGCTTGCATCAGACTCACGGAAGGGGCTGAGAAGACAGCTCAATGGACTTGAGATACCCATTGTCCATGTACGGATTAGGCATTGCAGCTTCTCCTTGTAGCTTGTAACTGTGGTGGAGTCAGGAGAGAGAGAGTGCTCAGAGATAGGTGGTGGCTGCAGCTTACTGACCGCCCCATCTAGACAATTGGTGACTTCAGACAGACACTTCTCAAATATGAAAACAAAAACAAATGAAACACAACACACACACACACACACACGCATGCACACACAAAGCAAAGTAGAAGGTAAACTTTATAGCCTCCACATGCTCTTGTACGCACTAGCACACCTATCTGCACTCAGAGACACAAACATGCACAGACACACAAGGAGATAGAAAGAGAGGTAAGGGGAAAGGGTGGGGTAGGGAGTATTAGCATCCTGCCCAGTCTGCCTATGAACCTATGACGTCATTATCCACCTGCCACTAGGTAAACCCCCTGCCCAGGAAACCGTCTTTCTCTTTTACTCCTTACCTACCTCTCTCTTGCTCTCTTATCTCTTTCTTCTCAGGGAAAGGAGAAGAGAGAGAGAGGAGGGAGGGGGCAGGAGAGACAGACACACCCACCAACACACACACACACACGTATACATACATACATATATATATATATATATATATATATATATATATAGAGAGAGAGAGAGAGAGAGAGAGAGAGAGAGAGAGAGGAGACTGGAAACTGGGAAATTGCTGAAGAGAAGGAAGCACTTACAGTTTGTGTGTACCTTTGCTTTTAGCTAACATAATTATAGCAATTTCTTAGTGAAGAAACCTTACTCACATGGCACACATGTTTTGATAAAAGTCTCAAAACAGGTTGGGACTTTTGAGGGGTGTGTGTGTGTGTGTGTGCGTGTGTAAAGCTCAAGAGGTTGAAATTAAGAGCTGGACAGAGTCAGATTGATTCCTGACTGTTTTTTTTTTTTTTATTTTTTTTTTTTTCCTTTTTTTTTTTTTTATTAATTTATTCTTGTTACATCTCAATGTTTATCCCATCCCTTGTATCCTCCCATTCCTCCCCCCCCCCATTTTCCCATTATTCCCCTCCCCTATGACTGTTCCTGAGGGGGATTACGTCCCCCTATATATTCTCATAGGGTATCAAGTCTCTTCTTGGCTACTTGCTGTCCTTCCTCTGAGTGCCACCAGGTCTCCCCCTCCAGGGGACATGGTCAAATGTGAGGCACCAGAGTATGTGAGAAAGTCGTATCACACTCTCCACTCAACTGTGGAGAATATTCTGACCATTGGCTAGATCTGGGAAGGGGTTTAAAGTTTACCTCCTGTATTGTCCTTGGCTGGTGCCTTAGTTTGAGCGGGACCCCTGGGCCCAAATCTGCCTATCATATGATTCCTGACTGTTACATGGAAAAGAAAATAGGCAAACTTTAGGCAAGAGTTAATTTTAAAGAATTTCTGTGGACTAGCATCTCATTAAAATTTTATAGCCCCCTTACGGAGCAGGAAAGGTTTTTGTCACTAGCCTTAGGTTGCAAAATAAGTCAAGGTCGTAATTGAACATACCCTCAGGATTGTGTTTTAGATCTAGTTTCTTTTAAATCTCATCTCAGTTTTTCAAAAGAATCATTAAGATAGCCAGCCCTACAGGCCCCTGCTGTTAAGACTCTTCCATTTAAATGACCATAATGACCACAACAAAGGGCTGTGTGTTTAACGCTGTTCATATGCACTTCAGTTTGTCCCAACTGTATTAATGACTAATTCTGAGACTCAGGCCATGGTCTCTGGAAAACATTTTCAAGGTGGCATGTCAGACTTCAAAGCAAATCAAACCTCCACACTGCAGGCTCCACCCCAGCAGGACAGAACTGCCTAGGGGCAATGGCCTCCCAAAGATGCACACCAGAGGAGAGGAAATTTGCATTCACATTGTGTGTATTTGTTTATAGCTGGAGAACTTGTTCCTTAAGTCATTCAATAGCTTTCCATGAAAGTTTTATAAAGAAAGATGAAAGTGACTTTGAGGGAAACAGAGGGGGAGGAAAAACAACACTGGCTCTCCAAGCAGGGGGCACTTAGATCAGTTTCCTAGATTGGGAGAGGAACATTTGGGCATCTCGTCAAGAGGTTCCCATTTCTGCTGTTAGCTAACGTTTGCTACATTTTAATCTCCCTTTTCTGGGGGCCGTTCTCTGTGATGAAATGCTCAGTAGGAGCCGGCTGCAGTTCCGTGTTTGCTGAGCCAGCTCGCTTCTGGACAAGGATGTCTTCCTTTGATTGGCAGCCACAGGAGATGGGGATGGAGTCAAGAAGAAAGGGGGGATGTGTGAGGTGTGCTACAGACTGTACATGGTGGCATGGTGACCCATTTATTATTTCTGATGACTAATTTTGTGGAGTTATGTGTTCTGTGGGCAAATGATGGGTTGCTTTCCAGAGCTTTCGCCTTACTAAAATGCCTCAATACTTCAACTCTTTGTCAACACTTAAAAGACATTACTTTTCTCAGAAGGTCAAGGAAGATAAGGAAACAGAAAATGTTCCTATGATAAATCTCAGGATTCCTTAGAGAGAACCTAAGAAGGTTTGGAGAGAGATAACTGATCTCAAGACTTGAAGGGTGCAAGCCAGTCCCAGGGAAGGGATAAATGGCGCCCGAAGGTGTGAGGAGTGAGTGCAGGGAAATTAATAAAATGCATACATTTGAAAAAGTCACTGTGATTGTTTGTCTTAATTGGGTTCAACATCATAAAATATTGGATGCTGGCGACTTAACAGTGTCTCAAAGACTCATAATTCAAATTTATCCCCATGGGCACCACACTGTAAAAGCAGGAAAGAGGGGTGGAGGGCAGAAAGGTCTGTATTGGACCTGATTGCAAACAATTGTACCAATTCAAAATATGTATAAAAACAGTGTTTTTAAAATCACAATATTGTAATGAATTCACAAATAAGAACACCACGCAGCTAAGTTAGCATAGCCACCTGCCTCATTCCCTACTCTACATGTCAGTGAATGGCTACAGAGTTAAAATAGCCATTCTGAGGCCATGGAGCTTCATTTAAGGTGTTATATCTTCACTGTCAGTTACAATTTTATAAACCAAGAGGAAAAAAAGATGACAAAGTTAAAATTCAGAAATTAGCCTTATATCATCCATCTTCTTTCTAAATGGTACTCTGCTTCCACACATACATGTACACATGTCTACATTATAGGCTAGGATGCTGTAACATTTATGATGCAACGAATTTGAATGAGCAAGTTAAAACCTTAACAATCTGTAGTCCTTTTTATTGTATCAACAAATGTCTCCAAAATCTCAGTAGTAGAAAAAGAAAATTCCTGAGATGTTCCAAATTTATCCACAAGAATATACAAAGATGGAAAGAAAGGTAATGAACTAGCTTTAAACTACAAGATAAAGGAAATGAAATTTTAAAAATGACATTTTTGATGATGTATCAAAACTTTAACTGAAATTCTGTATTAATCCCCTAGGTGGCGCCACATCTGCTTGTAAACTAATCCAGAGCTGTGGTTGTTTCTCCTTGGAACCTACACACTGGAACCAAAGCTGAGCTCAGTTAAAGTAAGTTCATCCTGCATATCTGCACCAATATACTGCAACAGTGTATGCATACGCTACCTTCTTTCCTCATATTGTCATAATAAAGGACCCTGGATTTTAGATGAGGGAGGCAGGGAGGATATTTTCTCATCTGAAGCTAGCCTGGCTGCGACGGCAGAGGGTACTTACCCCACGAAACTTTTTTTCCCTTTCTTTCTGGCTGGTAGCTTTATGGCTCAATAAAATTTATTCCAGAGGTCTCTTGTCTCAAGACTTTGGATATAGCATTGGCATATAAAATATGTTTATTTCTCCTCAAGTTCCATGACGGCAGTTGGTCATCTGTGACACTGCTGCCTAGGGTCTGCTAGGTTTCACGGACCTTGACTACAGGGTGAAAACTTTTCTCAGACTATAGCAGCCACCCCCACCCCGTGTTCCTGTTTTCACAATTTTTCCTTGACTACACATATCCCAAAATCCTAGCAAATAAATGGGATCCTATAAGGCAGTGAGTGCTTTTAATCACTGAGCCACTTGTCTGGCCCCATTTATTTATGTTATACACTTTTTTACAAGTAATGGTATTGAGTGGTAGACACAATAAAGGAAAAAGGGTAAACCTAAATGCTAAGAAATGAAGACACAAAGGTGACGCAACCATGTGTGCTATCTAGGGCTAATCACTGGCTCGGGTCAGATCCTCACAAGCCACTGAGTGTCTAGCTGTGGGTCTGAAAGGCTTGTGACGAAGAATTATTCTCAAGTACAGTAAAAGAAACTGAGATTGAGAAACAGGTGGCTGCACACACACCAGTGATGAGGTGATACAAAAAAATCCATCTCACTCCTGAGGATAATTTTTGTCTAGAGATATGGAAGAAATGCCAAAGTGAAATATTTTAAAACGAGGAAGTTCACACACCCACAGGTCTAGGGGAGGGGAATAGAGTGAAAGAGAAAGGGAGGGGGAACAGAAAGATACAAGTGAGGGGATAATAATCGGGATGTAATTTGAATAAATTATTTAAACAACAACAACAACAACAAAAAACCAAATGTGCCCGTAAAGAGAGGGCAATGCTTCTCCATAAAAAGCTTGTTTGAGATGATATTAAAAGATATTATTTTTTCGATTACTCAAATGACTCCTCCCCCCCCACTCCCCACCCTTAGCCCATTCCAGTCATCTCTTCAGTACATAGGTGTTTGCTCTGAGGCTTTCTTTCCTATGGACTCATGATGCCTGCAAGGCCTTTAAGTATCCCACCTTACCACAACATCCAAAGAACTCACTCATGGTCTCTTGTAGAAGTCTGGCAGAGTTTCCTGTCTAATTAGCCAAACTCTGTCAAAGGCCCATTCCTGCACGAAATATTAGAGAGTGATAAGGAAACACCCTGATTAGTATCTCCGCTATCTAATAACATTGTCATTAGTCATGTGCAACTTTAAATTTAAATAAGATTACATGCACTTAAAAATCCTGTGCGTCCTTTGCTCTACCCAGAACCCAAATGCTTAGCAGTCACGCAGTCAATGGCTACAGAGCAGAAGAGGGCAGGTTGTAAGTGGTGTTCATCATCTCGGGAAGTTTCTGTGTATAGTGCTGGTTTGGATAAATAATGAGCCAAGCTCTTGTGCTTAGGAAAGACTCAAATTTCCTGAAAGCATGTGGCTTTCTAATGGAAAGTAATCCTGGTTCCATTGGGAGGATAATGGGAGCAAATATCAGGATCAAATTGTGCTGCCAAAATGACTGTGGGTTGAGATAGGACTTCTGCACTGACTTTGGGAGACAGAAGAAATACATCCCAGGAACTGAAAGAATAAGGCAAGAAAGTGAACTGCATTTTGTAGTAACCTCGGTAGAAGCTGGCCTTTATTCGGCACCAGTAGTTTGGGTGATGGGGGTATGATACTGGATTCAGTTCAAGATATCTGTGTTCAAAGGGGGTGGTAGTGGTGGGGATTTCCAGCGTGCCCTTGGCAGTCTCTGAAAGCAGCCATTTAGGCCACTGACTATGCAAAAATAGTTGTAGTAGTAAGTGAAAGAGTCTCTTTCTGCATCTCTCCTGTAGTTGTGGGTGGCGGAAGTGTTCCTGGAGGTGGCTTGAATTAAGACAGGATCTGCATTCCAATGTTAAAAACGAGACAAAGAAAGCTGGGTAATAAAGGTTCTTCCTTTGACAGGAGCCAATATTGAAGCCATCCCAGCTCAACATTTGTTCTCTGACATTGGAAGTATGTGCCTTGGTCAAGTAGCGGTGTCCTGTATGTGCAGTATGACTGTGGTTGCAGGAGCCTAGTAAACATTTGACTACGTTGACTGTATGGTGGATATAGTCACATCCATTTGTACAATAAATGAGCATGGCATCTTCATGGTTTCCCACATGACGGGACAGTTATATTGAGAATGTCAAAAGAAAATTGACATGTTTACTTGAGGGAGTGGCTAGCTAACGGCCTCACTCTTCTCCCAGAGTTTGCCATGAAACTTGTCCTAAAAAGTAAAAAGGAAGGATAGCGCATAAAAGTCTAGCTATGCTTTTCCCCTATGAGGAAGAGTATAGTAATTTCTATTCTGTGAAGATGAGATTGAAAGGAGCGGTGGCTTTCCATAGATCGTCAATATGCCTCCTGCCTTATGATGGAGGAGAGAAGGTGCAGAGACATACCCAAGAGCTCCTTCCATTTCTGGGGCTCGTCATTCTCTCTTCCCCTTAATGTATTGCATGAAATATGCTTTCTAGGGGGAAAAGGCCTGGTTTTGCTTCATTTCTTGTTGTTTAAAATTGTTAATTGCTTCTTGTTATCTGCTGAGTACAAACAGAAACATACACAAGATATGCGTGCATGTGACAGCAATTTATGGTAATGTATATAGCTGTATATATATGCATATGTTATATGTATTTATGCATTTGAATATTCATATTCATGGAGAGGTAAGCTGATTATTGTGGATTTCTGTCTCCCTCTTAAGCCTATCAATGTGAACCTTGTTCATATTTACATTGCCAAGTAAAAGAAGACGATTACTATCTAAATATAGGTAGAAAATGTTTCAAACTTACTTCCGGCTTATTTTCCCTTTTGTTTTTCTTGGCATCTCAGGTAATTTGCTTGAGGGGGGAAAATGTTATTTTGGCTCAGATCAACAAATGCATCATGTGATCCTTAAGTACAAGTTACAACAGGAAGATTGCAATGGAACAGTGCAATTATAGTTTGTATGATAAGTTGACAAACATTATTCCTCAGATCTGAGAAAAAAAAATCTCTTTTGCTAGGCTAAGTGCTGTTTCACAGTTCAGACTGTCTTACTAGGAAGTCATTTGAAGCAGAGGCATAGGTATTTTCTGATTGCTGCTAGGAGGTGCGGGAGTAATAAGCCCTTCCTGCTTCCTAATGTCAAAACATACTTTATTTTCTTTACTTCTTTATCAGCGTATGAAAGCCTGCCTCTGGCAATCTATTAACGATATCATCAATTTTAGAGATGAGTGACTAAAAACAAAACCAGCACTGTATTTTGTTAAAGCCTGTGGGAGAGATGACCTGGTGCATCCCTGCTTAAGGAGCCAGCCCCCAAACAAGCAAGCTCTGCTAAGCAAACAGCTCTAAGATAAGTGGGAACTTAGAGGAAAAATAGGCTAGGCAAAATCCGTAGAAATACACCGTGCATAGGAAGCTAACTAAACAATTGTGGGGGCTAGAGGTGCAGCAGAGTGCTTGCCTTGTATATGACAGGCCTTGAGTTAGATGCCCTGCACTGCAAATATAAACACACAAACGGCAGATGGAATTGGCAGAACCGAGGTAAATGCAGACCAATACAGAAAGTTTGCAAGCATCTTCAAAACTATAAAGCAAAAAAACCCCCAAGCCCTCGGCATTGTTAAATTTGTTAGTTAGGGCAATGCACTCTTTTACTGTTTGGAATTAATTAATCTGACAACTTAATTATGAACATTTTGCTTCATCCACTATGTGTTTATTTTTTTAATCTTTCGGTTTCCTTCCTATCTGCTCATTGTTCTGGGCAACTGAATTGAGAAGGCAATAGGAAACTAAGAGCAAATGTTTTGGGTCGGGTAAATAGTTTATTATAGCTTCATAAAGTCACCAAGCAATTTGACAGGGGTGTGTGTGTGTGTGTGTGTGTGTGTGTGTGTGCATTTAGACACAACTAAAGATCTTATTTGGACTGTAAAATGATCTTGATGATATCACTACAAAGATGCTTACAAACAGACATTTCTCTCTAGGTTGGATATTTCTGTGTGACTATCCATGTAGAAGCTACAGACTGTCTAAATGTCTGTGCAGGTATCACGTGACATCTCAGAGAGAATGGGGTGTGCTTAGCTGTTTTTACAAAATGAGGATAAAATATTTTTCTGAGTATCTTACTATCAGTATTATTTGAGAAGTTCACTATATATACTGTATATATATATATATATACACACAGATAGATATAAAAGTTCACTATATATACAGATATATATGTTTGTGTATATATATTTCTGTAATTCTATATAAGGTATACAGCTTTCTATTTGCTCTCTCTCTCTACACACACACACACACACACACACACACACAGATATATATATATATATATATATATATATATATATATATATATATGTTGGAAAAGCAGAATGGAAGTATAATTTAGACTAACAAAATTTAATAATGATCGAAAGAAGTAAGTTTTATATATTCAAATGTAACAAAAAGTTACAGACTCCACTATAAACATCAATTTAAAATAGTCTGAAGCATAAGATACAAATGTGTGTGTGGTATATGAATGTGGGTTTACTCGTGAAGGTTGAGAGGTATGCTTCTCTGCATATGTTCATGTGGAGCCTGGCATCAGAAGTCATCACCAATCTCTCTCATCTTATTTTTTGAGACAGGTTCTCTCTCTGAGCTTGGTGTGTACCATTCAGTTATCCCAGCTGGGTCGTGGTTTCAGGAATCTGTCTGTCTGTCTATCTGTCCCCACCCTTCCCACAGTGCTGGAGATACAGATGTGCAGGACACTATGCTTGGCTTTAGAGTATTTCATATCTGAACTCAGGTCCTGATGGTTGTGTAATAATAATTTTAACCTTTGAGCCATGTGGCCAGGCCCAACATACTCAGTTTTTATCACACACTGACGTTTGAACCAAGTCTGTCCTCAATTTTGTGTGCTATGGTGAGATTTGAGCACACGAGGGCCCAAGGACAACTTGGCCGAGAACACGAAGTTGGCAATGTGTGTTTATTGCGGGCAACCATTCATGCAATTATGTTAGGGGATAAAGTATATGTTTTACCTAAAAATCAGGGAGAGATAGTATTCATCTTCCTTGTCCCAGCCAAAGTAGACACAGACAAAATAAATAACATTTCAACAAGAACTAATTGGGAATAGCTGTCTGAGAACGAAGACAGTCTTCTGGTAAAGCTATAGATCCTACACAGAGGACTTTTATCTTCTAGATTTTTTTTTTCAAATCAGTAACTTCATATATCTTACACATAGAGTATACTTTTACTTACATGTTACGGCTTTGGCTAATAGGCATATCTTATGAATGGTGTCTGTGGTATGTTTGAATATGTGAGTGTATATATGTGTGCGGGTGCTTTTACATCTAAGTATCTGGGAACTGGGTTGGTGTGAGCTCCATGGTAGATCTTTCAAAAATTGGAAAATTTCAACCTTAGCTTTTCTCCCGGTTTAAACAGTCTTTATTGGCTCCGCGTACCCTTCTAGTTTCTCTGATCCACCAGCATAAATAAAGTCACAGATCCTGTGGGTTTTTTTTTTTTTTTCAACATATGTCTGTGAAGGTTTCTCCTGCACATGTCAAGACAACACTCTTAAGCACATGTGAGTTATTTATCATCAAACAGATTTTATAGTAACAGGTGTGTCAGGGAACCCATGTATTTAAAAAAAGAAAAAAAAAGACTAATTTCCTTTCTTCTCCTAAAAGACAGTGACTAAAGTGATAAGATAATGGCTGGAATTCTTGACAACTAAAAGCTTCCAGCAGATGTAGCTCTCGAAGCTTTTTACTAAACACTGGGAAGTCTTATGCAAGCATTGGCGGCAAATGAGTCTGACGACGGAAAGATATTAATAAACTCAGGAGCCTATCTTAGAACAATGGAATGTATGGACATGAAAGCTCACTTAGAGGCGTTCCCATCTGAGCACCTCATTAATTGAGGCCAAGGAAGAATGCTTGCTTCGCCTAAACTGCGGAGCTGCTCCTCTGGGAATCAGGTGCTAAGATGATTAACTCAGGACTCTCTGATGCCAACACCATCCTCCATTTCTGCTCAAATCAGCCTAGACATCTTGTCTTTTGATCTCTTTACCGAGCAATCTCCTGTAGCATATCTTTCTGTCCTCTGCATTCATATGTATTCCTCTCTTATTCCTTCCTCCTAATTTCTGAGATGCTCTTTGTGCTTGTGTGAAGAAATGTTAAGTGCAGTAAGAGGAATGATTTGAGAAGAATATTATCAAGCATGAAGTGCAGTGTGCTGCATGTCACACCTGCAGCGTAATAGTATTTTCCCCTGGCAGCATCCATATGATCACTTGACATAGAATTAAAAATCAGCAGCTCCAAGCGAAGGGCTGTTCAGCCCCCTCCAGGCCCTCGTCACTGGTGGCTGAGCTCAAAGGCACTCACTTCCAGGGAGAGCGGAAACAGCCCGCTCTGAACCTGGCCACTCTGCTGTGTTGTGTCACTTGCTCAGATCGTGCATGACAAATCCTCAAATGCGCCTGGTGACATTTAGAGAGCACCGTGGACTCTGCCAATATGCCAAGCAATCAGAGTGTGCATGACAAATTATGAAACACATACTGTGAAAATTATGGACTCTGTCACGGTGCCAATCTGCGGCTGAAAACCTACTGCTGCTAGAAGTAATGTTGGCACAAATTTGTTGCTAAATTCAGTCGTATTTCTAATTCAGTAATGGCTTGATCCTGAGGGTGAGTTGCTGTACCTGTTTAGGTTTCAAGCAAGGACCGTGGGGCTTAACAACCTTACCTGCTATTACAGGAAATCTGAGACATCACATCCTCGCTCCCAACTCATCCCTTGCTTCTCCATACCACACAGGTTTTAGATGCAGCCCCTATGTCTTGGCCTTCTCGGAGATCTTTTTAAGCCATAGGCCTACATACTGGAAAAGCTTTCTCTAGCCTGCAATAAAACATTCAGGGTGTTTTATTCCTACAATACACAGCCCTCACCTCCAGACTTGTCTGACGGAAGAGATCCGGAGGAAGGACAGTTGTAGTGAACACTAGAAAGGGTTCAACTTAGAATCGGGTTCAACTTCATGCCTGATGCTCAGTGAATCATTGCACAAAGTCATTAAGTAAAAGGCCCTGGCGAGAGCTACTTTATAAACACAATAAAAAAAAAAATGCCAAACAAAATTATAGCAATTCAATGAAGGAATGAAATGTCCCTCAGGCACCCGGAGGAGTAGTTCCAAAGACCAAGAGTGTTAAAGGAAAAATGTATCGGTTCAGTCTAAGATGGCTAATAAATGACACGGAGTCTGAAGTGTACCTTAAAGCTGCCAGCACTACACTGGGCAGAATCTAAACTGATACAAATCTACTCCTAAACTGACATAAACAAACTACTATGAACCTCATAACATACCCCAAGCACTTGCCACTCTGGTGATCCTTGGGCCATTTCTCTCCCTGTCCTCCTCCACTCTCAAATGTCCAACTTCTCCACTTTCTCTCCAAGAAGTCCCACCTACCACTTCCTGTTCTTCTACCCAGCTTATTGGCTAAACAGCACTTTATTGACAGCTGTCACATCCACTCAAGACATTCCTCCATACAAGAGTTTAAATACATGTCCACTAATATACTTCAAATCATCTCTAGATTATATTTAAAATCAAATACACTATAAATGCTATGTAAATAGTTGTTATTTAGGGAGTAATAGTCAGAAGAAAATGCTTCTTTTTAAAAGTTGGATAATTTGAAACTGAAACTGATTGCCTCCTTTGACGTATAAACTTTACATGAAGAAGATACAGACTGTAGTCATAAATATAGGCCCAAAGGCATAATTCCAGAGTCTGAGCAGATTCAGAATGAGCCTAGTAACTCATCTTTAGAGGGCACTCTTTCTGAAGGCCACCTGATGCTCATTTGCACATGGCCCCTTTCCCAGTTTCTGTATCTATGGGTATAACCACCTGAACAGGAAAGCCCTGGGGGAGAGGTATTGCACTGCAGTGAAAAAGTCACAAAACTGTTTTTCTTGTTGTTGTACAGTACAATACAAGACAATACAGTATTTACCTGATGTTAGAAACTATCAATATTCTAGAGATAGTAAGTATTCAGGAGGATGTGGGTATGTATATGTGCAAATACTTTGGCTTTCTATGCAATGACTTTGAGCTCCATGACCACCAGGAGCTGACTTGACTGTATACGGAACTAATACAGTTGTAATGTGAGCCAACATGAAGTATGAAAAAGCTAAAATGATGTCCAATTTCTATTTACAAACCTATTTTCAGGAAGCTGTACTTATTGCATCCATATTATTTGAGGTTATACATGTATATGTATATATAGCCACATAATAATAATCAACATTTCTAATCTACTCAAATAATTGCAATCATGATCTAGGCACAGCTGTTCACATCATACTTATTGTCATATTTATGCCTCTTGTCATTTTTTTTTTTTTTTTGCATCTACATTATTGTATTTAGCCGTTGTACTTGCTTCTAGAATTGATGATTTAGAATTTTTACCAATTTGGTCTGGGTTGTTGAAGAACTCTGGTTAATATTTCATTTTTTTCCTCTGTTGAATTCAATTTTCTTGTGGCACTTTCCCAATAAATAAAGACATATTAACCTTTTAGCTACCATCAGGACTAAAAAAAAAAAAAATTAGAATAAAGTCTCATCTGGGAAGAGATTTGGCAAAAACCTAGTAACTCCTGAATTTGGTTCTAGCACCATATGGATATAGCTCATTGTAGAGCTCATGACGGAAACAAGGAAAAAGAGAAATGAGAAGGGAAGCTAGTCCAGAACTTCCCTGTGGTGCACATTGGGCCTGAGTCTTAGCTTCTGTCGCTACCAGACGCCTTGATAATGAAGCCAGGACATGCCCTCCAACTCAGTGCTCCTTTTCTTCGATGCAAAGAGAAGTTGACAAGGCAACTGTCACCCAAGCTCCTCTACATTTCAAAGAGACTGTCCAACTTGTCAGGATGAATGATTGGCAGTTGGCCACTCATCTTTCTAATGATATGGAAGATGAATTCCAAAATACTGAGCAAAATTGAAGCTAGGATTCAGTAATAAAGACCATCTTATAGTTAGGAAATTGTGATGGAGATGGTAAAAAAAAAAGTGTGTGTTTAATAATCTGCACATCATTTGCCCTAAATGAGAATATATTGTTTGGGCCAAAAGAGAGTCTATGAGTTTGGTGAGTGCCAGATGAAAAAGTGGCAGCACTCCCCCCATCTATGTCTCTGATTATAAAACAGCAGGAGAGATCGTTAGGGTAGCATACACGTTCTGCTTTGGGGCATATGTCAGGTTCAATCCTGTGAACAGACTCAAGCTTTGCCAAGGATGCCAAATATTTCTTCCTCTGACTTCTCCGACAATGCAGTGCTCCACTCAGCCTGCTGGCAGTTTTGCAGAAACTGTGGTGGTGAGTGACACAGATGGTGGCGAGAGTCTGACATTGCATATTATTTACCAATCAGAAAATGAGTCAGTTACTTTATGCGCACAATTAGAAGGGACCACCTGCACCACTGTGTGCTGCCTGCTTAAAGGCAACAGCAGGGAGAGAGTGTGTGGCAGCATAAGAGAGGAACTAGTGCACTCTTTGTTGTGTGAATTTATATGTTCAACGCCAACTATATTCTTCTTTCATTTGTGATAATTCAATAATATTTCTTTTCCTCTTAGGACTGTGTTAACATCATGAAGTTAGATGGAATTCAGTTCAATTAAGGCTATCCCTTCTGGATTCTACTTCTTAGCTGTAGAGACCGAAATATCAAAAGGCAACTTTGTAAAGTGATTTGCATGTGTAACCCTTAAGCATGAAACTCGCAGGGAGTTTTGGTTGTTCAGACTTACCTGCCGCGTTCTTAAGACTTCTAGGAAGCACCTTAATCATTTGAAAGCTTAATGAGGGCATTAAGCTATATAATTTTGGCATTAAGAGTAAGGAATCTAGCATTTCTTGAATCCCTGCCACAAACACTTTGTAGTTTCTAACTAATGCAATCCTACGTTAACTCTTTGATGTAAGTGGCATTATTCCAATGTATGGCTAAGTACTGGTGACACAACTACATTTCTAGCTCACACAATTAGCATGTGGTCGAGAAGAGGATTCTAATCCAGTATGTGGTTCTGAATTTTGTTCTGTCTTCAAAAATGTCAATGACTTGATCTTTCTCAAAACTTACTGTGAACTTTCATTAAACAGGCTAGATTACCTTTTTTTCTTTTCAAAATGGAAAAGATTCCTGGGTGTGGTGGCACATGTCTTTAATTCCAGCACTTGGGAGGCAGAAGCCTCCTACCGATCACTGTGAGTTTGAGGCCAGCCTGGCCTGCAAAGTGAGTTCAGGACAGCCAAGATTACACAGAGAGACCCTGTCTCAAAAAAACCAACAAACTATCCAAACAAAACAAAACAAAACAAAACACAAAAACAAAAAACAAACAAGAAAACCCCCCAAGCCAACCAACCAATCAACCAACCAACCAAACAACAACAACAAAACAAAATGGAAAATATTCCCTGGGCAAGGTGGCTCATAGCTTTAACCCCAGGATGTAGGGACAGTGGCAGGTCCATCTCTGTGAGTCCAAGTGCAGCCTGCCTAGTCTTTTTTATTGAGTTTGAGGCTAGCCCAGGCTCCATAGTCAGACCCAGTCTCAAGAAAAAGAAAGGAAAAGAAAATATTAAAATCATTACTGTATCTGTGCAGTAGAAAAATCTTCTCTTTAAGGAAATGTATAAAAAATGGCACTCTCTGGGCTGGAGAGATGACTCAGAGGTTAAGAGCACTGGCTGCTCTCCCAAAGGTCCTGAGTTCAATTCCCAGCAACCACATAGTGACTCACAATCATCTATAATGAGATCCGGTGTCATTTTCAGGCCTGTAGGCCGAACACTATATATATATATATGATAAATAAATAAATCTTTAAAAAAAATGGCAATCTCTTTATGATGCTATGACACCCCTTACCTACCATCTCCCTGACCTAAGGAAAACCACAGATAAGGCATGTAAGACATGTGTTCCTAGGTACATACATACATGTTCATGAATGAGATTGTAGAATATATGCTACTCCAAGATGTTTCACGGTATTGGAAATAAGCTATTTTAGTGTTTCTAATTCTCTCTTTTTTTCCTATCAATCTATGATATCACTGGTTATTTTGGACTACTTTCATCCACTTCACTAAATACTATTTTTGAAAGTGTATATTACTTAAGTTTCATTGCTATTTTGCACAGTACTCAATGAATATTTGTATAATATTCTTCTAGTGTTTTCTGAAACTTATCAACTAAAGAGATTGAGATCAATTCTTTAGAAGTTTATCTTTTACATTTTCAGTAGGATGTTGACAAGATTAAATTTTCAGCACTGAAAATATGACAGATAAAGGAGGGGTTATGAAGCCATCTTTTAATTATTTGTTTCAGTGTTTTTGAGACTAGGTCTCATACTGCAAATTAGGCTAGCCCCAAACTTATTACAGTTCTCCCATCTCAGCCTCATCCACGCTGAGATTATCATTTTATATACAATTTAAAGTATAAAACAGAGCAGAGGGTTTTTTTTTCTATGTTTTTCTTGGCCATTTCTGTTTATTTTGATGAAATACTTCTATTTAACCTTTGGCCATTTTGAATTTGGCTTGATGCTTCTTTTTATTAGTTTATAAAAGATTTTAATACATTAATATAAATGTTGCTTTGTGTATTGTTTACATATTAAGATAATATGTAGAGTCACTAATATTATGAATAGGTTTCAAACTAGTTGTATCCTTTTTATACTGTTTTTTTTTAATTGAATAGTGAATCTCACATGTTATAAACAACTTTCAGCTCGTCTCAGATGCAAAGCTGAGCTCTTGAAAGCCTGGCCATACTGCTGTTCCCCATAACACTCCTCCCCTACCTTGGCTGACCACTGATGTACTTTATATATCACTGCTGATTACCATGTATTTTCTACAGTTATATTTCAATTAAAAAAAAAAAACACACAGTTCACAGCTTATATCTTCCCATCCTCCCATTGTACTGATTTTGAGGTCCAGCAGTGTTGTGTAGATAGTAGTTCATTAATTCCTTTTGTACTGTTAGGATCACGTTTTTTATCCCTTCTGTTCCTATCACACGCACAAATTGTTTCCAGCTTAGGGACATTAAACATCGCCTTGTTAGGAATAGAAGAGCAACTCTTAAAAGTTCTATTTTATATCATTCTCTACAGGGAGGCAATTACTCTGTTTCTGATGCTATAATGCCATGACTCATTATCGATATCAGAGAATTGGCTTTAAAAAAAATCCTTGTTTGTTTCTCTTTCTCTTCATGCCCCTTCCTTTCTTTGATGTTTTCTCGTAGGACTGGAGCCTCACATTTGCTGATCAGCTGTTCCACCACTGAGCTCCGCCTCGCGGCCTCGCTGCTTCTTTTCCTCTTGGGTTTAGCTGCTTCTCACACTGTCTCCATTCTTCCTACCTTTCCTCCCCTTTGCTTTTTTGAGATAAGATTTCTCTGGTGTAACCGTAGCTGTTTGGAAGTCACTTAGTAGACTAGTAGCCTTTGACTTGGAGGTCCACCTGCGTCTGCATCCAACGTGCTGGGATTCAAGGTGTACATCACCATGCCTGACTTGATTTGCTTTGTAAAAAGGTTTGAATGTGCCTATAGTTCTCCTTCTGAGTGTGGGGCTCCATGAGATTTTATCCTTTCTGTGTTAACATGTTTACTGTTATTTCCATAGTTCAGGTCTCCTTTAGGTACCCGTATCTAAGAGATGCAAGCAGACATCCTGGTCCTCTGCTCTTAAAACTATCTCCCCCCCCCCAACCCCCGTTTAGATGTTTCCTGAGCCTTAGGGGCTTTAGCCTCCTCCTTGGTTATCTAATACAAAGTTGTTATCTCCCAAATCACTCATGTGTGCATGTGTGCGTACATGCGCATGCATGCACATGCACACACATACATACACACACATATACATACACATATGCATATATACATGCACACAATACACATATACACACATGCATACACACATATATACACATGCACACACATATACACATGCATACACATGTACACATATATACATATACACATGTATACACACATACACATATATACACACATATACACACACACAATGGACTAAGAATGTTATATTTCTATATTTACATATCTCTCTTTCTGTCTAATAATAATCCAAGAAAAAGAGGTAACCAATTTGAGAGAAAAATGGGAGCAAAGTGATGTATAGTGCAGGCTGGAGGGAGGGAACAGAAGGGAGTGTATTTTTATTTTTATTAAGATATAGAGAATAAAATATCCTTTTGAAAGGTTTTAGTGTGAAAGCTAAAGCCACTGAGTTTTATTTTTTTTGTAGATTTTAGTTCTAAAAGCTCTTCCTATCTACTGTTTCAAAAGCATCTAAAGATTCTGATTGATTTTTACCCTACTTAATTCAGAATATTTCTCATTTTCTTCTGATTTCTTCTTTGAAGCATGGGCTATGTAAAAATGTCTAAATTCAAAACAAAGTTTGTTTTGTTTTTTAAAGAAAATCTTCCTTTGACCTCTATTGCTTTTTTTCTTTTAAAATTTTTGCTTATTTATATAGTTTATATATATGGGTGTTTTGTCAACATGCATATGTGCCTTCCAGGAGAGGACATTGGTTGTAATGCCATGTGGTTGCTGAATTCAGGACCTATGCAAGAACAGCCAATGCTCTTAACTGTGGAGCTGTCTCTCCAGTCCCTAATTTTGGTCTCTTGTTTAATTCAATTGTGGTACTATAACTTGCATTTCAATCATACTAAAAACATTACTTTTGACTCCAAATATAAGCTACATCGCTAAGTATTTTCTGTGCTCTTGATCTTAAAAGGTCAGCTATGATATGTGTCAATTTGATGAATGTGACTGCCAGTGTTTTGTCTCTACTATCATTGCTAGTTCCTTTCGTTTTTTAAGAATTTTTTTATTATTTGTTTATTTTTAGATTTATTTATTATGTATACAGTGCACATCAGATCACATTATAGATGGTTGTGAGCCACCATGTGGTTGCTGGGAATTGAACTCATGACCTCTGGAAGAGCAGTCAATGCTGTTAACCGCTGAGCCATCTCTCCATCCCCTCACTGCTAGTTTCTATCATCTTGTTCTCCCAATTATTTAGAATAATATTAAAACAACCAACCTTGATTATGAATTTGGTTTTTCTCAATACTATCTTAATCTTTGCTTTATATACACTGAAGCTATTCCTATTTATAATATCTCTTCTAAGTCTGTGCTTCTAAGTTGACTGTACTTTTCTCTTTTTTAAAATTTTACCTCCCTGTATATTTTTCATTGTGTCCTTTATTTTTTGCCTATGTGTGTAACATGTCTGTCTGTCTATAATTTTTGTTCCTGTGAGTAGATTTAAATAATTTTATTATGATATGTCATGTGTTTTTAATTCATATTTCCTGTGTTTAAGATTTTCAGACCTGTGGTATATAGTTTTTGTGAAATTTAAATTTCTTCAAGTATTTTTTGTATTCCTTTTCTCTTTTATATCAGCAATTAACACATAATTAGTACATTTAAAATTAGTACTGTTTTGAACACTTTTAAAATGGGATTTATGTATACAATAAAGTTTTTTTTAGCAATAAAGAAAAATAAAATTATATTATTTTCTGGAAAATGGATGCATAGCCATGGTGACCATACCAAAAAATTAAGTAAGACTCAGAAAGACAAATATCACATTTTCTCTAATTTATGACTCCTACATTGTATATAAATTCATCAGTCTGATATATGTTTATGTATGTATGAATGACACAAAAGAAGGCTATCCATTAAAAGGAACAAGAATATGTGGAGAAGAGAAAGCAGAACATGATGATAATTATGGGCAGAGCACTGATAAACTTAAATAAACTTGTCTTCATGACACATATCACTCTGTACAAACAATGCATGCACAAATAAAAACCTAATACAAGAAAGCACAAAATGTCTTTAGCTAAAATGTACATTATATTTCACTCTGTGTGTGTGCGCACCTGTTTGTTTACTTGTGGAAACTAGAGGTCGGCACTGAGTGTCTTTCTCAATTACTCTCACTTTATTATTATTTTATGTTTTAAAAATTATGTCTCTATGGATACGTGCATATCTGGGCAGGTGCACTCAGATGTCAGAGGCCTCAGATCTCCCTGGATCTGGAGTTAGAAGCTATTGTAAGCTCACAATAAGTGTGCTAGAAATCAGACTCTGACCCTCTGCAGGAATGGTACCTGCTTCTAACCACTGAGCCCTGTCTGCAGCCCTCCATCTTATTTTCTGAGACAGGGTCTTTCACTGAGCTTGAATCTCCTCGGTTTGTTAGACTCCTGTCTCCATGGTGCCACTGCCTCCAGCAACACAGGCTCATGGAAGGCACCACTGTGTTAGGAATCTGAACTCAGGATTAGAACTCGTGCTTGCATAACAGGCACTGTATCCACACTATTTGGTAACTAGGATTTCTAACATTAAAAAAAAAAAGTCTCGGGCCAGGCGTGGTGGTGCACGCCTTTAATCCCAGCCCTCAGGAGGCAGAGTTAGAGGCCAGCCTGGTCTACAGAGTGAGTCCAGGACAGCCAAGGCTACACAGAGAAACCCTGTTTCAAAACACCACCAACAACAAAAAGTCTCTTTCTTTTTGAATGTCTCCTGTTGCTATGTCTTCAAGTTAGTCGACCTTATGAACTTGTCTGCTTTTCATTCTGTTACTTTCACTGGTGTATTTTCCATATGTGACTTTGTTGTTTTCATCTCTAAATGTATGATGTAATTGTTGTTTGTATTCCGTGTCTCTACCTAACCTTTACATCATATGATGCACAGTTATTCGTAACTCCTAATTTTCCTGGGTCTTATTCTTACTGTAGGACAGTTCTGCCTCAGTTTGGATTAGTTTGTTATTCTTATAAGCTGCTTACCCTCTTCTTAGTGTGTCTGATAATACTTGATTACATGCCAGAAATGACGTTTGATTTGGTAAGATGCTACTGGTTTTTAATTCCTTACAGGGTTTATAATCCACACAGCTTGAGCCTTGTTGAATTTAACTATGTTCCTAGGGTTCTGTTTAATTCTTTCAGTCATGCCTTTAGGCTTTGGGGCATACCTTTAGGAGAGGAGCTCATTTAGAGCTGACTGACTCTAGTGGACTCCTTAAAGTTCTCAGTGGCTCCTGAATTGTGGGTTATCCAAGCCTATCCGTGCACTGGGCATTCCTCTGACGTGTCTTGTCTCTGACCATGACATGCACTAAGTGGTGTTGTTTCTATCTCTTTAGCCTTGAGTAGTGTTTTCAAGAGTGAGTACTAATTCATACCAGGCTGGACACTCAGAAGGGATTCTCTGAAATTCTCTTGGGTTCTCTCTGTGGAGTTATCTACTTTTGAGTGCTTTGTCTTGAAAAGTACAGCTGTACTTTTCTCCTTGGCGACACAGACTCAGCTCAACACAAGAAATCTACCTGCCCCAACCTACTTATCCTTTCTTCCTCATTGCAGCTAGAAATACCTCTCTAGGAAGGACATGAGGGCAGTGAGTGGACTTCAGAGCATCATGCTGCTTAAGGATCACTGTCCTTCGGCACCTGATGGTCATCATCTTCAAAGTAGAGCTCCTAAAGTTCTCATTAGAAAGTGGAGTCAGGCTGTAGCAATCTCCCTCTGAAGGCCAATTTTGCCTTAAAATAAAACCCAAAGTGCATAGAAAGCTATATAATTTAGGCCCTGCCTGCTTTACGGCCTTATCACCCATTCTTCCAGAAAGAAGTATCTGGAACATGGTTGAAGTCCTTCGTTCCTCTCTCTTAACAACAGAACTATAGTCAAACAGAACATCATCAGCTTGCCTTTGTTAAATTTACTAATGTATCCTGAGGCCATGTATATCTCAGCACATAGGAGGTTATGTTTTCTAATGGATCTTGCTTTGTGAAAGAGAGCAGGATTAGTTAAACTGCCTTAATGCCATCAACTAAAGGGACTCAGGTGGAAGCTACGTAGTCATTCACATGGGAGATGCTTATCCCTTCAAAGCCCCACATAAAAGTCCAGTGTGTTATTTTAACTTTGAGTATCAGTAGCCATTGCTTCTTAAAAACAGTCCACAAGCTGGGTGTGGTGGCACAAGCCTGTAATCCCAGCTGGGGCAGGTGGATCTCTATGAGGCGAGCCTAGTCTACAAAGAGAGTCCAGGACAGCCAGGGTTACAGAAAGAAAGCCTGTCTCAAAAAAACAAAACACAAACAAACAGTCCATCAAAGAGGCTTGCCCTTTAGACATGCAGAGTCATAGGCTTCTGAGTAGGCCATGGCTACCATCCATCTATTCGGTATCACTACTTTTTTGAGGACTATTATATAAATGGAATAATACCTGCATCCATTTTAAAATTTATTTTTCCTCACAATCTGTATTTTATCTCTTTCCTTTCCTCACTTCTGCTTGCTTTAGGTTTATTTTCCTCTTTTTCTAGTTTCTTGAGGTTGAAACCTGGGTTATTGATGTGAGACACTTTTTTTCCTTTTCTAAAAGAAGCATTTGGTTATGTGTATTTTCCTTTAAGCTCTGTTTCAGGTATACCACACAAGTTCTGCTGTGTTGCATTTTCAGTATTTTTTTAGTTTAGTAACTTTCAAGTAGCTTGCATTACTTCTTTGATCAATGAGTTATTGTAATATTTTTAATGATTAGCTTTTTTGCTGTATCTTGCTATTGATTTAAAACTTAATATCATAATGAATTGGGAGTATAGTTTGTATGTGACAAAATTACATTTATTTATTAAATGGGTCAGAGTACACAAGCCATGGAACACATATGGAGGTCAGACAATGACTTGCTGAGGAATCAATTTTCTGCATATGCCATGTAGGTCCCATGTATTGAACTCAGGTTGTCAGATTTGCTTGCAAGCGCCTTTATTCTCTGAGCCATCTCACTGGCCCACTATTAGTACTTTTATATTGCTCATGACATCTTTTCAATCACCCAACATATGATCTATCACAACAACTGTCTGCACACTAGAAAACCACGTGCATTCTCCATGCTTTAAGGAACACTGACTGAGGCTTTCCTTTGGTGAAGCCACAGCCTGTCACTGTGGTTCTATTGCCTTGGATGTAAGCTGGATGCTGCTAAAGAGAAAAAGGAAAAGAGGTGACTTCCTGCTTTGTTTGGAAGTTTAATTCTGTTCTATGGGAATTTGGTTGCTATTGTTTACTTTTCAGAGTCCTCAGTTATGAGCTGCATCTATTCCCTCCATATTTACAGCTTCAAGCATCAGGAAAGAGTGCATAGAAATACTTTCTCTTAATAAGAACATGAAGCCTCTTACTGATAGTATATAAGCAGCTTCATAAGCCTGCCTCCCAGTTGCTTAGCAGCCTCTGATGTTATCACCTGCCTCTGCCACCAGGTGCCCAGGATATAAAGGACAAACCCACTATTCACAGCTCTTACTTTGTCTTTCTTACTATTGCACTCTCAGTGTTTTCTCTCTCTCTCTCTCTCTCTCTCTCTCTCTCTCTCTCTCTCTCTCTCTCTCTCTCTCCTTCTACAAATAAATCTCTCCATATTCATATTTTTATGGCCAGATTGCGAGGAACCCAAAAACCACCAGGAGTTCAAAGTTGTATGCAAAAGCAAAGAGCCTTAATTCTGTAGAGATCAAGTGCACTGGGGTCCTTGTCTATGCAAAGCAAGATGGTGAAAGACTCTGAGTTGAGTATGCAGCCTTTTTTTTTTTTTTTTTTTTTTTTAAAGGTAACCAAGGGAAGTTCAAAGATGGGTTAGGTAATCTTTACTTCTATTGGCACAGATCAGTGTTGTGGTTATTTTACTAGTAAGACCTAATAATGTGTATTATTATGCCTATAATTATCATTGTGACAGTATTTTCTAACCCGCTAACAATCAATCAAGATACAGACACCTGTTATTTTAAAATAGTCTTAGTTAACCTGGGACAGGGTAAATATTAATTCTCTAAACTACTTCCCATAGTAGAGCAGGTATGAAGGAACTGTCCCAATCCCTTATCTGGTTCTAATAATTTCTATCAAGCTACCTCCCATCTATAATCCCATATACTTGCTAATGTTCTTCATCTGGGCCAAATCTTCATCCAGGCTGGCCATGTGCTTCTCCTCCATCTAATCCATGGTGGTGCAACCTTCTTCTTCTCTTTCTAGTCTCTCTTTTCAGGTCTCTCTTCTTCCCAAGATTCTCCCAGTCTTCCCAAGCCTGGGAACATTAGCCATGCCTATCCCATTTGCCCTGCCCAGGTGTGAAGGCCTTTTATTGGTCAAACAGGTTAGGCTCTCAGGCAAGATGGGTCACAGAGACAGCAAGCATCAACATACATCAGACTAACCTCCAACTGATCAGGAGCAAGGGTAGAAGTATATCTGGGATTAGTTAGGGCTCTAGTCTAGGACTAGCAACTCTCTGAACTGATTTCAACCAGCCCAAACTGGTAGGTGTTCTTGAGTCTTTTTGACTTTGATTAGGAGTTAGGGCTCTTCAAACTGGCAGCTAAGCAACCTTATCTTCCTCGGGCCAGGTATCCTGGCTGTCTCTGATTGGATGTCTGTTTTCTGTGGTATTTCTCATAATTGCTAGGCTCATTTCTGACGAATGAAAGCTCAGGCCTGCTCCAAGCTAACAAGAAACTGAATCCTGTCATGGAGTTGGCTAGAATTATTTACCTAGGTCTCTCTCTTTAATATCTGTTGCATGTCATCTCATTTTTAAATCCGAACACAAGGACTATTCCTGAGATAATTGATGTTGTTTATTTCATTGCTTTCAAGATCATGCACACCTTCTTTTAGGTAAACCCTCTCTAAAAACTGACTAATTTATTTAAGAGATTTACATAGAACTACTGTGTAATGGCATCCTTCAAAGCACCAGAGGATATGTCAATGACTGAACATCCGAAACATCCTACCGCACTTTATGTTCACATCCTAGTGCAAGGAAATAACAAACGTGACAGCTGAAAATGGGTAATATGTCAGAAAATGAGTAATAGGGAAATGAGGGGTAATAAGGAAAAACAAGGTGGAAATAGACGATATTACATGCTATTACAGATGTACTCCAATTTTCAAAATACCTGTGAGGAAAGCAATTGAGAAGGGGATGCTGGGAAATATGAAGAAAGAATATCATGGTGCACGAAGTGTGGTCACCAGTTTTAAAACTGGATTTGACAGGTAAAGTTGAAGCAAATTGCATATATTACAGGCACTTATCTTTTCTACTGAATGTTGTTCTTTTAGTCACAGCTCATTGTATTTTGCATAACTAAAACATCAGCAAGCAAATAAAATCCAAAGACTATGAAGTCATCCATTAAATCATTAAAATTATGTGTTTGGTAAACTGTAAGATTAGACGAAAGTATCTTGGATGAAAGGTAAAATAAGAACGAGTTCCCCACAATTGTGTCTATGCTTAGAGGTCATCCCTGTTAGGCTGCTAAATTTCTGTGACTCTACCTGGACGAGGGATTTTTGTCTTCCAACTAAATTCAACAGCTTTCATTTACACAACTTAAGTTATTAAGCTGAAGTTATTTCTCTATGTGATGTACTCTGAGCAGCAAAAATCCTAAAATTAAATTGTGGTAAATTTTAAAGTAATACCTGCCTCTGCTTTTCATATGTTGAACATCTTCAATGTCAATCCTATACAAGACTTTACTTCTTTGAATGAATGCCTTGCCTTTATTCTGGAGTGTAAAAGACAACACAAACCATTCAGGGCACAGTGAGTGGTCTTCTAACTAGGGCGAGATGCTCTATCCAGATGTTGCTCTGCCTACTGCTGCTCTGTGAATCTAATTGACTCCTCTGGGAATCTCTGTGTGAGTTGCTGAGGGCCAAACTCTGCTGTGAGTTGTGAGTGAGTAACTGATGACAGAGGTTGACCCAGGGTGTTGATGGCTGGAGGTTATGCTAAGTCCTACAACCTTACTACTTCCAAGGCCCAGTGGAACTTAGGCCCTGGCCATCAGTTTTTATATTTACCACATTCTAGTACAAGCTTTGAAATATGAAAGCAGATGAAACTTAACAACCAGCAGGCTATAATTTCCTTCACAAAATAGAGAATAGACATATATTTGCAAACATATTTGAAATGTATATATATGCATGTTTGAAAATATAAAAGATATATTTAAAAAAACAAAGTGAGCTTGTTTAGTTGACAAAAACTGAAAACTAATGTCTGCATTTCACACCATATAATTTATGTTTTATTTGTAAATATTTTAATTTTATGTGAAGTACTCAACAGTCCTAGAAAGGTTCTCAATAGATAGATAGATAGAGACAACAGTTGATGCTATCATTTCAATCCCTAACCCTAACCCTAACCCTAACCCTGAGTATATTTGGAATCACCTAAAGACAACTGGGGCAGCATTTAGAATAAGATTTTCAAAGAAGATTGACTGAGAAGGGAAGGCCTACCCTAACCCTGGGGCATAGGACTAGACTTAATTGAAGGAGAAAAGTGACAGGAGAGCCTGAGGAGCAATTTTCTCTATTTACTGATTGTAGATGGAGTGTTATTGGCTTCCTCAAGTTCCACACCCTCCTGCCACAACCTACTGCACCTTCAAACTGTGAGCTATAGTGCACACAACCTCCCTTACGTTGCTTCTGGTCTAGTACTTAGCCACAGCAACAAGAAAAGGAACACACAACTCACATTAATTAGTTAGGATTTAAAAAAATAACTTACTATATTTGTATGGATTTGTTTTATTTAGATGTTTTTCAACTAAACAAGCTTCTATTTTAGATTTACCATTTAGATGTACCATGATGACTCTTTATTATTGTTAAAAAGCAATTCATCTGGGGCCTGGAGAGATGGCTCAGTGGTTAAGAGCACTATCTGCTCCTCCTGAGGTCCTGAGTTCAATTCCCAGAAACTACATGGTAGCTCATAACCATCTATAATGAGATCTGGTGCCCTCTTCTGGTGTGCAGGCACACATGTGGGCAGACCACTGTATATGTAATAAATAAATAAATCTTAAAAAGAAAAACTAAAAAACAAAACAAATAAACAAAAACCAAAGAAAAAAAGAAAACAACCCAATTCATCAACTATATATTTTCTGACTTGGTTGTTCTCAACATTGTAACTGTGTCTATTAAATTACCTTATGCGGACAGCTCTTCATGACTGACAGACGTGGTTTTAATTTCTATTCTAACTCAAGCAGGCATGGTAAAACTGGAATGACCAGAATAAAATAAACTCAGTGTTTCAATGTTTGAGATTTTTAGGAATAAAGAAGAACAAATAAATGTTGATGCTTGAAAATAAACAGAATAATTTAGAAAAATTGACAATGAGTTAAATGCAATATTTCATACTGTATACAATTTTATGTGAAACTGACACATAATACTATTATATTGAAAAGAATATATATCTATCCTGAATTTGTTTTTTTTATTAGTTAATTCATATTACATCTCAATTGTTATCCCATCCCTTGTATCCTCCCATTCCTTCTTCTCTCCCACTTTCACACTATTCCTTTCCCCTATGACTGTGACTGAGGGGGACTTCCTCCCCCTGTATATGCTCATAGGGTATCAAGTCTCTTCTTGGTAGCCTGCTATCCTTCCCCTGAGTGCCACCAGGCCTCTTCATCAAAGGGATGTGGTCAAATATGGGGCACCAGAGTTCATGTCAGAGTCAGTCCCCACTCTCCACTCAACTGTGGGGAATGTCCTGTCCATTGGCTAGACTTCCTGAATTTGTAAGTGATCACCAACAATTTAGAAATTGTTGAACCATTTACTATATTTTTCAACCTTAGCATTTCCTACCTTGAGTATTCATTGGGTTTCCTTATTTAGAAAAAAATTATTTCAAAATTTATAAATTTACTTCACATAATCTGTTTAATCTTAATTTTATTTTTTAAATTGGTATTCTTTTGGTATCATCTTTTTTCATTAATTCATTTATTTAATTACTTTATACCCTGATCATAGCCCCCCTCCTTCCTCTCTTCACAGTCCCACCCTCACCCTTCCTCCCTTAGTCCCTTTTTTCTTCTCTGAGAAGGCCTCCTGTAATATTTTTAAATGTTTATCAAATTATAAATTAAAATTTATTAAATTTGAATAGAGAAATTTTGCACTAAATAATTCTTTCTCTTGTTTTTTTAAAGTTGATTTTTTAAATTTAAAACATTTTTTTTTCTGGGCATGGTGGCACATATCTTTAATCCTAGCATTCGAGAGGCAGAGGCAGGCAGATCTCTGTGAGTTTGAGGCCAGTGTGGTCTACAAAGTGAGTCCAGGACAGGAAAGGAAGGCTACACAAGGAAACCCTGTCTCAAAAAACAAAAAAAATTTTTTTTTTTCATAAAATACATTTTGATTATTTTTCTCTCTTCCCACCTCCGCCCCATCTCCCAAGCTACCTAACTTCATTTTATTCTCTCTCTATTAAAAGACAGCAATAACAATGACAAAAAATTAAACCCCAACTCAAAATGAACAAAAATCCATAAGATATAAAATGCTAAAACAAAACAAAACAAAAGAAAAACCTTTTATTCTTATTCTAAGTGTAAGTCCCATGAAAATATTAACTTTAGATATGAATCAGATTGCAATAATACCATATTTTTGTTTTGTTTTGTTTTTTGAGACAGGGTTTCTCCCTGTAGCCCTGGCTGTCCTGAAACTCTTTCTGTAGACCAGGCTGGCCTTGAATTCACAGAGATCCACCTGCCTCTGTGTCCCGAGTGCTGGGATTAAAGGTGTGCGCCACCACCACTTGGCTAGAATCTGAATTGTATAAGCTGTAATTTCCTGTGAAACATTATTGTTGCAGAAAAGGAATGGAAGAATGCCGTGCGTGTAGTAGAATATACATTTTCATTTTTAAAAATATTTCATTTACCTAAGTCAGCTGCGAACTAGGGTACCCAGGATTAAAAAACAAACAAACAAACATAATTTTTTAAATTGCCCAGTTTTCTAAACAGCATGATGAGATGTTGTTTTCACTCTCTCTGTTCTTCCTAGGATATGAATCATCCCAGTGTCTAGTGTAGCCACACTGTACGATTGTCGTCCCTGAGTAGCAGAGTCTGTGATCACACATAGTCTGTGTAGTGTATTGTAGTACTTGTCTTCAGGAAAACCATATCTTAATTAGTAACTGTTCCAAAGCCCAAGGGTATTGATGCTGGCAATTCTGATGTGTAAAGGTGATGACACAAGATTTATTTTCTTAACTGAGAAGGGAAACTTTGTTGACTTAATAAAGAAAAAATTGTATGCAGAAGTTGATACAGTCTACAATAAGAACAAATCTTTCTGTGATTTTTTTTTTAAAGGGAAAAAGAAATTTGAGCTAGTTTTACTGTCATACTCTAAAAAGTAAAAATGATGGCCTTAATGCATGCATAAATGTTTAATTTATAGTTATAGGGCATTCATTTATATAAACATAGAGAAAAATCACATGGTATGTTTAACTTGCCTGCACCAGTTGGGCTTTCTGATGTCTAGTGAGGGTCAAGAAATGCACTCCCACGATGCTGCTGTATGCTCTCACACTATGCATAAAAGGCTCACTATATTTTATCTATGCTCGAGAGTACACAAAATCAGCATGATCAAGTGTTCCACTCTCAGAGCTGCAAGCAGGCCTTCACTGGTGCTTGATGAATGACTTCTACGGTGTGAAATGGAGTATTAGATTTAACCAGTCTACTGTCAGAGATCTATGTATCAATTGTTGAAAAACATCCCCCAGAGAAGGAGCCTGCTATTACTTAATTAGCACTGGAATATTACAAGTGTGCATTTTCATTTCATAGCTGTATTTCGGATGAATTATGAAAGTGAACAGAAGTCAAAGATGTAATGCTGGCTATAGATACTATGAAAATAAGATGAGTTTGACCATATATAACAGAGCAGCAAATGATCTGCACGCGGATCATCACTAGGTCTCTATGAACTTGAAAAGTGTTCCTGATCACAGAGACACCTGGAGTATAGACTCACTCATAAAACAAAACAAAACCAAAGCCAAACCAAACCCAAACAAACCTATACTTCATTCAAAAACAAACAGGCGTCTGGATAGGAGGAGAGGCAGGGAGCAACTTGGAGGAATAGAGGGAAAGGATACCATAATCAGAATATATCATATGAGAAAAACCTAAAAATGGAAAAAATAGTTCGCATTGCCCTCGACTCAAACATTAACTCCAACTATTGCTGCTTTTGAAAAAATAAGCCCTCTGCCCAAGATTGATAAAGTCTTTGATAATTTCCTAAAGAATTCAATGAATTTCAGCTCAGGTTTTTAAATTCTTAGATTAAAGTAAGATGGCCAGTTTGATTTAAAAATTTAAGATACTGAGGTTTTTGTGGTGGGGCTCATTGGAGCCACGATGGCAAAGCAGAATCCGCGAAGACCTTTTGGCTCCCGGTCATTGTTGTCCATCATTACCCAGAGCACAACCCCATTAGCAAAAAAAAAAAAAAAAAAAAAAAAAAAAAAAAAAAAAATATATATATATATATATATATATATATATATATATATAAACAATAAAAGCATGCAGAACTGATAGCTCTTCTACATGCTTGTACTGGGGACACACACACACACACACACACACACACACACACGAGTCAATTAGGTTCTACCATGCCAATCAAGTTCTTTTCCCCGTCACCATTTGTATTAACTCTTATAAAGCTCTTATAAAAAAAATCTACAAGGTAATTGGAAAGACCACAAATACAGATTTATAAGCAGATAAGCAGACTCAAGTTTCCTTGATATGTAATATCAAAGTGACTGAATATTTTCATGTTACTCACACTCTATTTTGGAACATTTTTTCCCCCAAACCACACCTCATTTCTGCATCAACCTTTCCTGTCCTTAGTCATGTTCTATTTAGATATTACTTTTTTTCATCAAAGGACATCTCCCTGGGTCTGAATCATAGCCCTCTTCCTTGGTGGCTTGGGCTCTTTTTTCACAATCTTAGGCCAATTCTCTTATTTTAGAATCATGCTGATGCCAGTGCATCTAAAGCACGGGTCTATTTTCAGTTAACTGGGGAGCTCTCGTGTATCTGGGTTACACTCAAGAATTCTTAAATTAGAGAATCTTGGATGTAGACTCCCAGTATAGAAACGACTTTAAATTGTGCCATTTCAGTTCGATGCGGCCATGCTCTTGCTGCTGTGTTATTAGGGTCATGGATGGATTCTAAAGGAGGGGAAGACACTGCCTTCGGTTGTTTACACATGGCTGAGCACACCAAGTTTCAACTGACAGTTCAAATCCCCTGGTCACACAGATGAACTTGGTCAAACTCAGTGGGTCACAATGCAGAACACAAAGGCATGAAGCACTAAGAAACCTAGAGGAAGGATGATGATGATGGTAATTGAGGTAGAGAGAACCTAAGAGAGAAAACGCACTGTATACATATTTTTTCAATGAACTAATTTAATAAAATATTTCTAAGAGTCGCCCGTGGCCACGCACTTTGAAGTTCGAATGGGGTTAAAATTCCTAGAGAGCTGATTTGTTCAGCCTTAGCACTGCTGCCATGTTGGGCCATATGTCCTCTTGTTGGACTGTCTTTCGGGACCATGTATCATTATAGGAAAGAAGTTTATAACAGTGGCAGTCTTCAGAAAAGGAGATACATGTTCTACTAAATAGATCCAGACTTCAGTTACAAGGAAAATCAGAAATTACCACCATGAGTCTTACCTTGCTTTAACTTGTTAAACAGGTAACAAAATGGCATAGATAGGTCAAGGGAGGTATTTTTCCTTCTTCATAAAGAATTTGCCACAGGCAATCTAGAATCCAGGCAACATTTATGCGTGTCGCAAGTACCTGAAATCTTTCTGTCAGCCATCTGGATGATCCTCATGTATCGCAGGGCTTTCACAAATCCCACTTGTGGTTTAAATAACACACAGAGACTTCTATATAGTTTGAAGCTGTTTTCCTTTTGCTGGGATAGTCTCTCAGCTACCTACTAACTTATCCTGAATTATCTGCAATCCCATCTGTTCACATGATTGATTCTCATGGCCTCTTCATACTTCCCAGAAGTCCCACCTCCATACTTCCTGCCTTAGCTCTGGGTCATGAACTCTTTGTTACGTGTGTGTGTGTGTGTGTGTGTGTGTGTGTGTGTGTGTCTGTGTGTGTCTGTGTGTGTCTGTGTCTGTGTGTCTGTGTGGATTTACCTGTTTTTGGTATTAGGGTGCTACTGGCTTCATAGAAGGGATTTTGTTTACCTCTGAAATTCCCCCTTGTGACAATAGGATACTAGCAGGGTTGGCAACAAAGGTATTTGAAATATAAAAATTACATCTGAAAAAAATAGAAATTCAGAAGCACCAGGAAAATATTGCAGGAAGTAGATACAAAAAACATAGTGAGCAATGGCATATTACTACATCAAGCTAACTACATCTGTCTCATTTGAGTGTTTTCTCTACTTTTACTGGGTAAGAACTATTTTTATGGCATAATTCACTCTAAAACATATAAGAAGAATATGTACTGTTCTGTAAACCCGACCATGTCTTAATATGACCATGTTAAGGAACAGCAATGCAAAATCATATAAAATCTGATTGGCACAAAGCATTAGGTTATATTCTTTTTTTATTAATTTATTCATATTACATCTAGATTGTTAGCCCTTCCCCTGTTTCCTCCCATTCTTCCCTCCCTCCCGCTTCCCCCCTTCTCCCCTCCCCTATGTCTGTGATTGAGGGAGACCTCCTCCCTCTATATATGCTCTTGGAATATTGAGTCTCTTCTTGCTATCCTTCCTCTGAGTGCCACCAGGCCTCCCCATCCAGGGGATGTGGTCAGAAAAGGTGCACCAGAGTTCGTGTGAGAGTCAGATCTCACTCTCCACTCAATGGTGGAGAATATCATGTTTGTCGGCTAGGTCTTGGTAGGGGTTCGAAGATTAATGCCTTTATTCCCCTTGGCTGGTGCCTTAGTTTGAGGAGGACCCCAGGACCCAGATCTGCCTGTCATAAAGTTCTTCTTGTAGGTTTTCAGGACCCTGTGGGTCCTACTATTTCCCCATTCTTCCATGTTACTCTTGCCTAAAGTCTCAATAGGATGTCCTCTCCTCTGACCCACTTTCTTGGTAAGTAAAGATTTTCATGGTACGTATCCCTTGGACTAGTGTTTTGATATAAGTGAGTATATACCGTTTGTCTCTTTTTGCTTCTGGGTGAACTCACTCATCATGATAATTTCTAGTTCAATCCATTTGTCCACAAATTTCAAGAATTCCTTGTTTTTAATAGCTGAGTAGTATTCCATAGTGTAAATGTACCACACACAGTTTCTTTTTCCATTCTTCTACTGAGGGATACTTAGGCTGTTTCCATATTCTGGCTATTATGAATAAGGCTGCTATGAACATGGTTGAGCATATGTCCCTGTTGTGTGGTGGAACATTTTCTGGGTATATTCCAAGGAGTGGAATAGCTGGGTCTTGAGGAAGCCCTATTCCCCTTTTTCTGAGAAAGTGCCAGATAGATTTTCAAAGTGGTTGTACTAGTTTGCATTCCCACCAGCACTGAAGGAGTGTTCCTCTTTCTCCACATCCTCACCAGGATGTGATGTCACTTGAATTTTTGATCTTAGCCATTCTGAAGGGTGTAAGATGGAATCTCAGTGTCGTTTTGATTTGCATTTCTCTGATGACTGATGAGGACGAGCATTTCTTTAAGTGTTTCTCGGCCATTTGATATTCCTCTGTTGAGAATTCTCTGTTAAGTTCCAAGCCCCATTTCACAATTGGGTTGTTTGGTTTTGTGGTGTTTAATTTCTTGAGTTCTTTATATATTTTGGATATTAAACCTTTGTCAGATGAAGGGTTGGTGAAGATCTTTTCCCAGTCTGTAGGCTGTTGCTTAGTTCTACTGACAGTGTCTCCTGCCTTAAAGAAGCTTCTCAGCCTCATGAGGTCCCATTTATTAATTGTTGACATTAAGGCCTGGGCTGTTGGTGTACTGTTCAGGAAGTTGTTTCCTGTGCCTATGTGTCCCAGGCTCTTCCCCACTTTTTCCTCTAACTGAATTAATGTCTCTGGTTTTAAGTTGAGGTCTTTAATCCACTTGGACTTGAGTTTTGTGCATGGTGACAAATAAGGATCTAATTGCATTTTTCTACATGTAGACATCCAGTTAGACCAGCACCATTTGTTGAAGATGCTATCCTTTTTCCATTGAATAAATTTGGCTTCTTTGTCAAAAATCAAGTGAGCAAATGTGTGTGGATTCATCTCTGGGTATTCAATTCGATTCCATTGATCCACCAGCCTATTGCTTTGCCAGTACCATGCTGTTTTAATTATTGTTACTCTGTAGTACAGCTTGAGATCAGGTATGGAGATTCCTCCAGAGGATCTTTTATTGTATAGGATTGTTTTTGCTATTCTGGGTTTTTTATTTCTCCATATGAATTTGAGAATTGATCTTTCAATATCTTCAAAATATTTTGTAGGTATTTTGATAGGGATTGCATTGAATCTGTAAATTGCTTTTGGTAAGATGGCCATTTTTACTATGTTGATTCTCCCGATCCACGAACAAGGTAAATCCCTCCATCTTCTGATGTCATCTTCAATCTCTTTCTTCAGAAGTTTGAAGTTTTTTTCAAGTAAATCCTTCACTTGCTTGGTTAGAGTTACTCCTAGATATTTTATATTGTTTGTGGCTATTGTGAAGGGAGTAGTTTTCCTAATTTCTTCCTCTGCCTGTTTGTCATTTGTATACAGGAAAGCTACTGACTTTTTTGAGTTTATTTTGTATCCTGCCAACTTGCTGAAGGTGTTTATCAGCTGTAGGAGTTCTCTGGTGGAATTTTGCTGGTCACTTATATACACTATCATATCATCTGCAAATAGGGATAATTTGACTTCTTCCTTTCCCGTTTGGATCCCCTTGATCTCCTTTTGATGTCTTATTGCTCTGGCTAGAACTTCAAGAACTGTATTGAAGAGATATGGTGACAGAGCGCAGCCTTGTCTGGTTCCCAATTTTAGAGGGATTTCCTTGATTATCTCTCCATTTAATTTAATGTTGGCTGTTGGTTTGCTGTATATAACCTTTTTATGTTTAGATAAGTGCCTTGTATTCCCGATCTCTCCAGACTTTAAACATAAATGGGTGTTGGATTTTTGTCAAATGCTTTTTCTGCATCTAAAGAGATGATCATGTGGTTTTTCTCTTTCAGTTTGTTTACATGATGGATTACATTGATGGATTTCCATATGTTAAACCATCCCTGCATGCCTGGAATGAATCCTACCTGGTCATGGTGAATGATGTCTTTGTTATGCTGTTGTATTCACTTTGTGAGTATTTTGTTGAGTATTTTTGCATCAATGTTCATAAGAAAAATTGGTCTGAAATTCTCTTTTGTTGTTGGGTCTTTGTGAGGTTTAGGTATCAATGTGACTGTGGCCTCATAGAATGAATTTGGTAATATTCCATCCATTTCTATCTTTTGGAATAGCTTGAATAGTATCGGTATTAGCTCCTCTTTGAAGGACTGGTAGAATTCTGTGTTGAAACCATCTGGCCCTGGGCTTTTTTTGGTTGGGAGACTATCAATGGTTGCTTCTATTTCTATAGGTGAAATAGGGCTATTTAATTTGTTTATCTGGTCTTGGTTCAATTTTGGCAAATGGAATCGGTCGAGAAATTTGTCCATTTCCGTTAAATTTTCGAATTTTGTGGCATAAATGCCTTTAAAGAAGGTTCTCATGATTCTTTGTATTTCTTCAGTGTCTGTTGTTATGTCTCCCTTTTCATTTCTGATTTTGTTAATTTGGATAGTATTTCTCTGTCTTTTAGGTAGATTGGCTAACGGTTTGTCTATCTTGTTAATTTTCTCAAAGAACCAGCTCTTGGTTTTGTTGATTCTTTGGATTGTTCTCTTTGTTTCTAATTTATTGATTTCAGCCCTGAGTTTGATTATTTCTAGGCGTCTACTCCTCTTGGGTGTTTCTGCTTCTTTTTTTTCTAGAGCTTCCAGATGTGTTGTTAGGTTGTTTATGTGGGATGATTCCTGTTTCTTTTTAAAGGCACTCAGTGCTATGAATTTTCCTCTTAGCACTGCTTTCAACATGTCCCACAAATTTGGGTATGTTGTTCCATCATTTTCATTGGATTTCAGGAAGTCTTTTATTTCTTCCCTTATTTCTTCCATGACCCATGTGTCATTAAGTAGAAAGCTGTTTAGTTTCCACATGTTAGTATGATTTTTGTTATTTCTGTTGTTGTTGAGTTCCAGCCTTAGACCATGGTGATCTGATAAGATACAAGGTATTAATTCAGTCTTCTTGTATCTGTTGAGGTTTGCTTCATGACCAACTATGTGATCAATTTTAGAGAACGTTCCATGGGGTGCTGAGAAAAAGGTATAATCTTTTGCGTTTGGGTGGAAAGTTCTGTAGATATCTGTTAGATCCATTTGATTCATGACATTGGTTAATGAAGTTATTTCCCAGCTTGGTTTTTGATTGAAAGACCTATCCTTGAGTAAAAGAGGGGTGTTGAAGTCTCCCACTATTAATGTGTGGTTATCGATGAGTGGGGCAAGCTTTGTTAATAACTCTTTTACAAATGTGGGAGCCCTTGTATTCGGAGCATAGATGTTCAAAATTGTGATGTCTTCTTGGTTGACTTTACCTTTGATGAGGACAAAGTGTCCATCCTCATCTCTTTTGATTAATTTTGGTTGAAAGTCTATTTTATTAGATAGTAGAATGGCTACCCCAGCTTGTTTCTTGTGACCATTTGCTTGAAATATTTTCCCCAACCTTTTACTCTGAGGCAATGTCTGTCCTTGTGGTTGAGGTGTGTTTCTTGAATGCAGAAGAATGTTGGGTCATGTTTATGCATCCACTCCGTTAATCTGTGTCTTTTTATTGGAGAATTGAGACCATTGATGTTGAGAGATATTAATGACCAGTGATTGGTAAGTTCCTTCATTTTTGGTATTTGTAAGAGTCGAGATTTTGTGAGGTTGTGATTTTGCAATGGTATAGTTACCTATTTCCTATGTAATTTTGGTTGTAGTTTGACCAGTTGGGGTGGGGTTTTCCTTGTAATAACTTCCGTAAAGCCGGATTTGTGGCTATATACTGTTTGAATTTGTTTTTGTCATGAAATAACTTGTCTTCTCCATCAATGGTTATTGATAATTTTGCTGGATATAGTAGTTTTGCCTGGTATCTGTGTTCTCTTAGGGTTTGTAGCACCTCTGTCCAGGCCCTTCTGGCTTTCATGGTCTCTGCTGAGAAGTCAGGAGTAATTCTGATAGGTTTGCCTTCATATGTTACTCGGCCTTTTTCTCTTGCTGCTTTCAATATTTTTTCCTTGTTCTGTATATTTTGTGTTGTTATTATTATTTGGCGGGAAGATTTTCTTTTCAGATCTATTCTATTTGGTGTTCTGTAGGCCTCTTGTATGCTCGTATGCATCTCCTTCTTCAAATTGGGGAAATTTTCTTCCATTATTCGATTAAAGATATTTTCTGGGCTGTGGAGTTGGCTGCCTTCTCTTTCTTCTATCCCTATTATTCTCAAGTTTTGTCTTTTCATGCTGTCTTTTAATTCTTGAATGCTCTGTGTCAGGAATTTTTCAGATTTAGCATTTCCCTGAATGGCTGTTTCCAGTTCTGCGATTGTATCTTCAAGTCCCGATATTCGTTCTTCCATTTCTTGCAGTCTGTTAGATAAGGCCACCTCTGAGATGTTTGCTTTCTTCTTTGATGCTTCTTGATCATGTTTTTCTTCTGTGTGTTTCTGAAACATAGCTTCCATTTTTATCTTCATGTCTTGGACTGTTTTAATGATTTCCATCATCTGGTTATTTATATTTTTCTGAAATTCTTCAAGTGCCTCTTTATATGACTCTTTTAACTCTTCAGCCCTCTTGTTTGCCTCCTCCTGCATTTGTTTACAGATTTTATTTGTTTCTTCCATTATCATCTTCTTTACTAAGGACTTGAGGTCATTTTCTTGCCTATCCATTGCTGGTAGATTCTCTAGGTTGTTTTCATTGGGAATGTTGGGATCCGGAGATGCCAAACTGTTTTGGTTTTTGTTAGTGTTCTTTCGCTGTCCTCTTGTCATTTTGATGGCTCTGATGTTGGAAGGTATTTTGTAGTGACCTTCGCTGGTTGAAAGTGGTTAATTGATGACTGATTATAGGTCAGGTGCTCTTGCCTGTGGGGATCAGGGAGTATTTCCATGGAACAGGTAGGTGATCCGGTTTCACTCCTGGTGATTTTCCTCTGCACCGTTGGCTCAAGGCTGAGTCATCCGGAGTAGATATCTGTTTGGACTTTACTACTGTAATTCAGATCAGCAGTTTTGGGACCTAGAATAAGATCCGCACACAAACGTTCTGGTTGTGTAAGTTGATCCCAGCTGCCTGTCCTTCCTGTGGCTTTGTAGTCAACACCCCAGGTAGTTCAGATTATCTGGGGGTATAGCTGTCTTTTAGCTCTGTCTCTATACCCTGTAGCAGTGTCCACCCTCTCCCATAACTATATGCCTGGAGGGACCAAGGTTGCTCTTGGTCCCAATTAGACACTGCAAGCAAGACCCACGTTTCGTCTCCAGATAATGTGAGAGTACCTGCCTTGTTGGGGCCAGGAGCCCCAGCTAGGCTCTTTCGTTCCGGGAGTGCAGGGCCAATGCCTTGCAGCTGGGAGTCTAGGGAGACTATGGTTGCAGAGCTCTGGCGGTCGCCCGTGGAACCAGATCTTCTCGCCGGGCTATGCTGCTCCACTAACTCTCTAGGTCAGCAATTTGACACTGCAAACACGACCTGACCACGTCTCGTCTCCTGATAATGTGAGAGTGCCTGCCTTGCTCAGGGCCAGGAGCCCCAGCTAGGCTGTCTCATTCTCGTTAGGGGAGTTCAGGCCAGTGCCTTGCAGCTGGGTAGGAACAATAGGGTTGCGGAGCTCTGGCGGAAGCCCGAGGAACCTGGTCTTCCCTCAGGGCTATGATGTTCAGCTGTCACTCTAGGCAAGACCCACATCTCCCGATAGGTCTGTGGAAGCAGTCCAAGCTGGTTTCTCACTGCCTCTGTTTGCAGGCTCAGTCTGCTGTGATCGGTGTTAGGTTGGGCCCTGGATGGCCAGCGAGCTGCAGTCCCACTTTAGCTGTCTCTGTTGGGTCCCGCCGCCTGTGTTTCCACTCTGCGTAGGCGGGTGACCTCCGCAGTTTGGAGTGGTGTGGAAAGAGGACCTAGGGCAGGTTCACCCTCTTCACTGAGACTCCTCTGGCTGGGGACTCCGGAAAATCCCCTCCCCAAACAGCCAGTCTGTGCTTTATATACAGGCTGCAGTTTGCATGTGGATTCCTTTCCAGAGTTTGGGGAGTGTGTTTAGCACCTCTGGGATGTTGCTTGTCCCAGGGGGCTAGGCCCCCTGTTTGGTCTGCGGCCTTTGGGGCCCCACTCACCTATAGTTCTCAAAGTCCAGCAATCTGTTGCTCCACTTATGTCTCTGGTCTCCTCAGAGTAGATCAGATACGTGGCTTATTGGTCGGCGCCATCTTGGAATCTCCTAGGTTATATTCTGTATACTGGTCCTTCTTTCAGAAGACAATTTGATACAAAATTAAATTCCTGAAAATTTAAGACTGTGGGTCTCCTGGGATTAGTTGTATTTCTCAACTTAAACTTGTGGTTGTTTTTATAAAGTTTTAGTTTAGAAACATTAAGCAAAATACCACTTGATGTGAAAATATCCTTAAGGCTTTTTTAAAAATTTAATTCACTTAAATTTTATCTTTTTTTCTAGATAACCATGTCTTTGCAATAGAAATCTTAGTGAAGATCTTTCTCTTTTGTCTGTGTTCATTAGACACAAGAGTAGAAGTGCTACAATGTAGATATAAACTAATGGGGTGTCATAGTTTATAAAAGATTTTTATAATTCTGTTGTGAATAATACAATGTTTATATCTATTTTATATCTATATCTTTCAAGAAAAAGATTTATTTACTTATTATGTATACAGCATTCTGCCTGCACAACAGAAGAGGGCACCAGATCTTGTTATAGATGGCTGTGAGCCACCATGTGATTGTTGGGAATTGAACTCCTAACCTTCAGAAGAGCAGTCAGTGTTCTTAACCTCTGAGCCATCTCTCCACTCCACCGTCTTTTAAGTGTAATTCTGACAATATAATGTCTACTCATCCAGAATTGCTTTATATTTCAAAATATAAGTCACAATCTCAGAAAAAGTACAAAATCAGATTTAAAAGAGATTTTTAATCACATTTAAAAACTAGTGTGATTTTTACTTGTATAAAATATATCTGTTGGTTATTTTTGCAAAGATGTTATTTCCCAGACTTTCCATTGGAACAGTGATTATAATTACTTCAATAAGAAGTTATCATTATTAATTATAACTTGACTGTAAGGATTGATGTGGCAGAAGCGACTAATTTTCACCTCGAAATTGGAGCAAAACCAGAAGAGCACTGGAAAGGACAGTGTTTTTGTCCTGCCTGTTGTAATCAATTGATATTTCTGAACCTTTTATAGAATTAAGTGCCTTCTTTTAAAGTTCAAGTGTTCATTGAATATTTCTAAAGCAACTCTAAAGAACTCATGAAGGTGAACTCTCAGTCATGTACTACTAACAACTTTTGATTTTTAATTTATTCTGGGAAGCTCAGACATGGTGAGGAAAACAGTCTTTGAAGAGTAGGCACTCATCCTGCAGAATGCATGGCAGCCTTGAGCTTGGTTTTGCTACACTGCAAACATCTACCTAGAAGAAATCGTTGTAGAGGGAAATGTATAGACATCAAGTCGGGGACAACCTCTGAAAAACCTGGTGCTTTGGGACACAACATGCTTTTATTTGATTTCTTAGGAATTCCCATTTATGAAATAATCTACATCTCAAATCTTAAAAGTACTGTGATTACCACTGTAATGGTAGATACTTGACAGCTTATATATAAAACAGACTCATGGGATTTGCCATACTTTTGAAACATAAGCTGCCCACTGGAACTGTAGGGTGAGAACACACTGCAGAAGACATCACATTAGTGATTTGTAAGATGCAGGGAAGACAGATTGGCACTGAGCTGGGAACTTCGTCAATGTTCACTCTCATTCAAACTACAAGGGGGCTGCTGAGAGGGTTGCTGGGAGGTGGATGGGGTCGGGAAAAGTCAGCATTGCTCTTGCCTAGCTTTGAGCTTCATAAAATGGAAGTGAAACATACTGGGCAAGACATACAATATATGCAAAAATGACTTGACTGTATTTGTGGTACTCAAGTGTTGTCTGGATTTGAGGCTTACTTCATGAGGAAGGAAATGGAGGGACAACTGGCTGATGACCATGGCTAATGAGTCAGCTCTTGGGAGTTCATAGGTCTAGGTGGAAAAACTCACTACTGATACTTAACTGAATGGACAAAGCAGCAAACTGCTTTCGAAATACCTATGCGTACACCAGTAGATAAAAGTTGAGCCCAGCCTTAAACAGACAAGCCTCCCCCTAAAAATGTTGAATGTCATAGTGAAGGCCACTGTTTTTTATGCTAATTTTTAAATTAATTGACCTTGTTAATAATTTTTAAGGTACAAAATTGTACTGTTAACTATGTTCTTGTTATTTTGTACCATCCCCACATGTATTTCATTTTCCATGTGAGGCTCTATGACCATGTAATAACATTTTAGTTTCCCTCCTCACTCAGTGGACCCTCAATTCTATTCTTTCTTCCTAATTTTAGCACTCTTTGCTTCTCATACAAGTAGAATTATACTTTTTTAGCCAGTAGAATCAGAGTGTTTAGGTTCTATGCCGTGAAATGAGAAGTTCTAATACATATCTATTGGGAGCCAATGTGTATTTTAAAATTGATTAGTATTATCCAACAATTGTCAATTACTTCAAAATCAGTATCTGTGAAAACAGTTCTATGATAAGCATGTGAAATGGCATAAAAGAGGCTTATTTCACAGTGTTGGAATTAAAACCAAGTCTGAGAACTGTAAAATAATCACTCACTCCTACTCCAAAATGAAATGATTGTGTATTGTGTAACTGCTAGACTGAATTAGCAAACAATTTAGTTTTAAAAGGTCTATCAAGAAAACAAATCTCCATGAGAATAAGACTTCATATGAACATGGAAAGTGAAATCTTCGAGCTTGTTTTTTAAATTTTTATTATAATATTTTATTAAATATTTTTACATATACATTCATATTATTACACATATAAACAATAAATTACATGTAGCAGGAAGAACCACAGAATAATCAGGAATTATATATATGTTACATTCATAGTGTTTTGGCTATTTGTTTTTGGCAGCCTTGAAGAAAACATCTTTCCTATCTTGGTGAGTCTAAAATTCTGAATGTAAATCAATATCTATCATATCTCATCATTATCAACTTAAAACATCTATCTAGTCCAAAAAAAATCTTAACCCCTGAACAACTAAGCTTCATTGTAAAACTAAACTATCTGTTCTGCAACCCCATCAGAGACTTGAGAAGGAATAAAACTGAATAGCCGAGTATCCAGAGGGTGCAGGTTGGCAGCTTTCCTAATGAGAAAATGACAGAGACCGTTTTCAGCTTGAACACTCACCCAAAACTCTCTATAATGTTGGAGCATCATCTTCAGCCTTCTGGCCCAATATATCTGACAGACATATTTGTGAATCAGGAATTATTGAGGACTTGTTTACCCTGTCTTGGCATCCAAGCTTGCCTTTTTTTTTTTTTTTCAGGCAGAATTCTGTCTGTGGTAGAAACGAGGACATTTTGGCCAGTGGATTGTTTGCCACATTTGGAGCCATCTCCATAAGGAGGTTCTTTGATGCTCATCATCCTCTTTGAGGTAGGCTGGATGTTGCCCAGAGTTAACCTGCCTCATTGTCAGTGAATTTTTAAAATAATAAAAACCTTTTTAAATGCCATATTCTGTATGTCTCTGAGGTTTTTGAAGACCTAGTCTATTTTACCTTATCTTTCTATACAATCATATCTATCTGTTGTACCTAAGATGTATATTCTTGTGATAAAAATAGACTAGCAATTGACATGACCATGATTTGATCAACTAACAATTAACTTATATAACTTATTTATCCTAAACAGCCTGCAATAGCACTTTCAAAGTATTGGAAATGAAACTTGCATTAAAATTGAGTTATATGGGCAAAATACATCATATTACAATAGAAATATAACCCTTAAACAACTAAGGTTAATTGTAAAACTAAACTGTCTGGTCTCCAACCCCATCAGACACTCGAGCAAGATTAAAATTAATTACCTGAGTATACAGGGAGTGCAAGTTAGCAGCTTCCTAAATGAGAAGATGACAGAGACTGTTGTCTGAACAGCCACCCAAAACTCTCTATAATGTTGTTTTACTATTCTTTTGATCATAGGCCTTTAAATAAAGCAGTTCAGATCTTACTAGTAAGAATGGAGCTAGTTGTTAAGTGCTTAGACTTAAAGCTGTCACTCCACAAGACCTAGGAATTTCACCTTTTAAGTGCTGAAATGGTCCATGGCACTTTGTGGTCTTCTCAGGAAGCACATAGTACCTCTGCAAGCAAAGTAGCTTGAACGATCCCCTCATTCTGCAGGAACAAACAAAACAAAGGCTTGTGCAAAGCATTGTAAGGATATTGCGCAGAAGTGCCAGGAGGCCGCTCTCATTGTCTGGCTGAGCAGCACAGACTGCATCTGGCAGCATGTAGCAACAGTAGACATATGTCTTCATGTGAGAGTGCTCATGTGTAAAAAGAGTGAAGTACAGAGAAAGGAAAAGTTACATGATTCATAAACATATGGAATTCCCATAGGACATATTTCATATGTTCTTCTGAACTCTTAACTTTGCTCTTTAGGCTATTTACGTTGCATATTTTACTAAAAACAGAATAATGTGATGATTTCAAACAATAAATAGGGTTATAGTTTTATTACATTCTTTTACCCGTGGCTTTCAAACTGAGCTCCAATCATATCTAGATTCCCCAAAACAACTATATCTGTTTGTTTATAAATATTCCTCAGGTGTGCCATGTGATTGTCACAAACATCTTACTTTTGTTTTAAAGATAGTGACAAGTGCAATCCAAATAGACAGAACATTGAAGCCAAGAAGATCCCATTTTCCAATGAGTAGAGTCACAACTCAAGCCCGGTCTCATATATTAATAACATATAATAAATATGTATTTGCTATTTAATTATTTCTCTTAGGTAGCCAGAATAGCTAGTATTGTATACTGTTCAGATTTCCCAAAGATATTTCATTATGTATTATTTGCTTTAAAAAATCAAACTTTCCCATAGGACATATTTTTTTATTCTGCTATATTATTTTCAGATGAAAGAATGGTATTGCAGTTAAGGTACCCGATCTACTGAAAATGGACAGAAAGCAAGTGCTGAGGCCAAGTCTTCTCCTGGAAGCCACAGTTCCTTCCGCCATGTCATAGTGCTGATCCGGATGTAAAGACATATAGAAAGAAAGAATATAGTGAAATAGTTCTGACAAAGGTTAAGTGAAGATTTTAAAAAATGGATAGCTTGCGAGAAAAAAAGCCTAATCTTTAAAAATTTCAAATGGACTATTAATTTTTATTTTTTATTTCTTAGTCTTTGTGGGTTTTTTTTTTGTTTTGTTTTTTGTTTTTTTTTTTTTTTTTTAGTGCTAGAGATTGAGATCTAGACTTTTTGAAGTGTTCTTGCATTTAGTTTCTGAGCATTGAAAAAGATTCATTCATTCATTCATTCATTTATATAACACTCTGCCTGCATGTGAGCCAGGAGGCCAGAAGAGGGCACCAGATCACATTACAGATGGTTATGAGCCACAATGTGGTTGCTAGGAATTGAGCTCAGGACCTCTGGAAGAGCAGACAGTGCTCTTAACCACTGAGCCATCTCTCCAGCCCCAGTTTCTGAATATTTTTACACCTATGTTCGTTAGAGAAATTGGTCTGTAGTTCTTTCTCTGTGGCATATTTGTATGGTTTGGGTATCAGGGTGACTATGGCCTCATAAAATAAATTTGGCTATGTTCCTTTTGTCTCTATTTTGTACACTAATTTGAGGAATATTGGGGTTAACTCTTCTTCTTTGAAAGTCTTTTAAATTCTACACTAAAGCCATCTGACTCTGCACTTTTTGGGGGGATGGGAAGACTTTTAATGAGTGGCTCTACTTCACTAGGGGTTGTAGGTTTGTTTAAATTGCTGGTCTGATCTTGAATTAACATTGGTAAGTGGTATCTGTTGAGAGAATTTTCCATTTCTTTTAGATTTTCCTATTTTGTGGAGTACAGGTTTTTAATACATGTCCTTATAATGCTCTATTTCTCTGGTATCTGTTGTTATGTCCCCCTTTTGATTTTTGATTCTGTCAATTTGGATATTCTCTCTCCATCTTTTAGTCAATTTGGATAAAGGTTTGTTGATCATTTTGATTTGTTGGCTCCATTGGTTTACCTGTGGAATTCCTGTCCCCTCCAGGTCCTTCTATCCTCCAACTCTTTCATAAGACTACCTGTGTCCCACTCTAAAGTCTGTCTGTGAATCTTAACATTTACTTCGATCCCCCACTGGGTAGAGTCTTTCAGAGGACATCTATGGTAGGCTCCTGTCTTGTTCCTTTTCTTCAACTGTTTCTGGTGTCTATTCTATTTGCCCTTCTGAATGAGAATTAAGCATCCTCCCTAGACTCCTCCATGTTATTTAACTTCTTTATGTCTGTGTATTGCAGTGTGGTTATCACATATTATGTGGCTAATATCCACTTATAAGTGAGTATATACCATGTGTATCTTTGTGGGTCTGGGTTACCTCACTCAGGATGATCTTTTCTAGATTCATCCATTTGCTTGCAAATTTCAAGATTTCCTTGTTTTTAATAGCTGAGTAGTATAAAAACTTACTTTTAAAAAACAGCCAAGATTGGTGCTGCATTTTGGTTGTTCCAGTACTGGGGAAGAGGAAAGAAATAAGAGGTTGTCTCTGGGAACCCCTGGCCAGACATTTGAACCAAATGGGCTAGTAGTAGGTAAAAGTGAGAGCTCCTCTCTCAGAAAACAAGCAGGTAACACCCGAAGAGTGACATCTGAGACTTCAGCTTGACCTTGGGTCTCCACATAAAAGCACACCCTACTCCATAAAAACACACACGATCATGTACACATACATGCATATCATAATATTCTTTTTAAAAATTTCTAAATTGAAAAAAAATATATATATATTTGTGATATTCAGTGTGATTTTTTTGTATATCAATCTTGCTGGTTGAGTTTTGTCAATCTGACGTTAACCTAGACATATCTGAGAAGATGAAATCTTAATTGAGAAAATGCCTCAATAAGATCGTCTTGTAGTTAAGTCTGGGTGACATTGTCTGTTGATTGCTGTGGGAGCTTCCAACCCTGGTAGTGATGTTACCCATGGGCAGGTGGCCATGGATTATAAAAGAGAGCAAACTGAGTAAGCCATGAGGATCAGGCCAACAAGCAGAATTTCTCCATGTTCTCTGATTCAGTTTTCTTTCTTTTTAAAAAAGGATTTATTTATTATTATTATATATACAGTTCTCTGCCTGCATGTGCACCTGCAGGCCAGAAGAAGGCATTAGATCTCATTATAGACAGTTATAAGCAACCATGTGGTTGCTGAGAATTGAACTCAAGACTTCTAGAAGAGCAGTCAGTGTTTTTAACCTCTCTACAGCCCTTCTGCTTCCATTCTTTTTTTTTAATTGAAAAATGAAATCATTCATATTACATCTCATTTGCCATCCCATTCCATGTATCCTCCCATTCCTCCTTCCCTCCTGCTTTCACCACATTCCCCTTCCCTATGACTGTGAAGGAGGGGGACCTTCTCCCCCTGTATATGCTCATAGGGTATCAAGTCTCTTCTTGGTAGTCTGCTATCCTTCCTCCAAGTGCCATCGGGCCTCCCCATCAAGGGGACATGGCCAACTATGGGGCACCAGAGTTCGTGTGAAAGTCAGTCCCCAGTCTCCACTTAACTGTGGAGAATGTTCTGTCCATTGGCTAGAACTGGGTAGGGGTTTGATGATGACTGCACGTATTGTCCTTGGTTGGTGCCATAGATTGAGCAGAACCCCTGGGCCCAGATCCGCCCATCATAGTGTTCTTCCTGTAGGACCCTCTGGATCCATCTATTTCCTTATCTCCTATATTTCTCTTACCTAGAGTCCCAATAGGATGTCCTCACCTCTATCCTACTTTCCTGGTAAGTGAAGACTTTCATGAGACCTGCCCCTTGGGCTAGTGTCCAGTTATAAGTGAGTATATACCATTTGAGTCTCTCTGCTTCTGGGTTAGCTCACTCATTATGATCATTTTTAATTCCATCCATTTGTCCAGAAATTTCAGAAATTCCTTCTTTTTAATAGCTGAGTAGTATTCCATAGTGTATATGTACCACAGTCTGCTTCTGTTCTTAAACCCAGGATCCTGCCCTGTTTTCCCTCAGTGATGGTGTGCCCTGACATTTGTGAGGTGATATAAACCCTTTCTCTTCAAGTTGCTTTTGGTGATGATAGTTTCTTTTCCTTCATAGCAGAGAAAATGCCTAACTCAGAAACTTCTGTTAAATGCAATGATTAAATCACACTAATTAGCATATTTACCTACTTATGCTTATGATGAAGATATTCAAAATCAAATGTTTTACAACTGACAATTCTAATTTATTCTTCTGAGGCTCATGCCATTGTGTTTGCTTTCAATTTGTTTGCCTAAGTTACACAAATCTCTTTCAGATTTTTATGCTCATGTGTTAAATTTTATTATATTTCTATTTCTCCAGAACACATCAATATTCTCTTTCTGTGTGTCTTTTTCTTTTTAATACAAGTGAAGACAGGCCACTCTAGGCCACAGAGAATGGAACACTTCACAAAGTACTTCAAATCAAAATAATTTTCTCAATAATAGGAGAAGGTCATTTTGTAAAAATGAGGGGTTCAGTGGACGAGTGACAGAAAATCCATTCCTTTTTTGTTATCTTCTAACAACAAACATTAAATTGAAAAAAAAAAAACCCTATTTTTATTTGAATGGTATTTCCTGAGGATGAAAAGGTAAAATAAATGATGTCCATTTAATAAATTTGATTTGATACATTGCTCAGAAAATTATTCTAGGACAGCACTTGATGAGTGCTGAAAAAGTTGGAACTATAAAGCTGAGGTTTATCGACAGCATGGTTTCTTATAGTCTAAAATTACTTAATCATAACTCTTCTTGGAAATGCCTTTGCTCCCTGGATGTCTACTTACATCTTCTCAAGCAGAAAGTATAAAGAGCTGATCAGTGATGCCTTAGAGCCACAAATAGACATTATGGATAAAAGATGAATTGGGAAAGGACTGTTGCATGCCTTCAATATATTTTTCATATCCTCTCATAGTTCTCAGGATTCAGATAAAGCACCCTTCTGACTATACCATGATGAAAAGCATACATTCTGTTTACAAGATCTATGACAATTACATCTCAATAGTCAAAAGTCAGGTGAGAGATTTTGAAGCAAAGGAGGAAGTAAGACGTTCCCTTTTTGTTATATCGTAAGACCCACCCAAGAGAAGGATATATCTAGCTCAAGATAGTTCTCCTCCTTGGCAGTCCTCACTGCAACAAGATCTTTGCCTTGATCTATCAGTCTGTCTCTTTTCCACCATAAAAGGGTCACTTCAAAAGCTCAGTAGGACCTTAAACCCTAGTATATCCTAACAGAATTTACCTGTTGATTTCCATATTTCTTTAAAGACCATTGCCACTTAAGCAATTTCAAAACCTCCAGTTTATATTAAACTAAATACACCTCTTCATTTGCCTTGCTATTTGAATGTTTGAAGAATGAATTGGAAATTTATTCTTTATTATTATTATATGCTGCATGAGGTAATCAATAATATAAATGATACATTTCAAGGTACTATCTAGCTGGAGAGACTCCCTGTCAATACATAATTACCAAGCAGTACCATAACAGAAAAACACAATTAATTTGATGGAAGATAGAAAGTATTTGCTACTGCTTGGCAAAAGGTACAGTAGATGGATTTCACAGGCATGGAAGGCCATGCAGCAAGTCATGCCTAGGATATTAGTATTCATAAAGATATGAGTGAACAGCAGAGACAATTCAAGTAAAGAGAGCAATGGGAACAACATTGCATAGATATGCCAATGTAAACTGCCACATCTAAAAAAAGAAAATGTAAAAAGAAAGTAATTTATTGTAAGATTTAAATTAACTTGAATGATAGTCTGAGGAAATAAATGATATTCTGAAGTAGCAAAAGAGACTATGTAGATGAACTTTCATAGACAAAGAGTAAAGAGGGTCATAAATTAGTACATTAAACAAAAGCATTGTTGGGACATAGGAAATTAGGCAATGACATAATGAGGGACTCTTCTTTGCAGGTTACATATAGCATTTTGTAAGAATCTTTAGCTTTTGGGTTTGTGGAAACTAGTCACTTGCTAGGCTTAAAAATGCATTCTAAAGGTTTAACAAATAAGTCCAAAGACAATTTGGTCAGATACAGAAGTTAAAATTAAATAGTATTCTCTGAAAGGCCTTAAGACAAGCCTAGATAATTTTGGCTCCTTGTGTTACTTATTTTTCCCTTTGCTATGACAAAATATCTGGGGGGGGGGGACTTAATAAAGAAAGGTTTAAGATTTGGGATGGAGAGAAGGCTCAGAGGTTCAGAACACTGGCTACTCTTCCAAAGAACCTGAGTTCAGTTCCCAGCAATCACATGGTAGCTCACAACCATCTATAATAAGATCTGGTGTCCTCTTCTGGTATGCAAACATATAGAAACCAGCAGTTCCACTACCACAACAAGCCTGGGAGATACTATCACACCCGACACACAAGAGAAAAAATTTCAAATCAGAGGTTATGAAAATGATAGAGGCCTTAAAGGAGGAAAATACAAATAGATACAATTAGACCAGCATCATTTGTTGAAGATGCTATCTTTCTTCCATTGTATGGATTTGGCTTATTTGTCAAATAGATCCATATTCATCACCCTGCACAAAATTAAAGTCCAAGCAGATTAATAACCTCAACATAAAACCAGACACACTAAATCTGTTAGAAGAATAAGTGAGGAAGAGCCTTGAACTAATTAGCACAGGAGACAACTTCCTGAAGAGAACACCAACAGGCCAGGGTATAAGATGAACAATTAATAAATGGGACCTCATGAAACTGAAAAGCTTCTGTAAGGCAAAGGACACTGTCAATAGAACAAAACTACAGCCTACAGACTGGGAAATGATTGTCACTAGCCATATAGCTGACAAAGGACTATTATCAAAAATATATAAAGAACTCAAGAAAATAAACGTCACCAAACTGGGGTATAGCGCTACACAGAGAATTCACAATAGAGGAATATTGAATGACTAAGAAACACTTAAAGAAGTGCTCAAAGTCCTTAGTCATCAGGGAAATGCAAATCATAATGACTCTGAGATTCCATCTTATACTTATCAGAATGGCTAAGATCAAAAACTTAAGTGACAGCACAGGCTGATGAAGATGTGGAGAAATGGGAACACTCCTCCATTGCTGGTAGAATTGCAAACTTGTACAAACACTACAAAAATCAATTTGGCAATTTCTCAGAATATTGGAAATAGTGATACCCAAAGATTCAACTATACCTCTCCTGGGCATATACCTGAAAGATGGTACACCATACAACAAGGACATTTGCTCAACTATGTTCATAGCAACTTTATTAATAATAGCTAGAATGTGGAAACAACCTAGATGTCCCTCCACTGGAGAATGGATAAAGAAACTGTGGTACATTAGCACACTGGAATACTATTCAGCTATCAAAAACAAGGAAATCTTGAAATTGGCAGGCAAATAGATGGAACTAAAAAAGATAATCCTGAGTGAGGTAACCCAGACCCAGAAAGACAGGCATGGTACATGCTCATGGGATATTAGCCCAACATAGATGTCTTCTGAGAGATGCCACCCAGCAGGGAATCTGGACAGATAGTGGGACTCCCAGTAGTCTATGCAAAGCACTGAGAGTTGTATGAAAGAGTTGGAGGATGGAAAGGGGGTGGGGCAGGAGAGGTTGACAGGAGCTCTACAAGGAGATTACCAAGGCTGGCAGATATGGACCCAGGGGCTTGCACAAACTGATGCACCAACCAAGGACATTGCATGCAGAGAGCCTAGACCCCCTGTTCAGATGTAGTAGAAGAACAGCTCCTTTTCCACTTGGGGAAGGGGGTGGGGAAGGTGGGGGACTGCCTCTGACCAAACTCTGCTGCTTATGATTTGATCACTGCCCCTTGGTTGGACAGGTCCTGTGGGGACACAGAGGAAGGGGGTGTGGGCTATCCAGATGAGACTTGATAGGCTGTGGTTAGAAGGTGGGGGAGAAGGACCCCACCTGTCAGAGGTCTAGGGCAGGAGAATAGGGAAGAAAAGGGCCAGAAGGCAGGAACAGGAAGAAAAGAGCAAGGGGATTATAATCGGGATGTAATGTGAATAAATTATTTAAAAAAAGATGACGCATCTAAAATGTATTGTCAGTAAAATCACCCAGATGCTGATAAAGCACACAATGCCATTTTGCTTCTTTCATCAGATCTGTATCCCAGAGTCTTCACGTAAGCATACTGTAGACATTTTGGGTCTCTAAATTCTGACCTCCATGGACTCCTCAGAGTCCTGTAACTCAACAAAAGTAGTTAATGCCATGTCGTTAATGGAAGATAGGCAGTTCTCAGGAAAGCCCCCCCCCCTCCGGTGGCAGTGTTGATGCCCCATATATGGACCAGAACTATACTTTTAAAAAGGAAATCTGTTTCAGGAGGAGTCTAAATTTTGAGAGATTTTCAGTAATAATAATGGAACATTTTTTCCCATGAGTTTCTGTTCGATAAGAAGTTCTGGAATATTATACTTCACAAAAGTTTTAGCTAACTGTCTAAATTAGGGTTTCTATTGCTGTGAAAAGACACTATGAGCCTGGCAACTCTTATAAAGGAAGACGTTTAATTGGTTCTAACTTACATTTTCAGAGGTTTCCTCCATTTTTGTGATGCTGGGAGCTATGGAGGCACACAAGCAGACTTGGTCCTGAAGAAGGAGCTGAGAGTTCTATATGTGGATGTTCAAACAACAGGATGAGAAAGGGAGGCATTAGGCCTGGCTTGAGCTTCAGAGACCTCAAAGCCCACCCACAGTGACATACTTCCTTCAACAAGGACACACCTTTCCAACAAGGCCACAACTATTGCAACAAGGTCACACCTCCTAATAGTGTCACTTCCTATGAGTCTATGAAGGTCATTTTCATTCACACTACCACACTAACTGAAGAGGGCACCATTTATAATAGCACATTGTAGTTCACGAGTGAAGTAACAGAGAAACAATGACACCCACCAGCCACTTTGCGTCAGAAATAAATGCACGGTATCTTCCATTTTGGATATAAATACACACTAATCCTTGCTTTTTGAGTCTTAATGCTGTTGGTTTCCCCTTTTCTAGTGTGTCTCAATGGCAAATTAAAAATAGAAAGTAAAAGGGTCTTTTCTGATGCTTACAGGAGCATTTGCACTGTCATGACTGCTTCTCTATTACATGTAAGACAACCCTTAAATAGCATGTCAATACATAAACATGTAACTTGGGTCCAGTGAGATGGCTCATTGGGTAAAGCCCCTTTGCTAAGCCTGATGACCTGAGTTTGACTCCTGGAACATAAAAGGTGGAGGGGGAAGACCAGCTTACCTCCCCCATGTCTCTGACCGTCACATGATGATCCAACCATTCCCACAAATAAATAAATGTTTTTAAAAAGAGGTAATTTGTTTGTTATTGCTATTCATTCATTGATTCATTCAAATGATCCATGTGGGTAGAGTCACTAAACATGAACAATATTTTTTCAAATTTTTTCTCCTTGTCAATACAGTAACAATAAATGGAAAGGAGCAAAGAAAAACAAAATCATTATTGTTTCTTCTCCAGGGTAAACACTTTATTTGAATTTTAAATAAATATAAATATGAATATTGTACAAATATATCCTAGAATATATTTGCATATATAAATATATATTCTTAAATGAAATTATGAAAGCGTGAATGCATAAAGTCATACTTTAAACAAAATCCCACAGATTCTTCAAATTACTGTGAAATGATCAGTTTCAGCTTCACTTGAATACATTTACACTTAAGTTATATTTAATATTATATGAAAATAAATCTATTTTAAAAATAATTTCTCATATGAATAGTTAACAGAAATATGAAATGTGAATAGCATAATTGACAGCAATCTGTGATTGTTTGTGTGAAAGCTCTGTTTAATGAATTGTTTGATACACATTGAGCTGCCTGTCACATCGTAGTTTCATAACATAAAATATTTTCAATATATATCAGCTACATGTTTATCATATTAATTCTAAGGAATGTAAAAGAAAAAAAAATACAGTTTTTGATCACAGCCTGAACAGTGTCAAATAGTACTTTAGACTTGAAGGAAAACCAAATGTCAAACCCAGCTGAATTTTGACAAGTTGAATCAAAGTGAACATGATTTAGGTCAATGAAAAACAACCAAGTAAAGTGAAAAGAAGAGGAGGAGGCAAACTCAGGGCAGTGCCTTTTTCTGAAGGAAATGTGCAGAGCTTAAGGCGAGGAAGGGATGAGAGGACACAGGGAGCCTGTCAAAGAAACAGAAGAGGCTGGGTAACTGAAGCATCCTCAGCTGAAACTTTGTTCCAACAGTGTTTTGAAATCTCTTGTCTCTGATGCAGAGGCTACCTCAGGAGAGAAAGAGCATGCGAGGTGTGGGTCTTTAATCCTCAGGAAGTACAAACCCACTTGGAGACAACTTTCCTGCAGTGGAGCGGTTAAGCAGCAGTTGTGCTGCTCCAAACGTAATTTATTCAGTGTTGAAAGACTGTATACTAAACACAGCTTCAGCACATACTAAATGTTTTTCTATGTCAACGCCATTTCTGCTGAAGAAAGACAGAAATGGAATCAATGGAGTTTTGTCAGTGGGTAGAGACTGAGGATTGAAAACAACATTTACAGTCATGATGGGATCCCATCTAATCCCATTCTTTTAAAATTGTGTTGTCTCTGTATTGGGCCAGAAGACTGAACATGATTCTCCAACATTATAGAGAGTTTTGGAAAGCTACACTCCTTCTCAAGTCTCTGATGGGGTTGAAGACCAGATAGTTTAGTTTTACAATTAAGCTTAGTTATTTAGGAGTTAACATGTTTTTCGATCTAGATAGATGTTTTAAGTTGATAATGATGAGACATGATAGATACTGATTTACATTGAGAATTTTAGACACACAGAGATAGGAAAGATGTTTTCTTCAAGGAAGCCAAAACACTAAGAATGTGACATTTATATAATACCTGATTGTGTCATGGTTCTTCTTGCTATAGGTAGTTTATTGTATATATGTGTAATAATATAAGTGCTTATGTAAGAAATAAAAAATATGTAATAAAAAAGACAAAAAAATTTGTGTGTTCTCTCCAATCTACATTTTTCTTATATTTAATGTGGGAAAAAAGAAAACTTTCCATAAAACATCACATAATAGACTTGAGTATGGCGAAGTTATAGTTATTCTACAAATGAATTCTACCGTCTTTGTGCCTATATTCATGTGCTGCTGTTCTCCCATGGGTAGGATGCCCCAGCGTTTCCCATGCTTTGCTGAATGCAGGGTGCTACAACTGAAACTCTGATGTTCAGTACACTAAGGATTGGAAATGAAGATTAATTGCAGTAAGAATAGTAGCATAGCAGTTTACAATGAGGATAGTGAAGAAAGAATTGGAGTTTTTATATTTTGTCTTCAATATGTTCCTTTGTGATGATTTACTGCCATGTTCAAGCATCCATGTGAGCCTCAAAATAAAAACAGAGTTCAAAATTGGTTTGGTAACACCACAATCTTTAAAAAATTATTTGCCTCGTTTAAAAACAACTTCTAAGAGGAGTCAGGGGTGGATAAATTCTAGTCAGAATATATTGTATGAAAAAAATCTATTTCTGATCAAAGAGAGAAAGGATTAAAAAAAAAACATTGAAATTGCTTTTCTCTCTCCCACATGAAACAGCCCAACAAGCTGCATTTTGCAGTCTTTAATGTGAGAAAGGTGCACCAATGCACCAGGGCTACGATTCAACAGAAACAAGCAGAGAAGCTAGTGAGAACGGCCTCCTTGAGATGCTGATGGATGGATGGTAGGGGATGCTCCGCTCAGCTGTAATATTAATCACCTACCGTAATGTGACTGATTGGCATTTCTTCATCCTCTAGGTGGCTAGGACTGCAGCCAGTTCAATAACATCATTTTAACTTCCTTTTCGTGGTGATCATTTTTCTTGTTTCTCCTGTCCTCCTTTGGTGTTCTTCAATTAAGGAAGAACAGGCCTTGCTTCCCTTTGTTTTGCCCTATGTGACTACTGGTCTGCGGTGGAGTACTTATGACTCTACCATTCAAAGAATGTTGCTACCTGTGGGTGAGAGGACTCTGCAGAGCTGCCTGTAAACCTGGGAGAGACGTGGCTAGGGGGAGTCACTTCCACTGAACTGCAACTGTGGTCCACACACTTATCGACTGCTGGGGAAGGGGTGTTGAGGCAGGTAAAGCAATCCTATCAAGATATTTTTTGTACATTTGCAATGTAAAGACATGTCCATAGAAGTGAAGAAAGAGAAGCCTAAATATGGAGCAGCTCCTCTGGCTTGCTACTTGTAGTAATCACATTTAAATTATGCTGCACAACTATCCTCTGAAGTGCTGAATGTTCTGGAGAAAACCATTTAAAAGGCAAGATAAGACTTTCAAGAATTCCAGGAATTCTGGTCTGCAGGGCATATTATTTTGCTTCAACTGTGGACATTTAGAGTCATTAGAAACAATTCAGGTGAAATGACCATTGCTGAGCAAAGTAGAGGCACAGAAATGAAGCCACCCAGTCATCCTTGGGAGGAGGGCCATCTATGGCTGGCTAAGTGATTTGACTGGTGCTAAGGCAGCTCACCGTCAGTGCTAGAGTTTGACTCTATAACATGTTTGTGTATGTATACTTTCCACAATTAATTTTATTTGATACACACACACGAATAGTGTGTAGGTTCTTCATAAATACCACAATGGGAAGGGCAGAGACGCATATGTATTGTGACAATACACTTGACTACAAATAAATGGTTTGGAAAATGAAGTTAGGCTGAAGGTGCTTCTTTGTCTCACTGCTGCTGTAAATCTAGAACTTGAGATACTTTAAAATGGACTGCCAAACAGTATTGTCCATTATCACGTGTCAGTAAAGAATAATCCTTTCTATTATAACAGTTTCCAGGCACTGACAGTGGGAGATTAACTAAAATAATATTTTATTCCCTGCTGTAATTGGGACTACATAGCATTAGATATATTATTAATCCAAGAAAATATTTTCACACTAAGGCATTTGGATCCATCAGAAGCCCCCTCATAATTGACGGATTACTGCATTACCATTTTATTTCATTTTGTTTTAAAGGCATAACACTCACTATCGTTTTAGTTAATTGTATAGCCAAATAAGGACAGAAATTGCTCCAGGAAAATGAATAATGTAAGAAAGAATTCTTGTTAAGAGGATTATAATCAGGTTGATACACTCAACATGCAGCTTGAGTGATGGGGAGAAGTGAGAAAGAAACTTCTATCGTTTATGCTATGAAGGGTGTACCTCTGTCCTGAAATTATCACAGATACTTCATGAAGTCTGGTTTTAGATCCCCTACCCCACCCCTCAATCCCAGAAAAAAAAAATTTAAAGACAATCCTAACTCTGTTAAGGAGAGGTACTGGAAATCAATTGCAATTGTATTTGTGTTATATAAAATTACATCCCCCACCCCGGTTCTGCCAAATTAAACCCCATTCAAATAATTTGCTAAAGACCCGTGTCAGAGGATCAATACATGGAAGTGAATACTATTTAGGCACCTGTATTTTCTTTTGAAGAAAACAATTGAAAATTCTGTTATCCACATAGCAACTGCACTTAAACCTAGCAATTTATATTTCAGGAAGAAACTGGATGAAAATTGCTTTATATTTGAAGCTCAGAAAATTTATTCTCAAATGCTCACTATGCCACAGAGGTGGCTTTTAAATCACAACCTTTTATTTTAGGACATTTCAGGCGTATAGAGTGGAGTAGAGTGCTCAGAGACTTCTTGTTTATGTAAGACTCACTGGCTTCTGTTAGTAACCCTTTATACTAGCGTGTGTTTGTCATAGCTACTGACTAAATATTTATACATTACTAAGGTCTGTAACCTGTTCAGATTTCTAGTTACCATTCACATCCTTTCTCTGTTCTACCTGACAGCTTCTGTAATGCTGTACTATAGGAGGTGGTCATAACTCTTTAGCCCTTTTGGTTTCCCAGACTTTTCTTTTTAAAAAAATTTTAATACATTATGTATACAGTGTCCTGCCTGCATGTAACACCTGCAGGCCAGAAGAGGGCACCAGATCTCATTATAGGTGGTTGTAAGCAACCATGTGGTGGCTGGGAATTGAACTCAGGACCTCTGGAGGAGCAGCCAGTGCTTTTAATCTCTGAGACATCTCTCCAGGCCCCCTCCCCCAGACTTTTCTTTTACTGTATAATATTCATCAAGTATCATTGGCCAGACATTTCTAGATTATTCCAAAAATTGCCTGCTCTTTTTTCCTTCCTTCTTTCCTTCCTTCCTTCCTTCCTTCCATCCTTCCTTCCTTTCTTCTTTCCTACCTTCCCTTCTTTCTTTCTTTCTTTGTTTCTTTCTTTCTTTGTTCCTCTCTTTCCTTCTCCCTCTGTTCCTCCTTTCTTTTCTTCTCTCTCTTTGTCATTAATCTTGAGACCGAGTGTCACTGTATAGTTCTGGTTGTTATGCTTTAGATCTTATTTTGTAGATCAGGTTGATCTTGAACTCACAGAGTTCTAAATGTCTCTGTCTCCTGAGTGCTGGGGTTAGAGTCATGTGTTACCATGCCCAGCAATATTTTTTCTTCTGACTGAGGAGGGTTATAGGCTTTGGGGCCAAATACCAGAGATGTAAAGTATGTGCTGTGGGCTCAACATGCCAAAATTCATGTGTTGGAGCTGGATCCTCAGGGTGGTGGTACTGAGAGATAGGACTGTTGGGGGAAAATGTTTATATCATGAGAAGCTCACCCTTGTGAATAGATTAATGACACTGGGAATCCTTTATGGAAGGGATTTTCTTTTCCTTAGCTCTTCTTCCACACAAAGATAGTTCTTTGTTCATTGGCTGTCAGCCTCCTAGACAGTATCCTTGTATTCAGGCTGGCCTCAAACTCAGGTGGCCTTGAACTCTCCCTCATCTGCTTTCCATATGCTTACAGTACACATATGTGCAATTATGCTGGCTTCTTATGTAATCTTATTAGGGATTTAACTGAGGATTTCATGAAGGCTAGGTAAAAACACTACCAATTGGCCTGTAGTCCCCACCACATGTTTTGCTTTTTTAGTGGCAGTTTCTGAATAAATTGTTTAGATTTTTCTGAGGGAAGAATTTTTGATTTTTTCCCTCATTTTATCAGTTAGTACATATTTAATAGTTTTCATTCAGCTGTTTGTGGGTGTTTTATACTTTGGGTTATAACCTAATATTACCTCCTTAATGTTCTTATTCTGTTTATGTCATTCTAGCTCTTTTGGTTTCAATAGCATACATCACTGAGTGGATTATTTTGTTTACATTTTTTGGCCCTTTCTTACTTTGTGGAATTATCGCTTTTTACATTTCCTGTCCTTTCTAGTCTTGAATATTTTTCAGTGTACCTTTATCTCTTTATTGGCAAATGGTATTAGAAGGCAAGATGTTCATGAGATGATGCCTACTGGGTCTTTTTATTGTTAAAATATTTCCTTTTTCTATGCACATATTTGGTAAAATAATTTGAATTAAGGGGTTGAAAGATGGCTGAGAGGTTAAGAGCACTGATTGCTCTTCCAGAGGTCCTGAGGTCAATTCCCAGCAACCACATGGTGGCTCCCAACCATCTATAATGTGATCTAATGTCCTCTTCTGGCCTGCAGGTGTATATGCTGGCAGAACATTGTATATGTAATAAATAAATAAATCTTAAAAAAAATTGAATTGGAAGAGAAGCCATGCTTCCCTTGGATCAGCAATGAGAGTGGGTACTTCCATTCTTGAAAAGTAAGATTAACAATGAAGCTTAGCAACTAATCACCTGCCTACTGTATGCAATGCCCTGGGATAGATTCCAATATTGAAAAGAAGGAGGAGGAAGAGGAGTAGAGGGAGGAGGAGGAGAAGAAAGTTAAAAATTATGGTTAACTTTGATTTCTGGAAGCATTCTCAACACTAGGTCAAAACATAATCATATTTCTGTTGAAGTTTGAAACATTTATCAAAAGAATTATTCATTTCCAGCTGAGACTTTAATTACAGCACTTGGGAGGCAGAGGGAGGTAGATCGTTGTGAAATCAAGCTTGGTCTATAGTGTGAGTTCTAGCACAGCCAAGGCTACAGAGAAAAGCCCTGTCTCGAAAAAACTGAAAGTTGAACAATGGCTAGTGATACATTTCCTGAAAAAAAAAAAAAAAAAACAAGCAAAAAAGAATGAGTACGTTCTGTATTTGTCTTTTTAAAAAATTAAGTGGCTGTCTCAAAACAGCCAAAAAAAAAAAAAAAAAAAAAAATTAACTTAACTTTGACAGTCGTCACTCCCTTAAAAAAGTTACTTTTCCAGTTGGAAATGACAAATATCCAAATGCACAAAATACATAAGCTTTCCCATATGTGGGACTTCTGTGCGGTTCTTGACAGCCTATCAAAATTTGGTGGTTAGTTAAGATTGGACCAGTCCCTCTGGTCTTCAGTAGCTCTTGTGGCCTTGATCTTTATTACAGATATAGTTGATAGACAATAAGAGATTAAATAACATCTGGTTGTGGACAAGGGTTTAAGGAAGATCTTTTCCATTCTTTTCTCTTCCCTAGGGACAGGGTCTTGCAGAGATTAGTAAAGTTATAAAGGCAGTGAGGAAAGCCCTATAGGCACCTAAATGAACATGAGTATGTATTCCTAATTTATAGAGTAGCGGTTTGAAGGGTCACACAGAGGTGACCCTTAAGGAAAATAAAGTGGAAAAAGGTCTAGTCTCAAGCTGTGTGGTGCTGGCGCATGCCTTTAACCCCAGCACTTAGAAGGAAGAGGCAGGTAGATCTTTGTGAGTTTGAGGCCAGCTTGGTCTACAAAGTGCATCCAGGACAGTCTAGGCTACACAAAGAAACTCTTTCTTGAAAAACAAAGCAAAACAAAACAAAACAAAATTCAGTGTCACACTGGTATCGATTACTAGGGAGATGGACTGGATATGCTGAATAAGGTCATACTGTTACAGCAATCATTTTGATGGGCACTTAGGATACACCCGACCCCAGGCTTGGGTTTTAGGTATAATGTCAGTATCTAGGATAGCTTCATGTGGACCATAACTGAACCAACAATAATGAAATGAGAGAATTATTAACTTATCAAGTCACAAGTATGGTAAAGCAGAAAGTTGGCTTTTAATACACTATCTTTTGATATGTTTTTAATTGCTTGAATATAGCATGCATTACCAAAATGTTATTTTGGAAAATTTGAAAGTGAGAGTTTGTTATTATACTATATTAATATATAAATTTATTTATATATTCATATAAAGTATATAATCATAATTATATAATAAATATATTAATATGTTATTTTACATTATAAGAAGTTAACTTATCCCATAATAAGATCTATGGTAGATTGTTATTATAAAGGAATGTATGTATGTCTGTTTTCTATTAAATAAGTAACTTGACACATAGGTCTTGGAAATTTTACTAGTTTGCAAACTGCTAATTTTACTGATACGAACTTCAGGAAAGCAGATTCTCCCTTTAGTTAATGTGGTTGTCCTTCATTACTGTTAAAGTCTCAGAGAGAGAAAGAGAGAGATTTAAAAAAAAAAAGAAAAAGAAGAAGAAGAAGGCAGACTAATGTAGATGAGAAATTACCCATGCTGCAGAAGCATTGCTCATTTGCTTCTGGCATAAATCGAGGGAAGAGACTATATATTTATGTCACAACATAATGGCACACTGTAGGCTATTTCTATATGCATTCTTATTCCAGACTAATTTGTCAATTGTCGGTAAATTCAGCATCTTCCACATCCAGATAAATAGATTTGTTTCTCAGTTGACGGTAAATACATTGCAGCTGGTGTCTGGCAGGGTGGAGGTAAATGGAGGAGGTTGGGTGACCTTTTCTAAGTGTGATGTAGTGAAATCAGGCCCTCCAAAGAGTGTAAACACGGGCTAGGCTAGAAAAAGAGATCAGAGTCTAGAGGCTCCATGATTTTTTTCCTGGTCTCCATGGTGTTTTCTTCCATTGCGGTGAAATAGTTTGGACCAAGGTGGCTTAGCTCAGAAAAAGAAATGGAATAAATCATGCTTTTGGTCTCCTTTGCTTTGATTTACAGCAGTTTTCTTTCATCTGTGCTTTCTCTTTATCCACACTTGCAGTTACGGGTGGTCAACTGTGATGTAAAAATGCGAAACAGAAAGTTTCAGTAACAGAAATTTAGTAAGCTCATGAGTGTGTTATTTTCAGCAATGTGATAAAATCTTGCACCAACGTCCAGCTTCATGCCTAGGACATGAATCAATCTATATACATATTCTTTGTTTTTAAGCTCCTGCTACCCACCTGTCACTTGGAATGGTTTTTTGTTTGTTTGTTTGTTTGGTTTTTTTTGGCACTCTGCTTCGCACCACAGGCTCTTAAAACAATTGAACCAGGTTAACACATTGAGACCTCTGAAACTGTGAGTCAAATCAAACTTTGCTCTTCATAGATTCATGTCTCTGGTATTTTGTCACAGAAGCAGAGAATGAATAAATTCTACTGTTAAAGTCCTTAATCTCATGTATTATTTTTGCTTCTTGAAATAACTCGTAAGGGCTGGAGATAGGGCTCAGTAGGTAAGGGCACCGTGCTGTTCCCAAAGAGGAGCTAAATTCTTTTTCCACAAGACACATTGGGTAACTCCCAACTCCAGGGGAATCTGATGACTCCATCTCATTGACACCTTCACTCAAGTGCATACACCTACACACAGACACATATATGTGCACATAATTAATAATAAAAATTAATCTCTTATAAAAAACAACATACCCCTTTATTTCTTGTTCAAAAATCTTTTCTGACACCTTATCCATGGCTTCAGACTATATTCCTTGTGTAAAGACTCCTACCACATTAGGTACAAGTTGGCCATATTTACACTCTCTGGTTCATTGATGTTATAAAGGTTAGGAATGTTACTTTTAAATATAGAACTATGAGCACTCCCACAATGTGAAACAGAGAACTGTAAGTAGAAAAATGAGAAAGCTCCTGTAACTTCCATCCTTTAAAGTTGACATTGGTGGCTGTGCAATGTACATCTTTGCATAGTTTTTCATAGATAGCACATACGCTACTAATTAGATCATGGTTTCTCAGTAAAAATAAGTTTGGTTTTTATTATTTAAAAATTTATATTCCCTACCCAACCCATGGGCACAGAAGCCACACCTGGGATATGTATAAATACGGATCAAGATGAATGGTAAACTCACTTAAAACATTATGAGATTTGGTGTGCATTTTTTTTTCAGCAGGACCACACAGTTCTCTATTATGACCTTTGCAGATGACAATGGCATGTTGGACATGCCTGTAGACCTTTGATTAATAGCACAAATTTAAGGACTTGTTTCTGACTTGAAATATGACTCTCTCTAATGACTTGCCCTTTTAGAAAAAGTTCTATGATAATTTTTGATTAATTCTGTGTTTTTAAAGATTCTGCCTTGTGTCAAGTTTGCTGGTATAGATCAGAGAAATACTGAACTTCTCAAACATCTTTTGATCAAGTGTTTCTACAATCGTATAGGTTTTTTTTTTACTTTGATTTTGACATGCAATAGTTCTTCTAAAATAAGTCTTAAAGAAAGACATGTTAATTTTATTTTTTGTATATGAGTGTTTTGCCTGAGTATGTGTATGTGCACTATGTGTGTGTCTTGTGCCCATGGAATTCAAAAGAAAGCATTGGATCTCTTGAAACTGAACTTATGAATGGTTGTGAGCTTCCATGCTAGGAACTGATAATGCGGAGCCATCTCTCCAGCCCAACAATAGATATCTTTAATGAAGTTACTTCTAGATCTTTTATCATTAAATACTTTTGAATTTATAGGATAATTTATTTTTCATATATTATTATTTTTGTCTATACTAAAATTCTTTATTTTATCTAACTTACATTTTCTTTATTTTTATAATTTAATTATGATTATATCTTAATTTTCTCTTAAAAATTTAAATACAGCAAGAGGGATTTTTGATAAACATATTCTAAGTGTGTAAGTACATGATAGTACCTGATATTATAGTTGGTTCACAATGCTAATACAATAAAATATGATTAATCATATGTATTTACTTTTTTCATATGTGTCTATGTGTATGTATACATGTCTATTCAGTCACCCATTTGTTCAGCAAATACTAGCTAGCAGTCTATGACCATTCAATCCCCTGCTATGTATTTGAGATGTAGTAACAATTGAAAAGAGGTACAGTCTGAGATTATATGGAACTCTCTCCTCTCTAGAATCTGTACCACAGAAAGATCTTAATGTCCTTAACAAATATGTGCTTTTTTTTTTTTTAAATGGAAATCTCTTTGAAGCCAGGAGCAATATATATTTCCTAGAAAGTGACAATTCAAGAATGATACTGAAAATATGCATACAAATACTTTTCTAGGATGCCAAATTTGCAATACACTAATTTTAGTGTTATCTTCTTGCTGGACTCAACATTTCCTTGTTATTAGAGAACAATGCCTAATTTCAGGTTCCTCAAGGGGGTTCATGAACTTAGCATAGGACTCACTGGAGAACCACATAAATGAAAGGACTGGAAAATTACACTCAGGAGGGGACATTAAAGGTATTGAAATGATCCTTCCTTTAAAGTGGGAGAGTGAGAACATTTTCAAAATAATCCTTTAGGACTCACTCAAAACTGCAACAGCTCTTTCAAGTACCCACCTAAGGTGCACTGCCAATGAAGACATGTTCAATTCATCAAAATCTTTTATTTACTGCATCCAGATTATATAAATGTAGTATTGGTGTTGGAGAGAAATTAACTTTGGAATATGCTACAAAGAGAAAATGTTAAAGGGACAGACATGAAATAGTAATTACAGATCCTGAGTCAGGGTAACATCAAATACAAAATGGTTGGAAAATTTTCTAGACTAATAGTGATATATAAAATATTAATAATCATTATAGAATATTTAAGACACTTGTAGTTTTGAATGCTAGCCTTATATTTTTGTTATGTTATAATGCTGGGCACTTGGTATGGTGTATCATGCTTGTAACCTCAGAATCTGGAAGACGGAAGCAGGAAGATAACAGCAAGATTGAGCCAAGTCTAAGCTACAAGGTGAGTTCTAGCCCAGCCGGGACCATAGAGGAAATCCCTATCTCAAAAACAATGATGTTAGTATTTTTCAGTAAGATGACCATACATCTTAGGTTAATCTGAACAGCCTACATTTATGCTTGTTTTGCTGCAGTAATTACTATGAGCGTTCTTTACCATTCACAAAAACGTCCCTTCAGAAAGTAAATTACCAATTACCCTGGTTAATATCTGTTTTCAACATGAAATCTGAGCATAAAGAGGTTAAGTCATTTGCTAGGGTCACTTAGGTAGTAATTGGAAAGCTGCGAATTCCCGATAAAAGAGCTGCATATTCATGACGCACAATGAGGACTGTGAAAGTAAGGATCAGACATAATACCCACCCTCCTGGAATTTCTTAATTAAATCACACCATATCTATGCAGAGGTTTAACACATATAGTTCTAGGCACAAATACTTAGGAATGAACAATTCAGCAAGGAAATAAAGCAATCTGTAGATTGCACCGAAATTGCATTTAATACATTAGCATCTGCCTGCGAAGATGTCAATGATCTCCATCCTCAGAGGATGCATTCTTTCAGCTTGAAATTGAGGTTTAAAAATGGACCTTTGACATTACAAAGAAGTGTAAAAAGGGACCTTGCAGCATGGGGGAATAGGATGAGCACGAATAAGGCAGAATCTGGAGGAAAATGTTAAAGACATTATCAGTAGGAACTGGGGGAAGTTAGAAAGAGCAGGATATCAAGAGTAGCTTTATGAACAGAGGACTTCAAGTATCTTTGAATTTTCTTTCCTCCTCTTAAATAACAGACAGAAGGTCTGCGCCTATAGCCGGAGGAGGAGTTTGTTGTTTTGTTGTGTTGTCTCTAAGAGCCAGTTGCCATTACAATCTGCTTCCTCCCACAGACCTACCATGGACTTTAGTTCCATACTGTCTCCTGTGCTCTATACTTTATATTACATACTTTTCTGTCACTTTCGAATACCACATATAGCAACTTCTTATATTTATCTTTTTAGAAAGGTTTCATGTGGGTTTGGAGAGATGGCTAAGTAGTTAAGAGCACTGTCTACTCTTCCAGAGGTCCTAAATTCAACTCCCAGCAATCATGTGGTTGTTCATAACCATCTATAATGTGATCTGAAGGCCTCTTCTGGCCTGCAGGTGTACATGCAGATAGAGAACTCATTGCATAAATATAGTCAAACAGAAGAGGAGAGAGAGGAGAGAGAGAGAGAGAGAGAGAGAGAGAGAGAGAGAGAGAGAGAGAGAGAGAGAGAGAGAGAAAGGTTTGTGTATTGGAGGCAAACCTTGAACTCATTTTATAGGCAATGATGACCTTGAGTTACTGATCCTCCTGTCTCCTCCTCCCAAGTGCTAGGCTATAGATGCCTGTGAGTTGAAAGTGACTGCTTTATTGATTGTATTAGTTCTTTCTGTGGAAGGTCAGAAATATTACAGAATGGACCAGTTTCATTCAGTAACAACTTCCAAACACCGGAAAGCTATCTGCCAAAACAAAACAAACAAACAAAAAACACAAACAAGATTCAATAAATAATATGTAGATGAATGACTGACTACTAACTATACAAAATACATATTTGTGTCAACTTCACAAAACTGGATGAACACATTAGCTTTAAAAAGAGCATCTGAAGTAGATGGAGGGAGGGAGCAGGGTGGGAGGTGTGTTGAGGAGGACAATGGGAGTGAAAGTGAGGATCAGGTGGGCAGGGAGGAGGAGGTGGTGAGGAGGAGAACTGAGAGAAAGAATAGAAATTGTTGGGGAGCATCTGTGGGACATGGGAAGATCCTGAGAGTCTATGGGTGTGGCCCTAACTGAGACTCTAACCAACTGGTGTTAAGGAGCATCAAGTTGGCACCTCCTATAGCCAGGTGGAACTCCCAGTGGAGGATGGGGGACACCAACTCACACACAAAACCTTCAACCCAAAATGTGCCTTTTCTACAAGGGCAAAGATGGAACAGAGATTGAGAGAATGGGAAACCAGTGACTGGCCCAACTTAAGGGACATCCCACAGGAGAAGGATGACCACTTCCACTATTAATGATACTCTGCTATGCTTGCAGACAGAGTCTAGCATAACTGTCTTCTGAAAGGCTTCCTCTGTTGATCAATGGAGACAGATGAGACCCAAAGCCAAGCAATGGGCTGAGCTCAGAGACTGCTGTGGAAGAGTGTGAGGAAGGATAGAGGGAGCCAGAGGGGTCAAGGACACCACAAGAAGACCTACAGAGTCAACTAACCTGGGTCCTTGGGGGTTCACAGAGACTGAACTACCAATTAAACAGTTTATATGAACAGAACCTAGACCCTTTATACATATATAGCAAATATACACCTTGGTCATCATGTAGGTCCCCTAACCATAGGAGTAGGGGCTGTCTCTGATTCTGTTACCTACCACTGGGCCATTTTCGCCTAGATGGGTCGCTTTGCTACTCCCAGGGAGGAAAGGATGTGCTTAGTCCTGCTGTGACTCCAGATACCAGGGTTGATTGATACCAATTGGGGGCCTCCCTTTCTCTGAGAGAAAGAAATAGGAGAATTGGATGAGGAGGGTGTGGAGGTGGTACTGGGAGGAGAGGAGGGAGGGGGCTGGGCTGGGGTGTAAAGTGATTAAATAAATAAATAAATAAATAAATAAATAAATAAATAAATGGGTAAAAAGAACATGTTTGAAATTAATAAGGGACTAATTAGATTTCCAGAACTTTTGGTCACAAGGGTTCAGGGGACCTGGGGGTGGGGGAGGGGGTCGTAAGAAAATGGTACTTCCCAGCAAATCCATTTTCTTTTTATTAAAAATTCTCTACTGTTAATATTTAGATATAAGCTTATAAGAATTAGGGTGGGTTTTTTTTTTATTCATAGTTGACACATTTGTAGTAAGTTACATGTTAGTATAGAAACAGCTCAGCTAGTGGAATTTAAAGACAGTTCTCTCTGTGTCCAGAGTGTTCACTGAGTGAGGGAAATCAATGTCATGATTTCCACTGTAAGGATATTGGATACATCATTGCCAAGACCAGTGCTCCCCTATCAGATAGACTGACTTAGTTCACCCACTTGGCTTTCAGATCCCTTTGTTTCCTGTCTCACAAACAGGAATGTCATGTGATGCTCATTCCATTGACCACTGGAATGTTTTACTGTGTACTCCCCATCTGCTCCTCTGGGCAACACATCCTCTTGGATACCTCACTCTTTGTGGTTAAATTCCCTCTTCACTAATGAAATTAATCTCTCAGGTGTCTCCGGGAGCCTCAGTGCCACTTGACTTGTCTATGGTTTGTGGTCCTAGTCATGTCAAATCCCTTCAAACTCTGTGTCTCTGCAGTGTCTCATTGTACTCCTTCTCTGCCCACTATGGCTTCTTTCCTTGCTTCTTTTTCCTTTCTCATGCCTTTAACCCAAGCTCCAAATACTGTGTGTGTGTTTTAAATTGCCCCTCTTATTTCACTCTTTCCATGTACTCATTTCTTTTTGAGGCTATAAATACTGGAGTGCCATCTGTGATCTTTCTCCTGCGTGCTTCTGATAAATTTCCACTTTCCCTAGATGGCTGTTCCACTACTCCCTATGCATCCAAAGGTACCTCCTGGAATATAGAAAAAAGAGAGAGGCAATAATGGGTCCACTGCGTATGGCTCCCCCAAAAGACATGCCCCCAATGACCTACTGCCTCTAGGTAGGTCCTACATCACAGTTTCCAGGACCTACTAAAAATAGGACCACCAGAGATCATTCCTTTCTCATATGACCCTTTCTAGAGAAACGTTTCATATTTAAGGTATATAATACGTAGCAAGACAATGACAAATGTCAATGGAGACTTCTGGGATAGAGCCTACATATAGTCTGACTAGTGCACATGAGAATTCTGTCAGTATTCATGTTTGTCGAAAATTTTTATATCTGAAGCCAGGAAACAATATGGTATATATCACCAGTCAATTAAAAAAAGATTTATTTATTAAGTACACGGTGTTTTGCTTGCATGTATACCTGCACATAAAAGAGGGTACCTGATCTCATTATAGATGGTTGTGAGTTACCATGTGGTTGCTGGGAATTGAACTCAGGACCTTTGAAAGAGCATGCCATGCTCTTAACCTCTGAGACATCTCTCCAGCCCCTGACCAGTCAGTTCTTATCATAACAGTAATGGCAGCCAGTGACAACATTTTGAAGTTTGGCCATTTAGTCAGCTACACTGATGATGACTTACCACTGTTTCTGCACACAGTGACCTATACTGTCTTCTGCTTTTGTGTCCTTATCTGTCTTCTTCAGCAGACTGAGAGATTCACAAAAGACGTCCCCAACGTTCTCTGAGTTTTTGAGACTGCTGGCCTTAAATAACTTGGAAAGTAGTAGAAAAGAGTGAGAAAGATTCTTTTCCAGTGCAAATATAACTTGAATATAAATGATGTTTTTGTTCCTGGATTTACACCATTTTAATTGCTTTGTTTTATAACCTCAGTATATTTAACATTTAATGACATGTGGGACATAGACTTTCTTCAGATTGAAATCATCAGACTGAATATTACTATCATTAGAGATATTACTTTTAGGACTGATCTAATTCAATAGTATGTGGGATTTAACACTTGAAAAGATTTGGAAATTGGCCTACATATATTTGTGTGGAGGAGTATCTGGATACATTTTTCTAAATGAGGCATTATATGTTACACTGCCTTTATAAGATAGGCATCTTCTATTTTCAAGGTACTGTGAGCTGCTAATGAGTCCAGAGAAAATTGCGATTAGATGTTTAAAACTTCCAGCAAAGAATACACATTGGCTAGTATCATGGCAGAGAAAATCATTTCACAGTAATATATGATATGATATAGAAATTTAGCACAATTCAATTCATAAAGTCATGAATATTTTTATTAAGGAAAAATGTGTATTTAGCATTCAATGACCTGCCCTGCTTCTCATTATGAGATGATCAATCCTCTTGAGAGTTAGCCAATGCTTTGTGACATTGCTCAAAAATTCTTTGCACATTACCATCATAAAATCTCTGAAGTTCATGTTCCCTAGCATAGAAATATCCTGGCCATCTGATAACTACTATGGACATGTGACTGTTGAGCATGTGAAATGTAGCTTGTGCAACTGAGTAATCAAATGAATTAGCTTAAGATTTAAGTTAAATACTCATTATGTGCCTGATATCTACTGAATTGAACAGTGCAGCAATGTAGTTTATTTTCCCTTTGATAGTACTAACTACTTATTTAACTTCAACATAAAATTTAACTCATGGCTTTAAAAATTCCTTTGTATATGAATAAGAAAAAGTAAACTTTGACTGACCATAAAGGTTCTCCCCATTCATAAGACATGTGCAAGGAGAAGTATCTCAATTTCCTAACTTCTAGATTACTTCTAGGGTAATTTGTGCTTCTAAGGTAGTATATGGTATCTCTAGGCAATACATTTGGCTGTACATCACAAATGAGGGGTTTTGGGTGTGCCTTGTATATTAGAGTCATCTATCTCTGGTCTCAGTTCCACTGAGAGTAGCCAGCAGCTCACCTTTGCGTGGTGAGAAAATGGAAAGTATTGTATAAACAGTATCCCTCCCTGACACCTGTCAGAATCTCTTCACATACATAAGCGGAGTGGGTTTCATCTTCTTATGGGAGTTGCAGTTTTGAGTTATGAGGGACGATCGGCATTGTACACCAGGACACAAACACGAAGTCAGGGTCTCTAGCAGTGAAATTTGATCAGGTACTCTGTGTAGCCATCATGAGCACACAGGCAGTCATAAAGCAAGAGCTGCGAAGATAGCTGCAGCTACGGAAAGTTTGTGATGACAAGCACCCTCAGATTAGAAAAGGCAGACAAGAAAAACAGGGAATGGATACAATGGGGCTGGTTTATAGTGACAGCCAATGTGAAGTAATGAGAAAATTAGGACGAGGATGTCTGCCCGGGCATATTTACCTCTGGGAATCAATCATTAAGAAATAGATGACAGTGCAAGAGAAGGTTGTTGCTATAGTGTTTAAAGGACTGAAGAGAGAACTAAGAGCAATGGGAACTTAGTAGAATAAGAGAGAAGCTTTCTTATAGACACCAGGCACTTGATTTCAACTACATTAGCTGTCCCACTGATGTGTTGCTACAATAGGCTGGTTTATGGTTCCCAATAGTCTCTTGTCCAGTTATGTTTTGTAAAGGTGGAGAGATGTCTCAACAGTTAAGACACTTGCTGTTCTTCAAGAGGACTAACGTTCTTTTTCTAGCACCTATGCTGGGCAGATGACTTGCTCTCAGTGCTCTAGCTCTAGGAGACCCCATCCCTTGTTTGGCCTCTGTGGACACACACACACACACACACACACACACACACACACACACACACACGCCATTCACTCTACTGACACTCACATACAAGTAAATAAAAACCATCAAAGCGCATCTCTTCTGTACTAAATTAATAGAATAAAACTTGATTTTGTCTGGAAGATGCATCCTTGGTGGACCTTGAAGAGGAGGAATTGGCTTCTGTTGTGTGGAGAGAGGGAAACAGAAGCTAGGGTCTGGTTGTGCATGAAAAACCCTTTGCTAAATTCTTCTCAGTATCTTTAGTTTATTGTTCTACCTGCGAATCTTTGTACTAGCTTTCTTCAAAATTTATTCATAAAAATTAATAGAACTTTTCCTTTTTTGGTTTCATTTAAATAGACTAACAGAAAGTAATAGAAATGGTACAATTTCTCTCTACTTAATCACCCAAATTCTCCTAATTTTAACATCTTCTGCACCTATATTGTAGTTAGTCATAGATATAAGGAGATTGCATTTGCTCTCGGTTTGTGCAAGCTCCATTTGTATCATTTTCTTAGTCACCATTTCTGTGAATTATTTTTAATTAGAATACTAGAATATTCCCCAAATTGGTTTGTTGGATGGAACATATACTATGTATTTTACTCCTTTGTTGTTTTATTGTTTCTTGTTTTTTTTTTTTTTTTTTTTTTTTTTTTTTTTTTTAGATTAGGTCTCACTATGTAATCTAGACTGGACTCCATCTTGTGATCTTTCTGCCTCAGCCTCCTGGGGGCTGAGATCACAGCCATGTCTGTCCGTTCTCTGCCTCTGTTAGGTACTTTTTGGCAATGAAGTATAGGAGTGATGTTTAATACTTCCAACAGCTTTGTATCTCAGTGGTACATGATGCCACCTCATTACAGCGCCAATTCTAACTCCTTTTTCTGAAGGTGATGTCTGCCAGATTTTAGCAAAGTAGCCGTGTCTCTCATTATCATTATTAAGTGCTTTAATTTGTGACTAGATGCTTTGATGCTATCTGAACATTTGTTCCTCATTTTAGTTTTAGCTCATTAATACACTGATCAATGACTTTAACACATGCATTAAAAATTATCACTGGTTGATGACAGTGTTTTCAGATACTGACTTTGTATTACATGTTCTACATCTTTTAATAAATAATACTTTATAAGGAGATGTCCTTCTTTCCATCTTGTCTTCCCTCCTGTTTTCCATCCTTCTAGTATAGATTGAATAGAGTTATTTACTTTACAGGCTACAGTCTATTACATTTCTTACACATTTTCCACACTTATCACATTTGCGTTGTCCTATACTTAGAATTGACGGAACTCTTTGGCTCAGTTTCCTAAACCCTTTTGAAACACCCTCATTACAATTTGTTTTCTTCCTTACTTTCTAGCACTACAAGATTTTTTTAAAAGTATATTTTCAAATATGCTTTTTAAACAGTAAACATTAAAACATTAAAAATAATAAGCATAGCTTGTGTGTCTATGCCTAACATATGTAGGTAAGGAAGTTATGTTTTCTTCTCACATCTTTAGGCATTATTGACAAAGACTAGATTATTGATACTTACTAATTAATTTGCGTAATTGCAAAAAAAATTCTATTGTATCGGGGAATATATTTAATGGGTTTTTTTTTTTGCTATCTATTTTGTTCATTCTCAACCATTGTAGCTCAAAATTATTTAAAATGAAAGACCAATATAGCAGTACTGAAATAATGTTTGCTAAAAGATGGTGTTCAATATGGCCATACGTTTATATCAAAAGTAGTCTACCAAGACCTTGCTGCTTACCAGCTATACTAATTACATATATATCATGTTTTCAGTGGTTTTCTACATACCATTTTTCAATGAGTTATTGATGAGCTTATAACTCAGGAGTATTAGAGCAAAGCAAACTTGAAAGTCTTGGTGTAAGGTCATCAATAACTGAGAGTCTCTCACAGTGTGCTAATTGAACCTATTGCTTATGCAGCTCTGCTTTCAGCACACATTGCGGTGTCAGGTAAAGACTGGCGAGGATGTGTTTCACTTGGTTTGTTTCCAACTTGAGGTGACTGGCGGTTATACTTTTTAAAATACTAGTGGCAACTTTACATAAATTATTACAATTCTAAATTTTGAAACTTTCTTTTACTTTTTGAAGTGATGTCACTAGATTATTGTCTGAGATGCATGCTAATCTCTGTCTCTGTCTCTGTCTCTCTCTCTCTCTCTCTCTCTCTGTGTGAGAGATAGATAGATAGATAGATAGATAGATAGATAGATAGATAGATAGAGAGTTAAAAATTAGTGCAAGGGTATCAGCTTTTGTCTTAAACACTAAGTACTATGTTAACAACACATATTATTTCTTAGTATGATTACTCTATAGGAGAAGATATTTTAACACCCATATATAGGAAAACCATACTAAGAATCCTGTAAGATTTTTAAAAATTGGATGCTCTTAGCTTTGTGCTAAACTTAGTCAATTGATATTTATTTTTTTCTTGCCACCATGGACCGCTGAACAACAAAAAAATTTTTTTTCCAAAGCTATCACTGCATTATCACATGAAGAATATATAGCAGCAATGAGGATGATGCTATTTAAGGAGTAGCCCCTCACAGAGCAGCCAGATGACTCATTTTCAGGATGAATATCTTCTACTTCTCTTGGGGGATATACCTATTTATTCAAATCCATACAATATACATATGGGGAGAAGGGGAATTAACACATTCCTTTGACTTTAGTGCTAATAAAAATGAAAGAAAGATCTAGAATTCAAAGGTATATGTTCTCTTGACATGTATTTTCAGAGCATAGTGTGATCTTATCACATGTCTCTTCTGTGTGCCTCTGTTTGGTAGATTCAAACAATTGCTGTGCACTATCTAGACCTAACTATTTTTCAACGTCCTGGTGTACTTCCTCTTATTTTCACATAATTTTGCATCTGATTTTGATCTTGTTTTCTAGCCTTTGGATTAATGATTCTTTTGGGTGGTCTTATTTTTTTAAGTTGATTTTTTAAAAAAATTTACTCTGTCTTAGTCACATCTGGCTCGAAGCTTTAATACCCGTGGGTATTTTCTCATCTCCGTTTCATGCTCAACATCAGGTATCATTATGTACTGTCACAACGAAAGAACTTCCAGTTCTTTAAAACTGTGCTTTATGTCTGGTTGTCCCTGCCAGTGGCTACATTTTACTGCTGTCTAACTGGCTGTCTGCTGGCAATGACACCAGTTTTTTTATCCTGGGCCACAGAGAAGCAGTATTTCTTAGTAAAGAACTCTAGGTAGGATACAGTCTTGATTTTAGTTTGAAAAGTTTATAAATCTCTGGAGGAGTTTTGTGGATGCTCTGTGGGCCAAGTTTTTAATTAATGTCTTCTATTGAGTTTATACTAGGTCCAATGACCAGAGACATTCTGTTGGGAAATGTATCTATCTACACACACACACACACACACACACACACACACACACACACACACACACACACACACATCTCCAGCGTTCTTCTGCCCAGTGATTTTAAATTTTAAATGAAGAAATTCCTATGCATTTTAACTGGCTTAAGTTTATAAAGACTATTGTTTAGGATTTTCATCACCTTTGTTCACTGCCCCTTATTCCAAAGAATAATCGTCAAATTGCTACCTGCTATAAAGTGTGATTCATATTAAAGCAAAGACATTGTTTCTTGGGTAGATATAATTTCTTTCAAGAAGTCTGAAACACAGACATCCTCTTTATCTCCAGATTTCATTAACAAGTACACAAGATTTGGCTTAAGTCTTGAAGATTCTTCATTCAGAAAACCACACAACTAACCTGGGTTAGTAACATTGGTACAAATCAACAACTGTATGCCATATTGCTTTTTAAAATAAAGACAGCATAATGCTTTTGTAGATGTAGTTCACAAAGTAATTTGGAAGAAAACAAGCTTGTAAAGTCCATAGTTTATGTAACTGGAAAACACCAGAGTCACGTGAAATACAGGTTCAATGTTCAATCCGTGTTCAAATGATGCAATCAGAACTCAATAGCTCTTGCTTACAAGTTGTGTAGAAAAAGACGAATGTGAGCTGAGCCTGTATTTCCCCCAAACCACATTTCAGTGGTTTGTATTTGATTATATACTTGGCATGAGAATGGAAGGGCCTTGGGAGAAGAGGGGCAAAGCAGACAGTTTGACTCATTTTCTTTACCTTTGAACTAAAAATAAAGCCTTATCTAAGGGAAATATGTTAAACTTTTAAATCACATCAGTTTTTAAAGATTTCAGCTCCTAAATGCAAGTAAGAAGGTGACAAAAGCAGGTTGTATAAGCAATTATACTATACAAATAGAGTTACCAATGCTCTAATGAGAGTGATGGCTTGACTATATGTATGGCATAGCAACTCATTTATGTTGGCAGTTTCCCCCACCTAAAAGCCCTTTATTAAAGTATCTATTAATTTTATGCCTAATTTTATTTTGGAATGTTATGGGTGTTATTTTAGGGAAAACTAAATTTGATAGTCTATGATTTTGCTAGTCTACTTTATTGGAACACCATTGGTATGGAAGAATGTTTGATAGTTGTGTGACTTAGAAAAGTATTGAGGGAAAAGCAACTACAGTTCTCTGTAAGCTAAAAATAAGTAACTTTAGGTGAAAGTCATTAATAATTTTGTTTTGTAAAGTGTACATTGAAAGATGCAGTTTAACAGTTTTTAATATCTTCAAGAACTGTAGTAATCTTTCCAGTTACTTATTTTATTCACTTATTTTATAGTAAATGTTTGTGAAGTTTGAAGTTAGATGCCATTTTCCACACAGTGTACTCTCTAGACTTTTGCAAATTAATTGTGTTTTTCATGCTGTCAAAAGTTGTTTATAAGTGATCTTTGATAATTTTTTAGGCTTTCTCTATATGGTTTAACTTGATGCTCATGAAGAGCTAGAATAAAATCAACAGACTTGAGTGTCCCATTTAGAATTTCCAGACCATTTGGGGAAAAAATCTACACAACCTGAACGCCAGAGAAAATTGCAGAGGCCATGAGACTATGGGAAGCTTAAGCATGAGATAGAATAAAGCTGTAGGAACATGAGCAATCAGCCCTTGACTTCCATTTCACTTCAGCTCAGAATATGCCTTCAATCTCTAACACGAGGGGCTAATAATTAAATCATGTTCTTCCACTTCAAGCTGACTTTTGGGATCTTTATTCAATTTTGAAATTTCCATAATGAGCATGGCGTGTCAGTCAGAAGTTGACTTCACCCCTAAAACTTTCATGTCTATATCATTTTTAGTCTTCAGGCTTCCAAGTGCTTCCTGTGGTTACCTTTTCTGGTCACACTTTTCATTAATCACCTCAGAAAAGCCCACGCAGAGCCACAAAATCGAAAAAGCAGACCTATTTGTGTGTGTGTGTGTGTGTGTGTGTGTGTGTGTGTGTGTGTGTGTGTGTGTTTGTGTGTGTGTGTGTATGGGGGGTGGTTCTGGGACCGCTGATGGCATCAGCACTCATTGCTTATTGACATCAGTTCACAAAATATGATGGTTTCCCCAAATGGACCACTGCTGACCTAACTGGGTCCTCAAATAACATCTAATTTTTAGATGGCATAATAAAAAGATGTATTTCCTGTGCATAATTTCACTTACACATTGGCCTCACCTTTAAAATATAATTAAATAAACTTAAGAAAAGAAATAAAATAAAAACATATCCATAACTTTCCCCTACCTAATTTCTCATCTTAGTTAAAATCTTCACACACGTCATAATGCTTTTTAGCTGCTGGATACCTTTTTGATGGATGTGTAACAGAACTTGAGATTTCTTAATAAACCAAAATAGTCAGCAAGCATTTTAATTTCTGGCCCATAAGCTGATATTTTTCAGGTGGTTTTCATGCCAATTATCTATAACAGTGATTGGATAAGCAATCTGAAGAACACAGAAACCTGATTGAAATAAGCTGGGCAGTCATTGTTAGGATGAAGAGGACTTGAAGTAAATTCTACACCTGTGAAGCTATGGCAGAGGATAGGAACCTGTGATATGGCTACTACCTCGTCATCGACCAGTCAACAAATACAATTTCTAGGATAACTATAGTCACAGTTGAGGTCAAGGTTTCCAAACCTAGGCTGAATTTCTGATCAGATGTTAATTAGATGCCAATATTTGTACCAAAACATTGAGAATGAGCCTCCTGAAAAGCCCCCCACAGTCTGTGCTGCCTCCAGAGTCTATGTTGGTATCTGTGATTCATGCTATAGTTGGGGAATATACTGGCTTCCATGGTCCTTGCTGTTGCCCCAGGCCATGTTCATGCCTGAGGAGATGTGGATGTCTGTGCTCCCACCAAAGGCCAAGTTGGTGTCCTTGGTCCTGATGTCCATGGTCTGTGCTCCTGCTGGAGGCCATGTTGACATGGGTGGTCCATGTTGCTGCCAGAGACCATATTGATACCTGTGACCTGTGCTGCTGCTGTGAATCATGATGATATTTATGATATGTGCTGCGTTCAAGTGCCTTGTAGATGTCTATGGTCTGTACTCCCTATGGAGGCCATGTTGATTTTCATGGCCTGTGTTATCAGTGAAAGTCATAGGGATGTCTTCTGTCTGTGCAGCCACCTGAATACATGTTGATGTCCTCACCTGAGGCCATGTTGATGTCTGTGGTCATGTTGGTCTCCATGATATGGCTTCTGCTGGAGGGAGGACAGGGTGGGGATGCTGTGTGGATGTCTGTGCTTAGTTTTGCCACCTTAGACCAAGTGAATGTTCTCATGGATGGTCTGAGCTGAAGCTTGGATCCATGTTGATGTATGTGGTCTGTGCTACCACACGAGGCCACATTGATGTCTGTGGCCGGTGCTGCCACTGAGAGCCATGCTGGTGTGTGTGGCCCTGCCACTTCTGAGGGCTATGTTGATGTTTGTGGTCCATATTATCACTATAGGCTATGGGAATGTCTGTGGTCTGTGCTGCCACCTGAATCCATGTTGATGTTCAACGTTTGTGGTCTGTTCTGTGACCAGAAACTGTGTGATGGTCCCTGGTCTGTGCTCCCAATAGAAGCCATGTTGATGACCTTGGTCCTTATTACCACTGAAGGCCCTGTTGATGTCTGCGGCCATTGTAACCCCTGAAGGCTGTGATGATATGCATGGCTAGTGCTGTTGCTTGAGGCCAAGTTGATGTGTTTGACTATGCTGCCACCAAGGACCATGTTGATTGTTTTAGTCCTGCTGTAGCCAGGAGCCATATGGATGTTCATAGTCCATGTTACCAACAGAAGCTGTTGTTGTTTAGCATCTGGTGGGGCAGCCTGCATCCCAGCACTTGTGGGTCTTTCCAAGTTCCATGTCCCATGGTCTCATTGAGGTGTGCTATGTGCTTCTGGATGAGAATAGACCTTGAGGTCAAAGGTCTCAAGGTCCTGTTTCTTGCTCAGGAGCAGCATAGAGCACTCAGGGTGAGGCCCATAGTCACCAGGGGAGATGGAAAATGAGTTTTTCCATGGAGTGTTACAGTTTAGCTCTTTTAGAATGAGATGACTGGTATCAGATGGCAGTGGAGACTTGGGAGCCCCAAAAGCTCATGATGTTACCAAAAGTGTTACAGCTCCTTGTTTGAGCTGCTGGGCTAAGCACAACAGAGGAAGCAAACAGTTGTTTGAAACCCGCTGACAGGCAGGTCTGGTGAGACCCAGGCCCAGGGGTGCTTCACCAGGCATGGGGGTCGGAGGTCAGCATCAAGCCAGTGGTGGCAATGGAGCAGGCTACAGCAGCTGCAAAGACAGTTTCCCCATTGCTGCCTGACCACCAGGTATCCAGGGGTGCCCCCTCACCCCAAACTAATGGAGTCTCCGATGGTCATGATGGAGGAATGGTGAGCAAGAGAGCCCGTGAACACACCAACCAGCCTTCATTTATAAACCTTGGGAAGTGAGGAGGGGTTTGAGAGTGAGTGTGTCTGGTTAGCTAAGGCTAAGGGTGTCATGATACTTACTCTACATATGGTACTACAATACCTCATTTACATGTAACACATGTAACACAGGGGTCCTATCACAAGAAGGAGAAAACAGTACTTAATTATCCTATGGGTGAGGGAATGTCTTCTAGGTATGATTAAAGGTCATTTGTTGGGGGCTAGGATCTCCTCAGCATAGGGTGGGGTACTTCCAGGAATTCCTAGTGCTTGAACAAGTTCCTTATCAGGAAAAGGTTAGGCTTTTCTTGACCCTTTTCCTTGAGAGCTATGTGACATCCTTACAAAATCTGGGGTTACCATATCAGGTGGAGTGAGAACAACACTGAGGAAAAGGATTCCACCCAGAACAGCTATCTGGAGAAGTCAGAATTCAATCTAATCCAGCATAGTCCCAAAGGCTGTGTCGATGCTTATGGCTCTGTGATGCTGTCAGAAGTCATGTTGATGTCCATAGCTCATGCTGCCACTGGAGGTCATGTTGATGTGTGTGATCTGGGCTGCTGTCGGAGGCCATGTTGACTGATGTCTGTGGTAGGTGCTGATGCTGCTAAGGTCCTTGTTAGAGTCTGTAGCCTAGCCCATGTTCCTACCAAAATCCATGGGGATGGCTATGGTCTGTGCTGCTACCTGAAGACATATTCATGGCCCATTCTGTAGCCAGAAACGATGCAGAAGTACATGTTCTGTGCTGCCACTGGCTATAAAGGGCAAAAAAACTTCTTTTGTAGTAATATCAATGACTGAAGACCCACAGTTGACAATGAGTGGCATAAAACACTTCCGTGACAATCTCTCCCTTCCTTCCTCCCCCAAAAGAAACAATTTAGACAGAAATCCATTGAAAAGAACTCTTAAATATTGTGACAGGGATGGCTTGGGTGTGTCTCTTCAGAGTTGATGGCTTCTGGTGTGGTTGGGGAAGGGGAAGGACTCAGTTTTCTATAAGAGGCTGGCCACTGGGAGTTAGACCATGCTCCAGTGAGTATATAGGCAGCACAAATTGGACTTGTTTTCTTCTTCTTCTTCTTCTTCTTCTTCTTCTTCTTCTTCTTCTTCTTCTTCTTCTTCTTCTTCTTCTTCTTCTTCTTCTTCTTCTTCTTCTTCTTCTTCTTCTTCTTCTTCTTCTTCTTCTTCTGTTTTAGGGGAAGTCACAAGGGTAGGAGGTGGACCTGGTAGGACTGGTAAGTGAATATAATTGGGGTGCATTATATTAAATTTCCAAATAATGAATAAAAATATTATGTTAGAAATGTGAGGTCTGTATGTGGGGGTGGGTGGGGTGGATGGCTGTGGGTGGGTGTTCCTAGGGAGACCAGAAGGAGGTGTCAGATCTGGAGCTGCAGTTACAGGTAGTTGTGAGTCACCAGGTGTTGGTCATGGGAACTTGGGTCCTCTGGAAGAGCTGCAAGTGCTCTTAACTGCTATGCTATCTCTCTAGTCCTTTGTTTCCAGGATTTTATTAAAACTTAGGAAACATGAAATTTAAATCGTGTTGAGGAAATTTAAATCGTATTGGCCCATTCTTTCATGTTCAAGGAGGGGGGAAAAAAAGGTAAGGCTTACAATAAAAATGGATTTGTTCCACATGAGTAGAGCAAGATAATAGGAGATTCTGCTTTGAAATCTACTTCCTTCAACTCCCAAGTCAGCCTTCCAATAATCACCAGATTTTATCACACCTTACAACTTGTTTCTCAGGCTGATTCCATTTAGGGTACATACTGTGATTTTCCTTTCTACTCTAGGTGCTTCTGTGTTTCCAGGAATCCTCTAGTGCTTGCTCAAAATGCAATAAAAGGCTTCCTTTTGCTTTTATCCAATACATCCTAGATTAAAATAAATTGTTCGATCAGCAGAGTCAAAGCCCTGACAGTCACGACCTCCTGCCTTCAAAAGTCAGGGACGAGAAGCAGAACATGGCTATTATGTTTGTCAGTGTGGTGGCAGCTAATAACACACCTCTGGGTTTTAGAATCATTGCAGCCATGTGCACTGAAGCTTCCCCCAGCAATCAGCTCGTAAGAATCTAGCATTGGCACAATGAGTTTTTTTTTTTATCAAGGTCAGTGCAAATTCTGTCTTTCACTTCATAGTTGTTTGTCATGGTGGATGCATATGTACTGACAACAGTGAACAGGTTTGGTTTAGGTGCAGCGGGCACTGTCAAGGGTGTTGTAAAGAAAGCCAAATGTATAGTATTGGTATACCTAAAAGTGACATCCCGCAAACACGTTCATAACTCAGTTTTTTAAAAAGTATGTACACTTCTTTGTAGCCTGCTATCCTTCCTCTGAGTGCCACCAGGTCTCCCCTTCCAGGGGATGTGGTCAAATATGAGGCACCAGAGTACATGTGGAAGTCACACCCCACGCTCCACTCAACTGTGGAGAATGTCCTGTCCATTGGCTAGATCCGGGTAGGGGTTTGAAGTTTATGGCCTATATTGTCCTTGGCTAGTGCCATAGTTTGAGCGGGACCCCTGGGCCCAAATCTGCCTATCATAATGTTTTTCTTGTAGGAAGAGACTTGATACCCTATGAGCATATAAAGGGGGAAGAAGTCCCCCTCAGTCACAGTCATAGGGGAGGGAAGTAAGGGGAAAATGGGAGGATACAAGGGATGGGAGGATACAAGGGATGGGATAACCATTGAGATGTAATAAGAATAAATTAATAAAATAAAATTTAAAAAATAAGAAAATAAAATTAAAAAAAAAAATAAAAGTATGTACACATACGTTTGTGTGTGAGTAAGTACCCATGATTGTGAGTACCAGCAGATGCCAAGGGCATGAGCTATTCTGGAGCTGGAGGTACAGACAGTCATGAGCAAACTGATATAGATGTTGGGATCTAAACTTGGATCTTCGGCAAGAGCAGTGTGGGTGATTAATGGTTGAGCCATATCTCAGCCCACTCAGTTTTGTTTTCATGGACCATATACTGGTGTTTTTTATAAGCACTTTTTAATACAATCAGAAAAATGTTTCTCTTTTCATTTGTGCTAATTAAATAATTAATTCATTCACTTTACATTTGAATCATAGCCCCCCTTTCTCCTCCCCTTCTGGTCTTTCCTTCTTCCCTTTCTTCCCCTCCCCTAGTCTTCAGACAAAGGGGAGCCTCCCCAATCTATGCCAGCACATATAGTCTCACCAAGACTAAGCACATCTTCTTCCTCTGTGGCCTGGCAAGGCAGCTCTGCCTAGGGTAAGTGATCAAAAGTTGGCAACACAGTCCATGTTAGAAAGAGCCCCTGCTCTCTTCCTAAGGGACCTATTGAAACCTGAGCTGCCCATCAGCTACATCTGTGTAGAGGGTCTAAGTCCAGTCCATGCATCATCCTTGTTTGTTGCTTCAGTCTCTGCAAGCCATTTTGGGCCCTGGTGAGTTGGCTCTGTTGATCTTCTTGTAGAGTTCTCTTCAGGTTCTTCTATCCTTCTCTCTTAAAAAAAAAAAAAAAAGATTTATTTATTTATTCCATATACCATGTTCTGCCTGCATGTGCGCCTGCATGCCAGAAGGATGCACCAGATCTCATTATAGATGGCTGTGAGTCACCATGTGGTTGCTGGGAATTGAACTCATGACCTCTGGAACAGCAGACCGTGCTCTTAACCTCTGAGCCATCTCTTCAGCTCCATGATTTCTTCTTTCTTTCTTTCTTTCTTTCTTTCTTTTGTATTTTTTCTTTCAATGCCTCCCATATCTATCCATTACCGTTCAAGCCTCATCATAGTTTCCCCAGTATCAATGTTTTCTGTGCATCTATCACAAATTAAACACTATGCTAACAAAAAGACTATGTAGATGATTGGAGCTCAGTATCAGAGGAAAGGCCTTGAAAGATAAATGCTGTTTACTGATTAATTAAAAATCTGTCAAGTAATATGTGCTAAACACTTCCAGTTTTATGAAGTTTGAAGATGGATAGAATACCGATCCTAGCATATCATCAAGAGAGACATACACAGAAATTAATATAATGTGGCAGATTTGTATATAAATATAGGCATAAGGAAGCAGTATTGTGGGAACTCAGAGGAGGAAAATTCAGGGTTGGAGGGACTTCCTGAAGGAGGTGGTGCCTGGGAGGGAGAACACGGTAATGGAGAAGCCAAGGTGAGACCCAATATGGTACACTTGGGGATCTAATAGCCACTGTGGTAGAGGTTACATAATAATAGTGTAAGTCAATACACAAAGCAGAGAGACTATTTCAAAAGCTAAGCAAGGTTAGATTTTCAAGGACTTTAAATGTCAGGCCAGATTGCCATTAATCATTTGGTACAAAAAGACTAACAAAATCTTTTGGATCAAGTGAATATTATAACTATGCTTGTGTTTTGATATGCCATCTGCAAGTAAATTGGCATCTGAATTTATAGGCTACAAAGCAAAGAGCTGTATCATAAGGCTGATATAGTGCAGCAGTTCTGGGCAGATCCAGAGTGCCAGGAGTCATGAATAAAAGGTTAAGAAATTGTGATGACATGGCAAGGGTTTGTAATGAATTGCAGTGGAAAAGAAAAATAAGAAAAGGAAAGTAGTTTTGTGTTTAAGGAAAGAAAATTTTATAGAATAACGGATTTATGGAAAAAGGTGATGAGTTCAATTTTAAATACTGTAATTTCCAGGAAGGCCAGAGGAAATCCATTTTGTTAATAACACAAGCTTAATGAGCAGCACAATTCATGGTGTATTGTAGCCACATACAAATATGCTATATTGTATACATTTAATATTGTATAAATGTATATATTTTACAAACATATTAATGCATATGATAAATGAAATATACTATTCTGCAGTATCCATTTGAGATATTTATGCATATGTATGTGTATGTATGTATATAAAGGTTAAGCTTAGAAAGAAGCAATCAATTTGCTTTGTGAATGAAAAGTTCAGAGGAAAGTTGGACTAGCTTATGCCTGGGTTGTATTAGCACATGTTTGGTAAATGAAAGCACTAGAAGGGATTAATCATATCAGGAGCATGAGCTAGATTAATTTCAGTGGGCCAGAGTTAAACATCTTTTGGATATTACAACATTTAAGCTTATGGAAAGGGGTGCAAGGGAAGGGAAGGAGGTGAGAGAGAGGGAGAAAAGTGGGGGAGACATCGGGGACAGGGAGAGAATCAGTTAATCAGGAGAAAGGTGAGTTGTCTGTTCTTACAGATATGAAACGGTAAGTATGAAGCAGCCTGTAATAATAATAATACACAAAAGAAAAAGAACATAGACCTTGAATAAAATGTGACTTGAGTTTACCAATTGGAACAAAATCAATAAAATGGAACCGAACAGAAATACAGGCTCAAGAGTTAGTGCTGGACAGTAAGCAGGAGGTCATAAAGTATTGTCCTCAAGAAAGTTTGCGTTACTCTTTTACAAAGAAGTACAAAGTAAACTAAGTGTCAGGTTGGCATTAGGATGTACATGTGATGAAAATGTTGCATTTACAAGTAAACGTATAAGGAGCGAAGCTGGGAAGGACAGAATAAAAGCACAAGTGAACCACAAGCAGAAAACTGAAGCGATAGCACATCTGTGCTAGAATGTTGGAGAGAAATGTTTTGAGAAGCGATAACAATTGAATGCACCAGTATATGGAGGGCAGCATGGAGGAAATGGGTGGAAATAGGTGGCCAGTTTGCCTCTCGGAATAAGACACTGGATGAAAAACTTAGATAGAAATATGAATATTTGTTATTAGATGTTTTCTGAAAGAGTGAAATTGAGGTTGAATGCAGAACCACTAGGTAGCTCTGCAATACACCTGTGACTGAGTGAATGGAAGACATTTGCAGTGATAGCCTCGATGTATTTTCCTCCTAATAACTTAGCTACTCCAGACTCCAGAGCTCTGAAACTGAACAGTAATTTTAATAAATGTGACATGTAATGACTTAACTTGGGTGAGTACCTTTCAACATAAAAAGAAAAGAATTTAGGATGTGATGAGAGAGTAGTTTAATATTCATGGGGGTTTAGGTTAAGACAGAAAGAGCAGATGCTTTGAAATCTGAGATCAAAAGATTATAAATTGTAATGTTAAAAAATGAGGTATGCCATGATTAGGAAATAAGAGCTGAGGGGAACAGTAAGGTTTAGTCAGCATGTGACTGAGCTAAAGGATTTGTGACCACACTATGACATGTGGAAAAATGCAGCAAGTTGTGACCACAGGTTCAGCAATCCATGAATTTACAGATGTGGATACCACTGACCATGTGGAATTTGAAGGCATCTAAATGGTAACTGGACTTAAAATGAGAAGGCAGCTGTTGTGGAGGGATTAAGTACTTTGCATAATGTGATGATGTGGATAGGTTCTTAAGGGGTGACCACAATAAGTATGAATGGAATTGGAAAGTAACTTTTATATATATGTGTGGAAGGAGGCCTGGAGAACTGAAGAAATATTCACATACCTTGCTTCAAGGTATAATGCAAAGTGCACAGGGTAATAAGTAGGCACTTTGAGGACTGATTGTAGTAGCTCTGTGATGAGAAGGGGGGTGTGTATGTGATAAAAATTAACATTTGTACCATTTGCAAATAGATTATTGAAATGTAGGTTATTTATTTTTATCTCTTTATTTTGTGGGTTTTTTTTTTTATATACTATTCTCTGGGCTGTAGTAAAAATATTTGAAGACAACAGCAACAGTAGATAAAAGGAAGTGCAAAAATAATGATGGAACTAGAGTATCATGAGAGAATAGGTGAGGAAGGAAGCAGTGAGGCTAGTATACAACGGAGACACTACTTGGGTTATTACTTAAAGGAGTAATGGCGACTGCTCAATGGTCTATAGACCTCCAACAGAGGAGAGGACTGAAGAAAGAATGGCAAGATGGGCATCACACTCTGTGAGAGCTTATTGTATAGGACCAGGATGTGTGCACGCGTGTAGTCAGCTGTGCATGGGTGTGTACTTGCTGGTATCAAAGCGTTTTGTAGTGACATTAAAATGTTATAACAGGTGCCTGGTTGGTATATTTGGGATACCATTTTCAAAACAAATAATCTACGTGCAAAAGCCTTATGTTTAGATGTATGCTGATAAAGAAAACATGGCAAAAGTTTGGGGTGAGAAATAAACAGGATAGAGGATGGTGAGGAAGACTGTTCAAAAACTGATACACCAGGACACACAGAGAGAGCTGGCCTTGGAAGGAAATACAAAGCAGAAGATATTTAGCTGAATGATGCATAAGATTGTCACAGAGGCTGAAATCATTCCAGTATTTCATACTCCAGTCTATGGGCTGGAGATATGGCCCAGCAGTTAAGAGCACTGACTGCTCTTCCAAAGGACTTGGGTTCAATTCCCCGCACCCACATGGCAGTTCATAATTGTCTGTAATCCTAGTTCTAGATGATCTGGCACCTTCACATGGACACACATGCAGACAGAACACCAAAGTGGATAAAATAAAATTAAAAAAATAACAAGGAACACCAGTCTAGTAGTTATTACATTAAACAAAATTAAGGTTTATCGGTCTATAATATATTACAATAGAATTATCTATTAAGGACTTGTGGGGGAGCCCAAAGCTAGGGAAAGAGATGAATTTTGGGGGATTCTATGCTTTAAATTTAACTGAGTTCAAATTAGATTGCAAATATAATAGATAAAGAACATATTGTCCTTACGGGAATATGAATTAAAAGTAAAATGAGATCATGTACAGGGCCTGGAGTCACCTCAGCACTCAGAAATGGCTGAACAAGATCAGATAAAATGGGAAGAAGAAGACTGGCCTGAGAGATGAGTGAAAAGTAAGAACATGTTTTCATAAATACAGATTGACAGAGTAGCAGAAACTGGGAGGAGTCTAAACGTTTACCTTAACTTATGCGGAACCAAGGCAAACTTCCCCTATCACCTGTATGCCGACAGAAGAACCCTGCTATCCAAGTCACATCATCTAGACAGCAGCAGCTGGTACATCTCTGCTCATGTTGGTCTCTTATCGTCAGCTCCAATAGAAGATGGAGGTGGGTCTAGGAGCATGCCTGCACATACAGTGATCAGCTCCACAGGCGTCAGATGTGGGCGGCTTCACATGACAGCAGCCTGCAAACAAGCATGACATTCACCTCAGGGGAAAAGACTGCATCGTGATACTGAAGTGATAACAAAAATTGAAAGGAGAGATGGCTAGAGTTAAAACTAGTCAAGGCCTTGCATTCTTGGCCAACCAAACAACACAAATATAAAACCCATGGAAGATGAGCTCACGACACAAAATTGTGAGTATGCTAGGAGGTAGCCAGGCTCTGAGGCTGAAGCACATGCACTTCAAAATAAATGGGAACTCTTATGTGGTACTATTAAAATAAGTAATCTACAAAATGAGCTATGTTGGCTTTTTTGAAAGGAGTTTTAATAAATCCTAATGGTGTAAGAAGGTTCTAGAAAACTTTAAACATGTTGTTCAATTTGCAAGTATGCCAGAAGAGATAGGAATAATTCTGACCACACTGACTTATTTTCTTTTTGGTTCTGTCCCTATAACTGCATCTGTGCTCATCTTAAAGTTCTCAAATTCTATCCACCCTGTTGCTCCATGCTATGGCTAGTAGAAGAGAGCCAGCATTGGGATGAAAAAGACCGGTTTATCTACAACTTAAGCTCAGAGGATGTTTTAACAAATTGTGAGAAAATAAAAACTCTCATAAAAACTTAAATGTGTGAAAGTAACAGTGACATCAGTTCAGTAACACACAACTCTGGTTATAGACAGTAAGCTCGAACAAATGCATCGCATATCCCAGTGTTGTGTAGAATGTTGCTGGCGTTAAAAGGACTAAAGGTTGAATTTCTGATGCTGTCTCTGTCATTCAACTCTAATAAAAATAATGCAATCATAGATATTCGCATCTATGTATATTATACTCCAATTTTATCATTCATTTGGCAAAACATCTTATACTTCACATTTGCATCCGTGGCAAGCTTTTCATAGCTTGTCTGATGTACTCACACATGAACAGTCTCCCTCATGTTACTTACTATCCTGCTTATTTTTCACCTCCAGCTGTTGCCACACTTTCTTAAATGCGCATGAAGTACAAGGTGCCACTCCATTTATCTATCGCTAATATAACACAATAAATAACGTTTGAACTCCATTTATAAATGTGAAGGTAAATCTTTGAGGTAGAAAATGCAAGTTCAAAAGGTATGTAAATATGGGGCTGGGACGTAGCACAGGTCAAAGTGTTTGCTTAGCCAGCTTGAGGTGCTGGGCTCAGTTGCCAGCAAAACATCAGCTGGACTTGGGCATAAACTCTTGTAATCCCAGGACTCAGGAGGTAAAAGCAGGAGGATCAGAACATCAATGTAATCCTTGACTCTATAGTTTGATATTAGCCTTGTCTACATGAAACCCTGTGGTATATATATATATATATATATATATATATATATATATATATATATATATATATATGCATACATTTTTAGAACAAAATATATTTTATGCCAGAACAAAATATATTTTATAAAGTATAATGATTGACATTTACCTTTAACTCAAAAATACATAGAACATTAGAACTTGATTGATAAATTGTCTCTGATACCTGAAATCAAGAATATCACATTTATAAATGGAGTTTAAACATTATTTATTATATTATATTAGTAATAGATAAATGGAATGCTACCTTATATTTCATCTGCATTTTTAGAAGGAAAATATGAGCTAGTTGGTGATGGCATAAGCCTTTAATCTCCGCACCTGGGAAGCAGAGGCAAATGAACTTCTGTGAGTTTGAAGCCAACGTGGTCTATAAAGAGCTCCAGAACAGGCAGTGCTGTTACATAGAGAAATCTTGTCTTGAAAAAAACAAAACTAAACTGAAGAAGAAGAAGAGGAAGAAGAAGAAGAAGAAGAAGAAGAAGAAGAAGAAGAAGAAGAAGAAGAAGAAGAAGAAGAAGAAGAAGAAGAAAAGAAAAGGGAAGGAATGTGACAAGAGCTTGGGGTGAAAAATAACATGAGAGAGACTGTTCAGGTAGCCATGGATGGAAATATGGAGTTAAGATACTTTAGAAATGAGTGATATAATTGGAGTTTCATTTACATAAACAAGAGAACAAAGAATATCTACTATTGTTAATATGATTGAATCACACACATATTCATCTTTATCATAGTTTTGGTTGATATTGGTTCACTGGCATCTTTTTATCTTTTCTAGCCAGCCTTTGGATCGAGTTCATCCCTAGATCTTGCCTGTTTCCTATAAGAGCTTATCTATTCCATAACCCCTTTTCCTTAAGGCACCCTCAAATTTTTGCTTTTACTTGTACTTGCCCACTCCTCTGCTTCTCAGAATGTTCTCTCCTGCCTAGAGTCTTTGTACTAGATGTTTCCTGTGTTTACTAAGCATCACCTTCTTCAAAACCCCAGGTGCTTGTTCTCCTTGCTGTTCAATCTTTATTTCCCATATTGCTTCATTAGAAAGCAGGCAGGGCCAGGAGGATTGTGAGTTCAGGACCACCCTCGGCTGCTAGCTTGAAATACATGAGACCACCTCTCACAAACAAAACCATAATACAAACAAGAATAAACAAAATGAAACCACCAGTATATAGCTGACAACAGTGGTTGTTTCACAGCCCGTTGATTGTACAAATAATGAATTGGTCATGCATTCTGTCTTGGAGTTATGTTGGGACTTGGACAGACCCTGGTAAACAAAAGGACAATGCAGATGTAAGGTATGGGTGACCCAATTTCAGTAAAGGAATGACTGACAGGTTTTGAACATGAGAGTGGTATGATTAAGTTATCTTGGGGCTTGATCTTTACCTTCATATAGGGTGAAATAACAGATTCTATTTTAGCATAAAGTATATTCATGCCAGGCATGTAATGATTTAGTAAAAGACAGCATTGAATATTAGTGTATAATTTTCACAAAGCCTTTTATGCTTGGTTTCAGGTATTAATACAGAGAAATTTTTATCAAGTTCTAATGTTCTATGTATTATTGAGTTAAAGATAAATAATCAATCATCATATTTTATAGAATATATTTTATTCTGGCAGCATAATCTAAAATTTATACTAGCATTAATATTGTATATTATGATGCTATTGCTACTTTTCTGTTGGTTTGCAGCAGAGTGACATTATGTAGCTCAGGGTGGATTCACCATATAACCTCTACCGCTGGAGTCCTGGAATTTGAGAGACATTTATCACACCCAGAGAACTGCTACTTCTCAAGTATGTAATATTAGAAAATTTATGATTAGGAAAGTAAGATTTAGAAGATTTGATTGAACATAGTATAACCACAAAATACTTACTAACAACATTATAGAGCATGAGCTACCAGCCAGTATTTATCAGGATGTCTACATATTTCTAAAACTTGTGTGGCATTGAGAGAGGCAACTTGATGTTTTCAGAAAAACCAATGGACATGAAAGGGTCATTACTGACATGACACATAACTACTTTGGGCCTCAAAAGGAGTGACAGCAGCTGAGGAGAACTTCTAGTGTCAGAAGTTCAAGACGGATTTGACAAAGTAGAATGCTCTGGAGAAATACAATTTTTAAAGTATTAACCTTGTAGTAGGAAGAAAATATTTGAGGGACAAGTAATAAAAATGAGTATTTGGCACTTGTATAAGTGAGGTTATATCTACAAAGAAAAGAGGAGACATTAAAAACAAGAATGGAATTCTCCATATAGTTATTGTTGCTTGAATTTTCTCAACCCCATAATATTTATACCTGAAATAAAACATATGCCATAGTAGCTAGAGAAAAAGATTTTATAGTGTGCTTGGACATGTTCAACAAATGCCACCCTTCATGGTGAACTTCATAGAAAATGCTTCCTCACCATGCCCAGATGCCTCTATGCCAACTCTGTGTGGAATGTGCTAGACTAGGCAGATCAAATTTCCTACTGGAGATTTGCAGGAGTAGAAACTTGAGGTAGAAACCCCAATCAGACAGGGGGATAAAGAAGTTGAATTGTGCCTATGTACGTAACAAATAGCATTATGTCAAAAGGCAGAGTCTGTCAGACATGAAGACTTCAAATTAAAGTGAGGAAAGTACTTCATCTTCAGAAGTGTTGACATCTTTAAATCCATTTTCTTAATGTAAAATAGTATGTGGCTCCGCTGATGAAAGGTTTGAAAGATGAAGGACGTTGCGTGATGTCAGGTATGATTCTCTCTACAAGGTAGCGGAGCTCTATTTAGACAAATAGATGGATAGTAAGTGGAGGAATAAGGATTAGAGCTGTATAAGCAATTCAGAGAGAGAAGGTTGAAGCAAGGTTTTCATTGCAGCGACTGTAGTGCTTGTGAGTCCCTGTAATACTTGAGAGTCAAACATGGCTTGCATTATAGCATTTTTACTATACAGGAAGTGAAGAGAGGGGTTCAGGCAGTCATGTGATTTAACCCAAAGCATAGGTTTGCCTGGGTTACCTGTTTTCAGCTGCCTGGCTTCAGGCTTCTGTGGTTTTTACTGGCCCCAGCCATTCTCTGCAGCTTTTCACATTTTTTTCAGACACTTTGGCAATGCCAGGACTTTTTGGTTTGCATCTTGGCATTATGTCACTGAACTGTGCTCTGGGCAACCTGAAAATTCAAGATTTTTTTGCAGAACAGGTGGAGCAAGTTGCATGTCAGTTGCACTGGGTAGTGCGTGCGTACATGCGTGTGTGCATGTGTGTGCGTGTGTGCATGCTGCATGTGTGTGTGTGTGTTAGTAAAAGGATTAGGGGAGGGTAGGGCAAATTGCTTAGCTGGTTCTTCTAATTATTGACGAGAAGGCAGAATAATCCAGAAAGGGACTGTCTACCTCCCACAGCAATGTATTTGCTGATTAACTCAAGAAGGCTGATAGCGGAGTGTGCTGAAATTCAATGGAGTGCACCAGAAAACTCTGCCAACAGATTATCTTATTAGCAGAGCAGAAGCCTGGGAGAAAGACTGATGTGCACAATAACTACGTATTCACGACACAGCCTCCAGCACTGTAACCTTAATGAAAATATGAAAATAAAACTCATGTGTATCCATGACTAAAGATTTCGTGCTGATGTTAAGGCAGGTACTTTAAGAAGGGGCGAGGAGGAAATAAAACAGTGAAACGTAAGGTAGGGAAAAGTCGAAACTGACAGCATGCATTTCAAAGCAACACATTTCTTGACCTATATTTGGAAACAAATTAAGAACTGTAAAGATCACAGTAGATTCCTGGATATTGCTGTGTAGTAGGTCACCGGGGCCTTAACAAAAGCTGTGAGGAAATGTTTTTGATAGACTGGCAAAAGCAACAGCGAGGCACGCACTCGGATCTTGGCAGGGTTTTAATTGCTTTGCTCTTGATTGGCATGCAACCGGGTTCAAACGAAAGAAGAGAACATATTCCGGAGCTATTTCAAGGATTGCTTTCTGATACACTTCATTGAACAGCTTAGGTGGTTAGAGGCTATTTTGGACGATAGCCTAGAAAAGGCCCCAAGTAAGATAAATAAGCCTGAAATAGAAGAGAGTTGCTATCTTACACCATCATCACAATAACCCTCATTTAAAAACACTCCTGAGATACCAAGCAAGAGAGGAATACATTCCAGGAGAAAAAGAATACAAAATCTTAATTGGCAAAACCTTGGAAATGCTTGGGTAGATTTTGACTGTACTCTTGACACGAATGAACAGTAACAGGAGAAGCATAGTCTCCTTTGTTCTGCAGTGCGAGACGTGTGTGCTCGTATGGGGGTGGGGCTCATGTAAACATCCACGCAGAAAAGTCAAGAGACAAACTGAACAAAGGGTTTCTGTGGGTTGCTTTGTTTCTGGACTCCCTTCCTAAGACATAAACTAAGATGTGACATGTGAGGACGGCAGTGGTAACTAGACCGTTGTGAGTTCTTGACAAGATGCCTGGTGTCCTGTCGTTTTCCCTGAGGATTCATGGCCCTATCATTCGTGTCTCGACAAAGGAGTATTTAAAGCCCTGGATAGATCATTCATAAAAAATTCTGTGTTTTTCTTTATGATTGTATCAGAAGCTAAGAGTTCACTGAGAAAGCAGATCAATAAAAAGTCCACCCCAAGTACCCTGAAGGACTTTGTAAAGCCTGTGCTCATGGGCACTGTAGTTCTGTACGTAGTTTGCTGTGAAATTTGCTCCTTTCAAAATTCATATCCGCCTATGGAATTACACTTCTTTTCTGAAGTGCAGAATTATGAATTCGTTCTCTTGCTTCATGTGTATGCACGCTCCAGTATGTAGGTACATATATGTGTATGGGTTTACTTACGCACACACATGTATGTGTACAGGTGTGTGTACACGCACATGGGTGTGTATGTGTGAGGAGAGGGCCACAGCACAACCTCAGGTATTATTCTCCACTAACATAACCTCATTGTTTTCTGAGGCACTGACTTAGATACCATCCTGGGAAAGGCGCCCAGGGTTGTTTAAGAATGGAAGCTGGGCAAGCCATGAGGAGCCAGCCAGCTAGCAGCATTCCTCTATGGTCTCCACTTTACTTCCTGTCCCCAGATTCCCACCGTGAGGTACCTTCTGGGCTTCCTGGGATGATTGACTGAGACCTATGAGGTAAAATAATCCTTTTCTCCCTAAGTTTATTTTGGTCAGTATTTTTTATCACAGCAACAGCTGCTGAACTAGAACAGCTTGCATCTCAAAAAACTGCTGATTTGTAAGAAAGTGGTTTTTAAAACAGTTGGCAGATATTTCAGGTCTAAGTGTGATTACTAATCTGCTCATATATTTTTCAATACAACCCTTATTCTTCTTTCATATTTGTCTTTATAGTTGATATTTCTGGGTCTTTGTGTATGAACACTTGCAGACTAGCCATGAACAAGGAAATAAATAAAAAGTTTCTCCTTCAGGGCATCAGTTTGGGGAACTATTGTCACCAACGCCCTCTAAGTGGGTGTGGATGCTATTCCCTTCCTGCCTTTGGTCTCTTCTCAATCAGTGAGTCCCTTTCCTTAGAACTTCACCTTTCCTTGATATATTGGTTTCCCCTTAGCAGTTGTTTCGTTATCCTGAAGTTACCTGAAGTCCAAAACTATTAAGTGGTCATGTCCAGAGGTAAACAATTTGCAAGGTTTAGATTGCATTTGTTCTGAGTGACACTGCACCACATGTGATGCTATTTCAGTCCCATAGAGGCCTTGCACCCATTTCTCACCCAGAGCATCCATCCCATAATCAGTTCCAGGAGTGACTTTCCATTCACAACATCTGCCTTCATTTTACTTCCTGATAGCCTCAAAGCAGAGGAGTTGTGATGCTGGTGACTGAGATGAGGCAGGAAAGCCATAAATTGTTTCTTTTAAGGAAGAGGGTAAAAGTTTCCAATGTAGGGAAGTAAAAACAATCAATGGCTCAATTTCTAAGAACAGTATCTGTCTGTGCAGTTGTGAAGATGGAAAAGAATGTCATGCGAGGCTTGCTGTTACACCCCTAGCTGCAGAAGTTACAGCCACTGTGCCTGGTGCCTAGGAAGGATTTCTCACTTGTACTGTTTGTGGACTTATGTATAGAAACAAACGTAACACACGACTTCCTGTTGTACTGTATGTGGTGTCCAGTGTCCACTAAAATCAAGTCTTACAGAGGCGATAGCAGGATGGCATACTTGCTGTGACAATTAACATTGTCAATTTGGCAGGATCAAGGTGATAAGTCTTGGGTGTGCTGTGAGGAAATGTCTTGATTAGGTTAATTGGAATGGTACTATCCATGTCAGAGAAAGCCCCTACTCCAATTGCTAGGGGACCCTCATAAAGACCAAGATGTCCATCAGCTACATATATGTAGGGAACCTAGGTTCAGTCCATGTTTTCTCTTTGGCTGGTGGTTCAGTCTCTCTGAGCCTCTAAGAGTATAGGTTTAGTTGACTCTGTTGGTCTCCTTGTGGAGTTCTTCTCCACTCTGTGTCTCTCTGTTCTTCTCTCAACTCTTCCACAAAACTCCCAGAGCTCCAGTTCTCAGAATCACATATGCACACACACACACACACACACACACACACACACACACACACACACACACACACACACACACACATAAAAGAAACCTAACATATTTTTATAGTTTAAAATGTATGCAATGCATTAACATTGAAACATGAATACATTATCTAATCAGCTCTTGATGGTTCTTAGCATCACATATGTAGTTTATATGATATGTATGGAATTGATAAGGAATTACAGTTTTACTAATCCAATTGCTGTGTTTTTAGTATGTCATTCAACTGAGTAGTAAATTTTAATGTGGTATGATGAAATCAAGACTTTAACTTACAGTCTTAAGTTTAGTCTCTATACCTCAACCAAAATATGTTACCATTTGAATTAATGTGCTTGACCAAGTAAATTTACCATTAAGTAATTATGTCTTTTGTGAACTTATAGTAGCATCCCTGGGTATAAATCACATGCCTAAAATTCTATTGTGAATTACTGGAGAAGCCAATAGTGGAACCCATCTCTTCTCATACCTGGTATAAGATTTGCACAAATACCGGGGTTGTTTCCATTGTAAGACTTGGTACCAGCTAACTCCTTAGTTAAACAACAACAACAATAAAAAAAATAAGCTTAAAAAAAAAAAAAAAACCCTCCCAGAGCTCTGTCTAATGTTTGGCTCTGATCTCAGAATCTGTTTGATCCGATGCTGGGAGGAGCCTCTCAGAAGACAGTTATGCTAGGCGCCAGTCTGCAAGCATAGCAGAGTATCATTAATAGTTCTAGGGGTTCGCTTTCTCCTTTGGGGTGGGTATCATTTGCCTGCTTTTGGATCCATTTCTCCTAGCTGTGCTGCCTTGTCTGGCTTCAGTAGAAGAGCATGTGCTTAGTTCTGATGAGACTTGATGTGCCAGGGCAGGTTGGTGGGGGAGGGAAACCCCCTATTCTGAAGAGAATAGGAGGGACGGAGTGAGGGTGGGACCAGGAGGGGAGGAAGGAGGAGGTTATGATCAGGATGTAAACTGAATAAATTAATTAATTAATGAGAAAAAAGGGGGAAAGAAATGGGAAGACATACTCTAAAAGTGTTTAATATTATGTAATACTTTTCTGGGGGGGGGTCCTTCGGTTCAGGATGATAGGATGCTAACTGAGATAGAATGCTTGTGTAAAGGAGAAATGGGGATCAATGAAGCAAGAAGGATTAAGTGAAAATCATACTTTTGAAAGTTTACTTCCCTGCTTACTTTTGCTTGCTGCTTCTCCCCATTTTCTTTCATGAGGTCTTTTTCTCTCTCCATCCCTTATTAGTTAATATTCCCTCACTTGTGTTCTCGTTCATTTTTATTTCTTAGGTTTTCCATTTCCTCCTGATTTTCATCATTGCTCACATCCTTTTAGGATCTCAGATCTGTGTTCCAAATGCAAAACTCCACATGTAGACTCATAAGCTTTTCCAACTCAGTGTGCCGCAGCTGAATCTCCCTGCATTCTCCATGAAGCCTGTTCTTTCTGCTCTATCTCTGTTTTCCATTTCCTGAGGGTCATGCTAGAGTGACATCAATCATAAACATGTTCTTTCACTTTCTACACTGAAGTATTTGTTCCTTAACCCATATAGATTCATTGCCTTAAATCCCTTTCTTAAACAGCTTTGGTCTCAACTATCACTCTTGCAGTCTCCTAAATGGCCTACTGCCTCCATTATAACACCCTTGGCCTAATTTCTCTTCCATGTTATGGATAAAATGCAAACTGAGTCATACAAATTCTCTTCTTACAACTGCTAAGTCTTCCTCCACAATTACTTGTGATCTCAGCTACTGACTCCACTAAGCATTCCCTGGATCCATCAGCCAAACCTGCCAGACAAGCAAATAGGCCAGTGAAAGAGTTAGGTGAGGTTCAGCTCTTACCATCCTCCCTCTCCTCCAAATCCAATACCTCATCCTCATCCCAACTCTGTAACAGAATACCTCTTGTGGCTTCTCCCTCGCTACTCCCAGGGAACATTGCAGAAGTTGGTGGAATACCCTGTTTTCCTCCCATCTGTGGACCTTCTCTGCCCACCCCCTCCTAATCCATCCCCGTTTCAAGGTGTCAGCTTCAAAACCTAGAAATACATTTTACCTGAAACCCTAGTGACCTAATCTATTAGGGTCCCAGAAGAATTCCTTACTGGGCAACACATAGCCACCACACGTTCCTAAGTACCAGAGAGTGCAACAGAAATTAATAATAATTAAAAAAAACTACCCACCTAACAAAGATAAGACTAGCTATTAGCGCCTAGTACTAAAATCTTCCCAAACCCAGATGCCTAGATGTCAGTGTAAAAATCCAATCAATAACAAGCAGAAAAATATGTCTCCACAAGAGCCCAGCAACCCTATCATAGTAGGCCCTGAGTAATCCAACATAGCTAAAGCACAAGACAAAAACATGAAAATAGACTTTATGATTATGATAGAGGTCCTTAAAGAGGAAATGAATACATCCTCTAATGAAATACATTAAAAGAAACAGTCAAAAAAAATGAGTGGAAGACTTCATGACCTGAATGTATAAATAGAATCAACCAAGAAAACACAAACTGAGGGAAATCTGGAAATGAAAAACCTAGGAACTTGAACAGGAACCTCAGAGGCAAGACTAAACAACAGAATACAAGTAATGAAGGAGAGGATCTCAGGCACTGAAGATATCACAGAAGAAAAAGATGTTTCAACCAAAGAAAATGTAAAATTTGTAAAACTTCAGCCACAAAACATCCAGGAAATCTGGGACACCATGAAAAGTACAAATCCATAGGAATAGAGGAGGAAGAAGAAGAAACCCAGATCAAATGCACAGAAAATCTTTTCAGCAAAATCAGAAGAAAATCCCCTAACTTAAAGAAGAAGGTATCTGTAAAGGTACAAGAAGACCAAATACAGAGTACAGAATACTAAATAAACTGCACCAGAAAAGAAAGTCTCCCTGGAACATAATAATCAAATATTAAACAAGCAGAACAATGAAGGAATGTTAAAAATTGCAAGTGAAAAAGACCAAGTAACATATAAAGGTAGATATTAGAATTACATCTCAATTCTCAAGGGAAACTCTAAAGGACAGAAAGGCATGGACAGATGTTCTAAAAACTCCAAGAGATCATAGATGTATACTCAGATTATTATTCAACAAAACTTTCTATGACAGTAGACAGAGGATAAGGCCTTCCATGATAAAATGAAATTTAAACAACATCTTTCTACAAATCTGTCTCCACAGAAAGCACTAGAAGGAAAACTCCAACCTAAAGAGGTCAACCATACTCAGGAAAACACAAGAAATAGATAATCATAGACTAACATATCAAAAGACAGGAAACAAACATGCACCACTGACACATATGCACCTGCTTGCACGTGCATGCATGAGCACACTCACGTGCATGCTCTCTCTCTTTCTCTCACACATGCACACATATGTACATCATAATTAAAAAATAACAGAAACCCATAAACACTTCTCACTGATACCTCTCAACATTAATGGTCTCAGTTCCCCCATGAAAAGACAGAGACTTAGAGAATGGCCTAGAAAGCAGGATCCATCCTTCTGCTTCATCTAAGAAACACATCTAAGCATCAAAGATAAATATCACCTCAGGGTCAATGGATTGTAAACTATATTCCAAGGAAACATACCTAAGAAGTGAGGTGGTGTAGCCACTTTAATATCTGATGACTTAAATAGACTTAAAACCAAAGTGAATCAAAAGAGATAGGGACGGATATTACATATGCATCAAAGAAAATATCCACCATGAGAACATTACAATTCTTAACAACTACATGTCAAACTCAAGAGGACCCAAGCTCATAAAGGAAGCACTACTATAGCTCAAACTGTGTGTTGACACTCACACACTGATAGTAGGAGACTATAATACCCTGCTCTTGCCAATAGACAAGTAATCCAAATAAAAACTAAACAGAGAAATACTGGAGCTAACTAACATCATAAAGCAAATGGACATACCAGATATTTACAAATAATTTTATCCAAACATGAAAGAATATACTTTCTTCTCAGCACCACATAGAACTTCTCCCAAAGCAATGGATAATATTTGATTGTTTCACACTACTTTGTTAGTGCTTGTCATTTTAAATTTATTAACTATGTAGTTTAACTGGAGTAGAGATGGTAGCTCATTATTGGTTTGATTTTCATTTCTTGTCAACTAATAATATTGAACATCTTAGATATATTTGTTAGCTATTTGTAATTCCTTATTTGAGAATTTACACTTACATAATTTCCCCATATTTGAATTGTTTTAGCATTCTATTTATTTGTTCTTATTTGAGACTGATATAGCTTATACTGGCTATCTAAGTAACTTTTTGACTGCTATGAAGAGACAATTGGGGGCTTACTTACAGTTTCAGAGGGTGAGTCTATGACCCTCTTGGGAAGGAACTTGGTGCATGCTGGCAGGAATGTCGCTGGAGCAGTAGCTGGTTTCTTACATTTAATCCACCAACAGGAGGCAGAGAGAGAGATTTTAGCTTGGGCTAGTAAAACCTCAAAGCTCACCCCAGCCACACACCTCTTCTAACAAGGCCACACCTCCTAATCCTTCAAAGACTGTTCCACAAAGTAGAAACAATCAAATGAATGAGCCCATGGGGGTCATTCTAAGTCAAACCATCACACTGGCTTCAACTTTTAATCCTTTTGCATGGCATCCCATTTGTTTGCGCCCCCCCCAGCTGTTTAATTCTTTTTGAATTCCTTATAGACTCTTGATAGTAACCTCCTATTGGACAAATGGTTTGCAAACATTCTCCTAATTATTTTCACTCTGTTGGTTGTTTTATTTTGCTGTGTAGCTTTTTCATCTAGTATAATCCTATTTGTCCATTGTTTGTTTTCTGTGCTTCTGGGGTCTGTTTCAGAAAAATACTTTTCTTACCAATATCTTAAAGTATTTTCCAAGGATTTCAAAAGAATTTGCTAGGGGAAGGATTGCCTCCTTAATAAATAATAACAAAACAGAACTGAATAGTTGTGTGCAGCATTGAAACTCAATCCCTATTTCCCATTCTATGCAAAAATTTGCATAAAACTCACCAAAGACATTAATGTAAGACCTCAAATCCTGAAGCTTTATATGGAGTAAAAATAAGATAATATTGCATTTCCCAATATTGTGCACAAGTTGAGTTATGTAGACATTATTTGTTAAATATTTGTATGGGTATAAAAATGCTCATAGTATATATGTTAAGTGAAAAAGTTAAGACATATTAATCTCAAGTTTAAAAGTAATTGTTGGTAATAATATAGTTTTCTGAATTATAAAAAATACTTAAAGAAATATTTCTTTACCTTCATAATTGTAAAAATTACTTTTAAAATGTATTTCTGATTATTTTATAGGAATATTCTTCATAGAATGAACACTAGAATTTTAGTAATATTTGAAAGATGACATTGGTGTTTGGGTGCTAGGTAGTTTTAAGTCTCTGCTGGTTAGCAGTCAGAATTAATTATATTTCCTTAATCCTGCCTTTGAATTGTTAGTTTGATCATTGTCAAGAGCATCTATTTCACCTTGACATTCCTAAAACCTTTTTGATAATATTTGCTGACAATTAGAGGCTTAACTAAGAAATAGCAGCAGGGAGTAATGCTGGCTCTGAATAAAGTCAGGCACAAAATGAACAGCAGTAGGTGACTGATTGGATCACTTTTATTTAACACTTTCAAGCTTGACCTTTGTTATTTTCATTAGTAAACAGAAAGTGCAAAGTGCTAGTCATATCAGAAACAGTTCACACAACGATATAGAAAAATGGAGGTATGTGTGGGATTTCTTAGGATGTGGCAATTTAGAAAGCTAAGTAATACTTCCTGTTTTTATGTTTAATTTGCTCAGTCTTTAATATATCATAATATATGTGGAAATAAGTCATTCCTTGTTTAATTTTTAGGAATTTATTCAAATTATGGTTGCATTATTTAGATTATTATAAAAATTTAGTAATATGCTGAGGTAAGTTTGGTTTTTTTTCAGCTTATTAGATAAGTTTGCATAGATAGAAAGAAATTTCTCCAACACCTTTACCAATTATTAAAAGCATAATGGCAAGGGGAACAAAAATTAGCATGAGAAGTCATGTTTGAGCATATATAATGTTAATGTATATGTCATTCACAAATGCTAATATAAATTACACACACCTCTGTCTGTGTATCATTATGAAAAGATTGGTAAAAATATAGTACTTTGTTGAGATATCGTCACGTGATGCCCTTGGTACTCTGATTGACAACCTGCCGATTATTGAATTCTTGAATATTGCCGAGAGTCTGTGGGCTGGAGATGTAGCCTTCCTGTGAAGGACTTCACTAGTGCTTGAGAGGCTGGGTTTATCAACACCAGCATCACAAAAACAAAACAAGGCAAATACAAAAACCAACCAACCAAACAAACAAACAAAAAAACCAACAAAATCATTAAGAATATAGTTTTTGAGAGGAACACTCCTTCATTGCTGGTGGGAATGCAAACTAGTACAGCCACTTTGGAAATCTATCTGGTGCTATCTCAGAAAAATGGGAATAGGGCTTCCTCAAGACCCAGCTATTCCACTCCTTGGAATATACCCAGAAGATGCTCCAGCACACAACAAGAAAATTTGCTCAACCATGTTCATAGCAGCCTTATTCATAATAGCCAGAACATGGAAACAGCCTAAGTGTCCCTCAGTAGAAGAGTGGATAAAGAAACTGTGGTACATATACACTATGGAATACTACTCAGCTATTAAAAACAAGGAATTCCCGAAATTTGTGGATAAATGGATTGAGCTAGAAATGATCATAATGAGTGAGTTAACCCAGAAGCAGAAAGAATCAAATGGTATATACTCACTTATATCTGCATACTAGCCCAAGGGGCATGTCCCACGAAAGCCTTCACTTACCAGGAAACTGGGACAGAGGGGAAGGCATCCTATTGGGACTCTAAATGAGAGACGCATGGGAGAACAGCAAAATAAAAGGATCCAGAGGGTCCTAGAAATCTACAAGTAGAACAATATGATAGGCAGATTTGGGCCCAGGGGTCCCGCTCAAACTAAGGCACCAGCCAAGGACAATACAGGAGGTAAACTTTAAACCCCTTCCCAGATCTAGCCAATGGTCAGAATATTCTCCACAGTTGAGTGGAGAGTGTGATACGACTTTCTCACGTACTCTGGTGCCTCACATTTGACCATGTCCCCTGGAGGGGGAGACCTGGTGGCACTCAGAGGAAGGACAGCAAGTAGCCAAGAAGAGACTTGATACCCTATGAGAATATATAGGGGGACGTAATCCCCCTCAGGAACAGTCATAGGGGAGGGGAATAATGGGAAAATGGGGGGCGGGGAGGAATGGGAGGATACAAGGGATGGGATAAACATTGAGATGTAACAAGAATAAATTAATAAAAATAAAAAATAAAAAAAAAAGGAAAGAAAAGGCTAGAAGATAGTTTATAGACTGTATAATTAAGTAGAAAAGTGTCCACTCATGTTATTGAAACCAATATTTAACTAACAAGTTGAGAACTATTTTCTAATGCTATTGAAGCTGGATTCCAGTCAAATAGCTGAGCCTCCTTGTAAAGGAGTTCAAACACAAATAATGACAGTAATAAGCACTGAGAACTGAATGTGTTCTCACTTTTCCCTCTCCAATTGGTCATTGACTTCACAGTAATATTTAAGCCAAAATATTTGCCATTTATTTCAGAGGATTAAGCTTGGTACCTACTCGTGGTTAATGAAAATGAAATAACTTTATGATAGGGCATAATATCATTCCTCTAAGATGCCTTCCTTAGTTATAGAGTGTAAGGCTCTGTGAGTGCAAAGTCAGCATATGGACAAGAAGTACGGCTGGTGAGGAGAGCACAGAAAGCTTAGAACCATGGGAGCATAAGGGTTCTGGTCCAAGAACCTACACATACTCATAGAGGAAAGCACTCCAGTGTGTGATCAGGAGAAGAGGTACAACTGGGAGCAGACTTGATGTGAGGTCATAATTAAAGAACAAAAGATGACAAACACATCCACGGGGTTGCTTGGTTTATGGTTAGAGAACACATATCTGAAAGATGGCGATTGCAGATGGGCCACTTCCTGACTTTGATCATCGAGGGACGTGTTTAGATTCTTTTTCCCTAAAGGTTTTAGTGCCAACTAACAAAAGGAAAGGATGCATTGAAGGTGCACTAGGGTAGGAGTTTGCCTATGTAGGCACTGACCAATCTTAGATGCAAAAACTCTCAGCTCTCAAGTGGGCAGAGAGATTGTATTAATGTATCAAGGCATGAGAGAGTACTGAGAGATTTGGGGATCAAATTTCATAGTTACAGTTCTTGGCAAAGAAACATCCTTTCCTGGCTAAGCACGGCAAATGACTACCTTTATCATTGCGAGTTAGCTCCTTTTGTTTAACCTGTGACTTTAGCAAAAGGCTTATTGAGGACAAGACTAACAAAGCACAAGCTATTGTTTTTAACCACTTTATTTTTCTCCATTTTGTTTTGACAGTACGGGAAAATATCTTAGAACACAAGCTTTTCCAAATTTGCCTGTAGCTTTCAGAAGTCTCTTATTGTTCTTTTGTTTTGTTTTGTTTTTTGTTTTTTTTTTTTTTTTGTGTGTGTGTGTGTGTGCATATGTGGAGAAAGCAAAATTAAATGTGATTATTTAAAATGGGATAGTCATGTTACAGTGACAAGAAAACGGATTTAAAGGTAAGAGGGCAAAAGTCCCTGAAGTCATCACTCCTCCAACCTGGGAGATTGAAAACACAAACAGGTTAGAGGGCTTCACCAAGTGAGAAATTGAAATACAATATAAATCCGGTGAAATGCCATCTTTCTAAATTCCAGAAACATCTCAGGTAGAACACTCTATTCAATATCAGAAAGATTATGCTTGATGGCTCACTGGTAAAGACTGGGAATGTGTTCTGGGAGACACTTGAGCAGGCAGCAAAGATGAGACTGGTGATATAGTGTGCAGAAATCGTTCCAAACAAAGTAGATGTTTTCTCGTATTAATGTTTATAAATTAAGGTAACATGCTTACTGACAGAAATTTTTTTCAGTTTATTTGAAAACTCAATAATGTGTCCTCAATATTTCAGACAAAGGACAACTGGTTTTAGGGGCAATCCTATCAACTTTTAATTAATTCCTTTGAAGTCTTGAAACAGAAGAGAGAGCATAGAGTATGTTATAAATGGGTCACATGACCATTCTTTCACTCAAAGCCAGATTCAAAAGAAAGTTTATGCCTGTAGCATTTCTCAATTTCAACTAAAATAATATTAATCACCCAAAATTCTCAAAGTTGCAATAGAAAAAAATGTCTATTTTTGCCATTGAATTGATTTAAGAAGAAAAATTTCAAAACTTAGCATGAATTTATCAAATCCTTCTTCCCAAGAGAACTGTTAGCAAGAAAATTGATCTCAAATCCTTTTGAAAAAAATAATGAAGGGATATTTAACTAAAATTGATAATTGTACTTAACAAATTTATCAGCACAAAAATAGCAAAAGTTTTCTCTAAAACAGTAATTATGATTATTGGGTTAGTGATACACTTTATATTATTGAAAATTCTGGAGCCTGGAGCTAGAGAAGTGGCTTAGCAGTTAAGGGGCTTGTCGGGAAATCATGAAGACAAGTCAGCTCTCACATAACTAGTCGGGTGTCTTGCGCATGCGTGTAATTCTAGCTCTGAGGTTGATGGAAATAGAAGGATCACTGGGTTCCAGCCTAGCAGAGAAAATGCAAGCTTTGAAGTCAAGGAGTGACCATTCCTTAAAGGAACAAGAAGAAAGTGATAGAGGAGGACACTTGATACCCTCTTCTGGCCTCTGTAGAAACTCAAGCATGCGTGTATGCACATGCGTGCGTGCACTCGCGCGCGCGCACACACACACACACACACACACACACACAGAGAGAGAGAGAGACAGACAGACAGACAGACAGACAGACAGACAGAGAGGCAGACAGACAGACAGAGAGACAGACAGACAGACAGACAGACAGACAGACACACAGACACACAGAGACACAGAGATAGAGACAGAAAGACAGACAGACAGATACAACAGAGATATGCACACATCTAGAATCATCTTCTTTTAGTCAGATGTAAAAAATTTAAAATCTGAAGTACACAAGATCCCTTTTTAGTAATCACAAGCATGTTTATTTGATTATACTAAATGTGTATCTATTCCAGCTGTATTGTTTTCAATAAATTTACCATCAATACTTTTGACCACCACTCCATTCTAACAGTGTTCAAAGGATAAAGGATTTATTTATTTATTTTAACTTCAGTGTGGTGGTTTCAGGGAGCTTCAAGAGATATGCAAATGAGGTTCAATCGCTTTCCCATAAGGTCTGAGTGTCATACCCAGTTAGTAAAGGATGCCATCCATTCCTATTCAGGAAATGTCTTGGTGGCTTTAGATTACTCCATAGCATGACGTAGCGCTTATTCAGCTCAGCAGCTGCTTGCTACCTTTAGAGGCTAAGGAAAGGATTCAGGCTGGCTAGCATAGTTGAACATTTCTTCCCCAACTATACTACAGATCTACACCCCAGATTTTGTTTTACTATTTCCAAATGAAAAAAAAATCATTCAAATTATAAATGGAGGCAATTTAGATCACTGGAAATGGTTACAGTCAATATTGGCTAAAAGTACTAACAATGGACTCTCTTGAACTCAACACTGACCTTTTAAGGATGCATAGAATATAAATGGGTGGGAAAGATATCATTAGTGTTTTGAGTTGAAGGCATCCCGGAAAATACATAGTACGTACATATTACTCTGTCTTTCAGAGACTGATTACTATAATCCTATATTGTTAATGACTTGAGCGTTTAAACCATACATTAAGCAAGCAAATTACATGATTAAGATGCAGTTACATATAAATAAGGTATCAACTGTTTCATAGCACAGGAAAAATCCTGATAAAATGACACGACCATAGCTGTTTGGATTCAGCTCGACATAATTGTAACCCTTTTGAGTACCAGCCACTATGACTGCCCCTGAGTTGCCCTGGTTGTTTTTCCCCAAGTAGTTTCCTAGCATAGAATAGATGAAGAAATCCATTCAGGCAGTATGCAGAATTTCATAAGTAGAACTTGGTGCCAGGAATCCTCCTGATTCTGATATTAGCTTGGGATAAAACAGGAACATTTATTTGGCTTGGATGACATAACTTTTGTCCTGATTCCTTTGTTAGTCCTAGGACTAGCATTGAAGTGGAGGACACTTTCGTCACATGTCCACAGTAAATTGTGTTCTGTGCAGCCCGACCTATTCTGTTCCTGGGCACCTTGGGCCTGCACAGCTCATGAACAAGGATTGGGGTTCTAAAAGGATAGGAAAATGTAGGATATATTTAAAATGCACTTCTGTTTCTAAATCATCAATGGAGAAAATTATTCCAATTAATCAATTAATCTAATGAAATCCTCTAGATAAATTATCAGGATTCTTTTTTCACATTTGCTTAAAAGTTTCTAATAGTAAATTTCTAGACAGCCTAAGATTTATTTTCGTTGATCATAAAAAAATTTTATTCAGCTTTCACAAAATAAATCTAATTCTCATTTTATAATCAGAAAATAAAATCTTGGTTTGTACAATACATTTTCTTTCTCCAAAGCCCTTCTCTCATAGGTAAAGCAAATAAAAATAAAAACATGGCTGTAAAAAGCCTTGTCTTCCATTCATCTTATCTCCAGCTTGACTGGCTTCGATAATGAATAACTCAGAGAAAGTATTCATTGTATTGAAAGTGATTTCATGCCGCCATTTTCATATCAGAAGAAAAATACATTTGTTTGTCCTGTGAATGTGTATCCATATTCGCATAAAAGGTAAAATTGCTTTTACAATACATTAATTTTTCTGACTTGGCAGCTAAAGTATTATTTTTCCTAATATCATACATTTGCATAGCACTTTAGATTTCAAAGAATCTCATGGAATTTATTTTTTACCACACTGAGCTCATCATGAACTGTGAGTTATGTTAAATGAATTTCTACTTTAATACCTTTGTGTTTCCTTGAAATGCTAGGGTGCATTTAAAATATGGCATTGGTATCATTATGCTAAATCATACAGATGCACACAAAGCTGTGTATTTTTAATTTTCTAAGGTCAAGTTGCTCACCCTTTCCTGCATTGCTACAGCTGTGACGTGAGTTCTCAGAAAAGAATGCAAACTGAGATGCCTCTGTAATGGCTGTTGGAATACCCCAAATCTGCCTGAATTTTATTTTCTGCCTTATTGCATGCAATTTGCTTTTTCTCCTATATATTTTTTCACATCATTACTCCTTTTCAAGTTTAATCCATTAAGTGTTTCGTAGAATTTTCCTTCAGTGTAATAGCCTGACATGTTTAGAATACAAATTGTATAGCATACCCCTTTCCTTACCTCCTTCTGTACTTCTGAAAGTTGTTTATATGCACCACTAATATGTTTTAGCTGATCCAGGTGCTAAATTGGCTCCTAGTGATTTTAGAGCACCTTAGATTAAGTTCCTTCCTTTCTGGTTTGAACAGAACTGTGACAGTTCCTGTACAGATAGTTCCTGATTTTGGCTACTTTGATTCTGGACATTTTTACATGGTTAGGCACAAAGAGAAGATGTGCTATGGGGGACCAGAACATTCTTTTTGCTCAGGGCAGTATGCAGGTGGTTTCCGTGTACTCTCAGTCTACAAGTTAAAAGGAAATAGTGTACAATCTTCACCTTACAGAGATATTTGTTTGTTTTGAGTCTGCGCATTTGTTTCATTGTGTGTATCTGTGGCATGCATGTGTGGAGGTGTGTGCCTGTGCACACGTGCAGAGATCACGTCAGGCTGTAGGGTGTCTTCCTCCACTCTCTCTTCCTTATTTCCTTGAACAAAGGCCTCTCACCAAGCCAGAGCTCTCTAGTTCAACTAGGCTGGGTAGCCGGCAAATTCTAGTGATGTGCTTCTTTCTTTCTTCTTGTTTGTTTGTTTATTTAATGACTTCTTTTTTCCTTGTTTTTAAAAATTATAATTTACTTGCATTACATCCTGATAGTTATTTCCCTTACTCTTATCTTCCTGTTCCCACCCTTCCTCCCTTTTCTTCCCTAGTCCCCTCCGCTAGACCTCTGACCTCTGGGGTCCTCCTCCCCCACCATAGGACAACAACCTATCAGGTCTCATCTGGGTAGCCTGCCTCCCCTTCCTCTGTGTTCCCTCTGATCTGCCTATTTCAAAGCCCAGAGCCAGAGATGCATGCACTGAGCCATGCCTGGGTTTTAGGTAGGTTCTAGGGCTTTGAACCTAGAGCTTCATGCTAGCAGAACAAGCACTCTTACCCATCGAGCCTCTCTCAACCCCCACAGAACTTGTTTTCTGTTTGTTTGGTTTTGGTTTTCTTCCATTATTTATATATTTATATATTTTGAGACAGGCTTTCATGTAGACCACACTTGCTTCAAACTCCCGAGAGCTGAATGAACTTACCTCCTATTCTACCTTTCCAGTGCTAGGATTCCAGTGCACTGCCAGCCAGGCTTATATGATACTGAGGATTGAAGTTCAGGAGTGCTAGGCAAGCCCTTTCCTGAGGAGGCTTCTGCCACCCTCACCCCCACCCCGGTTCCTTTCCAGAACACTTTCTTGCAGACTCCACTGGCCCACCTGAGATGCTCCCACTTTGCAAGTCTAGCAGAATTTCAACCCTGATAATGAATCCTTAATATACTCTTAACTAGATAATTCTAACCTTATTATCTTAAATTTTATACTAATTTAGTGCTATGGTGAGTTAGATAGATTCAACATACAGTGTGGTTCACACTTTAGTAATCTGGAGAAGCTTAGCACAAATTACATTTCACATTAACCATCCTAAAGCCATGAAAATGAAAGTATGCTCCAGGGTATTTGGTTAATTGTGCTAAAAATATAATCACGCCATTTGTGCAGGACATAAATGCGCCAAAAGTACTTCTTTAAATAAAATACGGGTAGTTTACAGTAGTTTAATTTCTTTGCCTTCCCATTCATTTGAGATGTGAACAATAATGACTATTTTGATCTTTTGGAAACCTAATAGGTAATACTTACATTCCTTTTATTTTCTCCCAAGTGTTGGAGGAGATCAGTAAATGACCTGTGTTTGTTCAAGATCTTTCTTGCTGTTGCTTTGAGTAATTGTATCAACAGTGATACATTTTAGGATTATAATAGCTTCGAGGGGAAAACACGTTTCTTATAGTTTTCAAATTCTTGTTATGTTACACATTGAGATTAAAGAATAATAAATCATATTGTCCCAGGAATTATGAGAATTTTCACAATTATGATTATTTTAAATGAACTTCTAACAATCATCAGACTCTATTATTTAAAGGGCCAAAATTTCTTATTTCAATAATAACAGCCTACAGGGATATTCATAAAAACAAATTTAAAATTTATAGTTCATATCTCACAGCAAAATAACAGCTTGTCACTATTGTATAATGGGGTGGCGGGGGCACTATGGCTGGCCATGCCAAGGTGTAACCCCCCTGAAGAATTACACTCTAAGCAACAGATACGGTATAAAGGAGGTTTGCTGTGGGGAAGGGGGAGAAGGACTGGGGAAGGGATAGAATGAGCAAAGAGAGGCCAGAGAAGGGTGGGGAGAAAGGGGCCACAAATGACAGAGAGACAGAGGGAGCCAGAGAAGAAGGGAGGGAGGGAGACAGAGAGGGAGGGAGGGAGGGAGGGAGGGAGGGAGGGAGAGAGAGAGAGAGAGAGAGAGAGAGAGAGAGAGAGAGAGAGAGAGAGAGAGAGAGGAGGAGGAGAGGAGAGAGAGAGAGAGAGAGAGGGAGGAGGAGAGAGAGAGGAGAGAGAGAGAGACAGGAGAGAGGAGGGAGAGGAGGAGAGAGGAGAGAGAGAGAGGAGAGAAGGAGGGGAGAGGGAGGCGGATGGAGGAGAGAGAGAGAGAGAGAGAGAGAAAACAGAGGAAGAACAAAGAGATAGAGAGCTGGGGTGACAGTGATGATTTAAGACATTGATCCCCGAAAAGCTGAATTGCCAGCTGAATTGCCTGTATACCAGTAGTTACGGAAGAGCATGTGGACACTGCTCACCTAAGGGCCTACTCAGGACCAGAAATCTGTTATAGCTTGTGCATGCATTAAAACAACATTAGTATGTATTTTGTCTTATTTTCAAATTACCTTTTTTAAATGTTATACTATACTTATACATTTGTTACTTATATACACATATACATTATAAGCTAGGATCCATGTATGAGGAAGAACATGTATTTTTTTCTGTTCTGAGTTTGGGCGACCTCATTTAAATAGTATACATTCTAAGTCCATCCACTTCCCTGAAAATTCTGTGATTTCATTTTTCTCTAGAGCTGAATAGTATTTTGCTTTACACATGTACCTGGTTTTCATTATCCATTTGTATTTTGATGGAACGTTATATTGAATAGAGCAGCAATAAGCATGTGGGTGCAAATATTTCTATCATAAGCTAAGGAGTTGTCTGGGTGCACACAGAGGAGTGAAATAGTTGGATCATAAAACAGCTTTATTTTATTTTATTTTATTTTATTTTATTTTGGGAAATCTCCTAATTGGTTTCAATTATGGCTGTATTAGGTTTCACTCAAACCAGTAAAGAATAAGGGTTCTTATCTGTCCACATTCTTCCCAACATTTGCTATCAGATTTCTTAGGAATAGCCGTTCACAGTGCTGGCATCTCAAGAGCAGTTACAATCTGAATTTCCCTGATGGCTAGGGATATTGACCATTTCTAGAAATAACTATTGGCCATTTGTACTCCTTTTTATTCTTAGACTGACAATCCATTTGTCAATTGGCAGTTTCATTTCCTGAATATTTAATTTCTGCAGTGCTTTATAAATTCTGGACATGAATTTTATGACATTCTTAGTGTAGGCATAGATTCACAAATTAAGAAAAGTCACAAATGAAGTTAACATGATGTGGAAGAATTCTGTAATTGCTGTTCACTCGAGACTTAGAACTGCCAAGTTTGATCTGTTCTTCCTTTTACGTTGGAAGATTTAACACAGTACTATTTAGATGCTTGCTATTGGTGGGTGTATGTTTCTTTAAGGAGATGGTATAGCATTGCATTAGGCTTTAAAGTATCTGTCAGAGTCAATGCAGTGCTTTCAGATACCCAAGGAGGCTTTAAGAAGACTCTACAGTGATTATTATTAGCAACTTCATATGGGATATCTGTGAGTTCTTCCCTCACGTTTCAGGTGATTTCATGAAGTACTGTAAGATGTCTACCATTCAAGTAAGCTGTGTTTATTTTGCTTTGCCTTGCTTAAATTTTTTAATACCTATAATGAAGACACCAGTTAAAGACCGTAATGTAACTTAAACCTAAAAAGCAACATATATTCCACCATTCAATTTGTTTAGCTTTCTACGCAACTCATGCTATTTTCCTTGCTTCTTGCATTTACAGATAGACCATTAGCCATGATAGTTTGCCCTCTTCATTATTTTATTTCCCTTTAGACTTCCAGAGTCTGAGACATGGACGGTGCTTCCCTTTTGCACCCTCTGTCTTAGCTGTTTAATATTTGAATTGTTAATGTGCCTTGATTATTACAAGCTCTGACTCATTGGATTCCATTTCCAAGGCTGGAAATAAGCAAGTTGGTGAAAGGGAAATGACTAGTCCATTTGGATGCTAATTGCTCCACAAGCCCTGTATACTGTATCAGAGCTTAGCATAAACATGGTCATCAGGGGAGGCAGAAAAAACCATTAATGTGCTCCCCAGGAGCCTGAGCTCATTAGAACCTACACTGATATCCAACAAAGAAGGCAAAGAGTCATTTAGCTGGCTGGTTCCTCTTCTGGACGTGCAGTTCATATACTTTCTGAGTTATGAGGCTTTATCTTGCCTTATTTTATTAATCTTCTCAATACTTGTTCGAAAGGACATGAAAACCGTAAAGCTTCTTACACTATAAAGCAGTAGCTAAGACAAAAAAAAAAAAAAAAAAAAAAAAAAAAGACCAACTAAATAGAACGAATTCAACACTAGAATGAAGTGCAGGAGAGGTCAGGGAAGGCTGTGCAAAATTCCTTTTCTCTCTTGGAAGTGAAAACTGTCCATCTAACTTTTACAGTGAAAAATTGTCTAAATTTCCCACATTGTTTATTAATGAACCACACATTCTGTCTAATCTCCATAATGTTCTTAATTATACATAATCACTTTGGTCTCATCTGGACAGCATCATGCCTTCAACTGAGAGTTGATCTTGACATTTGTCGAGTACTATCTCTAGAAAGTTATTAAAGTGATAAAAGTTTCAGCAGCCACATAAAACAAGCCCTGACACAAGGGAAAAGAATGGGCCAGGCGTCAGCCAGAAACAAATCTGAAAGCAACATTTTACAACACAGAACTCTTCCTGACTCTTACCTGGGTTTTCTATTTCTTCCCATGCCAACTTAAATAAAACAAGCTCTTGCAAATAGAATTAGATTTGTATCAGTTCACCCGACGTACAATCTTTGTTGTTCCTATCAGTTCATTTTTAATTCTGCATGGGTCAGACAATCTGCGAAGATAGGAAACCCAGAATCCTGGGACCCGTGCCTCTGAAAACCTGGAGATCCTGCTACAGATATGGCCGTGTGCTTCAAAGAAGGGCATTAATTAAACGGCGCTGTGTCTGTTCATTCTCAGTGAACACAATTAGTCCGTTTCCCTGAATGATGGTGATAATGCCGTACAAATGGCATGCCTTTTGAAAAGACAAGCAAACAGGAAGAGGATCATTGTACAATGTTTGAAGAGTTGCAGACCAAATGACCTTGTTTTCCCAAATAAATTAGGGTTTGCCTGGTTTTACAGTTCTCATGTAGAAAACGATGTCTTTTGGTTTTGACATCAGACTACTCAAATTGTTTTCTCACAAATGCTTCAGCACTCAGGAGGCTGAAGCAGAAGGCTCTTGAATTCAGAGTGAGCCTGAGCAATATGGTAGAGCCCTACCATATTGGAATACAAAAAGGAATATAATGGTGACAGGATAGCATCATACTCTCCCTTCAAAATGGTGGCCGCATGATGAGGGCCTTAGTTGGTTCTATTTACACATAATATTTTACTTCCCATATCAGTAGTAAGGGAACCTCAGAACGAAGGCCATCGTGGGTAGCCTTGGCATCTGATGAGGACTTGGCCTCTGCTTCCAAGATGGTAACTTAAATGCTGCATCCTCACAAGGTAGGAGGGATAAAAGGGCAAGAAATGGCAGGGCCTCCTTCCTGGCTCTTCTCTGAGGTCACTAATCTCAGGAAGGCCCTTCTCTCCTTCCTCAAAGACTCCCCTCTCAATGTTAACACACTGGAGGCCAAGGGTCAAGTCATGAGTTATCAGGCCATTTGAACCATAGGACAGGGTTCCCTTGTGTAAGTCAAGTATAGCTGGTAACCTCCCTACACAAATGTATATTGAAGAACTTAACAAAAGTATAGGTTTACAAAGAGCTTGCCCTAGGGAGGACAGGGTAGTTTGTCTTTTATAGTTCTTAAAAATTTTTTAAAAAGATATTAGCTACAATATAATAAATGAACATGTATTCCTAGAAACAACAGCATAATAATATTTATAAAGATTTTTAACCTGAGTGCAATTGCTTTTAACAATTGTAATTTATATACTCACAAACCCTCAAGAAGGATTTTTTGCAACCCAGTAGAAAAGAAAATGCAACCTGTAGGGAACAAAGTCAATATTTTGGAAAAAGAAAAGCCCACTTAAGAGTAAAAGGCATTCATTCATTTATGTTCACATCAACTCTTCAGTGGTTAACAAATACTTACATGGTGGTGATTGTCACTGCATGAACCTAAGCTTTGCTTTTTATCAGACTCACACGTGTTTGGGCATAACTTGAAGGACTGGTGGGGAGCAGGCAGGAATGAATGTTTACACGGAGGATCAGAAAACCTCCTTGAAAAATAAAAATTCATCCTAGGCAGGGAAAAGGTCAAGAAGGGTGTGTTTGGTTGAAGAGTTGCTGGCAAGTACTAAACATAGGATGGAAGGCAGGATTCTGAGCATGGTGTGTGCCACTGAAATGTGACATAATCCAAATCTCATTACCTAACATGATTAAAGTTATTGGATGTCAGAGCTGAATCATAAATGAACATGTGCCACTCAGAAGAGCTGTAATGGCTGTGAGGCAAAAAGAGCAGGAGGCATTGGCAGCATTGGTGCCAACGGTGCTTGCAGCATCAGTGGGGCATACAACTGGCAGTGATCATAGTGGAAATGCCAGCAACAGTATTGGCAGCTGGCCTTGTGACCAACACACTGGGAGACACAACCTTAGGTAGGTCAATGGCAATGCCAGATTCTCTTTCTGGTCCTGTACATTTCAGGATAGCACTGCATTAAAAAAAGAAGTAACAATGACAACTTCTTTGCTTCTTTCCTAGATGATTATATCATTTTCTAAAGCAAGATGATCTTGGATTTGAAAATCATTTAATTTCTATGCATATTCAATTGAAGCCATTCGTTCTTCATGGAAGTTGCAGTTGGACCTCTATGTGTGTTATTCAAAAGGAGAATCGTGTTTCCACTTTGAAAGTCTTCAGTGTTCAAAGATAGGTGAAGTGGCTGAGATCATTCCAGGAAAAAAAAAATAGAACAATGCTAAAAGAATGAAAAAGATTTAAACAGCATTGTAGAGTGCTGCTGTTTAATATCTATATACCTTGCCCGAGTAAAGCTGAGCTGAAGATAGAGAATGAAAGGATTTGCACGTATGGACTGTCAACCCAAGCAAAAGGGAGAAAAATTAAGAAATCAGAAATGAAGAAATGGATGAAGGAATAACTGACTATGATACCCTGAAGGGATGAAAAGAGCTGCATGTAGTGGTCCATGCCTTTAATCCCAGCACTTGGAGGTAGATGGATCTCTGTGAGTTTGAGGCCAGCCTGGTCTACAAAGTAAATTCTAGGACAGGCAAAGCCCTATAGGGAGATCCTGTCTCACATACACACAAAACAAAACAAAAAATACCTCCCAAACCTCCCAAAATCAAACAAACAAAAACTAAAAAAAAAAAAGACAGCAACAAAAGGAATGAAAGGCAGTTAAGTAAAATGGCTGTGAAAACACCAGTATTTTGAAGGGAAGCAGGAAGCAGGAGTAGGGGGCACTGTATACTTAAGCAGGGACTTGCTCATAAAAAGTTGCATGTAACATATTTCAGACATATGACTAAGAGAATCCCAGCTGGATCTGACCTTACAGCCTCCTCTCTGAAGACCAGAAGCCCCACATGAGTTTACATAGTAGGAAGCAAGCTGTAGTCCTACCCAGCTTTGTTGTCTAAGACACAACATTGACCAACACAGTACAATAACATGTTGAGTGCGATATAGGCACACATAGCTCTGTGGTAATCAACAGCGTTCTAACTGGACGTTAGGTCTTCTCAGGAAGAAGGAGATCACGTCTGGTCCTAGAGGCCAGGCCATCTCCCCCTGGGGCTAGGGAAGTCATGGGTCTTGGAGAAGAACCGACAACCGACACTTTATTAAATCAACATAATCTATAACTACACTCTAAATAGTTACCCTTATACCCACAGACAAGTGTAGTTCTCACCCTTCATCAAGGAAACTTTTTTTTGCAACAGATGAAGAATATCTCACACACACACAAACACACACACACACACACACACACACACACACACACAGAGAGAGAGAGAGAGAGAGAGAGAGAGAGAGAGAGAGAGAGAGAGAGAGAGAGAGAGAGAAAGAGAGAGAGAGAGACATAGACAGGGATAGATGGACAGAGACAGGGATAGATGGACAGAGACAGGATCAGAGAGAGACTGAGAGCAAGAGAGATAGAGAGCTTGGAAGAGAAAGCAACAGAGAGAGGTGCAGAGAAATAATACCTATAAGGTTTTTGATACCCAAGAAAATACTGAAAAATAAAAACACCTTTAATCCCAGCACTTGGGAGGCAGAAAGGCGGGCAGATCTCTGAGTTTGAGTTCAGGACAGCCAGGCCTGTTACACAGAGAAATCTTGTCTCAAAAAACCAAAAAAAAAAAAAAAAAAAAAAGATAGTAAGCAAAGGTAAAAATTGAGAAGAGATAATGTGAATTAAGAAAAGAGAAGGATTTTCCCAGCACTGTTTTTGCTCTTGTCTTTATTTAGAAATATGACATATTCATACATTTTTATTTTGATAAGCTTCACCAAATGCTATTTATTTCATTAGGAATTAAAAGAAATAAGACATGTGTATTAAGAATGTAGGTGCTTCTGTCTTGAGTAAGTTGGCTTACCCTAAAATAGAAATCTATGAGGAAGATGTTTGGTGAGTGGGAAAACATGATGGGAACTGTTCAGATAGCAGCTGGCTTGAAGCATCATTTCTCTAGGCACCTGGAAATGGTGGTACGCCAGACAGAATGCACTGTATAAAGGATAGGCTACAAGCAACTCAAACATGTTTCTGCTACACGAAGCATAAATCTGATTTGAGTTAGCTTGCAAAAAAGACTCATCCCCCCACCACCTTTGGCATAAGGAAGCTTGTGAGAAGGTCTTAAGAGAGTAGGTGAGGATGGAGGAGAGGTGAGTCTGAACCACCATGATTATCGCACATGGTGTACTTGTAACACTGGAGCATGCTCTATCTCATTCACCACACCGCTCTCCTTTTCTCTCTCTTTTTTAATTCTCTCTCTCTCTCTCTCTCTCTCTCTCTCTCTCTCTCTCTCTCTCTCTCTCTCTCTCTCTCTCTCTCCCCTTTCTGTTTTGTCACTTACTTCACCTTCTTAACAATGTACTCCATTTTTCTTGGTTCTTATGACATAATGAGGTGGCATTTTCAAATTTTATTTTTACTTTTAATTACATTGTACAGTAATAGCTATCATGGTGGTGCTTTCAAATAAAGTTTATTTTAGTAGATTCTTTTGCTTCTTCTCTCTTCCACCTATCTGCTATGCCTTTGTAATAGCCCCATGTCTCCTGTCTGTTTTCATGTCACCTGTACCATTTTGCCCTCCCTTCCCTTCCTCACCACTATTTTTAAAAATGTATTTATTTATTCATTCACTTTACATCCCAGTTGTAGCTACCTCCCTCTTCTCATCCCAGTCCTACCCTCCCTCTCTCTTCCCTGTGTCCCCCCTCCCCTAACCCTCAGAAAAGGGGAGATAGTGCCACCTGCCTATCCCAACACATCTATTTGCATCAGCTGAGTCTACCGTGGTAGCCTGGTAAGGTGGCCCCACTGGAGGAAGTGATGGAAAAGCATGCAAGAAAGTCCTTGTCAGAGATAGTCCCCAGCCCCCTTACTAGGGGACCCAGATGAAGACCAAGCTATCCATCTGGTACATATCTTCGACACTGTTTTTAAATTATTTAATTAATCTTTTCTTGGTTTCCTATTTTTTTGTCTTAGGCTTTAACACACACACACACACACACACACACACACACACACACGTATGTATATATGCCTTCCAAGCTATAATCTGCATAAGAGAGAAAATGGTAGTTCTGTTGTTTCTCTGAGTCTGGTTCATCTTGCTAAATATTAACTTTCCATATTCATCCATTTTCCTATAAACTTTATAATTTCATTTCTGTGTATAGCTGAATGAATAAACACTGTATAAATAAATTTTATTTTTTATAAATAAATGAACCACATTTTTATCATGCATTCATTTGTTGTTAAACATCTAGGCTGGCTCCAATTCCTTGTTTTTGTGAACATGATATTCAAATTGCAGGACATGAAGCCCTTTGGGTGCATACCCAGGAGTAACATAGCTGCATCATATGCAAGTAAGTTCTATGTTTAACTTTTAAAGACATGACTCTCCATAATGATTTTCATAATACTTATAATAGTCTTTATTTTCCTGGGTCATTTTTATAATTTTGTTCTATGTCTAAAACTTAGGTGATGGTGCTGCTTTACCTAAGCTCTGCTTTGCTGAAACATTCTCACATAGAAAAATACAGAATCATATTGGATAAAATGCATAACTTCCTCAATGATGAGAATCACTGTGTCTTTTTTCCCCAATAGTTAAAGATAGTTCATATCATTTAAACCCAGCTTTCTTGCATGATAGAACAATATCAACAGTAGAAAAACATCACATCAAACATGGCTTCAGTGACAGACATTGCATATTACTATATCTCTCACCTCTATAAAATGTTATTACATGTGATTATTTATCTTGGGTCTGTGCATATGTCGGCACAGCACTGTGCATTTTTAAGACAGTCTGCAGGACTTGGTTCTTTCCTTCCACTACGTGGGTCTAGTGGATCACATTCAGATCATCACTCTTGGCAGCATGTGCCTTCACCACCTTGCTGGCCGCACCTTTCCTCTCCTGCAGGCAAGGTCTATCTCAGGCTCTGGTGTGTGTGTGTGTGTGTGTGTGTGTGTGTGTGTGTGTGTATGTGAAGTAGGACTCATGGCTTTTCTTCTCAACTTTATTACATTATTCACAACTGTGAACTTTATAAACTTTGCTAACATTAATAGTAAATTACTCCTTCCACTATCAATAATAATAAAGTACTATTACTGGACGCTGCTGTTGTCACCTTTCAGAATTACCAAGCTTTATCACAAACACGAAGTGTCCACATTATGAGCACTTTCCCCCCTTACCCCTTTCCACCAAACTCCTTTTCCTCAACAAGTCTGCTTCCCATTTTCCTGTCGTTTTGGCCACTGAAATTCAGTTAGGCGAGGCATTTATTTGAGTGAGGGCAGCTTACTGGTGTCTACACCATGGGGTGCGACAGACTCTCCCTCCCACCACAACCACTCACTGTCTCTAGGTTCTCAGAGAGGGGCTGGACCTCATGAGCCCCTCCCCCATCAGTAACGAAAGGTTGATATGGCCAGTCATATAAGCTGGTGTCTTATGGTATTGTTTCTGATTCTTCAGCTCTCACAAGCTTTCCATTTCCCTTCTAATGATGTTCCCTAAGCCTTGGAGTGTGTAATATATATGTAATGCTGCGGGCTGAATACGCTCAATAGTCACTTTTGGTCAGCATATTGACTAGTTATATTATGAACACATAGGTCCCTGGTGACTTATATATATTGCCAACTGATTTAGTTATTATTATTATGCTATTAAGAGGTATGCTTTATCATGCCCATTTTATAGATGAGTATTTGTTAAGCCAGGGAACTTATAGGAATAATGTAAGATTGTGCTCGCAAAAGTTAGATCTGATTCGGAGTCATCCTCCAACTGATTCCAATATAACATGTCCCCTGTTTCACCATGCTATGTCACATGGGCTGAGGATCTGGAACAGCCTGCTAACTTATTAACTCCATAAACTGTACGTGCATCTGCATGTGATTTCCTCTTTTGTCTTATGAACTATTGACATATTCCAATTAAATATTCTTAAATCTCCAATATGGTTACGAATTACAACTAGCTTAAAATGTCAGATCACCCATCTTGAAAATGAAGGAGAGCCTCAGTTGTGCACAGATGCATCATACAAAATTATAGCAAAAGCAGCTAGGTGACATATTCACATGCATGTGAGAAATTGCCTATCTATAAATGTCAAGTCGCCTATCACTGTGATATGAATATTCTCCGTCCTGTATTCCACTGAGATTTCTGAATATGTTTCTTGTGATTTCTTCTTCATATATAACCTCTCCATATTTTAAACTGAAGCTCTTTTGTGAGCATTAATAGCAACTAGCATAACTCATTCCACAGCCAATAATATTATACCACTATCAGAAGCACCAATATAACTTAAGACTTCCTTGCCGATTCCTATTATAATCTTTAGATGGGTTCTGATTTACTACCTATAGTATTTAGTTCTATATATACAGATATATATTGGTTTCTAAGACTGAAGATTCCCTCACAGGAGAAAAATCTATCCGATTAGTTGAAAATGTGTTCCAGTAGAGTAATCATCAGTGTTAACATTTTTAGTAATACTGTCCAGAGTGAACAAAATAAGAAGAGACAGAATTTTCTAACTACTGTTTACCTTACGGAAATGTTCATATCAAGCTACAGAAGAAAACTGTGAACCACAAAGCTTTAGAAAGCATTCTGATTGTAAATGAGAATGCAGTGGCTTACACATATAACCACTGCTGAGACCTTTTGCCAGCTGGCATTCTATCGCTGGGGTTTGTATTACCAAATAAACCTACAATGTTTTCGACCTTGCAAAATCTCTTTGAGCCTCACTGAGTTTTAAAGCCTTAAATCAAGATCCTGGCAGGATGAGATGATTCTTGCAAGAATGATAACCTGCAGATAAGGTGAAATGAAATTCAGTTGGATATCAAAATGACTGGGACTAACTCTACCAATGGAAATGTCAATCAAAGGGCCTCAAGTCAAGGCTAAATCTAAACTTCTGTTTGAGTCCTAAGACTGGATGCCTTGCTTGTTATTGCTTTTGTTATATTTATACAACCTTAGACTCCAAATGTAAAAACCAGTCTGTAGTGAACAAATATCGGGAGCTGAGTACACTTATAATTTAATTTGAAGTAAGAAAAATGTTGGTTCCAAATCCCAAGCATTTGTACCTTGTAAATCAAGTCTGGCAGGATGGACTACAGTGGCTCCTCTGCACTTTCCTGCTGTTGTGGTTATTGTTTCCTGGTGATGCTGGGATCAGGGATTGTGTGATGTGGGACAGCTTTGTAAAGTCACTTGGGGGGGGACAAGAATGCTGGTCATTAAATCGTGCACATTTTAAGCTTATGAAAGCATCAAAAGTACACTGAATTTACTCTATTGAAGAGGCTGGTGAAGCCATGTAAGCGACAGGACATTTTCCACCATTGCCCTCTGATGGTGGTGTGAATTACACTTGATATGCATCATGGCCTGGACAAGCAATTTTACTCTACAGACGTTGCTTTCTAACGAATATAACATCAGGAACCATCTTCCTTTTGCTTATGAAAGATATTATATAAACTAAGGGCTCTAGCTTCTACTTACTAGTAAAATAATCACCGGCCAATCTCCACCTTGTAGTAACAGAAACTGCCCATGGTCCCCCATACACTATCTTCTTAATATTTCTGCTAATAGACTCTTCTGACTTTTAGTATATATATGATATAATGCATAATATATTGATAGGATTGAGGGCGTCACTGGTTATTCAGCCTAGACAGGCTCAGCGAGAGACCTGGTTTCAAAAACTAAAGAGAGTGATCCAAAGGAGACAACAAAGGCACCACAGAGGATATAAAAATCAGTAAGCTGTATTATTTTTCTGCTCAGAAACTTGCAATGTAGGTGCCATCTAGATACATATAAGTTTTTCTTTATTGTTTACTCCTAAAGGATTCAAGACCACTCCTTCAGCATTTCATTTTCAGAATGCTCACATGACTTTTTTTTTTTTTTTTAAAGAAACTAAGGCGGCAGGTAGGAAAGATTGCTTTGGGGTCAGCGTATGTGTGTGTGTGTGTGTGTGTGTGTGTGTGTGTGTGCACGCACATGACTATTTTTCAATATGGGGGACTGTGCTAGCTCATTATGGAGCCTCTGCTATTTTCTTAGATGGCTCTCCATTCCAGTTTTTTAAAAAAGATCTCTTACCAAAACTGGTTAGACTGAATGGTCAGTGAGTTCCTCACTGCTAGCAATGGGGTTACAGTATTAACTATCACACCAGGCTTTTACATGGTCACCAATGATAAAAAAAAACTTAGGTCTCCATGCTTGTATGACAAACAATTTGCCCACTGTGAAATCACTCTAAGCCTCTTGGACATTTTAAGTTTCTGTTTTCTTTTCTTTCTTTTTTCTTTTTGTTTTGTTTTGTTTTGTTTTGTTTATTCGAGACAGGGTTTCTCTGTGTAGCTTGGCTGTCCTGGACTCATTTTGTAGACCAGGCTGGCCTCGAACTCACACAATCCGCCTGCCTCTGCCTCCTGAGTGCTGGGATTAAAGGCATGCGCCACCACCACCTGGCTCTTTTCTTTCTTTTTAAAAAATATTTTTAATACATTTATTTTATTACGCATGTATAAGACAAACTACATACAGGGAGAACCATATGACAATCATGAGAATAATGAGTTCTATACATGTTACATTCATAGTGACTTGGCCATCTGCATTCGTCCAGTATGAAGTAAGTGTCTTTCCTGTCTTGTTGGGTCTAAATTTCCAAATGAGATTCAATATCTATCCTATCTCAACTCTAATGGCTTAACTTCTTTAACTTAATCTAAGACAATCTTGTCCCCTAATCAACTAAGCTTGGTTGTAAAATTATACTATCTTGTGTTCAGTGCCCCTCAGAGACTTGAGAAGGACTACTTAAATTCCTGAGTGAACCAGCAGTGTGGGTTAACAGCTTCCAAAATGTATAAATTGACTTAAGACAGTTTACTGTCTGACCAGTCACCCAACACACTTTATAACGCCTCATCTTCAGCTTTCTGTCCTAATATCTCTGCCAGACGTGTTCTCAGAGCAGGAACTATTGACGACTTGCTAACCCTGACTTGGCAGACTGCGGCTGTCGACTCTGCCTGCATCTAAGTAAGAAGATAAGTTTCTGTTTCCATTGGCATTGAGAGTTGTAGTTATCCAATATTCAAGGAGAGGTGCGATGTGAAGTAAGTCTTACATGCTAATTTCTACATCATCCCATGTCAGTGTCACTTGAAGCTGCAAAGTTGCATTAGAGTTTGTAGCAGGAGGAAGTGCATGGAGGGACACCTAAGATGTGCCTCTGTGGCATTCAGTTCTTAATTTCTGGAAGGAGAGGTGAGAAGTGACTGAAATGAGAAGTCTATTTCTATCCACCTTCAATATGGAGGGCAATGGCAGGTCAAAAATTCAACTCAGCCAAAGTTCATCTTGCTGAACCAAGGTTTATTGGAGTTGTTTCAGAATGAAGACGCAGCTGAGTCACTGAGAGGCCCACCACAACATGGCTTAGAAAGCTGGTCATTGGAGTTCCTTGTACATCTTCTAGGCTGCGATACCATGAAAAGATATCTTCCTCCAACACTTTTTTGGCACATATATTAACCTCAAAAATGTGCCTTGTGAAAGTTTTATGGTCTATCTTGTGCCTTTCTGGAGCCTTGTGAAGCTCCTCTGTACTACTTAAAGGAATGTTTTAATTCAGAAGAAACAACTATACACACACACACACACACACACACACACACACACACACAGAGAGAGAGAGAGAGAGAGAGAAGCGAGAGAGAGAGAGAGACGAGAGAGGAGGGAGAGCGAGAGGAGGAGAGAGCGGAGAGAGAGAGAGAGAGAGAGAGAGAGAGAGAACAAACCAACAACAAAACAAAACTTAGGTCACTTTCAACAACTCCAAGTCATCCTTTTAAATCAGTTACTAACTTCTAACTTAATACGGATTTTTAAAAGTATTTTTTGACATCTTTATCTTCTCTCTTATAGGTAACAGCACTGGGGATGTAGTTTAATTGTGGAGTGTTTGGTATAAATAGCATTCCTGGTTCCAATCTCCAATATCACCCACCCACCCACATACAAAGAGAGAACAATTCTCTTATTATATATCCAAGCACCACATATTATGTCCATATTGTAAGATGTCCCCAATTCTGTAGACTATTTTATCTATTTAACAGGACACATCCTCTTCCACCCAGCTAGGTATTCATTTTCTTATATATTCTCTCTATGTCAATCATTAATTATCTACACTAGAGGAGAACCTCCTCCTCCACTATATGCTCATAGGCTATCAAGTCTCATCTTGGTAGCCTGCTTAGTCTTTGAATGCCATCAGGCCTCCCCACCAAGGGAAGGTGGTCAAATATGGGACATCTAGGGGAGGGGAATAGGGTAAAACCGGGAGGGGGGGAAAGGAGGATACAAGTGATGGGATAACAATTGAGTTGTAATCTGAATAAATTAATTAAATTTTAAAAAAGAAGAAGAAAAAGAAAAAAAAGTTTATCTACACTCCTTCTCTCAAATCTACATTAGAGAGAGCTCCAGTTTAAGTTGTTGGTAGTTCTTAGATGTGACAAGGTAAAATTAATATCTTTATATGTATGACAATAAATATGCTGTAAGGAAATTATATTTCTTCTGATAGTCTACTCTATTTTCAGTCTTAAAGAGAGTGGAGAATTAAGAACTTCACCTGCAAGTTTCTGAACATTAGGCTCTATCAGTTGGACATACCTGCCTGAGGAGGCATGACAATCATTCCCATATTATTCTATTTCTGATGTTGTCTTTTATCTTTTGTTATGCTTAAAAGGGAAAGCAAACATTAGAGAGATGCCACAGTGGGTAATGCATTTGCCCTACAAGCCTAAAAATCTGACTTTGCAATTCTTGGAACTTCCCATGCAAAAGCTGGGCACACAGCCCACCTGTAACAGGTGGAACAGGTGGAGGCAGTGAAATCCCAGAGGGGAGCTTCAAGGTCTCTGAAAGACCCTGTTTCCCAGAAGCAAAATGGTAGGTCCGGGGATGTAGTTCTGTGGTAGAGGTAGAGGCATGGGTTCCATCCCCAGTACTGCAGAAAGAAAACAAGGAAACAAAATGAACAAGGCCGAGAAGCAAATGAGGGAAGACATCTGGATGTCAACATCCGGCTTCCATGTGTACCCATTTGTGTGAACACATACCCCTCCCTACCATAAACATAAAGACATGTTAAAAAAGTGAAGACAAGTAGGTTTTCTATAGTGGTACCACAGAACCCCTGAATGTTGAGATACCCTCATGGTGGCTCCAATTCTGGCTTTTGAATTCCTGTGTTTAACTGTGCTGACTTGATGTAAAGATCATTTTTGGAAACAGCATTACAATTCCAACTCCATTTGATTTTATCTGTTCTTAAAGATCTTCCTTAATTGCTAGAGTTTTCTTTTGTCTTGTGAGTTTTATTTTCTTTCCCCCTAACATTCTTGATTGATTCAAATAAAAAGGCCATTTAGAAACTATTACCAACCTTCTATCCTTGTCAAGTCCTACGTAAATAACTATATGGTCTGAACTCTTGCATATATATGTATATATATACATTATATAAAAGTTAATTGTTATATTAATGTTAATTAATTAATGTAGTATATATTTTAAATATATTAATATAGCAATAATCTCTCCAGCTTTTCTCTAAAATGTTTTCTTTTATGCATTTGCAAGTAAAGCCTTTCCAGACCTTTGAGGGTAAATTAGCTGCTTTCTCCTCTGCAGTTCAACAACAACTCTCACCTATGTTTCTGCTAAGCTTGTCCCATCACACTGAGGTTTGGGTTATTAGTTTAAACCCCAGGCTCACCAGGCTCTGAGCTCCCAGCAAGCAGAAAAATGGCATCAGTCATCTGCTCCTGCCATGCTAAGCCTTAGATCTATAAAATTTGATCTGATTTTTGTTGTTTTTTAAAGGCCTATTTTCTATCACAGTCCTCGTGGAAGTTCTCCCGTCTAATCAAGCTACAGCGCTGCTCTTATTTTTTATCATGACACTGCCTGTGAAGCTGCTGATATTATAACTAGAAAAAAAAAAAAAAAAAAAAAGATACCCATTGACCCAGCCTATTGAGGTATTGCGAAGGTATAGGCACACAATAATAGATTCTAGGTGTTATTGCTTTAAAACTAATCCCCAGAATGTTGCCTTATATCCAGTTTTGTAAAATCTATTTCATTATTTCTTCCAGACATTTTTAGATAGCTAATAATAGCTAGCGCTGATATGATTTCATTTCAAATGTTTGTCACTCATGATTTCATGCTGACAACAACCCTAGAATATGCTAGTAAACCAAGTTGTACTCCTTTTCAGGACGGTGAATGTATCTCATTATCATTCATAAGAATAATCACCCACAGTGAGACAGGCAGGCACTCTGTGTGAGAAGGTAGAGTGCAGACTAAGCAAGTCCCTGCCTGCCATCAAGGCACTTGATTCCAGATGGGGGGAAAATACAGACACTTGAGCAAAATAATGGAAGACTCAGTAAGTTATAAAAAAAATGATATTAATGAGCTACGGCTTACACAGGGTGTTCGTTAAAGATGGTATGGCGAATGAGAAAAAACCGTAGCTGAGATGAGAGCCACTGCACGTGTAGAGAGTGCTGTGCTTGCACTGGCGGGGGCCCCCACCATAACAACAGAGAGAGGAGGAAGAAAGAAAGAGATCGGTGGGTAGGATTACAGGAATGTGAGGGAGTTCATGTCCAATATGCCATTTACAAATGCAAAATGCACAGGATGATGTGCAAACTCAGGAGCAAAATCTTTCCCTTCAGCTTTTGCCTCCGGTCCACATTCCCCCCCCCCACCCCTCCATTTAAATCATCTCACATCACAATCTATCAGACTCTCAGAACTAAATCATCATCCCAACTGATTCTGAGCACCGTTTTGTCCAACAATAAAGTAAAATCATAATAGTTGTCAACAGCGTTACTCAGATTTAACAGCCATTAAAACGTTTGGCGTTGTGCTGTGGAGAGAAATGGGTAGTCTTTGATGAACATTTATACTGATGTAAGTAACTCAATTGTGAGACTCCCAACCTGAGAGCTCTTTCAAGGCTTTGTACATCCATACAAAGCACAACCTTTGTTTGCTGTGAGTTAATAGGCTTAGCAAACATGCAGCCCAGATGGGGTTTGAATGAAAGGTGACCCTGGAACCAAGTCACCTTGCTAGATGTATTAGAAGGGAAATAGCTAATTACCGAGGAACAACTGTTTTAGTTTGTACACCAGGTATATAAATCCCTGGAAAGATAATACTTCTTGATTGAGGCTTTGATAAGGACAACTGCTTCTATTTGCTGTTTCTGAAGATATTTTAACACCTTTCTATATATTTCCCAGACAATTGCCTACTAACTCAAACTACAACAAAATAAAAGACGATTTCTCATAACAGTGGCCCCAAAATTAAAAAAAAATATGACATCTTTATAAGGGTAATTAGAGGGCTAATTGGTGCTCTATGAAAAGGCAGAGAAACGGTGATTTATTCTATTTGTATTGTATTATATTATCTCTGTACTGCTACAGTCACAGAGATGATATAATTAAAGTTGATTTGTAATCTAGCTTATTTTCCTAGTAGTGCTATCATTAAGTGAATTCCTTGAGAAGATGAAGAGAACTCCACAAGTGTGTGTGTATGTATGTGTGTGTGTATGTGTTTGGTATGAGGCATATGGGATGTGTGTGTGTATACGTAGACTGTGTAGTGTTTTTCTGGTGTGTGTATGTGTATGGTATGTAACATATAGTTTATGTGTATGATATGTGCATATGGTATGTATACGTCATATAGAGTATTTGTATGATATGTGGGTATGTATGTGTGGCATGTGTATAGTATGTGGGTGGGGGGGTGTTGTGACGTATTACTTCAGGGTGGGTATTTTGCTATTTTGTTCAAAATACAAAACATGAGTTTTTATTATACTACTTCTGGATATTTTCCCACTGTTGCATTTAAAAGAAAAACAACTAATTTTCTAACTTAAAACTGTATATAGAATCAGTTTAATTAAAAATATGTTGTCTGGGGCTGGGGAGATGTCTCAGTATTTAAGAGCACTGACTGCTCTTCTAGAGGCTGTGAGTTCACTTTCCTGCAACCACATGGTGACTCACAACTATCTATAATGGAATCTGATGCTCTCTTCTGGCCTGCAGGAAAACATGTAGACAGAACACCTTTACATATAAATGAAATACATAAAATTTTTCAAAGACTTACGTATATGTATATTAAGTATTTCTTGGGATTAACACATGGAGCTTCCACATGTGTGCATTCTTGCTTATCATGTGTCTTCCTGACCTCACTTTAAAGATGGGAGCATTCAGGGAGTACAAGAACCTGGACCCATCATCCAACTGAAGGATCACCTAGTTACGAGCATCACCTTAGGTTTAACCTTTCCTTCCATCCTGGATCATTTTTGTATTCTTAAAAAATATCTCACAAATGTTGTGAGGCAAACTGCGCTTGAATATATGCTACTTCATATGTACAATTAGAAAGGGTGTCACCAAACCCACACATAAGACCTTTGACACAAAATGTGTCCTATCTACAAGAAGTGTAGGGGCAAAGATGGAACAGATATTGAGGCAATGGCAAACCAATGACTAGCCCAGCTTGAGACCCACGCCAAGGAAAAGGGCCAACCACTGTCACTATTAATGATACTCTGCTATGCTTGCAGACAAGAGTCTAACATAGCTGTCTTCTGAGAGGCTCTGTCCAGCTGATGGAGACAGATGCAGAGACCCAAGGCCAAGCAATGGGCTGAGCTTGGGGAGTGCTGTAGAAAAGTGGGTGGAAGAACAGAGGGAGTCAGAGGGGTCAAGGACACCACGAGAAGACCTACAGAGTCAACTAACCTAGGTCTTTGGGTGTTCACAGAGACTGAACCACCAACTAAACAGCTTTCATGGACAAAACCTACACCCCCTATACATATGTAGCAAATGTGCAGCTTGGTCATCATGTTGGTCCCCTAATGATAGGAATAGGAGCTGTTTCTGAATCTGTTACCAGCAGTTGGGTCCCTTTCTCCTAGCAGGGCTGCATTGTTACCCTGGTTGGAGAGGGTGTGCTTAGTCCTACTGTGACTCCAGAAACCAGGGTGAATTGGTATCAGTTGGGAAAGGGGAAAGAGGAGGAGGGTGTGAGGATGGGACTGGGAGGAGAGGAGGGAGGAGGATGGTATTGGGATGTAAAGTATTTAAATAAATAAATGAAGGCATAAATATTAAAAAGAAACTTGCCGCTAGGAAAAGAGAAATTTTTCATCACTGTCAATTGATGCTCGTCCTCATTTACCCTTAGATAAGTGGACAACAAACTTAAGTGATAGTGACACCATGTTAGCTGCACTCAGATTACCAGACAAGTCACTCTTCAAGACTATGTTGCATAGTCATGGTGAATGAAGTCTTAGCAACGTTAGCTTCTTTCCTTCCACATTTGTTTCTTGGAATTGCTCTACTCCTTATCTTATAACCCACATTGAATCTATCTCAATGATTTTCAGATTGACCTGGGACCCACAAGGCAGAGAGTAATCACCCCAAGATTCTAAATTGAAAGCCTGTAGTCATTCTTACTGCTCCAAATGATGATGGGTAAGAATATGTGTACTATAACTAGCCTATGTTTATTTGTTCTTAGAAGACAAGAGAGGGAGTTAGGATACTGAGAAGATGCATTGTTCGTCTTTATCCTTTTGATCATGCTGAAAATATGTATAGAATTCCTACTCTCTGTCAGGGATTGTGCCAGGTACATGATATATGACAGTGAACAAAAGGGCCAATAAAGAGTTCTACAGCCATGAACTTCAAAGAAGAATTCATTTAGCAAACAAACACACCTACAAATCAAGTTTTGCAGAGATAAGATGGGTGGAATGAGTTCATGCAACATAATTGGTGCTCATGTGTTTAGTCTGGGAATGCGGTCCAGACTTTACCATGTAGACGCCATTCACTGTCTGCTGTTAGCAGTCCTTGACTCTTCTAGCTGTATTTGAGTTTGTCTTGCTTTGTTGTCTGTGAGGAATGTGACACACAAAAATGTGCAGAACAGCTCAAGAAAAGAGCATATTGCAGTGTGGTAGTGATATGTTCATGAAATGTAGTCAAAATTTAGATACAAATGATTTTGATGAGATGAAAATGAGTATTTAAGGAAACGTTGGGACACACAGAGAGATATTGATGATAGACAGACAGACAGATAGATAGATATATTATAGATAGATAGATTTACTTTCTGCAAGATTTCATGTAGTTAATTATCTAAAAAGTCTTTTTTCTCAATCTAAAAACATATTCTTTCAACCTTTGTCTTGGGTTTCTTTTGTCTTCAACCTCTTCTTCTAGAATCAGCGCAGTGTTTAATTTTCTGTGTCAATTTGAATGATCGTGAGATGTAACCAAATATTTTTTCACATACAATGTTGTACATGTGAGTGAAGAAGACTTCACATAAGCTCAGCATTTGAAAGTTTAGCCTGAGTAAGGCAGGTTGTCCTCATGTGTGATGGGAATGGCTCATCTAAGCAACTGAATCCCTGAATAGAAAAGACAGTCAGACTGCACAGGAAAGAACTTCTTCCAACTAGCAGCTGGAGCTAAAACACTAGTCTTTTCAGAACTTTGGACACAAAGAGTGAATGAGAGAGTGGGTGATATTTCTGCAGACTGACGCAGTTCACTTCAGAGTGGAACCTGTTTCATCCTCTCTCTTAGTCTCTGGCTTTTGGATGGATCAGAACTGCTCATTGATTCTCACGTCTTGCAGCTCTTAGACCAGAACATGGCCTCGTAAATCCACAAAAGTCACTCATGAGCAATAGGTGAATTTTCTAATAATTATTTCTTAAAACAATGAGTGTTCTTAATGTCCACTTGACATTTTGTAGGACAATGGCCTATAGGATCGAAACAACATTCTTGTTTTATTACTGTGGCATTGACTTCTGTTGCTGTTAGGATTTTTCATCTGATTTGTTTCAAACAAATATATATCTATATGTTCAGTTGCTTCTAGTATAATTCATTTAAGTATGAATTGAATTAAATCATTAAACTTTGAATGACAGTCAAACATTTTCTGGTGTTTTGGATAGCTAGGGCTGTGATGATGGAGTTCCACATTCTGTGAAGTTTATAAGCAACATGAATCTTCCAACCATGATTTTGGAAGCTGGAGGCTGGGGTTAGGGTGTCGATGTGGTCAGCTTCTCGCAAAGGCCTTCTCTTTGGTTGCCAACACCTGTCATTTCACTGCATTTTCAAGTAGGAGAGAGAACATGAGAGAACTCTCTGGGTTCCCTTATCTACGAACACTGGTCCCATTCATGAGTGCTTGACTGAATCATATCATAACCTGATTACCTCCCAAAGACCATGACCCCTAGTACAGTCACAGTGAGGGTTAAATTTTCAATACAGAATTCTTAGGAAGACACAGACGTTTAGTCCCCAAAGCCAGTGTTGATCAAATATCTGATAGCTGTTGTCTGTGTAATAGAGACAGAAGTGTGAGTTCAGTGGTATAAACACAGATGAACAAAGACAGGTCGCTGTGTGCTAGAACTCTACTCAAAGAATCAGAACATTCAGTAAAATGACCTGCATGCAAAATTATTATTTTAAAAGCAGGAGTAGTATGAGAGAATAGGTAATTACAAAGTGTGAAAAGTCTGACTGTTCACTAAGGCAAACAAAGGTTCAAAAGCCTTAGGATTCCATATGGTAAGAAAACAGTGTGAAATTTATTTCAACGTGGAATAAAAAAAATCACAGCATATTGTAAGCAAAGCAACATAAGGAAAAATGCATATGTTTTGGTTAGGGCTGACAACGGAAATGACCTTTGGAACTAATCACTTCTCTGAGAAACAGTTAATAATTTTAATGATAAACTTTCATATAAGATAAGCTGAAATATATTTTCCAAACATTAAGGTTATATAGTCTACGCATCAGTAACCAAATAAGAGACTTCATATATGATGAGTAATAGGACACTATTGTTTCTGACATCAGAGACAGACTAGGCACATGCATAAAAAGATGTGTGTATATTTAGTGAAATATATGTACTAAATACTTTATGTAACAAATAAAACAATTTATATTTTTAGTTTCAAAGAGAAAAACCCTACTTGCAATGAAAACTGAAGGTTTAGCATTTTTTGCTTAGTGCAAAAATTGTTACACATGTGGTTTAAAAAAAAAATATCCTGTCCAGTTAGGAACTGCTGTCAAGGTTCTGCACAGAAGTCTCCCACTGTGAACAATCAAAGCAGCATTCTGGAGCATGGGGAGACAGCTTAGTCAGTAAAGTGCTTGCTGGGTAGACATGAGGGCCAGAGTTGAATCACCAGCGCCCACATAAAAAGACAAACCTGGTGGCTGCATATGTGTTCCCATCTGGGAAGCCAGAGAGAGACAAATCCCTGGAGCTTCTGGGAAAGTCAGCATCAGCCACTCAACCTCAACAAGCCCCAGGTCCCAGTGAGAGTCACTGTCTCCAAAACATGCTAGACAGCTACTGAAGAATAAATCCCAAAGATGAACTCTGGCCTGCGCATGTACATGCATGTGCACAGATATGCACTTATCAGGAACAAACATGCATTCCTAGCAGCACACACGCGCACACACACACACACACACACACACACATGAAAAAGGAGAGAAAGAAAAAGAAGGACGACCTTCATTGAGGAGCTCAGAGTTTCTGATTATAGATACCCATGAAGTGGGGAGGTAGAGAGATTAATCGCAAATGAAATACTTTGAAGATCCTTAAAAAATATTCGGGTTTTGTTAGATTTGTCTGGGAAGACCCGTGCTGACAGGTGAGAATGAAGAGAATTATAGGACTTTGCAAAGTACAGGGTGGGGGATAAACTTCAGAAAGAACGACTTGAAATCAAGGCTAAACAAAGAGAAGATAAAAAACAAAACACATTAAAAAAAAAAAAAAAAAGAAATAGTGTTAAGATGTATCTGATTTCTCCCATTTTCTGGTATGTTGGTTATTCTTAAATAATTATTTGTGGAAATGTGCATCTGTTTTAATGTTCAAAATGTACTCATCAACATCTTTTGGGCCATTTAATGTTAGGATAATTATTTTCCAATGCTTTTAGATTTGTCAAACTGCTGCACCAAATACTTCAAATACATTTTATTTTAAACATGGAAAGGTCGATATTATATTATCAATATAGCATTGATGGGGTTCGAAATATGTTCCCCCCAAATGTGGCACCTCAGCATTGAGATGATAGAGCAATCTTATTGACCGCCCCCCCCCCCCACACACACTCTGGTTTTCTCTGACCTTGCTTTGTCATAGGCCATAAAATCCTTGCAGGAGAGGTGCGCAGTCTACATGGAAGGACAGATGACCTTATCTGGGAAACTAAACAGTACATGGGACCCAGAAAAAGCAGGACTTGCCAGGCCTGCCTAGCTATTAGCGTTAGAGCATATCCCCTTTGTACGACCACACTCCATAGCTCTCTACGTTTAACTCAGGATTAAAAAAAAATGTATCTTCACCTTGAAAAGCTTTGTTGTCACATGAACCTTACAGAAGTAAATACATGTACAAATGTCCTTTTTTGATGCTGTTGTTTGTTAATCGTGTCTCAGCTGTGAGCCTTGCGCTGGGTGAGAAGTGAGCATACATTTTACTCCTCAGTGCTAGACAGAAGATCAACTAAAATATTAATGAGGTCATTCCTTGGCATGGGTGTTATTACTAAAAGGTATTTTCAGGGTTTATTGCAGTAGAATTGGCTTAATAGACTCTTAATGCATTTTTAGATTTATTTCCCTACAGCAAAACCCAATTTAACTCACTGCTTTTTGTTTCTCTTCTTATAACCTGAAATATACTCATAAAAGCATTGAGTTGGCAAAAAATCTGTAAGTGCAAGGTGACTTTAGGGGAACAAATCAACAAAATTAATAAACTTTTGACCTTTTACATTTTTCTCCTAAAATGAAGACAGAAGAGCTAAACCACATTCTAAGTGCTTTGAATTAAGTTGCAAACAGGCTGTTTTTTAGGTTTGTTTTTGTTGTTGTGATTAAAAAAGACTGACAAAATCAAACCTGGGAAGAATGTTTATTTCAATTCATGGCATACAGCCCAACATCTAGGAAAACCAAAGCAGAAACTCAAGGCAGGAGCCTGGAGGTAAAGCCTGGAGCAGAGAACCTTGAGGGACATGGATGGCTGCTTGCCTTCAGGCTTATGTTCCATTACCTTTCCTATAAAGGCTAGGCCAACTTGCCTAGGGACAGTATTGCCCATAGTGGGCTGAGCCCTTGTGTAGTGGGGTTGGAGAGATGGCTCAGTGGTTAAGAGCACTATCTGCTCTTCTGAAGGACCAGGGTTCAATTCCCAGCACCCACATGGCAGCTCACAACTGCCTGTAATTCCAATTCCAAGGGATCTGACACCCCACACCAATGCACATAAGAAAAAAAAAAAAAAAAAAAAGAAAAGAAAAAAGAAAAGAAAAGAAAAAGAAAAAAGAAAGAAAATGCCCACAGACCAATCCAAAGGAGGCAATTATTTGTGTCAAGTTGACAACTAAAGCTATGACACAGGCCAAAATACAGCTAATTTTTCTTTTAAAAATTACTTTTTGAAAGTAAAATATAATTACATTGTTTTTCCTCTTCTCTTTCCTCACTCTAAGCCCTCGTATGCACTATCTCCCTGGTACTCTCTCAAACTCATGTTGTCCATTTTTAAGTTGTTGTTATATATACCTAAGTGTATAAATACAACTTACACAGTATGTGTAATGTTATTTATATGTATGTTTCCAGCACTAACCCCTTGGTATTGGAAGACTAATTGATGTGTTCTTCCTTGGCAAAGACTTTCTCCCAAGCAATATTCCTTAGTTTCCCATAGTTCTTTGTCTAGGATGGAGGTTTTATGAGCTTTCCCCTTTCACATTAGCATATCCATTGGTGTAGTCCTTGTTCAGGTCACGTTTAGGCAGCCATGTTGATGAGACTTCATGGACACAACTTCTCTGACATTTTAGGGAGACATCGTTTAAAAGCAGATATCATTTTTGTTGTCTGTGTGTCTGATGAGTTAGTCGTGTGTGTGTGTGTATGTGTGTGTGTGTGTGTATGTGTATACATGAGTTTGTTGTACACTTTAACTCTAGATGACAATGTGGCTTAAAAGAGAGATCACTAGTAATCGTATGTAAATCAGTTATCTACAGTTCAATTTAATGTTCTAGAAATACTAGTAGGTAAATTTTACAATATACCTAACTCTAGAGGTAGTGAGGAAAAACAACAGCGAACAAAATTAAGCAAAATAATTTTTGCCCCTTGGAAAAGGAAACAATTGCGAAAACCATGCAATAACCAGTAAAATATTAGGACAATTACTCTCTGTCATTGGAAGCCCTATGTATGCCCATGGTTGGGAGAGGTCAGGTTTCCCGGAGGGAAGTCATTTGTCCACTTTCACACAAACTGCTCTTCCAGCAAGTGATGGGGGTCCTTTGAAATTAAGTACAATCTCAATGAATTGGCACAACCTGAAATCAATACCTGAACATGAACAATCAACAGTTCAAAGGCCCGAGGCCAGACTGAAGCTGTTCAGAAGCCAACTACTCAAGCAAAGAAAAGGAAGAAAAAGAAAGTTGCTATGATCATAAGGGCACAGATGAGAGTTCTATAGGTATAAGGATTCTCCTTCAATAAAAGAAATAACTCTTTAATAATAAAGAATCCAGGGTAAATGGCTTTGACAGTGGTGTTCATTCTTTCCATACCAGAGATGTGTTAACTTGCACATTCAAGTGGCCAGGTATGGTGAGAAGTGGTCCCGTGTGTATGAATAGCAACCCTCTTGAGCATAAGTCAGTGACTGGACTGATGCCTCTTGTCATGGTGTTATCTAATCCAGTTGAATGGGTGTTCTCTTCATCCTGAAAGAAGTAAGAGCTGGTTTATCATTTTATTTCTTGGGGTTTTATTCTACAAATTCAGAACAGGAACAGTCTACTCGTTATCAAATAACATGAAAGAGTATATCTTTTCATTATCGAACAGATTGTCTGTGGCAGAGCATGTTACTGGTGATTTTTAAGTTGTTTTTCAGCCTGATGTTCAGTGATATATTCTAAAAGAGACAAAATATTTCTATATTCGAAGTACCTTGCTATCAAAATGGTCAGTTAACTCATTTCCTCTCCATCTTTTGCGCTTCTTCTACTTGAAAGCATCTTGGCAATCATATGCACTTGTATGGGTTATAATAGTCCTTCTGTATTTTTGCTAGCATCAGGAAATCACCTATATTTTATGCAAACAGCTTGACAGTGTCTACATAGCTTTCCTATTGTCCTGGTCTTGGCTCATTTTATGTGTAATGTTTTTCTTTCCTGGAAATGCTTAGTCCCTGATTGTGCACAGTGTCATAACTGCCAAATGGATTCCTAGCGTTTTGTGTAATAATAACCCCAGAAATGTATACTAAAATTCCTCATGAACATCATAGTATCACCTGGATAGCTAAGACTTTTGATTTTTGGCATCACATTAAAGTGCATGATCGTGAGTCCATCAGATTTGGGAAGTTTTTGCTATACTTCCCAAGACCAGAGTTTGGTGGTATCATTCTTGGGGGGAGGAGGGAAAGAGAGTAAAAAGTCCCTCTTTAACTTAACCAGTGTATGAAGAATTGTCATTATGAAAACTTCATTATTATGTAAATTGCAACATTTTGATTAGCACTTGCAGACCCCCTTTGTTAAGAAAAAAGACGGAAGAAGCTAACCAGATTGCAATAATTTACATAATAAAAACTCAGTGGTGGCGATGCCACTGAGTAAAGGACCTAAAGATAGCTAAAATGTCTTTTTAAACAGCTTAATAAAATACTAGGATCACAAAATACAAAAGGAGAGAAAATATTTTTCTTTGAACTGACAAACTCTCCTGTAGTGGCAAATCATGAGATCCTGTGCATTACATGAAAATGATGGGATTGAACATATGCCCAACAATATCAACAGCTTCATATTTTTCAAACTTAGAAGTGTGTGTGTATATCACAGATATGTAAGACATACAAAGGAAGTTATATTAACCCACTAATTACCTAGCTATTGATAGGAGATATCTATGGGAGACATGATTGTTGTGAAAATAATTAATAGTTAAGTGATCAAAAGGCATATTTTATAAGGATATAAAAATTTAAAACTACACAAAAGAAAAACACATTAGAAAAATTTTATTTGATGATTAATTTTAATATATCAATTTGGAGGGTTTTAACTGAGCGGACAGTTCATGATTAGGTCATCTTAAGAGAGAAGACCCAACCCAAAGCCTGGAAACAATATACTTGCTACTTTGATGAATGGTTTTCTTTGACATTTAAAGAACTCATAAATACGACATTGAACTTTTCAGAATATTGCCTTTTTTTTCCTTTTCACTTCTTATTTGTTAGATATGTCTACCTAGTCCTTTGATGTTAGGTTACTGCAACATTAAGCAAAAATGAGACTATAGTATACATGCTATATGGAAGTGGAATATGGAAGCCAAATTAGAATCTTTTAAAGAATCTTCCTGAAAACAGTCAATGGCATGAACTTCAGATGAGACAGAAAACAGGGTACTGAGCACGAGAATTTGTTCATAAGAATGTCTTCTAGCTGATTCCAGCCACACAAAACCACGCTTGGCACCAGTCATTTGTTTGTTGCTCAAAGGAGTCCCTGAATTGCTTTAACGGCTGATTGCCACCTAGAAGGAAGGTAGTTTTGGTCTCAATGCTTTATCTTTTGTAACATTCTTGTCTTTAGTGTCATAGCAATTAGGTTAGTTCTGGGGAAACCTATTAATCATTTCAGTTAGTGTTAAATTGCCTAAGTGTGTCGATTTGGAATCTGGCGAAGAAAATGGAAGATTAATGAGCTGCCCTTAGTTAGATGTGATAATCCAAAACTAAATGTCTAGTGCCCCACTTGTTTTACAGAGTTGACAATGTAGATTTTACAGTTGTTGAGCTCTGCCTTAATAAAACAAGGAAATGCGGCATTAGGGTTCAGGAGTAGGAAAAACAAAGATTGAAGGACACTATACCAATGATGGGGCCCAAAACACAGTGCTATGAGCAATTTGGATTAAAGGATACAGGAGGGTCTGAGAAGAGAAACAAGGCATTCTCATCCTCCCACTCTTCTGTGTGTGGACACTTTTTCTAACCATGACCAGACCAGAAAATGGAATGCTAACACCAAGAGTGCTCCCTTCTTCCTTATTCTACAGAGCTCCTGTTTCACCCCCTCTAAAAAGAAAGAAAAGCTATGTAGAGAGTCTGGAAATCTGGACAAAGACTATAGCCATTCTGCCCAATGTGTTAAGGTTGGATTTTTTTTTTCTTCCATTTCATCCAATGAAAACCATGTTCCTTATTTCTTTGATTTCTATCCTCTCATTTCATGTATGATTCTCACTCAGGCAATGTATTATGCTTTTCTCTTATCAATTATTTTCCATTACAAGTACATCAATCATGATCCCCAGGACAAGTAAGAAAGGCATCCTGTCCTTTTGTCCCTTTACGAACTAGATAAAATTAAAACAAACAGACAGGCACACACACACATACATACACACACACACACACACACAGACACACATACCACCACCACCACCACCACCACCACCACCATCAGAGGAAGAATTACTTTTAGCTTATGAAGCGATGCAGCCCATTGTGCTGGGGAAGGCATGGTTGCAGAAACATATGTTGCTGTCAAAACACACAAATCCAAGGAGCAGAGAAAGCACATGAACCAGAAATGTGGCTGCATTATAAAACAGTAAGACCTGACAGTGACCCAGTTCCTGTGGTGAAGCTCTACCTCCTGAAAATTCCACAGCTTGAGCTCCTGACAATGGGTAAAGAGACACCTTGTTGGTGGTGCTGTTTGTATACCAGTCACGGGCAGAGCAGATGACAGTCCTTTGTTCATTCTAGCTTGATGTCTGGCTTGGTGGCCAACGTTGTCTTATGCCTGGGACTCATAAAAATCAAATCAAATCCAGGCAGCATGGCACAGGAGGAGGAAGACAGAGACCTGTGGCCCTCCATGCCTCCCACAGACCTGCCCTCCAGTGCATGGCACAGGGCAAGTCCATAGTTATATGCTTGCTGCCATGCCATGTAACATGAACAGAGGATGTTGACTCAGGGCCCACCAGCTGAGTGGCTAGACTGCAGCTTGAGTCACCACAATATGCGAGTATCTTTTAGTCAGATGGGAGAGAAAGAGAAGTGGAGCAGCTTGAGCATTGTGAAGAGAGACTGAACTGGAGACTTGAGGATGGAGAGGAGTAGCCTGTTGTGAGTAGCCAACTCCAAAACCTGGAACCATGATGATGCCCCAGCCTGAGCTGCCCCTTAGGGCCATGTCTGAGTCTGTGGCTACGCAGTGGGAGGGGTTGGTGTTGATGTCCATAACTCATATTACAGCTAGTGAACATAGGGATGGCCCTGGTTAGGACTGCTGCTGGGGACCACGTGGATGTCCAGGGACTGTATAGAACTAATTGTCTCTACCCCTCACTGGAGTGCTGGCCCCATCTCTCACCTGTGCCAGCACTTGGGAGAATAGGCCCTGAGCCTCACCCAGGAATCACAGTGGAACTGGTCCTGGTGGAGTTGGTGAGCCAGCCCCAAGGGCATGAATGAGGGAGAGCTGACCCTGCCACACTTCTGCCATGGAGTAGCATGGGTGCAGAGGTGACTCTCCTGCCTTTACCACCTCTGGCAGTTGGAAAAGCTGCCCACAGGGACATGAGCTAGGAAAAGCTATCTCTGCCCCTTACAAGCTGCAGAAGTTGGGAGAGCAGGCCCTGCGCCTCATTTGGGCACCACAATAGAGCTAGTCTTTATGGAGAGGGAGCATATGAGCTGGTCCAAGGGCAAGAGCTTGGGAGAGCTGGCCCCACCGCTCATCTGGTGTGAGGCAGCATGGGCGTGGGGTGATGCCCTCCCCTTTTCCCCCTCACCACCTGCAATAGTGGCAAGAGCTGACCCTGGGCTCATGAGAACAGGGGAGCTTTCCCTGCCCCTCACTGGCTATCACACTTAGGAGAGTAGGCCCTGCACCTCGCCTGGGTAACACAGTGGAACTGGCTCTGGCAGTGTGGGTGCAGGGGAGCCTACCATGAGGGCATGAGAGCAGGAGAGCTGCCTAGTCAGGGCAGTGCTGGAAAGCATGCTGTGTTGGTGCAGATAAGGAGAGACAGTGGGATGACTATCTCTGATACTACCCAGGCCTAGTTCCAGGGCTCTGAATTGGCCCACTATATCATCTGCAAACTGTTGGAACTCATGGACATGCCAGTCCTGCTATTCCAAAGCTGCAGGATCTCCATAACACAGGACAACATCAGGATAACTGTGTTGAGGTTAATTTTGAAATAGGGCCTAAGAAATGTTTATTATTAGCTCTATAATTGTTATGTTGGTATTTTCTAAGCTGTTATCAATCAATAAAAACACTGCCATCTGTTGGTTCACCTGGGCAGGGCAGATATTAATCCCCTAAACTACTTTCCGTATTAAGGCAATATCTCATACCTTGCCCCAATCCCATGCTACCTCCCACACATAATGCCAAATACTTGCTTATGTTCATCATCTGGGCTGAATCCTCCATCCATGCGGGCTATGTGCTTCTGATCCCACCTGCCCCATGGTGGTGGCTTTTCTTCCATTTTCCCTCTCGTCTCTTTCCCAATATCCTCTTCTGGTCTCTGACTGTTTCCACTCCCAAGAACTTCTCTGTTCCCCGAACCAAAGAACCTTAACTACTCCTATCCTTTTTGCCCTGTGCGGGTGTGTTGGCTTTTTATTGGCCAAACAGGAGCAAAGTTTTAGGCAAGGTTACAAACATTTTGGGGTATGGGTGTCTGCTCATCTGGGCAGCAACCAGACCATCCTCCAACATAACTGGGAAGAGTCCCAGTGAGGATCCAATATTGATGGTGGCATAGAGGCCAGGGATCTTGGACCAGACCAATGCAGTGAACATTTTCAAGTAAAGATGATGAACAGAGGTAAATAGTGTGGGACACACTGTGGCATACTAGAGCATCCACAAAGAGATACTTTTCTATGCTTTGTTTTGTTGTTGTCATTGTGTATTTGTTTTATTTGAGGAAGGGGAAAGAGGTTGCAAGGGTGAAGGGTGGGTATGAGGGGACAAGGAGATGAGCAGGACTGAGGTGCATGATGTAAAACTAACAAAGAAACAATAAAAAGTTTTGTTGAAAGGTTTCACAGCTTTTGAATCAGCATCTGGGGATGGAGTATTCATGCACTAGGGCCATGAATTTTCCATAGTCATTGAAGAAGTTGCATGAGGATTCCAAAGACTGCCTCATGAAGACTGATCTCCCTGCAAGGACACCTCCAAGTCACTTGGAGCCTGAGACTAATGATGCTGTTTAGGTTTAGTCATAACAGTACAAGATAGATGATGTTGCTTTATTCATTTCTTAGGAAGGTTTTGTAATTCTGTAGTACCCACAGTTTCTCAATCCTAATTCCTGCATCTGGAGTAAATATATTATTTACTGGTGTCAAAATTTCTGATCACTTAAGAGACTATTAAGAAATAGAAGCTGGCAAAAGAAAATATTTACCAGAAGGTTAAAGTTGGAAAATCATGGAAAGTAATTGCCCAGATTATACTAAGTGTATCTCTCCTGAAATGTACAGAAATTTGCAAATGCATATAGGTTTGGAGAAATTTTGTCAAACAAATTGGAAAGACTTTGCTGTCAGCTAGCTTCTCCTAAAGAAGTTGTGCCACAACTAAGTAAATGAACGGTGCAATGTCTAAACATAACATATGGTTTTGTTTCTTTGACACAAAGAGTTTCCACATTTTCTTGGGGAAAAAAGTAAAAGTGAAATTGTCCACCCATGGGGAAAACATAGTACTGATTAAGAAAAGAAAGAAAACCCTGCAGCTGGTTAATGAAACTCTTAGACTACTCACCTTTTCCAGGGTTGTTGACATCTTAGCCATAACTGAACCACAAGAGACCTTTTGTTAAGAAGAAATTACTCATGGTATGTATGACCTTTTTAAAGTAAGGAAAATCAAGTAAGGAAATAAACGCATTAACTATCCCAATATCCTAAGGGACTTTATACATAAAGCAATTGCTAATCTGCAATCAAAAGATATAAATATAAAAGTGTAAAACTAATCATTTACTTTCAGAAATCTTTGATAGACCAAGTTTGATTTTCCTTTTATACTTTTATATATACTCAAAAAAAGAAAGTTCAATGAGAGTACTTATAACAGCTAGCCATGAATTCAAACAAAACGAATAGCAATAAAACAACTGATACCAGCACTCAGGGAGGCAGAGGCAGGAAGATCTCTGGTGAGTTCTTTGCCAGTCTGGTCTATAAATCAAGTCCGGGATAGCCAAAGGTACACAGAGAAATCCTATCTTGAAACAAACAAACAAACAAACAAACAAACAAAATGACACATTCTTTTCTCTGGCTCTGAAATAGTTTCTTGGCATGTATAGTTACAATGAAATTAACAGGATCATGCTTTGTTCTAAACTTCAGCTTGCATGTATGAACACAAGTCATGACATTAATGATGGTTGCATATGTATTGAATGTTTTGAAAGAAGTGATAATATTCTTTTCTGTATCTATGCTCAACATCTATGTATCCTTTTGTGAATATAGGTTCTTGAGAGAGTGAAAGGAACCAAATTATGATTTTAAATCAATATCTTTAGAATATAAATTCATAAAGACAAAATAGAGGAATTGGATCATTCAGTCAAGATCAGTGACTAATTTAAAATATTGTGAACAAGACATGGAATAGTTATGGGATTCAATAAAAATGAAAAATGTATGAATTATAGGCAACAAGAAAATGGAGAAGACATTTTAATAAAATTCAATTAATACCTTGTGAAGACCAAGTCATAAATTATAGCACACTTCCAACAATTTGTAAGATTTTCTAATATGCCAAAAAGTAGGTATGAGGTAAATTTAAAAAATGAACATTAGTATTTTTTGATAACTGTGGTGGCTAGCTTTGTGCCAACCTGACACAGCATAGATTCATCCGAGAGGAAGGAACATCAATTACAAAAATGTCTCCATAAGATTGGAGCATATGCAAGCCTGTAGAATATTTTATTAGTAATTGATACAGGAGGCCCATTGAGGTGGTGGTTCCAGGTTCTACAAGAAAGCAGGCTGAGCAAGTTTTGAGGACCAAATCACTAAACAGCACTCTTCTATGTCCCCAGTGTAAGCAGAAGCCAAAGCCAGGTTGCTTTTGTCATGGTATTTCATCACAGCTAAAAGAACCTTAAGCAAGACAGTACCAAATATTCTCTTTTAGCTTTAGAGTGCTTTGGTGATAGTCCATCAGGGAAGTAGAGATCTACTTTCCTGTGTAAGGAAAGAAAAATAGACTTTTTCCTCTATACATTTTAGGTGCATTGGCTAGATCTCTGTAAATTAGATTCGACCAAAGGTAAGTTAAAATAAGGACAATAAGTTTATTAGAAGATACACCATGTACTCATGCAATCACTCAGTGTGTTGTTAGGATTTGAACTAGTGTCTCATCTGAGCAAACAAAATTTTCCAGAGACCTACCAAGAGAAAAGAAAGGAGCTTCTCCAGTGGCACCACTAAGGAGGATCCCACCAAAACAATATATGTGATCACTGTAAAGGTAGCAGAGTACACTTGAAACTGAGCCTCCTCACACCTGTGCTTTCCTGGATGACTTACCACTTTACAGAGTCTCTCTGTAAAGCATCCTGTGCTTAAATCTACACCAAAATGTTCCCCTAATAATCCTTACCTCTGCTTTAAATTGGCTCATTCTGGTGTTTTTTCTCTCTGCAAGGGTCCAACCTTACTGCAGTAGGGGTACCAAAAGGATAAAGGAACTCGGCAGGCTGTGGGTGAATATACTGGAGCGCATCTCTTCCCACAGTGCCCTGATAACCCCAGACCCTCTTTTTCTTTCTAAGGTCTTAAATTTGTTGTTCTAATGCTATGAGGGCATTTTGTAAGGTATTTCAAAGCATCTTTTCATTTACCAGTATGTTGGTTTCTAGGTTAATTCATTCATCGATAATTTTGTATTATAGGTTCCTAGTGAGTAATTTGGCTATGACACTTGTCTGTTCTCTGAACACACTCTAGAACAGAAATGATTTGTGAAAATTAGTGTTATGCATGGTCTATGCTGGAAAAAAAAATACAATGTGTACTGAAAATTTAGCAAGTGGGAAAGCAATAGGTAGGAAAAATGCAGAAGTCTCAGTGTTAATGGCATGCCTGAGCTGATGCTGTTCGCACAACTTTTCAGGGACTGAATGTGAAATGATGTCTGGAGCATGTTGTCTTTGTTGTTGACTAAAGCCTAGATGAAGGCGCGCAGCATCGCGGTAGAGTCCAGCCTAGATGAAGGCGCGCAGCATCGCGGTAGAGTCCAGCCTAGATGAAGGCGCGCAGCATCGCGGTAGAGTCCAGCCTAGATGAAGGCGTGCAGCATCGCGGTAGAGTCCAGCCTAGATGAAGGTGCGCAGCATCGCGGTAGAGTCCAGGCTAGATGAAGGCGCGCAGCATCGCGGTAGAGTCCAGCCTAGATGAAGGCGCGCAGCATCGCGGTAGAGTCCAGCCTAGATGAAGGCGCGCAGCATCGCGGTAGAGTCCAGCCTAGATGAAGGCGCGCAGCATCGCGGTAGAGTCCAGCCTAGATGAAGGTGCGCAGCATCGCGGTCGAGTCCGTTCAGTAATACTAGAAATGGAACAGCAGGGCGTGTTAAGGGGATGAACACATTTCTGAACTGGCTGCATGATAGAATTTGTTAAAGCTGGCCTAAGAAAGTGAAATTATTAAAGTTCACTACACTGTAAATACTGGAGGAGCCACTGGCAGTTTCTAGCATATCAGTAATAATATTCCTGGGACATCATAGTGGGTATATTATGATGGGAAAAGGCTGTCAACTAAACAAGCATAGCAGTTCAGAACTCAAATTTTACATCCACAGTAAAGGCTGCTGTAAATCCATTACTGATCTTGAGACACATGCATATAATTTTTGAATGCTGAGACTGGAGAGCTAGCTCAGTGGGTAAAATGCCTTATGTGAGTGCACAAAGGCATGAGTTCAGGCCCTTAGTAACTATGTAAAATCTGGGTGTGGCAGCCTACATCTTCAGTTCCCAGAGTTAATGGAGTTTAGAGATAGATGGTGCCCCAAAGCTTGTCAGATAGCCAGCTTAGCTGAATTAGTGCTCCAGGTTCAGTGAAAGACCCTGTCTCATAAAAAAAAAAAAAAAGTAGAGAAGGATTGGGGAAGACACCTGATATTGACCTACACACACACACACACACACACACACACACACACACACTACAATCTTAGCCTTTTAAAAATGTCCGATTGTTATAAAGGCCATTGGAGAAACCGTCTTCACCATGAGTGTCAAGGCCAATGTTTTTTATAAAAAAGGACATGTTAACAAGAGGAAAGTATACCAAATGATTTTTTAAAAAAAAAAATTAGATTACATACTCAAAAGCTTAGGAAAATTCTAAAGGAAGAGAAGAGATTGTGTTCATAATGTGTTTGCCATAACACACATTTTATCTTATGTCGGTGAATCATTCTATCGATATGACTAGTGAGCTAGATTGTAATTGACATGAGATAACACATTTGTTTTTGAAGAAATGAAACACAACATGGAATGTTCATTTAGAAACATGAGGGGCAGGCATCTGTAAAGTTCCTGACCATGTGGAATGACACCTCTGTGTTTATGATACTCAGAGGGAGAAAACAAACTCTCCCTAAAAGAAAAAAGGAACACCGTGAATGCTTTTAAACACATCACTTTCTTCTATAAGAAAGTAAAACACAGAGAATAGGTAGACAAATCTGTCTTAGGATTTTTGATGGATGAACTTGGGTGAAGGACTATTTAATTAGGGATTGACTATAAAACATATTATATTCATCATCATTCTTTATATAGTCAAAATTCTATTTACCATATCATTATTTTACTTGTGGGGTCTTATAGACAATTTTCCTTCACTTCACTTTTTTTCCTGTATGTGGATGCATGTCTCTGTGTGTATAACTACACATATGTGGGGAGATAAAACTTGGGTTCTTGAGGCATTGTTCACCTTCTATAGTGCTTTTGTGTGTTTTTTTTTTTTTGTTATTTTAATTTTTTCTACATTTTCACTTAAAATATAACTCATCATTTCCTCCCTCTAAACTTTCCCATTCTCCCAGCTTATTCCCTTCCAAATACATGGCCTTTTCTTCTTTGATTGATATATATATGCACAAATATGTAAGTATATAAATGTAACCTAATGAGTCTGTTGATATTTCTTACATGTATATGAATTCAGGGCTGACCACTTGGTATTGGATAACCAATTAGGGGTCTTATCCCTGGGAGAGGATAACTCACTTCCTCTCAGCACTCATTAGTTGCCTGCAGTGCTTTGTCTAGGGATGGATTTTCCCCTTCCATATTCGCACTTTTCTTGGTGTTCTCATTGTTCAGGTCTTGTTCAGTGTCCTTTTAACAGCCATACTGTGGAGGATTCATGGGTATGGCTTCCCTGTGGCTTTTTAAGAGACATCTTACAGAAGACTTCCTGGTCCTCTGGCTCTTATGATCTCTCTGCTTTGCTCTGCAATGCTCCTTTAGCCTTAGGAGTAGTAGATGGGTTGTAGATGTCTCCACTCGGGCTGGCATCCGCATGTTCCCTGCACTTTGACCTTGTGGTCTTCTGTAATGTGGTCTTCTTTGGTTGCAAGGAAGAAGCACATTTAATGAGGGATGATAGTTACGCTTATCTGTGGGTATAAGGATCAGTAGGTAGAATTAAATTAGAATATACTGTTCAGTAAAGTAGAGGTAATAAGTTGCTATTTAAGATCCGTGACCTCACTTTGACTAGGTTTCCAGTACTAGGCACAGTTTCCCTACTGTTGAGGAGCCTTGAGTATAATATGAGAGCTTCAGGTAACCACCAAGATATGTGTTAGCATTCTGTTCCAGTCTGCCTACCTGTGATGTCATAGGCTACCTGCCACTGGGTGTGGCCCTGCTCAGTATATAAAAGAACAGGCCCACCTCAACCCTTTTTCTCCCTCTTACCTCTTACCCTCTCTTACCTCTTACTCCCACTTACCTACCCCCCCTCTTTCTCTTTCTTTCTGGGGTGCCCCACCCCCTTTCCTTCTCTCTCCATGCTCATTTAATAAACTTCTCCATCTAATCTGTTGCCTGGCATCTTATTTTTAATTACTAAACTTTGCCCGCCACTACTGCACCTTTAGGAATGTGTTGCTGCAGTGCTGACTGTTGTGTTTTATACATTTGCAGCTGGGTAGGACTGTTGATTTCTCTCTACCCTTGGATATTTATATAGAACCTTCCAGTATTATAACAGTTAGTCCTTGGGGTAGCGGCTTTCAGACAAGTGTCAGCTTGTGTTTTCCCAGTCCTGCATCTGAAGTTCATGGTCTCTTTATCAAGAGGCTATTGTTTTTTGAAAAAGGGTTTCTCTCTGGCTAGCCGGCAAATGAGCTCCAGAGGCACACAAGACTGCCTCCTCAGTTCAGTGATAACAAACTGGTGCCAGCAGGCCTAGCTTTCTATGGGGAGTCTGAGATTGAATCCAGTTTTAACCTGCTAATGAAAAAAAAACATATTTGTGTGAAGCCTTGATAGCTCAGTTTTTGTCATTCTAGGTGTTCAACACCAAATATTTGCCTTCATCTTTGTTGTACCACAATTGCAGTAACCGTCAGTTACCTTTGCACTTCTGGTGATAACTTAAAACCTACCAAGTTTGGCTATTATAATTTTAGCTTTAGGGAAAGGGATCTTGGAAAGAATTTTGACTCTGTTACTTCCTGTTAGAACATTTCAAAGATGTTCTCAGATGTCAGATGAGATAGCTTGATTTTCATGAAGTTCTCAGCTCAGTTTCTACAGGCACACACTTTGCAGGGCTTGTTCCCACCCCTGCTAAGCTCAGGCAAGGAGCTGGCTGCTCAGGCATTGTTCATGCATGACACAGGAAGCTGGTAGCTCCATTTAGTGATTTACTGGCTTGGGTGCTCTTTGTTGAAGCCTGAATAAAGTGACAGGACATTTTTTTTTTTTTAAACTCTAGATGATTCTTGGCATAGCAAATGCAAGATATTCAGAGCAAATAAATGCCCGTGAGAGTCATACATGCCATTAAGGAGCTGGATTCAAAAGGAATGCTTAAGTTTGGCTTGAATAAAGAAAAAAACAATCAGGATTTCATTGTCACAGTGCATCAGCTTGGCAGATATAATTGCTTACTCCCATGCATTCTAAGGAAACAAAAGGTTTGTAACTCTGTTACCTCTACCCCTGACCACCAAGAAAAAAGAAAAGAAAGAAAGATTAAAAAACTAAACTCCAGTGAACGTCCTTGGCTGTTCTTAGGAGTTGAGTCTACCTCCTGACCCCTGGTACTTAATGCTTTATCCTTTACGTATTCATCCCCAGTTCTGCCCTCTCCCTCTCCTGGTAGTAAGTTGGCAAGTACAGTTTGCTATGTAATTATTCACTGGTTTCTTGTCTTTTCTTGTACTTTTTTTTTTAAGAGACAAAATATTATTCTCTTGCAGGTGGTGACAGATTTTCCACAAGGCATTGATCAATGTGACAAGATAGGAAAGGTTTTTTTTTTTTTCCCTCACTTTTCTTTTTTCCTCTCTCTTTTTGTTCTAGGACCAGAGAATCAAGACTTTGGGGCTTTTGTGAATATATTAGGTTGGCTGGCAGTATAATATATCAAGGGCGCCAAACCAGTGTAAAGACTTAGTCCATAACCTCTAATCTTCAGACATGAACTCTATTATTTCCCGTTAAAATTAGAGGTTTCCAAATTGTAACAGATGTCCTTAATAGACATGTCTTCTTACAGGGGAACATTAGGTAAATGAAAACTGAACCTAGTGTTTTAACTTGTGCTTCATCATAATTCAAAGCTCTGTGGCTAGATCTGGCATATTGAGCTCAAATTACAGACGAAAGTCTTTACACAATTTGCATTAATTGATTCATCAGCAATTTTTCTAAATTGCAGCAAGTATGAAATGGTGGGAATTAGAAAAAAAAATAGTCAAAGCCCATTTACTCCAAGAAAGCTGCAATGTTTGACAATCTCATAATTCACAGGGATTATACAGTGTGTTTTCAATGTCAGAAATAGTTCAATTAGCTGCTAAGAGAAAAGAAACAAGGGAGGACATCTTCCAATAAACCGATAATGAGAACAAGGTGAGGACAAACAACTTGACATAAAGGAGGTTTATGAGTATGTGCTGTGGCAGGTGTCTGAATATTTCAAAACAAAGACGATGACTGTGTGTAGAACAATTAAGCTAAAAACACAAAAGTGGACAAAAAAAAAAAATCAAAAGACTAATGTGGTGTGCTGAAGCCATTGAAACTGCATTTCTTATCTCTGTGAAATGTGAGCACATTGAAATTCTGTATGATTTGGGAGAAGTTCTCTTTGCCAATAGGGCTGCATTGGAAGTCATATGAGAATATCACAGCCAGTTTCCTCTGCTTTACAGATGCTTCCCAACATAGTTGTGACTGGAATTGACTCTGTCATGGAACCCATGGGCAGACACTGTACTTAAAGATAACAGGATTTGGAACCTATGAACAGGAAGAAAATGCTCTTAAATATATCGCTTCACTCTTTTGTTGATAACTGAGAGAAAATCCTACTTATATTGTTTTGTTTCATTACTGTTTTTTGTTTGTTTGCTTGTTTTTTCAGTCCCAGCACTCGTTAGCATTTAATATGAACAGAAAAGCAAGCAGGTTTAGATGAAATTTTCTGCTGATTCTTGAAGCACTGCTGCCAGTCCCCAGTCATCTATGAAGAGCCATATGTGCTCTGTGCAATGGGTCCACAGTGAAACAACACAAGGACTTAACACTCAGCTTGGACAGACCTTGAAAATCTTAGCTGTAAAATAGTGAAGAAGAACCTGGAAAATGAACCATTGTTCCTACATTTCTCTGATTACTGGGCTAATTACTGCTCTCAAAATTGAGGAGCAGACAGGGAGAAATCCATGCACCAAAGCATCCATGAGAATCAAGTCTCAGGAGAGGCTAGAAGGAGAGTTCATGAACTTCTGGGGCTCAGTGTGGGCAAGTGTGAATCTGAAACACTCCCTGGAACCCAGTCTAGAAAGGACACTTGGCTAATTTTTGTGTTTAAGAACACAGCTGTGTTTTTCATGATGCATATGAGTGAAAACTCACCTCGTATCAGGAAAGGAGAAAAGAAGCCACTTTGAGGGATACCAGCATATTCTGTGGTCTCTAGAAACACCTGCTCACAGAAAGCAGAGTTCTATCTTCTAAGATTTAATCAAAACCTCACCTATCCAGCAGTGAAAACATAATTAAGTCCCATGTGCTCGAGCTCTCTGCCCCTCTGAAGCAGGAGAAGCATCTGTCAAGTCCATAGTTTACCAGAAAGCCCAACACTTAACCACAATACTAAGCACTGTCCCAGCCTCAGCTTACCACTACCTTACTAAGACTTACTCATGAGATATTTTACCCCTGTTGCATGATTTCTAGCAATGAGCTAAATTTTTATAAAACAAATATATGTAGAGGAATTTTAATTCAGAATATGGCTGCTGTGACAAGGATCACATCGAAAGACCTTCTAGGTCTGTGTGATCCAGTTGGAATACAGATACATGTTTCATCCCAGGAGACAGAGGCAAGAAGCTATCGGGGTTCAAGGCCAGCCTGGTATAGAGAAAGTTTCAGGAAAAGAAAAGTTTAGGTCTATGTGTGCTGGTACACACTTTTAGTCTCTGCACTCAGGTGAGAGAGGCGTGCAGATCTCTGAGTTCTAATCGTTGCTGTTCTGTCAGTTTGGTTGAGTTAGTGAGGTGGGAGGCTGTGCAGTTGAGTGGAATTTGTGGCAATTCAGTTTGTAGAATTCAAAGGCTCTTTTACCAAGAGTGGTATAGCTGGGATTTGAGGTAGAGCTATTCCCAATTTTCTGATTGATTTCCAAAGAGGTTGTACAAGATTACACTCCCATCAGCAATGGAGGAGTGTGTTCCTTTCTCTACACCCTTGCTAGCATGTACTATCACTTGAGTTTTTGATCTTAGCCATTCTGATAGGTGTAAGGTGGAATCTCAGAGTCATTTTGATTTGCATTTCCAGGGTGACTAAGGATATTAAGCATTTCTTTAAGTGTTTCTTGGCCATTCACTGTTCAGGATTCTTTGCTTAGCTCTGTACCCCACTTTTTAATTGGGTTATTTTGTTTGTTGGTGTTTAATATTTTGAGTTCTTTTCATTGTGAAAGGTGTTTATTTTAAGAAAAACAATTAGTTATTAGAAGAATTTAACAAGATTCACTTAGCAAAATACACCAAAAAGGAAATCACAGTACAAAGAAAGCTTCAAGTCAGGGCTGCACCAATTCCTACAGTATTAATATTGTGTCTCAGCCGACTTTTGAAAAGCTTAAACCCTAACCTAAAGATTTTAAATGAAAACATAAACTAGAAGGAACATGAAACATGCTTCTCTTTGCATCAGAGATCTAGCACCTTTGAATTCTCCAGAAAAGTACATGTGCCCAGTGTGTCCACTGTGGTGTGAGTGAAGATCCACTCGATGTCCTTAACACTACTTAATCACAGTAGCAATATCTAAAGTATACTACCAAAAGAATTAATTGAGAAAATAGGAAGAACATAGTGTTGGTTTACTTAGTATTATGTGTTAGAAGAAAAGTTTGCATAAGAAACACCAAGGAGATAATTTTTAAAATCCAGGTTTCAAAAACTCATGGGGCTAAGTGGGTGTCCCAGCTTCCTATAGAGTTATAAACTGCTCTTGAATGCTTATTGTCTGCTGTCTGACTGAGATTGCCAGCCTGTAACAGCCACTCACTGACTAGCTCTCCAGGCCACTGTGAATTGCCTGGGCAGCTGAAACTCCCATGCCATGCACCACCTGGCTGCTAGAAACCCCACTGATAGCCCCTGTTGTTGAATTCAGGATGAGTTCTATGTATCTGTGCTGCACTTTGGCCATGTCCATCCAATTTGGAGTCCCTGAAGCTTCACAAAGCCATCATTGGCCTGTTTGGACTGTGTGCTTCAACACCCAATCCATCTCAGCTCCTTGCGACTTCAACACCTTAATATATCAGTGTCCCATGATGTCCCTGTCTTTTTTTTTTTTTCTCCAGAGGCACCATTATAGCATCTTCTGAGTCAAGGTCAACAAAATCCTCTCCACTCTGTCTACCTTCTCTATTATAAATGAAATGAACACCCTTGGCCCCAGTTGGAGAGGAAGTTTTGTATGTCCTCAACTGATCACAAGAAGGCCAGGGAATTTAAGCACATAGTCTTCAAATCACACAGGGTCCAGCATCATGGGCACTTAACAGGGCTGATATCACACAAGCTTGGGCAATTTTTTTTTTTTTTTTTTTTTTAGTTTGAAGAGCCATCACAGATGGCTTCTATAGGAAACACTTAATGGAAGGTACCAAGTTTTCCATGGCAGGGAGGCAGTGGCAGTGACTTCTATTTTTAATAAGGGATGCAGTTAACAAACCCAATTTCACCTGATGCCTTAAAAAAAAACACAGAGGGTCCCAGGGAAAATCCAGGTGCATTTTCTTTTGTTCTCAATCTGAAATGGAAGTTCAAATGGCCAGGGGCAAGGGCTTTCTGCAGGAGCTGATCCCTTAGAGATGAAAATTTTGGTGGAAAGCAGGACCTAGGGCAAGGTACCTCTGTTCTGGGGCCTGCACCCTCCTCTGAGATATCTATATCTTGATCCACAGGCAGTGGGGAGAAACTGTGTGCCACATTGGGAGTAGTCTGAGCATCTTAGGGATAAAAGCTCTCCCTACCCAGTGATACTCCTCCTCCAACAAGGCCACAACTACTAGTACTTGGCCCCATGGGCCAAGCATTCAAATACACGAGTCTAATAGGGGCCATTCCTATTTAAACCACCACACAGATGATGAAAAAAAGTGTGCTGCAGATAAAAAGAAAGATTATTCAAGAATGTGTGAGCAGTGCATTGTCTCTAACTTCTGTCTTATGGGAAGGTTAAAAAGGGGGCAAAGAGGAAAAAAACAAAACAAAACAAAGGGGAGGGGTGGAAGAAAGAGGAAAGGAAAAAAAAAATCAATATTTGTGATAATGACTAAAAATAACTCTGAATTAATTGTGAACACCAAATTACATGCCCACAAAGCTCAAGAAACAATATTAATGAATGGAAAAGAATGGAAAACTCAGGAAGAGATCCATATAAATATAACCAATTCCTCTGTGACCAAAGAACACACATGTTACAATGGGGCAAGGATGGTCTTTTGAAAAAATATTCCTGTAATGTAATGGCGAAAGTTTTAGATACAATAAAAAAATCTACACAGAATTTATATATTCTTATAAAAATTAATATAGACCTTAGACGTAAATGTGAGCTATAGACAATACACTCCTAAAGAACAACATACGAGAACATCTAAATGACTTTGCCACATCTAAATCTAAATCTAAGTTTATTCTGCTAAAATTAAAACTTCTTCCTTGTGCAAGCCAAAGTCCTGAAGATTAAAATTTAATCCACATAGTGAGAGAAATATCTGTACAATACAGGTGTGAAAAACATTTATCTAAAAATGTATAAAGATATCTTTAAACTCACTGAAAGAAAATGAACAATTCAATTTTAAAAAATCTGACAAAGGACTAATATCCAACATATATAAAAAGTGCAATAAATTAAACACCACCAAACCAAATAACCCAATTAAGAATGGGGCTCAGAACTAAACAGAATTCTCAACAGAGGAATAGTGAATGGCTGAGAAACACTTTAAAAAAATGCTTCAATGTCCTTAGTCATCAGAGAAATGCAAATCAAAATGATTCTGAGATTCCATCTTACACACATCAGAATGGCTAACCTAAAACCCAAGTGACAGCATATACTGGAGAGGATATGGAGAAAGGGGAATACTTCTTCATTGCTGGGGGGAGTGCAAACTTGTACAACCACTTTGGAAATCAATCTGGTACTTTCTCAGAAAACTGGGAGTAGGCCTACCTCAAGACCCAGCTATTCAACTCCTTAGAATATACCCAAATGATCCTTCTCCATACAACAAAGAAATATGCTCAACCATGTTCATAGCAGTCTTATTAGTAATAGCCAGAATCTGGAAACAACCTAAATGTCCCTTAGTCGAGAATGGATGAAGAAACTGTGGTACATTTATACTATGGAATACTACTCAGCTATTAAAAACAAGAAAATCCTGAAATTTGCAAGCAAATGGATGAAACTAGAAATTGTCATTCTGCGTGAGCTAACCCAGATCCAGAAAGATACAGATGGTATATACTCACTTATGATTGGACACTAGCTCAACAGAGATGTCCCCTGAAAGTCTTCACTTAGCAGCAGATTGGGATAGATACTGGGACATCCTATTGGGACTCCAGATAAGAGAGGTAAGGGAGAATGGGGAAATAGGATCCAGAGGGTCCTAGAAACTTACAAGGAGACCATTAAGGATGGCGGATCTGGACCCAAAGGAGGTGTGCTCAAACTACTGTACCAACCAAGGACAATGCATGCAGTAAGCCTAGAACTCCTATCCAGATCTAGCCAATGGACAGCACATTTTCTACAGTTGTATGGCGAGCAGGGACTAACTCTGACATGAACTCTGGTGCCCCTATTTGATCACTTCCCTTGGTGGGGAAACCTGGTGGCACTCAGAGGAAGACTAAGCAGGCTACCTGAGTGAGATATGATAGGCTGTAATCATATGGTGTGGGAGGAGGTCCCCTTCTGTCACAGACCTAGGGGAGAGGAATATGATGGAAGAGGGAGGGAGGGGGGAAGGGAAGATAAAAGTGAGGAGATAACAATTGAGATGTAATATGAATAAATTACTTAAATAACAAAAACAAAACAAAACAAAACAAAAGTTCTATCAAAAAAAAAAAAAAAGGACTAATACAGAGATAGCTTGTGAATGTGGGTATACAGAAAGCAAGCAAGCATAGGAAAGAAAGACACAGGGGACAATACAAATTGAAACTATTGAAAGATAGTCTCATATACCTATTGAATGACCAAAGCCTCAAATCTCAAGTCATCCAATACTGAGTTCATATGAAGTAGCTGGACCTTCATTCACTGTTTACCAGCATGCAAAACAAACAACCAAAAGAAAGACAGAAAGACAAAGTAAGGAAGAAAGGAAGGAAGAGAGAAAGAAAGAAAGAAAGAAGGGAAGGAAGGAAGAAAAACAGAGGAAAAACATTTTTGGGAAATGTTTTTATAGACTTACATGAAACTATACATAATTTTGTCCACCAGTTCTGTGCCTTTGCATTTACTCAAGGGAGCTGAAAATTCATTTCTTTTTCTCTAGAGTGTTAATAGCAGCTTTAATATCACAATTGTAAATATTTGTGATAATTCCTAAAGTTGGTAGCAGCTGAAATTATTCCTTAGAAGTTTATCAATAAAAGACAGGATAAATGGTTCTTGGAACATTGCATGTTTAATATCTAGCAGAGGGTGTCTTCTACATTTCATAGGCTCTGTGTATATTCCCTAACCACAGTTAACATAGAAGACAACGATGAGGAAACTCAGGGCAGGACACAGAAAGGTCTCTATAGATGGGTGTGCTTTTTCATCTAAGTATGGCTCTTGTTTTCACAGGGCCATAAACAGTTAATTGACTTTCTGTGGATGAGAGCTTGTAGGGATTGAAGTAAAGTTTTAGGAAGCTTATTTCTTTGAAGGTTGTCATGTCTGATACAACTTAAATGAATTTAGTCTGAAAAATACATAGTCACCCTTTGCTTTGTAAGAAATTTAACACTAATATTTGCATGACATTGACCTAAAAGAGTTCAATCAGTTTTTTGTTTCTTAGATGTTTCATTTCAACAGCCTTAGCTAACTCTCTGTTCTTCGAACTACGTTTTAAAATGACCTTCATAACTTAGTGTGTTTGCTAATGAGTTGAACAAATGTCTTGACATCTGTGTAATTTACATTTCCTGAATATCTGAAAGATAGTCTCAAATGCTTTCTTTTCTCCCTCAAAGTTAGGGTGGTTTGCAAAGCCCTACATTGCACCACAGACTATGAATAGTTTGTTTACTTATTGTACAGGGACCACAGTTCCTTTTTTTAATTTTTTGAGTTTCTGTGTTTGAGTTATGATTTTTTGATTTAAATATCAAAAGTATAATGTGAGAAGGTAGGATAGACGTTAGAGTACTTTCTCCAAGGTTGCCAAATGCACATGTGAATATAATTCTTACCTGATAGTTTTTCTTCTTCTTCTTATTGTACATAGTCTATTGATATTGGAGAAATAACCTTTTATTAGACTAAAAGGGGGACATAGAGACAACCACTTGTGTTCTGTGAATAAAAAGCTGATAGCCAGTTACAAAAGAAAAAGAGAAAGAAAGGAAAAAGTGTAATGGTGAGACTGATTAACATCTACTCGGCATCTTTTGTGGAACAAAACAAAAACAAAAAACCTCAAACCTGTATATATTATATACTTTATCCTTTACAAGCCTGAGCAGGATGTTAATGTTAGCACCATTATAGATGCCTGTCGGCGCCGCACAGTCCAGCGGAAATAAGACACCGACAACCAGACTTCTTCTCTAGATCTTTACTCAGGATTTTGCTAAGCAGATTGGCCCCGAAGATGGGAAGAGTCAAGTTTAAGTATTGGTCCAGGACCAGTCAGCTCATGCCACATAATAGTTCCTCATTGGTCAGCGTCAGAGCAGGACTGCTCGTCATCAGATTGCCAGTTACCCCTGCACAGCCTCTTGCCAAATAAGGTCTTATTTATCCCAGAGAGCGCTCGCCGTCGGGATGGTGGAAGGCGGAAACAGTGCCACGTTAGGGCGTGGCACTTCGCAGCTCTCCACAGATGCCATTACCATTGACTCTTACTGTGATGATATTGGTATGATATGAAATCTCTCTATGCTTGGCATTATTCCAAGTTGTAGACATTTCTCTTTCTCTTAGACCCTATACCAGACTCAGTGGTTCAATCAGTCACTACTCATGTTGGGAAAACTGAAGTCCTGGAATACTGTGTATTCTGTCTGTGGTCAGGCAGCCAGCGCATTTTGAAATCCTTCCTGAGATGGAGGATCGAACATTTATGATCTTTCCCATGACTGGAATTTTTTTCCTGGCACAGACATCAAAGTCTCTCTGTAGCTTTCAATGTGGTTTCCGTATTCCATATGTATGTGCAATTTTTTTGGGGGAATGTATCTACTACTTACTTTATGTTAATCAGTAGGGAACCTAACGTGTATTGCTGGCTGTATTATGAACCCGTTCTTTATATCATTCACAAAAATGAAATACATTGCAACAACAAACATTTTGGTTAATTATAGCATTTCACAGTAGATGTATATTTCTACTTTTCTACATAATTATTGAGAATTGTTTGCTAATTGAAAAAACACTGTCCTATGTCAAGATTGTCATTTGTCTCTTAGAATAGCAAGTACATGAAAAAAACTGTGCGTGCGTGCGTGCATGTGTGTGTGTGCTCATGTATGTGTATACATGTGTGTACATGTGCATGTATGTGTACACGTCTGTGTGTGCATATGCATGTGTGTATGCTTGTGTATATATGTGTGGGTGCATATGTGTGTGTGTGTAATGGAAAATACTGAAGATGGTTTGGTTCCTATAAGGTAAGTGGAGTAGCTATGCTAAAACCCAGCCACAAAGGTTCATGTAATAGCTTGGCTAATAAAGAAACTTGCCACCAAGCCTAGTGACATAGTTCGATTTCTAAAGCCCACATGGTGGAAAGAAATGGTTGATTCCCACAAATTTCCACCTGACATCCACATGTATGCCAAGATAGGTGAATGTCCACACACATATACACATGTACACAAAAGAAACAAATACATTTTTTAAAAAGTTCTATTTATTTTGTGTGTATGGCTGTTTTGCTTATATGTATGTCTGCACATCAGATGTGTGCTTGGTGTCCATTGAGACCAGAAGAGGGCAGCAGATGTGCTGGGATTTGAGTTACAGATGGACCTAAACTGCCCTATGAACCTAGCTCTTTGGCAAGAGCAACCAGTGCTTTCAATTGCTGACCCATCTCTGCAGGTCCCCTCCCCAACCAATACTCTTACAACTCACAAATCAACATGTTTACCAAATACAGTGATGGGGACAGCAGGTATATTGGGTACAGCAAAGCAAGAAAACCACTGCCTTAGCTTCCTGATGCTGCCTGATGACCTTCAGCTTAGTGTGGGTGGAGCCTAGCGGTCTGCTAAGTTAACATATGTCTAAAGATTCCATCTGTTGGTCAAAAGGGAATCTAGGTCAGGTAGAGAGGTGGGAATTAAAAACAGGGCAAACATTTTGGTATTCAGTCTTTAGCATTCCAACCCTCCAGAGTCGGCAAGTTCTAATGAATCCATATGTCTGCAGCACCTTCAGCATATATGCCGCCATTTCAGGGAACTTTGGCTCAGAGCACCTTATCTGTTCAGCCTTTGAAAGTGTTGCCATCTACTTTCATTACCTGTTTGATGCCCACTTCTACAACTCATGCTGAGCGAGGTTTATCCATCAGTTTTTGTTTGTTGTCCGAAGTGCATTTATGAAAAGTCTGTTCATCTTTTAGCTAAAGGAAAGTAGTGACGTTATTATTAGCCAAGTGCTCCACATTAGAACACGGATGTGCTTGAGACCCCCAGCCTTCTAGACTTTGGGAGTACTCTGCAGTCCACTCCACTAAATCATCTGTAAAGTGGGAAGCGAGAGTCACTCAAAAAAACAAAATGTAACCTTCACCAGTGACCGCTTCATCTATTTGCCCCTTGATTGTCCCACTCCGGAGTTCCAGGCAGAGAATCAATAGGTATTTGCTTTATAATTGAATGAATGATAAATGTAAAGGAGCAGGCATTTTCCTTCATTATGAACAGTAAATGTGACTTAACCTCTCCAGCCAGCTGAATTAAAAAAAAAAAAAAGACAATTAAAGGGCTGCTTGAACCCGCTGTGAATTAAGCCACGCCTCCTTTTTACTTTGAAAGGCTGCACAAAAGGTGGTGACCCCATGATAATTAGCATTTCGATTGACACCAAATTTGTTTCAAGTGGTGTGCACACACCTACAGAGCATGAATAGGCTACCCTTTTAATTTCCTTTTAAACTACAGGTCTCGCTCACATTATGAATAAACAGAATCAAGGTGAAATTGAATCAGTGTTAGTGAGACTCTCAGACGTCCTGCCCTTGCTCTTAGAAACCAAACTAAAATGCTCAACAGAGTCATACCATCATCTTTGGTTTCTGAAACTTGGAGTGAGGCATTTTGAGGTGTGTGTGTGTGTGTGTGTGTGTGTGTGTGTGTGCGTATTTACATGACTGTGTGTGTTTCTGCATGTGTGTGTATGACTGTGTGTCTATATTTGTGTGTATGTTTGTGTGTCTGTGTACATGTGTCTAGTAGTCAGTGAATCCATATAAGATCAATTACATCTTTCTTGAGCTTTTTTGTTTCAAAAGCAGAAAGACTTGTTTTAGAAAAAGATTTTTTTTTTTTTTTTTGTTATTTACTTATTTTCGTATAAATGTGAAAAACCATAGTGGACATTTACGTTTTTAGTTAATTATGTTTTCAATAATCTAAGCCTGTGGCTTCCTAAGTATCTATAGCACCAGGCTTAAAGGAACCAAAATTATTTGATCCAAGAGATGTGTTTTAGGCATTTTCTATCAGGATGGGAAAGATTGCAAGCAATATTTTTGAAGTTCCAAGAATATGATATTGTCACATGAGGCCTCTCGCCTCATGAACATGTTCCTTGGAGCTAAGCTGCATTCTCAAGGTTTTAATGGGTGTTTATATGAGGCTGGGATACTAGATATCATAAAATATTTTGAAAATACATAGATAACTGATGTGCTTATAAATTAGAATTAGCATTCACAATAGATGACTATTGACGTTGGATGTGTTTTCATTTGTAATGTGTGTTCGATGATCACTTAACTCACGGTTCATTCCGACTAATGCTATTTAAATTATTAATAGCTCGCAAATCCTCACAGTAGATCATACAGTCACTGTATCACTTCCCCTTTCCTTTAAACTGACAATTCTTTTTACCAATTTAGCCAGTTGAGGGGGGTTATTTCAGCCTTGGATATTTACTGGTGCACATACTACCTTTGGTGAGGTTGCTCAAGAGCTAGGTTTTCTCATGCAACACAGAGCGATAAAAGGTTGTGATATCTGAGTTGGTGAATGTTCTAAGCTGGTACTGACAAGTGAACTCTTTGAGGTCAGCATTGTTAATCCATTTCTGTATCCTATGAATCAGCATTATCCCTTCTCCTTCTGACAATACCAGTGGCTTTACTAAGCACCTGCCTTTACTTCTTATATTTTTCTGTCTCTCATTAGTGAACACTTTTCGGTGTACAGCTGTACATGGAATATTTTGTACTGAACGGCTCTTGTTATTAAACCCTCCAAGGATTTTTTGACATTTAAAATGGTGTTCTGCTACAACACTGAAATCTCTCCTTTATGTCAAATTCCCAGTGTATAAATTACAGTTAAAGATGAGCTACAGCGTGTTGAGGCTCATTCTCTACTGACATTTTCTAACTCTTTTTTTTTGGGGAAAAAAACTATATAATACAATATGCAGTATCTGACCTATACTGTACTTTCAGAAAATAAGCTTAGAGAAACATCACTGTATTTAACTCTGATGCGATGCTTGATATATTTTTAAAGCCTTTGCAAAATTGAATTCTTTTTTTTTCTCTCTGATAAGCATAAGCTTCACTCATGCCTTTTGTTAATTCATTTGCCTGTGGTTGAGCATGGTTTTGTGTCATGGCACAAAAGGAGACAGATCTATGACAGTATTTCTCTTATCTGTGAAGACATCACAAGTTTCCGCAGCTTCATCAGCACAGCCCTAGCCACCCCTCAGCATGTTTCTATATTTTGCCTTAATTAATGAGAAAATCATCCCAAGCTTCCTAAAAATGTTTATCAGAATTCATGGGACCCTGGTTAAATACACACTTTTTTGTTTCTGCATTTTCCATTTGGTCCACTTTATATTAGGGTCTCAGGACAGGAAAATATATCCTTGCTTCTGAGGTAGAGATAGAAGTGCGGGAAGATGGATACAAAAGAGAATCACAGATACACCTAGAAGAAACACAAAATACAGGTAAAATATAGTGGACAACATATTTTAAATGCAACTGGTAAAATTTGAATTAAACATGACATATTTATATTGGAATTTGTTACTGTTATTATGACAATGCAAATGTGTAAAACCGATGCAGCAGGTGAATTTTCAACCAGCAACCGCTGGTCTAAGTTTCCTAAACACTTAATCTTCTTTCACTGGGTTTTATCTTGCAACAGCAGAGGATTAGGTGAGGTGCACTGTTCTGCTTCCTCTGTGTTTTGTCCGTGCTTGCTCACATCCTTTGTGCACTACTCTCCACAACGGATCGTGTGGACTAAGCCATTTTCTAGTGAAGATAACCTGCAGTTCTCTCATGCAGGTAAATATAAAATGAAGATGATCACATTCCCTTGGGCTCTTTAAATATAGTTTTCAACCATTTCAATATCCAAAAATGAAACTAAACTCTTCTAAAGGCATGAAAAGGGTAATATCTACCAAGTTTCTATTGTACAGTGGTCATTTGAAGCCAGTTAGTTTGAGGGAAAAAAAATTATTTTTTATAGGCAACCTTTCGAATTTTTGGATTAGAGTTTACCTTGGAGAAATTTTAGATTCGTTAATGCTCAATAGAGTAAAAGAACTCAAACAATTTGATTTGGGGGGGGGTGAGGGGAGAGTTTGCTTTGTAGAATAGAATATAAATATTAGCCTAGAGAGACACAGGCATTTCAATATTCGACTGTGTTACAAATCAAAGGAAAAGAAGCTAGCCCGCTGTGGGCAGGATGATAAGTATATTCTTCAGGATAGTCTAGCCAGTGGTCTTCTTATCAGACCCCGAGTTCTTCCTGTCACACCGACCACCATGCACACAGAAGATTTCCTCTCTAACTTTTTGGAAAATTAGTTTCTACTTTGCCCCTCCCTCACCCCTTACCAACATTTGTTGTTTGTATTATACTCTCAAAAAAGGTATTTGAAGTAAAAGTTACATACTTGGATATAGGCACAATGTCAGAAGGCTTGGGTTTTCTATGTAATTTTAAGTAAAAAAGGAGAAGGCAGTGTTCTTTCCCTATTTATTCATGTTCACTTAATCACACAATTCTTTTAATTCATGTTAAAACTAACACTTGCTTATTTTTTTCCTCTGAGTGCCACCAGGCCTATGACAATCTAGTGGGGGAGGTGGTCCCCCTCTGTCACAGACCTAGGGCAGGGGAACAGGGCGAAAGATGGAGGGAGGGAGGGAGGAATGGGAAGATACAAGGGATGGGATAACAATTGAGATGTAATCTGAATAAGTTAAATAAATAAATAAATAATAAGTAAAAATAATTAATACTTGCAGTCTGAGCGGAAGTATGGACCTTTATGCTTCATAGCTACTCATCCCTTCCAAGTCACTGTTCATTTCTAAGCTATGTCCCCTCTGCATGACAATGCTACCAAAGAGCTAGTGTCTACTTCCTTATGATCTGAGGACATTAGACAATTCATATAAAACACATGTTGTGATGCCCAGTGGATTCTACATCCGAACAAGGGACAGATTTGACTCCTTAGGTTTCTAAACTCTCTAATGCATAATGCTACTACTCAAACATAGTATGTGAAGAACACGTCTTTTTAAATTTTATTATTTTGCTTCGTTGAAACCCCACACATGTAAGAATAAAAATATTTTGAGACTGTAGAGATGTTTAGAAGTTTTAAAGAGGAGATATTATTACATTTCAGGTCTGAGGATACAGAGTGCCCAATTTTAGGAATATGAGCAGCTATTTACATTAAAATAACAGTATTATAAATAGCGCATGTCATTCAGAATTAGACTGAAGCGGTGCTTTTAGGCAATGCCAATTCAGACATGTGTGCTACAGCAGACAGCTTGTGTTATTTTTGCAGTGACTAAAATAAGACTGTCAAGAATAGCATTTCAGAAATATTTAAAAACAGTATTCTTGCTTCTTATGAATCTATATATTGTATTCTTACAGAGATGACACTATTGAGGACACTGAAATCAAATTCTAATTCTGGGAAATCTGCTGTGTCAGGTCTGGTGATAAGGGCTATCGATCCAACTTCAAATCAAGTATCATCTAAGACAAATCAGAGATTGTGCTTTTATCTAGAATAGCATCAAGGTAGCTGCTCATCCTTATTAAACGGAGGGATGATGAGTCACATGTGTGGGATGGTCCTGCAGGCTCATTCTAATTCCTCTGAGGAAATCCCTGTAATTGGCACCAATTAGTCCCCTTGTTGGCAGTTTTACTAAGCCATCTGAAATTTAATAAACAGAGAGTGAAATGCATGTTCTGTGGCAGAGTCATCTTGGACATCTAGGCACGCTGATTAGCAAATTGGCAGCTGGCACTCCCCCTCTCTCTTCAAATATTGACTTAATGCTTTTGTCCCCTTTATCAGCATAAGACTTCATTTTCACTTCAAAATGAGTTAATTTCTCCTAAATAAATAGCTATATGATGGTTTCCTACTGTCCCTTTGTGTATACTTAGATAGTAATTCATGATCCGAATCCATGTGCTACAGAAAGACAGGGAAACCCCAAGGATACTACCTGCTGCTTGGAAGTAATACACATTAAGAGGAAGTGCGATGTTTAAAAAGTTGATAGCTTATCGGAAACGTTAATTTGTCATGAAAATTAGGAACGTTCACGGGGAGATTCTGAGCAGCATTTTCCTATTAAATGTACAACTTTGAACACAGGGCATGCTCCATAATTCCCTAATTCACTAGTAAGTTCAAACAAGATGCTAGACTTTAGAGAAATTAGAAGAAAACATAGCATGTTGTAAATTTTGTTTTAAAAATTGATATTTCTCTTTTAAAAAACTCTCCCTACCAGCACATTTAAGGTTTTATACCTTCCCTAACATCCTAAAGTTCAATGCTAAAGATAATATGTAAACATTTTATCAGTTTCCATAAACCACAATAATGTAGTTCATGTAAACAGTAGCCCTATAAAGGAAAATAATAGGGAAGTTCATCTGCCATGCTTTGTCAGTTTGCAATGAAGGACAATTTAAAATTAATTGTGATCACTAAATAAGTGCATTTTGAGATATGTTTTAATTTATGAGTTTTTACATTTCCGTATATGTTTTGTTCCTTTATTTCCTCTAGGAAGTACGAATGTTAAGTACAAATCTGTTGACAACATTGAGAATTCCCTTTGAACCTGCTGGTGGATGTCGTGCACATTTATAAATACGTTGTACAGTCAGTGACTTAGGACTTTTGTTTATTTTCTATATTTGTAGTAAACCATAACAGTGTTTATCAATGAATGTGTGGGAGATTTAGCATGCAGATACTTCTGTTTGTATTAGCCACTCATTTCAATAAACCCTGCGAACAGACCCATGGCATACGCTACATGCTTGAAGCTGACCCGAGGGCCATTGTGGTTCACAAGTGGTCTTGTCACCCAAGGGTTCCTGTGTGGAGAACTTGCTCCTTGGTGAGACAACACAGGATGCTGGGAGATGTTTTGAAAGAGAACCTAGTTGGAGATTTCTAAGTGGTTGGGGAGCACACCTTTGAAAGAGATTCAGGCAGTTCTTATAGGATTCTTGAGAGAATGTTGTTATAAATAAGGAGCAAACCTCACCACACTTGCCTTTTCTTGTCTTTTTGCCTTAAAATGATCCTGTTTAATGTGTCACAGCCATTGGATCTCACAGCATCTGAGCTAATGCTATGTTATATCTTTGAATCCCCAGAACTGTGATCCAAATAAACCCCTTTCTTAAAAGGCCTCAGCCCCAGGGGCTTTTTCCCCTCTTTTTTACTGCAAATGAAAACTGTGCTAATATCAAGCGCTACCTTTGTCAAGTAGAGATGAAAACTATAAACGTCCATTTGTATTTTTGACATGTGGTCCAGTGACTGGCAAATAATAAATAAAGTATAAAATATAATATCAGCAAGGTATTGTTGATGTTTAAACTTATGTAAATAGTCATGAAAGTTACAAACTCCTAACCTAGACAGCATTTGAATAGGCATTCGAGTGTCCTACAACACTTGACTATAATGAGCTGAGACCACTACCTTAGTATTGCAGAAAATCTTTCCAAAACACATGTGACTTCGAGAGTTTTACCAGGGCATGACCCACACTGGCTCTGGGCTCTGTCTTCCAGTCCACTGCACTGGATTTTTATCATGTCTTACAGATGCTCTCACTCCTTGCTCTGCAAGGACACAGAGGCCATAAATTAGTCTTTCTTTTATTCCTGCTCAAGCATTTTGTCTCATCCTCAAATCTCTCAGGCCTCTTATCTGGGATCTTCTCACTTTATTTATGCAAAGCACATTTGTTCCTCACACTCTCTGTATAGTCCAATTCTCGTCGTCGCTGCATTCTACTGAATGAATAGGTCCCTCCGAGGTCATCGTTTCTCAAGAAGAAATAACAGCGCTGGTCCTTCCACCTTCACCACTGGTGACTGGAAAGGCTTTAATAGAGCTTTAGAAGACAGAATGACCTTCATCAACTTTGGTTTCAAATAGTGTTATTTTTTTTTTCTTCTTCTTCTAGATAGCACATTGATCTTTTTAGAAGTCCTGTTGCTGCACTGTGGAGGTCAGGTTTCATAAAAATGGCAAGTTATCATTGCTATTGAGGGCACAGCACCTTTCAGCCAGCAAAGTCAGTGCATTGTGCATTGTAGCTTATGTGAATGCAACATATCACACACACACACACACACACACACACACACACACACACACACACACACACATCCACCCCACACACCATAGATGAATTTAGAAGCTTCTATATAGTGGAGGAAATTCAAGGACAAATATACCCATGATTTCAACCTCTGTGGCTCATAAAAAGAAGTGGAAAAAAAATTCTAAGCGACATAGAAAGATTTCTTAGGATGATATTTATTGAGTAGTTTTCAAAACAGATTGGCTGATACTTACAGCTGTAAAAATGTAAGAATCTGAGTAATTCTGATCCGAATACAGTGCTGTTTGTTCATTTCCAGGTCTACAGGCCCAAACCTCACTTTGAAGCCACTTTGGTCATCATCCCTAGAGACTAATTTTCTGTGATAGATTATTTCCCTTTCCTCCAAGGCTTTGTCCTCAGCTTATTAGCTGATTTCCAATTTCTAGAAGAATTTAAGAGAAAATTCTGAAAACTGAAAGGCTCTTTGTATTTAAGTGGTTGAATGTTAGTGAAGGAACTTTGGCAGCAAGGGAAGTTATCCTGGTTCCATAACACAACAAGGAGAGGCAATTTACTGGTCTACATATGAAAAAACTAAACCAGTGTCAATAGATTCTTCTGATGAGTGCTTTGCAATACCTAATAGGTGACAACATCTGGCTAATTTCTGTTATCTCTGTGGTTAAACTCTGAACAAAAGCCACTCATAAGTATTTGCTTCATTTTATAGCTTCCAGGCCATAATCAATCACAGAGGGAAGTCAGGACAGGAACTCCAGATAGGAACCTGGAGGCAGGAACTGGAACAGCACATGGAAGGATGCTGCTTCCTGGCTTGCTTCCCCTACCTTGCTCAGTTACCTTTCTTATATAGCTCAGGCCCATCTTACCAGGATGGTAGCATCCACAGTTCCCCTGTGGCCCTCTGACATCAATTCACAATTAAGATGTATCAAAGACAAGAGGATAGGGAGTAATTCTTCATTCTTGCCTGGTATATCAAGTTTGTATCAAACAGCAAAACTATGACAAAAATCTATATGCATGAGGAAAACATTTTATCCAATATTGTTTGCTAAATAGTTATTATTCCTTATTGTCTTCTGACATCTCCCACCTCCTTTCTGCATTTTCACCATTTTCTAAGTTTGATTCCTATAAACTGCTCTCCTAGCAAATGCCTTTACCTTTTATCTGACTGAGTACAAAGTCATGTCCTCAGTCAAATCCCTGTTTGACTTCACTTGCCTTCAGCAGTCCTATATTAGACATTTCTCCTAAGCTACAGAATTAAATATTTCCATTTTATTTAAGGAATATACCTTTGATTCCACTTGCTCTCATTTTCTTAGGATCTTTCTTAGTCCATTATCTCTAGCATTGCCAATATCTGCAATTTCCCTTTGTCCAGCATTTTCTAATCTGTATAGACAATGTGAATGCTTACTATCTAAAATATGGCAAATCTCTGATATAAAACCATCCTTTGATTTCCATCCTTAGTCCTTTCATTCAATTGTTTTTTTTTTTTTTTAATGGAGTAATTATATCTATCACAGGTTTCCTTACCAGTCATTGGATCTCCAACTTATTCTGCTTCTGCTTTTTCATTCTGGTGAAACTTGCTTAGTTCTTGCACTAAGATGGTAGTTGGACGCTTATAGGCTTGCTTTACAGATTTTAGTTAGGATGATCCAGAGTCTGTGCCTTGAAACAACATTTATGGCTTTATTAAGAGAAAAATTGGTGTTTCTGAAGTCTCAAATTCAGCAGTGACTTCTGTAAGAACCAGGCCCTACTGGGCTACCTGCCTATCTTGCTGTTTCATGTCCTGTTTCTAGCAGCTTCTGTGTCTGTGTTTATGTTGGCTAGCTAGTCATGTTTATTGCTGTGAGAATGCACCCCTCCCCTCCTTGGGACTTTCCCTCCTATGTGCAATCACCTCTTGAGGGATTTCACCTGTGAGTGGGATTCCTGTTTTGCTGCCTATAAAAAGGCTCTTTGGACACTGAATAAAAGCTGCTGCTGCTGCTCTCTTAGCATGAAAGACACGCTGTTTTAGTGTGTTAAATCCGCAGTCCCTCACACTTGATTTGGTACCGTGGTGGCGCGGGCACCACAACTTCAGCATCACATAAAGTCAGACATGATTTATACTCAGCACTCCCTTATGTTTGCTTCAGGATTTAATGAGAACACCACACACACACACACACACACACACACACACACACACACACACACACACACACACCCCTTATGCTTTATCAAGTATTTGTTTTATTTCTGAATATTACCTCCTTGTTTCTTGAGTGTTTATCTTAGTCTGGGTTTCTATTGCTGTGATAAGACACCATGAGCAAATGCAACTTTGGGAGGAAGGGATATATTTCATCTTGTAACTCTCAGGTCACATGTCATCACTGAGGGAATTCAGGGCAGGAACTCAAGGCAGGAAGCTGGAGGCAGGTACTGAAGCAGGGGCCATGAAAGAATGCTGCTTACTGGCTTACTCAGCTGTTCAAGAAAATATACCACAGGGTTTCTGATGGATGCATTTTCTCAATTGAGTTTCCTTCTTCCAAAATGATTTAAGCCTGTGCCAAACTGACATAAAAACTAGCCATCACAGTTGGTTATATTACTATTATAGGTGTTTTAGATATGACTGAAAAGAAGAATCCATCAGAAGGTTGCTCTAGCTTAGATTAAGTTTTTCTCCACTGACAAGAAACAAGCTATCATTAAAGAAAATCTTTCAATACATTGTGTTGTTAGCTAAGTCTAAAATGATATCTAAAATATATCTATTGAGAATTTATGAGATTTCATTCTTTGAACAACTTCTATTTGCCCATTTTACTAAATGTTTCATTAAATAGTTTGTAGGATTGAGATTATTTTATCACTTGGCAAAATGTTTTTATTTCTTATCTTGTATCTATTTTGAAATGTAGTTGTATTGTTATGGATGAATGTAGTAGAAGTTGACTATATATGCTTTATTCATATGGAAAATAAATATATCATTGTTCCTTTTATTTAGAGACATAGGTGGTAAACAGTGGTTATAAAATGAATAAGAAAGCTCATATTAAATATTAAACTTTCATTTAAAACCTTTTCCAGAGTATCAGGGTTTCTATAGGTTGTGCACTTGAAATATTAAAACAGCAACATTTTAGGGATTTCTGTTATTGACATAATGTTCAGGGTAAGATTTATGTTACAAGAAACTGACATATCATGTATTTTTTTACTTAAAATGTTGGTTATTTATTACTCCAGTCCTTAAAGCCTTTCTTTGGGTGAGGGCTATAAACTGAATAAATAAAACTCCAGGTAGTCACAAATCTCAAATATTCTGGGGTTCATTTTTCATCTTGTTCCAGCCTGCAGATCAGATGAGAGTTGAAGTCTAGAAAAGCATATCGCACAGAGGGCAGTTTCTGACCAACTAGCAGAGCAGAAAGAGATAAGCAACTTTCTGAAAGGGAGATTATAGATAAAAGATAGGTAAGAAATCTGCGTGTGCTGAAAACTACATACTGCCAGGGATAGGGTAGGCAATGGTCATCATGGATTTCTTTTTGAATAAAGTTTTTCTTTTTGTTTCTTTCTTTCTTTGTGTGTGTGTAAACTCGTAAATGAGAATCGAGCATATCATACTATTATTACTAAGCCAAAAACACTAAGGAAATGGGGGAGGGGAGGCCATGTCATTGGTGGCTGATTGTAGGCCTACATTGGAAATTTATCATTTTGACTAACGAAAAACCTAATGTTAATGTAAACTCTCAATTTTCCTTTAGACTAGGACCAGTGCTGGTTGGAATGGAGATCGCTTTTCCAATTTTGAAATTCATGTATTTGAACTCTTACTAAGTGTAACACTAGAACTAAATAACTAAGTGAATGTCTTGTTTTCCTAGAATGGCCATCATGACCTTAATTAGCAAATTGGTTAGCAAAAGTCTCATTTAAAAAAAAGGAAAATATTTACATCACTTTGTGAAGGGAACAAATCCCAAATCCATCACTCATGAAATTTCTTTATCCAGTGGTTTGAAGACATTTTAACAAGTGATCAAATTCCTCTCTTTATTCATATTTTAAATGAATTTAAAGGTTTTTGCCTAAATTCATGTATGAAAAATTCAGGACTCTGAAAGAGGATGTAGAAAAACATGATTTTTCAACGATGTCTATTTATTTTCTTTTCCAGCTTTCATCATTAGCTTCAGCTGTCAACATGACATCAACTTAGAGTCAAGTTGGGATGAGGGCACCCAAGGGAAGAGGTATCTGCATCAGCTTGACCTTGGCCATGTCTGTGAAGAAGTTTCTTAGTTGCTAGTTGACGCATGAAAGTCCAGGCTGCTATGGGAGGTATCATACCAAGAAACATGGGCCTGAGCTGCTTTAACAAAGGCAGCTGACCAAGCTAGAGAAAGAAAACCAGTGAGAAGCAAACTGCACTTCAGTTTCTGTTTCCAGATTCCTGTATTGGCTTAACTATGGGCTGTATGCAACCTCCCACATGCTGCTTTTGGTCTTATGGTGTTTATCACAGCAAACCAGGACATCAGCCTTTTTAAAAAATATTTACTTTTAAATTTTTTATTATTTAATTAATTTATTCAGATTACATCTCAATTGTTTCCCCCTCACTTGTATCCACCCATTCCTCCCTCCCTCCCGCTTTCACCCTATTCCCTTTAACTAGGTCTATGACCGAGGTAGACCTCTTCCCCCACTATGTGGTCATAGGCTATCTATCAAGTCTCATCTTAGTGGCCTGCTTATCCTTTCTCTGAGTGGCCAACTATCCCAGGACACAAACCTTTAAACCACAAAATAGTTGATTCACCTGTCTACTTACTCAAGCAAATCTTGAGGATTTACAACATAATGGTTGACATTCGGACTCTGATTCTTGAATTCCTCTTTGTTCTTTTCTATCTTTGTCACCTTGTCATCACTTATCCTCTTGATGATTCAGCTTTCTCATATCTCAAATGAAGAAGCAAGCCATGAAATAGATGTCTGAAGATATAGGAAGCACTTCTCTTCTTTTTTTTTCCAGATGTATCATAGTTATTCAAGTTCAATGGCTATTTAACTTTTTAATTTTTATTACATATTTTTTATTTTTTACACATACGTTTATATCATCACACATATATACAATAAACTACTTACAGCAAGAAGAACCATGACACAAATCAGGAATTATATAAATGTTGCATTCTTAGTGTTTGGCTATACGTATTTGGCAGCCTTGAAAAAAAACATCTTTCCTATCTTGGTGCATCTAACATTCTGAATGTAAATCAATATCTATCATATCTAGCTATTATCAACTGAAAACATCTATCTAAACCTAAAAACATCTAACCCCTAAACAACTAAGCTTAATTGTAAAACTAAGTCTTCAACCCCATCAGAGACTTAAGAAGGAATAAAATTGATTAGGAAGCACTTGTCAATTGATAGTTATTTGGGTTGTTTGGCTCCTTTCCTAAGTATGGTGGTTTGAATAGGTATGGGACCCTTAGACTAATGTGTTTGAATGTATGGCCTTAAAAGGTGTGGCTGACAGCTCTGTTGGAGCTTCTATGTAATCCCAGCACTCAGGAGGCAGAGGCATGTGTATTGCTGTGATTTCAAGGCCAGCCTATTTTACAAAGTGAGTCCAGGACAGCCAAGGCTACACAATGAAAGCCTATTTCAGGGAAAAAGAAAAGATAAAAGAAAAGAGGCGTGTCACTGGGGGGCGGTCTTTGAGGTCTCCATGCTCGAGTTATGGCCAGTGTTGGTGCACAGTCTTCATTGCTGTCTATGGATCAAGATGTAGAACTCTAAGTTCCAGCTCCGGCTCCTCCAGCACCATGTCTGCCTGTATGCTTCTCACTCTGATGACAAAAGACTAAACCTCTGAAACTGTAAGCCAGTTCCAACTAAATATTTTCTTTTATAAGAGTTACCATGGTCATGGTGTCTCTTCACAGCAATAGAATCCACAGTAAGATACCTGGTAAGCTGGTTACCCTCACAGAGATTACCTTCTTACAGGGAAAGACATGTACTTTGGGAATGCTGGTAGTGGTAATTGCTCCAAAGAAAAATAGGATAGGGCAAGTACGTACGGCGTCTACGTGAAGGGAGCTGTATGTGTGAGGGGACTATTGCATGAAATCGGTTTGTAATATTTTTCCAAACTTCAAAATAATCATGTAAGCATGGGATGGAAGGAGAAAAAGTTACAGTGAGAAGGGCAATTTGTTTGCTCCATGAAGGACACACCCTAATTATTAAGCATACTAGAGCATATTTGTGTAGCTTGAACACTTGGGAACCTGTGGTGTTGATTTCCGTTTGTTGTGATAAAAATTAAGATAGTTAGAGGCCTCGAGAGATGCTCTTCCAGAGGACCGGATTCCAGTCCAAGCAACCACATTGTAGCTCACAGCCATCTGTAAGTTCACTTCCAGCAGATTCAGTGCCTTCTTCCGGCTGCCACAAACTGCAGGCATGCAAATGGTACACACACATACATAGAGGCAGAAAGTTCATACATGTCAACTAAGGTGAAGCTGTAAAAGTCTTTCAAATTCCAATATGTTCCATATATAATTTTTAAATTGGAAATCATATACTCTCACTGAATCTGGAGACATGTATCTACGCATTGTTTAAGCTTAAATGTAATGGAATATCTGAAACATTCTGTGTTTCATCCATTGTGCTAGGTCAGATAACACTATAGCGGGGCTGTTCAAAACACCATGAGTTAATGCAGTAACAGTCCCTGGGACCTTCCCATGTGGAGGTTTTTGTTTGTTTGCTTGTTTTGTTTTGTTTTTGCTGTCATATCAATACTGAATAAAGCATAGACTAAATCCAACACACACACACACACACACACACACATAAGATAAGTTATCAGTATGCTTTGCAGGTGGAGAAAATGCATATTTTCTTATGATCTGTGAAAAAGGATTGTGTCATCTCTTTGGTGTTCTCTCTCTTGGCCCTAAAAGTGTCACAAATCAAAGGCAGAGGACATCTCTGTAATCTTTCTTTTTTTCCCCTGAACCTTTTATACTTAATTCCTCTATCTTGGATGAAGTTGTAACTATGACAGACTATATTAGCCTTTGGAATTCAAACAGAAGGGTTATTCCTAGTCAAACTGGCACTAATTTCGTTCATGACAAATTATCATCATTCACAGCAGATTTGCTTTCAGTTAGCTGTGCCAACTTGAGGTATGGTTCCCAGCACTTTTTATTTCAGCCCATCAATAGAATTGATCATATCATTCCATAGCAATCTCTTTTTTTTTCCTTTTAATTTTTCGAGATGAATTGCAACATCAGGTTTTCTTATGTGCTCCAAGCTTGTTCCACTTCAAAAGAAAACTGCTCAAATGGGGCTTGGTTTTACTGTAATGTTTATTAAAGTTATATAAAGCATAGACTTTAAAACCACAAACATTTCAAATACGGAAGTAATAAGAAATGTGCTTTTAAATTAGCTATTTAATATGTATTATCTGACCAACACTTTATATCCAAAAAGCTTATATGTGTGTGTGTATGTGTGTGTGTATATATACGGATATGCTTACATTAGCTATTGGATGTATAGTATCTAGCCTAACACTTTATATTTAAGAGTTCTATATATGTATTTATATTAATATATGTATATATACATAGATATACATATATGCCCGTCTATCGATTCATAGGCTTGCAGTTGTTATGGCAGTTTATATACATTATAGAGACTTCCAGATGTCATCATAATATTTATATATCGCTCTGACTACTCTATGTCATTCACTCTCTTGTAGCTTGCTGCTCCATCTGCTCAAAATATACATTTTTATAGGTTTGCAATAATGCCATCATCAAATAGCTTGCCACATGCAAATAATGTTAAAATGCCAGCAAGATAGAAACGCTAGTCAGTGTTCTACAAGTCTACAGTCTTATACCCGTCTGCATTTAATTACGTTTTATTTTTGCTCATATGTAAAGCAGTCTCTTGTGTAAACTTGTGGCTAGAAAACTCTTATAATTATGGTTTTATTGTTTTAGTTTTGTAGTTATAACCACAACAAGATGAAGGACCTCATCTGAGAACAACAGTCTTTACCAGTAAAAAGTGTTAATTACAACATAAATGATGTCAGTAAAAATATTGGAAAATTCCGGGTTTAATTAGGTCTACTACAGAAATAGAACTGTCACAAGGCTCGGCGTTTTGGCAGTTTTAATTCCTGTGTGCATTTTCTTCTTTAAGGGGATCACATATAGAGAGTGAGGAAATGAGCATGTCATTTGTTTAAAACATATTGTTCGAGTATGTACCCATGCTGAAGTGTAATGTTCATTCACAATATGTCACAGTGACAAAATACATCCAGCCCGTGTTTCTGCAGCAATACACAGCCCTTTCTTATGCACTGATTCTTTCCATACCCAAGAGGTGAGGAGACTCTGAGTCTCTACATGTGAACGCTACTGCAGCTACATCTTCAAGAATGATGCTGCCTGCACATTACTTATATATGTTTAGTCATCTTGAGGTTTAGAACTAACCATCATCCAAAGAGTAGGATATTTTTTTTCAACACAGTGGAATATGCGAAGCACAGCCTCAAGACTGCAAAGCAGTAGTCTTCCTGCCAATGAGAAGATCTTAATTGCCATAATTAAAATTAAGACTCACTTTTATTAAAAACTGAAGCCCCTGCTGTGAAAATCATTCCAGTAATGCTATGCATAACACACAGGAATTGATAATGCCTAAGGATAAGACAAAAATATTACTTTTCCTATGCACAGTGTTAGTGCATGGGTGTCAGCGACAGTTCCAAGTCATTGAATTGAGATGTTAAATAATAACAGTTGCAAATAATAATAAAAAGGGGAAAACTGGAATATGCTTACATATATTCATGTAGATCATATTTTAATATGTTTATATTCTGAAGTGAACAGTGAACAGTGAAGACGTTCTAAGAAGCAAAGAAACAAGCAACCCCCCACCCCCAAAAAAACACAACCAACCTTCTATGAGTCTGCCACTATAGTACTCAGCAGGCGCCATGCCAACAATTAAATGAGGAACCAGCGGGATTCTTCAAACAAAGCCAATGAAGTGATGAAGGAAGTCTTCATGACGTGGGATCTGTATTGTGTAGACTTGAAAGAAATGAGCATCTTGTATATAATTCTTGGTAATAGTTCATGACACCCCAAAACTCCTTCTCAGCTTTATCACGGAAGCAATGAGGTAACTTTGGAAGTTGGTATTTCCAGACAAAACAGTTAGACACAGATAATTAAGGTGGCATCTTCTCCCTTCCCTGCCTTTTGACTTTGTCTTTCTTTGGCTAATTCTGATGTGAGCATTGTTTTCACTGAACACAATAAAACTCCTTTTACATCTCTGCTATTGTATAAATCCCAGCTTCTCCATCTTTGCTTCCCATGCTAGATTATTTTGTCTCTAGGGCAGGATGTAGCCCACTGTTTCCAGAATTCACTAGGAGGAAAGTTCTATGTTTCTATTGGAGAAGGCAGAGCTGGACCTGCTGGCTTTATCATGAGATGTTCCTAGGACACATCAGCAATCATGTGGGAATAGGGAACAGTAGCAGAAGCTGAGCCTGAGATGATATCCTTTGAGAATAGAGAACTGTTTATGAAAAGTTGTGTCATTTTTTTACCCTGAAATTTTACTTACTATCTGTGGGAAATGTATGCTCAAAGAGAATCACTAGAGAGGCCAGAGAGACATGTAAGGAGACTGGAGACTGGACTCAGGGCTGGATGCTTTCTGTGTCATCTTTTATAAGCTCACTTGGGTATGGAAGAAAGAAACAAAGAAGGAATTAATGAACAAGATTGATATCCTTCATGGGAATTTCGTGATGTAAATTTAGAGTATGCTCCACACGTCATACCTAGAAATTTTAAAAAATGGGGTGGGGGGGAAGTCTTAGTAGTTTTAAAATTGATAAAACATATAGGGAAAGAAAAAGGTACTTTTCCCTCATGAAGCTTCTTTGAGGTATCTTAGCAAGTAGAAAAATCTTGAATAAAGGAGGAAGCAAAAGCTTTGGGCCACTAAATAATGGTTCAACAAAGCAAGACAGTATCTCTAGAGGGGATAAAAACTGGAATATTATCAATTATGATGGTGCATTAATCATGTTCTCTAGAGGAACAGATCTGAAAGAATTTATGGGATATAGACATATGGGGATTATTATAGTAACAGACTGTTATCTGGCTGTCTCTCCACAGAGAAGGCAATAGTGCAGTAGTTCTTTAGTCCACAAGGCTGGACGTCTCATCAGTCTGGTTCTGATGTTGGAGCCTCAGAGAATTCCTAGAGAATTTCTCCTCTTCAGGGTACATTGGAATTCCATGAAGTACATTCTAATACTAGTGAAAGAGTGTCTCAATAGCGGGATAGATGACCTTGACAGTGAGAGTGAAGGTAAGTAGGCAGAAGGCGAAAGTTCCTCTTTCCATGTCCTTTGATGTAGACCATACCACCAGAAAATGTCCCAAATTTAGAGTGGGTCTTTTACACTTCAAATGATCTAATCATAAAAATTTGTGCATACATCCAGATTGCAAGGGTTTTAGTTAACCCCAAGTGTAGTCAAGTTGACAACCTAGGTTAGCCATCAGAGATGGTTAGTGTTTTCAGTGTAGCACAATCTTGAATGACCTGGGAAGGGAGATTCAATGATGGGTTGGGATTATGTTGTATACCAATTCACATAGAAAGACCTTTGCAATATGGGTGGCAGCACTCACTGGCAGGGATCATGAATGGATTACAAATAGAGAAAGAGAGCCTAGTATGCTTGCATTATGCTTGCATTGTATTATAATTCATTGTTTTCTGCTCTTGACAATGGATCTTATGTAACTAGTGGCTTGGCTTCAAGTTCTTGCTATGAATCTCATGCAATGATGAATATAATCTGGAATTGTAAGCAGAAGAAACACTTTTCCCTTAACTTGTTTTGTCATGATATTTTATCACAGGAAACAAAATGAAGAAACCAAATAGAGATGTAGCTGTTATTCTCTAAATGAGTTCTCAGTTCTCACTGTGATTGAACTAAAGTGGAATCCACTGCAAGAAAACTACATGTGCTCTATACAAAACTACTGTATTAGATGAAATCAATACATAACAACGATAATGCTGTTCTTTTCAATCCTGTAGCCATGTATGAGATTTTCGAGGTAAAAGCATGAGCAGAAACATTTCTACTGCTTAAAATTATCTGCACAGTTGAGAAGGGACAAAGACAAAGTGTCATGGGAAACCATTAAGGATCATTAATTCTTTTTTTGGATGAGATAATGAGATCCTCTTTGGAATTTAAATGAATATGCATGAAATATTTTAGGTTATGATGGTACATAATCCATTCTAAGAAAAGTTCTTAAACACAATACAATCAAGATTAGTACTTACAAAATATAAGGGCTTTCTAATTTTATGCCACATGCCACATTAAAAAAAAAGATTTAGATTCGTTTTCTAATGTTAGGTAAATCAAACATTACAGTTCTATTCAAGAATCTTTGGTTTTGTTTTGTTTCTATTTCAGCACCAAAATGCATTTCTGCATTTTTGTATTAACACAATTTAATTAATCAAAATAATATTTTCAATTTTTAAAATGATTGTCATATATTTTATTGACTATATTTTCAGTTTTTTATGTTTGCATTGGTTTTGATTATATACATATGTACATATATATATGTATACATACATGAATACACACTAAGTACAATTTGCTAAAGCATAAATTATTCACAAACCATTGCTCAAGCATAGATTATTCAGAAACCATGGACCATATTTTGATGCTTAACTCACATACTTTGATATAAAAAGCTGACAATTGAGCCTGACAATGACTGAATAATTACAGTATAGCCTGTATTATACTATACAGTGAGTAAAGCAGTGCACACGTACTGAGATACTGGCTCACACAGATTCCAAGTAAATCAAACTGACAGCATATTTATCGAAATCTCTACCATTTCTATGAATAAAGTGGTAAACTACCCAGTAGATTTATTATTTAGCTAAACTTGTCTGCTTTATTAAATTGAGAATAGAAAAACAAAAACACCGATGCAAATGACAGAATATGTGAAAGGCTTGAGGATGGGCAGTTAGCTCATCGTATTATCTTAAGTGACTCTGTGATCTGGGCAATCCGAATTACTCCCTAAACACGTGACTCAGAAAAACAGAGATGAAAGCATTTATAATTTCACTCTAGATAATAGTGTTTTCCCCAGTAGATTAAAAAACAACCACTGTGTGTATATAAAGAGGAAATGGCTGTGTTTAGTACAAGCATTTTCTTTTAGGAATGTTATGTTTTTGCAGCTGTGTCTGAGAAATGCTACTTTAGTTTATTGTTAGTTTTGACTTTCTGACTATCTGTAAACAATGGCACTTAGAAAGGATTTTCCTTGTGACACATCTTCACAGAACATTTAAGTCAGACATCATCAGCATGGTCTTCTGTGGTATTTATTATTTGTCGAGGGAAATCAGCATTTTCTTGGTGTTTATTTCTCCCTGAGTTGCGTTGCTATCTAGAGAAAGATGCTTCACCTTGGACTGGGGGTGTTCAAAAGAGCCCTGTGAGAGTATCAGAGTAGCCTGAAGGATGAGCTGAAGTAATCCTTACCAGCTAGGCTCAGTCAGCCTCTGTCTCTTCAGCTCATGACCTGAGAATTAGAGTCGGAATCCCCCCACTGCAAACAGCAATTCTGTGTCATGTTTACATGGAACAAAAGATAAAGAGCCAGCATCAGGACTGCTGTAAAGGGCAGAGAGGATACAGCTGCGTCAGTTTTTGCTACCCTAACCCCATGGCATCTAGGAAAGACTGATACTAACTTAGAACAATAGACAGAGAAGACCAGACACATCTTAGGGAAAAACTATGGGTGATCAAGCTGCAAGTGAGTAGATTGAAGAAAATTGGTAAAAAAGGAACAAGTTAACACTTCCAACAAACCAGTACTATATAGCTTGCTATGAGGGATAAAGTTGCCTCAAATGCTAATAGTAGTAATTTTGCTACTTGTAGAACTGAACAATTATTCAGTGACTGCCAACTGCCTAGTTTCTTTTCCCATTTCTTTGATAAAATACACGGACAAAAAGCAGGTCAAGGGCCAAAGTGGGAGGAAGTCAGGAGCTTGAAATAGCTGGACATTTCACCCATAGGCAAGAAGCCTAGAGTCCTAGATTTTTGTACTCAGATCCTTTTCCATCTCTTTGTTTCCTATCATTGCCTAGGTGTTGGTCTTACCTACAGTTAAGATGGATTTGAACAAATCAAATAACTTAAAGCAAGATAGTCCACTCACAGATGTTCTTAGTGGCTAAGCTCACTTGACGTGATCCCTCATAGGGTTGACTAGAGGTTTGTCTGCTTAAAAGTCTATCAAACTGACAATGAACACTATTACACTGGTCTAAGGCATTACGCTAAGAGTGCTTCATATATCTTATCATTTAATATTCACAATGAGCTTCTGTTGTAGATATTATGATTGTTTTTTAGTTAAAGGTGGTAATGGTATTGTTTGGGAAGAAGTAAGAGATGTGGCTCTATTGCAGGAAACGTGTCACTGGGGGTGGGCTTTGAGGCTTCAAAGGCCATGCCACTCCCAACTAGCTTGCTCATGTTCTCTCTCTCTCTCTCTCTTCCTTCCCTCATGCTTAGCATCAGATGTAATCTCTTATCTACAGCATTAGCACCATGCCTGCCTGCTGTTCTGCTTCCCACCATGATAGTCATGAACTCTGCTACCCTATGGAACCATAAACTCCAAAATAAATGTTTTCTTTTGTTAGTGAAGTTGGTCACAGTGTCTCTTCACAGCAATAGACAAGTAACTAAGACAGCACTCTACAGATTAGAAGACACTCTCATTATCAGTCCTAGAATGTTGGAAATGCTAACGTTGAGAAAGTTCAAGGTAAATCTATGAAAGGTCTGCCTACCTAATATGGGGAAGAATAGTTACAAAACAATAGTGTAGGGTACCAAAAAATGGTTGGAAAACATATTTTTGCTTTTATTCCACATTCATGGGGTTTTCAGTTTCCCAATTAAAGCTCTTCTTCTTTGGGTGTGAGGTTAGCTACAGAGATTCACAGGCATCCTCATTTCACCTGCAAGTATGCTATGACCTTGACTTTCTTCTTTGCCCTCATCCAGACTCTCTTAAAAGAGATGAGGATGATAGCAGTCATTATGGAAAGATTGGGCAGCCAATAGTCAAGATTCTAAGTCAGGCATCGGAATGGCAGGCGAACTAAATCTCTAGTCTCCAGAAGATTCTTCAGGTGTAGGATCAGATTTCATTACCAATACAAATAGTCAAAGAAGATAAACTATGAATTCCTGAAGGCAAAGATGTAGTATTCCTCCCATCACGGGTGCTCTTCTGAGAGCAGAGCCCTGTGTGACTGAATTGGTTGATCACGTATAAATGTTAGCCAGAGTGTCCTCACAGCTGGGAAGGAGAGGTAGGAAAAATCCAGGTAAGAAATAACTTACCTCAATAAAGGTTTAGAAACCACAGCAGGAAGGCAAATAGTCTGATGTCAAGGTCTGCCTCCATTAGGGACAGAGTATATGACCACAGAGAAGCTATCCCTTAGAATGACTGCAGACAAATGGCTAGGAGAGCAATAATGGAAAGATAGCTGTGGTCACTGGGAAATCAGCAAAGGAGGCACAGCCCTTGGAATACACTTAATAACAAATTCCATGCCAAAGAAGATACTCTAGATATTCATAATCTTTTCAGGCATAAATGGAAGTTCCTAGAATTTCTCATCTCAGAGAATGTGTGGGCAGTCTTCCTTACAATAGTATAGCTTGAAGTGGATCAGTCCCTTCTGCCATGTGATAAAAAAACAAAACAAAACAAACAAACAAACAAATGAAATCTGTCAAAGGGATAGAAACATTTTATTCCCTCAGCTTGATTTGATGACTGAAAATGCTGGGCTAATTCTCAGCATATCAAGAGAAAACTGGCCCGGGCCAAAAAGAGAGTCACATAAAGAAATGAAAACTTACCTAAAGAAAAGAATCAAGCGAGAAAACAGTATCTTTTGGTTCAAAGTTATGTTCCAAAACTTGGAATATTTAGAGCAAAGATGCTGGGGGTGGGGTGAGAAGAAAGACGAAAAGAGAGAGAGATGGTTATGTTTCCTTATGATATGGCTAAGGTTACAGAATTTGAGACTAGGAGATTATCCTGAATTATCCGTTTCTTGAAGTAAGCCATATGAGCCTTTAGGAATGGAGAATCTTTTCTGTTTAAAGTTGCTCAATGAAATGTAAATAAAGAGACACTGTTGTGGACTTTATGATGGGGAGCAGCACCACTCCCAACGGACAGAGATGCTCTCAGGATCTGGAAATGGAAGCAAAGTTACCGCACTGAGGTAAGTTATTTCTTACCTGGCCCTTTCCAGCCTTGATGCCACTCCGGCAAAGAATCTCTAGAAAGGAAGGCTGCTCTGCTGGCACTCCGACTTTCAGTCCAAATAGACCATGCCTAACTTTGAATAAACTGATATCCAATACTGTTAGTGCATGCTGTTTCAAGCCACTGAGTTTGTGACAATTTCTTACAGCAACAATATGAAAAGATGAGACAACACAAGGAATTACAGAAGTTGAGCTGGGCTGAGTCACTGGGATTACTATATAACTCTCGAGTTTAGAGTAAAGAAACCTGTTGTTTCAAGGATTTAATTGGCATGCCCAGTGTCATGCACTGATTGTCACCTCCCTTCCTGTTACATCATACATTTCTGAGTAAAGACAGGAGGGGAGGGCACTTGGAAACTCATACATACTCAGAATATCAAGAGAAAATTGGCCAGAGCCAAAAGGAGAGTAAATGAAAATCACACAAAGAAAAGAACTGAGAGAGAAAACAATATCTTTTGGTTCAAAGTTAAGTTCCAAACTTGGGATATTTAGGGCAAAGATGCTGGGGGAAATAGAAAGACTGCAAGAGAGAGATGAATCAACCCCTCAGTGACAGAAAAAGAGAGAGATGAATCAACCCCTAAAAGCAGAGGGAAAGCATGAAAAATGATCAAATGAGACTTGAGGGAGAAACCCTGGCCTGTGCTTCTGCGGGATCTAAATCAGACTGACTGCCTTTTGTTTCCGAACTCGCTCGGAGTCAGTCTCTCCCTGATAAAGTAGGTGGTGAGTGCAGGAGGTGCGTGGCACTGCAGACCTGTGGATCTCATTAGCTCTGCGAAGGGCAGCCATGGGGAGAAGATGTACTTCCCTTCCCAGTGCTGCCCTGGGAGAGTAATCCTGCCTGAGCAGCTGACCTGAAAATAGACATTTTTCTTTTCTTTTCCTCCCCGCCCCCCCAAACCAAGTCTCAGAGGAGAGCTGCCTTTCTCCTGACGTTCTTTATGGGCCTTCTCTCAGTTAGAAATTAAGGAGAAATATGGCGACACGGTCTAGGATCAGAGTATAAAACACGACTGTGATAGGTTACTAATAGGGCTGGTACCACTGGAAAAACCAGAACAGAGCAAAGTGTCAGGATTTGAAAGGTCACTGTGATCATCCATCATGTAAGTCTTGCTCTTGTTTGCTAATTAATTTCTTTTATGGTGAAGGAGACACCTGAACAATCGGTGGGTAGTATTCTTTTCAGAGCAGATTGGTGAGAATAAAGGGCTGTATCCTTGGTTTCCACCTCTTCTGATTAAACACCATCCAATCAATCTAAATGATTGAATAGCACAAACAACAATTCTTGGGGTAGATTATTCAGGTTAAATTAAATAGTAACTGAAATAGAAAAAATAATTCTACAAAAATTGTCTTTTGTTTGCGCTTATCTTGTTTGATTTTCAATCAGCAACCTGAGTTGTTTTATGCCATGGAAATTTCTTTTTTTCCTCATCTTACTCTTACTCTTTTTCCTCCCCATCTCCCCTTCCTCCTCCTCCTCCTTTCTGTCAACCAGAGCACACCCCCCCAGGTGCTATGCTGGCTAGTTTTGTCTTCTTGACACAAGCTATAGTCATAAGAAAAAAGGGAGCCTCAGCTGAGAAAATGGTTTCATGATACTGTGCTGTAAACAAACCTGTGGGGAGTTTTCTTAATTAGTGATTGGTTGGGGGAGTGGCCAGCCCATTGTAGGTGGTGTCGTTGCTGGGCTGGTGGTCCCAGGTTTTATAAGAAAGCAGGCTGAGCAAGTCGGAGGAGCAAGACAGTGAACAGCATCTCTCTCCATGGTCTCTGCATCCAGGTTCCTGCCCTGTTCGAGGTCCTTTCTTGATGAGCAGTGATGTGGAAGTGGAAGCCAAATGAGCCCTTTCCTCCCCAAGTTGCTTTGGGCATGGTGTTTCATCACAGCACTATTGACCCTACCTAAAGCAAGATGATACCAGGATAGTGGGGCATTGCTGTAATCGATCTGATCATGTTAGTTTGGGGAAGATTGTGGAAGGACTGGAACTTTGCGTTAGAAGAACCCTTGAGTCTTGCGAGCTCAGCGAACTGTTCTGTAGGAGCTTGCAAGGTAAGAATGTTGAGGTGCAAACTATGGAGACCTGGTCTGTGAAATTTCAGAGGGAATCAAAGCCTCTGTTGGACCCTAGAGTCCACTCGGGTAGTAGGGGGTCGTCGCGAGAAACTACTCGAGGACCACAGTGTTGATGTAAAAGTACAAGGTTTATGGCTGGTGCACATCAGGGGGCCTCAGCATTTACTCGGGAGCGAGGGAGGCGCACTTTGATCTCAGAAACTGAAGCTGAGCTGGCCTTCAATTCTTTTTGGGTCATTTTCCCAAGCTTGCCTGGGTCACGTTCCCAGGCTGGCTGAGAGAGAGAGCCTTCCACCTCTACCAGGCTCTTGTGTGACTAATCTATGGTGTCTGCTCAGCTGGGCCTGAGGAATCAGCCGTGATGACGAAGAGACCAGCATCACTGAGGTGACATCTTCTGGGAAATGTTTCCCTCAGGGTCAGCACACAGAAGTTGTTTTTCAGAAGGGGCAACATGATTGTACCTCCTGTTGGCAGACAAACCTGGTAGTGTAAGAGTTACCCCCAGGTGGTACCAGTTTTGAAAGCATGAAGGAATCATGAAGAACAGCTGAGGTTTGACACTTTGTGGCATGGCGGCAGTCCCTGAAGAGAGCCTGAGAGAGGCTACTGGTGAAAGTGCAGGCACAAGACTCGAGCTTGCATAGAGATGCCAGTATCAGGGGACAACCACAAAGGACAGTAGCAGATCTGGAGTGGAGCCGACTAAGCCTCGGAGACAATCTGTGTGTGTGTGCAGGCAGGGAAGTGAACTAAAACCCTTAGGAGGACCCCAGAAAACTGTGAGTAGATCCCAGACATTGGATACTAAGTTCTTTATCCAGAGCTTTGTTTTGGTTTGATTTGATTATGACTGTGCCCTGATTCTTCCCTCCAGGACTAAGAAACTAATTTATTTTTGATTTTATAGGAGCCCCCAGTTAAAAACTGAATTTTAAACAAGATTTTAGGTTTCAAAAGCAATGTTTAGACTTTTAAGTAGGCTGAGTCTTAAAGTTTTTGGATCTGTAAAGACTGTAGGACTTTTACAACTTGGGATGGTTTCTATTTTGATGTGTTAATGTGTGCTCTTGGGGATGGAGAGGAAAGGAAAAATTATGGCTTAACAGTGATGTATTTGTGTATCAAGTTGACAAGGAATCAGTGGTGCTGGCTAGTTTTATGTTAACTCGACACAAGGAATAGTCAAGAGAAAGGAGGGAGCCTTAATTGAGAAAATGCCTTCATATGATTGGGCTGTATGCAAGCTTGCAGGGTATTTTCTTAATTAGTAACTGATGGGGACAGGGGTAGTGGCACAGAGAATTGAGTACAGCCAATAGCTCCAGAAAATCTTAATTATATGAAGCAAAAAACCCAACCCAACCCAACCCAAAACAAACAAACAAAAACAAAACCAACAACAACAAAAAAAACCTCACTTTTTTTCCTGCTAAAATAATAGCAAGAGCTATTTTGTAACTACCAAATACTGTTTAAATCAGAGAGAGAGAGAGAGAGAGAGAGAGAGAGAGAGAGAGAGAGAGAGAGAGAGAGAGAGAGAGAGAGGAGAGAGAGGAGAGAGAGAGAGAGAGAGAGAGAGAGAGAGAGAGAGAGAGAGAGAGAGAGAGAGAGAGACAGAGAGAGAGAGAGAGAGAGAGAGAGAGAGAGAGAGAGAGAGAGAAAGAGAGAGAGACATTCTGACAAATACAGTTAGTAAAACATTAGCGTTTTAATCAAATTTCTATGTTGGAATAAATAACTTATCAGTAGATCAATATTTTCAAAGTATATTTTGTCTGTCTGTCTGTCTGTCTCTCTCTCTCGCTCTCTCTCTCTCTCTCTCTCTCTCTCTCTCACACACACACACACACACACACACACACACACACACGCACACACGCACGCACGTATAGTCTTACTACATAAAAGGCCAAATAAGTTAAGTTTACTTGTGGAATAAGAAACTTTTTGAACCTTAAGTTATTTGATGAAGAGGATTCTATTACATGCCTACCCTTAAATAAATATGTTAGGGATCATGGCAGAAAAAGAACTGGGAGGATGCTTGCTCAAATTTTTCTCTTTCTTTGATTGGAATGTGAGAACAAGGAAGCACTATGATGTGCAGTTGGCAACACAAAAGCCCAGCCCAGGAGAGATGATGGTACCATTGCTGTCTGTTTGCTAGCAGACTGACAATCAAAATATGCTCCAGTTTCCATGGAAGACAAAGACAAGAAATTACGACCAACATCCCAGTTGACCAGTCAGGCAGTAGGAATTCATTCTCATTCAAAAGAAGACGGAGACTTTGTGTTTTGTTTTTTGATTGTTTTTATTGTTGTTGTTGTTTTCTTTTGTTTTTGTTCTGTAAGCTAAACAGTTTTCTTTTTTTAAATTTTATCAATTTATTCAGATTACAACTCAATTGTTATCCCATCACTTGTATCCTCCCATTCCTCCCTCCCTTCCGCTTTCACCCCATTCCGCTCCCCTAGGTCTATGTCTCATCTTGTTAGCCTGCTTATTCTTTCTTTGAGTGCCACCAGGCCTTCCCACCAAGGGGAGGTGATCAAATATGGAGCACCAGAGTTCATGTCAAAGTGAGTCCCTGCTCTCCACATAACTGTGGAGAATGTCCTGTCCATTGGGTAGATCAGAGTAGGAGTTTGATGTTTACTATTGTATTGTCCTTGGTTAGTGCAATAGTTTGAGGAGACCCCCCTGGACCCCGATCCACTCATCATGGTGTTCTTGTAGGTTTCTAGGACCCTCTGTGTCCTTCTATTTCCACATCCTATATTTCTCTTACCTAAAGTCTAAGTAGGATGTCCTCACATCTATCCCAATCTCCTGGTAAGTGAAGACTTTGATAGGACGTGCCTTTTGGGCTAGTGCCCAATTATAAGTGAGTATATACCATGTGAGTCTTTCTGCTTCTGGGTTAACTCACTCAGTATGATCATTACTAGTCCCATCCATTTGTCCACAAATTTTGGGATTTCCTTGTTTTTAATAGCTGAGTAGTATTTCATAGTGTAAAAGTACCACAGTTTCTTTATCCATTCTTCAACTGAGGGACATTTAGACTGTTTCTAGGTTTTGGCTATTATGAATAAGGCATGGTTGAGCATATGTCCTTATTGTGTGGTGGAGCATTTTCTGGGTGTATTCCGCTGGAGGAATTTCCATATCCCATCTCAAGCTGTACTATAGAGCAACAGTAATCAAAACAGCATGGTACTGGCACAGCAATAGGCTGGTTGATCAATGGAATCGAATAGAAGATCCAGAAACGAATCCACACATATATGGTTTTTTGTCTGTTTGTTTTTGTTTTTGGCCTTTATCTGATTGGATAAGGGAAATGTGTCTGTGTTTACATCCCACCTCAAATGTTAAAATCCTTCTAAATCATGCTTTGGGACACCATGTAGAAAAAAAAAAGCTTGACTAAATATTTGGGCAAGTTGACACATAAACTTGACCATCATACTTATTAGTAGGAATGAATGTGAGACTGGGGCTTTAGACAGAAAGCAGAGATGGCTGGATGAAGGCTCTTTTTCACAACTACAGATTAGGCATGAAGTATGGACGAGGTAGCAGCATTTCCTGACCATGATAATTTTTCTACCTTCACGTACATATTTGCTGCAGGCACCACATCTTTCTGGAAATTGAAAAACAGGAGCTGTATTGATGTTTTTGCCTAACTTGTGTTTAGTAACTGTAGTTAACATTTCTTCACATGATGAAGATGTTCTTTCTATTTTTATCACGTTTTGTGAATGTGCAGGTTGTGAAAAACCTGGCCGAGTGACTGCTTCCTATTTGGAGACAAACTGCATTTTAACATGAGTTTTAAAATGCCAAGCAGAACTCCTCACAGTAATGGTTCTTCAGCTAACCTTGTGCCTTTATAGATTTGTGGTAGTTACAATTCTCCTCATGCTTAAAGGAACAAGCACGTACCTTATAAATCCCTTTGTCCAAAAGCAATTATATCACAATATTGTAATGATACAGAGAGATATTCTCGTCTTCTTCCTTTTATAAGGAAAAGGAGAAATACATTTATCAACGTTTCCTCCAGTTATCAGAGAAGTGAATATAATAAGGACTCAGGGTTAATCTCAATGTGGTCTCAGCCTACTGTTATTTACACTGAGATCCTCAGAATCACACTGTCATGTATATGCTTATAAGGTATTGAGCCATAGGTTTTGCATATGGTTGAGGCCAAGGAAGGACATGGGAGTTCACATAGCTGGTAGGTGGGAAGCATCAACGATACCCCAAGTGCTAGGAGCTCTTCCGACTTTGTCTCAGACTCTGATTATGCAGTCTGCTGCCTGACTGGGATTAATATCATTATCCCATTTGGAGATGTTTTGATTTTTCTCATCCTCTAGTTATTTTAGAATATTTGCTGTGTAAAATCAAAAGCTTGAAAGTGTTACTTAATTAGAAACTTACTAGCAATTAGAATCCAGAAAGGTACAATATAAACTCTGATGAACACTGGGGTATAAAGGATTTGAACAAATAGAATGGCCTAACCTTGCAAACACTGACTAGCTAAATTAAAAACTCACCCTTAAAGAGGATTTGCAACTATAGGCTCTGAAACTGCACTGTATATGTTGGTTTTGTTTTATTTGGCTATGGCTTAATTTTCTCTTTAGATAAAATATTGTTAAATATTATTTACAGAATATATTCTTATTTTACAAAAATGTGCACAACTTAATTAAGTGCAAGAGTAAGTAGTTCAAATTTCTCTTCTAGCACTAGCCAACCAAACCTGCTAGTACATGATGCTTGGGTCAATAGGATCACAGCACCGTTGGAAACTATTGATCCATACGTCTTTCTCTTATCATATACTTAATTTTTGTGTACTCCCTTTTGATATCTGAGGTATTTTTATACTAAGCACTTAAGTGCCTTTTAAGAACTGTGGCCACAAATTATGCATATTTACATGATACGCTGAGAACCTGCTGCATCTAATTTAATTAAAATTTTGTCTCCCTTAAGAACAATCATTTATCTTGTAATGATGTATGGTTGATTTACTGAAAAAGCACTAAAATGGTTGTTATCTACTTAGACATCTCTTAATTCTAGCAAGGGCAAGGTCACACAAAATCAGTAGAAAATATTAGCAGGGATGTCGTATTGTATGATTTAAAAATCAAATTTACTTACAGTGATTGCAAATACTCCCATTGCCTGTCTCATTACATAATCTTCACGCCACGCCACTGTGCACTTATTGGGGAAACTCTAAAGGAAAGGCTGGACATAGTTGATATTTTCATCACAGTCATCCATCACCCAAACCCCTTTGAAAATAATATATCTGGCCATGCACAAATTCCAAAGTACTGACTTCTTCTGTAATATACTTTGAGAGGCATTAATATGAATGTTATGCTAATTTGTCTTCCTTTGACCTGGAGTTTATTTAAAATCCTAGAGGATTTTCAAGAGGCAATTGCTGTCTTAAGCTACCTCATGAAGCAAAGCTAACTTCAGCTTGTTTTATTTTATTAGGGTGAGTTAAGCTGAAAATGTGTTTGAAACGTGACTCCACACAAGCTCTCCCATCAGTGTAGTTCAACCGAGGCCTTAGTTGAGGCCTAGAGTTCTGATTTACAAACAGTGCCAAGAGTCTTGGTTTTAATTCCCCACGTTCCTACTTCTGAATGTCCTCTGGCGCATTACTGACATTTCACTTTCCTAACTTACACAACCTCAGAGAGTGAAAACTGTTTATCTCACTGATTGGCTCATGTATACAATACAGTGCTTTTTAAAAGGTCTTAGGAAAGTCTCTAGAATCTAGTAGGAAAACAGCATAAGCTTATTTCTAAGTGTATGTTATTACTTTTCCAAAATCTGAATTTATAACAAAAATTGAGTAGAAGGTGGCACAAATGAACATTTAAGCTAGAAACTTTCTTCTTATGGCCACCATAGCTTAATATTTGGAATAATAGGTTTTTTAATATCCAAACTGAAGCATTTGTAGTAAAGCATTGTGACAGTCTGTCACAGAAAATGGAAGGATATGTACCTTAGAAGCTTAGGCATCTTTCTGCTTTTCAGGCAGGAGGTGTGGGAAACATGGCAGCCGTATCCTCAAGTCAGTGATGGTGACATACGGTTGGGGAAGACAATTCCCACACCTCAGACATTGTGACAGCACCTAAGTTTTTAAGAGAGGGAGGAAAATACAGATCCACAATTTTGTGCACAAATATGAGCAAGTTCAAGGTGAGCATTTCAACATGCATTTGAAAAACTAAGGCTTTTAGGACAGGGTTCTTACAGGATAAGCGAAGGTATTTAGGAGAGTTCTTAGGCACTAAGAAAATAATGCAATTTGACATGCTGGAAAACAGTGACAGTTCCGATATTCAAACTGATATCTAACTTGTAACTTAAAAAATGGGAGAAATAAAGATGATGATGAAAAGCTAAAGGTATCCTTCCTTCAGGCTGTCGTCCCTTCTCCCCTCCTTCCCTTTGTTCCTCATATTTTATATTTACATTTCATCTATTAGACTATTAAAAGATGTAGTATCTCTATTATCTCCATATTAGCTTCTCTCCTATACATTTTGTATCATCTTTTCTGTCCATCACCTTTACCAACTCCCATAATAATTTGAAATATTATTTCAACTCCCAATCATTTGAAATATGTATATATATATATACACACAAACTTATCGTCATCATCTTTGAGTATGTATATGTGTTTATCTGTGTGTTCTATGTATATGTTAATATGGTTGCTTGTCAGCCAAGACATGCATGTAGAGGTTGGAAGACAACCTCTGACATTGGTCCTCACCATCCATTTTTTTTTGAAACAAGGTCTATCTTGTTCACCACTGTGTAGTCAAGAATAGCTGGCCCGTGATTTTTCTCATGTCAAAATTGGGATTATAAACATGTGGGATTTTACATAAGTTTGGAAATCTGCACTTAGGTCCTCATGCTTGTTCTGGAAATGCATTAACTCCTGAGGCATCTCTGTAGGGCAAACAGATCTTCGCTGCATACTATTCCCTTTCATCCTTTACACACAGGGGCTCACGTGCACACACATGTATGCTTTCGGCACCACCACTACCGCCACCAACCTGCTTCCACTAGTTTTTTCCATGTTTGCTTCCTAATTTCTCCCTCAAATGTCTCATCCTCCTCCTTTCCTTTTTAAGGAAAGATGCCTTCTTCCTCAGGACTTCCACCCTCTGGCCATACATCCTTGTGTAACATGGTACCTTCTACCTTGCAGCAAAGTGTTCTTCCACAAAAACTTTTTTGTGAACTACAAAAGTAACCAAAAGAAATTGCCCTACCAGATTATTTTGTTTTACATGTATCTCCTCCAAATTCCACATGTTACTAATGAAATTGTGTTAAAAGCCGAGGCTTCTAAAGAGTGACCGGACCATGAGGACTCTCACTAGTGGGGTTAAGGCCCTTGTGGATTCTGTTCTACACAACCTTGAGCTCTGGTGCCCTTCTGCCTTTTACTATGTATAGATGCAAAGCTTGTTTCCTCTGGAGCTCAGGAAAGTGTAAGACCAACCCCCATTAGAGAGCCCAACCTACCAGCACTTTGATCTATCTCTTCCTTCCTATAAGAATCATGAGAAGTAGATCTCGTCTCGGCTAGTTTCAGGTTGTGTGTTATCACACTATAAAAGTACTCAACTGAGGACATAGGTATTACACTGCTTCTTATTGCTGCCAAAAGCATTTCTTAAATTATGTAACTACAAATTACACAACTGTGTATATATGAGACAGCCCTTTTTGTGTTCGAAAAAAATACTCATAGAGGACAGTTGCACCAGAGCTGTCCTCATGATCTATTTGATTTGTCTGCCTTTCTGAGTACTGACTCAAAATATCGTAGTTTTGCCTTTTCCCCTCCCCCTCTCAGTGGTGATGAGGGACAATGGCCAGAGCCAAAGTATATCCTACAGATTTCCCTACAGGCCAATCTTATGAAGGCATTTTCTCAGCTAAGATGCCTTTTTCCCTGATAAATATAATATCAATTGATGTTTGTATGCTCATTGGAGTGGGGGTGTCTATTGAAATCTAGTGTCCATGTGGAACTTCAGTTTGTTGCTAGTAGGGTTTTGGAGATCCTTCTTTGTTCTGTATGTCAACTCCTTGATAGTTGGGCTTAATATCTGATTTACAAATATTTCCTCATTCTATAGTTTTTCTCCAACATTGTTGATTGCTTCCTATGATGATAAGTAGCTTTTAACTTAGTGTAATTCCATATATCTATTTGTGCTTCAGTGATCCAGTCCAAAAGAACATTTCTCTATTCCAACACCCAAAATTATATTATTTTTAAATATGTCATCTGTTGTCTATCTACTTATTCATTTATCTATTTTATTATTTATTCATTATATAGTTAAACAGTTTCTGCATTTGATCTTTATAATTGGTAAGAGTGATTTAGTTTCAGCCTTCTGCACTTAGATGCCTCATTTTTCTTGCAGGAGTTATCCTTTATTCAGTGTGTGTTCTTAGCACCTTTCTAAAATCGGTTGGCAATGGATTTGAGGATTTTCTCTAGGAGCTACCTAGCCAGATACTGTGACATTGCAAACAGCTTTTCTTTTGCTGTTTTCTCTGTATCATCTTGCTTTCCCAAATTGCAGGCATGTACTATGGTATCCTAGTTTGCAGCTATAGCTGTTGTGAGTCAGTTGCCAGAGTATTTTATTCAGGTACCTTCCCCACTACCTCCTAGCTTACAAGTGTATGGGTTCAGAGGACAGATATTTACGTAGCTGTGGTTAGGAAGTTTTAAACAGAGAACTCAACCGATGTCCACCTGCCAAGCATACGTTTGTCTCTGGAATTCAAAACTAGTGGGGATAAAATGTCACACATAATCACATCATCTGGGTTAAATATATAGTGTACAATTTTGAGTTGCTTATATCTGTTATGCGCTGTGTCAATTTCTGGGAATGCAAAGACAAACAATGGGGATGGTTCCCTTCCTTGAGGAGGCTATCATCCTACAGGAAAACAGGTGAAGAAACAAATCCACCTGTCATAGCAAAATCATTCAAAAGATTTAGGAGTAGTTTCCCTGAGCACTTGACATTTGCTTTGTGACCTCAACCTCACATGGGAGTTATACCATAAACAAGGCTGTCCGGTGTGCCCTTGGCAGGAAGAGGACTAAGGAAGCTTGCCCCATGGAGGGAATTCAGGGCACCTTTGGAGAAGTAATGAGACACAAAGCTAGGAAATAACTGAGAACACACTTATACAGACTTTTGAAGAGCTGTTAAAGATTAAATCATGTTTTAAATGAACTTGTTCCCTCTTTTAGTAAAACTATTTGGAAAGTCTCTGACTCAGTTTTATTCTTAATTGATTACCACTAGATTGTTCTCTGAATTCTGTTGGTTATAACTTGAAGGCATTTTCAGGCTTTACTTAACTCTTCATTGATTTTATATATGAGTCTCTCTCTCACTTTGAAATAAAATAAAAATATTCTATCTGTTCTGTTTGTTCCTTTGGATCTGAGTTCATATGAGAAGCAAAAGATGCTGGAAATGACAGAGAAAATAAGAAAGACAGGAAGAAGAGAGAGAGAGACAGAGACAGAGAATGTTTTCAGTCACCAGACTTTTGAATAATGACACAAAGCTGTGACGTACCACATGCAGAATTCAAGGCTTTGGATATGTGGCCCTGGATCCTCTAGGACTCATCTCATACCTAATGCATACTACACATCACACATCACAACTGTAGCATCAGGACTTGCAGGTGGGACCTGTGATCAATATAATTATGATCTTTTGGTCAATGTTATCTGGATAACTGGGTAGACATGAATTGGTGTTGGAACTACTCAAGACCTAGGTCTAATGGAAACATTACCACATTCAATTTCTCACCAGAGCACCACGAAAATGATAATTCACATTAACATAGCAAAGCATTCCATGATGTTTTATGCTGAAGAAGAATAGGATGAGCTTAATTTTAATTTCTAATATGCACTTTTCTTTATCATAGACCAGCATATTTACCAATGTTTATGATGTCCTTGTTATTATTTTAAGTGTAAGATTTGATTAAATGTATTCTAAAAGTACTGGGGAAAATGAATTGGATGTTAGTTAAGAAACATGGGAAATTATCAGATGTGAGGGATTATTACGTAGTTGAACTATAGGGGCCACCAAGATGGCTCAGTGAGTAGAGGTGCGTTGTCACAAAACCTGATAGCCTTAATTCCTAGAATTCACAGTGTAGGAGAAAAATGACTCCATCAAGTTTTTTCTTTCAGCAGACAAGCTGGCCCACATATGTGTCCATATAAATATAGTCCCCGCCACCCCCATGCTCCACCCTCCCCGCCCTGAGACAGAGGAAGAGAGACATGTACATATTTCTGTACACACACTAATTAAACAAATGTTAAAAAGTTAAGTTGCAAAAAAAATCCATAGCTCACATATTTGTAGCTTTCTTTACCTGACCATGTAGATATATGTATACTATAGTGATATGTAAAGTCTAATAAAGAGAACGATTGAGACTTCTTCAGGTAGACTTAAAAGTTGCATTTACTGTTTGAAAGAAAAATCTAAAAATAACTGGAGCTCTAGCAAATTCTGTCTAGTCTAGCCCACCCAGGACTGCCTGACTGCCAGACCCCAGGTCTTATAATATGACTTCTTTCAATTGTCAAAGACAAGAAAAGCCTTAACTACATTTTACTATATTTTAAACACAAACACACATACATGAATCATGGCTTTTAATTTCTACAGCAGAGTCCATACCCCTTACCTAAGAAATACTTTTATGAAGATGCAGTATAAGGGGTGAGATTGCTAGTTTTCATCAGCATTGTAATATCCGGAGTGATGGCAGATGGGTCACAGTTTAAGAAAAAACAACTTAGAGCAAACAGTCCAAAGGGATGGCCAATTTGATCACAGTTACGATTAATCAGCCAACAATTATTTTCTTCATTCAACTCATTCACTATGAAAGATCATTTGGATCAAATGACCTTTCCACTGTAAGCATAAACAGAACCTTGCCTCGGGCCGTGGGTCAATATTTGAACTCTCAACTGCTCAATTGCACAATCTATAAAATAGCAACTGCGTTTCCTTACAGTATTACTGAAAGAAAGATCTATTAATCCATTACAAAACAGGTTTTAAATATGAATACGGAGCAGCAGAATACTGTCATTGTATTATGGAAATTAAATAATTAGTATGAGGAGAATTGATTTCAGTGTTGTATAAAAGTATGTGTTTCTGCCTGACAAGGAGTAACTTGAGTCTGATATGATTTGATCTCCTATTTTCATACTGAATATGCATTACTGGAAATAGGTCACAGCAGGAAGACAGATTAAGGCAGTTTAAAGGAAAATAGAAACTGTAGAAACTATAAAAATAAATTTGCAATTACAATAAGAAAGCAGAGCTGTCTCCTTTTCCTAGTTTACCCAGCAGGCCAAAGCAGCCACCCTCTAGTTCACACACACAGTTAACTCTTGCATAACTTGAAGCCTCATTCCACATTCTGAGATGGAAGTGGGCAGTCTCCTTCTGATTTCAGAGAGTAAAGTGTGCTTGGCATGCTGTCAGTAAATGTGGCATGAGGGCCTCATAAATATTAAGTCCAATAAGACAGAGTCTGCTGACAATGTAATTTCAAAGACAGATAACCAAGATCAAAACAAGAAAGAGGGAAAGGAAAGAATGATGGGGAGAGAGAAGGGAGGAGAAGTGGAAGGAAAGAAGGAAGGAAGGAAGGAAGGAAGAAGGAAGGGCAGAAGGACAGAAGGACAGGAGGAAGGCAAAAGAATATGTGTCAAGAACGGGAAGACACCTGGATATTGACTAAAACCACAAATCATTTGATTAGGACACTGAATTAGGCAATCCTTTAAATATCATAGTTAATTTAATTCTTTCACAGTGTTCTAGTCATCACATCTTTTTTTTTTTTTTTTTTAAGATTTATTTATTTATTACATATACAGTGCTCTGTCTGCTTGTACACCTGCAGGCCAGAAGAGGGCATCAGATCACATTATAGATAGTTGTGAGCCACCATGTGGTTCCTGGGCTTTGAACTCAGGACCTCTGAAAGAGCAGTCAGTGCTCTTAACCTCTGAGCCATCTCTCCAGTCCTAGTCATCCCATCTTATTTATCCCCATAGGACCCCTGTCAAGGGGTTTGAACTTGCTATTTCTGCTTCCTGATTCTTTCTCCTACCAAATCCCCAAACAGTTCATTTCTATTCTTTAAATCAAACTTCTAAAAGGATGGGAAATCTTCCTGACCTCTGTACCTAAAAGAATGCCTCAAGGCTCTGCCAGTGGTTCCTCCTGCAAGCCCTGGACTCCATAGGTGGTACTATGGCATACATAAGTTGTTTCGTATCTATAATTGACAAGTAGATAGTAGACTGGGAAAATTTCAGAAAACTAGGTCAATGAATACAATACAGAATGAGTAATGACCCAGGTAAATCCTTGTGGTCATTCCCTCCACTCCAGAAACTAGTCTGCTTGGGAAGAAGACCACATAAGAATCTAGAATCATCTTTCTCATGGCAGCACTGCAGCAAAAGACTCTGATGATCAGAGAGTCCTTCCCCAAATGTTCTGACCAAGCCTTAGAATTCCAACAGAAACAATATAGTAGTTATCCAGAACTCACGCAGATGACAGTAATAGCTGATGCTAATGACCACACTGGGATCTTTTGAAAGTTATTCAGCTATGAAGAGTCAGAGAGCAGCAGGGAACCACGAGTAAATGTGCCTTTCTTATGACACAAAATGCCTTTCTCTTCTATTTCTTTTGAATTCAACATTAGATGCTTCAGGCAGAAAGCAGATTGGGAAAGTAACTAGTTCTTCCAGTCCCCAAGGGGACATGACGGTCTCATCTCCTTGTCCAGATGTGCCAGCGAGTTTCCAGATGGCATGTGACTCAAATTTTCATGACCCTGTTGGTACAGTTCCCAAAGCCACCATTCATTCAGGCCCCACTCTGGGAGCCCTGCCTTCAGTGTACATGAGGGAGGCTAACACAATGAACCAACGACGTATTCAGTGTACTAATAATATGGTTGGAGGTTCAAAGCTCCTCAGTTTTGAATAAATAAGGGGAAGAATTACAGTCAGTTGAATCTATTCTTTCTATAGTCCTAGCTTTTCTAGACAGTGTTTCTTTAAAAAAAAAAAAAGTTTATTCCAGAAACAAAACTTGGAAAACTACTCTGAATAGCTGCAAAGGACTAAAATCAAATTTTGATAATCATTAAGCTGGTGTGATAATTAATCTTAATAGTCAATTTAACAGGATTAGTCAAGTTGATTTTTCAGAGTTTGTGAGTTTTTTCCAGAGATTATTAGATTGTGAGAGCTCTGAGATGATCAATACTTTAACCCCTTGATGGGCTCTATAATGGCAGTATTAGAAAGTAGGGAAAATAGGACAAGTGGGGACTTTGGAGTGAACACGTCACTGGAGTATGGCTTTTACCTTTCTGCACTTATCTTAGACAAAAGGCTGAGGAGAGATAGCTTCCTTATGTACCGCCCCCCACCCTGCCTTGTCTTTGCTTCCTGGTGGCCACAGCATGAGTTTCTGTACTTCAGAATGCCTTTCTCTTCATGATAGAGCCCAAATAAACAACCCTTCTCAAGTAGTTTGCTGATATTTTGGTGACCTGAAAGACACTACAGCACAGGACATTGGTGGCAGATTAGAACAGTCCTCTAGAAATTGTGAAAGATTTCTGAGCTAAATGTAACACCAAGGACATGGTGTTTGCTTTCCCTCTGATGTCTAAAAGTAGTAAATTGCTCAGCAAACACATTAGGCCTTTACTAAGGCATTGGTTCTGAAGGTATCTATCTACATGGAGATACTTTTTAAAAACTATCCTAGCCAGTTATTTTTCTCTCTTCAACTTGTCATTCCCTAGATACTCATTGTGGTTTTCTTCCCCCCCAAAAAACTTTTATCTCTGCCTGAGACATTATATCAGTTGTGATTCAAAGCCTCACCTTTGAGATGTTCTCATCTCTGCATTGTTTTTACCAATATACCTATACATAACCTCCTGTTTTCCTTATTAGCATATATTTTATCACAAGGCTCCAATATAAATATGAATCTGTGAAAATTGAAGAAAACTAATTTTGTTTCCCTTATACTCTCATGCTGGCCACCACATTAGAAAGCTGCTTGCAGGCTCCAAGGAAGAGAGAAATATTAGTTGACAGGTGAGGAACACTTACAGCTGTGCAGTGGAAAGGGAGAAATAGTTAGCAAACTTTGTGTGTGTGTGTGTGTGTGTGTGTGTGTGTGTGTGTGTGTGTGTAAGTGTAAATCTCTGTGCACAGTATGACTCTGCCTTAGAGTTAAACAAGGCCACAGCAGCCATTGCTTTCTTTTCCTTTCTGTCATTCAATAACTATGGTCCAGGTGTGGCCACAAACCAAATCACAACCTCCCTCAAGTTTTATTTTCTACTGTCTTGAGACTTTTCTTGCAAGACAAGTGATTTTGTTTTTATTTCTTCATTGCCCTTGCTATTGTCTTTGTTACTCATTCTGTGACCTGGCTCACAAATGCTCATTTTTCTTTTCAAATTCTCTGGAAGTGGAGGTAGACAAAAGGGAAAGGAGATAGTGCCAGCATTAAGGCAAGAGGAGGAGGTGTCATGGACAGGGACAAAAAGTCTCCTAGGAGCTGAAGTGTTACAGGTTTATACTCAAGGCGGTAGCACTGCTGTAAAGTAATTTGCTCCCGGTAGCGTTCCTCTCATCAAAGGGCTAATTCATTGACTGCGTGAGCGAGTACAACGTGAAGCCTGGTTGTGTTATTGGTTTAGGGATGTGGGCCAGATTTTTTTTTTCACTTTCAAAGATCTGAAATAAAGGCTCACACAGGTTGCAAAATACCAGGAAATTTTATTCAAAACAAAGGGATGGTACAAATCAGATATAGTGTCAAGTGTGAGACTGGACCACATGAGTAAAGAAGTCCACAGGGACCCTGGAATTTTATTTAGGGATTCCTTTTATGAGGTTTAAGAGGAGAGGTGGTTCTCTGTTTTTATTGAAAGATTAAGTTAAAAGGTACCTTTCTTCCTACTGTGAATATCCTTTCACATTATGTATTTTTTTTTAGTCACTTAGAGGATACAGTTTATCTTATTGCACATGCTCCTAAAACCTGTCTAAATTGGATCCTGCTCCTCTATCATGAAATGTGGATGTAACCAGAGCACACCTGAATGGATCTGCCTAACTTTAAGTTATTAATGGAGGAGAATTTATTTCATTGTTTGGAGTGAAGTCTGTGCACATCTCAATGCAGGTGATGGTCTTTGCACATTGCACAAGAATAATCTGTGCAGGTAAATGCCTAAGGATGGAAGGTGCATTGTTAGAATAGAGATGTATACATAACTCAAGCTAATTGGTGCCCTAGGTTACCACACTAATCCCTATGTTTCTCTGTGTCAGCTAGAACATGTGCTGAGCATGAGCACGTGCTGAGTGCTGTATCTTGTCCCTGGTTCTTAGACCTGCCTGTCTCTCTTTGCTTCTTGAATGGCACGAATGGAGTCACTTCTCTCTGGGCCTTACTACAGGCCCACAGATATTGAACCAAATGTCCCTGGACTGAAACTTTTGAAACAGTGAGCCCAAATATTCCTTCACCCCTTCAGAGAGGCACTTTATTCCAGTGAAGGAAGGACTGGTTGACATGGATGGGATTGACAAGAAAGGGTGGAGAAGAAGGTATCACTGTTGAAAGGGCTTATTATAGTGGGTTAATCATAGAAAGCATACAATGGAATAAGGATGGTATAAAATTACTGCTAGAATACAATCTCTAATATGTCCCTAGCATCTGTTATTTTTTTTTTCTTTTTGTGCCTGGGAATACAAAAGAAAAAGGAGACTAAGTATGGGAAAGGTAATGTAATTATTTTAGGCTATAAATACTCTTATCATTCTATAGAATAAGAACTATGTTTTCTGCACAGATATTGCTATTTCTAAGCTTTCCAGAGAAAACTGTAAATCAAACTCATTTGGAAGTCTTATGCTTGGCCTAGTCTGTATCTGTAGCTACCTTAGTTTATTAGGTTATGTGACATATATGAAGCCCTTGGTGTCTTGAATTTAACAAAGATACCAAGGTTATCTAAGATAAATTATTAATTATATATTGCCTTATCCCAAAAGAACTTTATGTAGACCAAAAATAGTCTCACTTAAAAACAAACAGACAAACAAACCACCCCAAACTTCACAATGAACTATTTATTTAACATTGGCATTCTTGTAGCACATTTGCTTTTGTCCCAGAGCATAAGCCTACATGTGCTCTCTTGAAACCAGAAATGATCTGTTAAATAGCATAATATTATATTATTTTATATGCTTTTCAATGAATAGAGTTAAGTGATTTCAAATCAAAACCAAATCATTTTCTGTAGGTTTTATTTAGTAGTTCAGGATTCATCATATATGTAGAGTATGTATCTATAGGTGACTTTCACTACTCTGTCACCTATCTACCTCTCACTTATCGATCTACTCAACTATCCATCTCTTCTCCGTTCTGCACTCTCAGATCTTTTGATTTTTCAACTGTGTGCACTGCTCTGAATAGAGCACCCCATCTTAACGCCTTCATTTGGTGATCCTGGTATGTTAATTAGGATTTTTCTAGTTGTAATCAAAGGGAAAAACACAATTCAAGTTACCTTAATAAGAAAAAATACAGAAGAAGAACCCGGATGTGGTGGCACACACCTGTAGTCCCAACACTCAGGGAGGGAGAGACACCTGGACCACTATGAGTTCGAGACTAGCCTGGTCTACAAAGTGAGTCCAGAACAGCCAAGGTTACACAGAGAAACCCTGTCTCAAAATACCAAAGAACAACAAAAAAGCAATATTCTTCCTAACTCAGGAAACATATAAACTGGTTTCTGCATGAATATATTTGAAGACTGTGAAGATGATCTTGTTGGATGTTGGACCCTAGAGTCCACTCGGGCAAAAGGTCGTCGTGAGAGACCACTCGAGGACCACAGTGTTGATGCAAAAGCACAAGGTTTATTGCTGACGTGCGTCAGGGACCTTAGCCCTCACTCGAGAGGCGGAGGCACCCCCGAGTCACTGTTACAGGCTACTTTTAAAGGCTAAAACCGCAAAGGTTAGGAGGGGCTGTGTGCCCTATGTTAGGATTGGCTCTGGTGGTTGCTAGGGGTGCTTGTCTAAATGTTATTGGCTAATGCAGGGGTCGTTGGTCTTGGGGGCTATTCTTGGCAGGGAGGGGTGTTGGGGAGTTTCCAGGGAATTTCCAGATGTTATTTTTCTGAGAATTGTTTACCTCAGTTAAAATTGTTTATCTCAGTTGGCCTTCAATTTTTTCTGGGTCACTCTCCCAAGCTTGTCTGGGTCACATTCCCAGGCCTAGGCTGAGAGAGAGAGAGAGAGAGAGAGAGAGAGAGAGAGAGAGAGAGAGAGAGAGAGAGAGAGAGCCTTACAATCTGATTCTGTGTTTTCACCTCTTGATTCTGCTGTATCCCAATTGAATTCACAGATCTAGCAATACAAGCATGAGCAAATAGGTTACTATTTTACTAATTCTGAACAGAGAAGAAAACAGAAAAACTTAACTAACTAATGGAAGGAAGGAAGGAAGGAAGGAAGGAAGGAAGGAAGGAAGAAAGAAAGAAAGAAAGAAAGAAAGAAAGAAAGAAAGAAAAAGAAAACAGTTGTCGTTTGTCAGTCTGGAGGAAATGACAAGCTGAATCCAGGCAGAGACAGTGCAAGTGGAGAAGACAAAGGTAAAACTAAATACTCATGAGAATGATTTGACAGAGGATATTGATATATTGGATATTGGAGATGAGTGGGAGGACTAGGCCAAACTTATATTCCAGTCTTCAGCTAAAAATTACATTAGAATATTGAAGGAGGAACCAACTGGCTTGGCAGCATGTGGAACCTTGGCAGAACTTCTAGGTAGGTTCAAATGCTCATCATATTTTTAGACATACAGCTAGAACTCAGAAGAAGTACTGATTTGCAAATGGCTTATCAATATGTAACACTGAGTGAAATATGTAGGAAAACATGAGTGGAATGAGAGGACGACGACGAAACAAAGACTACCATTCAGAATATGGGTAAGTGAAATCTGCCAACAACAAATTGAAAGCAGAGTTGACCAGCCTATGTGTACAGAAATCTGAAGTATGCCATGATAAAACTGCACATTTAAAGAAAGTAGTGCTCAGTAGTTAAAGGGAGCAAGGGTACTCAATGAGGTAAACTGGTAAACGATTCCTATGATTACTGACTAGGAAATTCTGTTAGCAGTTCTTTGTCATTAGACGTCATGTGACTAGGAAGTCTATCTCCAGAACTGTACAATTTCTGCAGCAAGACACAGCCATCTTGGTGGATGTTTTGCTAGTGGAAGATGATGAAGGAGGAGAGAAGAAATGATTACTGGGTAAGCCTTGAGAGTTTAGGTGTAAAAACATACTTGAATAGATAATAAATGTTAAATTAGTAAGTAAACCATTTGGAGAAAATTATTTGATTTTGCTTAAATACTGTTAAACTGTTTCAATGGAAAAGAATACATTAATAGTGAAGGAATAATAGGTATCATTCAAATTGTTGTTCTATTTCATATTGGTACAGCTTCTCAGGATATAAAAATACATGGGGATATATGAGGATGGGAAGAAAGAGGAAGAGAAAAAGGAGAAAAAGGACAAGAAGAAGAAAAAGAAGGAAGTAGGCAGTGAGGGAGGGGGAGGAAGGAAAGCAAGAAGAATAAAAAGAATAAGAGTAAGAGTAAGAAAGAGGAGGGGGAAAGGGGGAGAAAAATGAAAGAGAGAGAGAGAGAGACCGAAAGGCAGAGAGAGAGAGAGAGAGAGAGAGAGAGAGAGAGAGAGAGAGAGAGAGAGAGAGAGAAACCGAGAGGCAGAGAGGCAGAGAGGCAGAGAGACAGAGACAGAGAGAGAACTCAAAACACAGGAAACAAAGTAACACCATAGATGTGTGAATATTTTTAGCCTGGCTTACAGATTTTATAATCAACTTTGGGATACAGATGGAATACAGAAGATGGAGACTACAGTACAAATAGTGGCCACAGAGATGAAGGGTGTTCTAGTTAGTTTTTTGTAAATGGATTAACTCTAATAAAATGTGGTATTTTAGAATATGCTTACACAATCTAATGTTAGATATTCTAACCAGGCTCTTTTCCATATATAATTTGTAATTTTATGAAATGTAGGTAACTTTGGATGATTTTTGATTATTTTGTATTGAACCCTGTTTTTTGTTGAATAATACCAAAGAACTTTTGGTTAGTGTATATATTAACAAATTTAGCAGGTCATATTTTCCTATGTTTATTTTCTATTAAAAAAGAATAAGTATAGGTATATGACTTTTGTGGAGTAGAGAAAAAATTCTGTTTATGTACTTTCATGTCTTGCAACATTTATTGAATAGCAATTGAAATTGAGAATTAATAGAATTGCCAATATATATATATATATATATCCATCCATATTTGAATGTTCTTTTTCCCAGCAAGCATGCTCATATTGAATAATGCTACAGACACTGTAAGTTTTAATGCCAATGTTGGATTATTCTGTAAGCTAATTTTTTTTACATCCCAATCACAGCCCCACTCCCACCTCTCTTTCCAGTCCCACCCTACCACCCACTTCCTCTATACTATACCACAGTGTTTTTTTTTTGTTGTTGTTTTGTTTTGTTTTGTTTGTTTGTTTGTTTTAAAATCCATTTCCCAGTTTCTGGCTTTTACGAATAAAGCTGCTATGAACATAGTTGAGTAAATGTCATTGTGGTTTGTTGAAGCACATTTTGAGTATATGCCCAGGAGTGGAATAGCTGTGTCGTTTCCTTTTTCTATTCTTTTCTTTTCTTTTCTCCTCCTCCTCCTCCTCTTTGTTTTTTGAGACAGGCTTGTTCTGTGTAACAAGTCCTGGCAGTCCTGGACTTGCTTTGTAGACCAGGTTGACCTTGAACTCACAGAGGTAGGCTTCCCTCTGCCTCCTGAGTGCTAGGACTAAGGGCATGTGCCACCACATCTGGACTTCTAATTTTCTTAGTGAGCATCATCATCATCAACATAATAAAATTAGATGCTCATGGAATGAACCATTGTTGATTGGTTATTATACTTAGGGCCATTTGTGAATTTTTAACAGATGAATGAATTTCAAATATAAAATGGTTGCATGCAGGTCCTATACCAAATACTAGATGCTGCAGGTATAAAGTTGGAAAAGGCACAGACCCCCCAGTCTTTATAAAAGCTTACACAGTTGAGTTGGAGGAGTGTAAATTATTAATATGTAGGTAAAAACCTGTGTGCCACATAAGAGATAATAAATGTTAACACTGTGTAAAGCATGGCTTCTGAAAGTACTGGGAAAGGTGAGAGAAATGGTATTGAATTGAAGACTAATATTGATGTGGATGTGAAGTTTGAGAGAAATGATATTTGTGAAGTGCTTAGAGCTCCTGGTGTGAGGATGAACTCACTTTTAGGTTGAAGGACCAAAGCAACATCAGAAATCCCATGTTTCCAATCCAGAAAATATATGACAAAATGTGAAAATTTAGGAATAAGGTGGGGTGAAAAATAATAATATAGCATTGTCTCTAAGCCATGTGATCAGGATACATTATATTATGGCAGACGTCAGATGAAATTTTCAGGGATTTATTTTCCTATTAATCTGTTCACATTCTACCAACATCCATCAAAAGTATCTCTAAGCCAATGATTGTTGTGTGGATTGAGGGCTGTAAAGGCTCTTGTTGCTAAAACTAGTTTTGTGGTTATCCCAGGGTACTACCAATGGCTTTGATCAGCTTATACAGCAATGAGGAGAGGCAGGATTACATCACCTGGTTCTCATTTAGTCCATGCGTGATTATAAGATATCAGTGAGCCAATGATGACCTTAAAAGGGACTGGTCCTGTGATGCTTGTCACAACATGATGAACAACACACAACAATACCCAAGGGCAAGTCATCTAGATGAATGAGTTTAACATTATTTTTATTTGGAAGAGATAAGACCATGGCTCCTCGCCCCAATTACTGCCTTTGTCATTTTAGGGAAATTACTTATTTTCATATATGAAAAGAGGACCGTAATAACTGTGCTTTATTGTGTAATGATTGGAATATTGAAAGTATGTATGATACTAGTTCAGCGTGAAAGCAAAAAAATGCTTTTGAGATGTATTTTGGATTTTAGAATAGCAAACATAAAATGATACATCCTGGGGGCAGGACCCAAGTTTAAATACAAAACTCATTTGTGTGCCACGAAATACATATTTTTAAAATAAGATGTGTCAAATGTAGGGAGTTGGTATGCTGGGATCAATCCCTAACCTTCCAGATACATATTATAGAGATAGCCTTAAGGTAATTTGATGCACCATTTTCAGTGTGCATGGCAGATGTACTAAGTTTTCATTGCTTTGAATACTTATGAACTTATTGCAGCTGTTGATTACCCAAACAAGATGTATATAAAATTAGGCCCATCAACATCTCCTCAAGGCTGTAAGAGGGGTATACGAGACCCACACCTTCCTCAGGGATTATTGGAAGTTCATGGTGAGTTGCAGAGATGTTATCTTCATCAGTGATTCAGCAATTGACATGTAGGCCATGTTACAGTAAAGAACATTCTGCCTACATTCACAGAAGCAACTAAGGAAATTTGGTGGACTGCCTCCCATAGGCCTGAAAGAAAGAGAGGGGTTTTCTGGAAGGAGGAGGAGGAGGAGGAGGAGGAGGAGGAGGAGGAGGAGGAGGAGGAGGAGAAAGGATCTCTCTCTTCTTAAAAATATTTTGATTTTAGTTTTATTTTATGTGCATTGGTATGTAGGTGTCAGATCCCTTGTAACTGTCATTACAGACAGCAGTGAACTGCCGTGTGGGTGCTGGGGAAGGACAGCCAGTGTTCTTAGCCACTGAGCTATCTCTTCAGCCCCAAAGAAGGATTTCTTAGAAGCAGCAATGAGTTATGATAAGAGAGATAGAAATGGCTAAAATAAATTATACTTACACTTGAAACTGTCCAAGAATAAACTTTATTTAAGAAATTTTGAGTTTGGACCAATTTAGGTTTGAGATTTTGAGCTCAAAATGCTCAGTCTGTGTATTATTTGACGTATAATTGGTATGTGTGTCTCTGAAACTAGAAACAGTTTCTAAAATCTTAATGTGTAAAGTGAAGGTTAACATTTGAGTTTTAGAGATATAGCCAGTAGTCACCATCTCATAACCGCTACGAATTGATATGCAATAAAATCATCTTTGTAAGAAAATTTACTTGTGTCTCATGGATGGGAAAACTTTATTGATTTCTTGGCTTAGAAAAGGAAACCAAAACCTGAGAGGTTCAAGACAACTGCGTCACTGACTAAATGCCCCCTTCCTGACACCCTCCCATCCCCCGTGACCAGAATGGTTCTCAGAGGGAATTTTGTTTTGGACTCCTGTTATCCAAAGCCTGGGTTTCCCTTGAGCAAAAGGGATGAAACCGCATCCCATGCTGTTCCTTCTTCTGAAACCAAGCCATATCCTTTTCAAAGTTTTGATGTGGCAAAGATTTAATTGGCTGTGGGTACAAGCTGGCAGTGGTAGGTTAATCCTACATAGGGAGAAGGGCATAAGTATTTAACATCTTACTTGGAAGTATCCCCCCTTCTCTAATTTAAAGTGCATCTCTACATTCTCCAATGAAGATCAGTAGGATTTCCCCAATCTTAATAATTACTTGTTCTGTCATCTCATGGTATCTTCTTTCTTAGTTATCAGGACCCACAAATCCATGACTCCTAAAGATAAGTACTTGCATCTTCCCATTTCAGTAAACAATTAATTGGAAAAAAAAAACCCTCTACATTAGTCCTCAGTTTGACAGAGGAAGAAGGAAACATCCTTGGTGTTCCTCCTTGAGTCTTCTACCTTAGCAATGTGTGATAGTTTTGAAGAATTTGTCCTTGGGATGAGGAGGATTTTGCACCATAGATCTCCTTGTCTCTAGGTTTTAATCCTATAGATGGTTCGAATACATCTGTTCTGAGAACTTCATAAGTTCTTCAAAAGATATTTTCACTTTTAATATTTGCCTATAAATGTCACACAAAATCATAGTGCTTGCTCATTATCATGTTTCGATATGTGTATATCACATACTGTGATCACATTCACCCTGTTTTCTATCTCTTGCTCATCTGCTTCCCCTTTCAGTCCTCTCTGTGCTAGAAAAGTGAGGGGAGAGATGATGTACTTACAATCTCAAAAGTAAAAGGAAAAAATTCTAGGAAAAAACTACACTCTCCTAATGAGAGAAAATATGAGACATTTATCTCTCTGGCTTACTTCACTTGGCATTTTCTGCAAATGAGATAATATTTTCATTCTTTTATACTTCTGACTAAATCTCCATTGTGTATATAGGCCATGCTTTAATCCTTTTTATCTATTCATTTGTTGGATATTTAGGATGATTTTATAACTTGGCTATTGTGTCATAATAAGCATATATTGACACAAAATTATTCCTAGACTTAAAGAGTTTTGTAAGATTACTCTTATTTTTAGACATTTACTTTATATTAAATCATATGTGCATTTGTATGTCCTTGTAGATGGCATGCATGTGTTTGTCTGTGTATAGGGTACGTGTATGTCTTTGTAAATGGTATGTATGTGTCTGTGTGTGTCTGTGTATAGGATATGCATGTGTCTGTGTATAGAATGTGTGTTTGTATAGGGCGTGTATGTGTCTGTATATATGTTATGTATGTTTGTATGTATGTCTGTGTATAGGGTATGTGGGTTTCTGTCTTCTCTCTCTCTCTCTCTCTCTCTCTCTCTCTCTCTCTCTCTCTGTGTGTGTGTGTGTGTGTGTGTGTGTATGTGTGCCTGTGTCTGTGTAGAGGGTATATGTATATGTGAGGTTAGGTGACTATGGAGTCCAAGAAAGGGTTTCAAATTCCCTGAGCTGGAGTTACAAGCTGTTGTAAACTCCCTTGTGTGAGGGAGTGCTGGGAACCAAACTCGTGTGATATGAAAAAGCACTGAGCCATCTCTTCAGTCCCTTAAGGCCCTTAAGGCAGTCCCAGAGGAAATACAAGTGATACAAGTCAATTTATATCTGCAGTAGTTACAATCTCTTTTTGTCATGCTTCATTTTACTTACATTTTCATTGCATCATTGTCATTTCCCGAATGTCTGTAGGCCTCCTGTGACATTCATCTTTCTGGAGTGAATTGCTGGGACTTCGAACTCTTGCTTTGGGAAGACCACATGCACTGTTTATACTCAAGCATTTTGTCTAACTGAGAGAACTTCTAGGGCCAATGTAATCTTGTCAAAGGCTTAAATATACATTGAAGATTTCATTCCTGATTTGGTGCTACCCAAGAACAAAGCTAAATTATGCATAGATGCTTAGAAGATACATATATGCATCCCTAATGCAGGCCTTAAGATGCCTAGATTCTCTTGTTTCTAACTTCTTGAGGCAAAATGATGGTTTATATCTTAAAACACTATGATTTGTCATGCTTTGTCCAAGATAACTGATGGAAACTGAGCTACATTAGCAATGCTGAAACTCGAAAACTCTTTGAGTAAAGTCCTAACATACATATTTACCAGCGAAGCTGCTTTACCACTACGCACAACAGGCTTCCATTACACATCACGAGTAGCCTGAACCAATATTTCTATCAACATAAACACAAATTTCCAAAGCAAGATGCATATTTTCAGCGCTTTATGATGCCTGACTTTTAGCAATCAGTTTTTATATTTGCCAACTTTTGTCAAGTAAAAAATAACTCCAGAATTTCAGTGGTTTATACTTCAAATTTTCTCTTTTATCCATGCTAATAACATATGACTGATGTGGTCTGGTAGCTCTGGTCCCTTGCCAGCTCCCTTCCATAGACTGTAAAGACTCCTCAAAGGGGGACATGCCATCTCTCATTTCTGAAGAATTATAAGAACAGTCCAAATTCAAGGGAGAAAAAAGCATTTCCAAAGAGAATGGAGAGGATGAGAGCTTGCAAACAAAATGCAATATGATTTAAAATATTTTATTTTTATTTATTTTATATATTTTTATATTTTATTAATTTATTCGTATTACATCTCAATTGTTATCCCATCCCTTGTATCCTCCCATTCCTCCCTCCCTCCCATTTTCCCCTTACTCCCTTCCCCTATGACTATGACTGAGGGGGACCTCTTCCCTCTGTATATGCGCATAGAGTATCAAGTCTCTTCTTGGTAGCCTGCTATCCTTCCTCTGAGTGCCACCAGGTCTCCCCATCCAGGGGATGTGGTCAAATACGGGACACCAGAGTTCATGTGAAAGTCAGACTGCACTCTCCAAAAAATACTTTTAATAGGCAGCTGTTTTCTTATGGATGTTTCTCAATATTTCATGTGAGTACAATGAGTGCAAACAGTGAAAGCTAACAGGTTTTCCAAATTCTGTAGTAACTTTAAGAAATTTATAAATATTGTCACTGATGTTGGATATTATTATACCTACTATGTAAAACTAGGGAAATGAACTGTGAAAAATATGGCATATATACTGTGGTGTGAGAAAAAAACAAAATATGTACAGGTATGACAATGTAAGTTATTCTCTCTCTCTCTCTCTCTCTCTCTCTCTCTCTCTCTCTCTCTCTCTCTCTCTCTGTGGTGATGTGCATGTCAGAGACTTTTTGTATCAATGACACACAGAAACCCAAGAAAGGATGTTGGGTGTTTTGTTTTATCACTCTTCAAACTCTTCAATGTATTCCTCTGCAATAGGATGTTTTACTGAACCCAGACCTATGCTGGTGGCCAGTAGACCCAGTCTACTCAGAGCCATTTAACTAGCCTCCAAAACCATGCTTTTAACTACTTTATAAGCTGTTTGTCAAAGATGTACCCATCCAAAAATGGATACCAAATGGAAATTATTATAAAAATAACTACAATGTGGGCTATGTTGATAAAACATCCTATGAAAAGTAATATTAAAATCCAAGGGCATGTCTTAAAATTGTGAGGCACTACTGCTGCTGTAGCTACTACTATTACTATTACTACTGCTGCTATTGCTACTGCTACTACTACTAGTATTATTATTATTACTACTACTGCTGTTGCTATTAATACTACTACTAGTACTGCCGCTACTGCTACTGCTGCTACTGTGGAAATGATGTATGTATGGGAGTGCATATGCCAAAGCATGTGGTTCAAGCACTTTTGCCCACTGACACATATCAAAAGCTCAAAGTCAAGGTTAAGACAGGTTGGATGATTATATTGAGAATGAACAGGCTCACTCATCTACAAAGCTTCTGCCATTTGCAAAAGAATAAGTGGCTCTACCTAAGAGGCTATAGCATCTGTAGTTATGAGAGAGGCATCTGGACCAAGGGAACAAATAGTAAAGAAGGGAAAGACTATACATTATTTTCTCACTATTTTATTCAATAAAATGGCTAGATTGTCTGTTTAGCCACCAATTGCTTGAAATCCTTGTTTCTACATTTAATTATCTATGGTTCTTGATAGGAAATAATTGCTTAGTTAATCAAGTACTACTTTAAAAAAAATAGAACAATTTGTTTTGATTCTTTTGTTCAGGGGGGAAAATCTGAGATAAATGCCATTTTTACTGCTCTCAATGTCTATTTGTAAATTTCAGTCTCTTCTAAGTGAAAGCAAGTACTTAAATGCACTATCAAATTGAAGATAGACCCTCAGGAAAAGTGGTCTCATTTACATGCAGCGTGTAGTGCTTTTTGTAAGAACATGTTTGACTTTGCACTTTTCCTTGATAGTAAATGCGAACAGAATAAATGTAGTGTGTAGAGTTCACTTGACAGCTTAAAAACCTTAATAGCATTTGGATTCTTTTTATGCTATATATTCCTAACAATGCAAATTTTCAGAGAGTAAAATCTCTGCTATTTTAAAGAAGGACACTTGCATGATTTCAGATTTCAGGAGAAAAAAAATGAATTTCAGGTGACATATAGAGTATAGAAAAGCTAGTTGGAAGTAAATGATTCCTATATGCAGCTCTCAGATAGTTACATTGAATTAGAATTGATTATTTGAAACTCTGTATGCTGAAAATGGAGATAAGAGCTTTTCTAAAGGACCACTCTCTTGCTACATAGAAATCTCTTTAAGGATCCCATAAGAAAATAAAATATGGTGGCATTTTCTCTGTTAAAGGTAGGGTAGGGTAGTTATATTTGAAGATATTGAGGATCATCTCCAGTGAACTTTGGCCTATTGTCGATAAATAGTTATAAGAATTAGCTCAGCAGAACTTCCAGCCCTAGCCACCGCTGTAACCTAAAGATACTGGCATGGAATCCTATAATGGTATGTAAATTCTCTTGATTAATTTACAAAGCCAGATGTCACAATACATCAGACACGCATCCTGCCTCTGCCTGTGTATAGGGTTAGTGTATCTGAGCTTATAGGACTAGGACTGTCACCCGAGAAGCAATGTCAGGGTTCTTGTCCATCTCAGCATTGGCTGGAAGATCTTTTAGACCCTTCCACACAGATGTTGACTCTCCTTATGTAGCTCTTGCACTCTCTTGGAAAACAAAAGGATCACTGTAATTTGAAAAATAAATTGATTTTGGAGTCACTTGAATTCTTGTAGGAATGGGACGTCTGAAGGACAGGTCTGTGTAGTTTCTTTTATAGCTAATAAAATAATCTGTCTTTGGGCAACCACAAATAGTTTTTATTAATTTTAACTTTTTTACATCAATTTTGTTTTAGTGCCAGAACTCTTGACCACCTCACTGCAAGGGATTGCTCCAATCTAAATATTCTCACAGCTGATGGCAGTGTTACCCTGGCTTGCTGTGGCTAAGTGCATTTGGAAGGGTCCCCTGCAATCATGTCTGCCTCCATAGGCATGAGTGTTGGGAGGCTTGCGTTGGATTATCTCAAATCACTAATGTAACACATGCACTTAAAGTTGCTCATTTGGGATGATGAAAAAGAACCAGTTGTGGCAATCTATGTGTTTTTATAAGCTCTCTCTATTTATGAACAATCATGGTATTGTCCACAATCTGGAGTCAGAGAGCACCAGAAGAACCCCTGATTCTTGTGTCCCTAAGTTGAGGATTTGAACAGAGACATACAATGGCAGAAGATCTAGGGACAGTTTACTCAGAGAGTGAACATCCAAGGTGAGAAAGATGGGCTGGAGAAGAGTTGAAGAAAATTTCAGCCGCTCAGTCACCCGTGCGTAAAAGCTGAGGGCTTTCAGGTCTCCTGACAATGATCATATGGCTCATTTACATAAATCTGCATTTTCTCTACATACTCAACCTAGCACATGTATTTCTGCATGAAACTTCATATATTGCAATTTTCTTCTCATTTTCAGTCTCCATGCAAGGGTGTGATAAATATATATCATATAATAACATATTTATATATTATATTAGTAAATATAAATACACATCTATTTTATGTGTATGAGTATTTTGGCTGTATGCATGTCTGTGCACTATATGCATGCCTTGTAAGAAAAGGCATCTGATTCCCTAGAACTGGAGTTATAGATGGTTGTAAGCCACTATGTGGGTGCTGGGTATCGAACTTAGATCCTCAACAAGAACGACAAGTGCTCTTAACCATCGAGTTGTCGCTCCAGCCTCAGAAGGGTTTGTATATTAGTGTCAGAATGAGTCATAGGTTACTTTTGGATACCATGGGGGATCCTTGCATGTGTAGCAGAGGCATACTAGACCTAGCATCAAGGGAGGAATTAGTCTTCCTTTTTTTGCCAACTCAATTTTCTTAAATGGTAACTTGCCATCTTTGTGCAAGGTTTAGCTGACCTCTCCAGCTGCCCTATTTGTTTGGCTCACTTGCAAATAAGTACAGCTGTAAAAAGTTAGATAAGAGATGCTGTACAGCTCTCATGTAGCTTCCTTCAAGAGTATCACCTTGCAAAACTGTAACAGTGTCACAACCAGGGTACCTGCATTGATAAGTTCCCTCCAACTCTTAAGTTGATAGACTCCTTTTCTTTATTACTATTATTACATATGTGTATATATAACAATATATGTATATACACACACATATATAACAATATGTAATATGTGTGTACACACAGATATTGATAAGTACAAACTGCCCAGTCTATTTTTATGTCTCTGTGTGTATGGCTTCAGGACTGGCCATTCGTCATTGGGCAGCCAATAAGTGGCTTGTCCCTGGGAGGGGCTAATTTCCTTTTCCCCATTGTCTGTAGTTTGAATCTTCAGTGTTCATATAAAAATCCTGACATGGGCCTGCTGACAACTTTAACACCAGGGAGCAGACACGGCACATATCACGATCTTAATAGATCTTAATAGGTGGATCCAGTAAAAGCCCTTGTCTAAAGGCAAAAAGATACTCAAAAGCATCAGACACTCTACTCTGGACATGTGTGCACATACACCACACACATGTAACACTGGCCCAACATACACATAAAAAATGTGGTATGAATATCTGGTTTTGACCCTCCGCTTTCACCTTGTTTTGGGACAGCGTCCTGTCACTGTTCACTGCTGTGTTACCAAATAGCTAGTCCTGGACCTTCTGGAAATTTCCTCTTTTTGCATCTTATCTCACTACAAGAACACAGGGATTGTGGAGAAATGCTACTAAACTCAGCCTCCTGTGGGTTTTGGAGAGTTGGCCTCACATCTTCCTGGTTGTGCCGTAATCACTGAGCCATCACCTCAGCTTAGAGTCCTTGTTGTCTTCTCAGTGTTATTTTTCAGTGTATGATTTTGTCCTTTTAAGAGTGTTTATTCCCTTGATAACATAAATATTTAACATAAACGCCATGCTTTATCTCATGAGGTATTAACATTTTACTTTGATTTTTATCTTGTGAATCTCTCCCACCATAAAACAATTATTTCAAACTATTTCTGATATGCACATTGAGTGATATGACAGGAAATGGTGTAATATTTGTTTCCATCATCAAATATCATAATTTAATACAGCTACTCTTATTTCTGTGTGGTCCTTTTCATTATACAGTTACAAGCATTCACCCAGTCTTCTGGTTTTGTTAGGAAAGGTTCCTTGAGGCATATTTCAGAGTTACTATGGCTGGTGCCAAATTCTTTGGTTTGCCTGAGTTTAGGTATGTTTTTCTATCTCCCTTTTGCTTGAGACAATGTCTCCCCTAAGCCAGAATTTGTGGCTGATTTTTTTAATCACTTGGAAAACCATTTCAATTTTTGCATAGTTTCAGGTATGTAAACTACCATTATTAGAGTTTGTGTAGCTTGTTATTTTTTCTTCTTTAGGGCCGAGGACATTTATTTTATATAAAACCTCCCAACCCCTTGTTTTAAATATTTTCCCTTTATTTCAGCTTTTTAAAGTTTAATTATAACTCAGACAGGTGGTGGTGGCACATGCCTCTAATACCAGCACTCTAGGCAGAGGCAAGCAGATCATGGTGAGTTTGAGGCCAGCCTGGTGCAAAGAGTGAGTTCCAGGACAGCCAGGGCTAAAACAGAGAAACTCTGTCTCAAACAACAACAACAATAACAACAACAAAGTTTAATTATAACTCATGTTGAAGAATTGTTTTGTATTTATCATCCTTGGATTTTGTTCAGCATCTTCAGTTTGAAGGACTATTCCTCACCAAATTCAGCAGGTTTTCTGTTATATATCCTTTGAACAACTGGATGGACCTTTAATGTTTCTCTTACATTTGTGAAACTAAATATTAGATTGCTTTATACCATAGGCCTTGATCCTTCTGTGATTTCTCTGTAGCTTCTTCCTTTCTTTTCTGCTTCTTTCTTTCTTTCTTTTTTTTTTTTTTGCCAAGGTTTCTCTACATAGCCCTGTCTTGTCTGAAACTCACTCTGTAGACTCAGCTGGCCTTGAACTCCCAGAAATTCACCTTCCTCTGCCTCCTGAGTGTTGAGATTAAAGTTTTGTGCTACCACATCCAGTAAGATTGGGTGGAGGGCTTCTCTGTGACAAGCTAGAGACCTAAGTCAGAACAGGCCTCTGGGAGGACAAGAGGGGAACCATAGCTGAGACTCTTAATAGCAGGCGCCATGGAGAACAAAGAAGCCACCTCTAGCTAGATGAAACTCCTAGTGGCGGCAGGGGAGCACCAACCCACGCACAAAAACTCTGATCCCAAAGTTACCCTGTCTACAAGACATGCTGCAGTAAAGCTAGACCAAATAGATCAGAGATTGAGGGAATGTCCGTGCAATTCCAGGGCCAATACAAGTCCCACTCCATGCAAGAGAACCAACCTCTGACACTACTGACGATACTCTGCCATGCTTGCAGACAGGAGCCTAGCCTAGTTATAAAATTTATATATTTTTATTTGTCTGTTTCCTGTAGAAATTCATGATTACTTGCTCACCTATTTTAATTTCTTTGTAATATTATTCCAAAGTATGATACATCTCAATAATTGTGAAAATTGATTCTGTGTTGTCATTCATGTTGTAGCCTTACTTGGTTTTTATGTGAGTTGTGTTTTCCAATTGTACTCTGGACATTTTTGTGTTTGTTAGTTTGGTGCTTTGGGGTCCACCAGAAGCTCATGAATGCTAGGCGAGCAGGGTGCTACTGCGTTATGCCGCTAGCACGTTGGCATTGTATCCTAGCTATTTTGAGGTTTTGAGATTAACCTTGGTCCTACTTAAATCATCCCTCTTTTTGTTGTAGATTAATTTATTAATTAATTTACTTTATAGCCTGGTAGAAAGTTCCCCTCCCTCCTCTCCTTCCAGTCCCTCCTTCTCCCTTCTCCTCTCCTCCTCCCATGCCCCAACTTAAATCTTCTGTTAGTAGGTAGTGGCCCACTTAGATACAGTGTATAGTGCACAGCCTAATTGTTGGCTGGATTAAAATGTCTATTTGGTTTTCTGAGCCCTTGCTACATTAATCTTGCCTGCTTCATTTTTTCTGGTTCCCCTGGGTTCTTGGATCACTCTGGCTCTGCCTCCTAGACAGAATGCACTTCTCTGTGCCTCCCACTATTAGACTGAGCATGGGGGAATCCAGCCATGGAGGACAAAGAGTACAAGCTCTCTCTTATTCTTTGACTATTCTATGCTACTGGAAGCCACAGTCTACCTTTGATACTTCCCTCATCTCATGCCACTAGCTGTTGTAAATGGTGTTTGACAAGTAACGTGAAAAAACTTAAAGTCACTCAAAGGAAGTACTTAGGTGACAATGGGAGAGGAATCTGGGTCAGATGGGTGAAGATCTCTTTAGAGGTATCTGTAGAAGTATATCTACATTGGTTTCTGAGTACTACATTAGCTTAAAGGCTGTAATGGAGTCTGGGAGTGATCAGTTCCTGAGCTCAGTAAATGAGCATGTATGCTTTTCCATGAAAAAGAGAGATTTATTAGACAGTAGAGCCCATGATTTCTCCAAAGGCAAAATTAGAATCAAAGTTACAGCTTTTGGGCCATTTCATGCATGGAGTCTGATTAAATATCAGGGACCAGCAGTATTGACCAGATCCTAATGTTTCTGAATCTTTAGTTTTAAAATTACAAGCTCGGTCATCCCAGAAAACCTATACAAATAGATTATAGCTCAAGAGTGATTTCTGAAAATTACAGCTTCAGCTGTGTCAAATGTGACTCAAGTCTCAATTCCAAGTATTGCCTACTATAGCTTTTCTGTTACAACATGAGAATTGAGCAGTTTACAAGGAAACATGATGGTAGGTAGAGCAAAAATTATCATTTACTCAATGTTTTTCAGGAGGAAAAAAAAGCTGACCTTTGCCATAGAGACAATTAACTCTATTGACTAATTGAATCATTCAATACTTCAATAATCACATTTTAATTTTACATCAATAGACTTAGTTCATATGACAGGTAGTTCCTACATAGTTCAGCAAAACCAAAGGTTATCATTAGATTTGACTCATTTTAGAATCTGCTATAGTGTCCTAAAAGGTAGAATTTCAGAAAGAATAGAAACAGAAAATTGTAGACAAAATTGTCTCACCGAATCTTGATTTGGGGTTTTGCTGAGTACCACATACTGAAAAATAAATTGGGCAAAACACATGACCATAGTATTGAAATCTTAAATGCATACATACATACTGAACAAACCAAACTCAGCTCAATCAAATTGACCAAGTGTTATTGAGTCCCGAAGACACTGTGAAGGCAACATTAGAAAAAAAGGAAGCAAAAATTATTTTGAATAAAAACTTTGGAGAAATGACAGAATCTATCTGCTTTACCAAGGTAGATTTGTAGGAAAAGCAATGATAATACTGGTAGAAATTAAAATTAGAAAAGAGAATAGTGTACCACTTCTGCTTTGCTGGTATGTGCCTAATGGCAAGTCTTTTGTATAATTAAAGAATGTGTTTCAGTGCTTACAAAAAGGTCATTTTAAGTCCTACCATTACAATCCATTTATTTCATTTTGCAGAGCCACTTGCTTCAAGTATCGCAAAAGTTGTCCTTTAGGAAGCAGTCATACAGAGGTCCCTGTCTACCTGAGATCTGTCTATATGCCTGGAAGGCAAACACTTTCATGAACTGGTCCCTGCTCTTATCTTAGGCAAAGGTCATATTGATTACACCAATGATCTCTAGCCATCCTAAATGAAAGTGTCCTATGGGCCACAGGGCTTAAATCTGAGTCATTTAGGCTTTTGCACCAAATAAGCCCTAACTTGTCATATGCCATAAAAATAATCTCTTGCCTCCAGGCAGTTTGGATCAGTAAAAGTACCTCAATTCTGACTGAACAGTCTTATGTAGCCTAGATTTTTTTAAGAGGAAAGTCTTTCAGTGATAAATACAACATTTCAACTTCTTCTTTTTTGTTTGTTTATTTTATTTTCTGTGGTTTTAGCTCTAAGATATCACTAGACACCATAAGTGGTCCCAACTAGACCCTTTAATAATTCTAACTTTTTTCATGAGAAATATCATTTTATTATTAATGCCAATTATTGGAAAAAAACTAAAGTTTCATCTCTGAGTATACATTTCCCTTAGATTAGTAGATTGTGATACATATTTAAAGATGGAATCCTTAAATTATGTCAGCCTTTCAATTTTATTTAAAAATATAAACTATCATTCTTGTTTCTTTCATATTTATATTATTAGATGCAGTAGCATGCAACAGAAATTTAATAACATGCCTGACTTTTTTCTAAACATTTTTATTTTTCATATATATTTATATTATACAATACAATATACAATAAGTACAATAAACTACCTATAGGAAGAAGAACCATGACACAATGAGGAATTATATAAATATTACATTCTTAGTGTTTTGGCTATTTGTATTTGACAGCCTTGAAGAAAACATCTTTCTTAACTTGGTGCATCTAAAATTCTGAATATAAATCAATCTCCATCACATCTTGTCATTATCAACTTAAAACATCTATCTAGATCTAAAAACACGTTAACCTCTAAACAATTAGGCTTCATTATAAAACTACCTGGTCTTCAACTCCATCAGAGACTTGAGAAGGCAAAATGCCCTTGATTCTATCACAGGCAGAGTTGACAGCCAAACTCTGCCAAGATAGGGCAAGCAAGTCCTTAGTAATTCCTTCCTCACATATATGCCTGTCAGATATATTGGGCCAGAAGACTAAAGAAGATGCTCCAACATAATAGAGAGTTTTGGGTGACACTCAGGTAGCAACCTGTCTCTGTCATCTTCTCGTTTGGAAAGCTACTAAACCACACTCCTGGCATATCCAGGTAATCAAGTTTATTCCTTCTACCTTCTGTAGTAGATGAAATATATTTTTTTTGAATTCTGAATTCTTAGCTGGGAGCAGATTCTTGAAGCAAAAGAGTAATAAGAGAAAAATCCAAGAAGCCAGTTGATATGTATAGGTCTGTATGTATGGAGAAGAGTGAGTGAAGCTTAAAGAGGGAGGAGGCTTGAGGAAGTCAAGTAAACTCACACCATGGATTTATTTTTGCTGAGGTGGCTGGTAACAGCTATGGCTAGGAAAAGAAAAAGAGCTTAAGGTTTAAGTTAGCACTTCCTCCTGGGTGAGGGTTGTTATTGCCTTAGAACCATAATTGTTGTTGTTTTCCTGATATAATGGAAGCACCCTCACAATTAAGGGATATCTTCATATTTATATATAAAATTCTCATAGAAAAAACACAGCTTCACAGTTTTCAGTGTTTCTTTTATATCTGCAGTTTCTCAAAATAACCAACTCAAAATTATCCTCATACCCAAAAGGCAAATGATGGAGGGCCATCTTCACATTGCTGCCACTGGTTGCATACTATTTTTATTCTCTTCTTCCTTAAAAATGCCAAATGTGAATCTTATTCCAGTAGATTATGCTACACAACTAAGGCTGCCTGACAAAGGGAATATAAATTAAAGTTGCACAGTTAAATTCAAATCTCAGAGAAATGCTTTTTAAATATTGGTGTGTGCCAAACAAACAGATCATTTATTCAAAATTCAGACGAAATGGATTCCTCCACCCAAGTCATTCATTTACTGTTATATGAAGGTCAGTTTGTGTCCATTTGTGTTGAAGATGTTAACTCTTGTGCTTTTCTTGGAGTTTGTTCAGTGATGTTCCCTTCGGTTCTTGGCACTTTTGCTGACCGCACAGATGGTTTTAGCAGTATTTTTGTTCTAAATTACCTTCTCTTCTGCCCCGATTTTACTTTTTACCCAGTTTCATCTTTTGGCCATACATTATATTTCCCCATTACTAATTGTGTGGTTGTCAAGGTTGAGTACATCTAGAACTAAAACCTAGAAGTGGAGGGCACACCTGTGAGATTTTTTTTTTTTTCGTTTAATTTGAGGTAGGAAGAGCCACTTCTTATCTGCATCTTTGAGTTAGGAAGACACACATGCCCCTTCAGTAGTTTCCTATCACTGGCTTCTCATTAGGGCTTAGTCTTTTAGTCAATGCATTTACTTTTCAGGTGGTCTCAATCAGACCTTGAGTGTTATCTGTGCCCCTCAAGGCCCCTCAAATATGTATATTCAGCCTGACAATTTGCTTTTAACTCTAACTTTTCCCTTTTGATGTTTATTAAAAACTGTTTCTTTAAGTCAGTTCTCTTCTTGCTCTTAACTATCTAGTTACCAGTTATATAATTCTTTGTGACTTTTTCTTGAAGAAATTATGATAGTCCCAACTTGACTATTTTTTTTAATTCCAAACCACATATACAATTTTGAAATAGCTCTATCACTTCTATGTTCAAAATATTCTCTTAAATTCCTCTTTTACCTCTGTGGTACAAGCTATCATCCCTCTGTGTAATAACTGCTACCAGACTTGGGAAGTAAGAAATGTTCTTATAACCTACCTTGCCTCCATCCCTCTTCCACTCCCTCCCTCCTTCCCCTTCTTTGTTGTTAGTGGATATGAACCTTTCTCAGAATCCTAAGGGATTCCATTTTTGGGGGCAGTGTGAGAAATCTTGATTCTAAGGTTTCTACCATTAAGAGGTCTAGTATAACCACCAGATTCAATCTTAATTTTCAACATTTATTAAAATTTATAATTTCAGATTACTTTCTAATTTTATTATAAGCATCCTTACTAACTTAAAATGATAGTAATAAAATATGATTGTGATTTTTTTTAGTACTTATGAGCATCTAGTTTTTTTTTAGTTTCCAATACTTCTGAAACTGACAAATTTTTTCTACTTCTCTAAAATTTTATTACATGATGTTGATAACAAAACTTAGAAATATTTTATATTTAACTGTTGGCTGTTATTGTTATTACATGTATTAAAATGAAATCAAATGACAAGAAATCTGATCGCTTTCATTTTAATTTAATTTAATTTATTATGCTTTTATTTTAATTTTTAGTTGGTGTGCAGAGTAGCGAGCAGCTTTATGGCATTTTCATACATATATGTCATTATATTTATTCATATTTATTCCCCACCAGCCTTGCAAGCCCTGGTTAGAAAAAATAATAAACATTTAAGCTTAGTCATACAGATGGATATATGTTAATTTTCAAGAGAGACTTGGTAGAGTCTAGCATAGAAAAATATGGACAGAGATAATCTAAGACAGAGAATTAGCCCCAAATTATCTTTGATGGCTAGGATAAATGTGTCAGCTTTGTGTATCTAGAGCATAGAAATAGCCTTTTAGCCATGGAAACTCAACGTGGACCACAACTGAGTTGGAACGCTGACCTCATACTTGGAGTACAGTTATCTCACTCATACAGGTTGTCCACTACATCCTTGCCCAGTGTTGCAAATTATGGGCTGCTCAAATGTGACAGAAACCTCTAATATATGTTTTCCCACATTGTGTCCATGCCATAATACCTGCTTATGGAAAAACAACAGGATCTTCTTATTTACATGAAAAAGCTCCATGCTATAAAGTATTTCATATACATGTACAGAAGCTTCTTTACAAATTGCTTTGTATCTGAGGAATATTTAAATCAATGTCAACTTACTGGAATAAGTGACTATTAAAACTTTCCGAAAGATGACTTTTATTTCTATATAAGGTTCCTTCCCTGACATTATACTGTAAGTCTTTGTCCGTAGAGTATGACCAGCTAGGTACTGAATTTAAAAAAGAGACAGGGTTCGTTTCAAAATGGTGGTGGGTGTAAGTTAACTCTACAGTGTTTCAGTAGGTCAAGATTGCTTCATCTGGCTTAATTAAAAAGGCACAATATGGAATAACTTTTATTCTACTTATAGAGAAGACAGAGGGGGAACGTAGAAGTCCATACACAGGGGGAAAGTTCCCCCCTTTTCATCTCAGTTTCTCTTGCTGGGGTGAAGTAAATCAGAAGACAAAATGCAGATTAGCAAGAGAAAATAAACAGAAACCTTTGCGTTGTCTCATCACACATACTTGGAAGGATTCAGTGATGAGCAATAAACTCAAAGGGGACGTTGAGAACTGAGCCTATGAACACTTTTATGTAGGAATAGTACTACTGATCACATTATACACAAGTGAGAAAACATAGGAAGACAGTTTGAGCTTCTTGTGCTGGCAAATAGTAAACAGGTAAATATGTGGGTCACTAAGGACTGGTTGGTAGGTTTCTATGTGATGCTTTCTAGGGTATTCTGTGACTTAATAGTCATGGGGGGGTTGTTTTGTATTGTTTTGTTGTTGTTGGTTAAAAAAACTCTTCTCTCATACAATTGATCCCAGAAACAACAGTTTCTCCTCCCTTCATTCCTCCCAGTTTCCCTCCCCCACTTGCTCTATTCCCTAGATCCACTCCTCCTCCATTTCCTTTCAAAAAAGAGCAAGCCTTCCAGGGATATCAAACAAACATGGCATAACAAGGCACAATAAGACTAGGCACAAACTAGCAGGCTACCAAGAAGAGACTTGATACCCTATGAGCATATACAGGGGGAGGAAGTCCCCCTCAGTCAAAGTCATAGGGGAGGGGAGTAAGGGGAAAATGGGAGGGAGGGAGGAATGGGAGGATACAAGGGATGGGATATGAATTGAGATGCAATATGAATAAATTAATAAGATACATTTTAAAAAAGACTAGGCACGAACTGCCATGTTAGAACTGGGTGATGCAAATGTGATTAAGAATTAGTTGTTGTGGTCATTTCAATGAAAGTGGTCCCTAAAGACTAACAGGGAATGGCATTATTGGGGGTGTAGAGGAAGTATGTCACTGACGGATGGGCTTTGAGGCTTCAGAAGTTTAAACCAGGCCCAGTGTATCTTTTTTCCTGCTGCCTCCTGATCTAGATGTAGACCTCTTGACTTCTTTTCCAGAACCATGTCTGCCTGTGCACTGCCATGCTCCCAATGGACTAAACCTCTTAACTATAAATCAGCCTCAGTTAAATACGTTCCTTTATAAGAGTTGCCATAGTCATGACATCTCCTTGCAGCAATACAACTTCAACTAAGACAGATGTTGGTACCAGGAATGTTGCTGTCACAGACCTGACCATGTATTGGGGAGGGTAGTGGAAGGAATTTGGAATGTTGGGCTAGAAAAGCCATTGAGTGTTGAGAGCTCAGTGGTGTATTCTGTAAGAGCTTGGAAGATAATTTTTGGAGGAGTGCAGAAGATGGAGGCTTGGCTTGTGAAGTTTGATTTGTTTATTTATTTTACATTCTGATTGCAGTCTTACCTCCTCTCATCCTCGTCCCTCCTTCACACATTGGGTACCAACCTACCCTGGCACATTAAGTCTCTGCAGAACTAGGTGCGTCCTTTCCCACTGACCGAGCCAGACATGTTAGGGGAATCCAAAGGAAGCATGAGAGTTAGAGAAGACCTCAGCTCCAGTTGTTGGGGGACCTGTATGAAGACCAAGCTGCAAATCTGTTAAATATGCGCAGGGGGCCTAGGACCAGTCAATGCGTGCTCTTTGATTGGTGTTTCAGTCTCTTTGAGCTTTGCCTCATGTTTGCTTTGGGTCTCTACATCTGTTTTCATCAGCTGCTGGATGAAGCTTCTCAGAGGAGTTACTCTAGGGCTAACAATCATTGGTCATTAATATCGCTTAACATCAGTTGACTCAATTCTCCAATAAAATGGGAAAGACTAACAGAATGGATTCGTCTTTCTGCTTTATTAAAAAAAAAAAAAAAAAAAAAAAACACACCTTAGCATCAAAGATAGACATTACCCCAGAGTAAAATGTTGGAAAAAGGTTTTCCAGGCAACAGGACACAAGATGCAAGCTGGAGTAGCCATTCTAATATCTAATAAAATAAACTTTCTACCAAAATTAATCAATAGAGATAGGGAAGGGCACTTCATACTTAACAAAGGATAAATCCACCAAGAGAACATCTCAATTCTGAACATCTATGCTCCAAATACAGGGGCACTCACATTTGTAAAAGAAACATTACTGAAGCTTAAATCACACATCTAACTCCACACATTAATAGTGGGAGACTTCAACATCCCACTCTTAGCAATAGGCAGGTCATTGAGACAGAAACTAAACAGAGAAATAATGTAACTGGCTTGTGACGTTTAAGATGAAAGTTTAACAATTCTATCAAGGCCATTTGCTATTTTGAATTCAGATTCTATTGTTCTGGTCAGCTAGGGCTGAAGAGTCAGCTGTGATTAACAAAGAGACCAGCACCATAGAAGGAACATTGCTTTACTGGAACAATTGAGGCTGGTCAGCTAGATCTAAGAAATGAGCAGTGATTAAGAAGAGACCATTGATGTGAAATCTTCTGGAAAGTGTTTCCTGGGAGTCAGCACACAGAAACTGTGTTACAGAAGTAGCCAAGATTATACTTCATGCTGGCAGCTAAACTTGGTAAAGTAAGAGTCACCGGGTAGTACTGGTTCTGAAGGCATGTAGGGATAATGGAGAGCAGCTAAGCTCGGACACTGTGTGGTAAGGCTGGAACCCCTGAAGAAAGCCCATGAGAGGCTAGTGGTGAAAGTACAGGCCAGTTGCAGCCAGGGACCCCAGCAGTTTTGGGGATGCCAGTGCCATGGGATGACTACCAATGACAGCAGCCACTTTGGAGTAGAGCCAACTGGACCTTAGAAAGCAAGCTGTGTATGTTGTTGAGAGCAGAGCTGAAGAAGAGACTCAATCTCCTTGGAGGAGCTCAGAAGATCATGAGTGAACCACAGATAATTGGATATTGGATCATTTGCATTATTGGAGTTTTGTTTTGCCTTTTGTGCAGAAGCTCACAGCTGAAAGACTTTGATTTTTTAAAAGAGATTTTGTTGGTTTTTTTTTTTTTTTGAAAAGTTTGGATATTTTAAAGAGATTAAATTTTTGATGTCTTTGAATTTGTAAGGACGGCAGGACTCTTAAAATTATTTGTGTTTTTAATGTGAGATCTTGGGGATGAATGAGAAAGGAAAGGTTGTGTCTTTACAGTGATGTGTTCATGTATCAAGTTGATGGGAGTCAGTTGTACTGGATAGTTTTATGTCTGTCGGACACAAGCCAAAGTCACCCAAGAGGAGAGAATCTTACTTAAGATAATGCCTTCATAAGATCAGGCTATGGGCAAACCTCTAGGACATGAACTAAAATTCTTATGTAAAAGGAAGCCAGTCCTGTGCTAAAGATTCTACAAAGCTGATTAATAAATTAGAATTTTGTCATTGTAGGGAGTTGTTATAGATCCTGAAACAAATTGTCTTAGGTTAGGGAATTTAGCACTCTCGGTAGTCAGTTCTTGCCCACATCTGTAATTGGCCACTAACAGGTGAAACTTTTAGGGCTGTATCTACTGATCCCTTGGTTCCCCCAAGCTAAGTATCATCTGCTGTGATCTGAAACATAGAACAGTTTGCTTTAATGGTCCTACCTCATCTTCTACTAATGTGTTGGAAAAAATGCTTTGCTTTAAAATGTTCTTTTTTCTATAACTATAAAAACTTCACAAAACTATTTCTACATTAGAACAGAGCATTTAGCCTGTTCCTGGACAATGGTCACTGATGCCTAACTCTGATATAAATTGGCTGTTGTTTTCAGTTGCGTTTTGATTGCTGTTCCACACGCAGATACAACAATAAATTATAAACATAAGCATGCAACGGCATCAGAAATATTTTATATCATTTACATCTGGGTTAAAATGCCTTTTTTTAATTTAAAAATAATAAAGACATAATTTGAAAAATTATTCACAATAGGGAACTTCAAGTGTGTGTGTGTGTGTGTGTGTGTGTGTGTGTGTGTGTGTGAGTGTGTGAGTGTGTGTACACATACTGCTGTGGGGACAGGTCACTGCTATGAATGAAAGACAGGAAGTTAAGAGGCGTGATCATAGGAGTGATACTCATAAAAGTCTGATAAATGAAACAACAGCTCTTACAGCCTAAGTGAGTAACTCAAGTGCCTCATAATTACATTTCTCATCTGTCAAGAGTTCAAACTAGTTAGATACTGCTTTTTGATACTCATATTTTCGTCTTTGATGGTAAACTCTTGTCTTCACAACACCAGGAACTTTTTGGCATGTGAAGAAAGAAATGAAATATGCAATACTACTTCTAAAAACTCATGCTGCCTATGGAGAACATCCCGATCTAAATCTCACAAGGACTTTTAGCAGCACATTCTATTTTTTGCCTCTGCTATGTCTATGATCTCTGCTCAAATGTTTCTTACTCTTTGCTTTACATTTCTATGTTGCTTATCTTCTTACGTATATATTTTCTTTTCCCAAAAGTTTTGGTCTGCCAAGTCGCTTTGAGAGTTGAGAAGTATTTTAGTAAGGGATTTAATGTGTCAAAAGTAAATGGAGGCCCAGTCTTTGCAATTGGTTTATTTTGCTTCTGTTCTCTCCAACCACCTCCGGACTCCAGATGTGCCACCTGGCTTTACGTGTTAGTGATGTCATGAACTACAAACTGAAATTCTGGCAGCAGTACAAAGAAAGAGCTAATTCTCAAACACACTTTGAATGTGCTTGGAACTGCTAAACTAACATTTGGTAGGTGAATTGAGATCTCAAACTATAATACATATTTACTTAGGAGTGGACCCATTTAACATTCAATTTACCTTATGTTGTAAAGATATAAAGGTAATATGTACATGAATTCAGATATCATATGGTAGCAAAGTCTATTATGTGATTTGAGCTTCTTATTTTAAAGAGAAAAAGCTATAGTTGAATGAACATGCACATTAAATACATATGGTAGTATTGTTGGAGATTTACTTTGAAAGACATAAAATATTGGCTACACATGTATGCCAGTGGTTCTTCCACAGAAATTGTGAGCAGAAATACATATGGAGAGGGTTTTAGTAGAAACCTAGAAGGCCCTATTTGGACAAAGACAATTACAGTGTCACAGCCTGGGTGGCCAAATCCCTACTGTTAGCCATACTATTTATCCCCAGGATAAATCAATATATTATAATAAAACATGGCCAAATGGGAAGGACTATGAAAGAGAATAATAACTATAGCAATTGAGATGGTGTTCACACTGCACTTCTGAGGGACAGTATTGCAGCTCTGGGTTCTGGATTCCTAGTTACTCATAATAAAGGCAATGCCACTGGTGAGTTCCATGTACCTTCAATAAGTTTTCTCAAGCACTGTGCTGCAGATGTAAGTGGAGAGATGACCCGAGGTGCAGTAAGTAGCTTTTCCTTACAGTATTCTACATTAATCTTTGAAGTGCTGAGTTATTAACTAAGGCTATTTGATTTCAAAGCACAGACACAAGTTTCAACTCTGTTCTATATTTTCAATGACATCCAGAATCTTTGCAGGCTTGATAAACAAGCATAAATAGATATTTTAAATTCATACTATCTGAGTCCTACTAGAAAGGACTTCTTTCTTTTTTCCTTAACAACAAATATTTGAAACACAGCAGCCACATCTCCAGTCATACAAGTTTCCGCTAGTCTGTTATCTCCTTAGGCAAATAGCAAAGTCCTAATCAGAAAAATGGTTAAAATGTCAGGAGGGTCAAAAGACAGCCGAATGAAAAGATCAGAGAGCAACTCAGAACTGGATGTGGTTTTCTGTTCAGCACATTAGAATGTGGATTATCTCCCTGGAACAGCTAATGGGATGGAAATTGCACATAAGGCTTCTTTGCATCAATAAAATGCAGCTCAACCCTGACTCTTGTTAAAAAAAAAATACAGTGAGATGTGATAAAAGAAACATTTTTACAGATCAGCTAAACATCACATTCTATTGAAAGAGAAAAACTTAATGTATATAAAGGGATCGCATGCTTTGCATTAATGGAACACAGTTGTGAGTTAAACATCTAATCTATAGCATATTCTGATCTGGGATTGAAGACTTTTATTGAAGCAATGAACGCTGGAAACCATCTCACAACCTGCCATTCACTTGGCATCTGAATAGCAAAGGAAAAAATGGTCCAGAAGAAGTAAGGCAGAGTAGTAGCAAGGCAAAAGAAGGAGATGCAGTGGGGGCTCCAGTCGAGAGGGAGAGTGAAGGCTCAGAGACGACCAACCTTTATGGTTGTGGCACCAGAAAGGTCAGAGAGGGCTCCCCAGACCAAACATCTTGATTTAGAAATGAGTGAATATAATCATCTTATGAAAAAAAAAAAAAAACCCTGAAACAACTCCATGGCAAGTTGTAACTGGATGATCATTAGCCTCCTTCTCCTCTCTTTAAAGAACGGGCAAGATAATGATATGTTACAATTTGTGGGAATGTTGTAATTTACATTTATATTTAAGGGTTGCTTTCCAAAGCGCTTTTTTCTTAAGGGTCTCCTTACCCTCTCACCAGTAAAATAAACAAAAGGAACAAGTACTTGCTTTAGAATTGGAGCAATCAATGCTCAACCAGTTTCTATTCATTATGTAAAAGGCTGTGGATAGAGTGAATGAAGTTAATGATTATATATAATATTCCACATACCAACCTGCATTTACACATGCACATATAATTCATTTTTCCTCCGCTAAGCTTTTTGCTTACCCACTCTTACATAGAAGAAATTTAGAGAAAATTTTGTATTAACTAGTCTCTTGGATGGTTGGAGGGTTAGGCATATCAAAAGTAAAATTTACAGTTTCCTTTGATTGAACATTGCCTATTCTATGTCTTTCTTCTGTTTTGTTTTATTGGAATAGGTTCTTGCTACTTCACCCAGGCAGTACTAGAATTCATGATTCTCAAGTCTTGGCCTCCCCATCACAAGGGTTACAGTTATAAACCATGTATTTGGACATAAAAGATGTTAACAATTTATCCATAGGAATGTTAAAATTAATCTCCTTTTTATGAGTAGTAATTACATGATGGGCCAAGAGAAAGCCTAGCATGGGAAAGAAATAAAGTAACAGTGCTGGTGGGCATGCAATGGGTACAGACACCATGGAAATCACAAAATACTAAAAATAGATATGCCTTGGGGCATATACCCAAACACTCTGTACCTTACTTATTCTTTAATTGATCCTCTAGTCACAACAGCAAGGAAATGGCTACAACCTACATGTCCCCAACTTTTAGATGCATGATAAAGATATGGCACTTTTATACAATAGAATATTATTCAGCTGTCAAGAAAAACGAAACCATGACATCCACAGGTGAGCAAATGAGAGCAAGAAGAATCATTTTGAGTTACGTAACCTACAAAGATAACCGGCAAAAGTTTTCTGTTGCTTGTGGATCTTAGCTTTGGCTCTTTAGATGTGTCTGTTTCAGTTTGAATACTCATAGGTGGCAGGAAATTAGACAGAGGACTTGCAACTGGTGGGGTGGGGGAGTGGGTTTGGGGGGCAGCTCATTCAAAAGAGGTGAGAGAGAAAACTATGATATAAACATGAAAGTGAACAATAGTTTAGGAGTTTAATAGGGTGGGGGATGGTAAGGTAGGATTGAGGACAACATATGGGGAAGCCTACTATTATTACTGTCCTAAAGGGTCATTTTTATTTTTTTAATATATTTTATTAATTTATTCATATTACATCTCAATTGTTATCCCATCCCTTGTATTCTCTCATTCCTCCCTCCCTCCCTCCCATTTTCCCCTTACTCCCCTCCCCTATGACTGTGACTGAAGGGGACCTCCTCCCCCTTTATACGCTCATAGGGTAACAAGTCTCCTGTTTGTAGCCTACTATCATTCCTCTGAGTGCCACCAGGCCTCCCCATCCAGGGGACGTGGTCAAATATGGGACACCAGAGTTCATGTGAAAGTCAGACCCCACTCTCCACTCAACTGTGAAGAATGTCCTGTCCATGCTGGCAATGATGTGGAAAGAGAGGAACACTCCTTCATTGCTGGTGGGAATGCAAAGTAGTACAGCCACTTTGGAAATCTATCTGGTGCTATCTCAGAAAACTGGGAATAGGGCTTCCTCAAGACCCAGCTATTCCACTCCTTGGAATATACCCAGAAAATGCTCCAGCACACAAGAAGAATATTTGCTCAACCATGTTCATAGTAGCCTTATTTATAATAGCCAGAACATGGATACAGCCTAAGTGTTCCTCAGCAGAAGAATAGATAAAGAAACTGTGGTATATTTACACTATGGAATACTACTCAGCTATTAAAAACATGGAATTCCTAAAATTTGTGGACAAATGGATTGAACTAGAAATGGTCATAATGAACAAGTTCACTCAGAAGCAGAAAGAGTCAAATGGTATATACTCACTTATATCTGGACACTAGCCCAAGTCTTCACTTACCAGGGTCATTTTTAAAAACTAACTTCTAGTGACTTTTTTTTTTTCAGTTCCACCCACTGATTAACATACCTCTCAACACTCATTAAAGGAGCTTCTTGGATCAGATAGCAATTAATACAGGACCACAACTGATTAGTGTGCAGAGAGTACAAAATGGCAGATTGCTCAGCCTTAAATGGGACATTTCTATCACACCCCATCCTTCCAAACATAGAGATCATCACAGAGGAAGGAGCAGAATCAGTATAAGTGCCAGTGGAATTGGGTGACTACAATGACATGTTTTCCTGATATAATAGAGTTTTGCACATATGAATGCATATGGTTGTAGCACCTTGCATAACACAAGTACAAGCTAAAGACATATAAAATCCCAGAACAGAAGAGGAAGATGGGCAGGAAATCTCATCCCTTGCTGAGGAGGTATTGGTAGTTGGTAGCTTGTGGGAGAAGAGAGTTAATTTTTTAAGGGTATGGCCCTTAGTAGTTTCAGCATGCTGTGTGGATGGCCACATACTCAATAGTATATAGGTACCACAAATGAGATTTGATGGGTTTTTAAAAAATCACTAGGGTATAAATCTGGATGGATTTGGGTGGTGGGGATCTAAAAGAGGTGTGGGAGGAGGGCATATATGATTAAAATACTGTGGACAAAATTCTGGAAGAATAAACACAGATGAGAAGTGGAGAAAATACTCAAGGATGCTAGCAAAAATGAAAGGTTAAATGTAAAATGATCTGATAATTCAAAAGAAAAGTTTTAGGGAAGAAAGGATAATGGTCTGAAAGTGGTCAAGAAAACAAATAAGAACAAAGAAGCACAGACCAACAATAACAACAAAAACCATACCAAACAAACAAACAAAAAACTTGGTTACTTTCAGTTAGTGTTGATGATAGCAGAAAAATCAGTGACAGCTTTTGAAGACACCAGGGAAGTGGTGCTCTTAGTAGAAGACGATGCTTTGATTAGAGACAGCTATAACCAGAATAAATATTTAAAGCAAAGATCGACCTGTGGAGGATATTATATGGATTCCTGAAGGCTGATTAAAATGAAAAGACTGAAGGGTACAAGAGAAAAGCATTAGTGACCCTCTAGGTACAGGATCTTATGCAACTCGGACTACAAAGGAGAAGGGTGAGTAATGAGTCTAGAATTTATTTGTGATAGTTAATGTAAACAATACAGATAGGATAGATATAATAGGAAACAGAGCAATAGCGCCCAGATTTCTTAGTCAATACCCTCTCGAACCTGCAAATCCTCATTTTCAGGGTAAGGGGGATTATTCTGGATTATGTGGGTGCTCACTAAAGACGATCCCAAGGATCCATACAAGAGAAAGGCAGATATAAGTGAGTATATACCATTTGACTCTTTCTGCTTCTGGGTGAACTCTCTCCTTATGATCATTTCTAGTTCAATCCATTTGTCCACAAATTTTGGGAATTCCTTGTTTTTAATAGCTGAGTAGTATTCCATAGTGTAAATGTACCACAGTTTCTTTATCCACTCTTCTACTGAGAAACACTTAAGCTGCTTCCATGTTCTGGCTAGAAAGAGTCAAATGGTATATACTCACTTATACCTAGACACTAGCCCAAGGGGCATGTCCCATGAAAGTCTTCACTTACCAGGAAAGTGGGTCAGAGGGGAGGACATCCTATTGGGATTTTAGGTGAGAGAAGCATGGGAGAATGGGGAAATAGAAGAATCCAGAGGGTCCTAGAAACCTACAAGAAGAACATTATGATGGGCGGATCTGGGCCCAGAGGTCCTGCTCAAACTATGGCACCAGCCAAGGACAATACATGCAATAAACTTCGAACTCCTACCCAGATCTAGCCAATGGACAGGATGCTCTCCACAGTTGAGTGGAGAGTGGGGACTGACTTTCACCCAAACTCTGGTGCCCCATTTTTGACCACTTTCCCTGGATGGGGAGGTCTGGTGGCACTCAGAGGAAGGATAGCAGGCTACCAAGAAAATACTTGTTACCCTATGAACATATACAGGGGAAGGAGGTCCCCTTCAGTCACAGACATAGGGGAGGAAAGTAGGGGGAAAGTGGGAAGGAGGGAGGAATGAGATGATATAAGGGATGGGATAACAATTGAGATGTAATATGAATAAATTAATAAAATATTTTAAAAAGAGAAAGGTAAATGGAGATTTCATACAGGGTCAAACACAAGAGAAGGCAATGTGGAGAAGGAGATGAAAGCTGAACTAACCTGATCATGTGCCCCAAAGTCTGGTAGCCACCTGAAGCTGGACAGGCAATGAATATATTGTCCTTTCCATCCTCCAAAGGGAACAAACATGGCTCCTTTGGACCTTTTGTTTTATTTCTAATATTAGTTCCAGATTTATGGCTCCTACATGTGCAAGGGAATTAAGTTCCATTGTTCCATTATGGTAATTTGTTACAATATCAACAGGGGAAAAAACACACTATGTCTTTGAACCTCATACTTGAGGTAAGATTATGAATGTTTGATGTTGGGTTCTGAAGCTTTCTTCCAGGCTGCATCTTCAAGGTGGCTATTATGTTCACACCTGACTTTTCTGAGTCTGGGCAAAAGCCAAGGAATCTGTTTAAACACGTTGAACCCTCTCCCACCTGCTTAGTCATCTTCAACGTATGTCAGTCTAATGAAGGTAAACCTTTTCATGGCTGTTGCGTTTCCCAGAGAGAGTTTTAAAAGTACAATGGATAACCATTGAGATGTAATATGAATAAATTAATAAAATATATTTTAAAAAAGTGCAATGGACAGAAGTCTCTTGTAACTGAACCTTGGACTATTTTTTAAGTTGTTGTAACACACTGTTTTGTCAAGCAAGAAAATATGATCATCCAAATTCGAGAGAAGTAAAATAAGATTCTGCCTCCTGGCAGAAGAAAGGAGACTGGATTTCTGGCATTTGTTAATATACCTTGTCAAATACTGTCAAGAATTACAGGAGGCACACACACTTTAGAAATAAAAATAATAGGAGAAAATAGAGAATAAAATAGTTCCAAAGCAAATGGAAGGAATTTCTAAATCTGTTAAATTTGTGACAGGAAAGTTTAGTAGGCTGTTGTCAGTTGATGTTTTCTACTGTAAACAAGGGAGCATGGTAGAAATAAATAGCAGACGTTGTATTTTCGTGAGAATTAGAAATTGTACCTGCCTATATAAATTGGATCATATGACTGGTAATCCTATAAAGGGTATCAATAACAATTTAATAGGTGTAACTTTTTTACTTAAGCTTTTAAAGAATCTTTTGTTTTTAATATGTGCATTACAGGAAACAAAATACAAGACTTCAAGAACCAAGTCACCCAGTTACAAGCAGTTCAGCTTAGTGTGTCCTTCTAGGTTCTGCAACTTGTACATATACTTAGAGGATATACAGTGTTTACCATGCTCTCCTCCACATCGTGAATATTCACCAACTAAAAATCCCACACAACTGAGCATTTTGGTAATCAAGAATACACTATGCCATCTACCGCCACAGGCCTTTGGGAAGCAGGGGAGGGGCACAATCTTGTAATATGGTCAGGTTCATATCAGAATTACTATGTAGATCAGGCTCTTGTCAATCTCACATGATATGTGGCCTCAAAAGTTCTGGGATGATAGGTACATGCTAGCAGAGCACACTGTTTAGGGGTATCCTAAAAACCAATGTAGATTTTCAGGTAGAAGACAAAGGAAAGTTCTTACTTCGCAAAATTTTGTGATTCTATCAAAACTACTGTTTATGAAATATGGTCTGCGAAATGTGGCTGTAGTGGTAAAGGAGACCAAAATGGCTTTTCTGGAAGAAAAGAGAAAAATATATCAATTTTCTCCTATTAATTTTAAATGGTTGAAGCTGAGAAGAGTCAGCATTTAAGGAAAAAGCAGTAAGAGTTTTGAAGTCAAGTGACTTAAACAAGCAAACCAAAATGTCTAGGCAGAAGAGAATGAGGTAGGATATAATGTGTTCCTACGACAGGGGAAATCAGACAGAGCTCCAGGAAAACACTTATCTTTTGTGTGAGGATTTCAGGTGAACATAGGCTTAGGTAGGACAATGGAAACGCAGATGCTAGTAGTCATCTATCGTTTTTTGATGAACAGAAAGGGGGAGGGACGGAAGGCAAAAAGAAGGAAGGGAGGGAGAGAAGGAGGAAGGGAGAGAAATACAGAGAGAAAGTGCGGGGAGGGGCATAAGGAGAGAGAGAGAGAGAGAGAGAGAGAGAGAGAGAGAGAGAGAGAGAGAGAGAGAGAGAGAGAGAGAGAGCGCTAGCACTCTGGGGAACTCGTCCTTTAACATACAGAGGTGTCTGCAGAAAACCAGGCAGTGGAGACTCCACTGCAGAATGCCCTAGGCTTAGGAGAGCTAGTGCCTCTGTCTTGCAGAAATGATGTCTTTCGAAGTGTGGATCCCTGGCTATATGGGATCAAAAGTTCCTTATCTTTAGACTCCAAAGGCTATGGGATAGTCAGTATTGGGGGTAGAGGTCTTCAGATGCAAGTGCCTTTAAGCAGAGTAAAATTTTAGTATGTGGTACCTAGGATACTTAGGTTTTTATAGTTGTTTTTATGTGTAGCATGATTTCATTACACCAAATTTAAAGAAATTTGAATGCAAACATAAACACACACATACGATCGCGCGCGCGCGCACACACACACACACACACACACACACACACACACACACACACACACACACACACACACGCCCAAATAAAAGAAACTATTTTATACTAGCTTTCTGAAACTGAGGGTAGCACCTAGGTAGGGCCTCATAGTCACTAGGCAAACATTCTGTCCCTAGGCCAAATCCCAACCCTTTATTTTCCTCTATTTTTGCACTTGATTATGAGTTGTAGGCATTTGAAATATATGTCTGAATGAAGATGTTAAAACATCCTCCTTTTTTTCTGTTTCTAATCTACCGTTTTTTACTCTTCCTAAAGTTTGGCAGTGGCCAACAGAATAGAGAAGGAGAGAAGCTATTCAGCTGGTATGGTATTATAGTTTAAATGGAATTGCAGTATACTTTGCATTGATAAATAATTTTCAGATATGTGGAAGTGTTGCCTGTGTGGTTGATAAGCGTTAGGAGGTCAGTGTCTGACATCTAGATATTTCCTACTGTCAAGCTAGACAAATATCTGTAAGTGGTAGCTTAGAAAAAAGTGACCTTGAATACTTGATTGGTAGCTTGACGTTAGAGTAACTTTTTTGCTGCTGACTCAAATGAAATGAGTACTTTGTAATCAAAGAAAAACAGACAACAATGCGTACAATTATGTTTCATGTTGAGCTGCTAGCAAACGTGTTGTCATCAGCCACTTCAGTTTCTGTGCAAGACTTTTGAAGCTAGATCAGCGTCTTTGATGTGCACTGAACTGACAAACACTATAAATATTTAAATTTTAAATAAAGCCTCCCTTTATAACGTATGCATTCCTGTTGGAATACTATAAACTGGGAATTAAAACGAAATTGAAACCAGCACCACCAAGCCCACAGTGTCTGTGCTACTTGAATGCAAATGCAGCAAATCCACCATCAGCTTTGCTGAATTTCTTTCACTATAAATAGGGCATCAAATGTAACCCAGCCCTTCTCCTGGGCTTGAAAGTTCAGATCTTTGATCTCCCTATGGCCCTCCTGAGATTGCATAGAACTATCACTCGTTGCTCAGAACCACCCAACTACAGGCCTAATGTATATACGATTTGTTTAAGGTCTAATTGTACCCTGAGGCTTATTGCTCATTTCATTTTTTATAGCAGTGGACCTGGTTCTGTGCTGTAACTGCCACCCCACATACCTCTTATTCATATATTAGTTAGCTTTGAATTCAATACTTTAGTGCTACTATTTCTCTCTCTAGACAATTCTTAAAACATATTAGCCATGCTAACTATAAATATTCAACTGCATAACCATGAACTAGTATACTATATATGTACATATATATGGATATGTGTATATGTGCATGTGCATATATAAGGAGGAAATTTGGAGTATAGTATTATGTTTATGACAAAAATCCTACAGTATCTTAGTCTCAATCATTTCTCCTCCTTTTAACTGTTTTCTCAGCTCCTCACTTATTTGCCAGGTTACCTTTGTGCAAACAAGCACAATCTATAAGGAAAATCAGAAGAATTATCTTTTCCATAGTCAGGGGATTGGTATTACTTTAAAAAAAATTAAGACATAAGAAAATCCACAGTAAAAGGACAATGAAGAGAGAAGGAAAAATGTCTGAACACATGAATGCAGTAGGGCAGGAAGTAAATACCAAAGGGTATGTATTGGTGGAGGTAGGAAATAACCACCCTTGGGTTTGTGGTTGTGAGGCAGGGGGAGGATGGATAGAGCCTCCTTGGAGATCTACTCCAATGAGGTGGTCTTAATGCTTTGTGCTTTTTATCTTTTTAGTCCATTTTTTGAGATATGCAAAAACCTTCACACTTAATTAACAGAATTCAGCAATATGCAAATGAACCAATGCATGTGCAAATATACAGTGGAGAGGCTCTTTCTCCTGCAAACACCCAGTTTTTGTTTCTGTTTTGAAAATCAGATTTTAAATGTTTATTATAAATAAATTCTACTTACAAATTGTGAAATACATTGTGCCCCCATGAACTGTCCTATTTGACTCTGCTCAGAGATAGGATCTTTCATGGGGGAAGTAACTGTGGCTATCTGAGGCCTGAAGGAGTCAATCTGAAAGGATTTGTAGGATAATGGCCTCAGGAGGAGTAGAAGGGACACCAGGAATGGGCACACAGAGAGAAAAAGTTTTGCAAATTCCCTTAAGAAGGCAACCATCTCCAAGCAAGAGAATATCAATCCTGCAAGCATCTTGAATAAGATTTCTAGGCTCCGTAAGGTTCAAGCTCCATATTCTAGTTTAATTTGTTATGGCAGGCCTTACATACTAATGGAAACTATTAGACATGACCAGAGTGTGTGGAAACAGAAAGGATTTTTTACTGTCTAAGGACCTACCCCATAGCTAACTATTTCTAGACATTAAAATGTTGATATTTCAGTGATCAGTTTCACATCTGTAAATAATAGCAGGCTACCAAGAAGAGACTTGATACCCTGTGAGCATATACAGGGGGAGGAGGTCCCCCTCAGTCACAGTCATAGGGGAGGGGAGTAAGGGAAAAATGGAAGGGGGGGAGGGAGGAATGGGAGGATACAAGGGATGGTATAACAACTGAGATGAAATATGAATAAATCAATAAAATAAAAATATTAATTTAAAAAATGTGACACTATTTTCTCATATATTAGCTTCAAGCTTTGCCAATGTATTTTGTGCTGTGACTAGTAAGCATTTAGTTTATTCATACAATGAATCTGTCCTCTCTTCTTTCTGCCCTCCAATATTATATTCTATCTTCTTTTGCAAACCAGCTTTCCACTTCATAAAGAATGCTGCAACTTGGACTCCTTCACCACAGACTGAAGGCATCACTATTCCAGTACCTGTTATGCCCTCTTCACGCACTTTCCTCTTTAATGTCTGGTAGCTCTGCGTTTTACCATATCATTAATCAAGCACTCTTGAATTTTCTCCATTGTTATATTCACACTTGGAAATGAAGTTTACTATTAGATCATGCATTTTGTTCATTGAAAACAAAGTAATATCACAGGCTTACATTTCTCTCATAAAGAATCTGTAACAGTAGACTTTGACCAGTGTAAAGTAACAGGTCCATTGTGAGTGCCATTAAATAAAGGACTCATAATAAACATTAGAGTTTATATAATCATGGGGATGTTTGGGATATAAAGTTTATAGAGAGGAATAGGAGGGTCAGAGTAAAGTTCACAACCTCCAGAAGTATTGGCCTGGGAGGACATGATGGAGATCTAGAAGAAATTAAGGGATCTAAGCAGTCCCAGTCTGAATGTGGTCTCTGAAAAAGTGTGGACAAAGCTGAGTTTTCTGTGTTTGGCACGGGGCTCTGGCAACAATAGAACAACAGGGATTACAGTGACAAAGGGCGTGCTCAGCTAGCATCATGAACCAGATGTGACTAAGGAATTTTGAGAGTCGTAGAAGAGATCTTAGTGCTCCAGCAAGAAGGGATTATTAAACCTCCCAGAGTGAAATAGATGAAGAAGAGACTTAGGGGCATTTATTGAGAATGTACAATATAAAAGATACTATAAATACAGGAAGCTTAAATGTGATTAACATGTACTCTACGAGCAGAGTTTACTGCCTCAAGTGGGCAGAAGAAGGAATACATGAGGTAAAGGGCAACAATGCAGATTTAAGACTATAGTTTTAAAAGTTCAAGCAGGACATAAAGTGGACCTTACAGGTTTTACTTAAATGAATTTGGACTTTGCAGAGGAGAGAAATACTTAAGGATCTACAGGAAAGCAAGGAGTTTGCCATTTGGAATGAGTTGGAAAATTTGTCACCCTGGCTTCAAAGCTCTAGTCTTCTCTGAAACATCCTGTTCAAGCACTTCCCTAATTACCCACCAATCTATGGAGATCCAACTTGTAATCAAAATGGTTGACAACTTCTATCTGGATATCTCCTAAGCAACTAAGGATGGTCGCCATATTCTTATCTGCCACAAATGGCAAGTATCAACTTATTAACTCAAAGTGCTATATTCCCTAATTGGTGACATTTTGTAAGCAGAACAGACATCAACTCTCTCTCTCTCTTCTCTCTCTCTCTCTCTCTCTCTCTCTCTCTCTCTTCATAGAACTAGAGGATGTAATAAATTATCTGGACTCAACATTCTTTGGAAAGGACACTCTTCCTGTTACTATTTGTTAACAGCAAACTCATTCCCCAATTGTTACTTATTATTACTATAATTTATGTAATATTACATGGTATTATCACACAAATGTGGTAAGCTTATAATTAATTTTATACATTTGATTTCAATACTTTTCCACGTAACAGATGAAGAAACTTAGTCTTCATGTGTGTGAAATCACAGATGGAAGATTACACGGATAGATACAAACCTGAGAATGACAAAACTCATAAAAATTGGCAAACATTTTGACCCTCCTTTCTCCATTCTCGTCTTGCATGTACTATATATGAAATGAATCACGTCATTTGAACCTTCAGTCTTATGTACCATTCAGAGAACAACTTATATTTGATCTCCCTCTTGGTTGTCTGTCATCACTTTGCCACAAAGCCTACAGACCCCTATCTTCTACAGGTTACTACTATCTCTTTAAGAAACTTAAAATGATTTTTTTGATAGTGCTGGAGATTGGACCCTGAACCTTGTGCCTTAGGCATGTCAGACAAAGGCTGTACCAATGGGCTACAACTCTAGCCGAAGATTAAAGCTTTTAATTTAGTTTTTCATTTACCAATCCCATCCTCTGGGGCAGCTTTTAGATATTTTGAGAAAGTAACATTAACATTATGGGCTGCTATTCTTCTGCAGTCCTGTGTCTCTAAAGCAATGAAGAATCTTCTGGGAGAGGCTGCATTACAGTTGTAGGAAGCACGTGGTGCTCATGGGAAACAAGGCTTGATGAGGTCATGAAAAGTGTCAATAATGTGCTCAGCAGACAGATGATGCTTAATAAATGTCGCAAGTCATCGCTGTGATTCAGTTTGCTCTTCATATCAGGGCAGACATAAAAATCTCTAACATGATATAGGACAACGATTTTCACTGAAGCACAATACCTTATTTTTGCTTTTTAACTCTGCAGGTCACTACCTAGTCTTCATAGAGTAAAGCCACCTTTTTTTGTGGGACTATTTCCTAAGCCTCCTCAATGAACCCATGAGATGGCAGATAGTATGAAATTCTAAATATACTATTTTCTTTTATGTAGGCATACCTATAATGGATCTTAATTTTTGCAATATACAATTACTGATAATAAGTCTAAGAATTACAATAATATTCTGCAATAAATAAATGTTTTACAAATGTGATAAGGAATCAAGGCAAACAATATTTTTGGATTGCTGTTGACCATGAACAATTGAACCGTATGAGACAACACTGTGATTTCAGAGTGTTCCAGTATTCCTTCCAATACAGTTTAAACTCACATTCTCTGTGCCTTTCCACAATACATAGACGCATCATGAAAGAAAAGAGAATATTTTTGCTTTCTTATTAAAAAATTATCTTCCTCAGTACTCAGCATGCTTCTTTGCATTTTGCAGAAGAGAAATACATTTGTTTAAAATGTCTTTTCAACATGGAATGAACATATTTTGGATACACCACTGTTTCACATCATTTGTATTGCTTTTATTGCCTCCCTAACCAGATTATAAGCAAGATCAGAGCAGAGACATCAATGCCTTGCACAAAACAGGTTCTCAACTCCTTTATGAGGGTAATAGACCTTTAGCGTTTTATTCTTTTAAAAATATAAATTGACACTGAACAGATGAAGGTTCCTTTTCCCCCATCTAGATGAAATCTGTGTGGTTTATATTGAGGGCAGCAAAACCAATTTCTCTTGAAATAATAAAGAAATATAAAGTTCAAATGGAAAATACATTTGCATGGCTCAAATGCTCATTCATCAGTGAGTTGAAAGGATGTGATTTTCTTGTCAGATGACATGTCATAAAAATAAAACAGCAGCAAGGCTGACACTTTATATTTTGAGTAAATGCTATAATATGGGCACAATTTCTGTTTAAATGTTCCATATATGCAACTCCTTCTTCAGAGTTGGCCCTTATGGCTCATGTAGACAATTCTGGGGAGTTTAACCAATTGTAGATCAATCTCTTAGAATAATTGTGGCTTTGATTTCTTTCAATTAGAGATCAATGTACAATCAAAAGTGTGTATGTTTGTGTGTGTGTGTGTGTGTGTGTGTGTGTGTGTCTGTGATGTCATGAGTAGGGACAACATAGAGCATTATTACTTGGGCTGTCTACCTTGTTTTGAGGCACAGTCTCTCATGGTTCACAAATTAGGCTAGAAATTAGGCTTAATAAATCTTTACCACTCTTAAAATGGTAAGTTAATGAAAATATAATTATATCATTTTCCTTCCCTTTCCTCCTACTTATCCCTCCCATGACTGACTGACCCATCTGGCCTCTAGAATTTCTAGGAGCTTCCTTTTTAACTATTGTTATTACATGTACATATAAATAAATCAACATATGAATACAACATGCTGAATCCATTCAGTATACCCTAAATGTATATAATTCTAGGTCTGGGCATTCAGTATTGGATAATCAATGAGAGGGCTCATTCTCAGGGAAGACTGACTAACTGGCAGTTGTTAATTGTCCGTAGCTCTTCATCTAAGGGTGGGGCCCTTTGATTTCCTCCTCTAGTGGGACCGTAGATCTTAGAGGAGGACTATCATTATCCTAAACCAGTATAACTCCTAATGCATTCTAAATACTTATCTCTATACCCACAGATAAATGGATTTCACTCCTTATCAAAGAGGCTTTTTTTTTTCCTAGCTGAAGTCATCATTACAGAAAGTGACAACTGGCCAAAGGATGACACCAATGGACATGCCAAAGTGGGCAGGAAAAGCACATATGGCCTTAACCCCACACAAAGTACCAAGGGAACTTGAAAGCTTGGAATAGGAGAGGTGATCTGCCCCAGGAAGAGCATATCCAGTACCAAATTTTCAGCCCTGAAAACATGTACACAAGAAAGATTATATGGACTGAGTAGGTTATATTAGGGATATAGATGTACATACATAGTACAGTAGTGCATAAATATCAATTAGTGACAAAAAGAGGTCTTGAACTTGGAGGAGAGTATGGAGGTGTGTCAAGTGAGGAAAAGAAAGAGAGAAAAGTTGTAATTAGCTTATAGTCTAAACAAAATGCAAGGAACAACTGAGTATGACTGACTGAGCTCCAATCTCTATATCTACAATATGACTTCTGCAGCTAAAGCTCAAAGGACAATAGAAGAGGGAAATTGGAAGATTGTAGGAGCCAGAGGACCAGAGAGTCAACCTTCTCGCTGATTAGAGATTGTGCCTCCTAGCTAGGAGATTGGAGTGACACACCCACGAAATCTTGACAGCATGGCTGCCTAAATAAGACCTGAGTAATTCCAATACCAAATGACACTTTTAAAATTAAAATAAAACAAAACACTCATGTGTGTGTTCATGACTTTACATTCTAAGTTATGATTACAGTAAAGAAGAAAATAAATGAAAATATCTTCCGTAAATTATTGCAAATTTTATTCACTCCCCAAAATGGTATTTGTTCTAACACATATAGAAGAGTTTTCCAGCAACATGATAATCACCAAAGATATGTGCCAAAAATATAAAAGGGTTCTTTTTCCCCACATGTCATCTTTCACTTTGAATTTATGGATGACTAAGTGCTGCTGTAGAAAAGAAGAAATGAACCATATGTTTTATGCTGTTGGGAAATCCTTGCTGTACAGAAAATCTATAAATATTGAAAAAAATTGAGAACTTAAGTAAACAGGCAACACAAAGTTGATGTAACCACAATCATAAAACAGTAAGATCACAATTACTTTCAGTCACTATTAAGACTTCCTGGGGTTAAGGAAACACGGAAGCATGAAAAACACTGAAGTTTGAGAGATAGGCTTTATCTACACTGAAATTCATAGATTGACTGGGTCTCCGCCACCACTAAGGCCAGCGGGAGGCAAGATGGTCATACCCTTCACCACGACTCAGCAGTATCTGGTGTGAGTTCAAGCTCTAGGAGTCTGACCCTGAGTAGTTTATTTTAGGCATACTTAAGTACAGCATAATTTAGTGAAAACTTTCTTGTTGATAACTTAATACCATTTGCACAATAAACCCTAATATTGAAACTCTTTGTAAGGTACATGTTACATCCCCCATAAAGATGGGTTCTACAAATGGACTACATGTGACACCTTTCATAAGATAGATGCTATAGATTGACAAACTCTTGATAAGGGTCTGGGTATGGTCATGGCCACATATATGGCCCAAAGGTCATCAGACTATTAATCATACCCACTCCCAAACCTCTAGACAGATAACTGGTTAGGCATCCCTCCCTTTGAAGGAAGAATCCTGTGTGTTGAACATTCCTGTTTCCCATACGACTTATCTGTGAGCCCAGGGACCTCCATGCTTTTCACGACAGATGTAAGGATATGGTTTGTCAACAAAGGCCACATTTCTGGGCAGCTTGAAATACTTTTGAGACCTGTGTATGTCATGTAGCCACAGTCCCTCTTAAAAAATGAATAACATGTTATTCATCCCAGTCACCTTTTCGTTACCACTTTCCAACTGTTCCTGACTCTACCTTACCTTCTGTAGAGCAGGGCTGTGGTGGTTTTATCATAGCTTAAGTTTTTGGAGTGAGCTATTGTTCATCAGACCCTTGTTCAATGACCACCTTTTTGAATAGAAGGTATTTGGCTATGATACAGTTATCCCAATTCCTTGGTTTCTCTCTTCTGCATAGCAAGGGCAGTAGCATGCTTATACAGCATGTTTTTGGGGAGATTCAGCTAGGCAATATATGTGAACTATTAGAAATGTGTTTGGTGGACATATACTGCATAGGTAAAGAGTATATTTTTCTCTTTAATAAAGGAAATATATATAAGACTGAAATCTGAATTGTTGTCTGTGACTCTATGAGTGTGTGTGTTTTTGGGAGAAGAGAAGAGGAGAATTCGGGGATAGGAAGTAACATTGGAATCTCACTATAATGACAAATAGCAAGGCATAGAGTATAGACTGTTCTGTGTGACCTGTGTAAGTGAACTCATCTGTGTAGTCCTGAATAACAGAAATGTTACTCCGTTCTGTATGCAAGCACACCAAGTCTCGAACAGACTAGGCACATTGCCAAGAGGCTAAGCTGAGACTTGAAGTTGGAGAGTCTGGTTTCAAAAGATGTTATGAGAATGGGCTTTGGGCCTTTATTCAATTTAAAATACTACCTTCAAGGCTAAGAAGGCTGATTTCCTTTAAGAATGCTTATCTAAATATATTAAGTATGCTTTTGTGACTGGGTGAAGCTATTAATTTACCTATGTTCATTTTTTTCTTCTCTAACACTTCTGGGTGAATTGGCCAGTAGATGAAGATGAATTTCAGAATTAATTAGAGCTGGTAACCATTACCAATTAAGTTATTCCCTTAGGATATAAACATCTTTCTGTTGGAATTTTGGACAGTTCAGTTGCTTCTTGAAAAAGCCAAGAAATTAACTGTTCCTTAATTCATTTGATAACTTGTGTGATTTTTCTGGAAAGTCTTGAGTTATTTATATATGGTCCAGTTCTTCACAAATGAATTATTATTATTCTGATATTCTGTCAGTACATGACTCAAAGACTAAATATTTTTTAAAATTTAAGGGTTTAAACCAAGAATTGCAGAAGTAAAATTTCTCTGTCCTTTTTGTCAAAGATCTAAGCCACATACACAAAGAGCTGAGATGTTCTGACCTTTTTTTAAAAAGTAAAAATGTAGTATTTTACTGGGGGTAGTATTTAGTATAATAACATCTGTAAATGCATTGACATATATGTGCCATATCCATATCTACATCTCTCTTTATATATGTAGACATATGATATTATCTGGCATAATCTTCATGGTATACCTTCAGATAAATAGACATTTGATTCTTGTCCTTAGCTATATGCTTAAAACTTATGCATGAAAGTATTTATCTGCAAGCTACATTCTACAGTAAGAAGATCACAACTATAATCTTATTCCAAATCTCACAGATTTACTTTCTCAGGGTTCATAAAGAAAAGATATACTCCCATACATTTTAAATATCAAATACAATTGTATATTTAATTGGAATTTGATGTTTAATATCATATGTAGTTTTTAAAAAAAATTTTGCCATTGTTGTTTAATTAAACAGTATATTGACCCTTTCAGTTTTGTCAAGTTCATATTTAAGGCTATCTTCTCCAGATAAATAGGTATGGGCTATAGATTGAGAAGAATTGGTAAAGCATGATTACCCTTCTCAAAATCTTGTGCATATATAACAGACTGCCATTCATTGATGCAAGGAATTAGGTAAAGACAATTGTTACCCTACAGCAATACAACTACTGTAAAGGAATCGCAGAAGCCTGAAATAATGTGTGTACTAACAAAGAGACTCAGTGGAAAATGTAAGGCACATTCAGTTTGGGCATTTTGCCAGTAATAGACTCAGGTTCTGAATCTGAGAGTCGATTCAACCACCAGAGAACTGAAAATGTTTAAAAACAAAGCGCGTGAACTGAACATGTGCAACATATTTTCCTGTTAATTTTCTCAGGAAACAAAGGGGGGGGGACAATGTCACAACCCCTTTTTGAACATTTACAAGGTATTAGGTACTATTAGTAATCTACTGTTGATTTAAGTATACAACCCTTTGGGTACCCATAGGTTCAATCTAAACACTACATGAGTTCATATAAGGGACTTGAGCATCTACAGCTTTTGATACCTGGAACCAGTGGTAAGTGGTTATGAAGGCATACTGCACTGTGAAACAGCTTCTACCCTCATTTTCCTGCTGAGGTCCAGATGGCTAAAATAAAAGTTTCACAGCTAGTTATATAATTTACTTGGGTCTCAAATCATGCAACACCTGGCCTGTGTTGGAGTAATAAATGGGCCTTCTAAGAGCAGTGTTTGGCTGTAGAGATTGCTGACTTCTGTGATTTTTGTATCTTTGCCATAGTAGAGTTCAAGCAACCAGCAGTGATTTAAACCTGAGTAAAATAATTTTCTTTCAATATTTAACAGTATGTTCTTGCGACTAGTATTAGTTTACATTATCCTGCCAGGGCTGAAATTCAGATTTGACTATCTGTTAAGAAACATAGGCCATGATATCTAGCTGTGGGAATGAACCGGTTAGTTTTTATCAACTTGACCCAAACTAGAGTCACCTGGGAAGACAAAACTTCAAGCAAAGGTATGGCTACATAAGATTGACCTATAAGCATGTGGGTGTGGCGTTTTCTTGATTGATGAGTGATATGAGAGCTACAAACCCACTGTAGACAGGGCCACAATGGAGGGGGCAGTGATCTTGGTATATCCTGGTATATATCTATAAAACTGATATATATCAGCCAGCAAGTATGTTTTTCCACATGCTTGTGTCTGTTCCCACTTGAGTTCTGCCCCTGACTTTCTTTAGTGTTAGATTGTAATGAGTTGTAAGATGTAAAATACCCATTTCTTCCCAATTTGCGTTTTGTCACAGGGTTTTATCATAGCAACCAGACTCTAACCCAAACAGAAATTTGTAGGCATAAGGTTATTGTGTAATTCAAATGCTGATTACTGTACCTCCCACATCTAATTGCAATCCTTGTTCTGAGAATCTCCTGTTGAAATGTTATGTAAACACTGCTCCCAATGGTCCACTGGTATGCCAATCAGACAGTTTACAGCCAGTTGCTGAGTAGGGGAGATAATAGGGTTGGACTTCCTGCCAGCCAGGGGAACAGGGCTTAGAGGAGGAAGTAGGGGATTCAACAGGGTATTCATCCATGGGCAGAGGTCAAATAGACATCAGGATGGAGTTGGACCCTAGGAAACTGTGAAACCTAAATATCACTGGGATGCGCCCTGGGAGGAAGCAAAATTAACTCAGAGTGTTAAGAATGGATTAATAAGTGCTCAGCTCTTGCGCTGTGAAGCTTATTATTAAACAAAAAGACTGTTATTTGTATGATAGCTGGGTTAAGAGAAAAAGCAAGAGAAACAAACACTTTTTAATAAAAATAACTGTAACAGAAATTGTTACCAGATAGTGTGCTGGTCCTGTGATGGGCTTGACCATATTGTTTGGGGAGGATTGCTGATGGACATTGAAGCTTTGGCCAGGAAAAGCCATTGAATGTTCAGAGCTTAATGGGACTGTGCTGTGGAAGCCTGGAAGATAAGCATGTTGAAAGAGATGCAGACAATGTAGGCATGGCTTGTGAGGTTTCACAGGGGAAGCAAAGACCTTAGCAGGGCTATTTGTGTGATACTTTAAGAATTTGTGGTTCATGATCAACTGAAATTGAAGAATAATCTGATTACAAGAGGCCAGACTCTTACTGCCCTACTCCAACTATCCATAATAAATAACTGGGGCTAAAATGTCAGCCGAAAGTAATAGAAGACAAGCATCAAGGAAAAATATTCTAGTAAGTGTTTCCTTATGGTCAGCACAGAGCAGTTGTGTCTCATTCTGGGTGCAAAGCTGTATCTCAACCTGGTAGCAAATTGGTAAGGTGTAAGAGTCTCCCATATGGTAATAGTTTTGAAGGTATGAAGGGGTCATGGGGAACAGCTGAGGGTTGGCACTGAGAAGCTTGGAGAAGCCTTTGGTGAAAATACAGCTCAGCTGAAGTGGAGGTCCCAGCACATGGGAGATGCCATACTTTAGGATGACCATTACAGAGAGCAACAGAGTAGAGTTGGCCTGTACGCATGACATAAGGTTTGTATGCTGTGGGTGGCACAGCCAAAGTGGAACTGTCCAAGCCCTTTGGAACATAGAAGATTTTGGATAATTTCCAGACCTCTAATAATGGTTGGATTCTCTAATATTGTTGGATTCTTGTTTACTTTTATATACTTATAATTATGTCCTGTTCTTCTTGTAATAAAAAGTGCTATTTGACGGTAAACTTTAAACCCCTACCCAGATTTAGCTAATGGACAGAACATTCTCCACAGTTGAGTAGAGAGTGGGGTATGACTTTCACACGAACTCTGGTGCCTCATATTTAACCATGTCCCCTGGAGGGGGAGACCTGGTGGCACTCAGAGGAAGGATAACAGGTTACCAAGAAGAGACCTGATACTCTATGAGCATATACAGGGGGAGGTAATCCCCCTCAGGAACAGTCATAGGGGAGGGGAATAAGGGGGAAATGGGAGGGAGGGAAGAATGGGAGGATACAGGGGATGGGATAACCATTAAGATGTAACAAGAATAAATTAATAAAAAATTTTTAAAAAGTGCCATTTGATTTAAAAAAATTTTATAGTAGTCCACAGTTAAGAGACTTTTTTTTAAAAAGATAATTAGGATTTTAAAATTGTTGGAATTTTTCAATGGCTGGGACTTTTAAAATTATACTGTTATTTTAACATGAACTCTTGGGATTAACAAGAAAGAAAAGGTTATTTTGGGGAAGCGATGTGCTTGTATTTCAAGGGGCCAATTGTGCTGGTTAGTTTTTGTCAAGCTGACACAAACTTGCATCCCCTGGAAGGAGGGCAGTTAAATTGAGGAAAAATCTCCATCAGGCTGGTGTTTTCTGGGCAGGTACAAGAAAGGTAGTTGAACATGAATTTGAAAGCAAGTCAGAAAGCAGCTTTCTTCCATTGTTCCTGTATGTTCCTGCTCTGCCCTCCTTCAGTGATGGATTGGGATCTAGGAGTTGATGGATATAAAACACCCTTTCTTCCCCAAGTTGCTTTTGATCATGCTGTTTATCACAGCAACAGAAATCTAACTTAAGCAGGGATGCTCTCTCTCTCTCTCTCTCTCTCTCTCTCTCTCTCTCTCTCTCTCTCTCTCTCTCTCTCTCTCTCTTCCTCTCCCATCTCTCCCTCTTTCCCTCCCGACTCCATTTCTCTCCTTTATTTATAGTATTCCTGTGATTACAGGTTGGCCTGATTCCTGCTGTATACTCTAGCTTAGCATTGAAATTCTGATCCTTATGCCTCAGCTCATGAGTGCTGTGATCACAGGGGTGTGACACTGTATCCACCAGCTGTCTGTGCAATAAATTGTAGACATTCTTTAAAACTGTCAAATGTAGGTTTTGATTTTTTAAAGCCTACTCTATTTCAGGTTCCTTAATGCCTCTACCTTCTTGCAACCCACTGACCTTAAGTGGGAGAGAAAGATTAGTAGGCACAGAGGATATAGACCTTTTTAGACTCAGGTCCTTGGGGCCATTCCACTCTTGGTTGTCAGGACTCCATCAGTCCATCTAAACAGTGAACAACAGAACAAATCAGCAGCAGCCTTCTGGAAGTATCCTCCTGAGTGTTTCTCTCTAGGAACACCTCAAAGTGGTCTCTCTGTCTGTCTGTCTGTCTGTCTCCATATGTCTCTGTCTCTCTCTCCTCCTACCCTCGCAGAGTCTGTACAAAGATGTTTTCCATCGGGCAAAGAGTACCTCCCCTGACACAAGGCAGTTTCCAGATGACAACGATCACACTCCCTCTCAACGTGGCGTTATCACCCATGGATAAACTAAAGGCAGTTTCACATTTCACACTTGGCATGAAAACAAAAACATTTACTACAGTCAAGTATGTACCTTTATATCTAGTCATTTGGGGAGAGGAGTCAGAAATATTGTCAAGAGAAAATAGTCTTGGTAAAATATCAATAAGAGAAGATGAAGTGAACAAGAGGATTACTTTCAGTGGATGTGATCATATGGATTCAACCATCATTATTAGGTTTGAAAAGCAACTTGTTCTCTGCAAAATAAAAATATTTATAGTCACATGCTATACCCATAGGTATTAGAATCCTAAGGCAATTTGCTCTATGTTTAGTTGCATCAGGGTTCTTCTGATTTAGTTTAGACGTTTGCTTTCTGAGTTTCTCCTTGATTTTGCTATCAAACCCGACTGTGTATGAGTTCAACTCAGCACTCCTGGCTTTATATATATGACTGTGTACTGTTGTCCCAAAATTTATCATTATCCAATTTAAAGATGTTGAGTTCCTGTTTAATCTCAATTCCTTATTTGGTAACCAGGACAACATAACTGTGTATCAAAGTTGAGAGGAAATACATTTAGTGTAAAAATATTTTTTGACATAAAAATCTGAGAAAATGTGTACTTACAGGTGTGTGTGGATTTTCCAGAAGAAATAATAAAATATTAAATGGGAAAGAAAGCTTCATAGAATGCAGATGAAGCAGACGACAGTGCAGGGTCTGTGGAAGATAGCTGGCATATGGAAATGTGGGGAGTAAACGGGGCCTGTATCTTTGTGTGTTTGGTCTGCTACAACAAAACAGCTGGGTCCAGGTAATTTATAGCAAACTAGACACATCTTTCATAATTCTAGAAGCTGTTGTCCAAGATGTAGGTATTAGTATTCTGGGTCTGGTGAGGGCTTCCTCGTTGCATTCCTCATGACTGAGGGCCTGTGCTGTATCCTCATGTAGTGGTAGGAAGAGGGGGAAAACAACAGTGCTAACTCACTCCAGCCCTGCTTTAAGATTGCTGGTTCCATTCATGAGGGCTTTGTCTTCATGATGTAAATACCTCCTAAGCTCCATGTAAAATATAATTAGTTTGGCACTGAGATATGATTTTTAGATGATCAAGTATGGAAGCTCCAACGATAATAGATGGATAAGCTGGTATCCATCAGAATCTGGTGTCTCATTCAAGAAGAAGAAACTAAGACAGGAGACTAGTTTTGCAAGATTTTATTGGGCTCAGGAACAATGTCTTATGCTTAGAGTGACACACACACACATGAGCGCGCGCACACGCGCACGCACACACACACACACATTTGACTCTCTTCATCCTTTTCTGGAAACCTCTTGTGTAAAACCCTGTACACACACACACATACACACACACACACACACACACACACACAGGTTTATGCTACTATTTGAAAATTTCTCATTTCTGCTAATTTGATGCCAATCATTCTGTACCTGTACATATCTGGGGGAACAAAAGAAGGCTAGCGTAAGATCTGGCAGAGTGGATTGATGCTCATATGACAAGGAAAATGCACACATCGCTGCAGTATATGCATGTGGTTATAATTATGGAAACATCAAATGAGAGGAGTGGCAGGTTTGATCTTGTTTATGTCGAGAGGTGGCTGGGAGTACTTGTTGGTCTCTTACAGATGAGATGCTTCATGTCTTATAGTGTAAGGAAAAGAGCAATACTGTGGAATGGTGTCCAGTAGGAGATAAAGGTGGCCACTGAGGAAGATCCTGGGTTGGTGGCAGGCTGAAGTGACTGGCTTGATTGCTTGACTTTGAATTTCAACTTTATGTTGGATATAAGGAGAGAAATGAAGGCTGGGAATCTTAACTGTTTGTATTAGTTATTCAAATGAACACTTTGCAGTATCCCCGAAACAATATTGTGGAAACTGTTATAAGGAAATTTAACATTCAACTTTGATGTTTCCAATCATGATTTCCAAATAGGATTTAGGATCCCAAAATATACACTTCTCCAGAGCAATTATCTACAACTGATTTCTGTAATTTGTTTACTGTTAGCAATTTAATGCCATAAACAAAATATTTGCATATTTACATTTCTATTTGATTTGGCAACTTCTATAATTCAGACAGATGACACTAAGCAAATATATAAGCAACGAAGATATTCATAGTTCTTATGACAACAAGTTCAGCACGCTATAGACTTTTTTCCCCCATAATGGTCAGTTTCTAAATCTATGGTTCTCAGTCAAAATCACTGGGAAGAATTTTCACATGAATTGTTTTTATAAAATTATTTATTTATGTATTTCTTGTGTTTGTGTCTGAGTGTGCAGTCTGTGAGTGTACACAGGTCTACATGATTATGCATGCACATGCAGAGGCCAAAGGAGGGAGTTGAATGCCGCTCTCATTCTCCATCTTATCTCTGAAAGACAGGCTCACTTAGTGAATCTGCAGCTAAGCTGGTGCTCAGCTAGTCCTGGTGATTCTACATTCATTCATGTAACACTTGAGTTACTGACTAGCGAGAAGCTTCACATGGTCCCACCAAGCTTTTATGTAGGGCCTTGAACCTGAATTCATTTGCTGGTTTCACAAATTTCCAATCCCCTATCTTCTTCTTTCCTTCCTCTTTCTTTTTTTCTTTTTCTTTCTTTCTTTCTTTCTTTCTTTCTTTCTTTCTTTCTTTCTTTCTATGTATCTATCATCTGTCTATCAATTAATTGCCTATCTTTGTGTCTACCAATATCATGTATTATCTATGCATGTGGCAGATGGATAGTAGTGTGCACATGTAGAGGTCAAAGGACAACTTAAGGGAATTGTCTCTCTCCTTCCACCTTCCATGGACTGAGGTCAGATCATCACATTCAGTGGCAAGTGCTTTTAGCCTGTGAGCCATCCCCTCAGCGCCTATATATCTATATCTGTATCTATATCTATCTATATCTATATCTTTGTGAAAGAGAGTCACATAACACAAGATGGCCTCATACTTGCTATGTTGTACTCAGCCACAAATGACCCTGAATATCTAATCCAACATTTTCTGCCTGTTATACATTTCAGTTTTAAAATGCAATATTTGGGTTATTCTAATTTTAATATGAATATAAAATATTTTTTTCCTATTTGCTTTTTAAAGCTGTTTTATTCATAGTGATGCCACAGAGGTTGACTATTTTGCAGTGAGAAAAGGCTTTAAATACTAAGGAAAAAAAAAGAAAGAAAAAAATTTAAAAAAAAATTAAAAAAATAAATACTAAGAAAAATGTATAAAACATATATACTTTAAAAAATTGGCTTTGGTATGTCATGTTACAATTTTACAACTCTACTGTGTGTTCATTGACTCATTTTTTTGTTTTGTTTTTGGTTTTTTGAGACAGGGTTTCTCTGTGTAGCCTTGGCTGTCCTAGAGTCGCTTTGTTTTATTTTATTTTATTTTATTAATTTATTCAGATTTCAAGGCAAATGCCATCCCATCACTTGTATCCTTCCGTTCCTCTTTCTCTCCTGCTTTCACCCTATTCCCCTCCCCTAGGTTTATGACTGAGAGGGACCTCCTCCCCCACTATATGGTCCTAGGCTATCAAGTCTCCTCTTGGTAGCCTGCTTATTCTTTCTCTGAGTGCCATCAGGCCTCCCCACCAAGAGGAAGTGGTCACATATGGGGTACCAGAGTATTGCACTAACCAAGGACAATACAAATAGTAAACATCGAACCCCTACTCTGATCTAGCCAATGGACAGGACATTCTCCATAGTTATGTAGAGCGCAGGGACTGACTCTTAACTTGCTTTGTAGATCAGGCTGGCCTAGAACTCACAGCAATCTGCCTGCCTCTGCCTCTCGAGTGCTGGGATTAAAAGTATGTTCCACCACGCCGGGCCTTTTTTTGTTTTTGTTTTTTTGTTTTTTGTTTTGTTTTGTTTTGGACTCATTTTTTTAAACTAAGTTTTTGTTTTGTTTTGTTTTTACCTTATATGAACAAAGCATAAATCCAGTAGACAAAATCCAATTGCTACATGGAAAAGTACATAATACGTCAAGATTGTGGATACTGAAAGAACAAAGCATAAAAAATGGACTTGTATATTTTTCCTTTCCAAAAAAATGCTGCTAAATTACTGAGACAAGATTAAAGACAATTCTGTAGTACTAATGAAATAATCAAAGCATCCCATCAGATTATTAGTAAATAAAAAATTCCTATCAGATCCTAAGCAGAAAGTAGGTGGTGGTAGAATAGCCCAGGCACATGGGCTATTCAGAATTGAAGACAGACAAATCCAAAGTCGGGGAACCCTAAAAGTGTAACAATATATTAACAGGAAAGGCAGAGGTGCAGACAGGGTAGGGAGGGGAGAAGGAAGGAGAGGGAGAGATCTCTTATAGACCTGTTTTTATAGGCCATCTTAGGCTGAATAAAACAAATGAACCTGAATTGTGAAGGGTACACAGGATTCTTGGGTTTCCTTCTGCCAGATTTGAATTTTTTTCTCTGTTCTTTGTGGTTATAAATTTTGTTTTCTGTTTCCTGCTACAACCCAAATCAACTCTCCCCATCCCTGTGAGAACCACATTGAGACTGTTCAGTTGATTTATTTCTTAAACCAAAACATAGCTTTCAACTTAATCCTGTGGCACGTTGGCCTGCACACTCTCTGCTCCCTGAGTGGGGGCCACGAGAAACAACTCCTGTGAGATTTATGTTCCCGGGGTTTTTCCAAGTTCCTCAAGTAGTTGTTAAAAACAAATAGGATTCTTTCCTTTGATCCCAAGATGGCACTATCTACACATGCTCCTGGCTACATGCCCTCCCAAAGCTTGTCACTCTAGAGGCTTTTAAAACCTAGAGGAGGGAACCAAGTGTGAAATACCAGCCACCCCTTTGAATACTTGGGCTGTTTCCATAAGAGGGTGCTTCCTGGGTGTTCTCCTTTTACCAGCCCATTGCTGTTCTATTTACCTAGCCAAGAGGGAGAACTGACTTCTAGGAATCATAGGAAAGGAACCAAGAGAAGTTACATAACTTGCTTCTGTCAATAGTTTAAAAAAAAAAAATGGAACCAGGATTTCAACCAAATAAGCCAATAGGAAGACTAGTTTTAGCCATCATTGTGTTTTTCATTTGTAGCACAGAGATAGTTTTAAAAGGCAATGATAACACAGAAAGTAATTGTTAATTGTGAAATGAAAGTCCCTCACATAAATAGTTTGAATAATTATTCGAAGTCTGAATTCTATTGTGACTGTACAGATTGGTAAAATGAAGTTATTAGAAGGATGTTGTGCAGTCAGTACTTCCTACGGGCAAATTAGAGAGGATGAGGACATGTCTGAAGATGACCATCACAGAGAGGCTGGACTGCTCTAGCAGTGAATGAGACTTTCTTTTGGGTTTGTGAAGTATGGGATGTGAGCGTGAAAACCACGTTTCTCCTGTGCCGGCAGGTCTCTCATCTACTCACCAAGAGTAGCGTGAGAACCACGTTTCTCCTGTGCCGGCAGGTCTCTCATCTACTCACCAAGAGTAGCGTGAGAACCACGTTTCTCCTGTGCCGGCAGGTCTCTCATCTACTCACCAAGAGTAGCGTGAGAACCACGTTTCTCCTGTGCCAGCAGGTCTCTCATCTACTCACCAAGAGTAGCGTGAGAACCACGTTTCTCCTGTGCCGGCAGGTCTCTCATCTACTCACCAAGAGTAGCGTGAGAACCACGTTTCTCCTGTGCCGGCAGGTCTCTCATCTACTCACCAAGAGTAGAGTGAGAACCACGTTTCTCCTGTGCCGGCAGGTCTCTCATCTACTCACCAAGAGTAGCGTGAGAACCACGTTTCTCCTGTGCCGGCAGGTCTCTCATCTACTCACCAAGAGTAGCGTGAGAACCACGTTTCTCCTGTGCCAGCAGGTCTCTCATCTACTCACCAAGAGAAGGCGTTTCCCCTGAGAATTCTGAGAGTGTTTAGTACCTTTTAACAGACTCCTCTGGATTTTAGTGGATTGACAAACACTGCTGTTTCCTCCTGGGATGAAGAGGCAAATAGGTCATCTAGGGCCTGGGTTTACATTTGACTACTCTTTTGGCAAGGCCACTCTAAACTTTTCCTTAAGGATTTTTAGCTAGTCTCTCCTCTACAGGAAATCTACCAAAATGGATTTCCGCCACGTGGGTGCAGGAAACTGAACTTGGGCCTTCTGCAAGAGCAGCAGGTGCTCTTAATAAATGAGCCATCTCTCTAAACCCAGAGGAAGAGAATTTTTAAGGGTGGGGTTTATAAAGAAAACTATTTTTTGTACATTTGTAGTTTCTAGAATAGGCTTTGCCAGTATTCCATTTAAGGGCCAGAAGTTAATGACATTGACACTTTGTTCACCTCCATCCTCTGGAAACAGGAAAGAGTACCGAGATAGGAGTCTTATAGGAGACCTGTGGCATGTTTCTTACCATTTCCCATTAAAAAACCACAACCCAATCTAGGCATCTTTCCTAACAGTACAAACTGATCTGAAGTGAGTGTTAGGACCAGTTTTACAGTTTAAAGTCCATAACAAGCCACCATGCTTGTTAAAAATGAGGGGAGTAAAATTTTAATAGTGACAAAAGGCAGATTAAATAAATGTCACTTATTTATAGAAACCAGAACTATATTTGTCATGGGTATTGAATGAGCTGGAAATTACCTTGACCTTTGCTTCAATAACTGGCTTTAGACTGGGTAAGAAAGAACAAAGGTGTGCCTTCATGACAGCTTATTTCCTACAGTCATGAGTTTTTCTGTTTACTAGGAGTTTTAGCAAACATTTTTTTTTTCTGGTTGTTAGAAGAAACCTCGTTCTTTTTTGCAACAGCAGCATTTTACTTCAGAATATTTACTAGCATGTGCCCAGTGGCCATTAGGCTAACCTAGCACCCTGCTCAACTTGCCAGAGGAGAAGAAGGCAGCAGTGACCTTCTGGTGCAAGAAATATGGCGTCTACAACTTGGCCTTGTAGAAAGCTGCAGTCTATTTTGTGGAGGTCACTCAACTCTGCGCTTATGTTTCCTCTCACTTCTCTAAAGGTGAAACTGCAGGAAAGAGGTGGGGTGGTTGCTTTGACCTGAGTCTGTATCAGACAAATTTCTGTCCTATGTTTTGTTAAAATGAGTTCACCAAGAGCAAGAGGTTAAAACTAGACCTATAAACAACAGTTTTCCCCAAACCAACTCTACAGGACAGCTTTGAAAGCTGAGTATAAATTGTCCATAAGACATTGCTTACAGATATGTGAGTTAAAACTACTGGGAATCAATATGAAGTGCTTTTTATAGGAATTTAAAAATAAATTATCTAAAAATATTTTCCCCAAGTAATCATCAGTTTTCAGTGGTTTTTAAGTGTATCAAATAAAGAAGCAAAGTTAGAAATCCCCTAAAAATGTGCTTCCTATGACTTTCTTAACAAATGAGGCATGCCCTTCAGGCATGGAGAGAGTTAATAAACATTTATGTGCATATGGTGTACGCGGAAATTCTTTTTCTGTTTTCCGGATTGTTTTTGCTTTGGAACTTGATGATATGTAATTTTGATTAGAAAGAAGAAATAATCAGGTTGCTTTCTGAGCCAAGTTTTTTCTTATCTGGTTGCTATGACAATCTTCCTTTGACAGCTTTTTAAAAAAATTTTTTTGTAGATTTATCTCTTTTTGATGTTATAAAAAGAGTTTGCCTAGGAAAGGAATTTGATTTCTTTATGCTTAAAGGATTTTAAAGAAATAATAATAAAAAAGCTTTTAGTGAAAACCTCTGCATTCCAGCATGTCATGTCTTATTTAATATTTAAAATGAAAAAAAAAAAAAAAAGGAAAAAGTTATAGCTCTTCTTTTAAAAATGAAGAATGAAGGTCTTTGGAGAATCTAAATTCTCATTTCTTCCATATTGTATGCTCTAATTGCATACTAGAGCATTGTTCTATGCACATAAAGGTTTGTTTTTTATAGTTGATTTCTTGCCTTATTATTTTAAACAATGAAGTCCTTTGCTAGAGTTTTAACTCATTGGGGGAAGAAAGACTTTAAAGAAGAAAATACTAGACTATTCAGGAGAAAACCTAAATTCTCAGCTTAACTTTTTCCAGAATCACTTTGGAAAAAAATCACATGAAATGTACAAACTGCAACTTTTTAATTGTTAGTTTAACAAGAGACTATAAATTGATGACATGGCTCAGTGGATAAAGGCATCTGTCTTCATAACACACATGATGGAAGGAGAGAGCCAACTCCGAAAAGTTGTCCTTTGACCTCTACACACACACTTCTGTGGTATGTATACGCGCAGATTGTGTGTGTGTGTGTGTGGACACACCAACACGCACTGAATAAATGTGAAAAAAAAAAGTAAAAATAGGTTGTTCGACTATGTGCTTTTCCCTCATTTGAAAGTAAACTACACTGACCATTTGTTACTGGGATATTTAAGTTATTTTTTTATTTAGAAAGTTTCTAAGAAGTCCCTTTGAGAAAATAATTCATGAACTCAGAATGATGGAGTTACTTTAATATACCATGCTTATGAACTACATTCTTCCTGGTCAATCAAAGTCACACGAGTTTTTTTTTTTTTCCAGAAAACCATAAGGTGCACAGAAACTTGGAGATAGTATTGTTGGTTGTTCAAGTAGAAGATGGTGACAGTTGGGCAGCAGTATCATGAGTTTGTTCTGCCAACATCACCCCAAATTTATCACCTAGGAGTTTTGCAAAACAATATTGGCTAGTCTCATGCTTTCATTAAACATGAATCACTGTCACCTGCAAGGCTTGCAAAAAACAAATGTTTAAATTGAAAAGGCATTCATCTAGTGTGTTGGAGATGTGTTTTGATAATTGGCAAACAGCCAAATTTCTAAGTAATATTTGTTCACTTGGTCCTGTGACCACATTTTGATAGCCACCAGGCTGGTCAGTTTAGAGATGTTTCATTTCATTGTAAATTTTGAGAAACTACCTAACATTAGCAATTGGTTGAGGCATAAAAGTGTTTCAAGAAACTATATGAAGGCCTTCAACCTGGCGGATGCTGTAATACTGGTTGACTTAAAAATTGCTTTTTATTCTAGTTTCGCAGCAACATGATTTGTTTTGTTTCTAGCACCATGAGAAATGTTAGCATATTTGGAAGGATAACAATGGAGTAGGAATCTGAGGAGATGTTTTGGCTGATAGGCAGCAGGCTCTAAGCTTGGATACCCAGCAAGGACATGAAAACCTGGGTGACATGATATGCAACTGCAGTCCCAGCATTAGGGAGCCAGAGACAGATTGATCTCCCCAGAGTCCACTTCAAGCTTGATTGGATTGGCGAACTCTGTGTTCAAAGAGAAACCCTGTATCAAAAAAATAAGTTTGAGATCAATTGAAGAAGAGACTCAATGTTGACATCTTCCTGACATCAACTTGTGTTATGGGCATGTACATACAATATATATCTGCACGTCCACCCCCAATCCCCAAACATACTCACATGTACCAAGAGATAGCATACTGAACTCAACTATTATGCTGTCCATTGTAAAAACATATTCACTCTGGGAAATTTTATGTAATGTGCTGTAGAAATGTACTTGGACTTAAGTTATAACTATTATAAGATTATTTATCATATGTGATTAATTATTTTCAATAATAACAATCTGTCTCATCTGATGAAAAAATAATTTCACATCTGGCTTGCAAATATGTGTATTTTAAGACTTTGGTTCCTATAAAAATTTGACAGGCAGCCATAATTTTCATAGTTTGATCTTTGATGCTGGAAAGGCTAATGTTTTCCCTTCCAAATACATATTCTTAGCCTTGTCACTTGGACAGTAAAGCCTCTTTTAGTTAGTCTGAGTGACCCATCAGCATCAGTGGAGACAGGACAACTTAGAGTTAATTTAGGAAAAACTTTCAAAAATCACCCAAGGAAGGATGGCTAAAGACATAAAGCAGTTTTATGAAAGTCATCCAGATTGTGACGTTCAGCTGTTCCTCTGGTCTGGTACCCAGGTGCTTTCTCTTGCCACATTCACTTGCATTCTATGGTCCTTAGCCAGTATGATTCTCCCTTTCCACTCCCCTATGTCGCCCAGATCCACCACTGCCACCAAAACAGAGTACAGTTTCTCTTCATACAGCTTAGGTGTATGAGTGTATAATATGAAACTGAATGTATCAATCATGCTTGAGTGTTCCCACTTTCATAACTACGCACAGCTGAGGGATCTAATGACTCTCTCTCTCTCTCTCCCCCCCCTCCCTCCATCCCCCCCCTCTCTCACCAAGTGTCCCCTATATAGCAAGGCAGTTGCTCATGGACCCATGAATAACCTCCAGCTAGTCAAGCTAAAGTCTCCCAACAGAGTCTAGCATGAAGTGCTAAGCTAGAGAATTCACAATGAAGTAAATGGTTATTCTTATACTCCAACAGGTTTTCAGCAGTTGGATATGCAGCCATGAGTAACTGATACATGGATTTTCTGGAATAAATTTGGAGTTATAATCCAACATTCACCTTTCCCTTTATTTTTGAAATTTGATTTACTCACCTTCAAATGGTCACTTGGCAGTGGCAATAAATTTTTTTTTAACCTGCTCTTATGCTTAAATGTACTTACAAAACATGGTTAATGGGCTGTAAGAAGAAACAAAAAATTTCTCGTAGCACAATAAAAAAGAAGAAAAGAAGCATGACTTTCATATCCTCTTTCCACATTTGTTTTTCCACCTTTCATAATGCACTAGTTTTGTTGATGTTTATGTTGAGACTGTATTTTAATTGCAATATTTGTCCCATTCCTTTCCTCTCTCCAATCCTTCCCATATAGCCCTCCCCACTATCCTTCAAACCCTGGCCTCTTATCAATTGTTACTGTCTGCACATCAGTATTTAAATAAACATCTATATTCCCAAATATAACCTATCAGGTTCATACAATGTTACCTGTATGTATGTTTTCAGGACTGGTCATTTGGCACTGGACAACTGAGTGCTCTGCTCTCATATGGAAAGGAACATCTCTTTTGCTCTTAGCTTTATTCAGTTTCCTATAGTCCATTGTGTAAAGAAGATGCCTCACGGGCTTTTCCCCATGCAGTTTGGCACAGCATTGGTATCATCCATATTCAGCTCATGTTTGGGCGGTCACGTTGGTGAGAGTTTATGGGTGTAGTGTGAAGGGTCCTTTTATTCTCCTGATGCAATTGTCATCTGCAAGGCTAATTGCTTCCTTCTGCTAACCTAGGCCTAGTCCTGGAAGCCTCTAGCCTCTGTACAGTCTAATCTAGGCCTAGAATGTTTTCAGCCTCTGAGACTGACTGCTGAATGAGCTCACCCTTTCTAGTTCTTTCTGAACTTTGGCTGGCTGCTTCAAGTCTGCTGTTCTGTCTCAAACTACTCTCCAAGCTAACTGATTCTAACTAGTTTCCCTCCCCCTTGCCTTGTACTAACTCTGGAAGAATGTTCTCATCATCTGTCTCCTTCTCTCTTCACCTGTGTCTAGCTTGTTCTCTCTCTGTAACCTGTCTCTGTATAACTTAGTAAAACTGTCCCCTCACTTGCTGCTCCCTCTGAAGATACCTCTCATTCCTTGCCATTCTTGTGAGAGTTGAGTGTATATCCTATTCTGTCAAATCTTTCTCTGATTTGTCACTTTGCCTCTCAATTAGACATCACTTTCAAACATGGCTTCTTCCTTCTACCAACTATCTTTACCTTCACTGTTTGGGCTTAAAAGTGTGTGCTAAGGATGTGTCTGTATTCCAGCCAGAGTAGCCATGTTGCTGGAATAAAATCCCTCTACAGTGTAGCTTCTGATATTATTTGGAGACACAATTTCACACCAAATCCCCTGGCTCTCTGGCTCTTACAAACTGTCTACCCTCTGTGCTGCAATGTTCTCTGGGCCTTAGGTGTGGGAATGATGTGTTGATGTACCACTGGGATTGGGCTCCACAACTCTGTGTGTTGATTGGTGTAGTTTTCTGTACTTGTCTCTGCCTGTTGCAAAGGGACATTTCCTTGTTTAGTGGTGAAGACTATATTTATCTCTAGGTATAAGGATAAATGTTTATAGATTGTTGTTAGGATTGTTGGTTTAGTAAATTCATGGCTATAGAGTCTTCTATAATAGCCATGATTTAACTAGCACTGATAATTACCTAGGTTTCTAGTACCAGGCATGGCATCCCTCTGGATAAGTGGGTTTAAGTCCAATTATAGCGATTGGTTACCGCCTATATGTGTGTGTTACTGTTGCATCTGTAGATTTATAGTCCTATGCTGGTCATTGATTTGGTTTGTAGGAATCACAACTGGATGGGACTGTTGGATGCTTCCCTCCTTCTGAAGCTAGTGTAGTCCGTTCTGGTTCCATGGAAGCTAGTCTCAGGGCAGGAAGCATGCATTTCACCTCCAGCTGGGGCTTTAGCCCTTAACAACATGGACTTACCTGCCACTTCTGAGGGTGTAGCCAAGGGCGATAGAAGTAGGCTGCATGTCTTGGGAACTCTTAGACAGCCAGTCATACAAAAGGTAGTCCTGTGAATGGACAAAGATTAAAACTCAGCTGTTTTTGGTTCTTGTATCCAAATCAGCTGATTTATAATACTATTTCAATTATGTATATATTTGTATGTCTGTCTGTATGAGGTCCTAAAGGAGTCTAGAAGCAGCTGAAAAATGTCCTGGAGCTCAAGTTATAGGTGTTTGTGAGCAACCGGACAGGGTACTGGGGACCAAACTCAGGTCCTTTGTGTAAGCAGCAAATGCTGTTAACTACTGAGCCATCTCTTTGGCCCCTGATTCATAATATCCTTAGCAAAATTTGTTACAGTCCCCTGTCTCCAACTACAGAGCTTCTGCCATTTGAAATGCAGATTATATATGTGTGCATGGACACAGCAATGCATACACACGTTTTCAAACATATCAATACCTCTGTTCTGCTAAGCAATCTAAAATAAAGCCACCGAATCTTGTTTTCTCTGTCTATGAGGTATCATGGTGAAATCTTCTGGCACAGTCACCGTGCTGTTCTGTTCAGCAGTTTCCATTGTGGCAGGTCCGGTTTCTGGAACATTGTCACAGCCAGGACATGCAGCTTTAACAACACCTGCCGTTGCTGTAAACAAAGGCATGCTGAATTCATAAAACACTTCCTTCCAGGGTATCAGTTAGTCTGAAAGGGCCAAGCAAAACTCGCTGTTATTCATAGCCCAGAAGAAGGCTTTCTTCCTCAGTGCAGCATGTGTGTCACCTATACTGGGTGTCTTGTGGTCCACCTCCCTAGTGCAAACCAAAAAAAAGCCCCCCTAAAAGTTATTTTATATATAAAATCCCCTGATGCCCCTCCTCCTTTGCCCATTTTGCAGCTGTATGAAATATTTCTACATAATCACATCTGGAAAGGATTGTCAGATGTGCAACTTCACTGAGTCCAAAAATTACTTTCATTTAGAAGGACATTAGACAGTTCGTACGCAGTTAAGATAAGGACATGCAGCGATGCAAGCCAAATGGAGCTATTTCAAGCACGCGTCGCCGCTTCTGTGTGGAAGCTATATTTTTAGCAGGACAGCCATCAAAAAACATGCTTATTATTTTGACAAAATAGCCTCATTTCTTCAGAAAGATCCACATGCAAGACTGACTGACTGAGTTATTAGGCCAGTGTTTGTTGTTGTTGTTAGTATGAATTTTGGTAGATTTCCTTATCAGCCTCTTAAGGGTAGGTCTTCTAGGTAGCTAGTGGGCCGAAGTGTTTCTAAATCCCCTCATCTCATTGGTTCCGAGCACCTCAGAGATACCCAAATGCATTCCATATATTATGGTAGTGTTGTGTAAAATTCAAACTGGCAGGACTATTTTAAAATTGTCCGGAGCTGTGGTGGTGCAGAAAGGGGTGTGGCCTGTGTGGACTGCTCATGGTGTGCTGTTAGTACTCAGCTATTTGTTTGTTTGTTTAGCAAGTATTGTTTTGAGATGTATTTCTTATTTTCTTTTCATTTATTCTCCTCTCATATATTATTACATCCCGACTACAGTTTTCCCCTTCTTCCCCTCTCCTCAGTTTCTCTCCATAACCTCCATTTTGCCCTCTATCTACCCCGCAGAAAAGAGCAGGCCTTCCAGGAACACCATCCAATATGGCATAACAAGCTACAATAACACCGGGCACATATTCTCACATCAAGCCTGACACTAGGGAAGACTCCTAGTAAAGGGAGAAGTGGCATGGAGTCTGAACCAGGCAAGGCTTTAACAGAGGGCTTGAGACACCCAACGCAGGCCCAAACCTCCACAAAAATCTCTGATTTAAAAGTTTGTCCTGCCTGTAGGATGCGCTGGGACTGTAACGTAGCATAATCTTCATCAGAGAGACTTCATCCAACAACAGATAGGAGCAGATGCAGCGTCCCACAGCCAAATATCAGGCAGAGCTCAGGGAAGGAGGTGGTGGCGTGGCAGAGGGGGAGGATGGGAGAAACCAGAGGGGCCAAGGACACCAGGAGAACACAGAATCACGTGGCAGGGACTCATGGGGGAGGGGTCTCGCAGAGCTCAGGGAATCTGTATGGGTCTGACCTGGGTCCTTTGCATCTATGTATGGTTGTGTAGCTCTGGGTTCTCTTGGGACTCCTAACAGTCGAGAAGCGGCTGTCTCTGATTCTTTTTGCCAGCCTTAATAAAATCCTGTGCTTTTTACACTCAGGCTGCGATTGGGGTCCAGGGCTTAGGCATTCCAGGTAGTCTCCTGTTAGGTCCCTTCTGGCTGGCTGTTCAAATCCAAACAAACAAGCAAGAGTTGTGCAGGAAAGGGAAGAGCCTCAGCTGTTCGCTCTGCTGGGATGCAGACCCAGCTGCCTCGTCTTTGTTCCTCAGCACAGAGTAAATCTCAGGAAATTTCTCTCATAAAAGACAAAGACAGAACGCAGGGGAGTCTTAAATAAGAAGAACAGACTCTGAAAGGTGTCAGTATAAGTGATTTTGAACAAAGGAAAATGAAACAATGTTCATCTTAAGAATCTGAATTACCTCTCGTTTTCCTAATTGAGTAAGGGTTGGGGAGGCAGAATAAAAAGCAGGTAATTCACTTTAAAGAAAAGATGAAGTTTTAAGACTGTGAATAAGTAAGATAATGGGCGTGTGTGTGGGGGTGGGGTGGGGCTGGCATTGAAAAAAGAAAATCTCATCTAAGGTTTACCAGGCTGAAATTATGTCTAAAAATCTACCATTTTCTGTAAACAATGATGCGTTTGCCCTCCCGTTTACAGGCAGTCTCCTGGAATTAATTATCCCATGTATACATTTAACTTGCAAACGTGTTTATTACGCACAAGTTATTGCTCAGCTATGGTATCCAAATTAAAGCGCCCTTCCTGTACTTCAAACAAAACCTTCGAATCTGCTTAATGAGAGATGTCCTGATGCTATCAGGGTTACTGATAGACTTTGACGATATTGCCTAATTCATCTTGCTCTCACTTCCTACCTTTCAGAAGAGAGAATGAGGAAAATGATCCCGGTGTTCTTGCTAGCCTTGGACCCGCCTAATTTATTACAGCGTTAGTGGATTCAGATTCTTCTCTCTGCCAGACGGTCGTGTCCACACTCTTCTCTCTGTGGAAGCATTGCCCCATCTATCAAGCTCTCAGACTTCTCTGATATTCTTCAGCCCAGTAGTTTCTAGTCTCATCTTCTCTCATGGAATGTATTTCTACTATGCTGTTGAGGAAAAAAAAAAAAAAAAAAAAAAAAAAAAAAAAAGACAGAAAAAAGGAGAATCGTAGGCAGTTCAGCTGCAACACCAACACGACTAAGGAGTGACAACGGGAACATTTCATAGTTCCACAAGGCACAGCAGTGGCAATCTCTTCACATGCATCGGTTCTATAAAGCTGCCCATGGAGCAGAATATTTTATGATATTAAAATGTACTGTGGTATTGAAGTGTATGACTCACATACATACTGCATGAAATACCTATCTCAATAGAAAACGCATGAGATGTTTATGTAGTAGCTGGTGGCTTAATTTACATACCTAGGGCCTGAATTATTTTGAATGAATGAAAATTTGAATAATTTAGCTCCCAAACATGAGAAGATAAAAAAATAGCTCCTCAGATCCAACTGGATTCTATCCTTTATGCTTTCTGTATTGCTTTCCTCATTATGTATTAAGAATTAATATATATATATATATACATATATAATTCATTTATACAAAGGATACCTAAGTTAAAAACAAAAAACAAGAAAACTATTGCTAGTGAGCAACAAATATGATCCAGAACTATCATTTGTTCCATCAGGAAAATGCCATGCCGTGACACTGGTCTCTGTGAAGATAAGAATTTACCATCTTTACACTGGCTTTTTTATACACATAGTAGAATATTATGGTTTATTTAAAATTCCTTAATTTTTGTAATAAGCATTTTTAAAATTATAAGATTTCTTTTGAAAAACCTATTAAAACAATTCCAGGAATCAATTTATTCTGGAGAGACCCTGAATATATGGTTACCGCTATCATCATTATAATCATTTATGTATTTATTTTTAAACAATTTTTATTATATATATTTATATTATTACACATATATACAATAAACTATCTAAGGCAAGAAGAACCATGACACAAAGGCAAGAAGAACCATGACACTATATATATATTACTATATATATATAGTACATTTCATAGTATTTTGGCTATTTGTATTGGACAGCCTTGAAGAAAACATCTTTCCTATCTTGGTGAGTCTAAAATTCTGAATGTAAATCAATATCTATCATATCTCATCTTTGTTAACTTAAGACATCTATCTAGACCTAAAAACATCTTAACCCCTAAACAACTAAGCTTAGTTTTAAGACTAAACTATCTGGTCTTCAACCCCATCAGAGACTTGAGAAGGAATAAAATTAATTATCTGAGTATACTGGAGTGTAGGTTAGTAGCTTTGCAAATGAGAAGATGAGAGAGACAGTTTGCTACCTGAATAGTCACCCAAAACTCTCTATAATGTTGGAGTATCACCTTCAGCCTTTGGCCAAATATACGTGACAGACATATTTGTGAGGCAGGAACTATTGAGGAAGACTCACTTACCCTGTCTGGCAGCATTTGGACGTTGACTTTGCCTACATCCAAGCTTGCTTTTTTTAGGCAAAATTCTGTCTGTGGTAGAAAGTAGGACATTTTCCCCAGTGGCTTGTTTGCCACATTTGAAGCCACCTCCATAAGGAGGTTCTTTGATGCTCATCATCTTCTTAGAGGTAATGCCTCAATTCTCATTCACAAGGTTATTTTTAATTCCCTGGTATAGTATTTTGTATATAGATGCAAAATAAGTTTATTTTAGATACAGTGCTATAGTATTTTAATGTAAGATTATCCTTTATACATTAGATATATTTCTACTCTAATATGAGGTATTGTACCCATATAACTCAATTATAATATAAGGTTTACTTCCAATGCTTTGAAAGTGCTACTGCAGGCTATTTAGGATAAATAAGTTATACAAGTTAATTGTTATTTGATCAAATCATGGTCATATCAATTACTAATCTATTTTTAACCACAAGTATATACATCCTATGTGTAACAGATAGATATGTTTCTATAGAAAGATAAGGCAAAATAGTTATACAAGGTCTTCAAAAACCCCAGAGGAATGTAGAATATGGCATTTAAAAATGTTTTTTTATTATTTTAAAGATTCACTGACAATGAGACAGGTTAACTGCCTGTTTATTTTCCTGTTAGTGCATGCACAAAATTGGGTTACACATTGTCGTAATTGCGTGACGAAAGCATCATTATACTTTTGGTTTCAGAGCATGCAAGATATTCCCTTGTGTTGCCTTATGTCTCTATATATAACATGAAGAATAAGATGATTTATTGGTTATTATGCTGCCTATATCGCCTATTAGGCCTAGCCATTCAGATTACAGAGCCTCTTGGTTCTTTGAAATACTTTTGCCCCTTTTTCTTGGCAGCAGTTGGTGGAGGGGGGTTATGGTCACTGAGGAAATGGGATAAATTAAAAATAATTTCTAAAAACTGAGTTTAAAAAACTTACCTCCCCCTTCCCTGAGAAAGATCGCTCAAGAGAGAAAAAAAGTAATGAAAGGTATATTATGTAAAGTTTTAGCTGATTTTTGGGGGACAAAGGTGACTGATGTTCCATCAAAGGTTTAACAGCTTTGAAAACAATACTGAACAAGATTTTTCAAAAACAATTTTGGAATGGAAGTAATTGGGTAACTTCAACATTAAAACAATTTGCTTATGGGGATCTGTAACTATGAAAAGACACCCTTTGTAATTCTGCATTAAAAATTTGAAAACTTATTCATAGAGAATAAAAGCCTTTTGTTTTTATTGTTGAGAATTGTGATTTTTTTTTTAAGGCTCAAAATCTGGTTGTTGATGAAGTGCTCCATGCCCAGCAAATAGATAACTTTGAGCTGAGAGAGAGTTTATTGCCTACAGTACTTGTCAAACATTTGTCCATGTGGTAGAAAGCTGAAAACTGTTGCCATTCTCAGAACCTCAGTGGTTTACAGGATTCCTAGTTGAAGAATAAATATACTCAATGGCACTTTAATACCACTGAGCAAAAATGAACAAGAAATTATAAGCACCCACAGGATGGTTCATATCCATCTGTAACTTCAGTCCCAAGGAGCTCCTGCCTTCTGAAGGCAACGGGCACACATATGTTGCACCAGTAAAAATGCAGACAAAACACACATCCACATAAAGTAAAAACAAATAAACAAAAAAAACTCTATTTTTTTCTTAGGAGAAATAAGCAAGAGTCAAATCTAACTGAAGATTTTTAGCTCATACAGTCAGGTCCTGCTTCCTTCCATCCAGCCAATGGATTTCTATGCTGTCCCTTTCTCTCTCTGCTCCTTTGCACATACCATTTATCTGTGTTAAAATTCCAGAAGCACACACTGCAGCTATCTGAATTCCATCTTTCCCCAAGACCACCTTTCCCATTTGCTCAGTGGTAGAATGAACATGCATTTACCACTTAGAAGAGAAGATCGTTGAGTGTGAAAGTGAATCCAATCACTTAGCACACTATTACAAAGGAATGCATGCCAACGCTTCCATTAAAGCCAGGGGAATATGGGCACCTTACCTGTGATGTTTCTCTTGCCTCTTAAAGCCTGGAAATTTTATTCTACTACAGTCAGCAGCATTGAGAATAAATAACAGTATGATCATCGTCATCATCATCATCAACTTTTTCCAAGTATTGCCTCGTATCATGGTTACATTCTTCCATGTGACTGTTCTCTTTGTTCATTTCACATAGAAGAAAACAATGGAAATCAAAAACCATCTTAAACGTGCTCGTGCTGACATCTTCGACACTCTCCTATAAAGGAAGCACACAATGTATACTTATTTTCTTATAGTCTTAAATCCAAAACCAACTATAGAGTCTTAGTAAGACTAACAAAGAAAGTTATTATACAGTGACTATGAGCAACTGTTACGATAAAATCCAAAATATGTGATCAGACACTGTAACAAGGGGGTCCTTATTTTTGTTGTCAATGATTAGCATAATATCTAACAAATTGAAGGAGTTTATGTAATTCCTAGTAAGCATATTTAGATCTATACTAGGTGTATGTATGTATATATAAAATTTACCAATACAAAGCAATGTTGTTTATATATGTTTGTTTTGTTATTACTACATATTACTATATATATTTGTTTTGTTATTACTTCACAGTATCTTGAATGTTAGAGCTGATACCGTTTATATTCCAAATTCTACTTTTAGCAAACATTTACTTTTTTGGAAAGATTTTTAAATTTATTTTTACATTATGTGTATGGGTATTTTGCCTGCATGCATAGATATGTGCACCACTTGCATGCCTGGCGTGATGAATCCCCTGGAACTGCAGCTACTGACAGCTGTGAGATGCCATGTGCATGCTGGGAACTGAACCTGGGTCCTCTAAAGGTGCTGCTGAGCCATCTCTCCAACCCCTAGACTTACTTCTTTTCGCCTTTGTATTACTAGATTTTTTTAAAGCACTAACTTAACTATCTTACTGGATCTTTTAAGATTTGAATACAGGTAAGGTGCTTAGGTATTTTTCTGTTTTCAGCGATCAGTGTGAGAAAATGAGTGAAAGGGGCTAGTGAGATTTCCGCAGTGCCCTGCCTGTATAGTTAGTATAATCACCATGAATTTGGCCAGGTGTAGCTAAGTGATATTTCAGGCACAGAACTAATAACAAAGCCCTTTACACAGTAATTTCCTGGGTAAGGTTCAACAAAATGAAAACTCATCAGAAGCCCTGCTGGGATTCCATCAGCAAGCATTTATTTGTAGTCACACGTACACCTGCTTACACAGTAATAATGCGCCAGTGAGTTAAGTCAGCCTGCCAATGCAAATTAGCTTTATTCTGAATCTAACACTGAAATCTACCACATGTACTAACCAAACAAATAGATTGCCACTGAAGGGGCAGAGTAACCTGAGGAAAAAAATATCTATAGCAAGGCGTGTTTTTCTATTGCACTTGCTGGTGGATAATCTTTTGTGAAAACCTGTTCCAGGATCTGCCATTTAGATGAAAGATCTTCAGCGAAAGTCTTGCTCCATTGGTGCAGCAGCACTGAACCATGCACACGTGCCATCTGCACAGTGATTTGTTTCAGTGCATGAGAGCCTATGCTGTTTCATTCAAACTCAAAATCAATCCAGCAAATACTTATCAAAACCCAACTGTATGGAAGGCTTTAGTCCAGGTGGCTGCAGTGGTGAGGGATACAGGATGTGTGGGGCTACTAACTGCTCCGAGTGGTTTCTGGTGCAGTATTAAGAAATTCATATCACTCTGTGGCAAAGCAGAAAACCTGGGCAAGCCACCTGAGAACCAAAGAGAGCTCCAGGGCAGGACAGTAACTCAGCCTGAGTTGTGATAACTGGAGAAATATTGGTACAGGAGGTGGGTTTCACAGAGAGACTTAATATCTGGTAGGATTTAAATACATTGAGATGTGTGGGAAGGAAGGAAGGGCAAGGTTTCAGCATGACTGTCCAGTATGAGTGGAGGCTGCAGGGGAGTGGGTTACCTGTTTGAACACCCAGTAATAAATTCAGTTTGCAGGAGTGGAGTACCCTTCTGACATAATCAGAAATAGAATAGGGAAAAGTGGGAGAATTCATAATTCCTAACTAACACACAACAGGACAGCACAAACTATCTTGAAACACTTTTTCCCCCCTTGAACAAGGCAAGTGGTCTACCATTGAGCTAGATATACCATTTTGGAACAGATTAGATCATTCAGGCTGGTCTCAAACCTAAGGTGGTCCTCTGCTTCAGTCCCGCATGTGTTGGGATTACCATATATGCCACCATACCTGTCTTATTTCATATCCTTTAACACTACAGTGTGTTAAACAATGCCAGTTGAGAAATTCACTCTATATGTAATGGATTCTCCATTCTGTAAGGAAGATCACTTCTTCCTTTTCCTCTTCTTCCTCTTCTTTCCTCTCCCTCTCTTCTTTTCTTTCTTTCATAAGGGCATTGTATAGTCAGATTTTTAACAAGTAGAGCTTAAATGTAACTTTATTAGGTTTTATTTCTAAACAATATCTATTTTTTAATTTTGAAAATATTTTCTATAAAGAAGGTTCAGACAAGTTTCATGTGAACTTATGTAATAAGGAAAATTAATTACCTTGTCTCATGGTTCTCTTGTGCTATAATGAGAGTTTTATTTCAGTTTTTTGGGCTGTAATAATAAAGATCATCATATTCTCAAAGGTGTGGTGGTTAGAAATCCAAAATCACAGAACAACAAAATGGCTTAGTGAGTAAACTGTTTGTGGCATTGTATCTGATGACCCAAATTTGATCCCTAAGAACTCCATGATAGAGAAGAGACAAGACTCATACAAGTTACGATCTGACCTGCATATGTGACTAATGACATATGTGCCCCATTCCACTCGTGAGGGCAGGTGCGGATATCCACACCCACCCACCTACCCACAACAAACAAAGAAATGAATAAACAAGTAAAAGGCATGCTTCCTGCCTCTCAGCCTGTGGTGAAGGCCACCACTCCTGGGCATACTTTAGTTTGTAGATGACTCTCTCCCATCTGTGTTTCTATTACACCGTGCTATGCTTTCTAAGTCTCTACACCTGTGTCCACATTTCTCTCTTCTCCTCCAGACTTATATTGGATGAAAGTTCATCCTAGTTATGCAGCTTAATGTGACTCAACATGTGCCAATTCGGCCTCCAAATAAGGTTATATCAAAGTACTAACAGTTAAGTCTTCAAAATATCTTTTTTTTTTTTTTTTTTTTAAACTAAGGAGGGTAGACACAATTTAATCCAAACAGTTGATTGGGATTTTTAAAACCACATAAAATAATTAATATAAAATCTGCCTTAGTTAAAAAAATATTCAAAATTGTTTTCATACAATATATTTGGATATTTCTTCTCCCCTGCTTTTTCCAAATACTCCCACACCCCTACCCACCCTGCTTCATGTTTTTCCTTTCTCCCACTTAACAAACAAAATAAATAGCACTTTTTGCAAAACCATACAATATGTATATAAAGCATCATTCTCATAAGATTTCTGTAAAGATGAAACTTACCATCGTGTGAGAACACATGGCATGAGGCCAAGTTAAATATATGGTTGGTGTATACCGAATCAGGGCCCTGTCTCCAGAGGTTTCTGTGAAAGATGATTAAATTCTTATTCAGTATGTCAGATTTCTCCATGTAAAAAAGACCATAAAAAAGCTAAAGAAGTATGGGACTCCAGAGGGATAGTAGGTTGTTTCCGAACTTTCTTTAACTTAATACGTTCTGCCGGAGAACTCTTGGACAATAGTGGCAAACTCCGTGTCTCTCAATTCTGTTGGCTTACCAATAACAATCCAGACTCTATTCATAACAGAAAATGTGGTGAATTTTCACTTGGGGCTGCATTTGATCCCTGGGATTCCTTATATCTTTCCCCTTTCTAGTTGGCTTTTCAACATTAGATGGTTTGGTTATTGAGATTCCTGGCCCTTTGGTGCCGGCTGACGCTAACCCACAGACATCATCTGGTATATTTGTCCCAGTCTCAAAAGGTAAATTCCCAAACCTGGGTTGAGATATTCTGCTTTTCCAAGATTTTCTAGATGATTGCCTCCTCATGTCTCTACTTGATTTGTTTTGTGTGGATACAATCATATGAACAAACACACAGGAGTCGGGAGGCTTCTGATTATAGCTGTCAGTAAATCGAGCGTCCAAGGGGTTGTATGCAGGACTTTGGGAATTTATAATCCCTCTCAGGCTGTCATTAATGAAAAGGACCCGAGAGACAGATTGGGAGTGACCCAGGGTTAAGGGGTTGAAGGTTAAGTCTTTTAGCCATGAGTCTCAGGTTTGATTCTGATCTAAGCTCGTAATAAACAAGAGCTACTGCTATTTGATATTAGTTTGGTGACCCGTGTGAAATGAATTAGTGATCTCGAGTTTGTTTTGGTGGGCAGGTGTCCTCATATAACCAGAGCTAAGCATCTCAGCTGAAGAGCCCAACAACGTACAGGACTGGAAAGGAGTGGCTCCTTAAATGTCCCTTTCCTGTTAGGATTGCTGTTCAGAAACAGGAAAACTGAAGGTTTCAGATTCCACATGCCCAGCTTATAGGAAAGCCATGTCAATAAACATGATCGGAGCAGGCTTTAGAAAAACCCACAGTAAGGGTCAAATGGCAATCAAGTGGTAGACTTAAGATTTAATAGCCGCAGACTCTCTGTGTCTCTGTCTGTCTGTCTGTCTGTCTGTCTGTCTGTCTGTCTGTCTGTCTGTCTGTCTGTCTCTCTCTCTCTCTCTCTCTCTCTCTCTCTCCCCTTGTGTGTACTTGTCATAAATCTATGTTTGGGAAAGAAATGCATGACTCTGCTTGTCCTGCAAAGATGAGCGCATAACTCCTAAACATCACATTTGGCGCTTTCATAAAAAATGCCAGGTAAATGAAAAATGAAAGGCAGAATGTTCATCACCAAGAGAGAAGGACTCATGTGATCAAGGTGTGCTAAATAGAGACACAGCAAAACATTTATCACTCAACTGATATGACTTTTCTCTTTAATTATTTCTTGGCTTAAAGTACACTTTTATATGTTACATTTTGATTATGTTTCCCTGTCCCCTAAATCCTCACAGATCCTTTCCAACCCTCTCCCTACCGAACTTTGTGTTCTCTCTCTTTAAAAAACAAACAAACCAAAACCCCCAAACAAACAAACAAACAAACAAAACCAACCACCACCCAAACTAAAGCAAGAAACAGCAAACCATAAAAGGACAAATATGAAAATCAAAACAAGCAAGCAAAAAGATCAGTAAGACACACAGTGCCAAAACAAAACAAAATGTCCACAAAAAATAGCATTAAGTTCAGTTTATCTTGGCCAAATACTGCTGGGCATGGGGCTGGCTCTAGAGTATGGTCATTGTACACAGTAACACTCCATTGGAAAGACTGATTTTCCCCTTCTCTTCAACTATTATTTGCAATAGCTCTTTGGTTAGGGATGGGACTGTGTGCCCACTTCCATTCTCAGTCCTGGGATCCTGTGTGGCTTCTGTGCATGTTGTCACACTGTGAGTTCATGTGTGCATTGGTCTTATTTGGAAGACATTCTTTTTTGAATCACCCATCACCTCTGGCTCTTACAATCCTTTTGTCTCTTCTTCCATATAGGTTGAAAGGAAAGGTTTGATGAAGACACCCCATTTAAAACTGAAGTCTCTTGCTCTCTGAACATTATTCAGTTGTGGGTCTCTGGAGCAACCAACCACCTTTTGGTTGGAATTTAGGCCCACTCCATGAGATGAAATCCATACCTGACAGTGTTAACATGACCAAGACCTAAGAGAAGATTGGTCAGAAGCCCAGTGAAAAGCTAATAATATTTTTCTCCTGAAAGAAATCACGATATAATCACTTCTAATCACATACAACTGTAGCCACAGGCCAGTGCCTCCTCACTCAACCCACATCTATTCTTGCAGTGGATGGGATTTAACACAGGATGGCTTTCAGAACCTGGTTGATTCTAACTTTATTCCCATTGGTAAGATGAGTCCTGCATTTAGCTTTAGCTACCATTTGAATTAGTGTGTGACAAGGCTGTTTTAGTTTTCTGTTTCTCCGCCTTTTTTTTTCTGGTGTGTGTGTGTGTGTGTGTGTGTGTGTGTGTGTGTGTGTGTGTGTGTTAATAAAAGAAGGGGATAAGCTCCAGGCAACTAAAGACAAAAACATTAACCCTTAAATACATTTTAAATTTAACTTTTATTGTTTTCGAAATCACAAATCAGTAGTTTTTTCCTCTATCTTCCTATACAGTCAGCATTGTGGATATATACTTTGGAGAGAAAAGTAATTTTGTGTGTGAGTGTGTGTGTGTGTGGTGGTCTCACATACTTGTGTGATGTTTCAACTTCATGTATTTATTCGTGTCCTGTGGAGAAGTCGTGATTGTCTCCTTTGTGCTTTCTGAGAGAGTTTTGAAGACAAATTTATCAGTCAGTGGTGGCCTCTACTTTGTAATTAATCTATGTTTAAGGTCAAATTCAAGCAAAATTATGAAAAATTAATGAAACTTTTTCATTCATTTTTTTGGGGTTTGTTTTAAAATAGCTTAATTTTAGAGTCCCAATAGGATGTCCTCCCCTCTGTCCCAGTTTCCTGGTAAGTGAAGGCTTTCGTGGGACATGCCCCTTGGGCTAGTATGCAGATATAAGTGAGTATATACCATTTGATTCTTTCTGCTTCTGCGTTAACTCACTCATTATGATCATTTCTAGCTCAATCCATTTATCCACAAATTTTGGGAATTCCTTGTTTTTAATAGCTGAGTAGTATTCCATAGTGTATATGTACCACAGTTTCTTTATCCATTCTTCTACTGATGGACACTTAGGCTGTTTCCATGTTCTGGCTATTATGAATAAGGCTGCTATGAACATGGTTGAGCAAATTTTCTTGTTGTGTGCTGGAGCATCTTCTGGGTATATTCCAAGAAGTGGAATAGCTGGGTCTTGAGGAAGCCCTATTCCCATTTTTCTGAGATAGCACCAGATAGATTTCCAAAGTGGCTGTACTACTTTGCATTCCCACCAGCAATGAAGGAGTGCTCCTCTCTCTCCGCATCCTCGCCAGCATGTGGTGTCGCTTGAATTTTTGATCTTAGCCATTCTGATGGGTGTAAGATGGAATCTCAGAGTTGTTTTGATTTGCATTTCCCTGATGACTAAGGAGGTTGAGCATTTCTTTAAGCGTTTCTCAGCCATTTGATATTCCTCTGTTGAAAATTCTCTGTTTAGTTCCAAGCCCCATTTCTCAATTGGGTTATTTGATTTGGTGGTGTTTAATTTCTTGAGTTCTTTATATATTTTGGATATTAGACCTTTGTCAGATGTAGGGTTGGTGAAGATTTTTTCCCAGTCTGTAGGCTGTCGCTTTGTTCCCTTGACAGTGTCTCCTGCCTTACAGAAGCTTCTCAGCCTCATGAGGTCCCATTTATTAATTTTTGACATTAAGGCCTGGGCCATTGGTGTTCTGTTCAGGAAGTTGTCTCCTGTGCCAATGTGTTCCAGGCTCTTCCCCACTTTTTCTTCTAAGTGACTTAGTGTCTCTGGTTTTATGTTGAGGTTTTTAATCCACTTGGATTTGAGTTTTGTGCAAGGTGACAAATATGGGTCCAGTTTCATTTTTTTACACATAGACCTCCAGTTAGACCAGCACCATTTGTTGAAGATGCTATCCTTTTTCCATTGAATGGATTTGGCTTCTTTGTCAAAAATCAAGTGACCATATGTGTGTGGATTCATATCTGGATCTTCGATTCGATTCCACTGATCAACCAGCTTGTTGCTGTGCAGATCCAGAGGGTCCTAGAAACCTACAAGTAGAACATTATGATAGGCAGATTTGGGCCCAGGAGTTCCGCTCAAACTAAGGCACCAGCCAAAGACAATACAGGCGGTAAACTTTAAACCCCTACCCAGATGTAGCCAATGGTCAGAACATTCTCCACAGTTGAGTGGAGAGTGGGATATGACTTTCTCACGTACTCTGGTGCCTCACATTTGACCATGTCCCCTGGAGGGGGAGATCTGGTGGCACTCAGAGGAAGGACAGCAGGTAGCCAAGAAGAGACTTGATACCCTATGAGCATATACAGGGGGAGGAAATCCCCCTCAGGAACAGTCATAGGGGAGGGGAAGAATGGGAAAATGGGAGGGAGGGAAGAATGGGAGGATACAAGGGATGGGATAAACATTGAGATGTAACAAGAATAAATTAATAAAAAATTTAAAAAAATAGCTTAATTTTGATTTTGACTTAGTTGTAAGAGATCTAGGACTGCAATTTCTTCAGTTTTCTGAGTTTGATATTGCTTAGTGGTCCTATTATGTATCATTTCCCATCTGATGTTAGTGGCTCTTCTATGATTAAATATAAAAGTTGAGTCTTATTAAATTGCCTGCTTTCACAGAGGACATCACGTTCATATGGATTAGCCTCAGTATTTGACACTTTGAATTACAGAGTGGAATCCAGGTTGGGAAGATGACTCACTGGCTGGAAGGCTTACATACAAGTGAAAGGACCTAGTTTCAGAGCTCGAAATCCCACAGAAATGTCAGGTGGACAGAGTATCCCATTTCTAATCTCAGCCACCAAGGGAGAAGCTAGAAAACCCTGGAGGCATGCTAACTGTCTAAAAACATCTTCCTGCCCAAGGTTTTACTGAGAGACCCTGTCTCAAATAGTAAATGTGGGAGAGCAATTGACAAAGATTTCTGATATTAACTAACCATGGGCCTCCAAATGTGTGTGCATACATCTGCAAGTGTACTCACACCCATATCGATGTGATGGCACATACACATATGATCACACATACTCAAATAGAGATAAAAATGAGAACAGGGAACTTGAGTCACATGACAAAGATATTTTAGGCGAGAGAAGACATGTGCTAAAATCATGTGAGTTCCATTCTGCAAATTGTTACTATTGTATATCCAAACACAGCACTGAGACAAAAGAAGATAATCATATTATTCTTTAATGTATCACTCAGACATTTTAATTTTAATTGGAAATTAGCACTTGATATGTATCGTAGTACTTTTTGATGAAAATTCGTTTGAAAATAAAAGATTCTTTGCAATTAAATTGTTACCTATGAATCATTTCATTTTATTGCTTTATTCCTTTACTGTGTAAATTTGCCAAAGACGTATTCCAGAGCTTCATCCGAGAGTTATTGAAATGTTTTTAATTATTTGCTTTTTGAGATTATAATAGTAGAGCCCTTCCCCACCCTTTCCTCCATCCATATCCTCCTATATACTGCTCCTTACTGTCTTTCAAACTCATTACCTCTTTCTCATTACTTGTTACACAAACATGTATATGCACCTGCATTTCTAAAAATCCTGGCTCAATATATCTAGTAGTATTTGTCTATCCATTTGGTATTGTATCCTAGGGAAGACTATTTTCCAAGTGTCCCTTAGTTGCCTGTAGTTCTTTGTGTAGGATCGAGGTCTTCTGAGTTTCCCCATCCACATCAGCATGCTATTGTCCTTCTTCATTCATGTGTTGACAGTCCTGTTGGTGAGATTTATGACCACAGCTCCTAACATTCGTCGCAAACTCCCTGACCCTTTGGCGTTTACAGTCCACCAGTCCTGTGCTCCACATTGATCCCTGAGCCTTAGGGATAAGAATTAAATTGTAGATGTGTACCTGTTGGCACTGGGTTCCACAACCCTGCATTTGGCTTGTGGTTTTCTGCAATGATCTCCATCTGTCACCCAAAAGAGTTTCCTTGATGAGGAAGGAGGACTACACAATCTGTGAGTATAAGGACAAATATTTACAATGTAGTTAGGGATTATGATAGATCAGTAAATTGATGGCTTTGGGTTCCCTTCTAAGATCCATGACTTCACTATTCCTGGGTAGTTGGCTTGGTTTCCAGTACCAGGCATGATTTCCTACTTGTTGAGGGGGTCTTAAGTCCAAGGGGGTCTTAGGGAGCTATTAGATGCACACCACTAAAGAAATGATAGCATTTCCATGCCGTATTTATCATTGTTGGGATTCATAGGTAACTCAGCTGGGTAGGACTACTGCATTCTTTCCTTTGGATGCTTGGATGGCACCTTCTGGTACCATGAAAGTTAGTCCTTAGACATTCAGGTCAGTTCCAGTGCAAGGGCCTCTGGACCCTGTGCCTGAAGTGCATGGTGTCTTCATCAAAGAGGGCTTACCTTCCACCTCTGTGGGGAAGCAATTGCAAAAACAACAGTGTGCAATGTTTTGTGAATCTTTTGAGATTTGACTCCATTTTCAGAGAATCACATAATACCAGGTGTTGGGTATTCAAATCTGAAAAATTATTTTTTAAGAAGCTTAAATGACCCATTCACAAAGCTATTTAATACTGCAGATAGTGGCTGTGAAACTCAGTTCAACTGGACTCCACACTGTTTATCCCCTGAAATGTACAGAGACCTCATTTTGGTGAAATCATACTTCTGCTGTAAATGCACTTTGTTGACAAACAGTGTAATTTAAAGCATACTGAGAATTGTAGCACAACCTTTATTTACAATGTAATTGGAGGTTTGAATATGGGGAAATAGATTTTTCCTATAGACTAAGTAAATCAGAAATAATTTTACTTCAATATTTGTGGTTGGAAATTTTTCTGAAAACGTATTTTAATTAACCAAGATTCAGGAAAGCAAAAGTGGTATTCATCTGGGCTACAGAACTCAAGTAGAAATGAACAGGTGCCTTTATTCCAGCTACTTCCCCCACTCTTTTTGATAATAGGTCTAGTGAGGTGGTTCTCAACCTTTCTGTGTTTTAGTTCTTTTTCTTTCTTTCTTTTTTTTTTTTAATATATTTTTTATTTTTTTTTCTAGACAGGGTTCCTGTTTGTAGCCCTCACTCTCCTGGAACTTACTGTAGACCTAGCTGGCCTCAAACCCACAGAAAACTGCCTACTTCTGCCTCCAGGATTAGAGCTGTGTGCTAGATTCTCAACCTTCCTAATGCCGTGGCCCTTTAATAGGGTTTCTTGTGTTCGCATGACCCCTGACCATAAAATTATTTTTATCATTACTTCATAGCTGTAATTTCATTATTACTAGAAATTATAATGTAAATCTATGAATGTGGAGTATCTGATATACAGCTACTGTGAAAGGGTCATTAAGCTCCTCCAAACGGTAGCAACCCACAGGTTGAGAAACACAAGTCTAGAGCCAAGACCTTGACTACACATACCCTGAGACTTTGAATTCCTATATCCCTAGGGGAAAGGATTATGTTATTAACTAGCCAAGCATTCCCCTCCAAGAACCAAAATCTTTATGTATCTGTAAACAAATGTGTTTGATTCTTAACACTTATTATGAAGATAGCATCTATTTTAAAGATACAGTTTTAGTGAACAGGCTATAATATACTATGTAGCATCACCTTTAATGTTCCTCCCTACAAAACAGGATTGCAAGAATAACTTATTTATCCATCCATTACAAAAGCCATTTCCATTAAATCCTTAGTTTTAGACAAGAAAATGGATTAGTAAAAGTCCCTTTGGACATGATATTAATGCCGTTCCATGAACCATTTAAGAAGTATTTTAAATTCAATCACTTTCTGTTCCTTGAGCACATATTTGAAAAAAACAATTATTTTTGGCCTTGTGGACATACATTAGTTTTAAGCAAATAAAATTGCATTTTCAAGCTTTTCTTAATGGAAAAAATGCATATGTTAGCTTACATTGAATTGCCCTTTTAGCAATCGAGGTAATTAAGAGTTGTGCTATACAAAGGGTTTCCAAACAATAATCTCCAAGGACTCATATCAGTAACAGCATTTTCAGTTGCCAATTAGATAAAGAGTGTATCATGTGAATTCACTTACACATGTCCTGAACTGCAACCTAATCCCTTTGTAAATACGTTATTCTGAAGGCATGTCATAGGATAAATTTGGCTTCAATTGCATTTGACCTTTTTGAATAATGGTTTTACGTCTCACATATGTGAACATCTACATTATAATGATGTGTGTCTGTGTAATTTTAAAACATTTATAACATTTTTAACAATTAAAACTTTAGATGAGTTGGATATAGAAAAAAAAATCTTGAAGATTGTGTTTTTTTCTCCACATCTGTCCCATGGCATACGTGCACTCATTCAAATACATTTTTGAAAACATTAAACAGCAGATTAATCTCAATCTAAGTTTATAGAAACTACATTTGTCATAGTGTGTAATGTGAGTTATTGTTTGCTACTGTCTATATTCTGTTCTTTGTATTTTCGCCATGTGAAAACCTGGTTGGGACAAAAGAAAAGGACACAATGCTCAGTGAAATAAAAAAGTTATATTTTTCTATAGTAGCATGGATAATTTATTGGAAAATGTAGGTTTTTAGAAGAATCACAAAATTTTTTTATGAAAGTATTTATCTTTACAATAAAACTATTTGAAATACCTAACCACGACTGGTCAACATTATGTAAATAATAATATATAAAATATATACATTTTAAAAAGATGACCCAGCAGAAGTGCATTTTGTCTAGAAGTGCAAGCATTAGATGAGCAACTTATGATGATAAACGTCTTGAAAAGGTGTAATTACTGTCACTAATAATACAGACAAAATATATTTTGATCATGGGCTTTAAAATTATTGATCAGGTCCCTGGAACTTCTCTGATTGAGGTCATTTGATTAATAGATAATGTACATCATATAATAATAATAATAGGGGCTGGAGAGATGGCTCAATGGTTAAGAGCACTGCTTGCTCTCCCAAAGGTCCTGAGTTCAGTTCCCAGCAACCACATGGTGGTTCACAACCACCTTTAACGTGATCCGATGCCCCTCTTCTGGCCTACAGGTGTACAGGCAAGCACAACACTGTATACATAAAATTAAATAAATAAATCTTTAAAAAAATAATAATTGTTATTATTTTATCTGAATTTATTCATTTAATAATTTTTAATTTTATTAATTTATTCAGAATACAACTCAATTGTTATCCTATCACTTGTATCTTCCCATTCCTCCCTCCCTCCTGCTTTCACCCTATTCCCCTCCCCTAGGTCTATGACGGAGGGGGACCTCCTCCCCCACTATATGGTCATAGGCTATCAAGTCTCATCTTGGTAGCCTGCTTATTCTTTCTTTGAGTGCCACCAGGCCTCTCCACCAAGGGGAAGTGGTCAAATATGGAGGACCAGAGCTCATGTCAGAGTCAGTCCCCATTCTCCACATAACTGTGGAGAATGTCCTCTCCATTGGGTAGATCACAATAGGGGTTCAATGTTTACTATTGTATTGTCCTTGGTTAGTGGAATAGTTTGAGCAGAACCCCTTGGGCCCCAATCCACTCATCACGATGTTCTTTTTGTAGGTTTCTAGGACCCTGTGTCCTTGTATTTCCCCATCTCCTATATTTCTCTTACCTAGAGTCCCAATAGGATGTCCTCATATCTATCCCAATCTCCTGGTAAGTGAAGACTTTCATGGGACATGCCTTTGCCCAATTATAAGTGAGTATATACCATGTGAGTCTTTCTGCCTCTGGGTTAATTCACTCATTAAGGTCATTTCTAGTCACATCCATTTGTCCACAAATTTCGGGATTTCCTTGTTTTTAATAGCTGCATAGTATTCCATAGTGTAAACGTACTACAGTTTCTTTATCCATTCTTCTACTGAGGGACACTTAGGCTGTTTCCATGTTCTGGCTATTACGAATAAGACTGCTATGAACATGGTTGAGCATATGTCCTTATTGTGTGGTGGAGCATTTTCTGGGTATATTCCAAAGAGTGGAATAGCTGGGTCTTGAGGAAGCCCTATTCCCAATTTTCTGAGAATTCGCCAGCTAGATTTCTAAATTGGTTTTACAAGTTTGCATTCCCACCAGCAATGAAAGAGTGTTCCTTTTTCTCCACATCCTCGCCAGCATGTGGTGTCACTTAAGTTTTTGATCTTAGCCATTCTAATGGGTAGAAGATGGAAGCTCAGAATTGTTTTGATTTGCATTTCTCTGATGACTAAAGATGTTGAGCATTTCTTTCAGTGTTTCTCAGCCATTTGATATTCCTCTGTTAAGAATTCTCTGTTTAGTTCCGGCCCCATTTCTCAATTGTGTTATTTGGTTTGGTGGTGTTTAATTTCTTGAGTTCTTTATATTTTGGATATTAGACCTTTGTCAGATGTAGGGTTGGTAAAGATCTTTTCCCAGTCTGTAGGCTGTCACTTTGCTCTGTTGACAGTGTCCCCTGACTTACAGAATTGTGTCAGCCTTATGAGGTCTGATTTATTAATTGTTGACCTTGAGGCCTGGGCTGTTGGTGTTCTGCTCAGGAAGCTGTCTAGGAAGGCTACTGACTTTTTTGAGTTAATTTTGTTTCCAGCCAATTTGCTGACGGTGTTTATCAGCTGTAGGAATTCTCTGGTGGAATTTTGGGGGTCACTTATGTACACTATCATATCATCTGCAAATAGGGATAATTTGACTTCCTTCTTTCCCATTTGAATCCCCTTGATCTCCTTTTGATGTTTAATTGCTCTGGCTAAAACTTCAAGAACTATATTGAAGAGATATGGAGAAAGTAGGCAGCCTTGTCTGGTCGCCGATTTTAGAGGAATTTCTTTGAATATATCTCCATTTAATTTGATATTGGCTATTGGCTTGCTGTATATAGCCTTTATTATGTTGAGGTAATATGCCTTGTATTCCCAATCTCTCCAAAACTTTATACATGAATGAGTGTTGGATTTTGTCAAATGCTTTTTCTGCATCTAAGAAGATGATCATGTGTTTTTTTTTCTTTCAGTTTGTTTATGTGGTGGATTACATTGATGGATTTCATATATTAAACCATCCCTGTATGCCTGGAATGGAAACTACCTGGTCGTGGTGAATGATATCTTTGATATGTTCTTGTGTTCATTTTGCGCTTATTTTATTGAGTATTTTTACATCAATGTTCATAAGAGAAATTGGTCTCAAATTCTCTTTTTTTGTTGGGTCTTTGTGAGGTTTAGGTATCAATGTGACTATGGCCTCATTGGATGAATTTAGTAATGTTCCATCTGTTTCTATCTTTTGGAGTAGCTTGAAGAATATTGGTATTAGCTCTTCTTTGAAGGTCCAGTAGAATTCTGCACTGAAACCATCTGGCCCTGAGATTTTTTTTTGGGTGGGAGACTATCAATGATTACTTCTCTTTCTATAGGAGAAATAGGACTATTTAACTTGTTTATCTGATCTTGATTGAGGTCATTAGATTTATAGATAATGTACATCATATAATAATAGTAATAATAATTATTATTATCATTTTAATTTAAATTTATTTTAAACATTTTACTCACTTTAAGTCTCAATCCTAGTTCTCTCCCTCATTTCTCCCCTGTCCCACCCTCCCTCCATCTTCTCCGGAGTCCTCTCCATTAGTTCTCACAGTAGGGTACCCATTCTTCCCAACCAACATATCAAGTCTCATCAGCACTGTCTGCATTTTCTTTCTGTGGCATGGTAAGGCACTCCACCAGGTGCAAGTCATCAAAGTGCAGGCAACAGAGTCCATGGTAGGGACACCACCTCTGCTCCTGTTAATAGGAGACTCACATGGAGACTGAGCTGTCTTTCTGCTACATATGAATGAGAAACCTAGGTCCTCTCCATGAATGGACCTTGTTTGGTGCATCAGTTGCCACTGGTACCCCTTGACCCAGATTTGTTGGCTTTGTTGGTCTTCTTGTGGAGCTCCTGACTACTCCAGGTCCTTCTATCCCCACCGCCCATCTATAGCACACCCTGCCCTCTGCCCAAAGTTTGGCTGTGAGACTCAGTTTCTGCTTTGATCCCTTGCTGGATAGAGACTTTCAGAGAAAAACTAGGGTATATTCCTGTCATATTCCCTCTCTTCAACTGCTTCCTGTGTCTTTTCTATGTGCCCTTCTCAGTGAGAATTAAACATCCTCCCTAGGGTCCTCCTAGTTGCTTAGCTTCTTTTGGTCTGTGGATTGTAATATGGTTATCCCATATTAAATAGCTAATATCTGCTTATAAGTGAGTAATACCATGTGTGTCCTTCTTGATCTAGGTAACTTCACTCAGGATGATCTTTCCCAGCTCCATCCATTTGCTTGCAAATTTCATCTTGTACTTGTTTTTGATAGCTGAACAGTATTCCATTGTGTAGATATCCAGCAGTTACTTTATCCATTCTTCAGTTAAGGGACATCTGTATTACTTCCAGTTTCTGGCTGTTATGAATAACACCACTATGAACATAGTTGAGCAAAGTACTTGTATGATGGAGCATTTTTGGGGGATATGCCTAGGAGTGGTATATCTGGGTCTTGAGGTACAGCTATTCCCAATTTTCTGAGAAAGTGTCAGATTGATTCCCAAAGTGGTTGTATAAGTTTGCCTCCCACCAGCAATGGAGAAGTGTTACCCTTTCTCCACATCCTTGCCAGCAGGTGCTGTCACTTCAGTTTTTAATCTTAGCCATTCTGATAGGTATAAAATGGAATCTCAGATTTTTTTTTTTTGATTTGCATTTCCCTGATGGCTAAAGATGTTGAGCATTTCTTTAAGTGCTTCTCAGCCATTTAGTATTCTTTGGTTGAGTATTCTCTGTTTAGCTCTGTACCCCATTTTAAAATAGGATTATTTGACTTTATGGTCTTTAATTTCTTGATTTTTTTATATACATATTGGATATTAGCCCTTTGTCAGATGTAGAGTTGGTGAAGATCTTTTCCCAGTCTGTAGGCTGTTGTTTTGTTTTATTGACAGTGCCCTTTGCCTTGCATAAGCTTTTCAGTTTCATGAGATCATACTTATTAATTGTTGATCTTTCAGCCTGAGCTGTCGGTGTTCTATTCAGAAAATTGTCTCCTATACCAATGAGTTCAATGCTATTCTCTACTTTCTCTTCTATTAGATTTATTATATCTGGCTTTATGTTGAGATCTTTGATTCACCTAGACTTGAGTTTTGTGCAGGTTGATAAATATGGATCTCTTTGCATTCTTCTACATGCTGACATCCAGTTAGATCAGCATCACTTGTTAAAGATGCTATTTTTTTCTATCATATGATTTTGGATTCTTTGTCAAAAATCAAGTGTCTGTAGGTATGTGGGTTTATCTCTGGGTCTTCATTTCCATTTCATTCATCCACATGTCTATGTTTATGCCAATACCATGTATGTTTTTTATTACTATTGCTTTGTATTACCACTTGAAATTAGGAATGGTGATGCCTGTAGAAGTTATTTTATTGAACAGGATTGCTTTAGATTTCTTGGATTGTTTATTTTTCCATTTGAAGCTGAGACGGCAAAGAATTGTGTTGGAATTTTGATTTGAATTGCATTGAATCTATAGATTGTTTTTGGTAAGTTGGCCATTTTTACTATTTTAGTCTTACCAATCCATGAACATGGGAGATATTTCCATCTTTGATATCTTCTTCAATTTCTTTTATCAGAGACTTGAAGTTCCTGTCATACAAGTCTTTCACTTGCACAATTAGAATTACACCATGATATTTTATATTTTTTATGGCTATTGTAAAGGGAGTTGTTTTGCCAGTTTCTTTCTCAGCCTGTTTATCATTTGTATAAAGTAGGGCTACTGATGTTTATAAATTAATCTTGTACCCATCTGCTTTGCTGAAGGTGCTTATGAATTGTAGGAATTCTCTGATTGAATTTTGGAAATCACTTATGTAAACTATCATATCATCTGCCAATAGCGATACTTTGACTTCTTCCTTTCCAGTTTGTATCTCCTTCATCTCCTCGTTGTCTTACTGCTCTAGCTGGAACTTCAAGTATAATGTTGAATAGATATGGAAAGAGTGGCAACCTTGCCTTGTCCCTGATTTTAGTGCAATTGCTTTAAGTTTCTCTCCATTTAATTTTATTTTGGCTATCGGATTGTTGTATATTCCCTTTATTGTGTTTAGGTATATGCCTTGTATCCAAGAGCTCTCCAAGACTTGAAACATGAAGAGCTGTTTGATTTGTCAAAGACATTTTCAACATCTAATGAGATGATCATGTGGGTCCTTTCTTTCAGTTTGCTTATATGGTGGATTATGCTGATAAAATTCCATATATTGATCCATGCCTGCATCCCTTGGATAAAGCCTACTTGATCTTGGTGGATGATGTTTTTCATATGTTCTTGGATTTGGTTTGTCAGTATTTTATTGCATATTTCTGCATCTATGCTCATAAGGGAAATTGGTTTGAAATTCTTTGTTTAGTCTTTGTGTGGTTTAAGTATCAGGGTGACTGTGGCCTAATAGAATGAGTTTGACAATGTTCCTTCTATTTCTATTTGTAGAATAGTTTAAGGAGTATTGGTATTAGCTCTTCTTTGAAAGTTTGGTAGAATCCTGCACTGAAACCATCTGGCCCTGGGCTTGTTTTGGTTGGGAGACTTGTAATGTCTGCTTCTAATTCCATATGGTTTATAGGATTATTTAAGTAGTTTACCTAATCTTGATGTAATTTAGTAAGTGATATTTATCTAGAAATTTATCTATTTCCTTTAGATTTTCCAATTGTGTGGAGTACAGGTTTTTCATATAAGACCTAATGATTCTTTGGATTTCCTCAGTGTCTATTGTTATGTCCTCCTTTTCATTTCTGATTTTGTTAATTTAGATATTATTTCTCTGCCTTTTAGTTAGTTTGGCTAAGAGTTTATCTTTCTGATTTTCTTAAAGAACCAGCTGTTGGTTTGTTGATTCTTCATATTGTTCTCCTTGTTTATAAGTTAGTTTTTTTCTTTTATTACTTCATGATATATGTTATAAAATTCCTTTTAGATAATGTTTTCCAATATTATCATCTCCAAAATGTTTAACTGGTATTATAGCTATCTGTAGACTTTGCCAATTGATACAATGTAATTAGAGTACATTGTTGCACTTTAAAAATGACTTTTCTGGAGATTTTCTTTTGTTTATTCCTCAACTCGATTTAATATATACATATGTGTGCATGCATGTGTGTATGTGAAGGATTTTAATCCTTTGGAAATTACATATGCCTCAGTAGATTTTCTTCTTTTTACTTTTTATGTACCTACAATGTATAACAAAGAAATTAAGGAACAAGAAAGAATATAGTATGACTAGTTAACTCCTGACAACTGCTACTCTTAGAAGTTTTTGGTTTTTAAAATATATTTTATTAATTTATTCATATTATATCCCTTGTATCCTCCTATTCCTCCCTTCCATTTTCCCCTTACTCCCTTCCCCTATGATTGTGACTTAGGGGGACCTCCTCCCCCTGTATGTGCTCATAGGGTATCAAGTGTCTTCTTGGTAGCCTGCTATCCTTCCTCTGAGTGCCACCAGGTCTCCCCATCCAGGGCACGTGGTCAAATATGGGGCACCAGAGTTTGTGTGAAAGTCAGACTCCACTTTTCACTCAACTGTGGAGTGGTGGGTAGGGGTTTGAAGTTTACTGCACGTATTGTCTTTGGATGGTGCCATAGTTTGAGCAGGACACCTGGGCCCAGATTCACCCATCATAATGTTCTTCTTATAGGTTTCTAGAACCCTCTGGATCCTTCAAGTTCCCCATTCTTCCAAGCTTCTCTCACCTAGAGTCCCAATAGGATGTCCTCCACTCTGTCCCACTTTCCTGGTAAGTGAAGACTTTCATGGGACATGCCCCTTGGACTAGTGTCCAGATATAAGTGAATATATACCATTTGACTCTTTCTGCTTCTGGGTTAATTTACTCATTATGATTATTTCTAGTTCAATCCATTTGTCCATTTGTCCACAGAACCTTTCACCCAAAGTTTTTGGTTTTTTTCTATACAGGGTTTCTCTGTGTAGCCATGCCTTTCCTGGACTCACTTTGTAGACCAGGCTGGCCTTAAACTCACAGTGATCCACCTGTCTCTGCCTCCTGAGTGCTGGGACTAAAGGTGTGCACCACCACACATATCTTCAAACAGGTTTTTATTAACAAATGTCACCACAAGTTTCTGAATATTCTCAGTCAAGTTTAAGATATGAAAAAATGGGTTTGAAGAAGATTTTAAAAACTTGATTCCTTTATTTGTACATAGCATAAACAGGGTACTTTGGTATTTGGGAATTTGCTTTCTAATGGGGTGCGCTGCACAAGTGTATGAACTGATTTAACACAGAAAATACATTCCATTTGGGTTATGTTAAAAAAATCCTGATAAATTTAAAATAACTTTAAAAACTTTGTAGTTAAACAGGAGAGCCATGAAGGATATGGCATTTCCATTAAGAAGTCTATTTGATAGATATTTTAGATATAAAGTTACTCCAAGACCCAACTTGAGTTAAGAAAAAGACATTGAAGCAGTGTTAAATCTGGAAAATAATAACATAGTTTTAGTCATGGCCAAATGTGAAAAAGTAGTAACTTGAGAGTAATATCTTTGTACACACAACAAAAAGTAATTACAGAAGCATTTCTTAAAGCAAAATTGGCAAATAAAGACTCAGGGAACTTACTTGCCTTGATGTGTACTTTCACTGCAGTGCTTTGACAAGTTGTTTCTGTTGTGGTATCTGTGGCTAGGACCGTGTGCTTAAGCCGAGTTGGAGTTTTCTTAAGAGAAAGCCCAGATACATGATGTAAGGAAATGTGACAAATTTTGGTTTTGGACATAAGATGCTATGGAAACTAGAAATCAGTTGAGTTGCGAGGACATATATGTAGCAATGTGGTTCACAAAAGACAGCGACTATCGAAGTGTAATTTCCATTGTGATTTACACACATTGTGATTCATGTGAATGAAGTCATCATTCAAGCCATGGAAGACTATTAAGCCAGGAGATGAAAGTCTAAGCAGAACATACCTTAAAGAGATTAAGAACTAAATATAAATTATTGTTTCATTTTTTTAGTATAGAAAAGTTATTTTCAATATAAAATAAGCTGAGAATATCTGGAAAGGGGAAATGTCACATAACAGGGCGAGGAGATGGGAACAAAAGGACTTTATTGGAAAGTGTGAGTTAAGAAAATTAAGAAGAAAAGAATCAACACTGAGATAAACAGGGAAAACATAGTGGCCTTTCAAGAGCAGAGGAGAGAGAAGGACCATACGAACTGCCTTGTTTGATCAAATTCATTGGCGCAAATGATAAAGTGATGGTCACAGAACTTTTTTTATTGTTGAGAATTTCACATATATATACAATACATTTTGATCATATTACTGCCCCAAGTTTCTCCCAGATTCCACATCCATGTTCCCCTCCTAACTTCATGCCCTCTTCTTAACTCACCTAGTTTAAAATCAGTGCTAGGTCTCTATCAACCTACCAGGGCCAACCATCCTAAACCAAATTAGTTTGTTTTAGAAACAGTCAGTTACCAACAGCTCCTCACTTAAGGATGGGGCTTTGTGAGTTCTTCCCCCATTTAGACGCAACTAGGGTCCTTCTACTTTGGAAAGTTAGGAGAAGTAGTTAGCTATTGCCCCAGTACACTGACGTTAATGCAAATGAGAACTTGTAAAACATGGAGAAGTTTATTTTCTTTTTATTAAATTTTTTAACATTAAAATTTATTCAGATTACGTCCCAATTGTTATCCCCTCACTTGTATCTTCCTCTTCCAACCTCCCTCCCTCCTCTGCCCTGTTTCCCTCCCCTAGACCTCTGACTGAAGGGGACTTCCTCCCCCACCATATGACCACAGCCAATCAGGTATCATTTGGATAGCCTGCTTCTCCTTCCTCTGTGTGCCTGCTGGTCCTCCCCACCAAGGAGAAGTGATCAAATTGGGGGTACCAGTGTTCATGTCAGAGGGAGTTCCCATTATCCCCACAATCATGGATGATGAGCTGTCTTTTGGCTATATGTGAACAGGGGGTTTACGTTTGCTGCATGCGTTGTCCTTGGTTGGTGCACCAGTTTGTGCAGGGAGGGTCCCCTGCCTGGATCCAGATCCACTAGCTTTGATGGTCTTCTTGTGCGGCTCCTGAACACTCTGGGTCCTTCCATCCCCCTATTCTTCCATACTATTTTCAGCATTTGACGTAGAGTCCAGCATCTGTCCCAGTCCTCCTCTGGGTGGAGTCTCTCAGGACATCTATGTTGACATAATATCCACTTAGAAGTGAGTATAGACCATTCCTGTCTTTCTGTGTCTGGGTTACCTCACTCAGGATGATCATTTTTAGTTCCATCCATTTGCCTGAAAAGTTCAAGATTTCCTTGTTTTTAATAGCTGAGTAGTATTCCACTATGTAAATGTACCACAGTTTCTTTATCCATTCTTTGGTTGAGAGACATCTAGGTTATTTCCAGATTTTGGCTAATTATGAACATAGTTAAGCATATGTCCTTGTTGTATGGTGGAGCATCTTTTGGTTATATGCCCAGGAGTGGTGGGAAAGAGCCTTGAACTCATTGGTACAAGAGACAATTTCCTGAACAGAACACTAGTAGCTCAGGCTCTAATATTAACAATGAATAAATAGGACCTCATGAAACTGAAAAGCTTTGGCAAAGGACACTGTCAACAGAGGAAAACAACAGACTACAGACTGGGAGAAGATCTTCCCCAACCCTATATTTAATAAAGGGCTAATATCCAAAATATATGAAGAACTCAGGAAATTAAACACCACCAAACCAAATAATTTAATTAAAAAATGGGATACAGAGCTAAGCAGAGAATTCTCAACAGAGGAACATCGAATGGCAGAAAAACACTTAAAAGAAACTTCCCCTTCGTGGGGAGGCCTGGTGGTACTCACAAGAAGCAGAAACAGACTATCTAGATGAGATCTGATAGGCTGTGATCATATGGTAGGTCATGAGGTCCTCTTTTGTCAGAGGTCTAGGGGAAGGGAATAGGGTGAAAAAGGGTGGAGGGAATGGGAAGATACAAGTGAGGGGATAACAATTGGGATGTAATCCGAATAAATTAAAAAATAAATTAAAAAAATAAAAAATAAATCCTCAACCTCTTTAATTATCAGGGAACTACAAATAAAACGATTCTGAGATTCCATCTTACACCTACCAGATTGTCTAAGATCAAAAATTCAAGTGACAGCCCATGCTGGTGAGGATGTAGAGGAAAGAGAACACTCTTTCGTTGCTGATGAGAGTGCAAACTTGTACAACCATTTTGGAAATCAATCTGGTGCTGTCTCAAAAAACTGGGAATAGTGCTACCTCAAGACCCAGCCATATTTCTCCTTAGAAACTAATTTTCAATGGTTATTTTGGTGAAAAATGGTCTATAAGACTTCATTACATTTTTTCCGGAAAAAAAAATTCACAAATGAAAGTAGACAACTATGGAAGTGAAAGGAAATAGGCCATTAAGCAGTCTATATCATGGCACCGCCAGCACACTAGTGGTAGAAAACCAATGCTGTGGGATATTTCAATGACCAGACTGAGACTAACAGAAATTACTGGTCATAACATGAGATTTAGGAACTCCAATCAAATTATCTGTGATTAGGATCTTCAAATAAGGCCAAGAAGCTACATTTTATGATTAGTACAAGTGAGCTTTAATTTCTGATAAAAATGAAAAATTAGCATTTTCATTGGGTTTGCTTATTCTCAAAACTCTATTTAAATGGTGCTAAAATACTAGAACTATGACACAATGTATAATATATCAAGGAAGCAAAAAGAGCAGAGGCCAGTGAACCTGGAGATTTGTGGGATCTCCAGTAGAGTTGAAATACAAGTATAGAGAAAGAAAAGCATTAGTTGATTAGTAAGGATTTTTTTTCCACAAGTAACTTACATTACTGAGTCCGCTGGAGCCTGTTAAGTAACATGGGGTCCAAGCATATATTATAAAAACCCTCTCTTACCATCTCCTAGTGAAGAGACTGTTTCTGCCAGAATCAGGAGTGTTCTGTGAGTTTATCTTCTGGGAGAGGCCAACTAGAGAGAAACATACCATTCCTGAGTTGTTTCTTTATTTTGGCCTTTACTGAGTTTTTCTATATGGGAACTCCTCCGTCCCCCACAAAGAAACCCAGACTGAAATCTAAGGGAAGTATTTTAAATGTTTCTTTAGGGACAAATCAAATGATGTAATCTACAAATAAAATACAAGCTTGTGCAGAGTAATGATTTCAGAAAAACTGATCTCCAGAGTACAGCCACACCACGTTGGAGCAATATTCATAACTGTGACCAGTCAATGAGCATAAAATAACTCAGAAATGACTCTGATAGGAAAATTTGCCATGAAGTATTCAAGTAGACTGAAAAAAACTTTCAGAAAAGATAAAATAACTAGTCATATTCTGGAACAATAAAGATATTTACCCATATATTTGGAGAGACAAGAAATGTTAACTTCAAAAAGCAAAGCCATGCCAATTAGTTATCAGAAAATACAGTGGCTTTTAGCAAAGAATAAATAACATCACAGGAAAGACATAATGTTCCAGAAAATAAAATGAAAACAACAACAACAACAAAAAAAAAAAACAAAAACAAAAACGGCTCTCACTAACTGTTGGCTGGTTTTGTGTCAACTTGACATAAACTCAAGTCATCAGAGAGGAGGGAGCCTCACTAGTAAAAAAAATCCCTCCATAAGATCAGGCTAGGGCATTTTCTTGAGTCTTAATTTCTTAATCTTCTCAAAGGGAAAAGGTTGAGCCCATTGTAGGTGGGACCACTCCTTGGCTGCTGGTCCTGGGTGCTAGAAGAAAGCAGGCTGAGCAATCTATGAGGACCAAGCCAGCAAGCAACGTTCCTCACCAGGCTGTGTATCAGCTGCTGCCATGCTTTGGTTCCTTTCCGGATTTCCTCCAATGATGAAGAGTGAACTAAAAGGCTAAGACAAATGAAGCCATTCCTCTCCAAGTCGCTTTGGTCTTGGTGTTTCATCGCAGCCATAGTAACCCTAAGACAGCTAAATAATTGGAATATAGCACCTTACATCCGAGTAGTATTAATTTTTTAATTTTATTAATTTATTCATATTACACCTCAATGGTTATCCCATCCCTTGTATTCTCCCATTCCTCCCTCCCTCCCATTTTCCCCTTACTCCCCTCCCCTATGACTGTGACTGAGGGGGACTTCCTCCCCCTGTATATGCTCATAGGGTATCAAGTCTCTTCTTGGTAGCAGTATGAATTTTAAGAGGGACAGAAGCAGAAAAGTTTGGGAAGAGACTTTGAAGTCAGCAATTTGAGAATTCCCACAGTTTCACTCTGAGAAACTGCACATACATTGACTACTCAGTAAAATGGTGCAATGAAGACCCTGAATCCGTCCAACTTGCCCTCATCTTTACATGTATATTGAGGCACATGGGAAGAAAGAGGAAATTGTACAGGAGGGAAGCTTAGTGCATGCCACACTGAGGCCAGAGGGAAGTCCTAGGGCAAAAGCCACATTCTAATCATTCAAGCTGGGAGGATGGTTAACTCTGGAGAAATTCACAAAGAATTAACCTTAATAACCAAATGCGTAAAGATATTGAGCAGATATCTTATCACCCTGGCTAATGCATGGGTCTGAATTGGAATCAATGCGAATATTTAAACAATACAATGAATCACAGAGAAGAGAAAGTGTTGATTGGGAAAGTAAAAATACAGTATATTGTATGAAAGAACTATGAATATTTTTGAATGAGAACTGTTTAAAAAACTGATTAATGTCACAATGGAATTTAAAACTCAGGTGTTTGAGGTTAGTGTATGCCTTTGATAGGAATGGTATAAAAGCCATCTTAAGGAACAATGCAATAGATAACACTTAACAGGTGAAAAATAAAGGCAAAATATAATACAAATTCGTAGAGAATTAGAGGTAAATATTTTAAGTATGTTTATAAATATAGAGATCAGGGTGGGAGAGATGGCTCAGCCATTAAAGGCTAGGCTCACAACCAAAAATAAATATAGAAATCATAAAACTAAAGAGACAACTTTTTTGTTTAGATGTGTAGGCTATTTGACTTGTTAACGTACACCCCTCCCCCACATTCTTAACAAAACTATAACTATTTTGAGTGCAAGAAACATGAGCTTAAGACCGTATAAGAAACCTGGGTGCATAGCACTATTTCAATTGAGAAGAAACTTGGGCGAGTGGCGGAGTGGAATAGTTGTGCAGCTGAGGAGAAATGCAGCTGAGGCTTTGGGGGGAGTGGTTAAGATTGTGATGACAGTCTGGAGAGAGAGAGAGAGAGAGAGAGAGAGAGAGAGAGAGAGAGAGAGAGAGAGAGAGAGAGAGAGAGAGAGAGAGAGAGAGGAGGAGAGAGGGAGAGAGAGAGAGAGAGGAGAGAGAGAGAGAGGACAGAGGAGAGAGGAGAGAGAGGAGAGAGAGAGAGAGAGAGAGAGAGAGGGAAAGAGAGAGAGACAGAGAGAGAGACAGAGAGAGAGAGACAGAGACAGAGACAGACAGAGACAGAGAGACAGAGAGAGACAGAGAGAGATTGGGAAAGAATTCACTTTGCTGATGGATAGCTCTAATATCGGAGGGGAAAAGGGAATTGTGTGGCTGAATCTGCACCAAAATTGCAAAACACCTGAGGTAAGAGGCTCTCTGAAGCAATACACTTTAGCACACAAACTTTTCCCCATGAGTCTACCCCCACAGCTCATAAGACCATATTCTAGTGATCTTCAAGAGAAAAGAACACACAGAAAGGGAAGTTTTTGGCAGTTTTTCCAAAACTGAAATACAGTTAAGAAAGACTAGATGCCTCTCTGTGTACAGTGTCATGTGGCTTTTGCTAATATTTTAACTTCTAAGGTGGAAACATGGCCAAATCTGAACTTTCTATGAGAAAGTTCAGTCATATTAAGTAATAAATTGTCTAATGTTCAACTCCTTCTGCTAAAATCATCTTTACATTTTTATCAGATTAATGAAAATTGGAAAAATATGATGAATGGTGATTTTCTTGTGATGGGTTACTTATGTAAAGTTAATGAAAACTGACATAGCAAACGTGAGACTGCATTAATGGCAATCACTGTGAATCACGTGTATCTTGCTGGTGTTCGTCTAATTTGTTTACTGGTTTGGTTTGCTCTGTTACTCGTGGCAGGATATCATATGTCCAGGCTGCCTGGTACTCACCACATAGTGTGGGATGTCCTTGACATCCTGGTCCTTGTGTCTCCACTTTGCAAGTCCTTGGGCTGTATGTGCCACCTTGATTGTCCATTGCGTTTATGATAGTTCTCTGTATAGTTTATTTTTGCCTTATGTTTATTTTTATCTCATCTTTAGCATTTTATGAAATATATATGGCAAGCTTGATGGAGAAGGGAGCACAGAGGCAACCCAATTGTTTTCCTGAAAGCACAAGAAAAAATTGGCTTTTATTAATTAGTAGAAAGAGCAAATATAAAATTTCAGTAAGCAGATTTAATATCTTTGCTAAAAAACTATACTTTAATTCCACTGAAAAATCTACATATATTAGAACCACTGTGGGAAATGAACCATTGTGATGAAAGAAACAAAGAAAAATTAAATTCAAACCAGAGTATTTCCTTAAAAGCTAAATCTGCTACAGATCTTTATATATTATAATATAAATTATAATGCTTAGATAATGAATTTGTTGCTTTTTAAAAAGTCATGAACATTTCAACTCACAACGCTTCACACTAAACAGATATGCAAATATTGTTAAGATGATTGTCTATTCTAGAATAAGGTTAATTTTGGTAAAAGACACATTAACTCCATAATCATAATAGGGCCAATCAAGACTGAGGTTGATAAAAAAAAAAAAACAACAAAGGTGAATGTTAAAGAAAAAAAAATAGCTTATTTGAGTAATTTAGGCCAGTGAAATAATCTTTGTTTTTAAATAAATGATTGGATTCTTTTGGTCTCATGTCACATAAAGAAAGAATGATTTCTTCTCTTTTACCTTGTTTGGAAAATTATTGAAATATACTCCGATTGTGTATTATTGTAGTCGTGAAGATGGTAAGAGCATCTTCAAATATATGGCTTCTCTCTAGCTACCCCTGGATTTATATTTTGCTAATTATATGATAAAACAATTATAGATTATATTTTTTAGTTCTAATTTCTTCCTATAAAATACAAAGTTATTTGAAAATACACGCCTTTCATGTACAGGGGATTAATTAGTTGTTTAATTATATGTTAATTTTTAACATTTGAAATTTTTTTAGTCCTTTACCTTTTAAAATAATATAACCAGGCCAGGCATGGTGTTGCAGGCCTTTAATCCCAGCACTCAGGAGGTAGAAGCAGGTGGAGTGCTATGAGTTTGAGGCCAGCCTGGTCTACAAAGCAAGTCCAGGACAGCCAAGGCTACACAGAGAAACCCTGTCTCAAAAAACCAAACAACTAACCACACACACACACACACATACACACACACACACACACACACACACACACATAACCAGTGTATTGCTACCATAGATTCAAAATTTTGCAAATGGAAATGGTGTTCCTTCTCTCTCTGTATTCCTTTTCTTTCTTAGTTAATATGAAGTCATGCTATTTAAGCTAGAAACTTAGCAGTCAGTAAATAAGTTCTTTTTCTTATGCCAAGGTCTGCTTGTGTGTGTGTGTGTGTGTGTGTCTGTGTACATGTATGTACAACAAGTATATGCCTATAAGGGTGAGTGCATATGCATGCATATTTGAGGGAGACAGATGTTAACATCAGATGACCTCCTCTTTCATTTCCCACATTAGTTTTTTGAAGGAGTCTCTTGAGTCTGTAGCTTACCCTCCTTCCAGAAAGCCCCAGTGATTTCCTAATCTTGCCTTCCCAGTTCTGGCGTTATAGGCATGCTTATATCCTGTTGCCTTTTTCAGTATATACTTAGGATCTCATGCTTGTGCAATAAGCACCTTTTCAATTAATATTAGACCTTATTCTATGGTTTAGAATGAATTACATCCTCCTATTCCACAACCATTTCATTCCATGTATCTTGTCTTCACTTCTATCTTACTAATATCAATGCTAATGTGTCTTTCTCTCCCTTAGAGTGCCCCATAGAACAGTTTTGCGTAGATAGGGAAAATCCAGTCACTACACTACTGAAATAACAGGAACCAAATCACCCATTTTAGCTTATAATTAGTGTGGTCTGACTGTACTTTTCTCTCAAAAATCCTTCTAACCCTTTTTTTGATGTTCTATTTTTTTTTCAATTTAGTGAACACTTCTTTTTTTTTTCATTTTTTAATTAACTCATTCATATTATATCTCAACTGTTATCCCATCCCTTGTATCCTCCCATTCCTTCCTCCCTCTTGCTTTCCCCCTACTCCCCTCCCCTATGACTGTGACTGAGGGGGACCTCCTCCCCTTGTATATACTCATAGGGTATCAAGTCTCTTCTTGGTAGCCTGCTATCCTTCCTCTGAGTACCACAGGGCCTCCCCATCCAGGGGACATGGTCAAATATGGGGCATCAGAGTTCATAGGAAAGTCAGTCCTTGCTCTCCACTCAATTGTGGACAGTGTCCTGTCCGTTGGCTAGATCTGGGTAAGAGTTTGGTATTTACTGCACATGTTGTTCTTGGTTGGAAACATTTCTTTTTTGCTTTGGGCCTTAACATATTTTATCTTCACATTTTCTAACTCCTGTGCTCTCCATTCCCTTACTTGGTTAACAGTGATGGGTAGGGGGAACATCTCCTATTACAGTTAACACTTAAATGGCCCTCGATGGTCTGTACTGTATTCACAGGCTTTGTGTTCTTCTACTGAGGTAGGTTTCTTTTAACCAGAAGAATTGTATTTTCCTGATTAGGTAATGAGAATTCCAGCTTCCATCCTTCAGCCCACGCCATGTGCTGACTTTGTCAGCTCACTAGGCAAAAATGAAAGCAATCATGGCAACCTCTTCCTACATCAGCTTGGAAGAGAGTGCCTTCTCATTGAGTCTATAAATGAGGCTCTTGCCTTGGCTGATGTTTTCTTAGAGACCTAAGAGGGACCCAAACTCCAGAGTCTTATGATCAAACTGAGCTGATCCCAGATTCCTGCCCCAGAGAAACTGTGTGGTAATAAACCCCTTCATTTGTTATGTGAAAATAGATATTTGAAAATGTCTTTAGGTGAAATTCCTTGACTATCCTAAAGTGGCTCTCCTTGTGCCTCAGCCCTCAGCTGACATCCATGTAATAGTACAGTATATGATGAGTTTCTGCCATTTCCACACCAAACAGGTCCACCTATGTGTGTGTGAGTTTTCTAGACCAGAAATGAGATGGTCACCACTGGTTCATTTGTGCTTTCTCTTTCTTTCTTTCTTTCTTTCTTTCTTTCTTTCTTTCTTTCTTTCTTTCTTTCTTTTCTTTTCTTTTCTTTCTTTCTCTCTTTCTTTTTATTACTATCTGATGCAATTACCTGATACTGGCAACTTAGACAATCTGGACAACTCACACCTTAAGATTTGCCTGTTTCCAACTTGCAGGAAATGATTTTTTTGCTTGATCAGCTTAAGTATAGAAAAAAGCCACCATCAGTTGACGATTACTGACTGGCTGAGAATGCCACTCTTTTCCCTAAGTTGTATTTGGTTTGTTGACATAGAAACCCAGATGATCACAGATGCCTTATATGTTTTACTACAGCAAGTGTGGTCAGGAACAGAATATTTTTTCTGTTTAGTTGCTATGATATTGCTATACTACAGTAAACTATTAATAAAAATATTAAAAGCTAGGCCAGCATTTGCTAACAATTCTAAAAAGAAGAAACAAAAATTAAGAGCAAACAAACTTCAAATAGCTTACACTATGACCTGCAAGAGTGACTCAGAGATTGAGCATTAAGATTTGCCAAAATGTGGGGCTAAAGAGATGGCTAAGCACTCAATACTGCATGCTTTTATTTAGAGGACTGCTTTGGTTCCCAGAACTCATTTCCCTTGGCTCAAATCACCTGTAACACTAACTCCAGGGGATCTGACTTTTTTTTGTCACTATAGGTATGTGTAGTGTACAGGCACACACACACACAAGCATACACACATGTGCACAAACACACAGCAACATACATACAGTATACAAAAATAAAAATATAAAAATATTTTAAAATGCCCATATGTTCTGAATGTATTAAGATGTATTCTCTAAAATCACAATGTCCCTCAACTCTGTTTATCTAAGCTTACTAATTACATTTTGCCTATAGGAGTCATATTTAAACAAAATACCATGCTTAAGTTATGATAGTTTTTAGCTCTGAATATTAAGAATGAATGGAACCAGTCTTCTTATTTCCTGTATCTACTCTGATACTAATGGTATCACTTTTTATTTTCATGTTAGCACTCCATAAATAGAAGTCATGAGGAAAAAGCACAAAGGTCAGAGTCTGAGACAAAGCTATTTATACTTTATTTTTTTCTCTTGAGACTGTCATTCCTTTACAACACCAATTGTAATCAATATTCTACATCAAACCCAACCCTTCCCTTATCACAGTGTGTATGTTGTTGGGTGTGTTTTCTTGTCTCAATATTTCTGAGAGATTTTCTACTCATTTTTCATCTTGAAAGGCTTGGAAACTATCAATGCCCACTGACAGATTCTTGTCTTCAGAAAATCTGTTCACTGAACAGGTTTTGACTACGTGTTCTAATCTTCTTTGGTACAAGTGGTCAGGGGGGCATACATTTTGTCCTCTTGCTTATTTTTGTTGAATATGTTTTTATATAGCTGAAAGGGCCAGCCTCTCATGGAATCTTATCTATAACTGCAGAACACGGGAATGTAGTGTGATATTTGTGTCAATAAGATGAAAAATTAGCCTTTGCTATATACCCAGGGAGTTACTTCAAATCTCAGAGAGACTTTCTTCACGTTGGTGCACAGGGATATTAGGGCATCAGGGAACTAGATCTGAGCGGGATTTTCAAAAGTATGGTAATCAAAGCAGGCTTTTAGTCAATGTAATTTTCAACTGGACTACATTAAAATGTGTGACTGCATGTGAGATATGTGCATGTTATGAATGTTAGAGTAATAAAGCACATTTTTCTATGTGGGGTATATGAGAAAGTTGACAAGTGAAATAACTTTTGACTAAAGATATAATTAACAAGTCTAGTTTTCTTTGAATTCTTTGTGAATTCCCCCATTAATTTGAAAGCCAAGAAGAGTAGTGAATTTAATAAACCATACGAATAGGTTTTTAGTTGACTACAAATGAGATTGGCATTTTAAATGAGGTCATTATCAAAACAAAATCAAATAAAAATAAAATCATTAGGGGTTTTCCTTGAAAAGTTCTAGTTAAAGATTCATCACTTTAATCTTCTGTCTTCAGATTGACTTGCTACATTACAAATTAATCAAAGGATAATTTATATATATTTTAATTACCCCTGGATGCTTCCATTTTCTATAGAAATTTAACAGATAGAGTGGTTAGGTGAATGAATGAGTGAATGAATGAATGAATGGATGCAATGAGTGAGTGAATGATCTGGAAGCATAAGCCAAAGACCTTACCCATAGCTGACCAAATACAGATCTCATGTAAATGTTAATTAAAATGTTATCTTACACAGATGCAAAAATCAAACTACTGACAGACTTTAGGCTACACTTTGCTCCAAATTCAAGTGGGCAAGACTAACAGGAATTAAAACACTGGAACCCTCATGCAGTGAGGTGAACTACATCAGCCAGATAAATATTGTGTCGATGTGTATGTCTATTGATAAACCGATGGTCGGCTCAAGAGGCGATCTTCTCCTAAAGCCAAAAATACATGCAGAGCCCCTCAGGTGCAGCATGTGCAGCCCATACATTCTCAGATATGTGGCCTTTCACTCTTAATCTAATAAATTGTATGGGAAGAGCATTTCTACTTGCAGAGGACATTGTTCTGTGTTGTGATGCCCATGAGGTTACAGTGGCATTTGCAATTGGGGAAGAAAAGAAAGCAAAGCTCAATATGTAAGGTAAAGGAGGGAAATCCTGTTCTTAGCTGTTTGGAGGAAAGATTGACATTTTTCCCTAATTGTGTAATTCAAATTATTGTGTTTCCTGAGACAACAGGACTCACACTTCCCTATTCTGCAGTCTCTACTACTGTTTATGACATCACCATCTACCAAGAGAAACTGAAAAAATCATCTTTGACTCTTCTTGGTGTAAACGTAATGCTAGTTACATATAAATCTTACTTAAAAATAAATTAGAGAGTTATTGTCTATTAAATTTGGTAAACCTGGTACCTCACCTTTCATGAGTTATAGTTGTGTCTTCAGATTGCTGTCTTTATTTGTTCTCTTCATAACCATCAGTTAATTTGTGCTATTAACTTTCACAACTCAGGAAGCCACAGCTCAGAGTAATTTGTTTTCTTATGATGGCATACTAGCATATAGCATAACCATAATTATAAATTAGAATAATAACATAAAATATAACAGTTTTAAAATCTTTTCTATACCTTGTTATTAATGGAAGAAATATTTTCTTGTAGTAAACCATATACCAGAGGTTTTTGAATAACAAAAAAGATAAGCCTTGAACATCATCCTGCTAGAGCAGTGTGGTTCTCAACCTGTGGCTCATGAGCCTTTGGATGGGTTACGTGAATTCTTTCACAAGCGTCACTTAGGAGCATGCCTGGCCCAACCTGAGACCCATCCCGTGGGAGAGAGCCAACACCTGTCTCTGTGAATGATACTCTGCTATGCTTGCAAACAGAAGACTAGCATAACTGTCTTCTGAGAGGCTTCATCCAGCAGCTGATGGAAACAGAAGCAGAAACTCACAAATAAAGAATAGGCCAAGCTCAGGGAGTTATGTGGAAGAGTAGGAGGAAGGATAGAGAGAGCCAGAGAGCTCAAGAAAATCATAAGAAGAGTTACAGGGTAAACTACCATGAGCTGGACTAGACCCCCCTATACACATGTAGTAGATGTGTAACATGGTCAAGGTGTGGGTGGCCTAACAAAGGGAGTAGGTGCTGTCTCAGACTATGTTGCCTGGTGATGGATTCCTTTCCCTAGCTGGACTTCCTAGTCAAGACCTGGTAAGAAGAGAGCACTTACTTAGTCCTGCTTCGATTTGAGGTGCCAGGATGGGTTGATTTACACTTCATCTCTGAGAAGGAGAGGGGTAAGTGCACATGAAGGTGGGACTGGGAGGAGGGGAAGGGAGCTGAGATCAGGCTATAAAGAGATTAAATAAATAAATAAATAAATAAATAAATAGGCCACCAGAAAACACAGACATTTACGTTATAGTTAATAGCAGCAGCAAAATTACAGTTGCAATGACAATAATCTTATGGTTGGGGTTCACCCCAACATGAGAAACTGTAATAAAGGGTTTTGGCATTAGTAAGGTTGAGAACCACTGTTCTAGATGATAAGAAAGTTCTATAAATAGTATAAATGTTAACAAATGTTGCACTGTGATATTTAGTTTTAGATTTCTTACCAAAGCACAGGAACTATTTGAGCTGATTATCTGTAAGTGTATGCCAGTGCGTAAGTGGCAAAGGCAGTGAGTATGTGGATTCTATTATCAGAATATACCATCAGCTATTTTTGGTAGTCTTTTCTAGCAAAGGTAATTAGCATGAAAAGGGCCCATATTGGCTGACTCCCTTTTCCTTTGTGCCAGTTAGCCAGGCCCATCCAATTGTGAAATCAATGTCCCACCAAATGGGATGAGATACGGTAACCATCAGTGTTAGGGGTAAAAGACAAAGGCCATCTTAGCCACATGTCCTTGCTAGCACAGTTTACGTTCTGGGGCATCCTTTTTTGGAAAAAGATATTGCCTTGCTGAATTACTTTTGCTTTTTCTGTGTCCTTCTTTGTGCGGCACCAAGATTATTCTTTTTCCCATGTATTTTTTTATACCAGTATCAGCAAAGAAGTAAGTCTAAAACTAAGTATAGATGAATCAGCCACAGAAATGAAAGTTCCCATTGTAAAGGCATAAGCCTTGGAGCTTCGAGCCTTTAACTTAGAAAGCAGGTGTGATTATTTCCTTCCCAGCCACATAGTACTTTAAAGACTCTGAAACTAGAGATGTCATTCTGATGGAAAATCCTCACAGTGAGATAAATCTTCAGTTATAATGCAGGCAGCTGCCACAGAAAGAGAGAGCATCTATACCCACCAGAAAGCCATGAATGATGCTTGGTGTGTCAGAGGAACAAAGCTAAGAGTTTAAGGTACTGTGTTCCCTTTACTTTAGTTTAAGGGATGTGTGTGTGTGTGTGTGTGTGTACACATGCATATGTGTTGAATAATTTTCATTTAGTAAATTAGACAGCCTTATTCACCAAACAGCTTTTTATTATGTCAAATGGCTCTGTAATAATATGTTATCTCGGAAGCCTTATCCTGGTCAGTTTCTACTTATTGTGTTAACAGGAGTGAAATCAATGAAACTCACTCTGTTGAAGATTTGAAAGTACATGTAGCATTGACAGAGCTGAATTGATAATAAACCACTCTGACTCAGAAGGGACTTACTAACACAAATCATTGGATACAATTAATCACATGTTGCCATTGAATCCCAAGACTGCCAGGAAGTAAACTACTGTCTTCTGCCAGGAAGTGAAGAGGACAGAGAATACCGGCCAAGTGCATCAATGGCCGGAGCACAGCTATGGTCACTGAGTGAAATTTATGGAACAGGGGCCGTGTGTGAGCCCAGCTTTGCACCGATGAGAGAAAGAGCAAAGAAATGTTCTTTCCCCGGTTTCAGTTTGTTGACTTCCGATTCTTGCTAATGTCTGGTGTCTACAGGTTCACTACACTTCAGCTAATTCTCTCAAATGAGCTTTGTCCCGACTTTTCTCATGTAGATCAACACTTCTTGAGTTTCCTGTTGCTCCTCATGCTCCACAACCTCGTCAGTAATATCATAACTCTATATATGTTATTTATCAGGGCACTCTGGTCAGTGTATGCAGTGAGACACACAGAAATTTTTCATTTTTTAAAAGAAACAATATATACCATAAAAATGTATTTAAAAAATTATTTAGTCACTTTACATCCTGATCATGTCCTCCACCCTTCTCTCCTCCCAGTCCTACCTTCCCTCTCTCTTTCTCCTATCCCCTCTCCCCTACTCTTAAGAAAAAGAGATTTTCCCCCTCCACCCCCCAACTCACCCTAGGAACATTAAGTGACATCAGGACTGAGCATTTCCTCTTCCCAGTGGCCTGGCGAGGCAGCCCCACCAGAGGAAAGTGATTGAAAAGCAGGCAACAAAGTCAATGTCAGAGTCAGCCTCTGCTACCCTGGCTACAGGACTCAGATGAAGACCAAGCTACCCATCTTGTGCTTATGTGTAGGGTACCTCATTATTTTTTTTTAATGCAATACCTTTGAAGGCAATATATTTGAAACATTATTATAATAAAAAAACAGAACAAAAATTTTCAAGGGGATTTATTTTACAACCATTTTGGCTTGTATCAAATATAAATCTGTTACTCTATCCTAAGGCACATCTCAAGTTAAACTAGACATAGCTCAGTAACTCAATGGCCAGATATGGGTAGTGGCAACTATATTAAAGTGTGTTATTTTAGATTTCACAGACATTTGAGAAACCTCATTACCAGGTACAGCTGTAATTTTTCATTAACTTGAACTTGGTCAATGTGTCAACATGCTAGGATAATTTACAGTCAGAATACAAGGTGACTGCATAAAAACAATGTTTAAGAAATGTTTTCTTTTGGCTTAGGTAAATACATCCCCATTTAGCCATAGGTACTTAGTGGCAGGTTCTTTTCTAAGTTCCAGGGAATTCAGCATTGACCAGATAGACAAAATTCCCAGAAAGAGTTTAACTTCTGGTGTGTGTGTGTGTGGTGGTGGTGTTGTTGTTTGGCTTTTTTTTTTTTAACTTCTAAGCTGATTATAATTGAAACAACCATCTTAGGGCATGCAGTGTCTGTTAAATCAAAGGTCCCGTTTTAGAAATGGGTTTCCACCTCCAATTCCTTTCTCTGTTGTCAAGCTCAGTGAGTCCATCTGCTGCACATTTAATGTTATTCTGCCTGCCTGTGTTTTAACTGCAACACCACTCATGAGCTGCTTTTACTCAGAAGCCCTACAGTTTCTTAATGCTCCTCAAGCTGATTGGTTTTTGATGACCACCGGCCTGTTTTTTCCCCCCACTTGTTAAACCTCTACTTGCAATTCAATGTCAGGTTCAATGAGTTCTCTTTCATGAAACTTCTCCTGACTCCCATTACAGCTACTAATTCTCTGTTCCTTGTTAATGAAGACTTTGTGCATGTCATTTATTTTGGACTCTTTATGTGCCATCTTTTGTGTTAGCTCTTACAACTCTTACCGAGACTGACTGACACATGACCAGTATTCAGACAAGGTACGTGCAGTGGATGAGTAGTGTACTAATGTATTATCTCGTCCCTTTACATTGTTTGTGACCCAAAAGACTTGAAGGTATGAGTCTGTATGCTGTAGTTATTGAAGATTTTCATTATGAGCTGCCCTGTTCTTTTGCATTGAGAAAAATCAGAGGGAGGAAGGTTTGCATCTGACTTACAGGGTAACAGGAGCAGAGAAACTGAGTCAGCCATGCCCCCGCTCAGTGCCTTTTTTTTTTTTTTTTTTTTTTCTCTTCAGGCAGGAACAACCTCTGATATTGTGTCTCAGTCACTGCTCATCATTGTCATTGTGTCATCTCCATTATTATCTCAATATCAATAGCTTGGAGCTGTTTCTGAGAGTCTTCTGCTATTCAGGAAGGAAATCTCTAAGCCACTTGTCACAATATGAAAAGAAAACATGAATGTATAGGAGAGGTGTGTGGAGGTGGACAGAGGTCATGGTAAGGTGGGAGGCAAGAGTGATCAGTATTCAAGGTGTGCAGAAAGAAAGTTGTAAAATAATAAAAATAAGCTCTGACTCTCATACTGTGTTTGTCTCTCTGTCCCCCTGGAGTGCCCCCTTCCTTCTTTCTCTGTGCCTCTACTATAAATCTTATACCATGTAAAAAATAATAATAAAATAAAATAAAAAATGAGCTGCCCCCTCAGTTCTGAAGGCAGCATTGTTCACTCTGTATGTGTGAACATTCATTAAACCTTATGGTACTGCTTTACCCATATACATCAGATAACTAGTCTGAATAGAATTAGATCACAAGATTCTAAAAGAGTTGGTGGTTCTTTCCAGTGACATCACTTACCCTTGTATATTATGTTTTGTCTTTTCTAGACTTACAAGTTAATATCTTTTGGCGCTTCAGGAAGAATGTCTACATCTCTAACACTGTTAAGCGGAATCCCAGAGACTGTGATTCTTTCTAGCTTTTCATTTGTAGACAAGGGCTTACTACACTGTCCATGCTGAGCTGGAAATGGTTGTCCTTCTGTCTCTGTCTCACAGTGCTGCTGTTACCGATGTGTATCAGCATGCCTGGCTTGGTTCAGTTATTCTCCAGGAAATGACTTCTAAACTATTGATGCATGAATTGTGATATTTACATAGATTTCATATAATTAGCTTATCTAAAGATTTTATAAGGAGACTATAAGGAGCAATATATCTCAATTTCTATTTCTGTTTTTTGTTTAGTTGTTTTATCATGTGTGTGCACACGTGTGTGCGTGCATGTGTGTGTGTGTGTGTGTGTGTGTGTGTGTGTGATTTGAATCTGTAATTGACTATTTGGGTTAGGCTGGTTGGCTACCAAGCTGCAATGATTCCTCTGTCCCTGCCTCCATAGAACTGGAAGTAGAGGTATGCTGGATTTTACATTTGTGCTTGGATATTAATTCACACTTTCATACTTCCATGATCAATACTTCACCAATTAATCCATCTCGCCATTTTCTGTGTATACATACATATATGTGTATACATATTCATCTATGTGATGAAATATAAACAAAAATATTAGGTGATGCTAGTGTTAATTATCAACCTTAGAAAATCTAAACATACTTAGAAGGCAGATCTCTGGAAATATCTGTTGAGGAATATCTTAATCAGGGTAACAGAGGTACAAAAACTTCTTACTGGTACAAAAACCTTCTCCCACTATGCCTGGCACTCTTTTGTGGGCAGGGCATTCTGTATAAGAATGAAGAAAGTAAGACAAATGTTAGCATTCGTGTGTTAGTTCATTGATTTTTTTCTCTCTTGATTGTGGATGTGATATGACCCTTTGCTTCAAGGTCCTAGGGCCTGGCCATCTCAACGGGAGACTATAAACTAGAATTATAAACCAAATAATCTCTTCCTCCCTAATACTGAGCTTAGCAAGGGATTTGCTTTAACACAAGAGGTACAGAAACTAATACATGTAAGGTATCTTAGATTAAGTTTACCGTTCTTTCAAAAAGGAAGAAAAAATGTTTTCTCACTGCCAACAGTCAGATTTGAATTCTGTGTAGATATTCCTTATGAAAATCTGTAGCCACTTCTTGTCTTAGCAGCTACATGAGCTCCACAAATATCCAGCCCCTTTCCTATATCTCAGAATGTTTCTCTCTCTGAAGTGTTTTCAAGGCAGCTTTAAAAAAAAATAAAGAATATGCATTTCCTTAAGAATATGGATGCATTGGTTTCAAGGGGTCTTTGTTTTGATATATTCTTTTCACTTTTTAAATTAATTAATTTATTCACTTTGCATCCTGGTCATAGCCCCTCTCTCTTCCCTCTTTCTCCTGCCCATCATAGAAGAGGAGGCCCTCTTCCCACCCTCATAAGCTCATCCAGTCTCATCAGGACTGAGTTAGTCTTCTTCCTCTGCCCTATCAAGGCAGCCCAGCAAGCGCAAAGTGATTAGAAAGCTGGTAATAGAGTATTTGTCAGAGGCAGCCTCTCTCCCCTTACTAGAGGACCCACATGAAGCCTGAGCTGCCCATCAGCTACATCTGTGTTGGGGACCTAGGTCCAGTCCATGAATGGTCCTTGGTTAGTGCTTCTGTCTCAGCAGGCCCTCTGGGCCCTTGTTAATTGCCTCTGTTGGTCTTCTTGTGAAGGTCCTGTCACCTACAGGTCTTTTTCTCCTTCTCTCCACTTCCACATAAGACTCCCTATGCATTGCCCAATGTCAGGTACAAAAGTAAGCCACAGAGAGATATGAAAGTAGAGATATATTCTTTTCTTTTTCTTTTAAATTTTTATTAATTCATTCATATTACATCTCAATAGTTATCCCATCCTGTGTATCCTCCCATTCCTCCCTCTCTCCCGTTTTCCCCCTATTCCCACTGAGGGGTCCTCCTCTCCCTGTATATGCTCATAGGGTATCAAGTCTCTTCTTGGTAGCCTGCTATCCTTCCTCTGAGTGCCACCAGGCCTCCCCATCAAGGGGACGTGGTCAAATATTGGACACCAGAGTTTGTGTGAAAGTCAGTCACTGCTCTCCACTCAACTGTGGAGAATGTCCTGTCCATTGGCTAGACCTCTTCTTTTCTATCTTCAAGTTGCTGTACTTCTTTTCCATCCATGGCTTTGCTTTCTATGATTTCAATTAATGAAAGCAATTCAAAGCCCCCCAAGAAAGTGGTTAATTGTCTTCTTGACTTAAAAAAAAGATGATGCTCACACCTTTTATTGAGTAAATTGTTATATCTATTCTTGTAAAATTGTCCTTAACCTGCTGCTGTGTGTAACATATAATTTAAACTTTACCATAAGCATGCATACTTGGTAAAAAAAATATCAAATAAGTAAATGATTTTGTACCTCATAGATTCAAGGCAGTGACTGCTTATCTTGGGTTGTTTGTCACCCATAACGAAGTATTATGTTATTTCAAATAAATCTTTTATATCTTGAAATATGGGGTTTTAAAATTTTTAATGGCTTCCCTTAAGAGATAGTTTTGAAGAATATCAATTTTAACATGAGAAATGAACTCAATTGTGGTGATTTCAGGCAATTGCTGCTTCACCTAGTTGATAAGCTAATAGGGGGAATAGATAGTCCTGCCTTTTTGTACCTTCTCAGACCTTCCTAGAGCTAACTACTTGAGAGAATATTCAGAAAACCCTTTTTCAAAATGACTAATGAATAAGTAATCAACTGTTCCTCGCAAGATAAGTAAAGGGGAATATTTGAAACTATGAATCATTCTAGGGCGATGAATGGAGTCAAGTAATAATACTACATGGCATAAATTTTGCTTTATCAGAGGAATTAAGCTCACATTGAATTCATGCCTGTTGTGAGTAAAATCCTTCATTCAGAATTAGAAGCCATTTCAGCTCGAATACTTAACTAGCTTTAAAAAGTGAAATTAATGCCGTATAATTTGTCAGATTTCTTCATGCTAACTTATATTATTTTGATACATGTTTATATTGGACACTGATTATTAGTTCTTCCTAAACTCTTTTGTTTGTAAAAATACTATTTTATACAAGATATAAAATAAACAATTATTATATCATTTCTGTCTACAAAAGTAACACATGCGAGGCTCCCATTTTGATACTTCTCACCACATTGTTATTGCTGTATTTGTTGCCATTTCTTTCTTTATGGGTCTTTTTTTCTTTTTTGCATATATATTTATAATATTACACATATATACAATAGATTACCTATAGCAAGAAGAACCATGGCACAATCAGGAATTACATAAATGTTACATTCTTAGTGTTTTGCCTGTTTGTATTTGACAGCCTTGAAGAAGACATCTTTCCTATCTTGGTGTGTCTAAAATTCTGAATGTAAATCAGTCTCCATCATATGTTGCCACTATCAACTTAAAACATCTATCTAGACCTGAAAACATTTTAACCCCTAAACAACTAAGCTTCATTGTAAAACTAAGCTACCTGGTCTTCAACCTCATCAGAGACTTGAGAAGGAATAAACTTGATCCTTTACTAAGAACTTACTTAATTTAAATTTATATACAATGAGAAATCAAGTTAATTTTCATTTTCATTTTTCTGCTAACTAACTGAAATGACCATTGTTTCAGGTTTTCACCGGCTTCTGTGATATCTTCCTTTTTAAATTATTTGTATAAATATTTTGTCTATTTTTATTTAGGTTATCTATTGTTGAAGTTGTCTAATTGCAGAAAGCTTACTGTGTCTTATTTGAATTTGTGTAAAATTGAAAGATAATACAGGCTACACTTTGCCATCAGTTAGTTTTTTAGTGTTATTTACCTTATGGAATACCATTCAAATATTTATTTTGTGCCAAACTGAAGTGTGTGTCCTTGTTTCCTTAAGATTTTCTGTCTTCTTCTACTAAATTCAACTGAATTTCTGAATTTTCTTTTTCTTGATATGTTGCACTGGAAGGCCATGAAAAGGAACATAAGCCATGGTGCCTTTTATTCGTGTGTGGCTGTTTCTTGGTTGAGCCAAATGTTAGATTATTTCTCCAGATTAACAATAGACATTTATCTTGATGTGACTGTCTGCAGCTCACCTTCAAACACCTTTCTTGGTGAAGCTCTTGGTATTTTTATATTTTATATTTTGTTTCTGTAATCTGAAAGTAGTAGTTGCTGTATATTATCTTACAAATGTTTATAAATGATATCACTGAAGAACAATTAATAGAGACTAAACTCAAAACATATGAGTGGATTTATTAAGATTGGAAGGTCAGTACATGGTTCTGTTTGCTGAAAACCTACAATTTAATACAATGGTGGTTTTTCTACTAAGGTGACGCAGTGTGTCCAGACATCATTCCGGTCTTGATGAAATAAACTTCACAACATTCCCGAGTGTTTTTCCACATTGCCTCAACAATGCAGAACTGTTTTGATTTGAGTTGTGTTGCGGAGGCATTAGATTAGAGAGGGGAGACATGGGAACATTTTGGTTCCCTTGCTGCCTTGCTTCAGGCACTACAATGTCAACCTGAAGGTCATTGGCATAGCTCCCAGGTGCAAGGTACAATATAAAATCATGAGGAAATTCACAGAAGGCCTACTGAAATAACACCTTATACCTTTGGAATAAACTTGTCACTCCCATGGATATATGAAGGCATAACATCCACCAATAGTCTGTATATAGAAAACAAATCCAAGAAAACAATAATATGTAATTAATTCCTTGATTTATATCATGGAGAGATAATAGACTAGTCTGAAAGAAGCCCTCAGTGGATCTAAAGTAACTATGTAAAGGATGCCATTAACTTAAAACATGTGATTAGAGTTAAGACAAAATAATTTAAATTACTCATTTATAGAAATCAGAGAAATAAGCACTTATATTACTTAATTCAAGAAACCAGACATGGCTAGAGACATTGCTCAGTGAGTAAGGAAAGCATTTGCTATGCGACATAGCAACCTACATTTCACCTTGAGAACCTATAGAAGAGAGAAGTGACTGCACAAAGTTGTCCTGTGTTCTCCACACATAGAGTAACAAGTGTACCAGCACACACTCATACAATAATAATAAAATAATATTTTAAAAAGTATCCTAATGTGTCTGATCAAGAATTAGATGTTAAATACCTACTACAACAAACATAAGCAATTTTCAGAGGCTATCTTATTCAATCTAGTCCCAACTAACCTGTGAGGTAATCATGGGCATTTATTGGTGAGAGATTTGAGACTAGAGGAATCTCTCTAATGTAGCCACAGGGCTCTATGGGCTCGGAGACCTAGCTAGAATTTAACCTCACATGTCCACAAGCCTTGAAGATTGCATTGTTACATAACCATCTCACCAGATTTGGAAGATACAGTCTCCACTTTCTCAGTTGTATAGAAAGAGTCAAACATCCAATGTTCTTTAAAAGTTAAATTTGTGGAAATGCAAATTGGTGAAATAACTGTGGAAAGAGCACAAGTCATCAGTTCTACTTCTAGGAATAGCCCACAAAGATTAAAAAGGAGCATTTGGAGAAAGCAGCACTTGGAAGAGGTATATAAGCATGTGTATTTTTTTCTTTTATTTATTTTTTTCTTCCCAAGACATGGTTTCTCTGAGTAGCCCTGGCTATCCTAGAATTCACTCTTAGACCAGACTGGACTCAAAGTCAGAGAACCATCTGACTCTGCCTGCTGAGTGTTAGGACTAATGTGTGACTCGCGTTACCGTCTCGCCAGCAAGAACGACGCTGCACACACAGGATCCTTCTGCAGTAAAGATTTAATGCGTCTTAAGAGGGAGAGCATAAGCTTACGACAAGTAAAATGGAGACCCCAAACAGCAGAAACCCATCCCTTATATAGGAAACTGTTCTCCGCTTCGGATGTGTCAGTCCCTGATTGGCTGTTACTCATCAGGCGATATGACGCCACGGGAGAGGCAGAGCACAACAAGTGGAAAGTTCCTTCGCACATGCGCAGATTACTTGTTTACCAGTTTGGGACACAGGATGTCAGCGCCATCTTGTAATGGCGCATGTGAGTGCGGCCTCTCACACTAATGGTGTGTGCCACCACACCCTCCACATGTGTGTGTCCTCACTAAGATTAAAAATGTTAAAAAAGCAGGGGAAACTCAATTGTTCATTGATGGGTAAATGGCTTAAAATATAGCATATGGCTAGACAACAGAAAACCCTTAAAACAAAAGGGAAGAAAATCTGGTGTATAAAACAACGTAGATCAAAACTGCAGAGTATCTTAATCACATGTACAAAAGATATTTGATTCCATTTATGGGGGTGGAGAAAAGCTAGGAGTTACAGAATGCCTTCTGCTTTGCAGTTTGAAAAGATCTTTGCATATTTGAAATAAGAGACATTTCTCTAAACACTAATTTGCTGGGCTGGATGTGTACACATGTGAAGATGGTTAACCTTTTGTAACTGTGTTTTGTTCTACCTTAAGAGTTGATTTATGCACTGTTGGAAAGAAATGACTATACAGTCTAGCTCCATATTCTGGGATCAATAATAGTAGCTGTTCTTGACTTTGTCCACCAATTTTGTTTTGGTGTGGTTAATATTTTTTCAGATCCCATCATCTGGTGGAGTAGAGTGAAACAACAGAATTGAATTTCTGAACCATCAACGATGAACACTTCAATACATAACTAGTATTTATGAGGTTATAACTGTATGTCTGTTAAACCTCCCACGTTCACCACCACCTTTTTAATTCCCTCAGCAATTACTTACATACAAAATCAATTGTCAGCTCAAACTGGTATATGGATATAATTCTTTATAAATAAATTGCATATAGCAAGTAGTGACAAAAGGAAGTCTATAGAACAAAATTGAAGACACCATTTTAATGTAAAATATCTAAAATCGTACACATTTTTTTTTCAGAGCAATTCAGACATTTGTGTGATCAGCTAGAACAAACACACCATGTTAGAAAGCTATTTGTTGCAATACAGAGTTTCACAAATTTACTAGTTAGGAAGAATTTTAAGCATAGTGATGCTTTTGAGTGACTTTTCTACAACTTTGTGGCCTCAGCTTCAGATGAATTGTCACCTTAGATCACAGAGGCTTGTAACATATCTGATGACATACCTACAATTTACAAATTACATCAGGATACTAAATTAAAACTGCTAAAATCTTATAAGAAACTTCAAAGCCCAGGGACTTCAAAATTATTATTATACAAATAATTTGTGTTAGTAAGTCATATATATTCATATATACTGAACAGATATGTTTAACATGCATGGACTGAGGTCCATATATGTACCTGGCTTAATGTGTACATTGAAATACCATGAATTTGCCAGCTTTTTAAAAAGTATTGTGTTTCATGCAACTTTGATCTCTTATGTTAAGAATATAACAGGTAGCGATTATTAAGGTTTGTTAGTGTACACATACATGTATCTGTACTTGGTCCCAATATGTAATCATTAGGAAACTATTTCTGATACTTTGCATATAATTTACCTAAAACTATCAGCAGGCCGTATATGTACTACACTTTCACATGTTGTATACTTTTGTGCATTATTCTAAATTTGCAGAGTATGCTGAGGTTATAAAAAGAAACTAGCTTTTTCATATGTATCATTTTGTGGTGCAATGTTATCACAATCTCATTTTGCTTTACAATTTCCTATTATAATGACAACATACTTTACTCTAATGTATCATCTTACAGAACTATAATATTCTAAGGAAAAAATTTCCAATCTGATTCCACAAAAGCTGCCTTTCTAAGGCTCATATCTTTAACATTTAGTTCACCATAGAGTCTGTGCTGACAGCTGTTATAAACTGCTGGTGGCATGGGCACAGTGGCATAGACGCATCTGTGAGCAGAACAATAATAATTACAGAAAGATGCAGTAAACTTAACAGAAAAATTCAATAACATGCATTTGGAGTATAGATTTGTTCATTTCATTTCCTCAATTCAACTTCAGTTTAAAAAAATTGTTCAGATTACATCCTGATTGTTATCCCCTTACTTGTATCTTCCCATTACCCCTTCCGCCATCTTTTACCTGATTCCATTCCCCTAGACCTGTGACAGAAGGGGACCTACTCCTCCACCATATGATCACAGCCTATGAGGTCTCATCTGGATATCCTGCTTCCTCTTCTTCTGAGTGCCACCAGGCCTCCCCACTAAGGTGAAGTGGTCAAATAATGGGGCACCAGGGTTCATGTCAGAGTCAGTCCCCACTCTCCCCATAACCATAGACAATGAGATGTCTGTTGGCTAGATCTAAATAGGGGGTCTATGTTTACTTCATGCATTGTCCTTGGTTGGTACAACAGCTTGTGAGATCCCCCCTTGTGTCCAGATCTGCCAGCCTTGATGGTCTACATGGGGGATTCCTGGACCCACTGGGTCTTCTATCTACCTATTCTTCCATACCATTCTTACCTGGAGTCCAATAGTGAGTTCCAGCATCTGTCCCAATCTCCTGTTGAGTAAAGACACTCAGTGGACATCCATGTTGGGCCAATATACAATTATAAATGAATATATACCATTATTTGTCTATCTGGGTCTAGGTTAACTCACTAAGGATGATGATTTCTAGTTCCATGCATTTACCTGCAAATTACAAGATTTCCTTATTTTTAATAGTTGAGTAGTATTCCATAGTGTAAATGTACCATAGTTTCTTTATCCATTCTATGACTGAGGGACATCTAGGTTGTTTCCAGATTCTGGCTAATATAAATAAGGTTGCTATGAACATAGTTGAGAAAATGTCCTTGTGTGGTGGAGCATCTATTGGGTATATGCCCAGGAGTGCTATGGCTGCGTTTTGAGGTAGACTCATTCCCAATTTCCTGAGATAGCACCAGATTGATTTCCACAGTGGTTGTACAAGTTTGCACTCCCACCAGCAATGAAGGAGTGTTCCCCTTTCTCCACAACCTCGCCAGAATGTGCTATTACTTGACTTTTTTATGTTAGCCATTCTGATGAGTGTAAGAATCTCAATCCTTTTGACTTGCATTTCTCTTATGACGAAGGATGTTGAGCATTTCTTTAAGTGTTTCTCCACCATTCAATATTTCTCTGTTAAGATTTCTCTGTTTAGCTCTAAACCCCATTTCTTAATTGGGTTATTTGTTTTGGTGGTGATTAATTTCCTGAGTTCTTTATATATTTTGGATATTGGCCCTTTGTCAGATGTAGGGTTGGTGAAGATTTTTTCCCCAGTCTGTAGGCTGTCACTTTGTTCTGTTGACAGCATCCTTTGCCTCACAGAAGCTTCTCAGCCTCATGAGGTCCCATTTATTAATTCTTGATTTTAGAGCCTGAGCTACTAGTGTTCTGTTCAGGAAGTTGTCTCCCATACCAATAAGTTCAAAGCTTTTCCCCACTTTTTTTTTCTAACAGATTTAGTGTATTTGGTTTTATGTTGAGGTCTTTAATTTGCTTGGACTTGAGTTTTGTGCATGGTAATAAATTTATTCACTTTACATCCTGGTCATAGTCCCATTTCTTCTCACCTTCCAGCCCCACCCTCTCTCCCTCTCCCTCCCCCCTCCCCTATTCCTCAGAAAAGAGGAGCCCCATTTCTACCCCACCTCATCAAGATGCATCAGGACTATGCATTGCCCAATGTTTGCCTGTGAGTTTCCGCATCAATTTTGAAGTGCTGTTATGTGGGCCTCTCAAAAGACAACTCTCCTAGGCTCCTGTCTTCAAGCATTATCAGAGTATCATTAATGGTGTCAGACTTTGGTTTTCTCCCATGAGGTGGGTCCTGGGTTGGGCCAAGCATTGGTTGGACGTTCTATCAATCCTAATCTATCTGTTCTTCTGTTCTATTTTCGTCCCTGCGCATCTGTAGGCAGGGTAAGTTTTGGGTTGAAGTTTTTGTGGGTGAGTTGGTATTCTTCTCCCTCTACTAGGAGACTTACCTAGTTAGAGGGTGTCCTCTTCAGTCTCTATGACCCCTGCTAGTAGGATTCTCTGCTAGAGTCCCATTCATATCCTCCTAGGAACCTACACTAATTTGGGTCTATATCTTGTCACAGAGATGCTCCTGCCCACAGTTTCTCCTTTCTCTGCAGGCCTTCTTTCCTCCTCTTCCAAGGTCTCATCTCCATCCTTATTTATCATTGCAATTATTGACTTCTTAAATATTATTGTTAACATATGTCTACTTAAGACCAGGACAGAACATTAGGAATTGGGCAACCTATGTAGGGACTTGTCCCTTAAGGACACTGACTCTGCTCTCAGCAGCCATTAAACATCTGTACCTCTTCATCTTGTGGTAGAACTTGGTAGAATTTCCCCTCCAAATATTGGAATGTCTAATGGTATCAATAATATGCCATGCTATTTATGAAAATTTATCATTGAGAGTTCATGGGTACATTTTTCCTGTCATGATTAGGAGATATTGTCTAGCAATAGGCGTAACTGGTTCCCTGGCTCTTACTATCCTTTGGCTCACTTCTTGAGTAGGACTTTTCTATAAGATGTCTGCTGTTCTGTCTCTTAAAATATATGTAATAGTAAAGTCCTGTTAAGGAAGATAAATATAACTTTTACTCTAAATTATATTGAGGAGGTATTGTGATGATACTTCCTTATAAAACTAAGTTCTATGAAAATATTAGAATAAAACATGATAAAATATCTGCCAATGTTAATCTATACAACATAAGGTTATTATATTCAATTGCTTCCTTTATATAAAATTATCAGTTAAAAGCATAGAAAAGAACATAAGCTAATCTAGAAATATTTTGGGTCACATGTAATAAACATGAGCAATGCTTATGTTAAAAATGTAAATATATGCAGGTAGATCATTTTTAAAAATGAATCTGATCTATTTTTTCTACTTGCACTTTTAAGTTCTAGAGATTTATTGAAATGGTTGTGTAAATAATGAAAACTGTGGTATACAATGTAGGCTAATTAGAGATTTGGATATAGATAATATAGGCAACTTTAAACACAGAAAAAATGATCCTTATAATTCAGTAGCCTTTATAATTTCACACACATACACACATGCACGCACACACACATATACAATAGCAATTATAGCTATTTAATATAGGAAATTTTTACTTTAATTTATATGTAAGCTAAAAATGTAGATAAATTATATGGTTTTGCAATGAGCCAGAGATATCAAAAAAATGGAAATGTGTGAAGATACAAGGTACCGTATTTTGTTATTTCTGGTAAAAATTGATTTTCCAATATACTCAGAAAAGACAAAACTTGGTATGACTAAGAAGTGAGGTGTAAATAAGAACATTACTTGGAAACAAAACTTTTGACTCTTCACAGAATATACTCAGGGTGATAAATTATTTTCTCAAAGTAAATAGGAGGTGCAGGACACCAAAGTACATCCAGGAATGCGGCTGAGAAGTGAAATCTCTTAATACAGAAGTGCCGATCATGATCCAAGTGCTGCTGCCTGAGCTCACATTTCTTTTCCGCACTTTTAAGAGATAATTTTCTGTAGTAAGGAAGTGAATATATGAACATCATAATACCTAGATTAACAGTGGTCCACAATAAAAAAAAATATTCTAGTATTTTTAAGCTTACCTGTTTGAAAACGTGTAACTAGTAGGTTTTCATTAACAAGTGTTCCAGTGTACATACATGAAAGTATAGAAAATTTTTCTATATATTATGTCAATATTATTTTCTCCTTTAAAAATTATGCATTACTGTAAAATCTTGATTTGTTGAATTTTTAATGTAGAATAGTGTCGACAGGTCTCCTGTGCCTCACAGCATCAGTGAGTTCTGCCCTTCTCCTTTTTCAACTGGTAGGCAGGTGCCAAGCGGACCCATGAGGAGATGCTCAGCAGTGTCAATTACTCTGCCTACAGACTTTCTTCTTCTCACACTCTTCATGTTTTGAGGGTGTTAATAAGCCAGAGACAGAAAAAAATCTTTTTCATGTGTCATAAGATCAATTTCTTTCCAATTAATAGGCTAAAACTTCAATTCTTTATAGACCATTGCCTTCTTGTTGTTTCTGTTTTGAACTCACTTAGCTACAAAAAATTTTCTTTCTAGCATTGAATTCCAAAAGGCATAGTTGTAATGAAAGATAATGATGATTCTGTTCGTGTTTTGACTTCTGTTTCTGCTGTCATCTATCTGAAGCTAGTCATTCTGAATTTCCAGAGTTGCTTAGCCATAAAAACAACAATGTTCACAAGAGTTTCTAGTCATTTTATGTCTCTTTTATTACTTCATTTTAATAATCTTGAGTAAAATAAGGAACCTTGGGAGAGTCTTAGAAGCTTGGATTATGAGATAGTTTCATTGGGAATAATGTAATCATAAAGGAGAAAAGGTAAAATAATATTCACTTTTATGTTTGTAACATTAGTTGGAACTAATTGTCTAATAATGATGACAAACAGAACTGATTAAAAATGGGTACATTTCTTTTGAAAGACATACTGCATTATATAGACATTTGTTAACATGTCTGAAATCTACACTACATTAGTTGATTTATGGTTATTTGAAAGAAGGTCAATTAATGAGTGGGAACGTGGGGTATAATTAATAAGTCTTTTCTTTACTCTCTCTTCAAGCTAGGAAACAGCTCTGCATACAGATGAGACAACATCTATTACTATGCCATCTATTGGAGTTAGGTAATTAACTCAGAATGAATCACACAACAGCATATCTTTGCTAAAGGCAAAAGTCTATGGGAGATCAAGTAGCATGGCGAAAAGACACGTGTCACAATTATGCCGAAGAAGAGCATAAGCTCAATGTTTGATTGATCCTGGAGAACACTATCCTGTAGAAATGAAATGCTATACTTCTGAATAGAATGAGTTACTCTTTGGTATTTTCTGTGGTGCTCAAAAATAAATATTTTAAAGAAACAATTGCTTTTCTGTGAGTACTTTGGCTGTAAGGATAGATCTCACTTTTGAAAGGCCAAGTTTCCATATCATTTCAGGATAAATATAACCTAAATTTTTGAAGCTTCTTCTTACAAATTGGTGTGCTACTTTAAACTCTTGTTGAAATGACTACATATCATAAATTAAAACTAGAGGCACTTACTTTACTACAACATGGTAGCTATAGCAGGGAATTTTTCCCTGTTCAGCATTCATAGATATCACTCAATTTGAATCACTTCTAAACCTATGACAGTTTCTTAAAGAAAGTCTCTGTTAAAAGAGAATATGTCATTGCATTTTTTACAACCTTACTGAATCAGACATTTAGGAAAGGTAAAGAAATTAGGACTTTAAATAACCAATACATTTTTGACCCATAAGCATCTGAAAAACCTAAACCTGTACATTTGAGGAATATATTTGCTTCCTGAACTATTTGAGTCATACATTAATAAGTGGAAATTGAATGGGTTAAAATGCACTTCTTGCATTTCAGTGGATGCTACTTCAAACAAAAGTTAGAAATTGTCCCAATACTGGCTATTTACTCAATAGATGTTTGTCAAATTGCTACTGAATGCCTACACTATGTTTAGAGATAATAGTAAAAATATAGCAATTAGAGCTCAAACTACATGACCTTCCACAGCCTTTATTTTAAGTAAGAAAGAAAAAGAATAAGTGGACTAAGTAAGCAAATGCGTTTATTATACTGTGCTTCATTATAACAATTTGGTTAATGAAGGCTATGGATGTCACAGTGGTCCCATAAGGTAATAACTGAACTGAAACATTTCAATATACTATTACTTTGTACCCACCCTAATGCCATGGTACGCCATGGTATATGTGTGTGTGTGTATACATATGTACATACATATATCCTTATGTTATAGATGTTATATACAAACCTATGGTTAAGAAATATATGACACATGAGAAAATGGATGTTTGGGAGAGAATTTAAGTAGAGAAGAAGAAATGGGACATGCGAAGCAGAGAATTAAATGTTAAATGTAAAATGTACACTTTCATTTTTCTTATTATCAGATCCCCATTCTAGGACTAGAAATGCAACCTTGGATTTCCCACCTAGATCTTCAGCTTGAAGACTAGATTTTGATTTCTTAAACTTCATAATCATGTGAATAAATTCTCTATGGCACTCTCTCTCTCTCTCTCTCTCTCTCTCTCTCTCTCTCTCTCTCTCTCTCTCTGTCTCTCTCTGTCTCTCTCTGTCTGTCTCTCTCTTTCTCTCTCTCTCTCTCTCACACACACACACACTCATATATAATCCTCTAAAGAACCCAAATTAATATTTAAGAGTATTCAATAAATGTCAGATTAAAGAAATGTAGATTTTGTGAAGACAGAAACTCTAAGAGTTACCTAACAGACAAGATGACAGATTGAGCTAAGAAAATGCATCCTGTGATTCTCTGAAAGTACTGAAGATGAGTAACCATATTGAAAAGAACAACTTTTTCTACAACTTGTGCACTCTTTGATTTAATTTAACTTAATTTAAATTTTGTTGGGTGGTTTGATTTTTGCTTTACTATGCTTTCTAGCATAGGCTCAATATGTATTATATAAGGCTGGATTTACACAGGAACAAAAATTGTTATAGAGAAGAGAAATAAGAAAATGGGAGAGGATTATGATTGAAGTAATTATTATGTGAAACGGTCACAAATATGGATAAAAGTAATGAGAAATTGTATCTGGAGATGAGTGGTAAAGGCATATTACAACTGGAGTATGGCATACAAATGTTGAAAGTCAAGATTAAAGGTAGAAATCAGTTTTTATTATTGGTAATAAAAAGGCCAAAGAAGCGGTGATGCCATTGGCTAACACAGGTAAAGAACCACCAGGAAATGGTCACATAACTCAGGGTTCAGGGTGTTCATATGCATAGTCTTTGAATCTGACATAATTGAAAACTAGCAGAAAAGCAACAAGGAAATGCACTTATCGTTGTCAAAGAGTAACGTGTGGATGGGCTGTGGTGGCTGAGGTGGATCTGGCACTACAATGAAGCGCCTTCAATGTTGGGACAGTCCTAAAGATACTTTGCAGCCATGTGTCCTGTAAAGGTGGCAATAGGGGAAAAAAGAAACCCCATAACAAATGTCAGGTAAATAATACCCCCTTGTGAGAAGCTGTTCTTTCCTCAGAGAAAGAAAGGAAAAGATTGTTCTAGAGAATTTAAGGTTTGAAAGGGTTTTGTTGATATTGGGTCTTGAGTGCCAGATGGTGTAACATGAGAATTTCTCAGTAGCCAGGAAAAACTGGGAGACAGAAGCACACTTAGACTAGAATCTAGGAGTTTAAAGGTGACAGTGACCTGGGAAGTCTTGGACTTCATGTCATTGGCTGTCCTAGAGAGATGAATGCTTGATGAGATGATTTCAGATAGTCCCTGGCACAGAATGATGGACAAACAGAGAGAAAATAGGGACGGTTCAGCCATATTTCGTAGGCAATAATGGTTGAGAAATTCCTATGCATCTGCTGTTGATGGAAGTATGGACTTTTGCCAAGAAATGGGTTCTTCTAAGAAATGAAAAAATGGAGGAGTTACTTACAGAAGCACCCTCTGGCACTTTATTAATGGTGTCCAGCAAAACCAGTATTATACTGTTTTTTTTTTTTTAAAGAAAGTTAAATAAATAAACAGAAAGTCCTCTTTATCATTGCTTTAGCATTAGATTTTAAATCCATCCTGTGCAAATTGGCCACACAGGCCTACCTTACAGTGACATATACAATTCGATTTTCTAAATATACTAATGTGATTTGTGGACTGAGTTAACATTTTTATTATGTCCCTATGGAAATCGGCAGGAGACAAGGTATATGTATATGTATATGTATATGAATGAACTGGTTTCAGGGCCACTGAAGTAAGAGGACTACTGTTTAGGTTAGTGTGGGTAAACGTTGACTGTATTTAATCCACATGGTGGTTTCTCTAAAGCAGTGTGTTGCATTTGAAGCATCACTACAATTATTCATCCCCCAAACTGCACTATCCAACTACCTTTTGTGAGTAATTAATAATAAACTAAAGGATAAAATCAAATTCCTTTGTTTATAAACATGAGTATAGCACTCAACACAATTTCAGGTCTTTTATAAAAGTCTCCAATGGGGGACATCCTTTTGGTGGGGAGGCCTGGTGACACACAGGACAGGAAGAAGCAGGCTACCCAGATGAGACCTGATAGGCTGTGATCCTACGGTGGGGGAGCAGGTTCCCTTCTGTAAGAGGTCTAGGGGAGGAGAATAGGGTGAAAGGAGGAAGATACAAGTGATGGGATAACAATCGGGATGTAATCTGAATAAATGATTAAAAAATAAATTTACAAAGAGCAAAATACAATCATTTATTTCACCGATAATGTTCATGAATCTTCCTCCTCCTCCCCCCTCCTCCCTTCTCACACACATACACTCCACACAATACACCATTAGACTACCAAAACAAGAAAGCAAACAACAAAAGAAAACAATTGTTCGAATGCCCTCAAATGTTTTAAATGTGTAGCATTTGAGGAAGTACAAGTGTTTGCCTTGTTTCTTGATCAAGACAAACGGTTGTCTAGAAGAGGCCATTTCTCATGGGTGTTTAGAACAATTTTTTAATCTCACATGGCAGAATATGCTTTGTTCAATTTATTTAAAATGACAGTGGGGTTGTTTTGGGTTTTTTTTTTTTTTTTTTTTTTTTTTTGAGAGTAAAGTATCCAAGTTTTCTTTTTCAGTTAACTTCTGACACACAAAACATGCTATGTTTTGCTTTTCAGTCAGAGAAAATCTGAATTCTTGCTGCTCAGGTGTTCTTGTTAAGAGTCACTATGAGGATTTAAAGAATGGCTAAGGATCTTTTATTGTTAACTTCTGTTGACATCATGCTCAATTTTATATTTTATTGAGATGACAGTAATTTCAGTAGAATCTAGATTTAAATATACTTGTGTACAAAATGATTATATATGTATATATAGTCATTATATATACCTATTATATATATTATGTGATGAGGGTATTTAGTAGGAGGAAGGAGACATAAAGAAAGGAGAAATAGGAATTGGGAACATGATGGAATTGAGTATGAACAAAGAGCAATGGCATATAAGTATGGCAATACCATAAAGAAACATGAAATTAGTGTCCTGAGAACAAAATGTATTTCAGTTTGACAGCATTTATTTTAATTAAAATTACTGATAAAGTTGTTGTTGTTGTTTTTTTTTAAATCAGAGCTCTATAGATGGCTGAGTATGCTCATAATGGCATTTACTACACAAGCCTCATCACCAGGGCTCTATTCCTGCATCATGTGGTAGGAGAAGCACTGATCACTGAGGGTTGACCTCTGACTTCCACACACTTAGCATAACTCTGCAAAATACATACACACAGACATGTACACATATGCATACCAACACTAATACATTATTTAGAAATCCTCACCTGAAGTGTTTAAATATGATCTCAAATTCCCATTATTTGTTCCCAATTGTTTCTTACATTCAATAATTTGTTGTTGTCTTTTGTGCTCATGGGAGCAGCTGCATATTAGAGAGACAATGATGGGTACGGAATATGCTCCACATCTTAATGAATCTAGACAAGGCAAAGCAAGGCCAACTACAGTATAAAGTGACAATAGGAAGTACAGTGAGAGTTCAAAGTCAGTCCATAGAGAAATCAAATTAACTCATACTTTGCAGTTTGGGAGACTTCTCACATGAATTGTCACTGAGGCTTACCTTCAAAAGATGAAGTGACAACATATCAGGAAAATTGTTTCTGAGTGGAAACTGGCATTCTTTTATTATACTTCCGGTCTGTGAAAGAAAAGCATCTTGTCCATATTTTATAAAAGAAAAACTTATTTCCAGATAGAATCGAAGGAAGGGTTAAAGAACTGAGCTTTAAGGTGTAAGGACACTGAGGTGAGGACAGTAGGAGCCAAGAGCAAGCTTTCCCCCTCTTCCTGTGACACATGTTGGATTTCTTCTCATTCAGTGCAAACTGACTTTTATTCCAGATGGCAGTAAAAAGCCCACTTGACTTTGGCTATGAGTTTAGTGTTTTTGAAATCTGGGGATAGACTAATAGATTCAACCTGTGGCTGGCTCTCATCCCTAAGTGAATAAACTGTGGCCAGAGTGCTGGGATCATGTGAGGATTTTGGAGCTCTTGCAGTAATCAAGAGGAGGTTAGCTGAGAGGAGCTGTGGTCCCATAGGGAAATCCTCCTGGGGTGGCAAGATCACAGATGTTTACAATTTGTGTTCCAGATACACAGAGTTGTTTGAAAATGGGGAATATTTCCTAACTGTAATTATATAATGCATTTTATCCCAAGTACTAACAAAAATAATTAAATAAAATAGGATCACCCTTCAATATGTAAAATATACTTAATTTGTTCTAAAAAACCTAGTTATTTTATGTACAGATACATGCATTTACATATAAATGCAGATATTATGATGTAAAGGATATGGATAGAAAGATTAACATCCGTTTTATTTATTTGAGAAGGATGCATTCAAAATCAGTAAACTTACAAAAGAGTTTGGAAAATTTAGTTTATTGAGTTTGTTTTTTAAGAAGACAAATACAAGATTATTTTACAGTCTATAATTCTGAAACAGGAAAACTGACATTCATACACACACATGTGTTTCACGAGTATTCACACACACACACATACATGTACAGTGTTTTATCTTTTCCATCAGTCAGCTAACCATGTATCTATGTATCTTTCATCTATCTAAGTATGCATTCAACTCCTATTCTATTAAATAGTTACTTTCTTTATTTAAGGTGGCTTTTTATTTATTTACTTATTTTACATCCTGGTCCTAGCCTTCTCCCTCCTCACCTCCCAGTTGCTCTTTCCCCTTCTCCTCTTCCCTATTCCTCAGAAAAGGGGAGACCCACTTCCCATCTCTTCAAATCACATCATCACTGTGGGTGTCCCCTTCCCATGTGGCCTGGCAAGGCAGTCCAGCAAGGGGGAGGTAACTGAAACACTAGCAAGACAGTCTATGACAGAAAGAGTCCCAGCTCCCCATACTAGAGTACCCACATGAAGCCTGAGCTGCCCATCAGCAACATCTTTTTAGTGGGCCTAGGTCCAGTCCATGCAAGGTCCTTGTTGGTGCTTTTTTCTCAGCAGGGCCCTCTAGGCCCTGGTTAGTTGGCTCTGTTTGTCTTCTTGTGAAACTCCTGTTACCTCTAGGTCCTTTTCTCCTCCCCACACCCCACACTTTTCCACAAAGCTCCCTGTGCAGCAGTGTTTGGCTGTAAGTCTCAGCATCTGTTTCAAGGGGCTACTGGGTAGAGCCTCTCAGAGGACAACTCTTCTTGACCACTGTCAGCAAGCAACACAGACTATCCTTAATACTGTTAGGGGTTGGTTCTCTGCCTTGGGATAGGTCTTCGGTTGGGCCAGGCATTGGTTGGACATTCCCTCAATCTCTGCTCTATCTGTTCTGTCTTTATCCCTGCACATCTTGTAGGCAGGGTGAATTTTGATTCCATGTTTGTGAGTGGATTAGTGTTCTCCTCTCTCAACTAGGAGTCTTGTCTAGTTACAGTGTGTCCTCTTCAGTCTCTTTAGTCTCTATGACCCCTGCTACTAGGAATCTCTACTACAGCACCTCTCATGCCTCTAACCCCTTAGGTCTCCAGCTTGTCGTAGAGATTCCCCTACCCACTGTTTCTCTTTTCTGTATAGGCACTGAGAGTCTTCTGGGCTCCGCCATCTTGGACCTATGCCCTGTATGTTTATATTTCTCAGCTGGTCTCAGCAGCCGTGGACTGGTGTTGGCATGCTGACCCTCAGTATCTAGAGGCTGCCCTCAGGGGAAGTAGGAGGGTTCTGCGGTCTGATGGTTGGTGCTCAGAGCCCCTGGAACCGGGACTTATGCTTGTAAAGACAGGATGCCCCAGGTGCTGCTAGTCTGGGACTTTGGGCAAGACTGTGCCCTACATAAGACCAGGATTTTGTGTGACCTCTGGATCTGGTATTTAGGCATGGCCCTCAGGGAGGCAGGAGGAACCGGAGGTTTGGCTGCTGGAGCAGAGAGTCTCTGGGACTGGGGACCCATGCTTCCATTTAGGCTCATTGCACTGGGGACCATGGGATCTTGTGTGACTCCTGGACCTGGGAGATAGTTGTACAGAGCTTGATACTGTGAGTCTCCAGCCCAGGAAACACCAATGGGTGTTTTGGGGTTAGCTGTTTGGCTACTCCCCGTAACCGCAGTCTCTGATCTTCTGCCACTCAGATACAGTACATTCTGGCTGCTGCCATCTTGGAAGTCCTAGATAGTTACTTTCTATATGAGTCAGTGAGACCCAGGAGGTTACTCTCTGAATATATGGAAGGGGCAGTTTTGCACATCCACACTATGGTGTTTTACCTTCTTCTTTCAGGAGATAGCTGGGAATTTAGGGTGTGTCATTTCTTGCCCCCCACCCACATAGTACTTTTAAACTGTTACCGTAATATGGTGTCTTGTGATTGACTTCCTGCTTCGATCTTAAGTTGTTGACATGTAATTCAGAGGAAAATGTATTTGGATGGAAATCAAGCCTGGTAGGAGTGATAATGCTTTCCAGGCTCTTGGTTGCTTATATTTTACTAGTCAGGTTCTACAGTGGGCTACAGATTTAAAACAGTTTGTCATATATGGAGGCAGTATTGTAGAATTCTACTCCATTATACAGGATAGCTGGGCAGAAAGTTATCACTGTATTTATGACATTTTAATTGATAATTTCAGAACACTGGAATCCAGATTCTGCATGAACGATCGTCCACAGAAGCCTTCACCACGCAGTCTGCAATCCTGGTAAGGTAAGAAGCAGGAGATGGAAAGTGAAGCAGATGACCACAATGCTTCTGCCTTCTTTGAAGTACCTATTTTATAGGGAACACTTTTCTTTGGAAAATGAATTATTCAGAGTTAACATAGAAGTCAGCCTTTAGCTGAAAGGCTAAAAGTAGAATTTAGGTAATAAAAGTTAAAAACAAAGAATGCTTTGCTTTAAGCAAACGAAATACTGAAAATGGAAAGAAATTCCAATCTTTTCATCATCTTCATATGTTGCTTGCTATGGTTTTCAAATACTCTTTTCTTAAAACCTAATGTGTTTCATGGAATGTCTTCATACTGAAAAAGCCACAATAGTAACATTAGTGTAATACTTATATCAATAATCTTATGAAAATTAATGGGTGAGATATAGAATTTGCTCTTAGTATTGAAGGTCTGTTTAAAAATATGACAAAATGTTTTTTCCATTTGACATTTCTTTATTTATTTTTAATATATTCTATTAATTTATTCATATCACATCTCAATGGTTATCCCATCCCTTGTATCTTCTCATTCCTCCCTCCCTCCCATTTTCCCCTTACTCCCCTCTCTTATGACTGTCACTGGTGGCCAGTTCACATAACAAAGCAAGAAAATGAATTAAAGTATATTTGAAATTAGACAAGGAGGTGCCTCATAAATCACAGAGCACTGGTTTTCTGAAACACAAGTTGGTGCACTAGTCCACCAGTTATTTCTGATTTGTGGTTTTACTTATTGACAAAGGGTTTCAAGCAAGCAGGATTTATCTTCCCATTTTCATTTAAATAGCCACAGTAATTAGCAAAATACAGTGGTTTAAAGACATGTCAAGATGCCTTAACAGGCAGAAGCATTCATCCATCTCTAAGACCAGGTAAGCTCTGGGTATTCAAATGTCCTCAGAACATGAGTACTGCCTTAGAGGCACAAATAGTCCCAAGGACCACCAGGTCACTAAAACACTGTTTTAGAGTGGGAAGGGAGGCAGTGTGAAGAGGTCGAGAAGGTAAGAAAAGTCTTATGGAAAACAAAAGTATTTTGCATATAGATGCCAAAAGTGGGTGGATGTTACTGACACAGAAAATGATATATTTCCTCTCCAGAACTGGTGAGAATTCCTATATTTTATTTTATATGCTTGGCATCCACAGTGTTTCTTGGTATAATCAATAGCCCCATCTGGTGCTGCCTGCATCCCTTACTGTACACCGTGGACAACGCAATGCATGCAGCTCACAGTTGGCTACTGGGTATCAGGTACTGATCTGAGCAACCTGGTTATGTGAGACATGCATTGTTACTGCTGCCCAATCCTGACCACTTCTAGTAAAGAGACTTACAGGTTCCAAAATGCCTTTGAGAATTATTTTCTCTTCTACGAGAGAATATAATTTAGTCTACAGATGTTTAGCCCAATGGTTTTGGGCAAAACAAATACATGTGGGCAAAGAAAGGTCTTTACCATGTTGTTGACAGGAAACAGGGCTGGGATTAGAATTAAATTACTAAAGTATCCAGCCCTCATAGTCTAGTTGTTTCAACTGGCCTCCCCCTACTAAATAGTGACAGAAGCTGGGAACCAAGCATTTAATGAATAAGCCTGTGGACAACATCCCATATTCAAGCCATGAGAAATATGGAAGCATATATTACTAAGGTTGTGAACTTATTTATCATGTCACTAGTTTCTTTGCTCCTCCCTGGCTCCCATTGCCTCAAAATTTTTTTAATATAGTTTAATTGGGATATTGTTAAACTCTTGCTTATTGTTTTGACTCACAATATTCTTTAGAAATTAATATATTTTAATTATAACTACAATGAATATAATAATATAGCATTTGAGAAATAGATTCAAGAGTATTAACCATGAGTACCAATCCTGATGTTATATGTTTTGTAGAGTTTGTTCACTGAATGCGACTCACTTCCATCTTGTGATTTGCTTATAAACAGTAGACCATGGGAAAGTTAGTGGATGCCTGTGATTCCGCAAATGGGATTTCATGGCACTTGATCATTAAGACCTAGTGTGCTGGAGTCATTCTGTCAAGAGACAGCAAAGGACTAGAAGCCGCTATCCCAGAACTCTGAGAATCTGGACTATGGGAATAAAGGAGCCTTCCTAGCTTCAGCTTAAGCTCAGGCTGCTCTGTAACCCTGGCTGACTTCTTAATGGGGCTTTGACCTCACCAGAATGTGAGTCTAGATCCTTTCCACACTCCTGGTCCATAGCAACAGATGAAAGCATGGCTTACTTCAATCTCCACATTTGTCAAAATTTGTTTCATAGCACTTGATAACTAACACAGGCCTCCTTTCGTATTTGCTGAGAAGAAAAATAAATAGGATCTGTGCCAGAACAGTAGGAATATAGTACAACTGTTCAAATTACTCTCCATATTTAGAGCATCGGCTAAATGTCTATACTCATGAGCAATGTGCTACTCAGACCATAGAGAATTTTCACAGTGTGGCTATAAAAGTGGCCTTGTAAGTATGGACACGGTCATAAAGAAACTGCAAGGTCAGAGTTGAAAGGAATGTAGTGGTGACTCAAATAGGCCACTCTAAATTTGCCCATATATTTTTATGTCTATGGGCCTAACGTTGTGGGTCTTCCCTGGATAACTTGAAGGCCGTGAAGGAAAAGATTTGTCATAACATTTAAAGGCAATGACTGGAAAAACACACCAATGTCACGTTTCTGCCTCAGTGAGTGGAGACTGCTCAATGAACCATTTAGCCTTGTTCTATTACAAGGATCGCACACTGTTAACCAGAGGCTGCAGCTCTCAGCTCTGCTACTTATATGAATCATAAACGTCATCAAGTTATTTAGTGAGGTATTGAATACTACCCATATACCATGCATCAGACGGAATCCTTCTGGGTGTGCTTTCATAACTACATGAATTATTACTTTTGTTTTTAGGATATAAACAAAGAAAATAACCCAATTATATCTCTAAGGCCATGTAACTAGGATTCATATTCAGGTTTACTGTATGCCAGATATTTTATTTTGCTACTTGAAGCTGTTAATTCTCTTACTTTTCAAATTGAAATAGCTATGAGATTGAGGGGAAATACACAAGAACTCTTTGACCTCCTACTGTATTTATAGCAGGATTTTGAATCCAGCAAAACTGGATTGCATATAGGATTAGTCGAAGTATAACAATGGTGTTCTATCTTATAGTTCCTTAGAACTTTAAAGACTGCTTTAAAAACTTGGGTACTTAATTCCTTTTGGTATTAACAAATTGAGTTTTCCTCTAAGCCTATGAAATGTGAAGCCAAGTTAAAAAAAACTACAGACCTAGAGTATATGGGCCAAATCTTCAAGTCCAGTGGTGACTGATTAAGATTGACTTTCGTGTTTGCATTGCAGAGGCCGCTGAAAGCTTAGTTTCTCCTGCATATCTTAAAAAAAAAAAAACAAACAAACTAGTTTTCATAGTATCCAGTTTCATAGTTCAGAAAAGTTTCCATAAGTTTTTTGTAATCTTTTGTAGGCTTATATAGCAAAGAACAGAATGTAAAAGAGCACAGAAGAAAAAATCAGGTTTAAGATAGAGTTATTACTATAACTTCATTTTAAAATGCAGTTTTTATTGTAAGGCTGGAAAAAAGACAATAAAAGCAGAATATATTAATTTTATTGTTTTCTCTTACTTAAAAAAGCACAGTACTGGACTCCTTTGTATGTTTTTCACTTCATAGCTACACTGTAAACATGTTGACACTGGTAGACACAACTCATAGGTTGGACTTCCTTTTTTTAAAATATATTTTATTAATTTATTCATATTACATATCAATTGTTATCCCATCCCTTGTATCCTCCCATTCCTCCCTCCATCCTATTTTCTCCTACTCCCCTTCCCTATGACTGTGACTGAGGGGGACCTCCTACCCCTGTATATGCTCATAAGGCATTAAGTCTCTTGGTAGCCTGCTATCCAATGGACAGGTTGGACTTTGAATACTTTTAAATTCACTCTTTAGTGGGAAATGAGGTGTGTTTCTAGTGATTTTTCTGAGTTGGCTAAACACTAAATATCTTGGTTAGTCAGACAACTGCACTGTGGTGAGAGGTTTCAAATGGACACAATGCTGCGGTTTGCTGTTTTACAGTGCTGGGAGTCCTGTGTGGTCCAAATCAGTTTTCTCTAGGGGCCTACAAGGCCAGAAAACTGCCCCGTTCCAATGTTACAGTATTTATTTATGCAGTCATGGCCCCTCCTCTTTGTGAGGTGTAAGCCACAGTGGCCACTATTACTGTTTTTGTAACAGTCCCTACTTTGAGATCTGAGGGCTTGAGTCAAATGGACACCAACTGTGAAAGAAAACTGAAGTTAGGAGGGGGACATGTTTATGACTCTCCACAGTCCTCCTTAACTGTGTTTTCACCTTCAAGATTTAATTTCTTTGCCTTCTCAGGGTTCTGTGACAGAACATTCTCAAAGTTACCAGAAGAAAGAAGCAACATAAACTCATGGGATCCCAGGCTGCCACTTCAAATCACACACTGAAACATTTGGGACCCTCCAGACACACTTTTTGCACAAGTCATATGACACACTAGAGGCAGAGACCTCCTGAGTAGTGGTAACACCACACAACCTTTAAAAAGAAGTAAAAGTTCCTCTGTTTAAATTTTTTAAATAAACTTTTTATTTAAAAAAACTTCCAAATAATTAAAAATATCACACCTAAAAATTAACCAGAACTAAAATCCATGCAACTCAATGAATTTCTATAAAGTTGCATTAGGTACTGTGGCTGGCTCATATCTTTAATTCAGTATTACAGAGGCAGACGCAGGCTGATGTCTATGAGTTTGAGGCCACATTGTCTTCATAGAGAGCTCCAGGCCAGCTAAGGCTACATGGTGAGATTCTATCTCAAACAACTATCTATCTATTTATCTATCTATCTATCTATCTATCTATCTATCTATCTATCTATATCTAACTATCTAACTAAGGCCCTACCCCTATACTTAGCTTAAACAAGTTTGTACTTTTTTGAAAAGAGGTTGGAAATAACAAAGGAAAACATGTACAGAAAAATATAGATTTTAAGGATGTGTTTACAGAAAACAAAATTTCAATGATCTTCCTGGACTTATGTGAAATGACAGTTGTGCTTGTTAATAGTGTGGAGTTTGGAAATGAGGTTGAATTTTACATCTGTCGTTCTTAAATGACAATACTTCAGGCTAAAAATGAAGGTCTGCATATTCTTGCCATCAAATTTAAAATGCAGCTAGGAAAATGTTGGACGATAGTAAAGATAAAAATGGACAGTCCATAAAACCAGTACCCAGGGCTTAGCTCACAATAAGTATTGTCGTGCTTTTCCTAGTGCTTTTTCTGAAAGAAGTAATGGAAAATCTGACCAGCTTAGCATTTGAAGTTCATGTACGCCTCCTTTCCAGATTGCTTCAGAGATCTCAGTAAATACAGCATCTTCACTGTGAGGACATTTCCATTTTTCACCCATTCTTTTCTTCCTGTTCCACCATAGCCTGTGGGCAGGATGGAACTGTAGCTCTCTTCACCAGGCAAACGGAGAAATGTGCTCAGTGATGACCGATTCACTGAGGGACAAAACTCCTCACTTTTCAAGTAGTCATTAAAATGTTATGAGATGTTGGCTAAAATCTTTAATGTTTCCTTTCTAGGGAAATAAACAGGATGTCATTTGTTCCAAAGATCTTCAATCTGGGATTTCATGAGAATCAGGCATGGGGGGGAAATATTAGTTTGCAGGGACTAATTTAAGTCATGTTTCGTAAAGTAAAATATCATATGCCTAGGATATTATATTTATATAAAGTTAATCAGGATAAGAGGAAGGAAAACCATTAACTTCTTGCAGTTGTGCAGCAACATGTTTTATTCCATCTTGTTGAGTGTCTGTTATCGTATCTTCAAGTCTCTGAGGGTCCAGCCCAGCTCTAGAGGCAGAGCTCTGGCAAGGATAGGAGGGTCCCGGATGATAAAATGTTGCCATGCAAATCACTCCTAAATTTGAGAATAAAGGCCAGGATATTTGAGGAAAAAAACATTTTTAAAGTGTTCCTATGCTCAGAACTCATTTTAGTGAGCATCACTTTCCATCCAGATTCAAGGATTGGTTGGCCTATTTCAATTTCCTGTAGGTGATTCCAAGAGTTCTCTTTTCTTTTACTTGCATCTATAAGCATTAATTTTGACCCAAACACCTCTAACTTTTAAATATAATGCAAAGATTTTGTATTTTTGAAAGGTCGGACTATAAATATGAAAAAAAGTTCATTTGTAATACTTTCTGGTAGTGGACTTGCACAACTCAGTGTAGTGCTTTCCTTGAGAGTATAAAAGCTCAAGTACCCTGGACCCATATGACAGAGCCAGAGGTGTTACATCCTCTTGTAGTCGTAATGCTGTAGTGGCAAAGATGGATGGGTTCCTGGAGACCACAGGTCAGCCAGTCTACCCTAATTAGCATGGTCCAGACTGTTGGGTCTGTTTCTTAACAATTAGACTTTATTATACTACCCAGCCATCCTACACAAGAGGGAAAAAGGTTAAAGGGAAACAAGAGTGAACCTTCTGGTATCTGTTCCATGGGACGAATCCCTGGGTGTCTCTTGACCGCATGCCGGTCTGGCCTGTATGCTGGTTGTCTCCCCAATCCATGTGTGCTCCTGCTCTGAACCTGCTGCCTTCTCCCATCCTCTAGGCCTGCTTCTGCCTCCATCTGTCTCTCTTGCACAAGGGCCAGTCTCCTCCCAGTATCCCTCCTCCCATCGATGTTTGATTAGAAACACAATCACCTGGCTGGAGTCTTAGGTCCATTTCCTGAATTCTAGACCCAGGATGGTTCCTCCCAGTCTTCAATAATGTCCATCTCAGTGCGGTATGGGTGGTATTTCCAAGCAGCAGAGGCCGAGGCAAGACCCGCCTAGACTGCCTTCACCTGGGATATTTGTCTACAATCCTTCCACACCAGACAAGTGAGAAACCCTACTGCGAAAGACAATCTAGATGAATAACATCCGTGAGTTCACCTCTGGCATCCACATGCCCATAGAAAATAACATATGAGTATGTATTCATGTACACACACATAGACACACACACACACACACACACACACACACACACACACACACACACACAGAACTTACTCTTATTATCAACCGCTTCTTTCTCCCACAAATGATCTCTCTTGTTTTCTCCTTCTCCTTTTCTCTTTCTCTCTCTATATATCTATATATTATATATAATATATAATTTTACATAATATCTCTCTCTCTCTCTCTCTCTCTCTCTCTCTCTCTCTGTGTGTGTGTGTGTGTGTGTGTGTGTGTGTGTGTGTGTATAATCTTAGATCTGAAGTAAGAAAGGGGAATGTGATGGTTTGAAGGAGCATGTTTCATGTTTTTGAATGCTTAATCCTCAGTTGATAGAACTGTTTGGAAATGTTAGGAGGTGCAGCCTTGTGGGAGGAGATATGGCCTTGCTATAGGAGCTGCATACGACCTTTTTGAAGGAGAGATGTCACTAAGGACAGGCTTTGATGTTTCAAAAGCACATGCCATTCCAGTTAGCTCTCTCTTTCTTGTGGTTGTTGTTTTAACATGTAAGCTTTCAGCTGTTGCTTCAGCTTCATGCCAACATGTGTGTTGCTGTCATCCCTATCATGATGGTCATGAGTTCTGATCTCTGAAATAGGAAGCAATGCCCCAACAAACTCTTCTTTATAACTTGCCTTGGTCATAGTATATCTTTCTTCCCATTAGAAAAGTAACTGCACAGTCACACACACACACACACACACACACACAGAGAGAGAGAGAGAGAGAGAGAGATTATGTAAGATTATATATTATATATAATATATAGATATATAGAGAGAGAAAGAGAAAAGGAGACGGAGAAAACAAGAGAGATCATTTGTGGGAGAAAGAAGCGGTTGATAATAAGAGCAAGTCCAGTGAATTCAGGACAGAAAACACTGAAAAAAAAAAAATAGTCAAGGAAACCAATTTAGTTCTCAGGAAAGCCTTTGCCACAGCTTGATGTGTATTGTGTTATTTAAGGCATGAGAACACTTAGCACCATGCTTCAGACATGGCTTGCTTTACACTTACAGGCATACTTTGATGAAATTTACACCAAAATCGTCATGTTCTCAATGGCAGGAATCAGTGGAATTTGAGGAATAGAAAGATACATGAAGCACAAGCAGTCAATTTGCAACCAATGGGAAGACTAGTTGTCAGAATATTGATAATAACCCCTAGGAAATTAAAGTCCCTATAGATGCTGCTATAGGACACAGGGCTATGAATTCAGACCTATTGCACAGAAGATGGTACTGTGAATTAGCATGGGAATTTAAAGGATGAAGGAAAGTGTGCATTGAAACCATGGCTTTCAACTGTAAATGTTCATTGGTATCATTTGTAGTAAAAGACCAGGAATTACAAAGCTAATAGAAAGTAATTAAGCCACAATTTTCTGACAGCAGGATCCCAGTTCCATACTCCCTGCACCCCAAATGAAAATATCCCAACAAATTATCATATGTAAAACTGAGCAACTAAAGCTGTTGATCTTGAAGACTTGCAGAACTGGTCTTGGTGAAAGATCACTGTTTGAAACAGCAGGTGACCTTCTAATTTTTTGGCCTCGAAATGTTTTTCAACTAAATTTTACCAAAGATGTGACTCTATTTTCATAACCCCATAGTATTCTTCTGGGTATTTTAATTTCTATTATTGTGTTTCCTGTATTAGCAAGGGGTTTTCTGGATCACTAATACTTCATGCTTTCTATGTATTCTAGCCACAAGACATATGACAGAAACCCAGATAGGCAGAGCCATGGCTTTGTAATGCTAAGTAACATCAAGGATAGGCACCACTTGGGGGTAAAAGGATGGCAAAAGACATTGCAAGCAAATATACCTAAGAAGCAAGCTGGTATTGCCATTTTAAAATCTGACAATATAGATTTCAAGCCAAACCTAATCCAAAGTCATAATGAAAGACATTATACAGATCAAAGGAAAGCATTACATCTACGTAATCCTTTAATGTTTATGTACCCACACAAGAGCACCCAAGTTCATAAAATTAGCACTACTACAGCTTAAGTCACAACAGCAAAAGATCCCAGACTAGAGGCTGGAGAGAGATGGCTGAATAGTTAAGGGCACTGACTGTTCTTCCAAATGACATGAGTTCAATTGCCACATGACATCTCACAACTGTCTGTAACTCCAAGTTCTGACACCCTCACACAGACATATATGCAAGCAACCACCAATGTACATAAAAAACGATCCCAGACTAGTGCCAGAACAGACAGAAGGAAGCAAAAGTTTGAAAGTATAGCCAGGTGTTGGCCAATTGTCTAGCCAACAAGCTGGGCAACTGAAGAAGATCTAAGCCCACAGGAGCCTGTGTCACTTTTGAGGATTTCCTGTCCAAGATCAGCACACCAAGACTACTGGATGACAGAGAGGCACTGTAGGTGTATCCACAACGAAATGAGTCTGTGGGCTTTTGTGTTAATAACAGGTGGTATACATGTAAAAAAATAACAAATAAAATCTAGACTAGTCCTTGAATTACTACTCAGATATTGTAGTTTTCTTTAACACTCCAATAAGTATTCACTTATTTGAGAAATATTTTTAAGACAAAGAGGTAAAAATGATGAAGTTCACTACATAAAATTATTTTATGTGTGTTGAGAATAGAGGAGGCGTTTTCTTTTGGCCATAGGCTGCATCATCAACCATGCTGCCCTGACAGGCCATGTGCCTCTTCCTCCACACCCCACACCCTGTGCTATGGTGCTCTTGATTGCTATAGTTTACAGATAAGAGACGAGTGAAAAAGATCAACACCAAAAGATCTTGACCTGTACTTATTAGATTTATAAATGCTGACATCAGTAAAGTGAGCCTTCAGAGAATTTGCTTGAAAGCACACTTTGTTAGCATATAGCAGCTTCACAAGCCTGCTGCTGGCTGCCTAGCAACCTATGATGTCATCACAGGCCGCCTACCACCAGGTGAGTGCCCCTGCCCAAAATATAAATGGGCAAACCCACCTTGACCATCCCTCTCTCTTGCTCTCTCTCTCTCTGTCCTCCTAGGGTACCCCTTTCTCATTTCCTCTTCTCCCACATTTCTACAATAAATCTTACACCATGCCTGTTGTGTGGCGAATATTTCATACTCTACACACTTCCCTTCCTGAAAAAGCGAGCAACCTCTGGGGCTATGTCAGAAAAGACTTGAGTGCAGCCAAAGCTACTCTGGATTAAGCACTTCCTTTGTAACTTCAGAACATATATCCTAATGCGTGGAGCATATTAGGCACCCAGGAGTTACTGGTGGATCCAAATCTGAACCAAAAGAGAAAAATGCAAAACTATTTCCACATCACTCAACTCCAGCCTTGTATAGAAGGCATCTGGGGAACTTATTTCAGGAAGGAATTGTAGCTCCTGGAGAGTCCTGGGTTCCTAAGCAGTAATGGTATTCAGAAGCCTGTGTGCAACCAACCACTTCATGCCACAGGGAAATCCTTAAGGGTACCGGGGAAGATGTGCATGAAATTAAAAGCTAATGTGCAGGGTCAGATACATTTAACATTTGCTGAAGATGGGGAGAGGCACATGTTTAAATAAAGGAGGGGAAAAGAATGAGAAAGGCTTTGTACTATGGCTGAGCCTGTGCTCTCCTACTGACTGGCTCTTTCTAACTTTGCAACTGTAGGCAAGTCTTATTTCTTCACTGAATTTCACCCTTCACACACGAAGTGGGAATAGAACAGAGTTGCTTTGAAGATCAAATGACTTGGGAGTATTGAACATGCTTTGAAAAACTTTGAAAGAATGAATGACTTACTATAAACCATTTCCCACATTTGGCAGTAAAGCTTACCTGTCTTTGAGGTAATTAGTAAGTAGAGATGAAACTTCCTATGGAATTCTGCTCTTTAGACAAAAATCTCTCTGTGACTTGCTGGATAACAAAGAAAGTTCAAACTGTTAGCACACATACCCGCAGGAAGGCACATAGAGGGCAGAGTCTTCACTGTGCCAACAATAGATTTAAGGTAATGGCTCAAGTGGTCTATATTTGGGACTTAGGATAGTACTTGCTTGCAGTCTCATAAGCAAACGATTTTTATTTCCTTCAAATGCTATATTATTATCATCTAAGTTACATTTGAAATACTAAAAGAAAATTAATATTTCTCTGGTCTAAATCTACTGAGTAAGTGTAGAGTCTTGAGAAACAGCTGAAGACCAGGAGAGAAATCCCAGCACGAGCTACAAAGAGGGAGCCTGCAAATACATCTCCTAGGAAGGAAATGGAAGTAGAATCTTCCTGTCATCTAGAAAAGCAGTGTCTACTTGTATCCCTAGAGCAACCAATATATCCACTGTAAAACTGAGGTATACATGCTGTGCTCGGTTAAGAGCAAGCCAGAAGATTCTCCCACTTTAACCCATGGAATTTTCCTTGCAACATGATATGGCATGACAGAAGTAGCTTGTCCCAAAGACAGTTGTAGGCCCAAACCCAGGAAACCTTTATCTAAAGCTAGAGTGGCTCTATTCTGTTTTACTTTTTCATTTCTTTCCATACAAATGTATCGCATATTGGTCTTCTGATGTCAGTATCTTCTCGTCTTACATTTTGAAATGGATGGGCAATCTTAAATCTTACCACACAGAACTGGATCAGGATATGTACTGTATAAAATGTTGGACCGAGTTTTTGGCTGTGTTGTTAATGTTTCCTTCATGCAAATGACAACTTAGGAAATTGCTTTCAAATTGTAGCATTAAAACACATTGCATGAAGTTATGCCATGGGTATGGCCAAAAGTTAGTTGAAGAATCTGAAACCTATTCTGGAAACCTGTGCAGAGTTAAGGGTCAATTGTCTTATTTTGGGTGAGAGCAGCATGGTTCCAAGGTTGTGAACTATTCCGTAACAATTTAATCAAGCTATTTATACTTTTCAGATTAAATTTAAATTCCATGGACCTCTAAGTTGTCTGTCATGATGTAAATAGTATCTTAAAACTTTTCTTCCAGCTATTTTGTAGCAGCCACTACAAAAAGATTTCAAAACTTTATCCAATGAACTTTAGTCAGGTCAGAGTCGCCCTAACTTTTCCCCTCAGCTCTCTCCTGCTGCACCCCTTCTTTTCATCAAATCCTGATGGAGAAATAATGCATGGTAAAAAGGCTGAAGTCCTAGTTATACCTGCTCACTAACTGAGTTGAACCTGGGTCAAGTTTCCCCTAATGCGGGGCCGTTTCCAGATCTATAGAGTCCAACATCCAACTCAGCAATTCCGGCACCACCACAAATTTCCTTGTGCCATTCTAAAATCACCTCTCCTGCCTCAATCCTTTTTATTAATTTCTCTTTGCTTGGAATTGTATTTAAAGTAAATGCAAGAGCAATTTCCTGAGTCATAACCAGAAGTTGCCACAGCGGGTTTTCCTTATTTGGTACCCTTTCATCACATATGGTAAATGGAGAGGTAATACAACCAATTAAAATGGAGAAACTGTTCTTGCTGTTTGTAACAGAAGCTTACTTTTCCTGTCGGCTGTATACCTGCCTTAATTACTGTCTGATTTTACTTAGGACACAGTGGCAAGTACAATTTCAAAGGCAAACCACAGATTAGGTGGCAGACCCAAACTTCCTATGAGGACCAATGCCTTTTACTTGCAGGTGCGAGCCTGACTCCTTGCAGAGCACCATGTTTCTTCAGCTTCCTGGTCTTGGGTACCTCCCAATTGTTTCTGCCTGTGCTAGCTAGAATTTGTCCTTCCAAAAGAAATGAACATGGTGATCAAATGTCACCCTTCTCATAAATCAATTCCCAACATAGCAAAGTGGAAAAAAAGGCTTTGGGAAAGTCAATTACCAAGGTGGTAGGGACTGTTAAAAAATGGGGTGGAGGAAGTATTATTAAAACGGTGATTAAATTTTTTGTGTGTGTGGTTGCCATCATTTTGTTCAAAGGAAATATGCAGAATCAGCTTGCCTTATTATTTGTGCATGTGTTCTATACTAGGCATAATAAGGAGGTATCCTAACTCCAAGTCATTCATTTCCTATGGAAAGAGTAATCATATATTAAAGTGTTTTAGAAGTTGTAACTTAACCTTTCTAATTCTGACTGGTCTTTTTTTAATAACCTAAAAATGAGTTTGGATTAGAATGGGTGACAGGGTCAGTTTTTCACACACAGATATAACGTAGAAAGCATCATCCTGTATGCCAGCTGCTTCTCTAATGGGTGCAATTTAGGTTAATAGCCTCCTTGTTTTAAAATAAAAATAATTATAGGGGTACTTCAGTCTATCAGCCAGTCATTCTTTAATGTGAATGAATTTAAATGAATTTCTGCTTACATGATATCAATTGTAGAAACAAGGGGACTGATAAGCACTTTTGTTTTTGAGTGAGGAATGTTGGCTCTTTGGGGAAAATAATGGCTGAAGTTGGAAAAAAGGGAAGAAAGAATTTGCCACTTTAAAGAGAGTCACCTCCATACCCAGTAGGAAGGCTGGGCAGAGGGCATCCAACAGAAACAACCTTGAGCATTTTGCAATATGCTCAAGGCTCTGACTGGACAGTGATTGTTTTCTAGATATTCATCGTTTATGGTAAGTTTCTACACACTTACTTGTCTTGTAAAGAGTCCGTGTAGTAGCACCAAAACAGGCTTTACTTTTTAATTATTATGAAAGAACTTGATGGGAGTTTTGTGAAAAAAGTAAGGAAAGAGAGATCATGGTTGGGGGGGGGGGACAAGGTGGTGTGAAAGTGCCTGTTAGTTCTACTATGGTAGTACTGTGTACATTTTGTGGCTCAGAATATGACACACAGATATAGTGCTCTGACATAGCCAGTTCTGTGAACAAATGATTGGAAGACTCTGACAAGCAAAACATTCTTTCACAGTCTGTTTCCCCTCTCCTCCCAGTCCCCTAATCCTATTCCCTCACAACAACTCTTTCCTAATGCAGATGATGGAAACTACAATACTTCAGAGCCACGTCAAGACATAAAACCCATAAAATGTGTGTTCTGATCCATCTTTCTTGAAAACAGACCAAAGCAGCCTCGTTCTAAATGTGTTCTGCTTCTAGGGATTAAGGTACGACTGTATCAGGGATGTGGGGTACTCATATGGGCTACCAATTTAATGTATTTTCTAATTCAATTAAGATATTATTTTCTTGCATTCTGAGATGAGTTTAATAGGCTTCACTATTTTCAGAATGTGAACAATTCTACAAGCAATTTTGAGAACTCTAATGAGATGCCCATAGCTTTGAAGAGAAAGACTCTCCTTTGTGCCATAACTATACTGGTGGTTTATTCATATGTACATTAAAAAAGATTTATTTATTTTTTTTATTATGTATATAGTACTCTGCCTGCATGTACATCTGCAGGCAAGAAGAGGGCATCATATCACATTATAGATGGGTGTGAGCCATCATGTGGTTGCTGGAAATTGAATTTAGGACGTCTGGAAGAACAGACAGTACTCTTAACCTCTGAGGCATCTCTCCAGCCCCTCATATGTACATTTCATGGACATCAACAATCCGGTAGACACATAGCCTATGGACAGTCCTTACTTATTACACACATTAAATTGAAGGCTACAGGGTAGAATGATCTTTATTTAGAAATTTCACATCTTCTAAGTGCTTGTTATATAATGAGTCTTAAGTTCCATTGTTACCTGCAGGAACAATAGTAGATTTTGTGGGAAAGTAAGCAGGGCTGTGGTCAAAGAGAACCCTAGTCACTGACGGTAGCTCAGCACTTGAAACTTTGTGCTACCATTCCCCACCCCACTGCATGAGTTTATTTACTTTGTCTCTTGGAGACACAGGGCCTCCCTCCCTTCTCTATTCTGATAGTTTATCCTGGGAATTTATTGCCCCGATTGACCTCAACCTTGCAGCCTTCTCAGGAAAAGACAATATTCTGTGCAAAAACTGTAGCAGAGAAGAAAACAAGCACCCTCCTAAGTTTTACCTATTCAGTTTTGCTTTGAGATAGCAATTGTTTCCTTTAGTGTCTTCAAGAACTATGACTTATATAATTCACTTTTCATGTAAAACACAAGTAACGGCAACTTAGCCTGTCTGTTATTGATGATAATGTGCTTCCTGTAGTTTTGCTTAGGAGAGATGGATCCATATGGATCCAAGTCAGTATTTTAACTGCTAGATTTGCATAAATGTTCTGATACTTCAAGAGGACGACAAGAATGATATACCTTTAACTAGAATAGAATTTTAAAGAGGCAAGCAGTAGGTAAAATGCCCAAAATATGAAGCTCACATGGTAACTATAGCTTATAGTCATTTAGTGACTAAAGCATGAGTTTTCTGAGTGCCTACAAGAAAACAATTTGAGGGTAACTTTAGTAAGTAATTTTGTTGGTTTACTAAGAAAGTTTGTTACCCACATTTGTTTTTTTGCTTCGTTTTTTAAAAGGTTTTATTTTTTATTTTTTTATTTTGCATTTATGTATGTGTGTATACCTCATGCATGTGTGCTCCTAGAGGCCAAAAGAGGACTTTGCATACCCTGAGACTGGAGTACAGAGGTTTGTACCCCATCATGTGGGTGCTGGGAACCAAACACTGGTCCTCTGGGAGTTTAGCAAGTACTCTAAATCTCTGAGCATCTGTCCAGCCCAATATAGTTTTCTATGACAATATACACTAATTGTCTTTCCAGTGATGTTGTCATATATATGTCCCACATGAGGTAGAAGGCTGTTATTTAAAGCAGATATCAAATAAGTCTATTTTATACCTTTATGCCTATTTTTAAAATATATTTATTAATCTATTTATATTACATCTCAATTGTTATCTCATCTCTTGTATCCTCCCATTCCTCCCTCCCTCCTATTTTCCCCTTACTCCCATCCCCTATGACTGTGACTAAGGGGAACCTCCTCCCCCTGTATAGGCTCATAGGGTATCAAGTCTCTTCTTGGTAGCCTGCTACCCTTCCTCTGAGTATGCCTATTTTCACATTCAACAGTGAAGAATATTTCCATTCGCCCTGCATAGGAGGTTCCATCCTATGACTTTCTTCTGAAACACAGGAAAAGATAAAAAGTGTTACTGAGATCAGTATGAGTCCCAGCTTTCAGGGGATTGTTAGTATCAGGTTTGTTTTGCTGAATGACAGCCTTCTTGCACTAGGAAGCAAGCCTACCAGTGATGTGAAAGAAGCCATGTGGAGGGTATGCCCAGGTGATAGCCAGCACTACCTCCTAGGCATGGGAATATGGATTCCCTGATCATCCAGCCTTGCTACAGTACAGCTGAAGGTAGCCATATGACTAACTTTAGCCAATACCACACCAAGGAAGGATCTGTGCATTTGAGCTCACCTAACTACAGAATAAGAAGGAAGAAAAAAAAAAAAAAAACACACCGTTTTAGGTGGAGGTAGTTTTGGAGTGGCTGCTTATAAGGTTATTATGAAAGATATCTGAAGTTGATAATGATATAATGACCCATTCTGCTAATTTAATCAATAGTGAACAGAAATTAAAATATGCAAGATTATGTATCTTTTTAGGCAATATAGTCAAGCATCTATTGTTAAGCTACTCCTCTTGACTCTCTTGCTCAATTTAAACAGAATGCTCTGGTATTCTTTTTAATAATTAATATGTAGTATATGTAACACAGCTAGAAGATGAATTCAATTAATTTCTCCTCAGGAGTACTTAAATTATTGGATGACAAAATGCTTTTAAGTGTTGAGGTAAGGCTTCCTCCAAACTGTACTTGGTACACGGGGGTTATATGGAAATCTAAGAATTGAGGAGTGAGTCTTGGCTCTGGAATTCAAAGAGAGAAAAAAAAAAAAAAACCAGGCAACTCATTAAAATAGGGGAGCAGAGCTCAAGCTAGCAGCCCATACCTTAAGGAATGATTTATTAATGGGCTGAGAGCAGGAGCCTGGGAAATGCCTGCGCCTGATCAAGGTGACCAGGGTGTTGCCTCAAGTCATCATGTCTGGAATGTGATTGATATAAAAGAAAATTGCAGGCTATTCAATTGTGTCCTACCTTGCTTGACTTGACATGGTTGTGCTTGTGGGTACTCAGAAAGAAAAGGAACAGTGCTGAGTCTGAATTCTCAACATTTACTCAACATTGTGCAGCAGAAATGATAATTTAGCCAACATTCTTTAGATAAAAAAAGTCTATAAACAGAACAGAATATCTGCTATGTTTTATATTTATATTATATTTTCATTGTACTATAATACAGAAGAGATACAGGCCAAAGTCTAGCATTTTATGTAAAAGTTAACTTTTCTAAATTATTTCTCTCTTTTTTTTTCTATCTTAACTTTCTTCTGTTTGTTAACAGATAGTTGATGTGTTAGTCATTCTGTCAGAGATTTGAGTTTAGTTCTATTTTTTAAGTGCATATAAATTGAACACATCTCAATATCTTATCACATCCCTTAAAATTATAAGTACATCTCAGAGATACATCAATAGAACGTTGAGGTCTCGTCTGGTGGTAATCATGAAAGCAATGAAAAGAAACCATTTTCTTTACAAGGCTCATTACATAATGGCACCAGGGCCCATGGGAGGAAAGCTCAGAGAAGACCCTAGATTTGCTCAGGTATTCTAGTGTTTCTGTCAGGAGCTATTATTAATAAGTCATCAAGGGTATCTCCATCTTGATTTTGCATAGGACCCTATAAACTATGTAGCCAATCCTGCCTTGCAGTTTGCGAACTCTGATCTGAATAATATTTGTCTTAAGAATTATAAGTGTGGTCTGGAGAGATGACTCGTGCTTAAGAACATGTACAGGTTGACCAGAAGACTCAAACTTGGTTCCCAGGACCCATGTCAAGCAGCCCCCAAATGCCGGTGGCTTCAGCTCCAAGCTATCTGATCCCTTCTCCAGCCTCACAGACAGTCTTGTCACTCACATGCACACTATTCTCCCTCATCACACCCATGGTTTTAAAATACAGTCTTAACATAATTATAAATGTGTAGTTTAGATTGATAAGTTGGTGTGTGATTGCAATAAGGAATGTGTTTCAAAAGCAGAAACAAATCTTTGACCTACCATACAAAGTTGGTTTGAAAAATGTTATTTTCTTTCAATGATTATCACCCTGTTTCAATCAGGGCATATGTTGGACAAACAGGAAACCTTCATCATGGTTTAGCCATCACTAGTACTGTCCTCAGATTAGAAAGAATGCAAAGTCCATTTGCCATCCTTGACCCTCCTTGCTCTGCCTCCCTCAGCTAAGGTATAAGAGTAGATCAATCTTGCTACCACTGGGGTCCCTTCCTCTCCGTGCTCAGGGCCATTGCCACACCGGAAGACCTATTACCTTGCTTCTAATTTACTTAACTTGCTCCTTACCGCTTTCCCAACTTAATCTTGCACTCACCACTCAATTAATTTTACCTATTGCTCTAGGCTTACTGTCTGAAAGGATGGAGCTGATCTCACCTCTCCTAGGTGTGGTAACTTGAAGGAACTTGAAAAACATGAGAATTAAAACAATTCCAGATGCTAGCAACTTCTTCTCAAATTCTCTCCTAAATTCAGTTAATAAAACACAGTCAGGATATTCTGAGCTTCCTGTGAAATCACAAAACCATTAATTCCTTCACAGTTAAGGTAATATTTTTTAGTGTCATTTCTCTTTCAGAGTAATTAATATTCACCTACTAGTACAACTTTCCTGGTGCCATTTCATATACAACATACCAAACCCGCTGGCTCCTCACAGACTGTGAAACTTACTGCATCTTTTACAATGTATTAGATTTGCAAATGCTTGTGAAAGAACTCACAGCTCCTCAGCTGAAGACAGAAGGCCTAAGTCACGTGACCCTTGTAAGCAACACAAGAGAATGTAATTTTATCATGTAACACTGAAGCAAATATCAAGATGATAGAATATATCAGATTCATTTCACCAAATCAGCCTTATTTTCCGGCTGAAAACAAATTGAGGGTACAGGTGGATAAAGAGAAAGCACCCCATATCTATTCATTGTGGGTTCACAGCTACCTCCCTGTCAACAACAAGAACAACAAAGTGGAAACCAAAAAAGCAACTCACCACTCAGAACACAGATTGCAAGAAGAAAACTAAGTGCCTTTAGGCTTTGTGTAGCAGAGGAGCTTTCATAAGGAGATAAAGATCCAGAGAGATAGTTAAAGTCCTGCATTGTTAAGCTGCCGATTAAGGAGAAAGGTGAACAGAAAGGGTGTGGCTGGAAAGGAGGGGGCAGGCCTGAGGGTTATACTTTCCTCTGTGATGCTTCATATAAAGAAAGAAGGTTCCTCCTTTCTTCTGTGAGGATGAGGGGAGTTACCTCCTACAGAAGAGTCTTATGAAAAGTCTTTTCTTGGTTTTATGACTTCACACAAGGGTCAGAAAATTCAGAATATGTTTTACTAATCACCTTTAGGGTAGAACTTCAGAGTGTCCTTCCTGCTTCTGAGAGTACATTTTGTTTTATTTGTCATGTTTTAAAAAATTCCTTCAGCTTAATTATCCAATATGACAAAGTGATGTTTTGGAGTAATTATCCTCCCCTCTATTATATGAAATGGTAAGGACAAAAGACCTTAGTTCAGAAAGTATATGTAGAAATGGAATAAGTCAAATTTCAGAAATACTTAGGAGATAGAATCAATATGACACAAAGGTTGGTTTTGTGCAGTGAGAAGATTAACCAGGACCTTCTGTGTGGCTGGGTTTGGAGCTATATCTCTGAGCCTCAGGGGCCCAGCAGATGCATATAAAACAAAGGATGGTGAGTCCCTTTTTCCCAGAGTCTTTCAATAGATAATAATTCAGAGATACAAGGTAGGGTCCCACAAGCTCTTTCCTCTTCTTGACTATTTGAAGTGCTCATGTTGTATGTGTCCAGACAGTTTATGTGGGTTAATGAATGTAATAATTGTATCATGCCTAGAGAATGGTGTTTCAAAATTAATTTCATTTTTATCTCCTATAAGAAGTTACAAAGCAAGAACAGTACTGATCAATATAGTTTATTATTTTCTCTATGTTTGGCTAAGAAGTTGGCGCTCACTGGGTATTTACAACTAGTAAATTTTATTAGACTGTGATAGCAATGATGCAAAGTAAGTGGTAAGAGGTCTGTCTGTCTGTCCCACACCGCCCTTTCTCCCCCACGCGCTCTCTCTCTCTCTCTCTCTCTGTACATATATGCAGTTGTGTGTGTGCAGGTGTACCTGTATACATATGTTCACATTGGTGCAGTGGTCAGAGATTGATATCCTATGTCTTGTTAGTCACTCTACACCTTATTTTTTTTGAGACACAGGATCTCTAACTAAACCTGGAGCTGGCTAATAGTGCTAGACTTTCCGGAGCTTAGCTTTATTCCCAACTGTGGGTCTTGGCATTTTAACAGGAAAGATGTCAAAATTTTCTGAAGGCAATTTTCAGATTGAAATGTGGCCCCAGTTTTGTTGAGCAAAGATAATTCTGCCTTTATGTTTCTGCATGGTATAACGCCCCTGGATAATAGTAAGTGATATTTCACATCCTCCTTCACTGGTATTACAGCATAGATGGCAATAATTAAGACAGATTTGGGCTATTCACTCCCTGACACTGACAAGAGCAGCTTGTCTCTTTCCTCTCTTTGAGCATTAAAGTGTTTTTCAACTTCACATCGCCTCAGGACAGCATGTTGCACTCCCAAATACCAAAAGAAAGGAGGAAAGGAGTATAATAGCATTAATGGCCCAGGTCATTCTAAAACTAGGGAAACTTAAACTTCATGTTTTTCTATGATCTTCATTTATGGACATAGAAGAGAATTGAAAACTGTCCTTCTTACTGCCAGGAGAGGGATAGAACCTGGAAAGGAAAGTGATAATCTTTCATATCATCATATTATTTGTTAAAATTAGGCAAGATGGGATAGAAAGAAAGCTCAGTGAGTAAAGTAATCACTTGCCTTGTAAGTATGAGACATATGGATCTCTAGAACCCAATTTACACAACAACAACAACGAAAAGCTGGGTGTGGTGGTATGCAATTGAAAACCCAGCACTTGTACACTCAGGAAGCAAGCAAAAGCATGTAGATTCCTCCTACTCTTTGCTTAGCCAACCTAGTATACATAAATGATGCTGCATAGATTTGGAAGGAGATGTAGGAGACTAGAAAGTTAAGTGTTTGGACCATCCTAAAAGCATACTGGGCATAGAATCAGTTTTAATATCAGTTATAATTCCTTTGGAAGTTGGCCAAGTTTTACTTATTCATTTTCCAGCTACTATGGTGGCCAAGGAAACTGACAGCCTTTTCATTTCTGTTCTCATTTCTTCAATAAACTGCTTTCTTGAAATACAATTATTAATGCACAAGATGACCAGTTTGGTAAAGTCCTACTGGATTGTACTATCCTTTTATATTTTTCTCAACTGTCATTTCTACCAGGCAGTTCAAAATTTGCTCAGCTTTACCACCATTTCAGAACTCACTCTGACCTAAAGTTTTAAATAAATTAAAGTATTTTTTGACAAAGATTATGTAGGCATTTTACCTTATGGTGGTAGCATTGCCACATCCTCTGCTGTCATTTACCTACAAGTTAGTTGGACTTATTGTCAACTGCTATAACTTGAGGATAGGAATTGTGTTGATATTATTAAATTTTTTTTTGTCTATCAAATGTTACCCTTTGACCCCCTTGCCCAGTGCCTGTCTCTTCCTTATTAATGTACCATATTTTTCGGACTATAAGATACATCTGACCATAAGATGCACCCAGGTTTTAGAGCAATAAAACAAGAAAAATAGTTAAAATAGCACTGTCTTCTTCTTGTTTGCAAAGTTAATAACCTACACTCCTGGCATACTCAGGTAATCAATTTTATTCCTTATCAAGTCTCTGGTGGAATTGAAGACCAGGTAGTTTAGTTTTACAATGAAGCTTAGTTGTTTAGGGGTTAAGGTGATTTTAAGTCTAGATAGATATTTTAATTGATAAGGACAAGATATGATGGAGATTGATTTACATTCAGAATTTTAGATGCACCAAGATAGCAAAGATAGGAAGGTTGTCAAATACAGATAGCCCAAACACTAAGAATGTAACATTTATATAATTCCTAATTATGTCATGGTTCTTCTTGCTATAGGTAGTTTATTGTATATACATGTAATAATATAAATGGATATGCAAAAAATAAAAAATTTAATTAATAAAAAATAAGAATATCTTCATGCAGAAAGAAAGCAATTGGACCACAAGGCACATCCTAATCCCCCCCCCCACATTTTTGGGTAGGAAAGTGAATCTTATGGTCCAAAAAATACAGTATATAACTGAACCATCATTTCTCCTTGATCTCAGCTTCAAGCTACTTTGACTTATTGCATTCATTCAGCTTCCTTTCAGCTTCTTCTTGAACATGTTTAGACAGACGGCATTCATTGCGGAACACAGTTCTTGGCATGTTACAATGAGAAAATATTATTCTTTTGAAGATATTTTTCAATAGCATCTATGCCACATAACCAGGATGAGTACGATACATTACATAAATTAAAGATGAAGCTGAGAGCAGAAGGGCTCAGGCTGGCATTTTAAACTGCGTTGATGCTACAAATATCCAGGATGCATACTTTGTATTAAAAGACACCATGCATCCTTTCTGTAGAAATCAAGAGTGTAAGGGACACTATTCAAATGTTATGTTCTACGCAATTCTGAAACCAGTGTTTTGTGTCCCAGCTAATTATGAACAAGGCACTAAGTTGCAGTTTCAAAATCTATAAAGTTTGAAATAACTCTATTATTCACTTGATAGCGATGCATTGTGGATAAAATTAACCCCACCTGGTAAAGAGCTTAATGCACTGTGTGGATTGGTAATTGCTTAGTTTAAGGGATTTTGATTTATTCAGCATCATTTGAATGTCATTAAAGCTTTTATTGTAAGCGCAAGACTGATGTAGAGAACAGACATTTAAATGCATGATATACCGCTTTGCTCACAAGCCTACAAGCCGTATAAGCACTTTTTAGACTTGTTATTGGGCATACAGATCATGTTTCTTTGAACCAATTTGTATTAACATGTGTAGGACATACGGGCACTTTCTTTGTCTGTAGTATGGTTATGCTCTCTGTGTAGCCGTTGTAATATTCTCCTTCAACTCATACATTCTTACTGTGTGTGTGTGTGTGTGTGTGTGTGTGTGTGTGTGTGTGTGTGTCTGCCTGTCTGTCTGTCCCTCTCTTTTTCTTAAATGGATGCAGATGACCTGTTCCTGTGAAAGGGCACAGCAGTGTACAACATATGAACTGTCAGATTTTCAAGTCTGTGCAGTATGCTAGGTTTGAGATGTGTCAAAATTATTAAGGTTTTTTTTTTTTTTAGAAGTGGGGGAGATAGGTCAATGGGTAAACTTTACTTTTCAGGCTGAAGGACCTGAGTTCAACCCCTAGAAACCACTGTTTGTTTGTTTTCAAAAGAATGGGCATGGTGACATAGTCTTATAATCTTCATGATGGAAGGAGGAGAGATCTGGATACCTGGGGTGCCCTGCAAGCCAGCCTAGCCTAGCCTGCTTGCTAAGCTCCAGGTCTGGGAGAGACACTCTTGTTATTGTTTTGCTTGCTGTTGTTTAAAGGAGGATGACTCTGGCTTCTGATGTACAACATCTGGGTTTGTCCTCTGGCCTCTATACCCTCTCATGTACACACATACACATACACACATACACACACATACACACACAGGTTTTAGAACATAGTGAGATGATACTTCTGGAGTTTAGGTGCTATGCAACTAGACAAGTAATACCTTAATGATTTTCTATGTACTATGTATATAGACTTACAGAAAATATCACAGAGGCACCCACAAAGACTTCCATTTAAAAGTGATATTCTTTTACATTCAACCCTGTGGGACACAATTTTAAAGAAAATCTCCCACCTGTAACTGAAGTCTTAAAGAAGCGCCTCTTATACTGAAGGAACTGCAGAGCTTCCCAGAAACTCAGACTGCGAGAAAAGGAAAAACAGAACTGTAAAGAGGGGTCAGGAAATAATGTGAGAAAAAAATCCTTATATGTGGGGAAATAATCTTACATGTGATGTTGATGATAATAACTGTATGTGTATCGTCCCTTTCTTAAGGGTAGTCAGCTACCCAGTGTGCTAGGAAAGGTGCCATAATTAGCCCCTCTCCTGGGTAATGGGAATTCCTTTCCCAAGCTGTAAAAAGCTGCTGTGCAGAATCACAGCCTGGGTGCGAAAGAAGCTCGAAGTGCATCCTTTAGAATGGGTCCACTCATGCTGGGTGTGGTGGCACACACTTTTAATCCCAGCACTCGGGAGGCAGAGGCAGGCGGATCGATGTGAGTTCAAGGCCACCCTGGTCTACAAAGTGATTCCAGGACAGCCAAGGCTACACAGAGAAACCCTGCTTCCAAAAAACAAAACAAAACAAAACAAAGAATGGGTCCACTCAGACCCTTTGTTTATAAGCACATCACAGGAGACATTGAATCTTTAAGTTTGTCACATCATGGAATCTGTGCTTTTTTAGTTGTTTTTTTTACTTTCTGGTTGCTAAATTTGGAAAAGAAGATAGACTTTAATGGAATTTAAATTAAGACTGACTCCTTGGAATGTCTTTTGTCTTAAATTACTCTTGTATCATTCTTTTGGAATATTTCAATCATAGAGAAAGTGTGATTATATTTCACAGTAGGATTGGTTGATTCGGTGGTCACTCCCTTCTTAACACATGATATAGGGCACCTTATTTTGGAATTCTGAATATTAATGGTGGTAGTAAATCATTGAAGCAAATTAAAAAACTGTCACATTTTGAAACAGTTTCTTAAGGAAGTCTTTTGTAGAGCTTGAACAATTTTCCCCATTTCTAAATAGTTTCTTTATCAAGACTTCTTGGAATTGAGCGATGTTAAACCGCATACAATGAGAGACCGGATATAGGATCTTACACCTGTAGGTCAGGAGATCAAGTCTGGCCTGAATCAGCCCTGATTGAAAATCATTACCAGTAGATGGTTTCATAATGTTCTCAATAAATGAGCCATCACACAGAGCTACACTCTGCCAGCATTCAAAGGCCCTAGTGACAAATCATGTCACACTAAGCATGACACACCCTTGATCACATTGGCACTAAATAACACGTTTTTTAGTTATTTATTAGATTTGCTCAACATTTACTGAAGAGAAAACTGCAGCATCATCTATACACAAATGTATTCCTGGGTAACTGGACTTTGTTCAGTCAGACGTTTATGTTTTAGTGAGTACAGAGCTATGAAGCCTCACTACCAAAGTTAGATTTTATATAATTCATGATATACTTTGATATGTTTCAGGCATCTACTTGTTGATATGAAAGTGTTTAAATTACAAATGCATGTCAATGTTTGCCATAGTCTTATTGGAAAACTGTGTTTTCTATTTTTGTGTTTCATACAGCCAGAGAAGAAAACAGAAAAAAAAAAATAGTTGCAGACTTTAACTTTTTTCTCATTGTTACTCCACAGAAAATGCATATGATGTTCATATCTATTTTGTGCTGTGTTATAGGGAAAGTGAATTTATTGGAAAACAAGATTAAGAACTATTCTTAGCATTAAAGTGGCACATTATTAAACAGTGATATTATGGGAAGCAGGGCCTATGATAACTTGAGAAGGGCTATTTGTTTCATTTTTATATGACTGAAAACCCCTTCATTAAAAAATATAACAAGGCATACAGTAGATGATATACTTTTAAAAATACATAAACATTATATATATATATATATATATATATATATATATATATATATATATATATATATATACGTTTTACTGGGACTCTGCCACATTTATATCTTGTCTAGTGAAAGAGGGTAAAAGCTTTACAGTAACCTTATTCAAAAAATAGGGTACCATAATAGACAATGAAAGTATGAATTCCAGGGCCAGGAAATAGAGAACTGTCCAAAACCAAACTAACTTAATTTTTCTCTACAAAATACCTTTTGTTGTCATAAAGATAACACACATATACGCCCACACACATACACACACACACACACACACACACACAGAGAGAGAGACAGAGAAAAAGAGAGAGAAGGGCAGGGTGAGAGAGAGACACTATTAAAACAGTATCTTAGAATCTAGGGACTCTTTTTCACGGAGTTTCTCTAGAAAGTCCAAATAAAATGTCTTATATCAGTTAATTCTCAGTGCTGCCACTGAATTGTTTACTCCCAGCAGCCATCAGTTTATTCGTTTTCTCATTGAAAAAAAACTTAAGGGAAAAAGAAGTTATTTTAGCTCATGTAGTTCAAGGGTACAGTCCCGTGTGGAGCAGTGAAGGGGGCAGGAGATTAACACAGCTGGCCACATGGCATCTACAGTTAGGAAGTAGAGAGACTACTGGATATGGTCAGCTCACTTTTTCCTCTTTATACAGTCCAGGATATCAGCCCTGATAATGGGACCAGTTCATAAATGTGTGGTTCTTCCAAAATCAATGAGCCAAATCATAAAAAAAACTTTCCACAATCTTGGTTAGAAGTTCATCTCCAAGATGATTCCATACCCAGTCAAGTTTACAAGTCACAGTAACCATCATGGCTGATTTAATGCGACCTTTTGCTGACGACTTTAAAATCTGGCCAATGCCTATACCACGCCTATACCAGCAGCAAAGCACTGTGAATGTTGAGCAACTGTGCCTACTAAAATTCCACGAAAACCTCTGGATACTGTAGGCACAGGCTGAAAGACATGTAGTGAGTCCCTGTAGCTGAATTTATTACTTGATCAACATTTGCATAGATGAATTGAAGGTCACACATTCACAAATCAGATGTAACACAGCTATAACTGCACCTACAGCAATTAAAGTATGAAGAGAATCATAGACACAGCAGTGAATTTAAACCAGGGGAGGAATCTAGGAAGCATGGATGCCGTGCATAAAAACCCTTCCTCAATATATGCCAAAGAGCTGTCAAGGCTTGACAATTTTCTTGACAATGTCACATGTACTTCTCATCTATTCAAAAACTCTTGTCCTTTCAGATGATTGTACAAGGCTCACAAAGCTCAGGGACCCAAAGGTTGAATAATTTACTTCAAATCACACAGCCAATGGTTTCAATGTTTCACCTTTGATTCTGAGGGCATGTGTGAGGGGCGAAGCTTATATCACTTATGCAGAAACCACAAGATTCAAAAGAGAGAAGGAATACCCTGTAGGTTGAAGGCAACATGCAGGTGTACCCTTCTTACATGGGCATGGATTCTTAAGGCTGTGAACACTGTGCTACAGTTTGATGGAATGCTGCTTACTCTAAAATTACAGGGTGTGACAACCTGTGCTCTCATACCTTTTTTCACAAACACACCTTAAATGTACAGGTCTCATGCTAGAACACACCTTTTTTTTTTAATTTATCCTAAGTTTATTGAGTGCTTAGAAACCCCAGCACTATACTTGGAACTAAATTAGAAGTTCTCAAATAGTGATTGATATTCACAGTATCTTTAAGAAATTCTCACACTAGGAATGCATCTCAAAATGTATGCTGCCTTTGGATTTCACTCATCATTTTCCACCATAAACAATGTAATAAGAGGCAGTTTGGAAATGAACAGAATGTCTGAAACTTCCAGAAAACTATGCCCAGAGAGGGAAAACAGAAATAAGAATGAAAATCATTCCAGTTTCTGAAAGCAAAACACTGTGGACCAAAGGGATAGGAGTACGAGCTAAGATCATCCTTGATGGTTTTCCAGCAGATGTCTGAGTTTTCCTACCTAGAAAAGTGGACTAGCAAGTGCCAATTTAAGGGGTTAGGATAGAGATGTGTAACTATCAATTTACTATAGGAAAATTATGATTCTCAAGCGAGCTTTTCCTTGCTCAAAGGTGTGGAAGTGAGAACGCTACAGAAGCAAAACCAGAAGTTATACCGAATGTATGTTAATACTGAAATAGAATCTGAATTAGTGTTATAAGTGGATGGTGGGTTTACAAAATAAGAGACTTGCTTGCAAAGAAGAGAGAGATAAAATTATTTATAAGGTTATGTTGCAAAATCAGCCATTTGTATTCAGAGCACAGAACAAAATGAACATGATTAAGGTTATGGTGTCTAGGAGTAAGGATTGGAAATTCAACTGGGAAAACACTAAGAGAATATAAAATATGGTTTCAGGGAGAGAAATCTGTTATTCTAAACAGTAATATTCCATTAAGTAAATAAATCACCATTAAAATTTGATGTGATATATAGTTTTGCTATCAAGAGATTTGAAAATAGCAGTTAATAAGGAAATATACTTAATTTTTAAAAACATGAAAACCCTGTGAAATCCTCATATAAAAATGAGACTTTAATTTCAAGTAGAGTTTTTTTTTTCTCAGAAGATGAATGGCTAGCACACCGTGAAACTCAACTTTGGCATCTGTTACCTTGTCAGCCTTCAGACCACATACCCAGGAGGATGGCAGAGCTCTGAGGGTCAGATGAGGGTAACAAAAGCGAGAGAAAAAAATGACACACACACTGTTTGTGTGGCCCTAGGGGTTCATAGGCACATAGGAACAGTAATAATTATTTACAACATCGATCTTTGGGGTTTGTTAAATAAATAAACAGAAAGTCGGGTATAATAATAATGAAGGAAGTTTGTCATTATGATTGCACAACCGCCCCCCCCAAAAAAAAACCCAAAACCAAAAACCAACAACAACAACAACAGCAAAAAAACCCCAAGTCCTGTTTCCTCTAAAAACTGAAGGGCTCAATCACATAAAGTCACTGTGGCTGATAGCAGACTCATGACTCAGTTGGCTTTCTTTCCAAGGTTGTAGTAACATTGTATGAGACTGTTTGAAGTTTAATTAATATTTGAATTTTGTTCTGCCCGGATTATCATGTTGAAACACTCATACTTTAAAAGTAGATCTTATTGTATAATGAGTTCGTTGGGGATAGTAACTCACCTGGGATGACCATTGGCCTCATGTGGGGAGGTATGCATACACAGAGGGCGGGTGAGGACACAGTACGAAGGTTGTAATCTACAAGCCGTGGGGGGGGGGGGAGACAGAGAGAGTGAGAGATCTAGACAGTGAGAGAGAGAAACAGAGAGAGAGAGACAGAAAGAGAGACAGACAGACTGACAGACAGAGATAGAGAAACAGAGAAAGAGAGATACAGAGACAAAGACACAGAGACAGACAGACAGACACATACACACAGATTATGAATTACCTACCCTGAAGATAGAAGATGTCACTCAGGGCCAGATAATTGAGAACATGGGCTCAGGAAAGGGCAGATCTGTAGACACTTTGACTCAGAATTGAGAAAATAATCTTTTGCCAAAACTCACAAAAAATGTAGTTGTCTGAAGATAATAAAATTATAAAATCTCTGACATGCTATGGTAATCGGATTCAAAATTTATATGGAAATGATTAGGTATCATTTAGGAACATACAAACATTATAAATTCTCCCTACCATATATATATATATGTGTATATATATATGTGTGTGTGTGTGTAAATATATATGCATATATTATAAAAATATGTGTTTAAATATATATGCATATATTATAAATATATGTAATATCTAGTTATCTTAGACATATATACCATACACATATATTATATAAATATTAATTGTGATGTATATTTTTAAAAACTGACTATGTAATTCAATGTTATGTTAATTAGGCATGTAAAATTATGTTCATCATAGAGCAAGTAGAAGGACCTGATATAATACTGATAAATAAATAAGCTTCTTTTTACTTCCAAACAGAACATCTAATTTTAAAAAACTTTGTGCTTATCAGATAATGTTGATCATTAGCCATTTGACCTAAAATGTATGTCAAGGTGATAGAAAAGGCATGCAATTCTAAAATTGATGGATTTTTAGAAACTAACATGGGAGCTTATAAAACAATGTGAGTAATGAATGTGTAGATGGGAGAAAGGAAAAAAATCATTTTCCTACCCTTCTAATTTCTCAGAAAGGATCACTGTAATAAAAGACAAATGCGGGATGCTTTACACTACAGGACAGCATCGATAACCACACTATTTAAAGAAACAGTTTCACTCTGTGCTCAATGAGACGAGAGAAGTCATGGAAAACCATGAAGGGCTACATGGGATCTGAGCAGAGTGTGATAGATGGGGGAGCCCAGCGAGGCTTGGTTTGCAGAGTCCTGGCAGCTTGCCAACCTTAGAGATGAGGAAGCTGGTTGGTTCAGGTTATGCAGAAAAGAAAACAGTTGAGAATCTTCCCCCTGCTACAGGGGGTAGGGAGCACATTAAAGATCCCTCCTGTCATTTCTCAAATTCCTTCAGCTTATGTATTCAGCAGGCCGAGGTGGGTTTGCTTGGGAGTACCATTGTCTCAAGACCATCAGATACGACTGTTAAGGATGCCATGGGATCGTGAGGCCAGAAAAGTGTCTGACTGGAGGACAGGAGAAAGGTTCAAAAGAGACATTAGAGATTAGATTGAAAGTCTGGAAAAGTATGATGTAGAAAGAGTCTGTTCACAGAAGGCAGACTGCATCTCTAAGCTGCCATGCAATGACAACTCTTGAACAACAGAATGCACAAAGCACCTGTAACAGGCACAAGTCTTGAGGAAAGGAATGGCTGGGTAGGTGTGAAGGAAAGGGCACTCACTGAACCACGTCGGTAGCTAGTTAGATTTGTGTCTTAAAAAACATCATGTCAACCTCATGTAGAGAAAAAGGAGGGACAAGTGTCAGCAGATGCAGGAAGCTAGTTAAGAGCTTATCTGAGTGATTTGTATGTGGTGCTGGACGTGTGAAGAGTGATGGTTTGATGAAGAAATGAATGCACTTGCAACATTGTATTCACAACAGAACCGACAGGAATTGGTGGGAAGCAGCACATGTATATTCCAAGCACACATGCGTAGACACATACAATTTTCAGAAGAATAGTAAATAGGTCGATGAAATATTGAGAAAGTATAACAATCATAGTTTATACTTGTGTTTCTTTGTATATCACACATGGAACACTCATCATTAGAGCATCTCATTATTACCGCAACCTATGCTGTGGATGTCTTTGTAGAGATACAGAGTAAATATCCTTTTGAGCATCCTAAGATCTCCACTCATCGGCTTTTAAAGACTTTTTGCCTTGCTCATGGGACTGGCCCTGAACGTTAATCAATTATCTAGCTTTCCATAAAAGACAAGCTGATACACCTGACTATAATGATTAACTTTAGGCAAAAGACTATATTTAGAATGTGAGAGGGTTGTGGGGTTTTGAATATATAATGAAAAGGTGTTCTGGTTAGTTTTATGCCAACTTGACACAAGGTATTGTCATCAGAGAGGAGGGAGCTTCAGTTGAATAAATGTCTGTATAAGGTCAGGCTGTAGGCAAGCCTATAGGTTATTTTCTTATTAAGTGATTAATGGGGGAGGGCTTAGCCCACTGTGGGCGGTGCTAACCCAGGGCACATTGTCCAGGGTTCTGTAGGAAAGAAGGCTACGCAAGCCACGAGAAACAAACCAGTAAGTAGCATGTGTTCATAGCCTCCATGATAGCTCCTGCCTCCAAGTTCCTGTCGTGCTTCTGTTCCTGTCCTGACTCTCTTTTATGATAAACAGTGATGTGAAAGTGTAAGCCAAATAAACCCTATAGTTCAAGTTAACTTAGTGGGAAAAGAAAATTAAGCGAGTCTTAGAAAATGTATTTTAAAATTTCTGGGTGCTGTACAATAACTGAAAATCACTTTGACTAAGTTTGGATTTTATTAAGAATAATAATATTAAGGGCTCTCCTATGCAGAAGATTAAAAACAAAATACTTTATAGGCAATTACTTCATTGATAAAGAAATATTAGGTACTATAGCATTTAAAGTAAGTTTTAGAAAACATTTTTTTAAAAAATATTGAACCTAAAAAGTAGTATAAGAGGTCATGGTTGTAATATTTTGGGACCCCTGGGAATTGAGCCAAGAGTGTCATTGAGATACAGCCCCTTAGCTATTCCTATAACCTCTTTGGAAGGACCAGAAGCAATGCCTGCTACCTTTTCTGACCCATGTCTCTCACACTTGAAAGTTCTGGAACAGAAAGACAAAAATCACACCCAAGAGGACTAGACAATGAGCAATACTCAAACTCAGGACTATAATCAATGTGATAGAGTCAAAAAACAGTACAAAGAATCAATAAAACAAGGAGCTGGTTCCTTAAGAAAATCTATAAGATTGACAAACTCTTAGCTAAATTAACTAAAAGACACAAAGAGAATATCCAAATTAACAAAAGCTAGATGAAAAGAGGAAAATAACAACAGTGAGGAAATCCAGAAAATCATGAGAACATATTTCAAAATTATAAGAACATATTTCAAAACAATATATACAAAATTAGATCAATTAATGTTACAAAAAGAAAAGTGAATATTATTTTCTTTTCTTTTTATGATTATATTATTCCCAATAATAGCCTTTCATAGTCCAAGATTTTTTTTCCATAAGATGGAACCCATACCTGACACTGCTTGTGTGGCAAAGAACCAAAGACTAGATAGCCCAGACACGTAGGGTAACACCAAATAGTACTGGTCTAAAAACGTATCAATAAAATAACTTCTAAGGATATTCTGCTATAGTCAGATCAGTCTTGCTCAGCAATTGTTAGAGATGCTTTCTCTGGCAGCAGATGGGAACAAATAGAGACCCAAAGCCAGAAGATAACCAGATAGATCCTGAAACTCTCATCCCTAAATGGGATGTCACCATCAAACCCTTCCCCTCAGTGCTTGGCAGAAGAGGTGGAAAGATATTAAGATCCAGAGGGAAGAGAGGACACCAAGAAAAGCAGGTCTTCTCAATCAACATGACTGATGCACATAGGAGCTCCTATAGACAAAAGCACCGTGCACAGGGCCTACACAACTCTGCAGGAGATGGGGATCCTAGAGCTGAAAGAAGTGGACACATGCTGTCATCCCTAACCTAGAAGCTATCTCCAAAAATAGCCACTTGCAAATGAAAATTTAGTGTTTTCAAGGGAGAATCACTGGGGAAACAGATTGCTTTTAAGGATATACAGCATGCCCAGCAGTAGTAGATGTCCAATAGAAAGCCAGAACACTAACTCAGTGCAGTCTTTGGTGGTTCCTTGCTTCATGATATTGTCTTAGGGCCATTTATATATTATTTTGAATATTATATTATTTGTATTATGTCTCTCATTTTACACTATAGGCTTATTGTGTTTACATTATGGCTACAGTTTAGTATTTTTAAGGGATCCTTGAGTTTGTGGATGAATGGATCTCTGCATCTGTATCTGTTCCTTGTGCCTTTTTGTGGGCTTTTCTAAACTTTTTCCATTTATAAAGTTTTTGCTTTATCTTATTATACTTTATTATTATCCTCTAATAGTCTGCTTGTTTTCTAATGAGAAACAAAAAAGATGTGGCTCTGGAAGGGATCAGGAGGAACTGGGAGGAGTAAAGGGAGGACAAAAGCAACCAGGATATACTGTATGATTAAAAAACTTGTTTTCAATAAAAGGCAAAAAGAATAAGGAAAAGAAAGAAGTACAGTATTTTAAAAATATATATTATTAATTTATTCATATTACATCTCAATTGTTATCCCATCCCTTGTATCCTCCCATTCCTCCCTCCCTCCCATTTTCCCCTTACTCCCCTCCCCTATGACTGTGACTGAGGGGCACCTCCTCCTCCTCTATATGCTCATGGGGTATCAAGTCTCTTCTTGGTAGCCTGCTATCCTTCCTCTGAGTGCCACCAGGCCCCCCCCTCCAGGGGACGTGGTCAAATATGGGGCACCAGAGTTTGTGTGAAAGTCAGACCCCACTCTCCACTCAATTGTGGAGAATGTCCTGTCCATTGGGTAGATCTGGTTAGGTGCTTGAAGTATATAGACTTTTAGGCTAGAAATGGAAGGAAATCAGCAGAAAGCTAAATAGGCTATTTTGCACAAGGGAAACAGAGTCTCTCAAGAGGATCAGAGAGGGAACACATGATAGATGATGGCCATGGCACTGAAATCTCTAGTGCTTTTAGAGGGGAAAGCCAGGTTCACAGGAACTGAAACCTTAACTCCTTCAAGGCCGTGGCACCTGTCCCATAGAGAAACCTGCTGAGTCTGCCCTCAGGCAAGGACACAGAACTGGGTTCCCTTTGTCCTTTCACTGGAACCTCTAAGAAAGGCTTGCATCAGTCTAGCTCTGATCAATGAACACCAGAAGGAAGTTTGTGTTTCTTCTGGAGAAAAGGGAAGGCTTGCTTGGAGCTTTGAAAGAAGGAGTAGCTTTCTCAAGGGAAAATGAAAAGTCCCACCTCTTGCTTATGTTGATATCCTCTTTCTCTAAGCTCAAAGAGTTCCCAAGGCTGGCTCTTGCATGTGCAGCCTGGCCTTCATTGAACTTCTTGTTTGGACTTGAGCTCACAGAACACACCCAAGGGCTAGTACCAACTTCTGCTTTTGTCATGAATGAAAATCCATCCTGCATCTGTGACCTGGGAGACTAGACCATTTGACAGCATCTAGAAGACTTGCCACATTAACTTGTTCCATTACACATATGGAATTTTTAATCATAAGTATTCCTGAAAGGAGACTTCTGGATTCCCATTCCCCATTGTTCATAGTTAGCAAATGTCAAATGATTTTTATAATCTCTGTACTATTTGATGCATGTGGAGTTTATCATTGTTCTCTTTATTGATTAATATTCTTATAGTGCATTATAATTTGTAGCTTATATTTTAAAATATAACTGGCTTTTGGTTGTTTTCCTTCTATTTCTTTTATACATGTTATACTTTGGATACTGAGAGTTGTACAAATAATCTTAGCTGTATAAAATAATGGACCTAATTGTTATTCAATATTTGGAGCACTTCATGGAGTTTGAAGGGGTGTCTCCTCTGATATAACATAAATTTCATAAAATCTGGGTGATTATATCTATTGTAGTTTCTCACTTTGTTGCTAATGGCTAGAACTTATATATCTTATAGAATCCAGCTTTATTGGGGACATAACTGGTATAATATGTAACATTTAATGTATTCACTCTGATGAGTTTCAACATATGCACACAAAGGTACTAAACACATACTTTACTTTCAAAATTCTCCTTACATTATTCTTTATTATTTTGTAGTAAATAAAAAAGTAAAATGAAATTGACTCTCCTAATTATTTTGAAGGGTGCAGTGTGGTTGCCGTGGTATTTTACAATGATCTCTAAGAACTTCATTAGCTTGTGTTATTGGAACTTAAACCATTTGAAACCAACTTGAACTCTCCCCAAATCCTCTTCAAGCTCCTAAAATCTCATACCACTCTACGTCTATGAACTTGAATGCTGAATATATGTGAAATCTTGCATTACTTGACCGGCTGAGACTGGCTTATTTCATTTAGACTAATTAATTCCAGGTACATCCATATTATATCAGATGACAGGATTTCTTCTTAAGAGCGTAAAGTTAGGCATCTTCAATGAAATTGGTGTCAAAACCTGAAATATTATTAACAAAGTACATCCTGGCACTAAGTATATGCTGGATAGTGCTCAATATGGTTTATATTATTTTTATGATCTGATCATATTATAGCCTCTCATGTTTTCATTATTTTTTAATAATGAGAATTCTGAGACTTTGGAATATTTAATACTTTAGTCAATATAAGTAAACTCAACATACTCCAGAAACAAAGGAGCTCGGGTTTGGAGATCAGAACTGCTCCCCTCTGTGTGCGTGTGTGCGTGTGTGCGTGTGCGTGTGCGTGTGCGTGCATGTGTGTGTGTGTGTGTGTGTGTGTGTGCATAAGTGTATGAGGGTGTATGTGTATCTGTGTGCACCTGCTTATGGAGGCTAGAAACTGATGGAGGCTCTGTTCCTCTATTGTTCTTTTTTACTATGTTTTGGGAAAGGATCTCAACACGCACTGATGGATAGACTGGCTGGCCAGTGATTCACCTGTCTTTAGCTCTTACCCCAGCCCCAGGTTTTCAGATGTGCATCACCATGTTTGACTTCTTAACACATGTTCTTGCTATCTGAATTTAAGTTTTCATCTTTTCATAGCAGGCATTTTTTCTTACTGAGCCATCTTTCTAACCCAGACACAGATATTTCTGGTTGTAACTTAGATGTTGCTGTAAACTTCCTAATGCTACTATAATTTGTATTAAAATCACTCATATACTCTCACTTGATCAAGGAATATAGACTAGCTTCTTATCTATAATATATATGTTGTGAAATATTTTTTTAGAGGCTAGCACTTCATTGGATGAATATATAGTATAGATGGGTTTGACTAGGTTGTCTTATATAGTGTAGGTTAAGTAATACAACAATGGCTATCTGTACACTGGAGGAGCTGAGAACCCAGTGGCTACTCAGATCACAATGTTGGGTAACTCAGCAGGCCCAGTCTGTCACTGAGGGCCTGAACTGCTCTTCTTCAGTCCAAGTTGAACAAACAGTGTCTGATGTCAATATGGAATGGCACCTGCAGAAGCAGTAACAAAATAGATGAACTTTACCAGCAAAAAGCAAGGGCAGGCAAGAAAAAGTAATATTATTTTTTTCTTGGCTCTTTTTATATCCGAGTCACTGCCTGGAGGTATTGTGTACTCTGCCAGAGAACCTTTCCCTTTATGTAAGTTCTCCCAGTAGCTACTCTTATAGATTTATCCAGATGTGTAGTTGTTTGATTTCAGATCCAATCAAATGACAACCAGCATTGTCACAGAGTTCCAATAATAATAATCCATGTCAATTTGTTTTTTTTGATATACTTCCATATTTAGAAATTTTAAGTACTATGGATAAAAATAATTTTAATGTGAAAGCAGAAATATTCTTACACTGTAAAACAATATAAGTGAAAAATTGAGTGAGTGAGGCTAAGATTAATATAACCCAAAATTATTAATTGAATAAACTGACATTTCCAAAAATATTGACAGAAGAGAATACTTGACAAGTTTTTAGTAGATCAGAACCTCTTACATGAGAATAGACATTATGTTGCCTATTAACTATTTTTTATCAGTTATCAGAACAGTGTTTGGGATATGATACACACACACACACACACACACACACACACACACACACACACACACACACATACACACACACACACATATATATAGTATATAAACTATCTAAACACAGACACAACTGAAAGAACAACAGAGATATTAGCACACACATGATTCTGATCACCTGTATTAATTACTTTTTTATTGTTTTGATAAAAACCTATGACCAAAAAACTGCTTAAGAAAGAACTGGTTTAATGTGGCTTAAGACTACAGAGGGATAGAATTTGTCTTGATGAGGAAGTCATGACAACAGACAGAAATGGGGGCAAAAACAGGAAGACTGATTACTATAGTTTCTTCAGATAGGAAGGAGGGTGGGGGGAGAAAGGGAGAGGGAAAGGGAGAAGGAGTAGGAGAGACACAGAAAGGCATAGAGAAAGATCAGGAAGCATGGTGAGTTTGTAAACCCTCCAAGCTCACTTCCAGTGACACTCTTTCTCCACCCCCTAAAAGCACCTCCTGCCTCTAATAGCACCACAACTGGGTACCCAGTGTTTAAATAGATTAGCCCAAAGGAGATAGTTCTTATTTAAAATCCTGCTTTTTTAGGTCAAAGTCTGCCATTTCCAGATAGCCAACTAAGCTTGCCCTATTATGACAAACTTCCTTTTTCAGTGTGGTTCTCTGTTCACATGATTTGGGAACCCCAAGATCCCCTAAGTAGCATGATATACTAACAGATCTGACCCTTTCCTGATAGAACCTGTTCAGCAAACACCTGGGGATTCCTAGAAATATCCCACCATATGCTAAGGAGATCCTAGTCTTCAGCAAATGACCTTTAATTGTACCTAGAAGATCTTCCCCCGCCCATAGGATAATTAAGTACTTTTTCTTGTGATAGGACACCACCGTGCTACTGCATTTAAATGAAATATTGTACCACTGCATGTAAATCAAGTATTCTGGCACCTCTAGCCCTAGCAAATCAGACACATTCATCTACAAACCTATCTTCACTGCCCAAGGTTTATAAATCCCTGGTTCATGAATAAAGGTTGACTTTCCCCCTCCATGTCTCCCCCATGACCATCTGAGCCTTATCATTTATACTTGGGAACAATCACCTCTGTACAGCTTGGGCTTAACTGTCAGTCTGACAGAGATGACAGACCTGTCTTGGAAATCTTTAAAGCCTACCTACATCACCACCAATATCTCAGTGCTCACCACAGGTAAAGCACTGGCCATGAACCTTTCTTCCATCTGATTTTGAGCTTCTGCCTAATTTCTTTGCCATGCTTAGCATGGCAGCTTGACAAAGGATTGTGACAATTTTGATATCATCACTGGCTTGTGGAATTCCAGAGTTTCCACTGCCATCTGATACCACAAATCTCATTCTAAAAGATCTTACTAACTGAAACACCTGGTGGAAAACTCTTTCCAGAACTTAGCCTAATGAAGAGGCCTCACCCTGAGCACTCTAAGCCACTTCTAAGTGTTGCAGTTAATCTATCAGTATTGCCTGATAATGTTTATTATCATGTCTATAATTATTATTACGGCAGTATTTCTAACCCACTAGCAATCATTCAAGACACAGACACCTGTTATATTTTAAAACAGCCTTTGTTAACCTGGAGCAAGGCAGATATTAATTTTCTAAAGTATTTCAAGTATCAGGGCAGGTAGAACTGTCCCAATCCCAAACCATCTGCTTCTAATAATTTCTATCAACCTACCTCCCATCCATAATCCCAAATACTTGCTAATTATCATCATCTGGGCAAAATCTCCATCCATACCAGCCATGTGCTTCTTCTCCTCCTAACCCATGGTTCAGCCTCCTCCTCCTTGCTCTTCTCTGGTCTCTCTTCTTTCCCAAGAGTCTCTCTGTCTCCCAAAGAGTAGGTACCTTAACCATGCCTATCCCATTTTCCCTGCCCAGGTGTGATGGCCTTTTATTGATCAAACAGGTTAGGCTCTTAGGCAAGATACAATTTGAGGCAGAGATAGCAAGCTGTAATTCGCATCAACATATATCAGACCAACCTCCAACACTTGAGGGAGAAATGGGACCTTTGATCTCGAGGTCCATCTGATCTTTTCAGGAAGCAAGCAGTACCTGGGACAGCCCACCTGACACAGAAGCCAGTCTTCCTGGTGGATGCTGAATGACAGTTCCCTAACCTCGAAAAGTCTCCGCTGGCAAAAGTAAGACTCAATGCTACAGAGTCGTGTACAGAAAAATATTGTTCAAACAAACACGGGTTTAGTTAGTGTAGGTTAGCAAGGATAGCAGATAGACACCCTCCGAAGCCCACCCGGTAAGGCTGGAGTTTGAAGTGAACAAATCAGGGAAGGTGACACAATAGATATTGTAGATCTAGATGTGGCCATTTTCTGACACCAAATTCTGCCCCTCCTGCTTCATTTTGTATATAATCATCAGGCCACTCATCCTCAGATTCTAAATCTCTTCTCTTCAGAAACATTAAGTGCACAGTGTGATCTCATGTAAAGCATGTTTATTCCTTACTATGCAGGGGCACACCCTGTTCTGGTTACAAAAGTCTTCTTAGAGGTCCTGGGACATGCCTAGTCCTGCCGAAGGACCGAAATCTCTCTCTTCTTTTGACTGAGAATGTTCCTCTTTCTTGTGACAGCTAATCATGTACTTGCAGTTCGGTGTTTGGATTAGGAACCAGGGTGCAGTTGCTCTTTAATTTTATTGCAAAAAGTGTAAAATGCAGATAAAATTTTCATATAGACCCCTTCCTCTATTTCCAAAGATAAGCCAATATCTTCTACTCATAGATCTGGAGTGGATAATCAGATTACCTATAGGAAAACAAATATTGATTGACAGAGGTTCCAAATCAGAACCCTTGTGTTGGAATCAGCATTTGATGACAGAGGCTGTGCATGGCATTCAGTCTTGTCAATCAGCTTCTTACACAGGAGCAGAGAGTAATGCGTTCTAGCAGAGAATGTATTTAAAGGAATATTACAAGTATTTATAGTAGAATGCTTATTGTTGACAAAGAATAACATGGAAGATGTATCAGAGATTGGGTTGTTTGGAGCAGGACTACAAGTTTCACAGTATAAAAAAAGAAAGGTATGGTTGTTCTCCTGGCTCAGGTACCAATGTGATCAGGAGGTGAGTATGAGAGAGGGTTTTAGGGTAGTGTATGTTTTATGATAAAGCAAGGGAAACGAGGAAGTTAGAATCAAGGCTGATGCTCTGGCCATAGAATTTCAAAACCATTCAGAGATCTTTATCAACAAAGAGCAATTGTGTGTGGGGGGGATGGTGTGGGCGGGGTAGGTACTAAAGAAGGAAAAGATATGATCCAATTTGTGTTTTCAGGAAACTCCCTCAAATCATTGTGAAGGTCAGATTAGAGGAGATTCAGCTTGTGGGCAAAGACCCCAGAGAGGAATTCTTCTGAAATAGAGTAGTCAGTCATTGTGACAAACAGAAAAGACAATATTGCTGAATTAGAATCAAGAAGATTTAGTGCCCCAGCAGCAATAGAGACAAACAAGTAATAACAAGAAAATAAACCAAAATTTTATTTATTTAAAGCCTAGAATTACCTGGAGATAGCCATGAGGTTGAGGTATAATTGAAACCTACATGTTATGAAATATTTCCAGATAGCTATGTTCAGTGTGAAATATAAAGCTAACTGGAAAGGCAATAGAATTCCTGAATATCACTGAACCTCTCAGTGAGGCAGAAATTCCACTGTAGAGTGAGACCAAACAGTTGAAGCACACAGCTCATACTTTGTCACCATCACTCATCGATCACTCAAGGAGAAACTCGTAGTATGGAAACTTCCAGCTTTAACTTCCAGCTTTAACATGCAGTGGCAGCGACTCTTAAAATACATGTAACTTAAAACCTTGATTTATCAAAATTGCTTTCGTTCATAAGGTACTCCACATACCAGTTTGTTTCACATGTTCTGCGTTCTGTGGAACTTCAAATTTTCTTTTTGGTTGAATGAAAAACTGAAAACAAAAACAAAACAACCCAAAACCAAGAGCAAACAAAAATACAGTTTTGCTAAGTGTTTATTTTACTGTTGAATGATAGGTGGCAGTGGATGTGGAGGCTGAATCGTTTAAGTAATGATAATGCTGGTGTTGGTGGACCTGTTCTTTAATCCAACTCAGAAATCTGGTGTCACTTCTAAGTTTTTATTTGCTAGCATTTATTGAACACATGGCAGGGAGATTCCCATGATTCTTGAGACTGAAATTTGCCCACTAAACATCAGTCTTCCTACAGATGCTCAGCTTCTTTATATAACCAGTGTAAGATGAGCTTTGAATCTTCATGGGTTTCCTTATATTTTCTAAAAGAAAATGGACTATTTTACAGAACTTACTATTATTCTGTACTATTGGAATGCATGCCACATGAGATTCAAGTAAATAAAATGTCCCTAGGACATAGACTTTAAATATTGTGAATGTTGTCGGGTCCTATAAGACAGAGAGAGAAAGGAAACTTATTATGTATACACTTTCTAGAATGTTCCAGAATTTACCGAATTTAAACTTAAAAATCCCCATTTAACAACAAGTTCATTTTTATGGCTATAGTCTGAGATTTGTAGAGGTTATTGTCCTAGTTGTTTCTATTGCTGTGATAAACACCATGACACAAACAATTTGGGTAGCAAAGAGTTAACCTCATTTTACAGCTTATAGTCCATTAAGAATGGAAGACAGAGGCAAAACTCAAGGAAAGAATGCTGCTTAGAGCCTTGATCTCATGGCTCACTCAGTCTGCTTTCTTATCCCACCCATGAACATGGGTAGACTCTGCCCCCTACATTCACCACCAATCAAGAAAATGCCCACCCAATTCTTACCAACAGGCCAATCTTCTGGAGGAAATTTTTTTTTTTAATTCAAGTTCTCTTTTCCCAGGTAATCCTGACCTATGTAAAGTTGATTTTAAAAATGAGGCAGGATGGCCATGACTAGACAAAGAAGGGCTTTCTGGAGTTGAGTGAGGGGCTGCAGAGATAGGAGAGTGGTGGCTAAGTACTCAGTAGTGCTACCTTTATCCCTGCTCATGGATAGTGTCCTCAGGACTCCAAAAGAATGATACCAATATAATCTTATAAGTGACTAGCTACATCTCATCAAAAACCTCTTTATTATATACTTAATGCTTCCTGGATTTTTCGTGTTTTCTTTGACAGTCTCCGTTGATCCGTCGATTAATCCCAGGAGATAGAAGGTCAGGAATGATCTCCCTTTCACAAACAAGGAAATTGAGGCTTAGCCTCAGTGCATTATTTGATGACACTGAACACTGATAACAGAAGTAGAGGAAGGACAAACTTCTGGACTTCTGGCTTTGTAATCATTCATACAGAGCACATTTATTACTATTTTTGAAAAAGCAGGGAAATAATGCCCAGCTCAGTAACCTCATAACATAGTGTGCTGGGATAGCTTTTCCCATGTCAAGCAAGCATGAGATGAGGAGAGAGTGGAGGAAGAGGACAGGCCGGCTCCCATTCTTTGCTCTGTGAATATGCCTCGAGTTAACCTCAAATATCACTCTGAATTATTTTTTTTTGTTCATGAAAAAAATCTGAAGAGAGGTCTTACATGCAAAATTTCAGAAAAACCTAAGGTAAAACCATATATATATTTGCTTTGATAGCATAGATGAAATCAATACATCTATTAACTCTGAAGGGTGAAAGAGACGTGGGCTCAGAAAACATAAAAAACAAGGCCACTTGGAAAAAGAATGGAAAGAAAAGCCAAAAGGAAATGAGCAGGAGCTAATATTGGATCCGAGAGAAATCATAACTTTGGGGAGGCCGGGAAATGTAATGTGAAGTTCCCACAGGAAATCAAATCCCTGTTCTACTAGCTGGCATGAGGCTTTTACCCTTGATATATTTTTTATTCCTGGAGGGCTCTCATGGCCTAATGCCCTATGACCTTCCATCTAACAAACAGAAGGGAAACAATTTCCTTTGGTATTGAGAAGGAAGCAATAATAGGTGGAGTCTGGTGCACGGCGTCAGAAGGAAGTTCCACTCAGCCCCTGTCTCCAGGAAGGTGACATGAGGGTGTGGGCCTCCCAGTGGCTTGGTTGTCCCGCACTCTTGAGAACACTAGCCTTTAGTTTCATGTCCCCTGCTCTCTGGAAATGCAGCGTGCATTCCAATGTAATAGGAGGTTAGCCCAGACAAAATTCCGAAATGTTCTCATCCAAACATGAAGTTGTTTTCTATTTCCTAGGGAGAAACTGTAATTCTTTGCAGGCCATGCCCTGGTACTCGAGGCGTCTAGCAAGGAGAAAGGGCAGGAAATGTTGGAGGTAAAGCTCCTGAGCCTTGCTGCTCGCTCATTCTGTAGGACAACATCCTCAGGCCTCTTCCAGGCAACTGATTAAAATAAAGCTTTGGGAATTATCAGTCCTTAGGATACAGAACTTCTTCTACTCAGATCCTCACAGTTTATATTTCTTTTCCTTGGGAAAAAAAATAACTTGTTAATCTTCAATGATCTCTGGGGATTTTATAAACCAGTATTATAATAACAACAAACATTGTCCTGAATCATTAATTGAAAAATAATATCATATAACAGTCTAGCAGGGTAAACATGTGAATAATATAAATTATTTGAAATTTAACCAAAGTATTTCTAACAACACACACATGTTAATAGAGACATAGTAGCTAAATAGAAGCAAAATACAATATTCCTCATTTTCATGTGTTGCTGTTCTAGACGTAGAGCGAGGTATACATAAACACATTTAGTACCATAATACATATCACATAGTTGTATGAGAGTGTGGATGAGAACATAAATTCTGAATAGTGACACTTTTAAAAAATTAAGAATGACTCCTATATAAAAATTTTAAAGTGGAAAACTGGTACCAATGTTAGAAAAACAACATCAGACAGACACGAAGAATAACCAATAGATGATGAAATGTGACCAGAAGTTAGGGCAGGTGAGGCTAAAGCTACGGGAGGAAGGCTGAGAATGAGCCCTTAATTTGAAGCTAGGCAACTGAAATTTTATATTAAACAATAAGAAGTGAAAGTTTTACTACAGAGGATTGGCAATGAGTCTACCAATTGTTGATTGGAAAGAGAAATCAAAGAGATGACCATCTGAATACATAGGAGCAATGTTCAGGGGTCAATACTAAGTAGTGAAAATAGGAATCAAAACGATTGTATGCAAGGGACATTGTGGGGACAGTTCAAACCCTCAAGGTACCTTATAAGCAAATATAAATGCACTTACTAGGATGTGGTGGTGCAAATACATAGGTTTAATTGTGCGAGGAATGAAACTGCATTCCAGGGTAGGGTAATAGGATGATAACCCACCATTAGATCAGCCATTCAAAAAGCTTGCTTAGATATACACATATGTGCAGGCCTGATGGGGTATGTGTGGAACTAGACTAAATTAATTTCATGTTATCATTTGACACTTCACCTACATCTTTGAATCTCAAGATAAACGAACTTAAAATAAACTCTGATAAAATGATGTCTGAAGTTTCAATTTCCTGTGTGATGCCCTTGTATGCAAGAGAGAATCTTTTACAATAAAATATTTTCCTGAAGAGTACAGAATCAAAGGATGTTAAATAGGGTAGTTGCCACAAAAAAAAAAAATGACTGTCTAAGATATGTGCTTCTGATATTTGAATTGTCTCCTGTGTCTCAGAAGCTGAGAGGTTTACACCCACTTGTATATGTTAGTAAAAGAAGGATCAGATTCATTTTTATATTTCTAATTCTGATGCTCAATTTTATTATCAGACATATTTTATAAAAGGACTATCCTTGGAATCAATATTGTGTTTACAACATTAATTGAATACATAATGAAAGTAACCATTAAACAAAGTAATAGATTAAGCAATTTATAAATAACCATCTTAAAGCTGTAGGTGAGTAATTGATTATGGCGTAAATCACTCTTTCCCTTTTGAAAATACTCTATATCATCTGAAATGATTGCAGTTCTCATAAAGTCAAAAATAATAATAAGAGATGCCCGTCAAGATGTTTATTACTCACAAATCTCAGCAAATGTGTTAGAATGCAAAGAACTAAATCATCTGGATTTTATCGACCTTCTGGTCTATGTCCCTATGTCCTACTCTGTGGGAATATCTGTTGCATTAGGGATTTTTAGAATAATTGAATTTAATACAAATAAAATAAGCATTTACACAGCATGTAGCTTCTGACTTTTATACATAAAATAAATAATCAGAATATAGGTGTGAAAACTATTTCTTTGTAGCCAAAACTCCAACATTACTGCTGTGAATTTTAAGATAAGCACACTGAAGTTGACAATCACTTTTTAATATGTAACTAATCATCAAGTAAATAAATAACAAGAGACAATAATGCCAATTTTTTTTCACATCAATGAAAACTGGAGAGGTAGCTCAGTTGGTAGAGTGCTCCAAGAACCTAAATTCAGTCTTTAGACGAAAATGCGGTTGGCGTCAGCTTGCAATTCCTGCACTTGCTAAATACAGATGGGTTAACTCTGGGGCTTTTGCATCGGTGTGCCTATCAGTTAGTTCCAGCTGAATGAAAGAGAGCCTCTCTCTCTCTCAAAAAGGGAGGGAGGGTGGGCTCTGAAAATGACACCACAGGTTTCCCTTTTCCCTCCACATATATGTTCACACTCATAAAAGCACAGCACATCCTCACGTGCATATGCACACACACACACACACACACACACACACACACACACACACACACACATACCCTTCTCACTAACATATTAATTCCTTCATTTTCTTACAGACATTGCTCATATTTATGGCAGTTTCACAATTTAAAATAATATATTTTATATAATCTGCACATATAGTCTCTAAGCATTCACCAGAAGGAAGGTTCACATTCATTCTTACTGTATGAGACACTAAATGTCTCAAAATGTTCCCATGATTGATTACATTTTTGTCTTTCTACCCAGGTGCTTAGGATCAAGTTGGTTGGTTAAAAATGGAAGTTATTCAAACCTCATTAACACTTGTGTTACTGATTATAATAAGCATTGGGTTTCCAACGACAAGAGGTGGTAGAAACATAATTTTATTCCAAGAACTTCACTCTGTTATCCAATTACTTTACCTTGTAAATGTTGCCTATTTGCATCTCAGAGCCTTCATTGTCCTGGGATGGGGTGTGGAGTTGTCAACGTGGACATGAGAGCACAGGTGGCACAATGTAACCATCTAAATAACAATGACCCAAATCTACAAAGACCAACATGCCCCACTTTCTTTCATATGTTATAAAATCCTTTCTTTTCAAGGAAGGTGACAAGACTAGCCTATAGCACAGGCATATAGTCTGTATCTTTTCCCTAACTATTTTCTTTTATCTTCTGGGTAAGACTGAGGGGGATGATAAAGTTTTGGGATCAAATGTTTTAAAAACCCATGTCTCATTTTCCTTTGTTTGTTTTGACTTTTTGTTTTTGGAGACACAGCTACTCTATGGAATCTTGTCTGCTGTAGAGCTTGCTATGTAGACCAGGCTGGCCTCACACTCTCAGACATCTACCTGTGTTTGCTTCCTGAGTGCTAGGATTAAAGGAGTGCACCATCATGCCTGGTACCCTGTCTCATTTTTAAAGTGGAAATTTAGAAAGTGAGTGTCTTTGGAAAATCTATACATTTTCCTATTGTATCACCCCTGAATGGAATGGGAGTCAAAGCCACTAAGAACAGAGGGCCAAAGGCAATTCTACTGAGAGTCCCATAGAGCAGGAGTGGCATAAAAAACACTGAGCTCTTAGATGCCACTGTCAAAGTGTGGATACAGTCGAGACATGGCTTAAAATTAGTTACCAACCACCTAGAATTATTATGTTACCAAACACTCAATGATATGAATTAAATATAGCACAGAGGTTAGCATTAGACCCATTAGAGAGATGGTTCAGAATTAAAGGCGTTGAGTTATCTCTCTGTTACCTATGGTCAAGTACGAGTGAATACAATCTTTAACATTTCTTCTCAAAGTTTATAGTTTAACGTCATCCAGAAACGACCACAAGATTAATTCTTATGTTTGCCAAGATTTCCCAGTACATAAAGTTATGAAAGGGCTGAGTCAGATCTCTGGGAACCCACATGGTAGAAAGAGAGCACTCACCTGTAGCTTGCATGCAATCACACATGCACAAATGAGTAAATAAAGCTTAAAAACATTAAACTGAAAGATTAATATTTATAGACAAGATGCTTTAGATATTTCTGCAAATTTGTAAATTGTCAGTTTCCCTGGCCATGCATCCAGTAAGATATTAGACAGAATGGAGTATGACATTAAGTTCTAAATCCCCACAGAAAATACTCTTATCATGGATTTTGTATCATAGTAAAATTATGTTGATATTAAAGAGAGAACATAGCCATATTTAACAAAACATTTATCTTTTTATGCACTTAATTTAGCTGTGTCGGAAAACACAACCATCATATCATTATAGAGTTATTTTCCTCTAAGTTGGTGTATTAAACTACTTGGGAATCTGCTTCATTCTGCTTGATAAAGCCATATGGGTTTGAGGGTAATATATTAGTCACGTCCCATGTACAAAATGTATTGCTTGTATAGAGATTAGACGAAGAGCAGCAGCTGAGTCTGTGGAAAACAGGAGGTGTGCCTGGAGACTTGTCTCCTAGAGGACTCCAGATGCTGTTGACAATAGATATTCCTCATCATGCTTAGTTCTTTACTTAGATGGTACTGTGACCTGCTATAGTATAAATACAGTTTATTCTCTTTAAGATCCATGAATCCCTTCTGTGGATATTAAGAAAAAGGACAAGGCAGTACTTTAAAGAGGAGGTTAGAGCTTGTCCTCATGGATGAACAAGCTTACTCATGTCATGAGTGGATTTCTGGGATAATGGGTTATGTTGTCAGAAGGTATACACTTTAACCACCTCTCAGCACTCCCTGTCCTTTAAAGTGATGACCTGAGGTTTTATTTTTTATTTATTTATTTTATCTTATTAGCAAGAAGACTATTATCAGATGTAATCCCTTGACCTCAGGCAATAATTATGAACCAAACTGAACCTTTTTTCTTTACAACATGCATAGTCCTTGGTATTATTAGCAACAGTAACAATAACAAAAATGGAGTAGGATGCCTGGTCCTTCCTTGGTAAACTTCCTGTTTATTGGATTTATAAAGTGTGCTGATGAATTAATTATTCTCTCATTGATTTACCAGAAAAAAATTAGACTATTGAATCAGGGCATCAATTCACCGAACTCATTTTCCCCTATCATACTGAATAATATCTTACTCTACACCATTTTCAGTTTCTATATGTTCTTTGTTAGAAGAGTCTGTTTATTTTATGTATAGGAATAATCTAGTGAAATAGAAAAATAAAGCATCTTATGTCATGCAGAACATTTCAGCAATAGGCTATGATTTTTCATCTCATCTAACAATGACAAAAAGTCAAATGTACACATGTTTAACTTTGCCTAATAAATATGATTACTTCATTGCTAAGGAGGCTAATAAAAGAAAAATCTACTCATATAAAACATGCTTCAAGATCTAAGTAGAAAGCAGTTATATGACCTAATGAAGGTGTGGTGTTTGTTCAGTGTCTCAAAAATCCTTCCACAACCGAAGGTCTAGGCAAAACCGAGACAAAAATGAAGAAATAAAAATAAAATAACAAAAAAGCAAGACTCAACAAGTAATAAAAGCCAATGTTCACTGATGTATGAATGACAGAAGTGTAACAACTGAGATTGCTTTTGGAGCCGCGCTCTGGTCTCATGGCCTCACTGGATGATGCAGAGTCATCTATTTGAATAAAGTCTTTCAAACTTCTCTTCATCCTCCTTCCCTGTCAGAAGTTTCTAAGAACTAGTGAGTTCTTTGTGACTTATTTCAGGACAGAGAGCAAACACACCCCACCTCCTCCCCCCATACACACAGATTGAGAACAAGTCCCAGCACCTTTCCAGAACATAGCGTGCTCCTATAAATAACCAGATGTAGCTTCTGGGTTCTCAAAATAGATACTTTTATAAGGTGCATGCTTATGACACAGACACAGAAAGCAAAAGCAACTACAAATGATGATAATAAGCCTCACTCTTTGTTATGCCTAAGAGAATCTTGATTGAGTTGCCTTGATTATTTGCTTTTCCTGGGAATAACACAAAAGCTCTTGGACAACCCATCCTTACTGTAAAGGTATTGTTTTCATCTTGACTATCTTTCCACTTCCCTTTGAGTGTTTTTTTAAAGCCCCACCCCCACCTCTAATAAAGCATAAGCATCCTTTGTTCATTTTCCCCTCGTGTTCAGAAAGGACCACAGGAGAGTCTTTTATAGGAAATTGGGTGCACAATCATAGAAACAATTCTGTCAGAACACAAATGCTGAAGAAAATCATTCTGGTGGAGGTCTTTTGAAAAACTTTCCATTTGGCATGCTTGAGGGCGATTAGGGATGATTGCTTCGCTATCTATGGAGTCAGACCTTAAACTGTCTTGCAGTTCAACCAAGAATCTATGTTTGGTGATTTTTTTTTTTTTTTTTTGCATTGATGTTGGGGGAAGGGAGGGCAATTCATAAGGAAGCAATAGACAAGTGGCCATGCGGTACAAGTGTTGTGTCCTGACTGCATTTTTTTTTTCTCCAATGGGAGTTCTTTCTGAGCAAATTAAGGGTTGCCACGCCCAGTTGTTCTGCATGGACCCCACCTCAACTTAGCTTTTCGGGTAGAGACTGTCAAAGCTTTATAAAGAACTAGAAGCATGTTGAGATTGTTTGAATTGAAAAATTAAGTTCAGACAGAATGCTCCTATTGCAATACAATGACAGATCTTGGGATAAAATAAGTTCATTTAATTTTGAATAGTTAAGATTTCTGTGTTCTTTTTTGACCACAAATAATTGAAGTCAGGCTAACATTCTCTTCATTGACCACATGTGTCCCCTACTATGGTAAGAAGTGAATTTCTATTTTGTGTTCAGCATTAGAAGTGTGCACCGTTCTGGTCTACTAAGTGGAATTTCGCTCACCACCCACATACCCAAAACCACAGAGTAAGCTAAAACTTCTATCCAAGATGAAAGGGTTTTTCAGTAATTTGTTAAAGCTTTTCTTAGATTTTTTTTTTTTAATGAAAGAAAAGCACCCTTAAACTAAGGAGAAATTACACTGTTTCAGAGAGAGAAGGACAAATAACGCTTGGCAACATGTGAGACTGCATATGGTTATTGTTTTAAACTTGGCAGAACTGCCTGTGGGTGTTAGGGGTAACAAGAGAACTCAGTATGTCTGACACAGGAAAGGGTAATTCATCTTCTCTTAGAACTTGTGTGTGTGTGTGTGTGTGTGTGTGTGTGTGTGATTTCACGCATACCAAAAATGTAATCCCTTTAGTAATAGGGAAAGGTAACCTGTTTGTTGAAGTCACAACCTACTCAATGGAATTAGTACAGGTTATCTACCTATTTCTCATTGTCTACTATGATGTTTCACAAAAGGTGGTGATCTGCTGTGTGTTGAATATTTAACATAAACTAACAATATGCTGTCTATATAATTTATGCATGCCTTAAATGGTAACTATTCGAAATTGTATTGATCTTTATATTTTCCTGAATCTGTGATCCCCTTTCAGGTGTAAGTTTTCCTTGCTTGTGATTTCCAAATTTAATCTTTTATAAAGCAGGGTTAGTAAACTTTGCATAGATGGTCTTTCTTGATACAGCACTATATAATTTTGATTCCAATGCAGTCAGCCATGCCAGAAAGCAATCCTGCTGACATCTAAGCCAAGACACTGTGGCATATTTGTGCTGGAAGCTAGAAACTGAGCCTAGGAAAGCAAGAACAGAGAATCATTTCCTTCCTTTGGTATGCATGCATTTCGATACTTTGCCAACATCCTGGCCCTTATCTGTTGTACATATCCAAGTAAATTCCAGTTTAAAGACATTGTATTTGAATGTTTAAAATATTTATGGAAAATACAACCGAACCCTGGGGTTTGAGTTCCTGTGACTTCCTGAGAGTGTCTGAAGCTGGGTTTTGATGGCTTTCTAGGTTCCAGGAGCACTGGTTGTGACTGAAAGCCTTGTCTCTTTACTAAAAGAGCCAGAAGAGCAGAGTTCTTATCTGCAGTTTCTATTCTTTCAGGAAAGTTTCATTTTTTTTTTTTTTGTAAGAGTAAATTGCTAATTGGGGAGGCTTATTACACCAACAAGTACACATGCCATTAAAGAATCTGAATAAATTTCTACAAATGAGAATGCTTCACTAAAATAAAAAGGGAATCAGAAAATTTGGTAATTGTACATTAGTACAGACAGATACTTTGAGGGGTGAGTTGATCTTTAGCCACTGATATACAAGGAATACATATATTATCTGTGACACGTTCATTTAGCTCTCCTAAGTCACCTTCAAAATTATTGTATCTATTACTACACATAGTAAGTGCTTTCTCCCTGACTTTTTAAAATCCTCCTCCATTTTCTATTGCTTATGCTGCTCTACTGTATTTTGTTGCATGACAAATGCTCCCCACAATCAGCAGGTGAAAACAACAAACACCTATTTTCATCATAGTTTTTGAGTCCAAAATTGGAAGAAGCTTGGGCTGGATTCGGGGTGAGAGATTTTCATGAGGCTGTGGGCAAGACGGTGCCCTCGCCTATCATCAGGTTAGATAATGATCCGTGGAATCCATCCTTCGATCTAGGTTCCAGGTAGCTCATTTCATTTGCTGGAAAATCAGTGTAAGATAATTGGGAAAGCCTCAATTCCTCCTTACATATGACTAACTTAATAGATACACTCTTATTCTTATGAGACCATATCAGATTTTCTTTATGGGAGAAAAATGACAGATCCAAAGAGATACAGAAGAAGCAGAAACCGTGGCCTTTATTACCTACCAATGAAAACCATATAGAGTCTTCTAGGATAATCTGTTAACTGAAAAAAAAAAAAAGTCCCAATCTGGTGCACATTCAAAATAAAGGGTGAATTACAATCTACTTTTGTTAAAATCTATATGCCCATTTTAACATTAGGATCGAAACATTCTGCTTGCCTTTCTTGTTTTCAGCCAGGGATTTTCTGTAGACTTGTTTTTTCCTAGATTTTCTCTTTCCTACATCAGACCTTCAAAATATATTACTTTTTTATTTAATTTAGCTCTCATATTCTATATTACCTTTCTGGAACATCTGCATAATGTTATCATGTAATTTTGATGAGATTTAACCGTGTCACCTTCAGCCTAAATATTCAGTTTATTCTTCTTAACAAAAATATAGGACAAAACAATTTAACCTAATATGGACAGCCCTTCCTGTCTCAAACCTTTAAATAGATTGGAACCTTTTTTTCTACTTTTTAAATTACACTGAAATTTTGTAATTTCTTGAAAAAAATATAATCTCAGACACTATTAGCCTCAGTATGTCAGGGGTCAGAATACTTTCAGGTAAAAGCAGATGGAGAAAGTACATTTGACTGCAGTCCTTTTTGTCTCTGTCATGCTGTTAAAACCTGCTGTACAGAGGAGAGAATTTAATTATTCCAGTGGATAAATGAGCTCCTAACATATAAGCCATGAGTCACAGAGACAATACTTCATATAAACTATGGTGGAAAAAAAGTCACCGGAAGCATTAGTTCCCTTGGAAGTAATTATTGACTACAGAGTTAGTCATATTTCATTGTTACAAAACGGATAACATAACAACTTAGGGTGGAGGAAGAGTGGTTTTGGCTCATAGTTTCAGAGGTTTTCTGGAGCATGAGGTGTGCATAGTCATGGCAGGAGGCATGGAGGAGCTCACCTCTTGATATACTGGACTCATATTGAGAATGCATGGATGTAGAGGAATTTTAATCCAGCAGCGTGGCTGCTCTGGAAAGGGACCATATCCAAAGACCTTCCAGGACTATATGATCTGGCCAGAATGTGGACATGCCATGGATGATAGCATGATCTGGCTAGAATTCAGAAAAGCCATTAGCACACACCTTTCATCTCTGTCAATGAGAGTAAGGTTAGGTTGTAGAAGGAAGCAGCCATGTTTGAAAGTGACCTTTAATTGAGGGGTGATTTGACAGAATGAGTGAGAGATAGGATACATTCAACTCACATGAGAACAGCACAGGAAAGAGAGGTTATTTAAGAGCAGTGGGAGAGAGAAAGAGGTGGTGGTGGTGGTGGTGGTGGTGGTGGTGGTGGTGATGGTGGTGTGTGTGTGAATTTTACCAGGACAGTTTTACAGATAGGGTTCTTATCTAGTATATAATGCCAAACCTGATGTGAGGAGAACAACACAATACTTCATATAAACTATGGTGGAAAAAAAGTCACAGGAAGCATTAGTTCCCTTGGAAGTAACTATTGACTATTGACTACAGAGTTAGTCACATTTCATTGTTACAAAACATTTCCTACAAAATGTTGTAGGGAATAACAGGCCAGACAAAGGTGAAAACAGAATGAGCCAGAGGATGAAAAGGAGCCAGAAGATTAGAACATATTGTCAATGTTAGTATGAGACAATTCGGTAGGAAGCCGAGAGAAGCTGGATTAAGTTAGTCAACTTTAAATATCAGATTGTACAGCAGCTAGAAGCTTCCAGGCCTAGGGATAGTTAGAACAGAAAAAGAAGCACTCTACGTCATGCATTAATACAGCTTGGCTACGGATTTCATCTCATGACGTCATCAGAGAAAATGAAAGTGAGGTTTACACATGAACTACAGGAATCCTTTGGATTCTTCTGGGTTCCCAGCCTGTTGAATGATGACTCTACATTCTGATCTTTCAACTCCTAGAAGTCTCTGAATGTCCATCATGCACAGAGTGTTGTCTTACTAATCTGAGTGTAGGGTGCTATATAAGGTAGACAGATGTCCAGCTTGGGGTTGTAGATCCAGCCCCATTTTATACTTTTAACATATAGGATACTAAGTTCTGAGTCATGTATATAATCCAATCCTGGGATGTTGCATCATTGACTAGCTCCAAACTTAGCACGTTAGTACAATGATAATTATATTTTCCTTACTAATGCACACTTTGGCTCAACGGGAACTGCTTTGCTTTTTTCCCCAGTAACTATCAGTTAAGATAAGGGGAGGCCCAGACTGGAATTAGCAGTAAAAAAAGCTCACTCATCTGGGCTGTTTGTGTCACTCACTCATAAACTGCTTGCATAGCATGTGTGAAATCCTGGATTTGTTCTTGGCATTGTAAACAGCGAGTGAGAGAGCAAGGGGGGGGGGCGGCGGAGCTCACATACATATCTGATGATTTACCATTGCATTTAGCTGGAAAGTTCAAGAATCAGGGCCTGTACTGAACTTATAGAATAAGAAGCATTGTGTTCCTATCATAAATCACAAAGAAACAATCATGTTTAATAGAATAGGTGGCAATTTTGACCCTAATAAAGAAACAAGGCATAGGCAGTTAACTGACACGCTCCACAAACTTCATCAGTGACCCAACACAGAAGAAAGGAAAATACATTTTTGTCAGAGATTCCAATTTACTACTTTAGTGGTTACCTCCACCTTCTGTTAGGTAAGCCCAGATTTTGGCATACATGGCTGGGCACTTTATTTAGAATTCTCCTTTGTAGTTGTGTCAGTGCCGTGGTTAAGTGGGAACTAAGAAGACTGTGTTTGTTGTTGGGGCCAGTCTTTTCTGGACAGTTCCTACTTTGAGGCTCTCTTTTGTCAAGCTGACAGTAAAATCTAGCTCCTTAGCCAATGTGGTGATCCCTTGCTTTGTAAATATAAGAAAATACATGCGTAATTCTCAATATGACGCAGTGACTCTTACTTTTGGGATTGTGGTGTCTGTATTGACTCCATTGCTGTTTTTCAATAATATTTTGCTCTTTGAATTCATCCTAGGGTAGGTGTAAATATTAGGTATCATGTTATCATGAGAAGAAATGATGACAGTGTTAGTGAATACACGTTTCTTTACATAATTCACTTCACACCCATCTGCAAGTAATAACAAACTGAATACAGGATCAAGGACCTAAAGAAAGGCGGTTAATATAAAAGACGCCTTAGAAGACCTTGTCCTCATGTCCAGAGTGAACCACTTATTCCATTCAATGTAATTACCAGGGATAGGGAAAACTTTTGTAATAATGTTCAGATTTCTAACCTGTGAAAGCCACTCTCAGCCAACATTGGGAATCCCCACCAGCAGCAAGAGAACATGGAGGTACACACAACAAATCTAATAGTTGAAAATGTATGAGTGTGTGAGGTAGAGGCTTGGAAGCAGATGGATGCTAAATAGGCAAGTGGGTAAATAAATGCATAAATATAGATAGGTTAATAGATGATAGATTATATAATATGATAGATGGATTGATAGACGGATTATAGGTAGATGATGGATCTGCCAACTCCTTCTGTTTACCAAGTGCCAATATGGTCCCAACTATTTTCAATGGCAACTTGATTTTAGTCTCTCAACTGTACAAAGCTAATTTCTCCATTTCGTTCAAACTGTTTTCACTGAGTTTGCAACTATACATCCTGGCTATATTGATGGTGAGTTAAACTAAGCTATAGGTAAATGCTGTATATATCTTTTTATTTGGGAAAAAAAGAATATGCCAGGAATGGTAGTACATTGGGTACCCCTATAATAAAGAATATGCCAGGAATGGTAGTACATTGGGTACCCCTATAATAAAGAATATGCCAGGAATGGTAGTACATTGGGTACCCCTATAATAGGTACATTACACAAGCAGTATAAACACCCATAGTAAAAACGTTTCATTTTCAAATATTGTGTTGACCATATTGTATGATATGTATTACTTAACTAGCTGAAGCCCCAACATGTAAATCCTGCATATTAACCCTAAGCAATTAATGCCTAAACATTCGATTTACGCCACTAATAGAAACCAGCTAGGCTATCAAAGGGGAGTTTAATTAGATGCCATGAAATCTTAAGATGTTTGTTGCATTTTCTTACAAGCTTCATGCCACAGACATACTGTTTGGCTCCAAAGATCAAAGTCATTCTTATTTTTGCCTCAAATCCTTTAATTTCCCCACAAAACATAGTTTTTAAATTGACAGATGGTTTTCATTTAAAAACTTGAGACTTTTTTTTTTTTTAGAATTGTTTCATATAAATGAAAGTAATAATTTTCCTTACTGACTTGAATGTTAAGGTCTGGCATCCCCATTATAGAGCAGTATTATTATTAGATAAATAAAGAAACAAATATTAACTTTGAAAATTTTGTACAGGAGTTGTATAAATAAAAACCTGGGTATCAGAAGGTTTGTAAATATTTTTTATATAGATAAGATTTTTTTCACGAAAAGAATATGTGTGTGTTTCTCATAATCTTTCAGAGATTTCTGTATGTGCTAATAGAAAGTGGTATGTATATTCAGGTATGACTTTATGAAATTATATTTGTTTATTACATTGAAATATAGCTGTGTACAGCATGTGAAATTTTTATTGTTCCTAAAATAGGTGAATCATAACCTCAACACAAAATAAGTCTGGGTGATGAATATCTATTATTCTTAAAGTGAATCTGTCTAGTCTGGACTGTTACCCATGTCTGCCTACACTGTGGTTAAATTATCTATGAAAAATCCAAAGCAGCTATTGAGGTGGCTTCTGGGTAAATTTTATGTTCCTGTTGCCCCATGATGAGACTTGACTATGAGATCTTAGAATTCTATTTTATTCATTTCTTCTTCAACCTCTTTACTCTTTTTAAAGAACTTCTTCCTTTCCATAATCTGTTACACAGTTTTTAATATATATATATAAATTAATTAATATATATATAATATTATGTATAAAGGTGTTTTATATATAATATAAATATGTAAAATTATATTATATTATATATACAATACATATAAAATATGTCTTCTTTACACACTCTTCTGTTCTGTGACACCCAGTGAACGAACATCTAGGTAGGTAAGTGTCACAAAAAGCTTCTGTGGTTACTATGAGTTTGGCTGCTCCCAGAGTTAACCAGTATCCTATTTCCTTCCCTCCATATTCCCAAGAATTTGTTTGTTTGTTTGTTTCTTGTTTTTCTCTGCTTCAAAGTTGACCTTCTTTTCTGTTCCTCAGTGAGATAAAAAAAAAAATTTGGAGCTATAATAATAATTTATTTTCACCAACCAACCAACCAACCAAGCAACAAACAAACACAAAACCCTAAAACTCAAGTAGTAAACTATAGCACAATCCAAAGTGCTATTTAGAAAAAACAAATGCAGAAACGGTTTCCGTGCTTGAATTACTATGAAAATAACAAATGATGTCTGCCCTGATGGAGGTTTTAAATGCGTGGAAGTGTCTGCAAGCCAGAGTTTCTGGTTTGAAATGCAAAACAGCAGTCATTGCAGCATGTGTTTGTTATAAATATAAGTACGAAAGCATACACTTGTGGGAGGTCTTAATTGCTTTTCTTCACTGTGTGCATTAACAGCTTGGTAAGAGACCTGGGTGAGCAGGTGGGGTTTCAGTGTACTGAATTTGAAAAGAGTTGAGTTCCTGTGCTAAATTCAAGCATCGTTAAAAAGGAAGCATGTGATCCTTCAGTAGGCAGCCAAGCCCCATCTTGTGATTTTTGAAAAATCACTGTTTGGCATGGGTTGTATTTATAAGAATCCAAAGCTTCTGGAAGCTATGAAGTAGGGAGCACTTGGGGCTCCTATTTGGCTCCACATGCTGTTTCTCTGCTTTCAGAAAGTTGAAAATGATGGCAGGGATGTAGACGTTACTATAGTTCATAGTGTCTTTCCTGTGAATACACATTGAAAAATGTATGCATCTTGTTATTATGTCCACTTAAAGATGACTGAAATACTTTGGAAACACTTCCCCAGATATAAATAAAAAGCTGATGGGAGACAATGAAATTCTCATCTCAAAGGGTAACTTTCAGACAAGATTCCCAAAGTCTCAGAAGTGGTCATAGTTTGGTGAAGAGAGTGCCAATTTCTTAGATGGCACTTTGGTAAATTAGACAGTGGAGAAATACAGACTTTAAAAAAGGGATCAAGCAGATCAAGAAGCAAAATATAAACCTTCAACTGTTTAGAGAGAGATAAAAAGGCTGGCAAATAGAGAAAATTTATTTTATAGCATTACCTGTTCTTTGAAGTATCCTCAGGAAGTTATCCAATGGTCAAATGTGCATTTTTTCTCTCTTAGATACTCTCTCAATGTAAGATATCACAGATTATGGCACTTGGCAGAAATTGAATTTGGTTTAATTCAGGCTCTCCAGTGAAATATGCTCAGGTACATTCAAAGAAAAAGACTGAAAATAAAAACATGAACCATTAAGAAGGGGGTTGGTTGCAGGCCAGAGAGATGGATCAGTGTTTAGGAGTGTTGGCTGCTCTTTAAGAAGACCTGAATTCCCTTCCCAGCACCCATATCAGGTTGCTCTCAATAATCTTCAGGAATCCTCTTTTGGCTTCCACAGGCACTTGTACACACACACACACACACACACACACACACACACACACACACACACACACACACACACACGGAGTGTTGATCTTTTAATAGGAAATTAGGAAGTGCAGTTGGAGTAGACAGAGATTCTTGTTTCAGTACCCCAGAGCCCCTTCTACTCCTCAGAGCTGCCGTTGGAAGTGTCCATGTCTGTGCCTGTCAAACTTCCTAGCAGAATTTACATGATGTCTGTTATGTCTTATTTCTATGCTAAAAGGATATTAGGAGACATTTCTGATGTTCATGGCAATCGTATTTTAATCTCTCTCAGACTCAAATGACTTGTTAAATCCATCCCGGATTGTGACTGCTGCTACTTTGCCATCCAATGTGATTTTAATTCTTTACATGGCAGTTTTACTCTTATTGACCCGCTTCATGTATAATTTACTTCCACATCCTTCACACCCATCTTCCCTCCCTAGAACTCTAATGAAGCATCTAGGTCAATGATGTCCTTCGTACATTGCCTCCATCAAAATTTTCCACAGGATTTGATATCTTTGTTCACTCTCTATAATTTGCTCTCATGTGATCCATCAGGGTGTCCACTTTCTAGGCCTTTTGCTGAAATGATGTGTGTCTTTTATATAAACTTGTCTATGAATTCATTGTCAGCACTTGCAGTCTGCTTGTTGATTGTTGATTACTGATAAATATGTGTGTCACCCTTCCTTCTCCACAGAGCCCTGCTTGTCCTGTTACTTGACATTTCCAATAAGTATCTATTTGACATTTCAAATTTAGAAGATGCTCATTTTACTTTATTTCTGTGTCGAGAAATGGTGATGGCATTCCCACAGTAGCTTGAGCCAAGAGCCTAAGAGTCATTTCATATTCATTTTCCCTACACAAAACCTATGATTATCTTCTGTTAATAAAGTGATTGTTAAAATTATCTACCGCTCTTTAATGCACCCTGAGAAAAATGCAATTTTAGAGCATTGATCTGAATCTCATTATCTTAGGGATCATCTTGCTTGAATGCCTTGCTTCTGGCTCAATATTACATAGAGAACTTGTTCCCTTTGATGCTATGACTTACTGAGTTCTACAAATAATAACAAACACCCTCAGATATGATCATATCCACCAAATCCTGTGGCATATGGCTTGAAGCCTACTTCATTTTTGACAGTAAGCTAACCACTTTCTTTGCTATTCTTCAAGCTCACATTCTGAATTACAGGAGCTGTATGAGCTTCATCTACATACGGAGTGTAGCCATCCTCACCGCAGTTTGCCTCCAAAGAGTTTGTCATTTGCATCTTCCAGTGCATTTCATCTGAGTTTGATGAACTTTTTTCTCTCTTGGACCTGTAGCGGGCTCTTTCTCTTCTTCTTCATTGTATTCTTAATACAGTTGTTCCCTGTTATAAATGCCTAAAATTGTTCCTCAAGGGTGGATTATAATCGGGCTGTCCTCCTTTTGCCTCAGCTCCAAGGCTCTAGGATGGCATGTACATACATCCAGCATGGGTTGACATGTTCTTCTACAAATGTGACATGTAAATACCAATGTTAGGCGCACTATAAGGCTTGAAAAATCAATGGTTTTTGACAAGAAGGTTTTTTAAAAGCAAAGCTTAATAAAATAGAGATATGTGATATTATCAAGGAAAAAAGCTTTTTAAAACATCAAGCCAAGTTTATCAAGTAACAGCCATAACTCAGTAATTTGGATTTTTACTTCCTAAAACAATAATTGAAAAGACAAACCAGGCGGGACTGAGGGAAACACTTTTTTGGCTGCTACAGCCTGTTGGTTACGTAGCCAAGTACTATGGGTCTGAAAAAAAGTATTCACTCCATGGAAATTTAAAGTGTATATTTCACTGTTTCAGAAAACCCATAAACTCCAAAGAAAAATTACATGTACTTTGAATGGGAAGTGATAGGCTTTCCACAGAACTTTGGAATGTCTTTAAATCCAGTCTGGTAAACTCTTCCAGAACAGGAGTGGTCATTGATGGAGATGTGATTGGAAATCCCTGTGTCCTTCAAACACTTTCCAATGAAATGTTTAAACTGATCCCGTTATTGATTACTGACCTTGGAAAGAAATTCCATTTCATACGTATGAAGTAAATTATAAAGTATGAGTTAGTATGATTTTTTTAATCAGCTCGTTCAATACATATTTAACTTTATATCTGTCAAATTAGATTTGAGACTGTTCCTGAAACATGTTTATCCCCCAAAGCCCATGTTTAGCTAACAGCCAACAAAGACTTTAACAGTTACTTTTCTTTTTACTTTCCCCTCATGTTATACCTATTAGGTTTTTAACTGAGTCCATGCCACAGTCATTATTTCTTTACTTATTTCCTAAGAACTTTGAGTAGACAAAAACAAAACTTGAATTTTTAAAATAAATAAATAGTTATTTGGACTTATGGTTCTAAAAGGATAAGAATCTGTCACTACAATGGTAGGTGCTAGAACAGCAAGCAGAGAGTACACATCTTAAAACACAAGCAAGGCACACAGGTGGGGATGGTGTAAGTCTCTCAGATGGTAATTCGACTGGGATTGGTATAAACTCTCAAAGTCCACTTCCAGTGACACATTTCTTCCAATAAGACAAAGATCACTCTACCACCACCACCCTCCAAGTGCTTCATCAACTGCGGACAAATATTCAAGCACCTGATCCTAAGGAATCATTCTCATTGAAACCATCACAGAAATCGTCCCATCTTCTAGTATCTTCTTCAATTACTTTTTTCAGTTTTTTAATGTTCTTCTTGTGTAATTCTCTCATTTTTTTTTTTGGTTGAATTTGTTCCACAGTAATTTTCAGAATATTATAAAGGCATTATTTCCCTGATTTCTTTTTGAGTGTGTTTGTTTGCCATTTTTCCTTTTATTGAAACTAGATTCTTTTCTCACACAATATATTCTGACAATAATTTACCATCCCTCTACTCCCACCATCCTCCTCACCTCCCCTTCCTGTAGTGAGAATTTTGGCTTTGTTAAAAACCCAGTTATGTTATGTGACTATGTTTTTTGTTTTAATCTCAGATGTGGGATATGGGGGGCTGCTTCAGATTGTCCACAGCCATTAACTGTGATTGTTTCATGCTCTAAGATGGGTATGATTTTTTTGTCAGCTGCAGATAGGTTAATTCTGGGAACACTGGAGAGGGTATAAATGGGAGAGCTGTGGGAGGGCCAGTGGGGGCTGCTGTTTCCCCTGCTGTTGCCTTCCTTTCCCCCAACTCCCTGCTACTGTTGCTGCTGCCCCTGATGCTGCCCTTTGATATTTCCCACTGGTATGTTTGCTATTGCTGAATTGCTAGTTGGCTGGAGTTGCTGGAGTTATTCTGATGTCAAGAATTGGACCTGATATTACGAACTTGATGCCCCTAACCAGCAGGAAGTAGTCTAAAGAAGTCTGTGTCCCATTTCCCATCTAACCTTTTTCCTTGCCTTCCTAGTGTTGGCGTGTTGGAAGGGATTGTAGTTGAGAAGGGTAGTAAATATAAGAACCAAATAAAGTACCCCCTCCCAAAAAAAGCACACTTAAACCTCCTCTCTGGACCCACTCCCTTTTTTGGTCTCTCATTAAAAAAAAATAGGCTTCTATGAGATAACAACCAAACAAGACAAAATAAAATATAAAAAGATAAAGCAACTCAACACAAGAAAAAGAACCCCAAGAGCAGGCATAAGAATCAGAGACCCACTGATTCACCCGTTCAGGAGTCCCATAAAAATACTAAGCCGTAAGCTGTACTATAGACACAGAGGACCTGGTAAAGACCCAGGTAGGCCCTGTGATTGATATGCACCTTGATTAGTTGATTCAGAGGGCTTTGTTCTCCTGTTGTCCTTTATACCCTCTGGCTGTTATAATCTTTTTGTCTGCTCACCCACAGGGTTCTCTGAGCTTTGGGGGAAGTAATTTGGCGGTGGTATCCCATTTAGAACTCTGTGTTCTGAGGACTCTCCAAGTAATGTCTGGCTGTGAGTCTTTGCATCTATTCCCATCTGCTGTGGAAGGAAGATTCTTTAATGATGAGTGAATATGACATTTATCTATGAGTACAGCAGAATATCATTAGGGATCATTTTTTTAATACTTAAAAAAATACCTGTAGTGTTTGGTTTTAGCCTGAGATGTGGTGCTATCTAATATCTGGTTCTTGTTACCCAAGGAGTGTTGACTGGTTTCCATCTCCTGGAGTGGTCCTTAAGTCAAATCAGACATTGGCTGGTTACTCCCACAAGTTCTGTTCCATCATTACCCAATCATATGTTGCAGACAGAACAGATTTTAGGCCTAAGTTTGTGGCTTGAGAGGTGTTTGTGTTTCTCTTTTGATAGCTGGATGAGCACCTTTCCTCACCAAAGACACTAGAACATAGGGATGTAGGCTTCATGTAATCATCAGCTTAACTTTTCCGTGTTCAGTGTGTTGTGTGAGTATTTTCCTTAGCAATGGGGCCTTGTTCTCATTTCATGAAGAGCAGCCTGTTGTCTTAGCAACAGCCTGAGTTGTTTGGGGGTTCCTATGGGACCTCTTTGGCCAACAACTCAACTGAGTGCAACCCAGTCCTACTACTGGGAGCCTTAAAATTTGGATTTTCAGATCTGCACATGTGTTTAAAAAGTAGTTGCCATGCCATAACCTTATACACTATTGAAAATGTATTATTCTATTACTTGTGAATAATAAAAGTGTTTGAATAGGCTTTTTTGAAAACTAAATCAACATATAGAGTTAGGTGGAAATTTAATGATGTTATATATTATTTTATAAAGGAAAATAAATTGGTTCCATTTTTGAGAGCTTTTTAAAAACATAACTTGTTCAAAATATGTCCAGGGCCATCTGTTTCAAGCTTTCATTGACTGAACTGAAACACAAGGCTGCAGAGCATGTTCTGGTGGGAACAGAGCAGTTGTGTGGGTGAGGAAGGCATTTCCTTAACCTAGGCAATGGTTCTAACTTTTACTTCATCTTCTCCCCTACCCAGGGTTTGTGTATTATTTAATTTTGTCCTACTTGTTTCACAAATATGTTGTCTAGTTGGGTCTTCAAGCAATAAAGCTGCATTTACTCATTTAATTTAGGAAGAACTATCTGCGCACTCTCTTGATTTAGATGAGAAATCTCAAAAGGTTTAAAGCAAATAGGCAGTATTTTCTTATATAGAATGATCAATCTTACTTGATAGTGACAAGTAAGGTTTTTTTATCAGATAATTTTCATCCCTGGAGAAAAGTAAGCAGAACCCCCCAAATGGCCTCAATTAAAACATGGAGCTTGTGCTGGTTGCGGTAGCACGTTCCTGCAATCCAAGGCACGTAGATCTTTTTGTGTTCAAGGCCAGCCTGCTCTACAAAGTGAGTCCAGGACAGTCAAGGCCCTGTCTCAAAAAACAAATAAACAACAACAACAAAAAAACCCAATAAATAAATAAATAAATAACATGAGGCTTGCAAATGTTACTAGATATTACACTACAGTAGGTGACTTCACGGACATATAGCTGCTAAGATATATAGAAGGGTACATTATTTCACAAATCCACTATTATTGGAAAAATATGAGGTTAACTTATGTCAAATACTTTCACTAAACTGTAACTCCTACAAAGATTTTCATTAAAGTGAAACTATGATAAAAAAAATATGGTAAAGAGAGAGGAAAAATGTGGCTTTAGATTTTTGACACTGTAGAGCCTTAGCACTTATCAGTAACTGACGAATTCAGACTTGAAATTCTAAGTTGTATCACTTACAGATATTTGCAGACCTATGATTTTATAAGAGGGTCAAATAGTTTTGATATAGGTAGGCCTCTTCTATGTGTGAGGGCAAGTTGTTATCCAAGTAATGGAACAAGACTGTTAAATTTAATAGGAAGTGCGCCCAAGGCTATTGGGAGGGTCTGTGAGCTACTGACCATAACAGCTAGGGAGAGGGCCGAATCCCTGTGCTCACGGAAAAAACAAAACAAAACAAAACAAAAAACAGCTTGTTGTCGAATACTGAGCAGCCATCATTGAATACTCACTTATCTAAGCCTCTGAGCTTCATATCTTACCTTTGATTAAGAGGAACGTTTACAGTCTAATTTTTAGAAGAAATCTAGTTGCTCATATTTCTATTCATGTTTCAGGTCCTGCTACCATGTTGGTCTCTTGACTTTAACAATAAACATTGTGCCGCATTAAATTCTTCTTTTTCTTTTCATTTTGCAATTGTGATATTTACACTTTTAAATACTTGGAAAAATCTTTATCTTGTACCTTACTTGGCACATAGCTCTGCTTTGAATATTTAGTAACTTAAACAGCTATTTGCTTTACAAATTCTTGTCTTCATTTATATTTCAGTGTGAGAATTGCTTGACTGTTACCTTCTGCTTTAAGAACTCATGAAACTGTTTTGTAAATAGAATCCAAATGAAGTGGGGTAGGTTTCACATAAAGAAAAATAATTAAGCTGACTTCCAATGTGATTAAAGAATTTGAAACATAATATATATTGATTTGTCACATTTTTATTATCAGTATTTTCAAAACTCAGGCAATTTGCTGGTGAATGGAGTATCATACAGGTGAACTGCATAGTTCTTTGCTAACTTGACTCAATGTAGGGTCACCTGGGAGGGGAAAAAAAAACCTAGATAAGATACCACTATCAGGGAATGGTTCTCTCCCAGGGGATGGGTCTTGAGTAGGGCCAATCATTGGTTGGCCATTCCCTCAATCTTTGTTCCTTCTTTCTTCCTGCCCACAACCTCCAATTTCCATTCCATCACCCGGCCCTCTCTCCTACCTCTCCCACCCTCTCTCCCTACTCCTAATCCCCACCCCTTATCCCATCCCCAACCTCTTTCCTACCCAGTTCCCTACTTCCATCCACCTCCAATGCCTATTTTATTTCCCCCTTCTGAGATTCAGGCATCCTCTCTTCGGTCATTGTTACTTAGTTTATTTGGGTTTGTGGATTGTAGCATAGTTAGCCTGTATTTTATGGCTAATATCCACTTATAAGTGAATATATACTATGTGTGTCTTTCTGTGTCTGGGTTACCTTGCTCAGGACAATCTTTTCTAGTTCCATCCATTTGCCTACAAATTTCATGATGTCATTGTCTTTAATAGCTAAGTAGTATTCCATTGTGTAAATATGCCATATTTTCTTCATCTGCTCTTTGGGTAAAGGGCATCTAGATTGTTTCTAGTTTCTGGCTATTAAAAATAAGTCTGCTATGAATATAGTTGAGCAAGTGTCCTTGTATGGTGGAGCGTCTTTTGGGTATATGCCCAGCGGTAGTATGGCTGGGTCTTGAGGTGGAACTATTTACAATTTTCTGAGAAAGTACCTCCCTTTGGGTGTGCTTTTCCTAACTGGTTTGCCTTGTGTGGTCTCAGTGGGAGATGATGTCCTTGGTCCTGCAGCAATTTAACCCACTAGAGCAGATTGGTGCTCATGGGGTACCTCCCCCTTCTTTGAGGAGAAGGAGGGAGGAGAATAGGGGGTAGAGGTGTATGAGGGGAGGGAGCAGAAAAAGAGGAAGGTGGGCTGTGATCAGGAGAACAACAAATCAATTAATGAAAGAATAAAAAAGATACCACCATCATATCAGCCTACAGTCAAGCCTCTGGGGAGAATTTCCTTGGTTAATGGGTAAAGTAGGCAAACCCAGGCCACTGTGGGCATTGGGGCAGTGCTATCAGAGGATGGGTAGTTCTGGGTTGTATAAATAAACAGGCAGAGGCTGGGTAAGACAAGAGCGAGAAGCTGACAGACAGCATTCCTCCATGGCTTCTTCCTGACTCCAGGTTCTAATCTTGCTTGAGTTTCTGCCTTGACCTCCTTTCAAGATCCACTATAAGATATAAGCATGCCCCCTCTCTCCTCAGAAAGGGTTTAGAGAACACTTAGAATTTAGAATTTTCTATTGCCTCTCCCCCACAAACAAAAAAAAGGTGTGTTCTCAAAAAAGGGCCAGGAAACATTGTCAATCCTTGTCTAGTTCTGTCAAATGAAAAAATATTTGGGTTCAAAAAAAAAATCTCCAAGTTTTGGAGAATCCAATGTGTACATTCCATAACTGGCAAAGACTTTTAAGTTTTATTTTCACCCTTTCTTTGTATGAAAAGGAGAGAAATTTATTATGTGACATAAAACAAGAGTAGACTGTCAGTGGCAGAAAGTCACAGACAAAGAATGTGTTATTAAATGACATTATGTAGGGTGCTTTCTTTATTTTATGTTCCACCATAAAAACATAACATAAGTGTTAAAAATGGCATGGCTAGCTCTCCATCTTTACTATACTGTTGGAATAATGTCAAAACTATCCCCAAGTCTCTTGTTGGAAGATTGTAAGAGACAACACATGCCTCCTACATTTACTAGTACCTAGTGACAAATACCTAGCTCTTTGAGTGAAATAACCTTATCTAAATTATGGTCTTAAGGAAATTAAGTTTTATAATTTAAGTTTTAGGCTTTATATGTGAAATAGTATCTCAGTATTATTTCATGATATTTTTATTCTGTTTTCTAATAATAATGCATGCAAGTTTCTTAAGCATGCCACTTAAGGTAACTCCTAAATAGAGCTCTTCAGTACTAGTCCCAGGTAAACACACACACACACACACACACACACACACACACACACACACACACACACACACACATGTGCACTCACATTCACACACAGACACACACATATATATTTCCATTTAAGTATATATTTGATACATGCATTTACATATATACACACACAAGTATCACCTAGAATTTCAGGTTTCTTTACAGTAATGTAAGAAATGATACTAGGCTTTAATTTTCTATTACATTAGAAGACTGATTTCTGACTCGGTCATCTTATTCTCTCCTGGTCTTGATTTCAGTTCTTTTCTCTTTCTGAGAGGATCAGACAGCATGAGCATGGTGTCTTATGTTATCATAACAAAGATATGAAATTATTTCTGATATATGTCTCTTGAAACTTATTTTCATATAGCATTAATTTTAAGACATGGTACAACAGACACTTGTATCAAATTGACTACGGTAGTGAATCATAGCTTCTCAGTAAAATATAAGCTTGGAAATACACAGTTAAATAGCTATTGTATATATTCGGTTCAGAACACTTGTTCAAAGAAGGACCTTCTAGTGTTGCTTGATTATTCCCCCTTGGGACAAATGGAAAGTTCTTCCTTAAAGGATGGGATTCCTTTTAGACAATGTTTTAGCCAATGTGGCCCAAATAAGAGATTATTCAGGAAAACAGCTTTCATGATACCCGTCAAATCCTAGCACACAGGCCTTCTATGCACCAATTGTTACTATTGCTGCATTGAAGAGTGTGAAAGCACCAGTCTGCTACTTTGCATGCCTGTTAACTGTTCTCTTATTTGCAAGTAGGGAGGAAAAAGAAAAGAGAGACTGAGAAGGGTTTCCCTGGGATCCTCTTAGAAATTTGTGGTCCCATTCAAGTCAGGGAATGTAGAATTATACATTAAACTGGTACATTAAACTGGCTCAGTCTGGTCCCAAATAATTGAAAGAATTTGAGTAGAAATCTTATAGTTGGCTTTTCAAGCATCCCCATGGTAGCAGAATCTGTGTGTGTGTGCGTGTGTGTGTGTGCGTGTGTGTGTGTGTGATTATATATGTGTGCATGTGTGTGTTCACCTCTCTGTGTGTGTATGTGTGTGTATATGTGTGTATATATGTGTGCTTTTCTATTTATTATTTAAAGCAAGACTGGTTTAGTAACATGACTCTTACAATTAGCCAATTTAAGAAAAATTTTGAGCAGCCTCAGAGCGCTGTTTATAGACCATACTTATTTCTCTATTGAATGAATGAAAATCCACCCAAAGTCTTACTTTGTTTATCTATTTGTTTTGTATTCTCTTGCGTTAGTCTTCTCAGCGATGAGAATGAGATGAAGGATGTTTTCTCACATATAAAGTCCTTTGATGATGAAGTTTTAAAGATCTTTTTTGTCTAATCATGACGAGTGATTGTATTCATAGGCAAGCCATAATACTTGGCATGAAAAAAAAAAAAAAAGAATCCAGTGTGGGGTTTTTTTTTTTTTTTTGGTATTAATATAATTACATAATTTCTTCCTCCTATTTCCTCCCTCCAAAGAATATCATACAGCTCTCCTGGCTCCTTTTTAAATTCATGGCCTCTTTTTAAATTAATTGTGGTTACATGCTTATATGTAAATGTATATACACATGCATATGTATATGATGTATATGTATTCATAAATATAACATAGTGCGTCTGTATAATGTTACTTGAATGTATATTCTTAAGGTTTACCATGTGGTATTGGATAACCAATTGGTGTGCTCTTATCTCGAGAAGACTAGTTATCCCACTCTCAGAATTCCTTAGTTGCTTGTAGTTCTGTGTTTAGGACTAAGGCCTCATTGGCTTTTCTCAGTCCAGTTTGAGTTGGCTCTTGGTGTCATCTTTGTTCAGATCATGTTTAGAAAGTCATGTTGCTTAGACTTTAGGGGTACAGCTTCTGAGATTATTAGGAGGAACAATCTTACAGCAAACTCCTGATCCTCTGACTTTTACCATCTTTCTGCCCTCTCTTCTGCAATGTTCCTTAAGTATTTTGTAGATGTATCCTTTAGGGCTGGACTCCACAAGTCTGCATTTTGATAGGTTGTGGTTTTCTGTATTGATCTGCATCTGTTGCAAGGAGAAGTTTGGTTAATGAGAGGTGAGGACTATATTTATCTGTGGGTATAGTGACGAGTGTTCAGATTGTAGTTGGGGATTGTGCTGGTCCAGTAATGTGTTTGAGTAAAGTGCCAGTGAGTTCTTTCTCCTTTAAGATCCATGACTTCACTAGAAGAGAGTAAGATTCAGTTTTTCTTGTGAACTTAACCAAGTTCAATAAACATGTTAGGAATGCTTTTATATCTATCAGCCATGTAAGCTAGGCACTCTCATTCTTGTTTCTAAGTTGGTCCAATTAAAAGTGAAAATAATTTAGTGATAAATCTCCAATGCATGGTAACGGAATGTTCGACCATGGAGGTGCAGTTTAATGTGCATGATACAAAGGGCTCAAGGTATTTTGCAAGGTGCAATGGTTAGAATTATTCAACAAAAATCCACGCTGTCTGGGAGCTTTATAGTTAAGTGAAGTGGAGTGTCGGCGATTCAGTGAATAATTAAGATGCTGACTATGGGCAATGCTCAATGAGTAAATATAAAACATGGTCTAAAAGAATGAAACTTGATTTCGTGAAGGTCTAGCAACATTTAAAAAGGAACCTGGGTTTGGGGCTAGGGTAGATTTTTCTTGAGATGATGATAGTGGGCATGTGTGGGATAGAAAAGAGTTAAAAGAAAAAAGGAAAATCAAAAGGATTGTTTTCCAGAAAGAAGAATAGCTCTTTGAAGAGCTCTAAGTATTTAGGATGTTTCTTTTCAAGCTACTGAATATAGAATTCTCAGAGGAAGAGGGGGAACCAGCAGGGATCCAGAGTGTAGCAGAGTAAATGTGATGAACTTGTAGCACATCCTCGTAGGCTGTGCCAACATAACTGCTTGCATAGAAAGGGAATCAGACCTTCCATTCATGAAGCATTTGTTAACCACTGAAAAGACAAGTCCCAGGTGACGAGAATAGACTGAGTACTGAGGGTGGAAACATTTGTCCAGTGCGATTGAAGACAGAAAGGAGGAAGTGATTGCTTCCTTGACTTCTTCATCTTCCATAGATTTTCATTCAAGAAGCTTATAATATATGGGAGAAAATTAGGTTTATATAAGTATCTCTAATTTATGTTCAAGTGGTACAAATTCTAAAAAGACCAGGGGAAAGTGGAGTGAGGGTAGGAGTAGTGAAAAAGTAGGAAAACATTTTGCTGGAGTGTGTGTGCATGTGTGTGTGTGCGCGCGTGTGTGTGTAAATTTATTTGTATATTGGGAAGGAGACATACCAATGCCATGACACACATGTAGAGGATAGAGAACAATCTGTAGAGTTAGGTTTTTTCCTTCCACAAGATATGTGTTTCTGGAATGAACTCAGATTCTTAAGCTTGGTGTAAGTGCCTTTACCATCAAGTGCTGAACTATCTATCCCATTTCTGTAGAAAACTGCCCACTTAGCTAGGTCTTAAGCATAAGAGAAGATGGAATCATCCTATATTACAGAAAATGGCTTTGCAGTTTGGCATGTACTTTGGAAAGGTATGAAGACAGGTTTGTACAGTCAAGGTGGAGTGCCTTGAATAATACCAGTAGTATGGATTGTTAGATTAAGACTGATGGAAGTGACTTGGAAATAAAAGAGACACTAGCTGACTATAGGGGCAAAAGAAAGAGACTGGCCTCTCTAAGGAGCAGAACTGTTCTTGAATCAGAACAATTGAAGGACACTAGTCTCTCAGCTAGAATGGACACTGTACGTTGTGGTACAGGGAGCTTGGCCTCTTTACAGGCTAGGAGAGTGAGCTTTTGAAATAGAAATTTCCATCAGCATCCCAAGGTGTTTTGATCATAAACCCTTCAAGGCATACTGTTGAATGGTGCCTATCATCACCTGGAGGAGGTACAGGGGCAGACACCCAGTCAAGTGGCACAAATGACAGCCTTTCTGGGAGAGCATTCTTAGAATAACATGATTGAGAACTTCCTGGGAGAATGGGAGGCAGCTCATTCATAGCTAAAGAGCCATCAGAGTGGTTTATCCTCACGTTCAACTCCTGAGGGCCATGACTCATTTCTTTTGTTAGTTGGCCTTGAAGCACTCTTAAGATTGAAAAGGGTAGGAAGAGTTGATGTGTTTCATAGTTCTTTCTGTTCATGCATCCACTGTATGCTAAAATACAACCCAGCTTGGGAAGCAAGCAATATTGTTGTTGTTTCCTTCCCACATAACAAAACTTAAGTACCACAGCCTTTTCAGAGTCAGAGAATTCCAGGAAGGTACTCTTTCCAACGTACTACTTTATGTCACCCCAAGGAGCTATTCTTAGAGAATTGAAACACCCTCCATTGCTACTAGTTTTCATTGTACAGTTGGTTTTGGTGTGAAGGAGATAGCCTGCTGAGGGACAAGTTCCAGGTTGACATTCATACCAGTATCTCCAGCAAGTGGTAAATCCTAATCACATACATTTCTCCTTGGAATGGTCCGGGATGAAGTGCATCTATGCTTCCAACTTTGTCCTCTTGGGATGTTCTAGTGACCCAGAGAAATGTCAGCTCCTACTGTCTACTCTCTGGGTCTTCTAGGGAATCTGGCACTTTTGCTGGCTATTTATCCTTTCTATCATAAACCATTGCAGCAATATCTTCTGCTACTCTCTTTGTTCTCACCATGGCATCCTTCATCAGTGTGACAGAAGCCTGTAAGGGCAAAAATCTGAAAACTAGATAAGGTTTATCATGAATTCCATATGCTCACCACTACTACCACCACCACCACTACCACCAGGTTCCACCTCCTGCTTTTCTTATTGCTCTCTTGCAGTTTTGATAACCTTCCTTTTTTTTTAATTTTCTGATGTTTCATGTCTGTGATTGTGAAAGTTTAGCAGTGTGATTTGCCTTCTCACAGTGGCCAATATTGGGTTGCCTGCATTGTTCTAATTTTGCTGCGTGTGCATGGAGAAATGTGGATGAATGGCATAAATGATGTTTTCTTTTTCCTGTCAGAGTTTTCATGTTGAACAATGCAGCCTCTCTCCCTCCAGGGGTGGGCATAGATTTACAGTTTGTTTTCTTATGTCTTCTGCCATTGCTTGAATTATTTCAGACTCACATTTCTTTAGTGTTTTATTTTCCTCATAGATTGAGAAATATTCCTGATATTTGGAACCTCTTTCTTAATTCTTGCCTCAGAGATATTCCAAATGTGTTGGCTTTCTGTAACAACAAAAATTCATCAAAATGTTTCCAAACAGCAACTGCCAGTTCTTGCTGTTCAGGCCTTCCTTGGTCATCTTTTATTCCTCTACAGCACACTTTTTTTTTTTTCAGGCTTACTGTATTTTTTCTGTAGTGTATTTTTCCTAGCTTATGGCATGTTAAAGATTCCAGAAGATTTTAAGGACATCTCCAAATAAGGACCGTTGTTCTATACGAAATCCAGACAGGGTGAAAATCAAATGGATCCTTTCTGTGGAGAGCCTTTGCTCTCTGAGGATTACTTGCTATCTCCACCGGCAGTCACTTCCTTTGCTAAACACCGCCTCACTATTTGATCAAGAGCCATGCACGTGGAAAAGATGAATGCCTTTGTTAGCTTTTAGTATTGTGGGTTTCCCCCCTGATAATCCCATATTGAGTTTCATTTATCCATTCATTTAACATTTAGGGAACAGGCACCTGGCCTAGCACCATCCAGGTCCTGGAAGATGTAGAGAAGTGGTCCTTGGAGTCAAACACAGAGGAAACAGCCCTTTGGGAGAAACCTCCTGATTTTTTTTTCGTGCTAGATAATGACTACAATTGAGGAAGGAAGCTCCCTTTTGCTTCAGAGGATGTTGTATAACTATCTGAGACCCCCTGAGAGGCCACACAAAGAGAGAGAGAGAGAGAGAGCTACAATTAGAGAGAGAGCGGGTGAAGTTGGATGCTTCAGAGAGCAAGCCCAACGTTAAAAATATCTCCACAGGAATAAACAAACATCAGCTGGGTCTTCTATTGTCTGTGGAGATTGGAGGGGAAGAGGAGAGAAATAAACACTGATTGATATTCAGAGGGAGCAAGATATTCTCAATCCAAATAGAAACAACACCATTATTTCTCATTAGGGGGTACTGTATTGGGGCTGCATATAGTTTGGGGACCAGCTAGAAATAGGAGGGTGAACTATGATATCCCCTTGCATTAAAGGTTCTTAGAACCACGCAAAGCATGGCAGTATACAAATTAGAAACTAACGAAATGAAACATCCCCTTATAATTTCTATGATAATTTCTTGTTTGAGAATTTCATACAATGCACATAATGTGTTTTGCTCAAATCTACCCCATCTCCCACAAATCCTCTCTGCCTGGGACAAATGGCTAACTGAATCGCCTATTAACATATCAAAGCTGATGCTAGCCACCAGGATTTCTCAGCATCCCTCAGTCCCTACCTGTTACAGGGTTCTCTTGCTGACATAGCCTGGTTCCTCCTCGAAACTTGCCCAGCTCAGGGACTGGCCTAGGACTTCCCTTCTTCCAGCCTCTCTGGCCCTGTTTTGGCTCTACCAGTCTCCTGGAAAGTCTTTTGGCCCAGACTATCCTTCTTGGTTGTTTGCTCATCTCTTGAATCCACCCCCACCCCTTCATCACATGACCCAGCTGGATCTGGCAATGTTAATTCTGGACCCTTTCAGATCTCTCTGTCTCTGCCTCTTGTCTTTTTTCATATATATATATATATATATATATATATATATATATATATATATATCCTTCAGTCTCTTAGAAGCAGTCTTGTCCTTCTTTTTATTTCCTTTTTTCATTCACCCACCATGCTACTTTTTCCCTTACATCTTCTTTATTCCTCTTGATAGTTTCTTTATTAAAACACTTTAAAAACTAAAATATAATTTTATAACTTCCCTTATTTCTTTCTAACTCTTCCATTTTCTCTCCCTCTAACTCTCATGTCCCTTTCAAAATGATAGCCTTTTTGTTGTTACATATTCTCTTTGTCTCACAGACACACAAACAGGCACATATATACACAAATGTAGAAATACTACCTATTGAGTCTGTTAAGTGTGACTTGTGTACTTGTAATCTCAGAGTCGATCACTTTATTTTATGGAACCAATCGGGGACTCATCCTTGGGAGAGGCTAATTTTCCTCTGTAGTCACTACTTGCTGATAGTTGTGTAGGGGTTGAACCCGTAAGACTTCATCACTTTACATCAGCATGTCTACTGATATTGTTAGTGTTCCAGTCCTTTTTATGCAGTTATATTGTAGGGTATCATGGGTATAGCTTTCCTCTCATCTCTAGGACAAACAAACCCACAAATGACTTGCATTTCTTCTGGATCCTACACTCTTTTGTCCCCTCTTTTCAGTGATTTTTCCCGAACCTTTGTTGCAATAGTTCTGAGGTAGATGTATCCATTTAGGCTTGGGTTCCAAAAATTCATCGTTCTCTCTACTGGACAGTTGTGGTTTTCCATAATGGTCTCCTCTTATTATTAAATGGAAAGCTTTTGTGATGAGGAGTAAGAGCTGTACTTAATCTGTAAGTGTAAGGAAAAGTGTTAGAATGTAGCTACAAATTATGGTGCATAGTTAAGTGATGGTAGTGGCTTCTCATCTAAGCTGCATGAAATCAGTAGGTCTGGGTAGTTGGCTAGATTTCTAGTATCAAGCATGATTTCACTGCTATCGAGCACACCTTAAGTCCAATTAGACAGAAGTTGGTTACTGCCAAGTTATGGGATCCACTACCTCACCTCTAATGATATTTTGACATGCTACTCATTGTTGTGGTTTGTAGGATTCATAGCCAGGTAGGGCAATTCACTGCTTCGTTCCCTTGGAAGGTTAGATGGAATATTCTGGCACAATGATAGCTAGACCATAAAAAGAAGTCTTTCAGGTCAGATCCAGCTCAAAGTCTTCTGAGTTCTCTCTGACGTGTGTGTCTTTAGCAACAGGGGCAACTTCTGAGAGGTAAGCAAGGATCACAGCAATGGGATACATTGTTTTGGGAGTCACTTGGACTACTCTGCCCAACAACTTGAGTGGAACTTTCTCATACATATGAATAGGATTTTGTTACATAGTCTATGGCTCATATGGGGAGCACTATTACCCCAACTGGCATATATGTATACATGCATATGTGTGTATTGTGCATAATTTTAGGTAAATATAAAATAAAATGATTCCTTGATGTTTTATCCAACATTTTTGCTAAAATTTCTTCCTCCACTCTTCCTCTCTTTCCCCTCTAAAAGTAGAGTACCTCCTTCCGGTCCTCCCATTTTCCACTTACCATCTTTATCCTGTTATTCCTATCTCTAGCCACCTACCACACCTTAGACAATTTTGCTTTTCTGCTTTCTGTGCTTACTCCAAGCTATTTACTCACACCTGGAGATTTGGTGTGAGAACAACCAATGCAAGAAAACAAAAGTGGTATTTGTCTTTCTGGGTCTGGGTTATCTCACTCACTTCACTAATTCTGTATTTCCCTGAAAAATCACACAATTTCACTTTACAACTGAATTATCCTTTTCATAGAATCTGTTTAGTGCTGCCCCTCTGCGTATGCATGCAGGATAAATTATTGGAGCATAGGAGCTGCATCCTTGAAAGAAACTGGCTCTCTATCCCCTATCAGCCATCAATTGCAGGCAGCTCCGCAATGGTGTGAGACTTTATGAGAACCTTCCTAGCCCATGCTGGGATTTTGTTTCCCTTGAACTCTTAGAGTTTCTTGCATGCAGTCACAGCTTCTGTGTGTTCGTGTGTATAATGGCTCTGTCATGTCCAGCAAATATTGTTGTGTTGCAGAAATCCTTTGGCTCTTACCCTCTTGCCACTCACTCTTCCATCATGAGCCCTGAGTGTCGCAGGAAAGGAGCATAGTATATATGTTCCATTTAGAGCCAAGAATTCCATACAGAGCAACAAACTACTTTCATAGCATAGTTATATTGCTTTATGATATTTCTTGCAATTTTTCCAAATTATTATTAAAGGAGGAGGAGAAGGTACATAAAAATATATAGGCATATTTAGACATCTATGGTTGAAGTTTTATTTTATAAAAATGAAAACTTTTATAATTAAAGTAAATACAAGTAAACATGTAATTAACATAAAGCAAATTGTGTAGGAGATAAATGCCACATGCTGTTAGAAATTAGTGAATGTCAATAGTTTGAATGTTTATAATAAGTGATAACATATCTATGCAAGTAATAAGATAATCAATTATCAATGGCTAACCGAAATTAGAGCTTTTATGTTTGTTTTCTTGTGACTGTCATTTTAATTTAAAAATTTTATTTTCATACCTGAAAGGGATGCACTCAGTTTGTAAGGATGAACTGTTAGGCTGGGAGTATATAGGTCAGTAGTAGCACACTACATAGACTTTTCAAGGTATCAGGTTCCATACTGTGATGACTCTTCATATTTGCAAAGGTTAACTTTTAGTTGTATTCTAATAATGCTCATGTACATAGAAAGTTTTTTTTTATTTTTTAGAAAAGTAAATTACCAACTGCTACAAAAGCAAAACAAGAAAGTGAGTATTATTAATTTATAAAAGGAGAAAATGGAAATGGGAACAATCTCAGTAAACAAGCTAATAGCTTTGGCCAACCACAGTGGTGCCACAACTACTGAAATTTAATAATATATAGTTTTACCTCCATAAGCCACAGCAATTATAATGAATAGATTTCAACCATCTAAATTTGAGGGACATCTAACTAAACACAATAAAATATACAAATTCAATATTCTGAAAATTCTATTCTAAGGCTTAAAAGGAACTCATTTCGAGAAAGTAAAAACATAGCTGCATTGAAAAATTAATCTCTCATAGCTGCGTGGTGATGGCACAGGCCTTTAATCCCAGCACCCAGAAGGCAGAGGCAGGCGGATCTTTAAGTTTAGGCCAGCCTAGTCTATAGAGTGAGTTCCAGGACAGCCAAGGCTACACAGAGAAACCCTATCTCAAAAATCAAAGCAATACAAAACAACACAAAAAAAAAAAACAAAAAAGGAAAATAATTATCTTAAAATGCATATGTATATAAATGCTGAAACAATAATTTAAAAATTGAGAGGTTAACATTATTTGTACATATTTGAATATATTTTACCTAATAAACAAAATCTAAAACTACATAAATCCTAAATCAATCTGAGTTGTAAATTTTCTGCAATCAAATCATCATGAACTTTTGGAATACTCAAAACAATTCATACTTATTTTTTTACATATTTGTAGGCCACAAACCCTACAGTAGAATTGCCATGTAGAGAAATCAGGTTTCTGCATGGCTGCCTTTCCTCTCAATCACTCAGGCATCAGGGATAACTCTAGTCCTTTCCTCTTCCAACCCAGAGTGGCCGCCTGTATTCATGGGCCTGTGGACTTAGCATGTTTGTCCTTGTGTGAATTTCACTTACTCTTCTGTGCCTATGGCAATCCCTCTTTTCCTCCATACTTTGAAGAAAACTACGATGACTTTTAAGATCAATAATCTAGAGCTGTTTTCTCATTTTAAGATCCTCCATTTACTACAATTTTTAAGAAACAATTTTTCCATATAAGATAACATTTATAACGTAAAGGTATTAGTATGCAGATAAGCATTTGGGAAAGGCTTTCTTTCTTTCTTTCTTTCTTTCTTTCTTTCTTTCTTTCTTTCTTTCTTTCTTTCTTTCTTTTTTGCAACAGATATCAACAGGACAAAACTCGACTCCTGTGAACTAGAAAACCTTTCAGTAACAGGGCTTACCTATCAACATCAGCTTTCCTGAATTATGCTGGCAGGACAGAAGACTGCGAAGGAGTCAAATATGACCTTGTGCATCACAGAACTTTCCACATAGTCGGGGCAAACAGCTTCTATTTCTCAAAGTCACTAGAGAGGCATCTTAAGGGACTGAGTGGGGTCCCTTCCTCTGGTATAGGCAATCCTCTGGCTCCTGTGGGTGTGGGTATCATGACATCTTAAGACAAAGGTACAAATTTTACATTTTATCACTTCCTTCAGAGGAAAGTGATTGGAAGAGTGGTCTGTCAAGGAAACTTTTTTGCTTCATTAAAAAAGTGTTTGGGGATATATTATTTCAAATATTTTAATAAAATATTACTTTTAGGATTATAAATAAATTTCTTGGCTATTATTAAATCATAATAGGGTCAATGACCTTCCCCTACAGACTGCAGAAATCAATGAACGGCACCATCACCATCTACTGCGAGCTTGATGGATTGCAAGCAAGAGTGTTAGGACAAGTGTCAGTTCAGAAATATAAGACTTCAAGAGAACTTTGAAATTGCAGCCTGAAATTTGATTTAGAAATTATATATATATTTGAAAGTTTAAACTTTTTCAATTGTTGAATTTTTCTCAGAAAAGCGTGTTGCTAAAAAGGAATGAAAATCTAGGACACAGCTCTAAAAAATTCCAATATTTAAAAGCTAGCAGAAAAAGATATTCTTAAAACTGTTTCAAAAGATCTATTTAGAAGTGAAGAGAATATGACAGCAGAATGCAGTGAAAAAATGAGAACCTCCCGAACAAGAGAGAAAGGGGGGAGGTGGAGAGAGAGAGAGAGAGAGAGAGAGAGAGAGAGAGAGAGAGAGAGAGAGAGAGAGAGAGAATCATAGACGGTTGGCCCAGTGTCCTCTCACATTTTACTGCCTTGCTGCCCTGTTTTAAATACCCAAGCACATAGCTGTACTTAAAATCTTTTTCACAGGCTGATTCATCTTCATTGTTAAACAACCTGTTTTCTCCTATGCTTTTTAAAGGCTCTTTCTAGTTCTTATCTTCAAACTCAGGGCAATGTCCCAAATATTTGAAACCTCTACTCAAAAGATAGACTTAAAATAAAAACAAAACAAAACAACAACAAACCCAAACAAACATACCACAACTACACATGTTTAGAAATCTCTCTTTTAAAAGAAAAATGGCACCTGTCTTCTCTTCTTCTTCTTCTTCTTCTTCTTCTTCTTCTTCTTCTTCTTCTTCTTCTTCTTCTTCCTCCTCCTCCTCCTCCTCCTCCTCCTCCTCCTCTTCTTCTTCTTCTTTGTGCATACATATAACCAATCATGGTTTCTGGGAAGTCAGTGGCTCCAGAACCAATACCTTAATACATTTACTAAACACAATGGTATAAGTTGATATAAGAAAGTTAAAATGAGAGTACTAAGAACCATGGCAGAAAAACCCAGAGATAATTTCTCAACCTGGAAAGTTGAACATTTTTTTCTCAGTATTCCTTCCTTGTCTTTCTCATATCAATCTCATCTACACTAATATCTGGAATATAGTTTCTTACCATTCTTCACTAGAAGAAGAAAATGGGAGAATCAAAAACTGCTGTTTCCTGGTCACTGTGTTCTTAGTGTATCATTTTTCATATTAATATATTCTGTCTTCTAATAGATACCACTAAAAGATTCATTGCATTTTTTGCACAGTCATATTGTCTTATAAAAAATTATTCTGCTATAAATATTAAATATCTGTCAGTCATTTTATATTAAATACTGCTTTTAAAAGGAAATGGACTACATGTAGACTAGTCGAAGTGTTCTGCTAATATCTGCGAATTTCAACATCTGCTTACATTCTGTTGTGTATCTATTTTTACTTGTTCTTTGGAAAGAGATGATGAATGTTTCTAATGTACAATTATTTATAGAACATTTTGCCAAGTGTGAGAGTTAGCCAGTTCTATAGCTTTGTAATGGGTTAGTGCTTATTACCCCATCTAGGAAAGCACATGGCCCTTTCCCTTAAATAAGAAACCACAAGGAGACTAACAGAGCCAAGAAATCTGGGAGGAGGAGGGGTAAGCTGAATAGACTGATGCACCAACCAAGGACGATGCATGATGAGTACCTAGACCTTCTGCTCAGATGTAGTTGATAGGCAGCACAGTCTCCTTGTGGGTCCCACAATATGGGGACTAGGGACTTCTTATGACATGGACTCTGGCCCCCACATGTTGATCACTTCCCCATGGTGGGGTAGCCTTACCAGGCCACAGTGGAAGATGATACAGGCAGTCCAGATGAGGCTGAGGTCAAATGTAGGAGGAGGACTCCCCTTTCTGAGGAGGGAAGGAAAGGGAAGGTTGGGATTGGGAGGGGGATACAATCAGGAGGTAAAGCAACCAAATTAAAAATAAAAAATAAGAAAATTTTTAAGAGAGAAGTTAATTTCTGAAATGAAATACTGACTTTGAAAAAAAAAGGTCAAGGGTCAGTGAGATAGTTCAGTAGGTAAAGTGCTTGTTGATAACACTGAGGACCTGAGTGTGTTCCATGGACCCACATAGTAGGAAAACAAAACTGACTCCAACTGGCATCCACTGACTTACACTTGTGTTCAGCAGCGCACATGTGCAAAGAAGCATTCATAATAAAATGTATATTTTTAAAATAGAAGGTTGATAGGTTTAATCACACAGACTGTTTTTTCTTTCCATCTCTAATATCTTTATGACCATCTTATATTTGTATTGTATTTCTTCTTTTCTTCAGAATGTTTATAACCTATTTGTGTGCCAGAAGCGCACACTCCTTTCAATTCTCCATGAAGCAATTCTGTCATGCAAGTGAAGCAGATGAAATAATACTTTCATACACAAATGAAAGTAGTTCTGTATCTCCTTGCATTTCACACTGTCTTCCTTCTCCATGGAATCATGGCTTGCTATATACTTTTTCTTTTAAAGGAAGTATATGGTGGACTGCAATATATAAAAACCATATACTTCATTTCAAGAACTCAGTCTCAAAGTGTGAAATATATACCCAAGCCTCAAGTCTATCACTATAAACAAAATCCTTAGCTATTAGAACTGGTTCCCATCTTGGCCTCCACTCTCATCTCTACTAAGATGAAGAAAGATTTTTAAAAAATAAGTATATCTTATCATATAGGAAGGGTACCCTAACCTTTGTGCTTGGGCACTTTGGTATGGAAAATTATTTGTTGTGTATAGGTAGTAGGAATATGGCCTAATAGAGGGATGCTTTAGGCTTTTAAGCAACAGTCTTATAATCTACGTACTATTAATAAAGTCAATATAATTTCATTACTTGTGAAAATCAAAATAACTAAAGCTATGTGTGTTATAGCATACTTGCAATTCCAACATTGTAGAGACTGAGGCAAGAGGCTATATGAAGCCTTATAAAGGACTCTCTCAAAAAACAAAAAATCAAGCAAGAAAGCAAGTGAATAACTATGTCCATAGATTATTAAATATCCTTTATGTGAGCAAATCTACCCTCAGTTGGAAAATCACATATGATCATGTAGGGTTAGTCGGGGAAGCTTACTGACTCCCTGACACACACTTCCTTCATTTGTCAGCGTTACTGGGTTTTCAGTCCTGGTTCGCTGTGTTGCAAGAATTCTTACAGGCTAATCTTCTAACTTTTCAGCCTCCCAGATAAACAAGCTTATAAAACAGGTCAAGTCTTAATATATCTTCAAAATGTGCCCATTATTTTTCCTGCCTAGAGCGTTTTGCTTGCTCATAGAACTGACCGACACAGCATCGCTTCCCCCAGTGACTGCAGATAGATGGGTTACTGTGAAGAACGGAATTTTTTTCTTCACTTTCTTTTTAACAGAGAAAATTTAGGTGCATTGTTCTCTACATTTTAGCAAATGTAATGTGTGTCACTGTAGCTAAGAGTGCTTGAAACCATTGTCTTAGAACTGGTAGCCCTCTGCATTATTTGAATTTATTTTGATTAAATCTAGACAATCTCAACCACCAAAGATTATTTAAGATGGTTGCTAAAACATTATGTAAAGTAGTTGCCGAAGCACACATAGATTATATATTTGTTTAGAAGAAATGATGTAGCTACTGTGTCACAAAGTACAAATTCACCATATGCATCCCAGTCTCCAGACAGGCTGGATAAAAAAGAAATGGAACATTAAAAGGATCATTCCATTATCAAATCTTTTAAAACAGTGATACTAAAATGCTAATGAGAGAAATGGATCCCAGCTTGTAAGAGTTTGTAATCTTTCCCACCTGATTGGTAGATACATCTGAAACATTCTTTCCCTTGTAATCCCATTCTTACTGACGGTGAAATAGGAGTTGGCTACTCTCTCACTTATTGAAACTATACAAATATTTCTCTGAGAAAATACTTTAAAATGCACTAACATGTATTTTTCCTATTTCTTTATAATTAAATTTTGTGCTTTTAAAAAAATAGGAATCATGTATAGTAAATAGACAAAATTTTATCAAAAGTTAAAAAGTTGGCATGTGTCCATCTCAAATTCCACCCCACTTTTCTGTCATCCAGTAACTGAGTCTCTGTGGAATTATTTCATGCACATATTTATGTCTATCTCTCATTTCCATGGTTACATTACATTATATGTAGTGAACATTGCTTCCTGTGTTCACAGATGAAGTGAGCTCAGTTCCTCGCCCCTGGTAAGAACCTGACACAGCTCTACTGCTCAGGGTGCCAGTGTTCTGCGTCACCTCCAGGACTGCACATTCGCTGTCATTGTCAACCAGAAGCTTTCCTGCATGCGTGTTCATTTGGCTGCAACAACTGAGGACCTCTTTTTAAATAGATATTATAAAACAGTGATTCATATTGTGAGTTCAGTATTTGGGCATTACCCACATGTCTAACCCTGTTTTCCTAAAGCCACTGAGGAAAAGAGCTGGTCAGGGCACACAGATCCTTCCATCATTGAGTTTCTAATGGCTATGGTATATCCAGCCATTGGACGTGTCTTTCTATCTCTGACAATGGATATAAACAAAATATAAATTTATATTTCCTAAATATTCATTCAATTAACTTCGCTAAACCTATATCACATCTTCTTCGTTTTCCCTCTTTCTGTTAGGCACAGGGACAAAGAAGAGACACAGCCACGTAGCTTTGTACCCTCCTTTTGCCTTCAGTTAAATCTACTGACTCTGCTAGATTTTAACTTCCACTTGATGAAGCTTTGATTTTATCTTTCTGATAACCATGTATCTTAGTATAATTCTTGTACACACACAAACAGGATATCTTTGTTTCTGTGGGACTCTAACAGTATTTTTTAGCTTATTTATCTTCCAGCATTTCTCAAATTATATCACTTTAGTGGGATGAAATCTGAGACTTAAGTTAACAATGATTGCATCTATGAACACTGCTTTCAATATATGGCTCAGATTTTTGGAAGGATTTATATTAAAGTAGCAGAAAATATTTAAGTGATATTAGTTTAATTCTTTTTCCCTTGAGTGACATGAAGCAAAAATATGTATTTCTCCATTTTGGATTCTTTGATCCTGAGACTGCCACCCTCAAAGTTTAGTCCTGTAGTCTCCAGCCTCAGAAATTGAAGAATCCTTATAATAATCGTGTTTTTTAGTTTTCTTTCATAACTGACTTACTTTGTAGTCATAGGAAAAAAAGTAATCTCCCACAATCTATATACCATATTAAAAATTAGTCCTATCAGACAAGGTCACAGAACTTCACTATGAGCCTGAGAAACACATGGCATCATGGAGTGATAATGGAAAGCTTCAGCCTTCAGAATACATGAAGAGGATGGCAGCGAAGCTCACACGGTTCCTGACTGCTCTTCCCTACACAATGTTTTAGAGGGAAAAAACCAAGGTAGTTGGGATGATAAGAAAACCCATCACAATGGAAGATTGCCTGCTTGGCCCTGTTAAAGGACTCTTCAATGAGAATATGCCGGAGATAGCCACCTCCTCACATTCCCACACTGAATAGGGAAAATACCATCAAAGGGAAGCACACATTTTTCCTTGTTATTGGGAGTGGGGATGAGGAGAAACCCTTGGTCTAATTTTTAATGTTGAAGATCCTCAAGAATTTTTACTTTATCTTCATCATACTGAATTTTTAGATAAATGCAGTATACATCCAAGACTTGACTTGGGTTACTGAACCGAATGAAATGACTTTGACCTAAATCTGTGGGGACTGGAGGTATAGTGGTTGTATGCAGCCATATGACATTCAGCATTTATATATGCTTTTAAAAGATTTAAGTATGTAACCCATATTACTTCAATTCTTTTGTCATGTATGATACTAAACCAGCATGTTTATTTCCTTTTATGTATTCTTTCTGTCTCTTACCATTGAAGTTAAGTCATGTGGTCTTAAGGTCTGTTTTTTAAATTGTGACACAAAGATGTTACAATTAGACAACAAGAAGCTAAGCCTGCCATTGCTTGAATTTTTATTTACATTTATTTATTTAGTTAGATGTGGGAATCTCTAATAAGTATAGCATATGTTCAGCTAAGACCACAAATGGAGAATCTCTGCTCTGTGACTTTTCCTGGGGAGAACTTAGTAAATATGTACTTAATAAGATTAGAATACTGATGATAGCAGACTGAAGAGATGATTCCATTAATGCCTTGCTTAGTGAACCAACAAGTGCATTGGGTTTACTTACAGCCGTATAGGTAGGAGGTTCAGTGCATGAACATAGGTGACTCAAAGGCTGTTGCATCATTCAAAAGTTGAGCCCAGCTTTGGTGATGCCTCACTGCATTGCTGAAGCTACCTACCCAACTTGTAGGAGCTTCACCAAAGGTAGTCTCATCTTCCCCAACAATTGTTTACTGATTAAGTACAAGTGGAGGTCATCTTCATGAATCTTTCAGCTTTCTGAGCTGCCCCAGCCTAATAAATATTGTGCGCTATTTGAATTTCTCTTTCTGAGGCTCAAGACTCATGGGCTTCCTGAGTCTTTTGAGTCCTCCCTCCCTCCTGCTTTCATCCTATTCCCCTCCCCTATGACTGTGACTGAGGGGGACCTTCTCCGCCTGTATATGCCCATAGGGTATCAAGTCTCTTCTTGGTAGCCTGCTATCCTTCCTCTGAGTGCTACCAGGCCTCCCCATCCAGGAGACATGGCCAAATATGGGGCACCAGAGTTTATGTGAAAGTCAGTTGCTACTCTCAGCTCAACTGTGGAGAATGTCCTGTCCCTTGGCTCAATCTGGGTAGGAGTTCAATGTTTACTGCACGTATTGTCCTTGACTGGTGCCATAGTTTGAGCAGGACCCCTGGGCCCAGATGCACCTGTCATAATGTTCTTCTTGTAGATTTCTAGGACCCTCTGGATCCTTCTATTTCCCTATTCTCCCATGCTTCACTTGTCTAAAGTCCCAATAGGATGTCCTCCCCTCTGTCCCATTTTCATAGAACATGTCCCTTGGGCTAGTGTCCAGATATAAGTGAGTATATACCATTTGAGCCTTTCTGCTTCTGGGTTAACTCATTATTCATTATGATCATTTCTAGTTCAATCCATTTGTCCACACATTTTGGGAATTCGTTGTTTTTAATAGCTGAGTAGTATTCCATAGTGTAAATGTACCACAGTTTCTTTATCCATTCTTCTACTGATGGACACTTAGGCTGTATGCATGTTCTGGCTATTATGAATAAGGATGCTATGAACATGGTAGAGCATACATGTCCCTGTTGTGTACTGGAGCATCTTCTGGGTATATTCCAAAGAGTGGAATAGCTGAGTCTTGAGGAAGCCCTAATCCCAGTTTTCAGAGATAGCACCAGATAGATTTCCAAAGTGGTTGTGCTAGTTTGCATTCCCACCAGCAATGAAGGAGTGTTCCTCTTTCTCCACATCCTTGCCAGCATGTGTGTTACTTTTGATCTTAGCCATTCTGATGGGTGTGAGATAGAATCTCAGAGTCGTTTTTATTTGCATTTCTCTGATGACTAAAGATGTTGAACATTTCTTTTAGTGTCTCTCAGCCATTTGATATTCTTCTGTTGAGAAGACTCTGTTTAATTCTGAGCCCCTTTTCTTAATTGGGTTATTTGGTTTGGTTGTGTTTAATTTCTTGAGTTCTTTATATAGTTTGGATATTAGATCTTTTTCAGATGAAAGGTTGGTGAAAATCTTTTCCCAGTCTGCAAGTTGTCGCTTTGTTCTGTTGACAGTGTCTCCTGCCTTGCAGAAGCTTCTCAATCTCATGAGGTCCCATTTATTAATTGTTGACCTTAAGGTCTGGGTGGTTGGTGTTCTGCTCAGGAAGTTGTCTCCTGTGCCAATGTGTTCCAGGCTCTTCCCTGCTTTTTCTTCTAACCAATTTAGTGTTTCTGAATTTATGTTGAGGTCTTTAATCCACTTGGACTTGAGTTTTGTGCCTGGTGACAAATATGGGTGTAATTGCATTTTTCTACATGTAGACATCCAGTTAGACCAGCACCATTTGTTGAAGATGCTGTTCTTTTTCCATTGAATAGATTTGGCTTCTTTGTTAAAAATCAGGTGACTCTATGTGTGTGGATTCATATCTGAGTCTTCAATTCGATTCCATTGATCAACCAGCCTATTGTTGTGCCAGTACCATGCTGTTTTAATTACTATTGCTCAAGGCTTGCTTTTTCAAGGCCAACATAGAGAGACACTGTATCATGAAACAAGAAGCAGGAACTCATTTGATATAGTATAATATAGATGCTCTTTGACATAAGGAAGTGTTTGATACTTTGTAGGATCTTCTTCTTCTTCTTCTTCTTCTTCTTCTTCTTCTTCTTCTTCTTCTTCTTCTTCTTCTTTTCTCCTCCTCCTCCTCATTCTTCTTCTCTTTTCCTTCCTTCTCCTCCTCCTTTTTTGGGTATTTTATTTATTTTTATTTATTGTAATTTATTCACATTATATTTCAATTGGTATCCCCTGACTTTTATTTCCCCATTCCCACTCTCCCTCTCTCTTCCACCCTATTCCTCTCCCCTCTGACAGACGTACAGATGACCTCTATTGATCTTTCTCACAAACCTTTGTTTTTAAAATGTTGAGTCATTGTAAGTTTCACCTGTGTTGCCTGATTGTTCATGTGCACTGATTATCCCCTTCCTTCTCTTACAACTATAATTGTATTTTTATTATGTCTCTGTCAGTTTCTTGTTTGGGATACTGTTCACCTCTTTTTAGCATGGAGTAACGTTAACACTGTTTTTTGCAATACAGTCAGGTCTAAGCTTAGCACTGCAGAAAAGTGAAAAATCATGAACTGTTAGGGTCAGGAATTTTTAGACCTACTATGTTATTTGTATGTGATAACATATGGAATGCATAAATAGTTAAAGATATAGACACTCAGGAGAGAGAGAGAGAGAGAGAGAGAGAGAGAGAGAGAGAGAGAGAGAGAGAGAGGAGAGAGGAGAGAGAACGCATGCGTGAAAGAGCACCAGCAATATTTCAATGCCGGCATCATGCCATAGAATGCTCCCAGTATCATAGATTTTGGCAGCCATGTGCTGAAGTTTGTAGTTAAGTTTTTTTTTTTTGTGCTTTCCTGAAAGATAAAAATATCACTGGGCTTCAGCCACTGTAAAGTTTTAATGAGTTTAGAGAAGAGAGTAATAAAGGAGTGCCTGTTTTCTTGTGTAAGTTTCTAATACATATATTTAGAAAACAATTTTTTGGAAATATATCAAGTATATTCACCAAAGCATATTTTGAATTATTGTCAATTTTGTTTCAAATATGCATATACCTATCATGTAATTATTATCTATATTCTTGATGTGCATACATTCCTGAGGGCACACATAGGGGTCAGAGGATGCTCTGTTGGAGGTTGGTACTTTCTACCATGTAGGCTCCAAGGGTATCCCTCAGGTTGTAAGGGTCAATAATTAAATCCAAAGCAAAGGAAATTGACTTGAAATATCAATAAATCCTTGAGTAGTGGACTGAAATGACTGAGCTAGAGCAAGAACATATTTTAAGTGGTGAAATGTAGGTGACATCTTCCCAATCTACTTTACATCAGTCTTTGCAGGAAACGTAGCATCAATGTGGGACTTTTGTTATTTTATATTGTTTTCCATATTTTATGATTTCAAGACATTAAACTCAAATAGTAAAATGACAGTCTCCCACATGCTTCTAAGTCCTCCATTTCACTATTTCTAATGTTACGTTATGTGCTTCCATCTTCCAATACTTCACCTGGTCTCCCACGTAAATTGTTTTGAATCAGAAGATACTATCCAAGAAGCATGATCTTCTTTTATGGCTTTTATAATGGACCCCTATCCTTCAAAAAAGGCATAAAAGTCAAAGCATTAAAGGAATCTACTTAAGTATTTATCCACCGTTGTAGTCACAGCTTTCTTTGTCGTGACCCTTCTGACCAGCGGAAAATAAGGACACGACCTGAGCGTTCTTCTCCAGGCGGTTTATTCAGGAATTTTCAGCAAGCTTCTTCTTCTCCCAACCCCGAATCCCCGCTTATATCCTCTGCCTCACCCAATCAGCAGCTCTTACGTCGGTAGCTCCAATTGGTTCCCGACAAGGCAGGATGCATACGTCAGAGCAAAGCGTGGCCCACAACCCAAATAAGGACTTGTTTACCAGGAGCAGAATTGCAAGTCATTTTGCCTGGCAGGTTGCCAGGCGCCATCTTAGGGAGGGTGATAGCTTCAGCTTCCCACATTTCTTAAAGCAAAAGTGCCCTGTATTATTATCAGTCGCAGTGTAAGTTCTACAAATAGCTACTAAGAATAAGATGCATATATTTACCTCTGGGTGTGGACCGAGACATAGCTTACTTGCACTGTCTATTTCTGGAACCCTTGTAGAGCAGCAGTTAACTACAGGATCTTCTGTGAAGGTGGTAATGTAATAATTTTAGGCAGGATTCAGTCTCCTGATAACTCTTAGATAGAGGCTTTGATTCCTCCTGTGCTGCTGACAGGAAACCTTGCCAGGTTTTCTCATAGAATGGATTGAGATCTACTCTGTGTACAATGTAGCCCCCATTGGACTTCAACTCCTAGCAGCCTACTCAGCTCAGTATCAGAGAGGCGTGGCTTACATACAGGCATATGGAACACTAGCACCTGACTGAGCAAGAGTCTTTTCTCTGCAACTTGATGAGAGGAGGAAATGGTGCTACCAGGTTGTGAGAGTGCCAACAAGATGGAAGACAATTTTCTGTCACCTAGTTGGAGAAATGTCATTTATAACTTCGGACGTATGCAAGTATCCTACAAGCAAGTTGCTAGCTTTGTCTCCTAATAAGGAGTGGGACTGCAGAAGCCCAAGAATATACAAATGAGATAGGGATCAAAATGTGAGCCACCCTGGCCGCTTGCCACAGGATCTGTGTTTGAAGATTCCAGGAGACATAGCTAGACCCCATTGTTGTAATTTACCTCTCCCTTAGTTTTTGACATTAAACTATAATGAAGTTTATCATGCCAGGATTTCCCAATAAAGAGAGGGTGACTCTTTCCTCACTTTAAGCAAATTGATGTATTTTATTCTCCTGATAGTAAGAGAAAATGAATAGAGAGAAAGGGATGTTGAACAGGTACTATAGGTGCATATGCCTGTATGTAAAACCATGTCTCTCTTTTACAGAGCTGAGGAGACTGCTGGGAGTTGCAGGCCAGTGGGGCTACATGGTACATAAGGAACAGAATGCTCAAGACTAAAGACTAAGAATTTCCATCAAAGCCAGGGAGGATAAGAATACACTTTATAGTCTTAACTTTGTAATTTTCAAAAAGACAAGCTTCTGGAAAAATGCTTAAGGAATACATATTTTTTGTTTCCTGGGATTTCTGGAATGGATTAGTGTAATCATTATGTAATTATACCTCCAGTATACTATGCAGGTTATAACATATAATGCTGAGGGCAAAGTTAGAGAAACATCAGTGGGTCTTAGCTTCACCTAAGGTTGATTTTCTTTATTAATAAAAATAAATTTGTATTTTAGTTTGTTTTGTTTTGTGGTCCTACTCTTCTGGTACTGACTTATCTCCACTTTGGATGGGTCTGAAGATTGAGGACATACAATGTAGCACATTAATGTTATGATCAACCTTCCAAATGCTTTCAGAATTTTGAGACTGTTGACCCAAGTTTATGGCTACTAATCTATTTTGTAACATTATTATTCTAATTGCATTCTTGTTGATCTTACTGATCTTACTCCCATGCCCTCCACTGTGGCCTGTGCTCAGTAGTATACCCAGAAATCGTTTTTTCAGTGTTAAATTTCTGACAACACTCACCAGCAGCTTCTCACCTCTCTCAAGGTGAAAAGCACAGTTATTTCAAGGCTTCAAGACCCTACAGCTGAGGCCATCATAATTTCTGACCCCATTGCCTTAATATTTTGTTTTTTGCTCACCATGTATGATATATAATTGCAGTTCCCTCACCCACTAGGAGTATTTCTGACTTTTCACTGCCTGAGCCTTCTCTTGTATTTATTTTTAAAATTAATATCTATTTTTATAATATATTCATGTTACATACGGATTGTTACTCCCTCACTCATACCCTCCCATTCCCACTCTCCTTCCCTCTTTTCTTCTATTAATCTTCTCCCCTACAATCTGACCCTAGCCTATCAAGACTCATTAGTATAACCTTCATCCCCTTCTTCTGAGTGTCTGCAAGGCCGCCTCATCAAGGGGAAGTGATCAACTCATGGGTGCCAGAGTCCATGTCAGAGGTAGTCCTTGCTCCCCTACTAGGGCATCCATGTGGAGAATGAGCTGTCCATTGGCTACATCTGATCAGGGGTCTATGTTCTCTGCATGCAGTGTCCTTAGTTGGTATATCAGTTTGTTCAGCCCCCACCCCCAGGTGCCTATTTGTTGCCTTTGTTGGTCTCCTTGTGGAGCTCCTGTCCCCTCTGGGTCCTTCTATCCTCTCACTCTTCCATACGACTCTCAGTGTTCTGCCCAGAGTATGGCTGTGAGTCTTAGCATCCATGTTGATCCTTCACTGAGTGGAGTCAGAGGATGTCTACATTGGGCTAATATCTACTTATATGTGAGTATGTACCTTGTGTGTCTGTCTGGGCCTGGGTTACCTCACCTGGGGTGAACTTTTCTAGTTCCATTTGCCTGTAAATTTCAAGGTTTCCTTGTTTTTAATAGCTGAGTAGAATTCCATTGTGTAAACGTGCCATAATTTCTTTATCCATTCTTTAGTTGAGGATCATCTAGGTTGTTTCCAGATTCTGGCTATGAACATAGTTGAGCAAATGTCCTTGTATGGTGAAGCAACTTTTGGGTATATGCCTAGGATCCTTCTGTTTTAAATGCTATATCCCCGGCTATTTTCTTAACTAGTTCCCCCATCTTTCTCAGTAAGCATAGAAGCATTTCACCAGACTCCTGCTATATGATGTTTAAAAGCAGAGTACCACATCCATTGAGCCTTTACTCCCATGACCATCTCTTTATCACCTTTTCAGTTCGGTATCAGTTAAGCATTTAACCTTTGCATTTGCTTCTGTTTCCATGAGCTTAGGAGTTGACTACTTTATTAGACATTTGACTGGAATAGTGGCTGGGATATTCTGTGGCAAGATGCTAAAGAATACTTTAAAAATAAAGTTTTCATTCTTTTTTTCAGTAATAATTAGACTTGGGCCCACCCTGTCCTACTTCTGACACAAATAGGCAATCTGCGTCGTGGAAGGGCTCTGTTGGCTATTTTTATTTCTTGATAATGAAGTGCACATAAAGACTGATATTTCCATATGAGTTCCCTTACCTAAATGGCACATGAGACATATAATCTGGCTTCCCCGAGGTACCTTATATTCAACACATATAAATAGAAAACGCTGTGACTCAATATTTTAATTCTATACTTAATAATCATGCTTCTGATTCACCAGTGTTTATTACTAGGCCAGGCATTTAGTTTTTGGCCAGGTTTACACAATAATTAATCACATTTAATTAGAATATTGTCTCACACCTGATTTCTTTATGCTTTGCCACATGCACACACATATACTTTTATTTAGTCTAATTCTTGGAATAATAATATTACTCTTCCCTTTCCTTTATTTTACATCATATTTTCTGTCAACAAGTATTTGGTATGTAGAAGGGCATTCACATTGCGTTCTTTCTTTTTTTTTAACTCTCTCAGTTTTGCTTTACTGGCTTGGATCAATGCCTATCAAGGTTCTCAGAGAAACAAAAGACCAAACCTAATAAGGCAAAAACATATCCAAAGCAGATCCACACAACTTCTGTAATTTGGGAATACAACCCTACATATGGTCTCCAGAATTAGAGTTACACAATCTGACTTGTGTGACTGGTCTTTATTTCTTTGTTTTGTTTTGTTTTTCTTTCTTTTTTTTTTTTTTAATTGCTAGAATCACAGCACAGTGTGGATTTCACAATCATTGGTTCCCAGTCTTAGGTTAGACTACTTCCAGAGAACACTTACAGTTTAGAAGTGAGATGATTACCGAAGCCTTGACATATATGAGCATGTAGTGCTGGTTTGGTCTCTTAGGGTACCAAAGGATATCACAAAGAAGTTAGTGGTGTTTTTTGATTGTTTGTTTGTTTTTTGTTTTTGTTTTTTTTTTATCACTGAGAACTCACTGTTATACCCACCAAGTTAAGGTGACTAAGCATTTGGGCTGGGAGAAGTAAGAAAATATAAAAGCTTAATCAAATTGTGTCCTGAACAAGAACATTTAGCAATGTATTCCTGGTGGAAAGGTGCCGAAGACACAGATTTGTCTTGGTAAAAGCAGAAACATTTTAGCAGAGGACCTGAAAAATGGAATTTGTTTCTTAGTAAGAAAATGAACTCGCCATTGCAGGGCATGCTTCAGAGGGACCACGGCTGCTCAAGCATTGAAAAGGGTCTGAGGTTAACAATAGTTTATTCTTCGATTCCGCACAACCAGGTTTCTTAAAAAAAAGGACAAAAGAAAGTCAGTTGAAGGACTAGAGTTGTGTTTAATGTGAAGATGGTATCTGTTTAATATGATAAACTCCCTGAAATTACATTGCTCTAAAGTCATAGCAGAAGCAATGTCAAAAAACAAATGAAACTTAAAACCTCGAGGAAAACACGCATGGAAATTTACAAGCAGCAGTATTTTTAATTTAAGGGTAGGCAGGATATAAATCAAACCATTCAAACCAAGCAGGACTCAAATCGCCAAATAATAACCTCAAGCTGGGAGAAGCGTTGGCTTCTATAACCGCTTGTAAGGACACGAGAAAAGCTGTTTTTCACTGTGACCTTCACATATTCTGGACAAAGAAACGGCAAGAGCAGCCTGCATGGCGGAATAAATCAGCACTCAGCCTGTTGTGCTGTCTGGAAAGGCGGAACTGAAGGAGGCGGGGTACCAACAGAAAAAGTCGTTAGACTCGCAGGAGAGAAGTTCCAGCTGTGTGGCCGCTATGATGCTATCACTGGGCTGACTGTGCAATGCTCCAACAGGATTGCAAACAGAGCACAGTCACTTGAACGGTTTTATGAGTAAACCGAGAGCTGTCCACGCATAACAAGGAAGATTTAGAATCTTCTTTACCACAGTAGGACTTGTGCCCGGGGCTTTTGCATTGTCACAAAAGTAGTGACACAACTTCACATTGCTGCATTTGTGTCATAAATGAGTGAAGAGCAGAGAAAGAGACTTAGAATTGTACTTTCATCTATAGTGTTTAAGGATGGCCTCTTGTTCTTTCTTTTGGAGGAGTAGGTCAGTAGGGGACACAAAGTCTTTCCTCGATAAAAAGCAGACATATTTAGCATATCTGTTGATGCAACATACGGCATGAGGAAGGAAGGTTTCAAACAAATATATCTGTAACTGTGGTCCTGAAGTGGAACTTTCTCATCCCTATGAAAGTGTGCCATTGTTTTATACTTAATTTTGACAGGACAGTGACAGAAATGCTTTGATTTTCCCCTTCAGTTGTGAGAACAAGTCAAAACATGTTAGATTTATAGTACTTTACATTTGCTTATGTGTTTATGTATAAATAAGAGACTCATACAAACTACAGCATGAGTGTGGAGGTCAGAGGGCATTATTCTGGATAGAGTCAGTTCTTTCCTTCAATCACGTGGGGGCCTGTGATCAAGCTTAGGTCATCAATTTTCACAGATGGTGCCTGTATCCAAATGAGCCAACTTGCCAGCACTGGTTCTATAGTTTTATGATTGACACACAAATCATGTATAAAAAATGTTTAAATGAGACATGTCTTTATACTTTATATGAAATATTACTGTATAGATAAGAGATGGTGAGAATATAAGCTCTAACAGTGACAACAATCTTAGATTATTTAAAAAAAACTTAGTTAAATTCGGTAATTGAAGTCATCCTTTTATGTTAAATTCAGAATTTATACTATCTTTTCTTCAATCATGTATAAATGAGATTATATTTTAAAATGTATATGTATAGTTAGACATATATACATGCCATAACAATTAGTTAAAAAAAAAAAAAGATGTCGTGAACTTGAAGGAGAGTAGGGATGAGTATATGAGAGAGTTTAGAGGGAGGAAATGGATGGGAGAAATGTTTTAATTAAATTATAGTAGTCTGGATTGGCATCTGTGGTCTCTTAATGTTTGCATGACTTCCGTCCAGGCCCTCCTAGTTTTCAGAGTCTCTGTTGAGAAGTCAGGTGTAAGTGTTTGCCTTTATATGTGACTTGACATTTTCTCTTACAGCTTTTAATACTCTGTCTTTGTTCTGTACATTTAATATTTTTAATTACTATGTGGTGAGAGTATTTTCTGGTTGGATCTATTTGGAGTTTTGTTGGCTTCTTGTATGTTTATGGGCATTTCTTTAGGTTGGGGAAGTTTTCTTCTATGATTTTGTTGAAAAAGTTTTCTGGGCCTTGGAGCTTGGAGACTTTTCCTTCTTCTATGCTTAATATTCTTGGATTTGGTCTTTTTATAGTGTCCCAGATTTCTTGGGTGTTTTGTGTCAGCAACTTTTTAGTTTTAATGTGACCCAACCTGTGGGGTTCGACTAAAACTCGGGAGGGAGGTCACCTGTTGAGAAATGCAAGACACAAGGAAGGAGAGCAAGTCTGATTGATCAAATTCTCAAACTTTATTAGTCACGCAGCAGCTTTTATAATTCAGAAGACAGGGAAGCATATCGCTATAGCAATGCAGCTGCAGGCTTTTCTCAAAACACAGGGAATTCCAGGCAGGGTCATAATGTCCTGCCACACAGGGTATCTTGCTTTGTCTTCATCTAGCTTTAGTCTGTTGACTCACAACAGGGTTGCTCCATCCCTATCTGTCTTTAGCTGCTGACTCACAACAGGGTTGCTCCATCCCTATCTGTCTTTAGCTGCTGACTCACAACAGGGTTGCTCCATCCCTATCTGTCTTTAGCTCCTGACTCACTACAGGGTCGGTCCATCCCTATCTGTCTTTAGCTGCTGACTCACAACAGGGTCAGCTAGTTTCTGGTGAAAGGTAAGCTCTGAGAAAGACAGAGACTTAAAGATGCAGACTTGGACAAGGTGGCCATATGGCCTATCGTCCCCAACATTAATGTTTTTTTTTGAATGATTTATCGATAACTTCAATTCCATCTTCCACACTTGAGATTCTCTTTTCCATCTCTTGTATTCCATTGGTATTGCTTGTGTCCATGGTTCCTGTTCTCTCCCCTGTTTTCCAACTCTAAGATTGCAATTGCATCAGCTTGTGTTTTCTTTGTTTCTTCTAATTCTTTTTTTTTTTTTTTTTTTTTGGTTTTTCAAAACAGGGTTTCTCTGTGTAGCCTTGGCTGTCCTGGGCTCACTTTGTAGACCAGGCTGGCTTCGAACTCAGAGTGATCCATTTGCCTCTGCCTCCCTAGTGCTTGGATTAAAGGCATGCACCACCACACCTGGCTACCCTCTTCAGGTCTTGAATAGTCTTATTTCTTTCTTTCTCCCATTTGATTGAATTTACCTGTAGTTCTTTGTAGGATCTATTTAATTCCTTCATTTCTTTGGATGTATTTTCTTGTAATTCTTTATAGAATTTATTCAATTCCTTCATCTGTTTGAATGTATTTTCCTGGGTTTCTTTGAGTGATTTATTTTCCATTTTCAACGTTTCTATCATTTTCATCACCTCAGATATAAAGTCTCTCCTTGGGATTCGTGGGTGTTTATCTCTCCAGGGCTTGCTGTGGTAGGATCACTAGTTTCCAGTGGTGTCACATGGCTCTGAGTTTTGTTGCTAGTCATGTATTGTTCTCTAGGCATCTGGTTGTCTCTGGTGTTAGCAGGCCTAGAGATTCCTCCAATGAGGTTCTCTCTCTCTCTCTCTCTCTCTCTCTCTCTCTCTCTGTGTGTGTGTGTGTGTGTGTATCCCACCATTAATTCTAGCACTCCAAGGGCAGAGGCAGATAGATCTGAGTCCAAGGCTATCCTGGTCTACCTGGTGAGTTTGAGGCCAGCTGTGGATATAGAGACTCCAGGACAGCTAGGACTACGTGGAGAGACCCTGTCTCACAAAAACAAAGACAAGAGACTGGTGTTTTCTAATCTTTGAGGGTGACTTTAGATACAAATAAAAACTCTGATTAATAATTATTGAGAATATGGAGAAATTTAAACTCTTAAATATAGCCAATGGAACCTTAAAATGTTTCCCCTACCTTGAAAAATAGGTTAGTAAGTTTTCAAATGTTAAGCAAGAAATTTTTGTGTAACTCAGTAAGTCCATTCTGAGTTATAAACTCAAAATATAGAAATATTAATTCACAAAAAAAAACCTTGTACACACAGCGCTGGAGAGACAACTCAGTAGTTAAGAGCACTAACTGGTCTTGCATAAAATCTGTGCTCTATCTTGGTATCAATTTGGTGGTTTACAACCACCCACAATGCTTGTTCTATGCGATTCTAACCTCTGTGGGCACCAGGTATAAATGTAGGGCACTTACACATATGCAGATGAAATATTAACATACATACAGTAAAAATAAATCTCAAGCTTGTGCACACTCATATTCATGTGTTACTCACAAAGGATCAAGTAGAAAGTCCCAAATATATATATCAACTGACAAAAGGATAAAACATGTGATCTATCTGTACAATAAGATGCTCTTCAGTAATAATCTGTGCAGTAATAATGATGGACTGTGAACGTATGTTAAGGAAAGGAGTCAGTAACAAAAGGCTATATGTTGTGTACGCTTGTTACCTGAAATGTAAAGAATATGTGTATCCTAGAGACAGAAAGTAAAGTGGGCAGGATGGCACTGGGCGGGGGGGGGGGGGGGATGGGGACAGTAAGAAGAAGTGATGACTGCCAACTGATGATATCAGGGTGTCTTCTAGAGGCAATTGTGATATCCTAGATGTAAACTTCAAGGCAGTTGTAAAAACCATATAAATGAATATACCAAACACTGAAGAAGGGCACACTATTTTGGTATCAACATAAATATATTTCTTGCATTTTCTTAAACGTGTTAATTATAAAATTTCTAATGCCACTTTCACTGTGTTGGGGAATGATGTTCATCTCTAATAGCATATTTTGTGATTTAAAAGAAATTGGTAAAATGTGCTACAATCTTATTAATAGGATTCACGTGGAATTTAGAAAAATGGAAATTTTTTTTCACATTAAGCATATCAAAAGAAACAACAAAGGTGAGGAAAGTTTTGAATATGTGCATATAATTGGGTAGAGTTATTACATTTATCTCTCTGGGTCTTGAACTGAGGAAAGAAATTCATTAAGGAAAGATTACAAACTTTCTACTCCTTAACCTTTCCTGCTAAGTTTCAGTTATTTAAAGGCATCCTTTTCCCATTCTACTTTACTCACTTTTTTTTTTTTTGAACAGCTAGCTACACTTTAGGTTTTTATTGTTATTATTTTGATTACAGCAAGACACTTAGTGAACAGAAAGTCAGGTGGATAGAACCTCAATCATAAAACTATTAAGAAATCTTTCACTGTGGTTATGCTTTATAACAGCCAATTCCATAAACTCTCTTTTTTTCCCCACTTGCAGCCAATTTACTATCATATCATAAATTTCAATGCCACCCTCCCTCAATCTCATTAAAAGAGCAGCTTTAATCTCTTTTCTCTAGGTCCCTTATCACTGGGAAAACATATTCAATAGCAGAGATCATGGTGGGCTGTCTAGGATTACTAAAATTTCATTACTTCCATAAAATTTGTCACAGCGCATTTGCAGATAGGCTATGAATTATCCCTGAATGCTACACCTGTCAAAATAGATGATTTGGGCTCCTTTGGAGATTGGATTTGCTAACCTCATTATTCCTTCAATCCTAACTTTCCTGAGATTCTCTGATGATGTGAAATGTAAGGGGCTTCATGGATTTGAAGAACGCTGCAAGAGGAAAATGGTGTAGAGAGCAGGTAGAACACCCCAAGCCCAGATGAAATCTGACCCAAGGCAACCATGAAGGGAACCAGAAATCAGGGATGTTTCCTTCATTGGTTTATTTTGGATATCTAGAAAGAGTGTGACATGACAACTGTTAATTAGAGGAAAGTATATTTCTTCTGTGCTTGAAGAGAAAGTTTTATTTTTAATTTTCCACTTATACTTCTTTATATCCTTTAATGTAATGTATGAAGAGCCTCTGTATGTAGCTATTCTACATTTCTAGGATATTTGTTTATTCAATTCAAAGAAAACATAGTTTCTGGTCTCAAGAGGTTAGACTCTGATTCATTATTTATTTCAGCATAGTAAATAAATGTTGATACTTTGATAATTAAACGCATAGAGGGTGGAAAAAAGATATATTTCAAACATGGGAGAACAGGAAATATCACAGATGTGATCCTTTGGGTGGTAACTGAATGAAGGCTTATATAGGAAAGAGGGCTACGAAGACTGACAGGCAACAGGTGTGAACCCATGGGATACGGTAGTGGCTTCTAGGCAGACAACACAAGTTGAGCACTGGAAATGAGGAAGCTTACAAATTTTGTGGAGGGACCTAGAATTCATGCTGAACACTATGAGGGAACCATGACAGCATTTTAAGCAGGGAACAGCAAGAAATAATGTTTCTCTCATCAAAGGCTGTGCCAGTCATGAGAAATAACTTTGAGGGGTTGAAGAATATAAGAAAAATCAATTGTAGTCAGTCTGTGTAAGAATCCAGACACAGTGATGAAAGATGAAGCCTTAAGAGTGGTAAGAAAAGAAAGGCTTGTAATGGAAGTGTTGGTTTCTTTGAAAACTCAGTTGTGTTATGTAAATATATTTTATTTTTACTTTAATCCGAAGTATGGGATTTCCGTTTCAGCTTTTTGTCGACATATGTTAATTGTCTCATGTGGGGAGTGGTTTTTGCCAGCTGGTAAGGACTTCTTTGTGCTACATGGAGAAGGACATGGTTTAGGGCTGTGAGGATATAAGAACACAGAGAGAATGTGGTGTGATGTGTGGTATTGGTGTGTGATACGTAGCAGTTTGAAGAGACCAGAGTGTGGTGGTTTGAAGCAGATGGAGAGAAACTCTTTGGGATGCAGCAGCTTGGAGGAGACTGCTAGCTGCCTCTGCTGTTGATAGAGATGGATATAGTGCCAAAGAACCCAATTGACCCTAAACAGCCAGGAGAAGTGTAAGTGTCCCCTCTCCCCACTAACCTCCTCTCTCCTACATAGGGTTGGGAGGTTGAGGCTTAAACACCTCAAATAAAGAAGAATTTAAAAGAAACAAAGCTACAAAGACTGGCCAGGAGCAAAACTGAGATAGTGACAAGGCAGAGTTGGGAAACAGATCAAGACAGCTTTGGGATTCTACAAGATATTCCGATGAAGGATCTACTAGGTAAATAACAATTTCATGTTCTGAAATAGACAAAAACAGAGACGGACAGATGATGGTTATTTTTAGCCTCACTGTTTCTGATATTTTTAGCTGAGTGTAGACCACTCTAGCAAGGATATAGCAGAAGCATTCTAGTACATAGCAAAGCCTGGAGAGATGCAGAGACCACAACAAAAGAGAGATGAATTCATGTCCTGACATTCCGTGCCTGCGGCTTAAAGCAGCTAGTGGGCCCTGAGCCTCAGTATATCTGTAGAGGAAAACAGAGAGCTCCCCATTCTCCCATGCTTCTCTCACCTAGGGAAATAGAAGGAACCAGAGGGTCCTAGAAACCTACAAGAAGAACAGTATGATGGGCGGATCTGGGCCCAGGGGTCCTGCACAAACTATGGCACCAGCTAAGGATAATACATGTAGTAAACTTCGAGTGCCTACCTAGATCTACCCAATGGACAGGACATTCTCCACAGTTGAGTGGAGAGTGGGGTCTGACTTTCACATGAACTCTGGTGCCCCATATTTGACCACGTCCCATGGATGAGGAGGCCTGGTGGCACTCAGAGGAAGGATAGCAGGCTACCAAGAAGAGACTTGATACCCTATGAGCATATACAGGGGGAAGAGGTCCTCCTCAGTCAGTCACAGGGGAAGGGAGTAAGGGGGAAATGGGAGGGAGGGAGGGAGGAATGGGAGGATACAAGGGATGGGATAACAATTGAGATGTAATATGAATAAATTAATAAAATATATTTAAAAAAGAGAGAGCTACCTCAGAGACAGGTTTCATCGCCAAGCGCACTCCTCTAGTCCAGCCTGCATTTGCCCTAAGGTAGAAGTAGTTCCTGTCTTGGCATCCAGTTCCCATGGGATGAGGGTGAAGACATTTCTCCGTCTGTAATCTGAACTCTGCTTAACCAATGCAAGAAGCTTTGAAAAGTCCAGACTATAATAGTTATTTAGATACAGTCTTGTTCTTGTCATCTCTATCACCACAACTATTTTAAGTATTTATTCATGAATTTATTGGTAATGTATTTGTTATAGTCATTATTCTTATTTTCACTATGATAAAATATATGACAGAACACCCTCAAGGAAAAAAGCATATTAACTTGTAATGTTAAGGGTAATGTGGGGGAAGAAGCACAGAGACTACCATGATGAGGAAAGCATGGCAGCTGGAGTGGCGTGGCCCATGGCTGCAGAAGCTTTTAGTCACTGATCCCTTTTTAAATTGTGACTTAAAATGTTTTTTGAGATTATATTATAATTACATCATTGTTTCCTTCTTTCTTCCCTCCAACTCCTCCCATGTATTCTCTCTTTTTTCTTTCAAATTTGTGGTCTCTCTCTCTCTCTCTCTGGTTTTTCAAGACAGTTTCTCTGTAGTCTTGGCTGTCCTGGAACTTTCTTGATAGGCTAGGCTGGCCTCAAAGTCACAGAGATCAAGCTGCCTCTGCCTCCTGACTACAGGATTAAAGGCGTGTGCCACCACACCTGACTAAATTCATGGTTTTTTTGGTTTGTTTTTTTAATTGTCATTTTACATGTATGTGTACATGCGTATTCCTAAATATATAAACACAATATGCTCAATCCATATAATAGTACATTGATGAATGTTTTCAGGACTTACCTCACCAACATGGCTGCCTAAATGTGACCTGAGCAGTGGTCACTCACTTTTTAAAGGCAAGACAGGAGACAGAGAGTCAACCTAGCACTGGAGATGTGGCGTAACCCTCAAATATCCACCCTTTGTGGTATCTGTTGACCAGCCATGCCTTACCTCCTAAGATTTCAGCAGTCTCCCAGAACAGTGACAAGTAAAAGCCAAACTTATGAGTCTGTGGGAAGCAGTTCAGACTTGCAACCCTAACAGTTAACTAACTACCTGACGAGATAAGCATCATCTACCTACATCAATGAATCAAATTAGCAGTAAAAAAAAAAGTATTTTAATGAACACATTTTTCTTTTTATATAATGGGGTGGGGGTGGCGGTCACAATGTCAGGATTCCATTAGTTTTTCTAAGCTGAAGCTGAATGTAATAATTAAAAACCTTTTCATCTTTTTGAAGCCATATTTTGATCATAGTTTCTTTTTCATTTTTTTCTTTTTTTCTCTCTTTTATTTTTCTATAACTTTTTTTGAGACAGGGTTTCTCTGGGTAGCCTTGGTTGTCCTAGACTCATTTTGTAGACCAAGATGGCTTCTAACTTAAAGAGATACATCTGTCTCTGCTTCCCAGAGTGCTGAGATTATAGGCGTGTGCCACTGTGCCCGGCTTGGTCATAGTTTCAAATCATATACTTATTGATATTTGCTGTCTGGCACTTTGTAAGTACTAAATATATAAAAATATGCTTGCCAGTTGTCCTAGTTAGGGTTACTGTTGCTATGATGAGACAGCATGGCCAAAAGGAAGTTGGGGAGGAAAGAGCTTATTTGGCTTAGACTTCCACATACAGTGCACATCCTAGACTATCACTGAGGGAAGTCCAAACAGAAACTCAGACAGAGCCAGAACCTGGAGGTAGGGGCTGATGTAAAGGTCATGGAATGGTGCTGCTTACCAGCTTGCTTATCATGGATTACTTAGCACCTGCCTTCTTAAACAACCAAGACCACGAGCCCAGGGAAAGTAACAACCACAACAGGCAGATCCTTCCCCCATCAGTAACTAATTGAGAAAATGTTTGATACCCAATCTTAAAGGGGAATTTTGAAAATTGAGGTTCCGTTCTCTCAGATGACTTTAGCTGTGTCAAATTGACATAAGAAAACTCATCACAAGAATGTTTTCTTCCCATGACAGGGCCAGTATACATATGAGCTCATCATGATTGGGACTTCAGTCCCAAGACCACACACAAGTTTAAACCAGACAAAGAGCTCCGCAGAGATGGAGGAGGGAATCCGCAAGCCCCATCCTGATTTGAGGAGCTATTATTGGTAATTTGCTGACTACTGGCAGAGCGAGAGTCTGATCCTCTGAGATGCATTGTTTAAGAGGATAACCATGATCCAACAGACGGTCCTGCACCTATGCACATAGAATCAGCACTAAGTGAACTGAGTCATACTGAAGAAAAAAAAATTAATGAAATTATAAAGGAAAGGTAGAAGTGGGGGAAGTAGGAAAGGAATTAGGGAGAAGAGATGAGTTAATGCTTTGAATAGAACATGTTTATGTGTGTCTGACATTCTCAGGTCCAAAACAAAAATAAGAATGAAATAAGACAAAAAGGAAACATGTTTGGTAGCACAGAGGAAAATAATTTCAAGTATAAATAAACGTAAAAGTCAAAAGAAAATAACTGTAAGCCACGAAAACTGTGAAGCAGAGATTAAACTACAAAAAAAGGTTAGATATGATTTTACAAAATAAATAGTGGTCAGTGAACCAGTGTGGAATATTGTTTCACTCTGAAGAAATGACAGCTACAGACTACTGACCTCAGTGATGAAGGAAGCTCGGCATAAAGATAACGGGGAGTTCAGGGCTCCATCTGAGTCACAGGGATAACCACGCAGCAGAACCAGCTTACTCTTCTGAAGCAGCTGGAGGCCAAGTGGTAGAAGATGCACATGGTACGCAAGCACATTACAAAGTCTGCACCCCCCAGAGATACAGGTGAAGAGTTGGACTTGATACTAAATATAGTGGCAAAACCCTGGGGAATGTTTAAGCAGGGGGGATGCAACTGTTATAGGGACCTTAGGCCCATCATCCTGGAGCCAGGTGTGGTGGCATGTCCCATTAACCCATCACTCAAGAAATGGGTGCAGGAAGATCTGCATATTGATGCCAGATTTACCTGCATAGGGACTTGCAGGACAGCGTGGACTGCTTGAGCCCTTGACTCATAGAAGCAAAGCAAAGCAAAACAAAAACAACAAACACAACCCACCAGAAAACAATATAACATATCCACTCCCCCCCCCCCCCCCCCGCTACTCATACATCAACGCCAATAGGGAGTCAGTCATTCTGCGTTCTTTGAGAGACTAAGCAGAAAGGTGAATGGTGAGGCTGGAATTCTCTAACTGTGTATAAACAGTTTCCGTTACCCTGGCAAGGGGCGGCAAGCAGGCCTCCATCAGAGGAGCTGGTTAGAAAACCAGTATTAATCAAAGAAACATGTAATCTAATAAGAGATTCTTCCTGACTGGAAACTATCATTAAATCATTTTCCAACAGCCATGGGAATCCATAAAGAATGTCATCTTTTTATCTTAAAGCATTTATTTCTCCAGATTCAGCTATATGTTTCAGTGGGAAAAAAAAAATCACACTTAAAAAATAGAGAAAAAAGGCTCCTTTTCTATCTTTTCGTGCATTTTATGCACAAAAAGATAATGCATTGTGATTAGTTCAAAGCATTCAACTCTTAAAGGAAAATTATACAGGAACATTTTTAAGAGCTATGCAGCTAAATAAAATCATATTATATATGGAAAAGAAAGAAGGAGAGGAATTTAGTTAACTAAGATCAGCACTATAAATTCCACTCACTCGTAAGTTGTCAAAAACTGTACAATTCCTGGTAAAAGTTTTGTTATTAAAATTTTTGTGGAAAGAGGAAGAACAAAAGATGAATAATATTTTCATATATCATAGTTCTAGGACAGAAGGTATTTAATAAAAAATAATAATTCTTGTAGAAACTCAGAGGAAACTACCATTTACCAGTCTAAAAAAGTGAAAACAAAAACAGACAAACAAAACAACCCCACTTAACACATCTTACATAAAAGCAAAATTTGGAAACAACATACTCAACAGGAGAAGCATAGGCAGATAAAATGTTGTATAGGAGGTACCCCATTATGCTAAGCAATTGGAAAGTAGAATTTGAACAATAAACATGAATGTAAAATTCAGACATTATTTTAGGGTTTGAAGAGATGGCATCGCAGGACAGAGTTTTTCCTGCTCAAGTAGAGAATGCACGTTCAGTACAGCACCTGTGCTGGGTGGCTTACAACTGCCTGCACCCATAGCTTCACAAGATCCAATGCCCTCTCTTCGCCTCCACAAACACCTGCACACATGTTTCATACACCCACAGATGCACAAATAATAAAATAGTTCTGACATTGTTTTACAAATATTGATTGGGCCTTTCTAAAAGAAAAATGTCTTAAAAATTATTATATTTTTAAATAGTTTGATTATAAGAGGAAAGACACACTTATTGTTGATTGAATAAAAGTTATGTGGGAAAACTAACTCTAAGTAAATCTTTTGTTATTTTCAATGCTAGTGCCTTTTGTAACAGAAAGATACGTGTCCTTCCCTCTACAGTGAAATTTAGCGATGAAATCATCAAATGAGAAGTTCATTCAATGCCTCCCAATCTCTCAAGCAATTATTAAGTACATAACACATAACTTTTGGTATGTCATGGAGGGCTCTTCATCTTTTCATGAAACCCCAGGCCCTTTTCTTCTTTGCCTTCTCTACATAGTGATTAGCACAGAGGCTTGTGGTGGGTGACGAGTGGGAAAAGGGAGACCTAAGAGTCTTATGGGGGTCAGGGGTGTGGCATGAAAGTCAGAGGGGTTGGAGATAGTGAGGAAGTAGACCCCAGAAGCAACGTAGTGAAAATGTCATAATGCATCTGACACATTGTATACTGATTACAAAATCAATGACTTAAAAAATAATGCATGTCAACCAAAGCTCATTTTTCCTTGTGTGTTATTTTGCACCAAACTGGTTACTCTTGAGTGCACATAAAGCACCAGGTGGGACTACACGCTTTCTATACGGTAAGAGGTTAAAGAAGAAACTGTTACTTTACTCTCTCGTCTCCTTCAGCCTCTCATATCTTTACATGCACCAGATCAATTGATCATTTTTTCTATCTTAAGCATTAGCATTGCAGTATAAGCTATATTCATTTAATTTAGTAGGCACTTAAAAGTCTGTTAATGTGGTCTTAACTTTCCTTGACTCTTTATAGTTCATTTTCCACTCAGAAGCCACACTTATTATTTTTTTTATAGAATCATTAAAACTTCAAACTATATATGCCTTTTCATTGCACTTAGAGTAACCAAGAAACTCTTCATGCCTGGTTCCCATTATCCTGTCTAAATTCCGTACCCTGTGCTTACTCCTCTGAGGACACAGAAAGTCCTTTCCTATCCATGGCCTTTACACTCAACCCCTCTCTGAAGAGATGATGTTGGGCTTTTTTTTTTTCTTGTCATTTCCCTTCCCTTTATGTGTGTTTCTGCTTAAGTACCGCCTCTCCTTGGAGGGACTTGCCCAAATCCTTACCTGTTGTTGCTCTTCCTTCCCGCTGTGTCTTCATCACTTGGTTTACCTCTCTAGAGTGCACGTGTTATCATCTCTTTGTATTCTCACGGGATACCTGAGTGTTGTGGGCACAGAGATCTGATTATCTTGTTGCTTCTCTCTGTTCAGTTTTCGATTAGTACCTGGAATGACAACCATTCTCACATGATTTAAAGTCTGTCTTCTTTTCTTTCGTCCTATGTAATCAAATTTTTTTCCCAAGGGGAGTTAGACTGACCTCTTAATGTAGTCCACAGAATGTCCAAGTCACTTGGCCAGTGATGCAATACCATTTAAAGTAAAAGACTTGAAAATAGATAAGAAAACCAATCTTCTACATTGTAAATCCCAAAAAACGTCTTTGGAAAAAAATTCAAAATATTTAGGTAACAATCATTTGCCTGTGGCGAAAGAAAATTGGAAGCGAAGCTGGAGTGGGCTTAGTTGGGAAGGATAAAGTTGGAGGGTCTACCTCAGTGTTGTTGGGCTGTAGTCTATGCCATCCCCTCCCCCTCTGTTCACACATCACTAGAACATCAACAGCAGATGGATTAGGAGCAGCAAAGGCGAAGAACACCACTTCAGCCTTCACTTTGCCTGTCTGCATTGTGTAATATACTTCTGTACTTTTCAGATTTGTGCTGACTTTCCTTTTATGACCTAAAAACACAGGTGAAAATGATTTCTCAGATTACAAAGTAGGGTAATGAGGTAAAAGTGGGGCAGCGATAAGATGCATGAGTTATAAAACAGACAAGGGGAATTATAAATATATATGGTTTTTTTCCAACGTAACAAATTCATTTGTCAGCAAAGAGAACTGCTTTGAGGGAGGAGATTATTTCGTTCCCCCGCATATGTGCAAAATGTGCATAATAAGTCATTTAAATCAAGGTTATATGTTGTCTGGAGGCAATTATTCTCTTTCCTATTTGTCAAATATAAAAAGCCAATTGTAAGCAGTTTTGAACTGTTATTTTCTCGCAATTACGCAGTCCTTTGACAAAGGATAATGATTTACTTTACAAAGAAGGTGCTGCAGGGTTGGTATATGGAATTTATAGTCTAACGGGGAGAAATAATTAACCAAACAGGTACACAGGAGAGGAAGAGAGGCAATCTAGTGTGAATGGGCTCATCCAAGGATGGATATACACACCTAAAGTTCTGTATAATCCCTTTAAACCCATTTGCTAACATCTGGACACGATATTTACCCCGATGCACACTTAATTTTGACCTATGTTCCCTGTCCAATGAGACGTCTTCAGGAAACAGAGACGGATAGTACTACTATCCTTGATTGCTATTTAGATGTTAAGTGTATAGAGGCCAGAGAGGGTAAGACAAATGTTTCCATAATGAGTTCAAGCCCAGGAGTAAAGCATGGGAAAGTCCTAGGCAGTGTCTGAATAGCATGCTATGAATGTGCTGGGCATTGCATGGGTGAGGTTTGTTTTCAAAGATACCATCAGTCAGGAAGTTAATTATGGCATAGCATGGAATGTGTGATACCATGAGGGATCCTTTTGTTGATGTCTTGCTGAGTTCTACGGCTCTGCTTAGGTAGATATGTGTTTATTTTTAATTAGTCAAAAGATAAAGATCTTTCTTATTTTTTTCCTACCTGGGGTAATGTGCTTTTAGGTAGCCAAGGCTGCCCTCAAGCTCCACTTCTGCAGTTCTGGCATTAGGGGTGTGTACCGTGGTGCCAGGCTGGTGGGAAAATGCCTTTGAAACTAAATAACCTCATTGTAATTAGGCCTGTCCATGGTTGTTCTATGTTTAATGGTACGTGCTTTTGCACTAGCCAAACAACAAGCAGTGACAAAGAGCAAGATCATAATGAGAAGGGCCACACTGTCCCCGGGGTGCCAAGCAGAACTTTAAAAATTCTTTGCCCTGCCACAGTTTTTCCTTTCCTGGAAGGGAATTGGGTGGCTGGCTGATTCTACTTAGCAGCCTTTGGTATTTTCCTGTAAGCAACAGTACTTTCCACTGTGGCATCACCAATTTCTTTGTCTTGCTTTAGTTTCCCAACGTATGTCCCAAACCTGCAGTACTTGCCCTCACAGAAGAATCACTGCTTATATAATGACTGAGAATATCTGATAATTTTCTTCACTAATTGTGTGGCTCTACTGAAAATAATGAAAGGTCTCATTAGCACCCAGGTGGCAATGCCTGTGCTTGCTGTAATGGGAAAAGGCATTCCTTACTTTGTAAACAACACTTCAAACAACAGAAATTTGTATTCACTAGTTTTTCTCAGATGCTTATGACTTCTGATTTGGAGAAACTTGCAACCAGTTTCTTCACACCTGACTAGAAAGATTGAAAAATGTTCCAGTATAAAATTATTCTTTACATTCTAAATTCATGGACACGCCCTGACTTTTTCTACTCATTGAGTTCTTTTCTGAGCCAAGATATTAAACTCCCACGCCTCATCATCATAGTCACAGCTTGTAGTCCCGAGTCAAGTCTACACAAGACTTCTACGTTACTTTCAGAGATCCTGCAGCATTCTTTTCTTTTTGTTTGTTTTTTTAATATTGTTTTTAATATTTAAACTATTCTTTTTATTATATTTATAAGTGTATTTTATTAATTTATTCATATTACATCTCAGCTGTTATCCCATCCCTTGTGTCCTCCCATTCCTCCCTCCCTTCCACTTTCCCCTTACTCCCCTCCCCTATGACTGTGACTGAGGGCCACCTCCTCCCCCTGTATATGCTCATAGGGTATCAAGTCCCTTCTTGCAGCATTCTTTTCAAATACAGCCCTTGCCTACATTCTCCTCCAGGGTCCACTGTGTGGACACCAGTCCCCTTCACTCCCGGACGTGCTACTCTAGAACTTTGTTGGAGGTATTTGTGCTTTCATCTGGATCCTGTAAAATCAGTTCAAATTGTGGAAGGATATACAATGCAGCCATGAAGACAACTTTGATGTTTTTTTTTTTAATAAATGGGAAATTAACAGAGAACATTTTAGTTGCCTAATAGAGAGTGAAAATTAATACTTGTTTTGAACATAAATGGTAGTTTATCCTTTGTGTTCAATAATAAAAATAGTAAAGTGACTTACTTTTTATTTTCTATTATGTGGATTAATGTGTCGATTGTGCCTGTTCATGAGGTCCAGTGTTGTATTTTTTATAAATGTATGTATGTGGATGGGTCAAATCTAACCTGCTTTTGGACACCAGGCTAAAAATTGTTCTACTTTCAAAGTGACTCTCCTCAGTTTCCAACATGCAGTGTGAGAAATCTGAGAAAAATGAGTGAATAAAAATTTGTATTGTTTTAAATATTGTTTACAAAGTATGGAATGCTTGTTCCAATTACAGCAAGCCCAGCCATTGCCACATGGGTAGTAATGAGACCTTTCATTATTTTCAGTAGAGTCACACAATTAGTGAGGAGAATTATTAGATTTTTATCAGTCATCATAAAAACCGTGAGTCTTCTTTTTTTTATTATTAATTTATTCTTGTTACATCTCAATGGTTATCCCATCCCTTGTGTCCTCCCATTCTTCCCTCCCTCCACTTTTCCCCTTATTCCCCTCCCCTACGACTGTGACTGAGGGGGATTACCTCCCCTTGTATATGCTCATAGGGTATCAAGTCTCTTCTTGGTAACCTGCAGTCCTTCCTCTGAGTGCCACCAGGTCTCCCCCTCCAGGGGACATGGTCAAATGTGAGGCACCAGAGTACGTGAGAAAGTCATATCCCACTCTCCGCTCAAGTGTGGAGACTGTTCTGACCATTGGCTAGATCTGGGTAGGGGTTTAAAGTTTACCGCCTGTATTGTCCTTGGCTGGTGCCTTAGTTTGAGCGGGACCCTTGGGCCCAAATCTGCCTATCATAATGTTCTACTTGTAGGTTTCTAGGACCCTCTGGATCCTTCTACTTTGCTATTCTCCCATGCTTGTCTCATCTAGAGTCCCCTCTGTCCCAGTTTCCTGGTAAGTGAAGGCTTTGGTGGGACATGCCCCTTGGGCTAGTATGCAGATATAAGTGAGTATATACCATTTAAGTCTTTCTGCTTCTGGGTTAACTCACTCATTATGATGATTTCTAGCTCAATCCATTTATCCACAAATTTCGGGAATTTCTTGTTTTTAATAGCTGATTAGTATTCCATAGTGTATATGTACCACAGTTTCTTTATCCATTCTTCTACTGAGGGACACTTAGGCTTTTTCCATGATCTGGCTATTATGAATAAGGCTGCTATGAACATGGTTGAGCAAATTTTCTTATTGTGTGCTGGAGCATCTTCTGGGTATATTCCAAGGAGTGGAATAGCTGGGTCTTGAGGAAGCCCTATTCTCAGTTTTCTGAGATAGCACCAGATAGATTTCCAAAGTGAGTCTTCTATGAGGGCAAGAATTGCAAGGTTGGGACATATGATGGGAAATGAGTTTTTATATACATTTATATGTGTGATGGTAGTATGCATGAATCATATATATATATATATATATATATATGTCATTCTAATTCAGAAAAATGAAATCGTATTATAATTGCAGCATGTATTTTTCTGATGTCTAATGATACTGAGTGTTATTAATACATTATATTAGTCATTTCTTTTTTTTCCTCTGAGAATTGTCTATTTAGAGCAGCTGCCTACTTGTAGTAAATTACTCTTGTTTTATAGTTAAATTTTTAGATTCCATTTACATTATATTTTAATTCTGTCAGACAAGGAGGTAGCAGATATCTTCCATTTATAGGTCATAGTTTTTACTATGTTAATTGTTTTCTTTGCTATGTTGAAGATGCTTAGTTTGATGCAATCTCATTTACCTCTCGTGTGTGTGTATGTGTGTGTCCTGTGTTTTTATTGTACAGTCCTGAAAAACCATGCACATAATCAAATTTCAAAGTACTGTCGTCGATTTAGATCTTTGACTCGTTTTTATCATCTTAACAGACTCAGAGACGGGGGTCAAGTTCCAACCTCATGAGAGTGACCATTACGTTTCCCCAGCAGCATGTGTTGAAGATGCTGTCCGTTTTCTTAATGTGTATTTTTAGTGTCTTTGTGGAGCAAAGGCTAGAAATGTTTACTGCTGGAGACTCTATCGTGTTCTTTAGTCTATGTGAACATGTTAATGCCACCATCCTTTCTATTTGTTCCTCGTGCTGTGTATTTTGTTTTGACACCAGGTGTCACAAGTCCTTCCTTTTTGGTATCAGGATATATTTGGCTCTTTGGAGTTCTTTTTGTTTCCATATCCACTGCATGGTAGTTTACTTCGGCCTTGTGATGATGCCTTTCGCATTTCATGGTGATTACACTGGATCTGTGTAATCCTTTCTACAGTAGGAACATGTTAACAAGACAGATCCCCTAATTTTTTTACATGTTTTTTTTTATCTTTCTTTCATCTGTGTTTCGTGATTTCATTGTAGCCTTTCATTTCCGCAGCTAACTTTATTCTTAGTAATTTTGTGTGTTTGGGTTGAGCTATCTTCCTTTTCTTTCACTCCCTTCCATCCATCAGGTGTCTTGCCCTCTTCCCCACTTACTTACTTTTGAACAGGGTTCTCGTGCCAGGAGTGGTTGTACATGGCCTATAATCACAGCAGGAGGTCAAGGCTAGTTTCATTTATATAACAACTTGAAGTCCGGGCTCACCTACTTGACACTGCCTTACTCCTCTAGAACAGTGTGGTCCATAAGTCCATATTCTTCATCTCCATGCATCATGCCGCATCCTTCTTGACTTCCACATTGCCTTCCTTCCTTTATTCTGGTACTGAAGATTGAACCTTTAACTCTGAATGACTGTCTATTTCTTTCTCTCACCTCATTGATCTGGAGAAAAAGTGCACTCTGAGTAAGAATAATAAAAGTGAGCACGCTCTGTCATGTCTCTGACCTCACATGCTTTCGCTTTTCTCCAGTCTGTATGATGTCACTCATGAGTTTGTTTGTCTCACAAATCCTTTTGGATGTTGGCCTGCAATCCCTATTTACCCAGTTTTTTCCAAAGATTTTAAAAACAAAGGCACATTGAATTTTAGGTAATTCTCACATTTCCTCTGAGTTCATCATGTGTGTTTCTTCTTAAAAGTTTTTGGTCTGACGTATTCCATTTACTATTTATGAATGTTGGACCATGTAGTAAAATGATTCTTATCAAAAGCTCAGGAGTGAGCGAGGGTTCGAAGTTGTATTAAAAACTATGGTGTACCAATCAATAATGAAAGATACATGGTACTGTATCAAGATACATACATCTAAATTGAGAGTAAGAGAAGAGGAAAAAATATCACAATGTGCTTAGCTCAAGGGGAAAGTCAGGGTGAACTGCACATTGTTTTAGCAAGATATGAGGACTTTAAAAGTCTACCATAAGCAATGGTATCTTTGTATGTGAAATAGGATGAACTGGCATAGAATGTAGAAATTCTCCAGGGAACTGGAGTATAATCTTAGGTTTTCTATGTCAGAGAAAATATGGCAACGATATGGGAGAATAGTTGAGACAGTGGTTTGAAATTGGTCACAATGTAGATTCCATTTCTGACTTTCTTAGTAATTAGCTGTGTGGCACTAACGGTGTCACTTAGTATCTATGAGCTAGGATTTCTTCACAGAAAAAATGGGGTTGGTTATGGCTAAGAGTTTTTGTTCATGGAATAGATAGGTTTTCTGGTTTGTGGAAGAGATGGAGATACTTATATAAACTGGTTGATATACTAATGGCTAGTTAGCTAGATAATAGCTAGAAAGAAAGATGAATGGATAGATTATAGACAGATAAGTACATATCATGTAGATATATATATATATATATATAATAGAATATATATTGAATTGTGGGGTAAATAGGTAGGTAGATCGATGAAGTAAGAGGTATATGGGGAGAGAAAATAATATTTTTAAAAAATATTACTGCAGTAGATATTTGCAATTCTTGAAGTAAGCTTGAAAATTTCAACTAGAGTTGTAGTGAAGTGGTCTGTTATAAATATGAAACATTTTAAAATTCACTCCTTTAAGAAAAATGGTCAGTTTATAATTATTTGGTTAGCAAATAATTTGATGACAAACCTCATGTTGAAAATTTAGTGGTGAGTAATTATAGCTGCATTTTAGATTAAAGTGACTGTATACCTGACATGCAATAGGTTCTATATACCACTATGACATTCAAATAAGAGCAATGAAGTAACATGTTTATAATTGAATAATATTCTTTCTTATATAAGTGTAATATGAGCAAGTTCCTATATAATTAATATAACAATGTACTATATAGCATAGACTTTAATTTCCCCCCAAATATTTCCCATAATTAGGTTGACAATTGAGAAGAGTTATTTGCATTTGATTCTTATGTAGATCATAAGGAGCTTGTTTACATTATTAATTTGCCTACAGAAACTTTTTCATCGACTAAAAAGAAGCAAGCTTGAACACAGTTTCCTTAAATCATAGCAAGTTACAGAAAATAATGATATTTTATTGATCAAGTATTCAAGTGTAAAAGCAACTTTTTTTTTACTAGGATGATTCAGATAATTGTCTTAATCTGTTTCATATCTTTCTACTTATAGATGTATCATTAAGGCTAAAAGTGAGAAGTGTGGGTATACTTTAACAGGGGTGGTCAATCATTTAACTATAAGTGATACAGCCTACATTAGTGCCTGTTTGAAACAAGTATGGGCAGTAAAGTTTGTTTTCAAAGGTGGAACACTGATTAAAACACTGTGAACTGAAAAGTAATCCAGATAAGCCTGTGAGAAACAGTTGCACATTTTTAGAACAGTACGTTTTTCTGTTTTCTTTTTCCTCAGCATCCCTGCTTGCTTTTCATAGACACTGTGAACCCTTGTTCCTTTCTTTTAAAAATTACAAATGTTAATATTTAAAACCAAAACATAATCATCCAATTATTAATACAAATAGTACCTTATAATATATGGGCAGCTGTTTTAATAATACTGTGGTAATAACTAACTTTAATAAAATACAGTTCATTAGCTATTTGCATAATTCATTTTCCTTCTTATTTAATTAATGTGAATTCTACCAAGTGGAATATAAATGGCTCAACCTTCTGCCTTTAGCTTTTAATGCAGATCCCCCCATAACACTGGGTCCTCTGGTCTATTGTCCTTTCCTTTGCCTTAGTTACAGTTGATTTCTGTCAACATAAATGTTCCCTTTTGAGCCCTCTCTTAGAACTCTTTATCATTATTTCAAGCAGAATTAAAATTGATGTTTGTTAATAATTTCTTAAGCTTTGCTTTTGTCTAATTCATGTGTTTATTCTGCACAGACCAGAGAATAATATATGTTCTCTATACTTCCTGTTTTAAGTATTTGTTGAGCATGTAGTAAATGAAAGTGAAACAATGAATAGTAAGTGAAGGATAGATTGGTGTAGCAGAATATAGTAACACATCATCAGGTCTGGTTCTAAAGACACTCTGCAGAAGCTCACTAGGGACCACTGTTGGTGCGGTCAGCTGTACATCCCAGAAGAGTCCTAGGCAGAACACAGAGTCCCCAGGGCAAGACTGCTAAGTAAAAGAACAAATATCAACAGCAAGGTTATAACATCAAACCAGGGGCTTACAGAAATCCAGCAGCAATCCAGTAGGGAGTTAAAGCTTTCTCTCCACAGATGAACTGCCCATAGCTGAATGTTTGGCTTCATTTTCCAACTTATATCTTGGGATAAACAATAGTAACATCTGTTGGGAATGGTTCACCTTCTAGCTGCTCTCAAGGACATGATAGTTTTACTCATGGATTGTTTTTCTGTCTTTCCTTGTTGTCACAGAGTTAAGGGGATCAGCCTGTCCCCAGGCAAAAAGCCTCGGAGGGCACTTTGGACAAACTTGTTTGAGTCTGACCTAATGGGAAGCCAAATATGCTTCTGGAGCCAGATTATCAGTGGGTTCAAACTCATATGACAGTTTGAAAATATTATATTCAATACAGCATTGATTTAGTAATATTAGTTGTTCATATGGCTCACAGGTATGTTATTGCACTCAATGAATAATCTTTTAAAATTAAATATTATACCCTGATAATGGTTAGATTTCTTTTAAAGCAAAGTGTTTGGATTTAGTATTCCATGCCATTTTAATTGAACTAATAATATTTAATATACCATGTTGAACTTTTATTCTGAACTTTCTTTTCATCTTATAATGCTTTAGTGGATAGCATATGCAATACCAGGATTTGGGTTTTCTCTCCTGGAAATTAAATGTTTTCTTGGGTATGCCCAACTTACCTGCATCTGTTTTGATTACTGCTGATCGTTGTACTATGTCTGCATTTGAAATTTTACTGTGCCTTTAAATTCAGTGCCTGCCATCTCTCCTCATTTTTATATCATATTGTTTGGTGATGGTTTCTTAAGCCTTTTTATATTGACATTATTTTAGAAATGGCATTATTAAAATTTTTATTATTTTGGCTTTCTCATTCATAAATTACACTATTTAACCCATATGCATCATATTCCACCCATCAGATGGCTTAAGATTAAAACTCAGAAAGACGCGCATGGTATATACATACTTATAAGTGGATATTAGCCACATAATATAGGATAACCACACTACAATACACAGACCTTAAAAAGCTAAATAACAAGGAGGATCCTAAAAGAATGCCTAATTCTCATTCACAAGGGCAAATAGAATAGACACTGGAAGATGTTGAAGAGAAGGAACAGAATTGGAGCCTACCATAGAGGTTCTTTGAAAGACTCCACCCAGAGGGCTAGGGTTATCGAAGCAGATGCTGAGACTCAAAGCAAAAACTTTAGGGTGGAACACAAGGAGTCTTATAGAAGAGGTGGGGGAATAGAAGGATTTGGAGGGGACAGGAGCTCTTCAAAGAGACCAGTGGAGCCAATAAATCCAGGCAGGGTGTGATGGGTGCAGCAGAGACTGATGCATCAACCCAGGATCTTGCATGGTGAGGACCTAGGCAGCACAGTCTCCTTGTGGGTCCCATAATATGGGGAATAGGGGCTGCCTCTGACATGGACTCTGGTGTCCAGTCATTGATTTCTTCCCCCTGGCAGGGAGACCTTGTCAGGCCACAGAGGAAGAGGATGTAGACTGTCCAAATGAGAGTTGATGGGCTGAGGTCAGATGATAAAGGGGCTGAGCTCCTCCTTTCTGAAGACTGAGAGGGGAGTGAAGGGGGGATGATGAAGGGAGGGTGGGGCTGGGAGGCAATGAGAGAGGGGTCTACAATCAGAACGTAAAATGAACAAATTAAAAATAAGCAGGGAATTTATAATAAATATTCTTTTAAGCTATTTTTTGTTTAACTGCAATTATTTTTGAAGTCAAGGAAAACTACTGTTGATTTTATTATTTATAGCTCTTATACTCAAATCTAACATCACATAAATAAGCTGTCTTGCATAACATTACTCTATATTTCTGCCTCTGATTTCTTTATTTTTATAACTCCATCATAACTTGCTAATACAGATGCTGTACTGGAAAATATTATGAATGGAAAACTACCTTAGCATATCTGAAAGTGTCTTTATGTATGCCTTATACAGCTGCGTAACTGAACATTTACTTTGTGGTTGGCATGAGTTTTCTGCCAATAAAGATATTTTCCCTGCTGGTCCTATCAGTCTTGAGATGCTTGTCTTCTACCATATTTTATAGTCGTCCTTTGACTTTAATATCATGCTTAACTTTGAGATTCTTTAATTTCCCTGTAAGTCATGGTGATAAGGATTTCTGCTTAGCTGTCAATCACTGGACTTGGTAGCCTTCTCTCTCTGCACAACAATGGCTTTCAATTCTGAGCCACAGTTTTTGCTTTTTTCCTGTGTCTCTATTTTCTTCTTTTAAAACACCCACAGATTCAATTTGCTGGTTCTTATTCTGATCCCAACATTTTGTTCTTTCTTTCTTTCTTTCTTTCTTTCTTTCTTTCTTTCTTTCTTTCTCTTTTTTTCTTTATCTTATGGTATATCCCTTCAGAACTCCTTCCAAATTCCCTATTGCTTTTGTGCAATTTGCTCCTGTAAAATATTTTAAGACTTTCTTTGTGGAATGGTATGATAGTTCAGCAGGAAAAGGCTTTGCTAACTAAGGTTGACCTAGACCCACATGAAGGAAGAAAAAAAATCCCTTCCTCCCTCCAAAACAAGCCATTTTGGTTCATTTCTATTATTGTATACCTACGGTTTTATAGTTTTGATTTATTGGTGAATATTATTCAATAAGTTTTCTTGTGCACTATCTTTCCTCCTCCCCCCTTCACTTCTTCTTTCTCCTCCTCTTCCTCCCTTTTGCTTTTGGTAAAACATCTTCCTTGTGTTATATCTCAAGCCTGATTCAATAGGAAAAAGTATCAGTGTCAGAAGCTTAAAGAGTAATATGGTAAAATAGGGACAAATATGTAGCTAAGATACATGGAAGGAAAATAATTATCAGTTAAAAATTTTTGGAGAAATCCACTGATAGAGTCAGAATCTATTGATTCTCTCTTCTCTTGTCTCCTATATTTTTCCCTTACGAATCAAAGCCTACTCTCAGGGCTGTCTGTCTACTTGGCAGCTGCAAGAAAATACAGCTAGTATGAAAGACACTGTGGCCAGTGTACTGGTCTGGTAGTAATTTTTTTCTGGTGGTAGTTTTTGCAGGAACCTGCAAGTTCCTGGCCTTCTGTTGTGACACAAGAAGACATATATCAGTTGTCATGTTACTGTTTTAGCACAGAATTGCAGTATCATGCTAGAAATTAAAATTTAGTTTCACTACTTCATACATAAAAGAGGACTAAATTTTTATTTTTAACTAGATGAATTTTTTGCCCTGTCTTTGCAACCAAGGACTTATGAACATTGGTCCATTACTTTTCTAAACTTTTCATGAATTTGTTCATCTTTTTTCCTTTTAGTGTTTATAAATAGAGAGCATATTAGCTTCATTTAATTCTTGGAATCCTTTAGTGGACATTAAAGACCAGCTATCAGCTGTCTGATTTCAAATTTGGTTTTCTGCTTGCTCCTGTGGCTTTTATATTTCCTTTGTCAGTGCTTGTCCCTAGATCTTTACCTTGTCCCTTTAGAGATGGTTTGTGCACTTAAACATTATTATATTTCACTTGTCATTTCAGTGTATCTGTGAAGGGAAAGAAGGTTCAGTTTATTTCTAGAAATATCATTGTTTATAAACCCAGGTGGAAATAAGAAGAGAAAGACAAATGAGACTAAGGAGAACTAATTTGATCCATTGATTAAAGTGTCTGTGGGAAGAGAGTGGTGGTGAGTGTGCTGAGATTTCATTAAAGAACTCCAAGGGCTAAGCAGAGAGGTGTGGTTTAGAATGTGAAATGGACTGTTAAGAACTAAGTCTCTAAGGGGCTCAAGACCATACCTTGCTAGACCATGGTAGAATATGGTCTAGTATTTTCAGGTCTTTGGTTTAATTCTCCATCCTTAGAAACAAAACAAAGAATAACAAAGAAGAAAGTAATTTCTATCCATACAGTAATGGGATGGCTATGTATAGTGTTAGGGAGGCAAGAAAGGAACTTCTTTTAATTACAATTCTCCCAATTTACAGGTAGAATTTCTAGATTTGAGGAATTAAGGAAACTGGTTAGCAGACCATTAAATAGTTGCTAATTGACTAGGCAGAAAATAATAATAATAATAATAATAATAATAATCCAGTTTTAATAAAGTGATAGAAGAAATCAGAAATATTAATCCATCTATTTGGCCATTCTAGATTTTTCTGAATCCTACTGTGTCCAAATACCAATTCGTCAACTTTATTGTGGTTATTGTTGTTCTAAAGACTGACAATTCAACACTATTGCTGACACCAGTCTGCTCTTTCAAGCTGAAGCCTTCCAGTAGCTATCCTCTGTAGGCACCCACATTGTTCAAAAATGAGTGCTGTGTAGATCATAGCACTCCTGAACGTTAAGCACTGATGGTTTCCCAATGATCTTAACATAAGTCCAAACACTTTATGCATAAAAGTATCCATGATAAATACTTCTGTACTATTATACCTGGTTCATTTTCTTACATAGAATGAAGTATATACTCACATAAAAAATCTGAGATCCTATCAGAGTGAAGAATTTCAGTACCATAAATAAGACACATCTTTAGCTGTGGCTGTACCTGTCACTTCTTCCTACCACCTCAGATGACATGTCTCTTCTTACTTCCTTACCTACCAGACATGAACACCCCATTTACCTGGAAAAAGCTTGCTGAAGTTACAGGCTTTTTCTTATTGGTCAATTCTTCTAGAACAAGTGTTCTCAGCCTTTCCAATGCTATGACTCTTTAATTTAGTTACTCATGTCTTGTTGACCCCAACTATAAAATTATTTCTTTTCTACTTATAACTGTAATTTGCTACTGTTATGAATCTTAATGTAAATATTTGACACGCAGAGTCTCTGATATGCGACCCCAGTGAAAGGGTCCTTTGATCTCCGTAGGGGTTGGGACCAACAGGTTGAGAGCAACTACCCTAAACAAGTTCCAGCATTTGCCAAAATGTGGTAGTTCTTGTTACCCCAATTATAGCCACTCTTTTCTAATTTCCTCCTACTGTAAACTTTTCCAGGTTTCTTATAAATAGAAATAGTCCTTTTTTTTTTTTTTTTTTTTTTTGGTTCAGAGAAGAAATGAATTCCTCAATATGTGAACAGATAGATGCACAGTGTTCAATAGTAACTTTGTCTGCTAAGAATCAAATAATCTGTATGTGTGGCTTTTTAGAGCTACTCGGTCTTGTGACTGGTGGTGGGCATGTGTGAGTACTGACCTGCTCCAGTGCCTTCAGTAATGCAAAATTGACTTTCAACAATGGCTCCACCTATAATCCCCAAACATAGCTAGAAAGGCAGGCGGGCCTCTCTGCCCCAACCATAGCTTACAGTTTGTTTTTCAGTTTCATGTGTTGGGGCAGATAGGTGTGGGCGGGTCTTCTGTGGACATGGGTCCTTTTCTGCATCCTTTCCTAGGACTCTGCTGGTTCTGTATGGGAATAAACTTCTCTAGGATTGTTGAGATAAAAATCCAGGGATTACTCATCTCCAGCACAGATTCAGGTTGTTTCCTTTTAAAATACTCTATGAAGCATCCTGTTTCCTGACCCTTCTGACTTGCATCGGTTGTGGCAGACTGGATTGGTTGTTTATATTGATGAGGTTCTGTTAGTTTTGGAAGCACATGATGCCCTTTGGACTATGAAAGGAATCAAATATCCTGTCAAGGGAATCTGCCTGAGGTCAGACAATGGATATAATTAGGCCAAAATAAATAGGCTAGCCTTAATTATATGAATATATCAGCATCCCTGGCCAATTATTCTTATCCCATAGTTCATGCATATAGTTTTGGAGGCTTATTTTTATTCTATTAATCTACTACCTCTTTGAAAATATCAGATTTGTAAATGTTTATATATATATATTTCCTCTCTTAAAATGATCATCTTATTTCTTGCCTACATATAATAATATTGCACCTTCTTTCTCATTTGCTTTTATATGACAAATATGACCAAAAAGATAATTATTTGTACTTACATAATGCAGCAACTCATTTTGAAATACTTGGTCACAAAAACAAATGAGAAACCAAAAGCACTAGATGAACAAGCACTAGATGTACAGTGGGAAGCAGCAGGAGTGTTTAAATGACATCACTAAGCTTTTATTGTTACTAGTGATGTCACATTTCATTGCTTTTTATTTGTTTTAATTTATACAGTGTGAACAAGCATGACATTTTTCTAGAGCTCAGGAAAGATGTGAAGCTTCACCTTCAGAGATATACTTTGATATATGCCTCATAGGCTTAAAAATCACCCTTAATGAAAAATGTATACCACTCTTCTGTATGGAAAAATGATTTCTTTTTTTGCATGTCATTAGAAATATTCTATCTATGTAGAGACAAGTATGATAAAAAATGCCACTCAAACTATGGCAGCTAATTTGAATCTTCACAATCTTGTACCTTTATAATTAAATATACATTATTGAATTTATAATGTGTGTTATGAATAACTAAAATGCATTGTACTAATTTGTTAAATCCGTATATTACATTTTAGAAAACAGACACCTATATCATTAGATCTTTAATAATAACATTTTGTTTAAAATATAAATAATTAGTGTCTACTCTAAAAACTCTATACCCAATTAAAGAAGACTCAGACTCAGCCAGTTCTGTCGCTACTCAGGGCTAAGATAATGGCAGGCTTCCCTACTATTATTTTTATATTTAACATAATTAATATTTATTTTTTAACAATGCCTCATTTTTATACACTTTTAGAAGATTAGTTTTAAAATGATGTTTTTATTTCCCACTGAGATTTTTGATTGGGAAAGCATTTAATTTAAAAGTTAATCTGGAAAGATAATCTATTCAAATGCTTCTTCCCTTTGTATGACCTTATATATTTCCATTGTCTTCAAATTGCTATTTAGGTTATATGTAAGAGAACTAATTTCACTTTTAATAACTACTGTAAGTATATCTTTTATAAATTAAAAGTACCCTATAACTCATTTTTAGCAATGTTTCTTTCCCTACCAATGTTCCCATACATGAACTTCACAGATATTTTTGGCAAATCTGTTGTTTATGTTGCCTTCTAGACACATAATCATACCCTCTCTTCATCTTCTTCTTTTGAAGACATGTAAAATGGAAATTGTAGTCTAAAGTAGTTTTGTGTTAGTTAATACACATTTTAGAATTAAATTATTTTCCTTCAATTTACGTAATGATTGATGGATTTTAGTCTTTCTTTTTCCTTGAGATAGAGACAGATACACATTAATGTGCACACATTAATATTTAAATTTGAACTGTTTTAGGTAATCCATTGGCTATATTGTATAATTCTTTTAACATACTCCTGGATTTGGCTTTTTTATTCATTAAAATACTTTAGGTAGGCCAACGCTATCCAAGAATTCCAATTCACACACAACCAAACAAAAGAATATATATTAGAAACAAGAAATTCAAATTGAGCACAGTAAGAGTTAAGTAAGTTAAAGCACCTAGTTCATTTTTACCATCTTGAAAGCCACCTTCCATGTGGTTTTTAAAGAATGTCTTTAATAGTTTAATTCTAATATTTTTATAAATAATCTGAAATTTACCTAATGTTTATATATCATATATGCATATTATTTCAAATAATATATAGTCATGAATAACATTTAGAAACATCTATCTTGGTCAGTGTTCCTAAACTGCATATATTTTCTTTAGGTTAGGCTTAAGAGAGAGAGGAACAGTTTGATGCTTAACTCCAGCAGTAGTCTCAGACCCCGTGGTAGGGTTTCCAATTCACTGTCTGCTTGTTCTCCATCTAGAGTCACCACTGTTGACTGATGTCATCCCATACATAAAGAAACTATGGTCATATAATATGTATATGATAAATACGTAATCTCCTCCAGTAGAGCATCAGGATTAATGTACACTTAACTTACTAATAGTATATACACTAGTCCAGGCAGGTCATTTATCTTTGTTATTTAGACATAAATCTTGTTGGAGAAAGGGAAGCACTGAACTAATTTTAGGAAGATAGGTAAAGGAAGGCAAAGAAAGGGAGAACAGCTAAGAGGAAACAGATTTATTTCTAGGGCTAATGATTCTTTCATAGTGTTTGACAAACAGGGAGGACATGATATATGTAGAAATTATTTTTGGTTAAATGGATTTTTTTTCTGGTCCATAAACACTTTGACAAGAGTGAATCACATGATTTTTAATAAACGCTTTTAATATTCATTTTGATTATGAAATGACCATTTCAATTATAAGAAAAGTCAGTTTTTGCCACAACTTTAACATTTAATATTCTTCGCTGCTCAGTTCGTTCTTGTTTATCTATAGGATAGATCTACAAGAAGAATAAGCATCTTTAAATTCCCCATCAGGCAGGGCAATGAGGAATCAGCTGAGCTTAACTGCAAATGAGCTCTTGTGCTAGTGTTAGGATGAGGGAATGTGTAGGATGTACTTAAGATGATTTGGATTCAGAAAACAGTTGTAGAAATTGGCTTTTGCTTTCTCCAAATCCATCCCCCATGCCTACCTTCCTAAGAGAACATGTCAGTTCAGATGTCGATAATGAATTGTCTCCATTCTCTGCTCACTGATAAGGCATGCTCTACCTTAATCACCAAGTACACGTCATCCTCCTGGTGATTGACATCCTGGCTCTTGGGATTTAGGGACAAGGTCATTCTCACAGTAAAGGGAGGGCTTCCCTTTAGCAGTTATTAGAAGCTGTGTTCTTTCTCTTGCAGCTGAGAACCTATGACTCAAAGTATAATCACCCTTAGGAGAAGCCAGCAATGTGAACAGGCGAGCAAAGGGATAGAAATATTTAAATCCCTAACGACACCATTAAGCTACTGAATCAGGAATCGATGGCATATACCTTCCTCTAAACTTCCTGTTATGGGACCTAAGGACTTTTATAAACAACATTTTGAGCTGCAGTTTCTCTTAGTTACAGTTAAAAACATCCCAAGAGATAACAACAGTTACTAGCTAAATAACATCACGTTGGAAATTATTACATGTTTTCACATGGAAGCCTTTATTTAATGCTCTCTAGATTTATGCTTCCTGGAGTACATTGATACTTTTAGCTCGAAGAAAAAAATTAATTTTCTCTTCAAATATATTTGGCTTTGCTTTCATTTTTAAAGATTTATTTATTTTTTTATGAATACAGTATTCTGCATGCATGTACAACTGCAGGCCAGAAGAGGGCATTAAATCATGTTACAGATGGTTGTGAGCCACCTTATGGATTCTGGGAATTGAACTCAGGACCTCTGGTGGAGCAGACAGTGCTCTTAGCCTCTGAGACATCTCTCCAGCACTCTTGCCTTTGTTTTAAAAACAGAATGCTTTTGCACATTTGCTGTCATTTTCCCCTTCTTTCTTTGTTCTCTGCTAATGTTGATTGTTTATAAGTAAAATAAACATAATGTGAATATGTATATGAGAAAACAGATTAGGCTTTTTGTTTTTATGAAATTTGTCATAATATTTATGCCTAAAATGGAATTTCTCAGTATTATAAAATTTATTAATAAGTTTAAAAGTCAATTTGTTGGAATTTTTGTTTTAATGTTTGTGAAACTGATTATTGTTTGGATTCACAAGGTGTAATAATCCTATTGGGACTCTAGGTGAGAGAAGTATGGGAGAATGGGGAAATAGAGGAAATAGAAGGATCCAGAAGGTCCTAGAAACCTACAAGAAGAACATTATGATGGGCAGATCTGGGCCCAGGGGTCTTGCTAAAACTATGGCACCAGCCAAGGACAATACATACAGTAAACTTCGAACCCCTACCTAGATCTACCCAATGGACAGGACATTCTTCACAGTTGAGTGGAGAGTGGGGTCTGACTTTCACTGAACTCTGGTGCCCCATATTTGACCACATCCCCCGTATGGGGAGGCCTGGTGGCACTCAGAGGAAGGATAGCAGGCTACCAAGAAGAGACTTGATACCCTATGAGCATATACGTGGGTAGGTGGTCCCCCTCAGTCACAGTCATAGGGGAGGGAAGTAAGGGGAAAATGGGAGGATGGGAGGAATGGGAGGATACAAGGGATGGGATAACAATTGAGATGTAATATGAATAGATTAATAAAATATACTTTAAAAAAGAAGAATCCAGAGGGTCCTAGAAACCTACAAGAAAAATCATCATGATGGGTGGATCTGGGCCCAGGGGTCTGCTCAAACTACTGCACCAACCAAGGACAATACATGCAGTAAACATCGAGCCCATACTGAGATCTAGCCAATGGACAGGACATTCTCCACAGCTGAGTGGAGAGCAGCGACTATCTCTGACACAAACTCTGGTGCCCCATATTTCACCCCTTCTTCTTGGTGGGGAGGCCTGGAGGCACTAAGAGGAAGGATAAGTAGGCTACCAAGATGAAGCTTGATAGCCTATGATCATTTAGTGGAGGAGGAGGTCCCCCTGGGACACAGACATAGAGGAGGGGAATAGGGTAAAAGCCGGAAGGAGGGAGGAGTGGGAGGATACAAGGGATGGGATAACAATTGAGATGTAATCTGAATAAATTAATTAAATAAAAAAGAATATATGTTTAGAGTTTTAATTTCTATGAGCTTCATAATAATTATTGAGTATCTTGGGAGATTTCTGTTGATATAATAAAACACTATGATCCAAAGCATCTGGAAAAGGAAAGGGTTTATTTCACTTACACTTCAGGTAACAGTCCATCAGTAAGGGAAGTGAAGGCAGGAACTCAAGCAGGGTTCTGGAGACAGGAGCTGATGCAGAGGCCTTGAAGGACTGTTGCTTACTGGTATGGTCCCAATGGTCTGCTTAGCCTGCTTTCTTGTAGTACACACAAGCCCAGGTTGGGGTGACACTGGCCAGAGTGAGTTGGTCCTTTGAACTCAATCACCAACCAAGAAAATGGCCTTTTGACTTCCTAAAGGCCAATCCTATTGAGGCATTTTCTCCATTAAGACTCCTTTCCAGACAATCCTACCTTTTATAAAGTGATAGGAAAAATAGCCAGCACAATAAGTTAAAGTTTACAGACCGCTTAATGTTCTTATCTGTTAGTTTTTGCTTAAAAGTACTAAAATGGTGAACTATGACAGATTTCAAATTGATAAGTCACCAACAAGTTGTTATATAGCAAAATAATGTATTTTCCATTTTTCAAAATAAAATTCTACTAATATCCAATGCTTGCATTTCTGGTTTTGTGTGATCTCTCTCTCTCTCTCTCTCTCTCTCTCTCTCTCTCTCTCTCTCTCTCTCTCTTTTTCTAGTTTCATCCATCTGTATGCGAATTTCATGATGTTATTGTTTTTGACAGCTGAGTTAAACTCCATTGTGTAAAAGTACAAAATTTTCTTTATTCTTCAAGTAAGGGACATCTAAGTTGTTTCCAATTTCTGGCTATTACAAATAAAGCTGCTATAAACATAGTTGAGCAAGTGTCTTTCTGATAGCGTAGAACACCCTTTGGGAATATACCCAGAGGTGGTATAGCTGGGTCTTGTGATAGATCTACTCCAAGTTTTCTGAGAAACTGCCAAAGTGACTCCTAAAATGGCTGTAGAAGTCTGTACTCCCACCAGCAATGGAGGAGAGTTCCCCTTGCTCTGCATCCTTGCCAGCATGAGCTGTCACTTGTGGTTTTGATCTTAACCATTCTGACAGGTGTCAGAAGGAATCTCAAAGTAGTTTTGACTTGATTTCCCTGATGGCTAAGGATGTTGAACATGTCTTTAAGTGTTTCTAGGCCATATGAGATTCCTCTGTTGAGAATTATCTGTTTAGATCTGTATCCCATTTTTAATGGGAGTTTTTAGTTTGTTGGTGCTTAGTTTCTTAAGTTCTTTACACATTTTGGATATTAACCTTCTGTGAGATGTGGAGCTGGTGAAAAATTTTTCTGATTGGGGAAGAGAGAGAGGGAGGGAAAACCTCAATCAGAGTATAATATGCGAGAGAAGAGTGTTTTTCAAATGAAAAGGAAAAAGTTACCAAAATGCAAATGAATAAAGAAATAAATTCAAAATTACAAAATGCATTCGTGTAAAATGATTATGCAGCAGATAACCATGAAAGAGCCATATAAAACTTTTCAAATGTATAAACTCACATGTTACTTTGCTTTTCTTAATCTAAGTATTTCTGTCTAAGTATTCACCTTGACACATCTTTAACAGCAATTTGTTTATCCATGAAGGCAAATGAGCCAGAGGACAGGCAGGACTCTATTAGATTATGATGATGTTTTGATAAGATGTACTTAGTAAGGCTACCTAATAGTAAAATTGGATTTTAGCTGAATAATCTCAAGTTGTAATTTCTGCTATGGAGACATAAACCATAAAGAGATTATTTTCATTCACTGGAAGGTCATCTGCAAGGAAAATGAAAGATGTTGAGTACATACTTATGAGACAATCATAATTTTTATATTCATAATAGTTACAATTAACAGTAGAAGATAGGTCTTCTAGTTGAGGTAGGTATACTAGCTAGAACTAAATGGTAGATAAAGGAAACACGTTTTGTGAGTTTTCAACATGTTTACAAAATAGTTTATGTTTTCTTAGTATGAAGATAGGCACTTGTTTTAAGTGTGAGAGTCAAGGACATTCCTTATTTTTCATAGTTATTTTGTAAATAGACCATGGTAGGTACTAAGTACTTGATATTTGGATGTCTATGCAAATATGTGTGTGTGTGTGTGTGTGTGTGTGTGTGTGTGTGTGTGTGTGTGTGTAAATTGATTTCTATTAGGATGATATTCACAGATGTAATATTTTGCCTTTGACATTTTCTTATATTTATAACCAGATGATCAAGAAAGCAAAATGCTACAGTATTGTAATCACAGCCAGCTCTACCCATATATGTTTTGGCATAGATTAGGAAAATTTGGCAATATGTATAAATATCTCGTGTTACTTGCAAGCCAGTTTTATTCTGATTCAAAACATACTTACTTTTACATTTAGAAGAAACCTTTAGATTGAGGTAATTTGATTTCAAAATAATTCACAAGCTTCCATGATCACTAGGCATGTTTTATCTTCCCAGCTAACAATTAATCTCATGACATTACTGCTCATCTCTCCATTTCCATAACATTTAAAAAAATGCAGCCCAGTTCTCCCTTAAATGTGAGCTCTAGACCCAAGAGTTAAATGTAGATTAGTGGGATTCACGATTTTGTTTTAGTTCCTGAAAATGATTAGGTTTAAATAGTCCTTAAGAATGAAACTGATGTTTCTTCAGTTGAAATCCAAATGTTTTGACTTTGCTATCACTGCAAAAACCTACAAAATGCAAGGAGAATTTAGTCCTCAATTTTCTGATTCATTTGCTCATCACACTATCTTATTAGAGCCACTACATATTCAAGAACATTCTTCTCAAATTATTTCCAGCATATTTCAGAGTCCCACAAAGCCCACATTTACTAACCCAACCTGAGTCCCTGTAGAGTCTCCTCAGAATGCAATCAAGAACTCATGCAGTGCCTGCTACTACAATTGATGGAGAGGTGAGACTGCACGTCCTCTCCCAAGTGTTTACTGCAAGCGACTCAGCTCATCTTATTTTAACTATTTTTTTCTCTTTATATATCACCACCTACACATTTTGAGCAGTAACACTCATTCTCTTGTAATTCTTGAGATTATGTCTAATATTTATTTCAGTCCCATTCCTAATACATACTCTCTTTAACTTTCAACAAACGCTGTTTATTAATACTCTTTTTAAAAAATTGCTCAAGTTACCTATTTTCTTTATGAAACTGTTTAATTCTAATCTTTTTTAATTAAAAAAATAATCTACGGTTCAATTTGAATAATATAAATGATCATGATAGTTTTGGCAAAACTACCCAAGAACCATTGCTCTCTACACAAAGGAATCTGAATTGGGTTATGCCAGTGGGGAAATAAAGGTCAATTGACAACATGTTCAATCAAAACTGAAAATCATGTGATGAAAATAGATGAAGGAAAATAAAAGACATAATCTGGGTCACTGGACTAAAATGACCTGGAAGGGGTAGCGGCATATATAAAAATTATGCCTGTGGAGAATCGAACACATAATTTTATGAACTGGAAATCTATATGTTTTTTATGTAAATTTGTTTTTAGAAAAAGATGAGGAAAGCAATGGGATGAGACAACCACAATTTACCAGGGTATTATGGGGGAGTTCGGTGATAGATTGCCCCAAATTGACTGTAAACAGAAGCTATATGCTATGGCCATGTACTCACTGGCAACTAGTAAATAATAACAACAGAAAATGGCTTGCCGAAGTGGTTTTAAAAAAGAATTATTGTGGAATGTTGAGAAGGATGAAAATTGAGATGCTTTTGGTGATTGCTGGTGTAGTATTGTTTTAATCATGTGCCAAAAGCATGCTTCAGGGGCCATAATATGATGGATTTCCACAGAGATCCGGAGCCGAGATTCATTCCCAGTGAGACGATAAGTGCTCTTTCTGGACTGTATGCACACGCCTCATTTCCACGCTTGCCCCCACTGCATTGATACCTAGAAGCCTAAGACATACATGTATCCTAACTGTAAAAATGTATGTATTGATAAATGTATACCTCTCACTAACAGGCATCCCCATCAAGAGCTTCCTTCTTATCCTTCTTAAATGAGTTTTCATGCTCACTGACCATCACTTTTCTTTTCTTTTCTTACACATTTCTTCTAGTATGTTGTCATTCTGTGAACTGCACATATGTTTAACTGTGCAATACCTAACGTCATGCCATTCTCCTTACTATTTTGTCATGGAGTTATTGGGTTCATCCATGTACATTAATGGCTCATTTGTTTTATTACTACATAGCATCCCAATACATCAGTATAGACTATAGCAATTCAGGTCATCCACCCTTCTTTTGATGAATTAGTTAACTGTCACTATTATCAGCATCAATATTTATTTATCTTTTTTGATATTCCTCTACCTTTTAAGAACAAAACTAAATCTCTGTAAGATATTAGCATTCTCAAAAAAAAAAAAAAAAACCCGAACCAAACCTCATGCATACTTTCCTAAAACTAGTGCCATTTTACTTAATTAATCAACACCTTCCAAATTCTAATTCAAAGTACTTCTGTTGTACTTACTAGAATTTTATGCACAATGCCTGACCATTTCATTTTACAAGTCAAAATTAAGCCCAGAGCTGTTCTTGTGTGACAATGTCATACAAATTATAGAGCTCTATTTTCTAATGTCATATTTTTCCACTTCATGGTACAACTTATATTTGCAGTATCAGCTATTATAGTTAGAATTGTATCAAACATTACGTTTGGAAATAGAAAATTTTAATATTATCATTAGCAAATATTAACAAATATATTTTAATCTTAAATTAGTGTTAGTATTTCTGTTTTCATTTGGAAAGGTACAAATCTCTACCTTGACAAGCATGCATTTAAATCAAAGCTAAATATAGTCTCTTAATGCTCCCATCTTTTCATAGCGAAGGTTCTTGAAACAATGGCTTCATTTCATTCCTTCATTTCTGTTCTGCGCATTCAGATTAGAAATTTGGATGCATGCTTCTCCTTTTACCCCTCCCCATAACAGATTCCAGTAAATACGTCAGTGACCAACTTGCCAGATTCCATTGGTTGTCTTTCCAAATGTCCTCTGTCAGTCCTCCTCTCTCACACTTGACAAAGCTGATTTAATTATTTATTTTTCCTTAAAAGATATCTTCTTTGGCTTCTGTAAAATCACTAATAGATTATCAGAATGTAGTATTTCATGTAATAAATACAGTTCATGCTTGCCCATAATATGAACTCAGCTAATGATTGTAGAAAAGAATTGATAAATTATTTTGCTAATTATATTAGCTCATAATTTCCATATATAATCTAACATATTTACAAATGTAAGAGTATAATAAAATTTATGCATGATAATGTACAAGAGGTAATTTTATAATTTCAAGATGCTTCATGTTGTTTTTTTCTCCTATGTACACAGTCTTCATAAACCAATAGCATCTTAATTATATACAACAAGATTATACCTTAACATTCTATTTAAGAGTCATATTTTAGAAATGATGTTTTGCTTAGCTTATGCTTTAAATTATTATTTTTGTCATTTTGAAATAATACCAATTCTTACATTGAATAAGGAATGCTTACGTTGAATAAGGAAACCACACTTTGATTGTTTGGAGGGTTTTGGCTTTCTAAAAACGTGCAGCCATATTCCAGTTAAAACTTCATGCAATATTTCACTTCTTTCTATTTTAACTCATTAGTGTGACATTTGAATAGACACTCCTTTGAGCCCAATTGTGTTGGTGTATAGTGTATGGTGAGTGTTTACCTGTTTCAAGCTTAGCATGGTTTGGTTTTGATTTCTTTTATATTCTATGTACATCCCTCAAATAATTAAATTTATATGAGATTATATTATCAACCCTAAGTCTTTTTATTTTAACTCTTAACATTTATTTATTTTATTGTTTTGACTGCATATATAGCTATGTACCATGTTCATGCCTGGTGCCCACAGAGGCTATAGGATTAATTTAGATCCACTGAAACTTGAATTACTGATAGTTGTAGGTGCTGGGAATCAAGCACAGGTCTTCCACAGGAGCAACAAGTATTCTTAACCAGAGGACGCTCAATTTTAGTCACTTTGAAAGGAAATAACTTTTGTTCAGCACAATTTAGTTCAAATTATTTTTTTTTCTTCTTTTGTTGGAACAGGTTCTCACTTTGTAGTCTTGACTGGCCTGGAACTCTCATAGATCTGCCTGTTTCTGCCTCCCAAGTGCTATAATTAAAGGTATGTACTCCCATGCCTATTTGCATTTTCTTTTTTTTTTTGAGAATTTTATTCATGTATATTATAGATTATAATCATATATATATATCCCATATTTTCCCTCTCTAACTCCCCTCCTGTTCTACAAGCCTCACCCCCAATTTTATTTTATTTTATATAACCTACTAAGTCTAGTCAGTGCTGCTTATGTGCATTGGTATGAAGCTGTCCACTGAGGCACAGGAATCCTCCCAGTGGCCACATCTTGGCAAAGGTTGCGTCTCCCTCCTACAGCAACTATGTGCTTCCAGAAGTTCCTCAGTGCAGGGTGAGGCTTAGGAATCCTCTAGCCTGCTGTGTTGGGGTTTTGGGTAGATTGATACCATGCAGGTCATGTACAGGTGAACAGGAACAATTTTATACACCATATTTTCTTTGATGTTCTGACTGAACATCTAAAAGGATGAATAAGGCTTGAGATATAGCTTGGTGGCTAAAACTTGCCATGCAAAAGTGAGAACTGGGATTCAGATCCCCCTAAGGTAACAGTGAGACAGGTATGCCAGTCACGTCAATCCCAGCAATAGAGGGGGAGGGGGCAGAACCAGGTGATGTCTCAGGGCATGCTGGGTAGTGATACTATATGAACTACCATCAGAAACCTAGCTCAGATTTGATGAGCCCCAGGTTCAGAAAAACATACAGACCGTTGAGGACACTGAATACCAAGCTCTGACACTGTATATACAAACATGCAAATAGGCTCTTATGTGTTCACACACACTTAAAACAACTTTTAGGTTTCAAAGAAATTTTCATATTGTTAATTCAACATTTTATCCTCGCCACCCTTTCCTCCTTTCTCTTCCTTCATGTATCTTAGCATTCCCCACAGAGCACTGTAAATGTTGTTCCAGAATTACTCAAGTATTTGGATAATTTCACAGTCAACTTTCAAATTAATGTTGGGTGCTGGAACAAATAGAAATTAGGATTTTTATTATGATAAGGATATTCTGAATTCCATCAGGCACACTCTGGCATCCCTGATAAGCCCGCCTAAATGATCTGTTTTTGAAAATTCACTGAATAGCAGTGGAAAAGTTAACATGGATTCTAACCACAGCTAATTATATGTCTTAGCTATGTTGAGTATTTTGCTACCCCAGATAACCTTTAAACCTTAGCTATAATGGCAATTTAGCTAATGGAGAGGCTTAATAGGAATAGTGTAACAAATGTACCGCCTTAGATTTACACGGAGATTGGATAAGGAAGTTAGGAGACAGGAATTAGCTGTGCACATGCACTGCCAGAAAACCATGTCATTTTAATGATTCATAATTTCTAATTAGCTATGATTATTCTGAGTGGTTGTGGATATACATTTTAATTGTATCACATAGTATAATTTCCAATTTCTGCAGAGATGCTGATGAAGTGAAAGTTGTATTGCAAAGTCATCATTTTAATAGTTGAGAAATGGAAGGCTTTAAAGGGGATAAATATCCTCAGGTTTATTATAATTTGTATTGATCACAGAAGTCAATTTTGTCCCACTAATGTAGACAGCTGTCTGCCTTCTCGTCACTATATCAGCTTTTTACTGCAGTGTTAAAAATGGAACACATTGTTGTCTTTGTATGGATACAATGCAATACTTGCATGATGTACTTTGGCTTTTGGAAGACACACTTAGTCACAGAAGTGGATTTACATACGACAGGGCCACTGGACAGTTGTTACTGCTGACATAGCTACATGCAGTTTTGGTTAGAATTGAATGCTGAATGATGAAAGTCTTGACTTTGACACCTATCTTACGGGGGACTCTTTAACAGAGCTACCTAGAGACCCCTTAATGTGATTCAACTTGTTATTAAGTTTTAATTATAAAACAAAAGAACTGGTGCTACCTCAAGGAAAGTAAAATTGCTTGCATAAGGCAACCAGACAGGGTGATATATGTTGGTAATTATAGCATGATGGATTAAACAGTTGAATTACATGTTCAAAGCCAGCCTAGGCTATAAGGTGAGACCCTGTGTCCAAATACAACAAAACAAAGCAAAGCAAATCAAAGCAAAACAAAATGAAACATTATGTATCTGTAATAGATTGTGATATGAAAAATGAAATAATGCATTTTATTGGATGCATATTTCTACGATGAGAACAGTCTCAAGATATTTAGTAGCCTTTTAAGAATTAAGGTCTAAGCCTAGTAATTTACATCAAACATAAGCTGAAAGAGACATATGTAATAGGTTCAGTTGGAAGGCTGTCATCGTTTCCATTTGTTGAAGGCCCTGAAACTGAATTCAGTATTGAGTCTATCCCACAAGATATTCACTTTAGTGATAGTAGTTTTCCTTTTTATAAGATTTATTTAATTCTGTTTTATGAATATGAATGTCTACACATGTGCATTTAAGCCATAGGTGTGCCTTGGTGTTGTAGATGCCATACATGGACATCCGATCCTTGGAACTAGACTTACAAACAGTTGCAAGTGATCATGCGCATGATCAGAACTAAACCCAGGCCATCTGCCAAAGCAACAAATGCTTTTAAATGCGGAGAAATCTTTCCAGCCCTGAGGACAGTTCCTTAACTTGAGGCTTTATAAAACAATCCTATGGGTGGTTATGGAAAAAAAGGAACCAAATAAGTTACAAAATCCAGATGGTTCAGGATACTGAAATGCCCGTGCCATCACCTGACACTGTCACTGTCAGTGTAGAGGTACTAGTTCAGACTCTACCATAAGAAATCCCCATTCCCAAATCTCTGTCAGACCAGCAACTAGAAAACAGATGCTCACAGGCTACTAATTTTCAGATGAGCCAACAAGTGCTTTCACTTCCTCCAGGGAGCCATAACTGACTCTGATAGATGTATGTCTGTGTCCATATGCATGTTTGAATGTGTATAGACTCACATATTTGTGGGTTGTGTATGCTCATGTATGTGTGGAGGTCAGAGGTTGACATTTGGTGTCTTCCTCAATTGTTCTCTAACTTACATAGTGAGCTATGATCTCTCACTTGAACCTAGTTCTACCAGACTAGTCTAGCTAGGCAGATTGCTTTGGGAATAAACCATCTCCACCTTCTATATGCTGGAATTGTAATTGGGATGCCACAGTCTTTGACACGTAGGTAATAGGAATGCCAGCCCTGATACTCACATTTTCATTGGAGGTAATTTTTCTGGTGAGCCACCTACTCAGCCTCCCACATCCTCTTCATCAAGATACGAAAAATGTTTTTCTACTAGGATACCAAATGCATTTAGCCAAAACACGTTGAATGTAACATTCCAATTTCTTCATGCTGATTGTTTCATGCTTATTCTAGCTGTATATAAGTTTTCTACTTATGTGTAATATTATAAATGCATATGCCAAAAATAAACTCCCCCCAAGAGATCACTGAAAATTGGGGCAAACAGATATAAGGACCTGGAAGGGACAGGAGCTCCCCAAGAAGACCAACAGAACCAACTACCCAGGGCCCAGAAGGCCCTGCTGAGACTTACGCACCAACCAAGGGCCATGCATGGACTGGACCTAGGCCTCCTACACAGATGTAGCTGATGGGCAACTCAGGCTTCATGTGGATCCCCTAGTAAGAAGAGCAGGGGCTGTGTGTAACATGGACTCTCTTGCGTGCTGTTTGATCACTTCCCCTTGGTCGAGCTGTCTTGCCAGGCCACAGGGGAAGAGGACATGTTCAGTCCTAATGTGACTCAATTAACTATGGAGGGTTAGGGGTGGGTCTTGCCTTTTCTGAGGAGTATGGGAGGTGGGAAAGGGGGAAGGGGGAGTGAGAATGGGACTGGGGGGAGGGGGTTATGATTGGGGTATTAAGTGAATAAATACATTAATTAAAAAAAAAAGAAAAACACCAAATGAACAAAAAACAAAAAATAAAAGATTTACTTTTGGGTTATAGTTACAATGTGAGAAAACCACTGAATAGTGTTACTACAGCTTAACCATGCAGGACCCAGGAGATAGTAGTGCTGATGATAGTGAAAACATTAGATACCCAACTCATGAGGCATCAGAGAGAATGAGACTCAATTAGCGACCTGACTAAAAGCCATTCCTGGAATGTCTTGGCAAAGAATTTGGTTGTATTACACATGTGTCCTGAGAATGTGTGTAAAGGTGAATTGAAAAGTAACAGCATACATTTTTTTTTTTTAGTGGAGGAAATTTTAAGACACCATAACACTGAGACTGTGGTATGCTTATTACTGATTACTCACATGAAAAAGCAACAAGTGGGGAAGAAAGAAAAAGGAATGGAAAGAAAGGAAAGGATAGAAAAGGAAGGAAGGAAGGAAGGAAGATGTGTAGTTTGAAGAGAAAAAGAGCAATAGGAAGCTTAAGGGAGCATTCAGCTCAAACTAGAAAGAGGCCATAGCACTCCAAAAAGATGAGCATAATTACAATGAAGCTTCTATTAGAGTAGTGAAAATAAAATCTGCTCAGAGGGCTGGAGACCACCATAAGACCCAACAAGTGCAATAGAGACTATAAGTTTGCTTGTTTCTAGGAACCAATTTCGTAGGGATGCTTTTCATCATCTTCAATATATATAAACTGCTGCAACTATGGTCCAAGGGGCCTGGGTACAGCCCGGGCTAGCAGGAGAACTAGAGAGTGTTGTCTACATGGTCTGATTTTGGAGACAAGAGAGATGCAAAATAGAGGAAGTCATGGATTCTTTTTTATGATTTAAAAGAGCCAACAAGGCCAGGTAGTTTGTAGACCATACAAAACGGTGCTGAGAGTCAGTGACATAAAGCTTGTGGTGATATGAATAGGAATGGCCACAAAGGATCACATATTGGAGGGCTTGTTCATTAGGGAGTGGCACTACTGGACAGAAATTAGGAGGTGTGGCCTTGTTAGAGGAAGTGTATTGCTGAGGGCTGAGCTTTGGGGCTTCAAATGCTCAAGCCAGGCCCAAAGTGGCTTTCTGCTTGCTGCCTGAGGATCTGGATGTAGAACTTTCTGCTACTCTACAGGACCATGTCTGCTCACATGCTGCCATGCTCCCCACCATGATGATAATGGACTAAACCTTTGAAACTATAAGCAAGTCCAGTTGAATGCTTTTTAAAAAATTTATAGACATGAAATTTTTTTATTTTATATTAATTTATTCATATTTCATCTAAATTGTTATCCCATCCCTTGTTTCTTCTCATTGTTCACTCCCTCCCACTTTCACCCTATTCCACTCCCCTATATCTGTGACTGAGGGGGACCTCCTCCCCCTCTATATGATCGTAGGGTATCAAGTCACTTGTTGATAGCCTGTTATTCTTCTGAGTGCCATCAGGCCTCCCCATCAAGGGGACGTGGTCAAATATGGGGCACCAGAGTTCATGTGAAAGTCAATCCCCGCTCTCCACTCAACTGTGGAGAATGTCCTGTCCTCTCTTTTTTAAGAGTTACAGTGGTCATGGTGTCTCCTTACAGCAGTAGAACACTGACTAAGAGAAAGCTGTCCCAGCAAACCCTGGATGATGTTGGAGAGCCCAATATGTTGGCGATACCACAGCTGTGAGGCATTCACCAAGGATGATGGCTTCTAGGGACTAAAATCACTCCAAGAGAGAGAGAGGCTTTAGACTTTTGAATAGGGCTTAGACTGTTAAAGTCTATGGCAAAATTTGTAGTTAGTCTAAATTAAATTTACACCATGTAATTGTCGTGGCCCTGTGGGAACTCAGGATAGAATGGGGTAGTTTGCTCTATGTCCTGATAGTCTCATGTATTTGGACACTTGGCTCCTGATAGATGGCATTATTCAGATTGCTGGAAGAAGCATGCCACCGAGGGAAGGCTCTAGGGTTTTATAGCTTCCCTCCTCCACCACTTTTTGTTTGTTGTTAGGATTAGATGCTGCTACCCTCCTTTCTCTAAGTTTTGAGGTGCCTTCTTAGTCATGATGGACTCGATCCCTCAGGAATACAAAAGCAGTGTAACTCTTCCTTAAGTCGATTTGGCAGAGTACTTTATCATAGCTGCAGAGAAGCAGCTAGCGTGCTATCACCAGTTCCATGCCACTGCAATTTCCCTAAATGTCAAATCCCAGTGGCTATTTCTGTCTTCACAGATTAGTGCTTTATGCTATTTTATAACTCCATCATGGGTATTTCTACACTATTTTATGCTTCTAGGTATTAGCAGGCCTAAGCCTGCAATGGTATTCTCTTTACTCCTTAATGTATTATTTGGAATTCACCAAAGTAAACTAAGAAATGAGACATGGGTTAGATAAAGATCTGATCGATATTGGCTAGATAGCTAATAGATGCAGTTACTTCCGAGGGCTTGCCTGATTCTGGATGCAGAACATATCAAGATCTGCTGTCTGCACACTGCACAGCTAAGCTGATGACGAAAATGCAGGTCTGATGGAGGAAGAGATACAATATGCCAGTTCAATAGTGAGACAGAGAAAGAGAGGAAGTCTTCCCCATGTCCATGTATTAGTCTATTCAAGTCCTTGGAGAAGCAAAGGGTTGGGGTAAGGACAATCTGCACTGTTGAGATTGTTCTCCATTACTGAGCTTAGAGCTTATAGAGCTAATGAACTATGGAAAGACTTTAATGCACACATCCTGAGATAAGTTCTATGTAGATATCTCTTGGTCTACTCAAATTCATATAAAATTAGCCATCATTTTGCCAATCCCTCAGGTGACTTATAAACCTACACTTTATGTATAGATGTAAAAGGTCATGCTTATGTATTGTTCATAGACATTTAAACATCAAACCATTAATATATATGTCCTTTGTCTTTCTTACCTTAAATGCACCTCCATTTTTGCCAAGCTGGCCTCTCAAAACAGGCTACTCCTCTCCACCCTCTAGTTCCATCCCTTCTCATAATACTAAAGCTGCTCCTCTTCTCTTTCTTTCCCGTCTGTCTATAGCATATTTGTACATTTTGATGGCTTCCGCTGCAGGCTGGCTATGCAGCTGGCCAGCTGCTAAGTGACATCCTCCTTCCATGCTGCATGGTATAGAGGCAAATGGGTGCCCATGGCCACCTGTCCCATGAACAAGAGCGCAGGTCTATGGGTGTCACCATGGTCTGCAGGTTTCTGTCTTCCTCCCCTTGTGTTACAGCTGCCTGGATTTGATTTGATTTGATTGTTTTATGAGTCCTGGGCATAAAACAGCTTTGGCCACCAAGCCAGGCATCAAGTAAAGATGAACAAAGGATTGTCATCTGCTCTGCCCCTGACTGATTTATATCACCAACAAGGTGTCTCGTTGCCCATTGTCAGGGATGCTTATAACTTTTCCTCAGGTCATAAATTCACATTGCAATTGCAACATTCACAGAATATTTTCTTCCTCCCTCATTTCTGCTTCACCCTCCCCACAAATACATGTCCCTTAAATTAGAGATAATGCCATACAAAAGAGTTCATACAACTCTTTTAAGCCCTGATGTTTTGTCAATCTCAATATACATAGTGGCACAATAGCAGACCATGCAGAAGTATATTGCGGCTTTCTTTGGATTATTGGGTCAGATTTCCTTTCAGATATAATTGAATCATCTTTATCTCTTACTCCAGAATATGGCAGACCCAGTGTGTATAACAGGAATACATCTTGTGGCAACATTGATCTTTTCCTGTCATTTGTCTTTGTTTGAATAATTTCCAGGCAAAGTGTTCTACAATCAACTGCTAACTATTTTTATATTGTCACTGCTGAGAGATTCAGCCAACTATAGCTGAAACGCTAAAGCAGTTTCCTACTTCTGGCTTTGTTATGGATTCCTGTTCATATCACTTCCTCTTCTGCATGCTTAGCAGAACCTAGAATAAATCACATGGTCATTTAAATATCAATAGGTCAAAAATAACACTAAAAGCAGATAAGAAAACTGTAGAGGCTACTTCCTTCTTAACATGCCTTCCTGTCCTCAAGTTCTGTGGTCTGATTCATCCATCACCCAACCAATGGTTTCTAATGCAACAAAATGTCACTTGCTACAGGTTGAATTTAGTTTTACCTCTCTGTGTGTGTGTGTGTGTGTGTGTGTGTGTGTGTGTGTGTGTGTGTGTATTACTATCAGTTCAGATTTTCCTGGTTGGTATAGAATACTAAAATAAAAACAATGTCTTTATTATAGTTAATTTAACTTAATATCGTGTATTAACTGTCACTACAGAAATTAGTAACATTGGAGTTCTTGCGGTGCTAAGTTTATGTCATTTGTTTTGCTGCATGATGGAAAGTTTGAAAGATTGAATAATGCTCAGATCAAATTTTTTTTAATTTATTTTTTTATTAATTTATTCAGATTACATCTCAATTGTTATCCCCTATGACAGAAGGGGACCTCCTCCCCCACCATATGGTCACAGCCTATTAAATCTCATCTTGGTAACCTGCTTACCCTTTTTCTGAGTAGTGTTTAATTTCTTGAGCTCTTTATATATTTTGGATATTAGACCTTTGTCAGCAGTAGGGTTGGTGACGATCTTTTCCCAGTCTGTAGGCTGTCACTTTGTTCTGTTGACAGTGCCTCCTGCCTTACAGAAGCCTCTCAGCCTCATGAGGTTCCGTTTATTAATTGTTGACCTTAAGGCCTGGGCTGTTGGAGTTCTGTTCAGGAAGTTGTCTCCTGTGCCAATGAGTCGCAGACTCTTCCCTACTTTTTCTTCTAACAGATTTAGTGTCTCTGTTTTTTAAAATGATATTTTATTAATTTATTTATATTACATCTCAATTGTTATCCCATCCCTTGTATCCTCCCATTCCTCCCTCCCTCCCATTTTCTCCTTACTCCCTTACCCTATGACTGTGACTGAGGGTGACCTCCTCCCCCTGTATATGCTCATAAAGTATCAAGTCTTTTCTTGGTAGCCTGCTATCCTTCCTCTGAGTGCACCAGGCCTGCCCGTCCAGGGGATATGGTCAAATATGTTGAGGTTTTTGATCCACTTGTACTTGAGTTTTGTGCATGGTGATAAATATGGGTCTACTTGCATTTTTCTACATGTAGACATTCAGTTAGACCAGCACCATTTGTTGAAGATGCTATCCTTTTTCCATTGAATAGATTTGACTTCTTTGTCAAAAATCAAGTGTCTATACATATGTGGATTTATTTCTGGGTCTTTGCTTTGATTCCATTGATCAACCCGCCTTTTGCTGTGCCTGTACCATAATTCTGTTTTAATTTCTGTTGTTCTATAGTACAGCTTGAGATCAGTTATGGATATTCCTCTGGAGAATCTTTTATTTTTACAGGATTGTTTTAGCTATTCTGTGTTTTTTTATTTTTCCATATGAAGTTCAGAATTGATCTTTGAATGTCTTTTAAAAATTGTGTAGGTATTTTGATAGGGAGTTCATTGAATCTGTAAATCTTTTTGGCAAGATGGCCATTTTTACTACGTTAATTCTTCCGATCCATGAACAAGGGAGATCTTTGCATCTTCTGATGTCATCTTCAATCTCCTTCTTCAGAGATTTGAAGTTTTTTCAAATAAGTCTTTCACTTGGCACAGATCAATTTCTAACAGATTTTCTTACAGAGTCTAATATGCCAGATTTATTTTAGAATAGTTTTCTTCCATGAATTTTTTTCTTTTTTAAAAAAAATTTTTAATTAATTTATTCTTGTTATATCTCAATGGTTATCCCATCCCTTGTATCCTCTCATTCTTCCCTCCCTCCCATTTTCCCCTTATTCCCCTCCCCTATGACTGTTCCTGAGGGGGATTACTTCCCCTGTATATGCTCATAGGGTAGCAAGTCTCTTCTTGGTAACCTGCTATCCTTCCTCTGAGTGCCACCAGGTCTCCCCCTCCAGGGGACATGGTCAAATATGAGGTACCAGAGTACGTGTGAAAGTCATACCCTACTCTCCACTCAGCTGTGGAGAATATTCTGACCATTGGCTAGATCTGGGTAGGGGTTTAAAGTTTACCGCCTGTATTGTCCTTGGCTGGTGCCTTAGTTTGAGTGGGACCCCTGGGCCCAAATCTGCCAATTATAATGTTCTACTTGTAGGTTTCTAGGACCCTCTGGATCCTTCTACTTTGCTATTCTCCCATGCTTCTCTCATCTAGAGTCCCAATAGGATGTCCTCCCCTCTGTCCCAGTTTCCTGGTAAGTGAAGGCTTTGGTGGACATGCCCCTTGGGTTAGTATGCAGATATAAGTGAGTATATACCATTTGATTCTTTCTGCTTCTGGGTTAACTCACTCATTATGATCATTTCTAGCTCAATCCATTTATCTACAAATTTTGGGAATTCCTTGTTTTTAATAGCTGAGTAGTATTCCATAGTGTATATGTACCATAGTTTCTTTATCCATTCTTCTACTGAGGGACACTTAGGCTGTTTCCATGTTCTGGCTATTATGAATAAGGCTGTTATGAACATGGTTGTTAATATAATTTGTAAATCTAAAGATGCTGTTGCAGGCTTGAAATTTTCTCAGAAATGTTTGCAAACATGAAGCGAACAAGTCACTTAGTTTCCATTAAGCGATGTTCAATTTTTGGCGTTAGAAGGGTAACCTTTAGAGGGCACTCGTGATGTTTATTGGGCACTTTATATTGGTGAATTATGGAGAGTAGTTCTTTTCCATATACTCCTGTTTCATAAAACATTTCAAAATGGCTTTAGCCTTTCTAGTCCATTGCATGTAGTAAAAGCGTGTGTTTTCCTCTCTAGACTCCTATTCTAGTCCCTATTTCAGAATCTAACCTGTTCCTCACAGTTCTTCCCTTCTTGATGTTCATGGATGCTTATTATTGCCACTCATTATATATATGTGTGTGTGTGTGTGTGTGTGTGTGTGTGTGTATGTGTATACATACATATATATATATGTAAACAAGTGGAATGGATCTAGAAATATATATATGTGTGTGTGTATATATATGTATATATATTTGTTTGTTTAAAGGGTAAAAGACATTTAACAGACTATGAGAAAGGAAACTACTCTGCTTGACTGTACAATATTTGACTAAAAAGTAGCATCTATATTTTGTTAATAGCAGCACTCTGATTCATAGCTACCATTCTGAAGTACTCCTGCAATTCCAAAAAGTTCATACCTGCCATATTAAATTAATTTACAAAATAGAAGTTCTACCTTACTTTCATAATATAATTGCTAATACAAAATCCAATTACAGCTTTCTTTATCCCCAAATTGTTAAGTAATTTTTGTACTGAATATAAATTACTTTTACATATTCATTGTAACTTACATTTTTTTGAGAGCTAAAAATCATGATTAGGGAATTATCAATAGATCCTTCACCACATATTGAAAAGATAGACATTAGCCTTCTGACTCTCATTCTATTGATAGAGCTTTTGTGTGCACAAGGAACTGCGTACCATGGCGAAGTAATTAGAGTCACATTTCTTCTCCCTCTAATTGTGTAAACGATCAATGAAACGTGATATAGATCAATTCTTAACAGCTGTTAGGACATGGTTCATGATACCATGGGGGCCTTTATCAGTGTGGTCACATTACCTTACACATACATATACTTTTACATTAAACTTGGAGACATGGAGTATTTTCACTATAAGTGATAAAATTGTAGATTCTCTTCTGTTTAAAATTTTGTTTGACTTTTACTCTTACTGGAAGCCATTCCTGTAAAGAATGAGTTCAAATTTAATTGAGATAAGACAGAACTGTGTTTCCTATCACATTTGTGAATAATTACATAGATATTCCCTCATGAAAAGACTTTCAGAAATACATTTTCTGTCACCATATTGGCACGCCCAGTATAATGACCCAGGATACACAGCTCTGTATGTCAGCTAACTCAAAACACTGATAGTGTTGTTGATGACAAGACAGCTTAAATTAAGTGTTTTTTAAATAAGAGTTGCTGTGGCCACAGTATTTTTTTTTACAGCAGTAGAAAAGTAACTAAGACACTGTAATAAGATAAAATGAAGATAAAACAGAAAAAAAATAAAGAGTCAAAGAGAAAAAGGCACAAAAATACTCCACAAAGAAACAGAGACATACACGTTCTAACTTAGAGAAACAACCCCAGCCCACTCAAAAAGAACCAAACCCTGAAATCAATATATATGTATATATGTGTACATATATTAATATATACATATATGTACACATATTTATTTATCTATTTATTGCCAAGTTCCCTGGGCACAGCTACCAGAGGTGAGCTGCACACTGTCCTCTGAGATCTATCATCTGGTCCATGTTTCTTCCCAAGGAGGCTTGGCATTCCCCAGGAACATCCAGGTTGGATGCTTCCCACCGAGAGTGAGCTGCTCTCTCACCCCTGACTTCCATCATCAGGCCCACAGCTTTTCTTGCTTTCCAAAGGAGGCCTGTGGGGCACCATGAACATTCAGATCCATGTGGGGCACTGCCAGCAGAAGTGAACAGAGAAACGCCTAAAAGAAGGGCGGAAGAGGGAGGGGATGGTGATGGTTAGATACTAGTGAGGGGATAAAAATCAAGATGTAGTATGAATAAATCATAATAATAATAAAAAAGAAATGCTCAATAGCCTTACTCATCAGGGAAATGGAAATCAAAACAATTCTGATATTCCATCTCACAGCAGTCATAATGGCTAAGATCAGAAACTCAAGTGACAGCACATACAGGCAAGGATGTAGAGGAAGGGGAACACTCCTCCATTGCTGGTGGGGGTGCAAACTTGTACAACCACTTTGGAAATCAGCTTGGTGGTTTCTCAGAGAATTGGGAATAGATCTACCTCAAGACACACACAGCTATACCACTCTTGGGCATATACCTGAAAGTTGCTCCACCATACAACAAGGACATTTGCCCAACTATGTTCATAGTAGCTTTTTTCCTAATAGGCAGAATCTGGAAACAACCCAGATGTTCCTCAACCAAAGAATGGACAAAGAAAAAGTAGTACATTTGCACAATGGGATGCTCCCCAGCTATTAAAAGCAAGGACTTGTGAAATTTGATGGCAAGTGGATGGATCTAGAAAATGTCATCCTGCATTAGGTAACTCAGACCCAAAAAGACATTTGTGGAATGTACTCATTTATAAGTGGATATTAGCCATAGAATACAAGATAAACATGTTATAACCCACAGATCCAAACAAGCTTAGTAAGAAGGAGGACCCAATGGAGCATGCTTGAGTCTCATTCATAAGAAGAAATAAAATAGAGGTGGAGGTGGAAAAAGGTAGGGAACTGAGTGAGAGATGGGCTAGGGAGAAGAAATGTGTGGGGATCGGGTTTGGGGAGAGTGTGGGTAGGGCAGAGGACTGGGAGAGGAAAAGGAAATCAGACAGAGGGCATCTCTGGGATAAGCTGGAGACCTGGGATGGAGCAGGCTACTAGCCGAGATTCCTGGTAGTCAGGGATATGGAGCCTGAAGTTGCTACCTCTTGTCGCCAGGCTCGACTTCCAGTGCAAGGAGGGAGACACTAACCTACCCACCAAACCGTCAACCTAAAATTTGTCCTGCCTACATCATGTGCAGGGATAAAGATGGAGCAGAGACTTAGGGAATGGCCAACTAACAACTAGCTCAACGTGAGATGCACTCACCCCATGGGGAAGGGAGACAACCCCTAATGCTACTAATGATACTCTGTTATGCTTGCAGACAGGATCCTAACAGAACTGCTTTCCTAGCTGCTTCATCCACAGCTGATGGAAACAGTGGCAGAGAACCATAACTAAACATTAGGAGGAGCTCAGGGAGTCTTGAGGAAGAGTGGGGGGAAATGAATGAGGGACACAGAGGGGTCAAAGACACCACAAGAAGACCTAAATAATAAACGAACCTGGTCCGATGGGGATCACAGAGACTGAACCACCAACCAAAATGTGTACATGGGCTGGAAGTCCCTACACAAATATATAGCAGATGTGCAGCTTGATTCATGTGGAAGCCCTCTAACAACTGGAGTAAGGGCTGTCTCTGATTCTGTTGTCTGTCTTGGATCCCTTTACCCTAGGTGTGCTGCCTTGTCCTGACTCAGTGGGAGAGTATGTGCTTAGTCCTGCTATGATGTGATGTGCTGGGGTGTTTTGGTACCCATTGGGATGCCTTCCTCTTCTCTGAGAAGAGTAGGGGAAAATGGAGAAGGGCAGTGTGCGGGTGGGACTGGGAGGTGAAGAGGGAGGGGCCTGCAATTAGGATCTAAAGTGAATGGATAAATAAATTATTAAAAAACAGTAGTTTGTACACCCAGTAAGAATCATTAGAAAATCATTCCTTTGCAAGGTCTTATCAGTCGGAGATAGTTTCTGGGTTAGAGATATGGGATCATGTTTCACATCCCCTCTAAGCACTGGCACCCTATCTGGCCCATACCTGTTCAGGCCACTGTGCATGCTTCCCACAGTCTCTGTGAGTTCATTTGTGTCTAAGTCCTGCCGTGTTTAAAATATCTTGTTTCTTTGGTGTCCTCAATCTCATCCAGCTCTTAAAATCTTTCCACCTAATGTCTGTAGAGTTCCCTGGGCTGTGAGGGAGGGACTTGATTGAGATGTCTCTTTTAAGAGTGAGTATTCCAAGATCTCTCAGTCTTTGCATTTCTTCCAGCATTGGGTCTCTATTTGTTCTCATTTACTGTAAGAGGAGCCTTCTTTGGTGCTGGATGAGCACAATATGAATCTATGAGTTTATCATAATGTCATTAGAAAATGTTTTATTGCTAAATTTCATGAGCAGAACAGTAATATTTCCTCCCACGTTCCTGAACTATCTAGTCTCAGGTTCTTGACACCAAGAGCAGTTTCGTGGTGAGTTCCATCTTCTGGAGTGGGACTTAAACCTAATCAGATATTAGTTGGTTACTCCCACAGGATTTGTGCCACTATTGCACTGGTGCCTCTTGAAGACAAGTAATCATTGTAGTTGAGAGGACTTGTAGCTGTGTTGCCATTTACCTTGTCCTTTGGCAATGTGCAGAGTACTTTGAAAGTACAACAAATATTAGTCTATAGGAGTGAAGGCTCTAGGGAGGTAGCAGCTCAATTTCTCAATGTTTAGTGAGTTGCATAAATGTTGTCTTCAGCAATAGGGCTTTACAATGAGTTTATGGAGAGCCACCTATAGCCTTGGCAATAGCCTAAGTTGTTTGGAGGTTCCTATGGGACCCCTTTGACCAACAACTTGATTAAATTTAATGCATTCCCAGAACTGTAGGCTTCATTTGGTATAGAGAGATGTATAGTTGAGACTTTGTCACCCTATTATTTGGCAATTCCATTTAGATCACCTTCATATATGTGTATATTTCAGGAAGCCTTTACTTATTGGGTTCTATATGACAACTCAAATAGACCTCAGTTTTATCTGTGACAGCCAGAATTTCCTCCTTCAATCCTTTGTTCTCTCTCTCCCCATTTGATCTTCCCATTTCAGTCTCCTTTCTCTGTCTATACCTAACAATCTATTCTATTTCCCCTTTCTGGAGAGATCCAAACCTTCCCTCTCACCCCTAACTCTATACCTAACCTCTGTGGTTGTATTGATTGTATCTTGATTGTCAAAAATGTAACAGCTAAAATCCACATATTAGCAAACACGTGCCATGTTTTTCTTTTTTGGTTTGGGTTACCTTATCAGGATGATTTTTTCCCTAGCTCAATTCATTTGCCTGTGAATTTCATGATTTCACTTTTAAACAACTGAATTATTTCATTGTGTAAATATACCACATTTTCTTTACCTAATCATCCATTGACAGGTATATAGTCTGTCTCCAATTTCTGTTTATTTTAAATAGAGATGAAATGAACATGGCTGAACAAGTGTCTCTGTGGTAGGGTATAAAATCCCATGGGTATATTCCTAGCTTCCTGAGATATTTGTATTTAATTTCACAAATTAAGTATTATAGTCATTGGGATAGTGCAAGCAAAGTCTATCAACTTGGCACAGTTGATTCTTACAAGGCTTGTTTTGTGATGAAGTAATGCACATTAAAAGTTTATTAAACATTCTTGAGGCTTTGGATAAAGTTTATGACTTTGCTGTTCATGCAGGAGGATTTTGTTTTCCATTTATTTTCTAAATTGTATAGGAATAATGCAATTATCCCTATTTTAATTAGCAAACATTTGAAGCTTTTATGAAGAAGCTCATAATTCCAGGATAAGGCTATTGGACAAGGCTTTGGAGCTGAGAAAGGAGAGTGGCCAGAGAGGAATACAAGGAAAGCCATAAGGAATCAATTCTTCCTTCTCTAGGAGGCGCTGCAGTTTCCCAGAGCCTTTCCCCTAAAAGGAGCAAGAAATCCTGGGTTTTGATGTGGGTAATATTAAAATGTTGTTGAAATGAGTAAACATTGATTGGTTTTTACCTTGATCTTCACCTTAACAACAACAACAAAAATCAATGCTTCTTTATTGTAATCTGCTCTGAACCCATATGCATCCTTTCTTAATAGCACATTTTCTGGTGTCAATATTACTTTGAGCTCTAAATTGAAGCAAAAGCAAATGTTAATAAATTATCTTTAAGGTTTATGTGAATGTTAGAATTTATTCCTCATAGTTTTATTTCAAACAACATGCAAAGTTTTTTTTTTTTTAAGTTTCAAGCCATTGAGAGCTATATTTGAAAGCTGTGGCTTTCATATTCCCTTTGCCCTTCCTCTTCCTGTGTCCTTTGTCTTCCAGAGCAGTATGTTGTTCTGGATCTATAAAACAGAGGGCATGCTTTTCCCAAAAGAGTGTGTGAAACTTGAACTAACCACAAAAATCCCTCCCCGCTTTTATTCAGCAAGACAGTTTTGTCAACTTGCTAATTTTATCATTCTTCCACTTGACTGGAAAATTCAAAATATAGTCTATGTAAATTTAAAAGTACTTTTTCAAAAAGAATAACACAATGGTGCAGGAAGTAAGATAATATAAGACTGAGTCTTATTGGTTGAGTCTGTAAAGGTGTTACTATTGGAATACACAGGTCACTAGCTTGATATTAACGCTCATTGAAGTTTCTGATCTGGGCATAGGACCAGAAAAATAGAAGCAGAAACATAAAACATGCCTAGACTATCTCTCTTTCTCTATCTCTATCTCTGTTTCTGTCCCTGTCTCTGTCTCTCTGTCTCAGGCTCAATTTCAGTATCTGTCTATCTGTCTTTCTGTCTGTCTCTCTGTCTCTGTCTCTGTCTCTGTCTCTGTCTCTCTGTCTCTGTCTCTGTCTCTCTCTCTCTCTCTCTCTCTGTGTGTGTGTGTGTGTGTGTGAGGTTTGAGAGTACAGAAGACATAGGATCAGCAGGGAAGATAGGTAGACAACAAGTACTGACACGCTACCTAGTTCCAGACTGAGGCCAGGTTGAAACTCATCAGGCAGCCCACACAAGTGTTTTCTCTAAGGGGAAAGACAAGCAGATGGCCTATCCTGGCATGAATCAGATCATAGACAGGGTGAAGTATTTTGAGAAGTGTCACAAATATAAGAAGGAAAAATGGCTCATCAGTACATGGAGATGGGGTGGAAAGATGCAGTTATGTCACTAAGCAGTGTCTCCTTTTTATGGCAGGGGGTACCAAACAGGTGACATCCATAATTTGTCTACATTAAGAAGGATTATTTACTAAAACATAGTTATTTAATGTCCTTGATGAATTTAAACTTAAGCAACCAGTCATCTATAATATCTTTCCATGTCTTGGGCTTCCATTCCTAGTATTTCATCTTCCATTATTCTGAATAGAGAGAAACACTTTTGCTTTATATAACCCATCATCTCTTTGAAAGATGTCAAAGGCACCCATTTCCTGAAGCACAGTACACATCAGTGTACTTTTCTCATTTAGTGCTCTTCTTCATGCATATCTCATTAAATTCTTGGTGTGTACATATGAATATGTGCATGTGTGTGTGTGTGTGTGTCTGTGTGTGTTGTATTTATTGTACATGAATGTGGGGGGCTAAAGGGTGACTTCTGGGTATCTTTTATCAATGGTTTAAGACTGGTCTTAAACATAGTATTTAGCCAGACTGGCTGGCTAGTGAGCTCCTGAGTCCATCTCTCTCTGTCCCTACTCTTAGCCCTGCGGTTAAAGATACATGCCACCATGAAGCACAGCATTTTGTACGGACACTGCAGGCACTTTACCCACTAAGCTGTCTGCACAGCCCAGATATCACCTTCTACTTTGGTGACATGTTATGGTAAAGTCAGCACATGTCCTACCAGGGCATGCAAACACTGTACTGTTGCATGTAGCATCTGGAGTAAGACAGTTATCACAGATGCCCCTTGAATGTCCTTCAGAGAATATTTTTTGCTTTCTGTAACCCAGGAGGGGAATATAGAGTCATAACTTACGTGCTGAAGTGTTCCGGAGAAAAATTAAACTAGTTTGGTTTTCCCATCTTTCCACTAATTATTACCACTATTGAACTTCCTAACCTCTTCCAATCATATGTTTATAAAACTTTGGATGATTTCACTTCAGTTTGCATTTCTCTCATTATTAGAGCCCTCGGTATCCCCCTATGTACTTACTAAGTATTTGTGTTTCAGTATATGTTTTTTAATCTGTTCATTTTTTGCTCATTATAACTTCTTTTAATAGAATATATGTTTGACATAAAATGCACATTTACTCATACAATATAGCATATATTAATATATTTTTCTCAAAGGGGAAAATATATATTTAGAATAAGTTTCCTCTTATATTTCAAGTAACTACTTCTCAGTAGAGGGTTGATTAGATGGTCAACTTTGGCATAACTGCAAAACCCTCTATTGCTGATCTCCCAGCTCTGTGTGCAATGTTTTCTTCCTCTGAGTCCTCTGACTTCACAGTCGATATTCTTTATCTGCTCTGCTCCTATTATATCCTTTCATTCTCTTTTATAACTCTTTCTAAAGGCTTGGTCCCAGAATTCTGGTGCCATCTCATTTTGTTCCTTCCCAACTATGGCCTTTTTATTCAATAGTGAAACAGCCACACCCCCCACTTTCACTTCTGATGTGAAGGTTGGAACTATAAATACAATACCTCTGCCTCATTGTCCTGCCTCCATTTTAAACTCAGCCCGCTTACATGAAAATAAAAACAACTTTGAAAAGTATGTCAACTTCATATATAAAGCATTAAGGCTGCTTGCAAATCAGCACTCAGAGGGAGACTTTGATGTAGCCTTTGATATTTAATTCTGTTTGATGTTGGGCTGGGTGATGAATTCAGATGTTTTCCAATTGCAAATGTGCTCTGACTTTCTCCCCTCTTTCTGGCAGTACTTTGGGGTGAGTGTCTTTGCCTTCTGACCACTTTATACCCAGAATAAAAGGGTCTACTAAGTATTACAAATGACATTTTTATTATAGGTTCAGAGATATTGTTTTGCTTTCTGACAAAAAATAAAAATCTGTATTGATACTCTGTTAATGTAATTAAATAATTTATAATTATGTGGGATAAAATATAGCATTTATTCACATCCATACAACTCAAATAAGTATTTATGTTGCTCCCAGAAGTAACTGCTCTGTTAAAGTGGTTGGTTCTTAAAGCTGATGGGAAGTTTTGTACATTTTTGTGTATTTCATGTCTATATTGTTCTGTACTTTTCATTCCTTAGAGATGATGTAATAATTTTATTTCCTCTTATGAAACCTTTTTTCATCATTCCTCAGTCGGGCTTAGTTCCTCACTAGCATGTGTAATGGGTGAAAGAGAAGAGATTGCAGGCAGGAAACCCATGCAAAATTTCAGTCATCCATCTGAGGGACAAGAAAAGGTCGTGCAGGGTGAGAATAGATGAAATTAAGAAGAGAGGGCATAATGGCAGGATCCATATCTTAGATTTGCTAATCAAGTATTTGTCCAATTTGCAGTCAATGCTGGAGAACATACTGAGATACATCCTGTGGGAGGCTGGAGTATGAAAAATGATAAAAAACCAAGGTACAGAATACAGTAGGGGAAACAGGCAGAGAGGCAGACAGTTGGGAGCTTTCTTGTGGAGCCTGGAAGTCAAACTTTACTTCTCTTAGAAAAGCAAATACTCAAAAAACAAAACAAAACAAAACAAAAAATAAAAACAAAAACAAAAACAAAAAACAACAAAACAAAACAAACAAAACAAGAAATAAAAAAAGATTAGCAAGTGCTCTTAACCACTGAACCACTCTCTAGCCTCCCATAAATATGCCCTTGACAGAAATTCTTTCCAACTTCAATTAGTATATTATACTATATATTGTATAATATATAGTATATGCTATATATTACAATATATTAGTAATTCAATTAGTATAGAGGAGGCTGGGAAGGTATAAGGTTACAAAGAAAATATAGTTGAGAAGGAAGAGAAATGCGAGTCTGCTCCTTTCTCCATTCCTCCGAGTAGATGGTGACCTCCTTTACCTCAGTTTCATCTGTGTAACATGAGATAGTCCTTGGGCTACATGTTTTCCAGCAGTTTTGGAAAAAGAGACAAATTGCAACAGAAAGGGAGAACTTAAAAATGTTTCTTTTTTTTTTTTTTACTTTTTTTTTCTTAAATGTTTCTTTTTCTCTGTTACCCTGTTGGAAAACAATGGAGTATAGAGATATGTTTAATATTGTAGATAAACCACAGTCATATTTATCTTTTCTAGAGAAAAATACTGCGTTAAGGTAAAATTACTCTGTAAAAATATTTTCTTTTTTTAAAATTTTTTTCTTTGTTTTTTTTTATTAATTTATTCTTGTTACATCTCAATGGTTATCCATCCCTTGTATCCTCCCATTCTTCCCTCCCTCCCATTTTCCCATTATTCCCCTCCCCTATGACTGTTCCTGAGGGGGATTACCTCTCCCTGTATATGCTCATAGGGTATCAAGTCTCTTCTTGGTGACCTGCTGTCTTTCTGCTGAGTGCCACCAGGTCTCCCCCTCCAGGGGACATGGTCAAATGTGAGGCACCAGAGTAAGTGTGAAAGTCATACCCCACTCTCCATTCAACTGTGGAGAATGTTCTGACCATTGGCTAGATCTGGGTAGGGGTTTAAAGTTTACCGCCTGTATTGTCCTTGGCTGGTGCCTTAGTTTGAGCAGGACCCCTGGACCCAAATCTGTCAATCATAATGTTCTACTTGTAGGTTTCTAGGACCCTCTGGATCCTTCTACTTTGCTATTCTCCACAAACACACAGCACGAAAATTTGCTCAACCATGTTCATAGCAGCCTTATTCATAATAGCCAGAACATGGAAACAGCCTAAGTGTCCCTCAGTAGAAGAATGGATAAAGAAACTGTGGTACATATACACTATGGAATACTACTCAACAATTAAAAACAAGGAATTCCTGAAATTTGTGAATAAATGGATTGAGCTAGAAATGATCATAATGAGTGAATTAATCCAGAAGCAGAAAGACTCAAATGGTGTATACTCACTTATATCTGCATACTAGCACGAGAGGCATGTCCCACGAAGCCTTCACTTACCAGGAAACTGGGACAGAGGGAAGGACATCCTATTGGGACTCTAGATGAGAGTAAAAAATATTTTCAATGATTATTTTTTTCATATAGTCCAGTACATTGCTTATTTCATTTCACTGTTTCAGAACTTTCTAAATAATGTAGATACCATTTTTCACTATTACTATCCAAAAAGAAAAATAAAACACCTTACAAATTATTATCTTAATATTTCAATGTAGAAAATTAAGTGAAATTCCATCCTAGTTAATCCAACATAAGCTATTAGCCCTCCCCCATCTCTGTTTCTCTCTCTTTGTCACTGTCCTAGATAGAGCACAGGTTCTTTTTTCCAGTCAGAACATTGAGAGGCTTAGCCTTTCATTCTCTTGGCCTCCATTGCATCACTTCTCTTAGACCCCTTCTGCTTACTTGCGTGGGATTCCAACCCTCACTAAAGAGAAGGGCAATTCATCAGCCACAAAGGAAGGAAGCGAGAGTAAGAAAAATGCTTTTCACGTAGATGGCACAATGAGGAGTTTCTTTTTGTCTCGATTTCCCCATCATTGGACAGTAAGCAGTTAGATACAGTCTTATGTGTTTCAGTGGAGGGGGATAATGATTTTCACTGAGTGTGAAGCTGAGCATCTAAGAGAAATAGGTATGATTAATCAGAAAAGCCATCTTTATTTTCTTTCCACTGATGTCGACTGTTTCATAGAGACGAAAATGGGCGGATGTAGAGTAATGATATTTTAGTTGTAATACGTGCAGAAGGACAGCCAAGGTAAGCATCCTATGAAGAAATGGGAAGAAAGGAAAGAGTGAAGCAGAGGAACACAACATCAAGTTTGAGGTCAGAAAGGGAAGACAAGTGAACAGCCCCTTTTCTGAAACAGTATGCTATGAGGAGACCTTGGAGTTCCTTCCTCTGTCTGGGGTTCTCCATAACTTTGTGCTCTGTCTTTGGGAAGCTCATCATTTCTACTATGTTCAGAGGCATCACTGAAAAGGCATTAGCGTATGTGACCTTGTAGCCTGAGTTGTTTCACAGCTTACTTCTATGCCGTCTTGGAATTTGACCCCATGGATTACTCTAAATTAAAAATGACCATGAACAATCTATCAGCTCGACATTCTTGTTCTTTCAATAAAATTATTCTCTCAAAGTCATTTTAATACTTTAAAAATGTTGATTAAGAAATGTATAATTATAAATTATACTAAATATATAAAAATTTCCCCAAACAAAATTTGATGGTTATTTCATCAATTACTAACTTATCAGATCAGGACTAGAAATTAGGACCAAAGCCTGGAATTTAATTGTTTTTACCACAATGACAAACAAGTAACTGCTTTCCAATTGTCTAAACAGTATTTCATAAGTGAACTCTTCCAGTATTGTCTCAGGGCTTTTTGCAATATGTCAGAACACACATCATAAAACCTTTGAGTCTCTGTTTTTCTCATTCATCATCCAAGTTTTATTGTAAATAATGCCCCCCCTGCCCAAAACTCTAATTTCTATTTCAGAATTGCTCATATTTTATACTTCTTTTGATCACAACCATGGCTCAATTTTATACTTATGTTCTGGTGCCCAGAGAAATGACTCCATGATTAAAGACTCTTGCATCTCTGCCAGAAAAGTCAGAGTTTAGTTCCCATTACGCATGTGGTGCTGGTCACAACCTCTCTAACTGTAGCTCCAGGAGATCTATTGCCCCTTCTGGCTTCTGGGGGAACCCCCACACATGTGACATACACTTACACAGGCACATAAGTTATAAAAATTAAGGAAAGGCAATTATGCTTTGTGTTTCTATCTGACCAATGCCAAATAGTTATGAACAGAGCAATGCTTAGCCATTACCTATATTTAAAAATAATTAGATATATCTAATGAAGTTTATTCCTATAAAGTGTTCAGTACATAAAATTACCATGTAGAAGAAGTTAACTTTTTAGGTAAAGTTGATTTTAAATATTTCACATTCAGGAAGGCAGTTTTTCTAGGGATTAAAAACACCAGCATAGGAGAATGAGCATAGAACATATCAGTATACCTAATATGATTTAAATATTCAGTGAGATAAATGGCACAAAATATAATTTATCACACAAAATATAACTGATGATAATAGTCAATTTTATTATTCATGTTCCATCAACATACTAATTATGTCTCACTTTTATTTCATTCAGTTGTAATCAATGAAAAAAAAAAAACCTTTAAAACAGACAGTTGAAAGTTTCTTTTGCTTTCTGATCCCAAAGGTACAAATAAAACAATTTAATTAAGGGTTATACAGGCATAGAGCACAGTTATCCTGCTATAGCCATATTTTCTTTGTTGATGCCTTCGTATATGTAAATATATAAATCTCATTAGAAATGGAGTGAACAACATATGTGAGGAATTGGTGGAAAAGGCTTTTGGCATTGAACTGCTGGGTTTTTAAATCGGTTTGCTGATGAATATGTGGGAAAAGATTAATAAGAACAACATGAGGGCAATTGTCATTCCAGCTATGACAAAAGCCATCAGTTTTATGAAATGTGATTGTTAAAGCAGTCTGTAGGACAAAAGCGTCACATAGGAAACAACTGATGCATCTGTAAGTGCATAAACGTAGTATTGAGTCCTGAGAGAAAAAGGAGAAGATGGTTAAGAAATCCAGTTAGCAGGAGCTGAACACGAGTTGGTAGCACATGTTGACATTCTGGAGGATTGGGCAACAATCATAGGAGTCTATAGGTGCTCACATAGCAGTCACGGGAAACAGCAGCCTGGAGGAAAGGTTCTGTAGCATGCATCACTCTAGAATATGCTCATATCAATCTACTGCTTTGTTCTGATTTATCAGTCTCTTTACAACACATACTAGATATGTGTACATGTGTCCATGCACATGCATGAAGTGCATATGCGCACGGAAGCCATGTCCTCCACAGTTGTTATCCATAATTATTTGTTCTCAGACAAGGTCTCAGAGTGAACTGGGAAGTTTACTTATCTAGCTAGACTGGCCATCCATTGAGCTTCAGGGAGCTGCCTGTCTCTGAGTGTCCATAGCACTAAGGATATTATAACCTGCTCCATCCGGTATAGCTTTTTAGCATGGATGCCGGGGATCTAAACTCTGGTCCCTGTGTTTGAATGGCAGGCACTGTGCTGACTGAGTCTTCTCACTAGCATCACACAGATCTTAAAATGTGCTAACACTGCCAGCCTCTTCTCATTTTTTTTCAGTTCCAAGGTAATTTTCAAAAGTTCATTCATGTGTATAAGGGAGAAGTTCAGAGATGAGAGGACAGGTGTAGTTCAAAATAAATCTCCCCACAGACGGCCTCTTATGGACACTCCTAGACGTTGTAGTTATCAGCAGTCCTGTGTTGTGGAGCATCAGAGTGGAAAGCTATGTTCTTTTTGAGAAAAATTCAACTATCTTCTGCAATTTGGGCTACATAATTTCAAGGCTTTCTGGCCCACTGTCTTATCCTTTGGAAGTGTGATCCTTGCTCCCTTTAATTATTCTTTTTAAAAAGTATTTATTTATTATGTATATTGGCATATTTGCCTATATGCCTGCCTGTATTGCATGTATATAGTACCCTGAAGAGGCCAGAAAAGGACATCAGATCTTAGAACTGGAGGTATAGACTGTTGTGAGCTTCTATGTTGGTTCTGGGAATTGAACCTGGGTCCTCTGGAAGAGAAAGCAGTGCTCCAAGCCACTGAGACCACTCTTTTTTATTATTCTTATCTATTATTGTGCAGTGACTCCTTGTGTCAAAATTCATAGACAATATTCTTTTGTAAGCAGGGTTTTTCATGCACCATGACTATGACCAGAAGTTGTGGGAAAGAGAGACTGGCTACATGATTGTTCTAGAAGGACTGCCTGATGAGAACTTCAGTGATCACAGAGAGGATTTAAAGTTCACAGAGCCAGACCCAAAGCCTTGAGTTATTTCACTTCTCATAAAATACCAACATCATCCAACTCGGGGTGATAATCATATGCAACCATTTGGAATGTGTCAACAGTCCACTAGTGTTTACCAGTGCAAAATCTCATGTATCATCAGAGAGCATCTGTAAACATAGATGTGCTGCTCGCCTCTACCCAGCCACACTGATGCTCCCACAAATATACCAGAAAGTATCTGTATTTCTGATTGTTTTTGTCTTATTATTATAAAACCTTCATGAAACTGTTGACATGTTGGACAAAGAAAGCAGACTAATGTAACATCAAGCCATAGTCACTCATAGTTGATACCAGGTTTAATCTCTAATCTCCATCAAGATGAAAGCTTTTTAAAAATTGTATTAATTTATTCAGATTACAACTCAATTGTTATCCCATCCCTTGTATATCCTCCTGTTCTACCCTCACTCCTGCTTTCACCCTATTCCCCTCCCCTAGGTCTATGACTGAGGGGGGGCGTACTCTACCTCTATATGGTCATAGGCTATCAAGTCTCATCTCATTCTTTCTTTGAGTGCCCTCAGGCCTCCCCACCCAGAGGAGGTGGTCAAATATGGGGCACCAGAGTTCATGTCAGAGTGAGTCCCCGCTCTCCACATAGCTGTAGAGAAAGAATGTCCTGACCATTGGCTAGATGAAAATAGGGATTCCATGTTTAGTACATGTATTATCCTTGGTTAGTGCAATAGTTTGAGCAGACCCCCTAATTTTTATTATAATTTATTTACATTTTATCTCAATTGTAATCCCCCTCCCTCGCTCTTAACTTCCTGTTCCCACCTTCCCTCCCTCTTCTGCCCTATTCTCCTCCCCTAGACCTCACTCATCAGAGGGCTAGGCAAAGCTTTCTTTTTTAATGTTGCCCACTCCTTTGTGTTCTTAGTATTTTAATGAAAACCTGAGCAAGGTATATTCCAGGTGAGAAGCCAAGTGCTTTGTCAATTTTCTTAGAGTACATTATGTTTTGCTATTTGGAATTATCTCACTGCAATTTTCTTACTCACTGACTTCTTATTCTATACTACCATAAGCCAATCAAAGGATTTATCATTAAGAACATTGGCTAGTTCCCTGATTTAAATAAGTTGTGATGCTGAATTTTAATAAGCTATCACTGATCAATATTATTCACAAGCTCATATGCTGTGTTGAGTTTCAGAAGCAAGATGTCTCATTGAGCTCTAAACAGATCTTACAACTTTTTATTTTTATGTCACCTTAAAGCCCTGTTAAATGGACAAGACTTTTTTGAGTATGTCTTTTGTTTCACCATGTTATAAAGACTTCTTTTCTGCCCTTTACTAGAGATATAGGAGATCATTAAAATTGTGTTTCTTCCTAATTAACAACAAGAAAATGTATCAAATCATTTATTATTTTAAAGCATCAGACTTTTGCTTTTATATTACAATAAATTTTTATTACTAAAAATATACATCATACTTCAGAGTTTGGCTATATGACCACCACATCCTCATGTATAAGTTTTAATATATTTAGTAATGAGTGGTTTAAAAAAACTCAGTGTTATTAGTTACTTGCAGTTATTAGTTACTTTCAGTGCAAACGGTACTTAGAGTTCTGGCCAAATGAAACTCTTTCCCCAGGTCTCTAATTTCTGGGAGAGAGAGAGAGAGAGAGAGAGAGAGAGAGAGAGAGAGAGAGAGAGAGAGAGAGAGAGAGAGAGAGAGAGAGAGAGACAGAGACAAGAGAGAGAGACAGAGAGAGAGAAGAGAGGAGAGAAGAGACAGAGAGAGAGAGAGAAGAGAGGAGAGAGAGAGAGAGAGAGAGAGCGAACAGAGAGAGAGAGAGAAAGAGAGAGAGACAGAGAGAGAGAAAGAGAGAGAGAGAGAGAGAGAGAGAGAGAGAGAGAGAGAGAGAGAGAGAGAGAGAGAGAGGAGATATCATTGGAATGTGTTGTTTCATTCTGTCAGTGTGGTCATGGCGATCATTAATGTGATTTCTTATATTTAGGAAGTTCTAGTAAAATTTTCTGGCCTTTAAAATACATAGGAGTCTGAAATCCTAATACATTTACAGAAAAAGAAGGCACATTTTTTTTGTCTTATTATTATAGACAGGACATTCTCCACAGTTGAGTGGAGAGTGGGGACTGACTTTCACACATACTCTGGTGCCTCATATTTGACCACATCCCCTGGATGGGGAGTCCTGGTGGCACTCAGAGGAAGGATAGCAGGCTACCAAGAAGAGACTTGATACCAAATGTATAGAATTAATAATCTTTCTAAAAGAACATTTGTCAATAGGATGGAGTTTAACTTCTAAGCCCTTTAATGCAGGATAGGAAGTGGAAGTTTTTCTTAACAAAATTATGTATGTTTTAAGGTTTAAAAATTCATACATGCTTGCTTATTATATTATTAGCAATAAATTTATAAATCATTGTACATTTAAAACATAGACTATATTTCTTTTTAGGTAACTCTATGATTAAGAATGTTAATCATCATTTTAGAAAGCCCTATTCTTAAATATGGTGCAGATAATTTGTATAGAAATAAAATTTTAAATTTGGCATAAACATATTTAAATATTAATATTACTATTAGTATTGAAGCTACAATATTTTTCTCTTTCATTATACTCACAAAATATTATTATCCTGCATAGGCAATGAGAAATTTTTTGATAGCTTTTGTTTTTCTTTGAAATTCTTCATCTTTGACATGAAAATATCAAAGCATAGATAATTTAAGAGTCTAGAACATGTATACACATACACACTCACAAAAAGTAAGAAAATTATCCTAAAAAATACCTGAATCAGTTCACTACTATTACTATTAAAAATTTATCGATTTCCCCCCTGCCCCCAGTTTTCAACTTTAGTATAGAGTAACATTACACTTTATACTGTAAAAAAATCAATTAAAATATTTTAATAGTGGAATCATAATCTCTCTCATTCAATTCTCATGTAATGACTGAATTATGAAGGATTTCATAACTAGTTTGATTGTTATTAAAATTGGAATCTTAATTTGATCTCTCTCAAAATTAAAATGTGTTGCAGTAAAATTTATGGTTAAATTAAACATTTTAATAGCAGAAACCCAATGAGCATAACCAAGCTTGTTAAAAGTTATGTGGTTCCCAGAGAAAGATGGTCTATTATGTAGAATCAGCACACCATGGAAAAATATCTCCATTTGTAAATTTTATCACAGGAAATTAATTAACAAAGCAATCCGGGTATTAATCAAACACCTTTACGTACTATTGGAGAGCTAAAATTGACCATCATTAATAGGATATAATTAAGCCTATAACCACGATTGGCATGTAGTCTGAATGACTCAGCAAAAAGTTATAATCTTTCACAAACTGGAAAAAACAAAATATTTGATAAAGATTTTAGTACTGGTAAGAGATTTCATGGTAGATAATAATTTCCACTAATTTATTTTATTTTTTTAATAAATTTTCACTCAGTGTTTTGATCAAGAAACACCGTTGGTGGGGGAAAAAATCTCTTATTACAAAGTTAGGAGAAAAAGGAGGTGAGCTGGGTCTGCGAGGAGTTGGAGAGGGCAAAGAATGCGATCAATGTCCACTGCATGAAGAACGTGCCAATGAAGAGAATAAATAAAAATAATAATAAAAAAGAGAATTCCTCTTACAGTGAACAGTTGCCACTGACATTTTCCTGCTCAGTCTGAAAATGGTAGTAACGGAAAGATCAATTTGTCAATTTTCCTTTCTGCTATAGAGCTTACAATGAAAAAAAAAAAAACATCTAGCACATTTTGTTAAAAGATGTTTTCTTGGACATTTTCTTGAATAGCATTTGAAATGCCTTTGGAATCCTCTAAATTTACAGACACCTCAGTAATGCCTTTAAAGAGAGAAAAAACCACCATGATTGGAAAGCATTTACTTTTACAAAGAAGGAAAAACAGGTTGCTTTTTTTATTAAGAAAATTGTGGTTCTATACGATTTTAAAAATTGTATGCTATTTTTCATTATTTACAACTAAGTTACATTCAGACGATCACCTCAGGTTACGTTTTTATTTTTCATTTCTTTTGTTGTTGCTGTTCAGAGGCTAGATGATAATTATATCACTGACAAGAAAGTTTGACTAATAAATATCAAGGAAATTCAGAGGGGAAAAGGTTGCCACATCTATCTGAAACTACGCTTTCATTGGGAAAATTTGAGGTAACTCAGAAAACAAACAAAATAAAACAGAGCAAAACCAAATGAAACAGGGCAGTAACATTTTCACAATTAACTAGCATCATTAACTCCTGAACCTTTTCCTTCAGTAATCATTAATGCTCATCTTGCTTTCTCTATAAACAAACCCACTGTAGATGTTAGTCAACTCAGAACACATAGGAAAGCAGCCCTGTGGGGAATTCTTTCTGTATAAAATGGGTCATATAAAGTGACAAAGTTAACAGGCCTTTCTTGCATGAGAGGGAAGTTCTCAGAGGCTCTAATTTGAGCTTAATGTATTTCCATAAATTGGTCTGAAAGACACCATAAATTCGTAGTGTGAATCCATATAATATTTTTGTAATTCTTCTTAAGCAAATGAAAACAAAACAAGGAAGTGGCACATGCCTGCAATTCCAGCACTCAGGGAGGCCAAGGCAAGTGGATCTCTGTGAAGTTGAGGCTAACCTGGTCTACAAAGTGAGTTCAGGACAGCCAAGGCTACACAGGGGAAACCTGTCTCAAACAAAACAAAACAAAACAAAACAAAACAAACAAACAAAGAAAACAAACAAAAAAAAAAAAAAAAGAAAAGGAAAGAAAAAGAAAAGAAAACAGAACAAAAAGCTTATCTTCTTATTTTTTCTCTTTCTGTCTCTTCTACATTCATCCATTGTAGAAGAAAATTTTCAGAAAAAGAGAAGGCAACCATCTTGTTTCTTACAGTTTTGAAGTGCATTCAGTTTGTCACACAGGAGATCCTGCATTAAAACGCTGCCCTGGACCATCTGGAATGCAGTTATATTGCCTTGATCCACGTACTTACAATAATTTACTATATGTTCTACCTTAAAAACTTTCCTCTAAAAAGTAGACGCTTTTAGAGGACAATTAATTCCCTATACTTGAGAGTGATTGCTTCCAGGTCAATTGTAGTCTTAGGAAACAGACCACTATGTGTGAGGAGTGTTGGTAAGACCAGTCAAGTTGAGGTGCCTAGAGCAGCAGAGGTCATTTCCTGAGCATGAGGGAGGAAAGGAAAGGGTTACAGAGGAGGAGTGCCCTTTTGGCATGTGGGCCACTATTTCTGTTGGTAGATATTCTAAGAAAAATATTCAGTAGTAACTTGAAATTTTAAATATTTTCACTGCCTCTAATGATGACATAAGGAGTCCTAGAACTTTAGCCTTTATTATTTATAAAATGAATTCTATTGTGTCAATCCAAGTGAGATGGTATCAGTTCATTTGTAAGATAACTATTTTGAAATTATATTTAAATTAGCCTTTATACTCTATGATTTCTCATTTATAGCTTATCATTCAGTATTTACTCATCTGTATCAAGTCTCTCACCTTGTACTAAGAAGGCCAAACATAGTCAATGTATTAGGTACATTTTCTGTTATTGAGACAAAATGCCTGACCAAAAAATGTTTTGGAAAGGATGCCCTTCTTTTTGGCCTTTTCATCTCACAGTTTCAATTACAGTCCTTAATGATGGAGAGGTTGTGGCAACAAGAACATAAGGTGGCTGGACATATTGCATTAGTCAGGAAACTGAGACATAGGCTTCCGTTTACTTGCTCAGTTTTATTCCATTGAGGACCTGTAGCTATATAATGGTACCACAATATTTAGGCTAGATCTTTCTTTTTACCTTTAAACTTCTCTGGAAGCATCCTTGCAGACAAACCTAGAGGTTTGTTTCCATGGTAACTGTCAATCCTATCAATTGAAAATCAAGATTAACTATCATGGCCTTCTACATAGTGCATAATACAGAGCAAAAGGGAGGAGTTCACACAGACAACCACTCATAACGTCTTAAGGTAGTCTGTGATTTTATGTGAGTTGGCATTCACAGCTCCTTTGACCGCATGAAACCTGCAGGCTGTGGGTTGGACACGCTTAACAGGATGATTTCTGCATACTTTGGGCATACGTTTTTTCTTACTTATTACTGTGATTTATATAATTTAGGTCGCACATATATTTTTACAATGTACTAAATATTAATTTTTAATCACTGGGTATAAGAAACAAAAATGTTTATGAATTGGAAATGTTTAATTAAATAAGAAATTGATGGAATAGTCACTGAAAAAGAAAGAGTTGACCCATACATAATCCTAAGCCTTTTAATCAAGATATGTTTTTGAACTAGTTCATGGACCATGGATTATGGGTTAAGAAACCAATTCATATGTACATGGAATTTATATGGGAGGCATACATGTATTTAGAGATATATTCTTTATAAAGTCATACACTGAGGTATAGTGTAGTACACATACTAACAAGTGGTTTCTCCATAAAGGTTTTACTCTTGATAATTTGATATCTTTGAAGTTGTTAATGTTTAGACTGCTTATTTAGTGCATGTGGATTTGCAATTGCTGCACTTATTGTCAAAATTAACTATGAATTCATTTCATTACATCACCGTTTGTGAGAATCCTTAACTCTTAGGTTCCTCTCAGCTTTAAACTAATTATACTAAAAATTCATCACTTGCTATGGTTCATTTTAATTGAGATAATTTGAAATCATACTATTTCTTCATATGGTAGTTTTACTTTTTTTAATTATATCTTTACTACTGTTCTACTTTTGAGGCAAGATTATTAGGAAAGCAAGAAAGAATACTTAGGTAATTAGATTTTTGTATAAGTCATCATTGATGACATGCCAAGGACTAACGCTCAAGACACAATAGTGTTCCCAAATTAGAAGTGTTTTAGAAAACAGTATTGTAGATCTCTTTAATCATGAGTTAATAAAGCTTAAGACTTCTGAAGTATTTTCTAACATCGTTGTTTCATGTGGGCAGTGAGTGTAATTGTATTCATTTTCAACCAGAGGAAGAATAATTGATAAGAAGTGTGTACTCGGTCATGGCCACAATGTTACCGACCTGTCAACAGAGAGGAGTACCGCAAAGGTGATCTCAATGGGATGCCACATCCCAATAAATGCTATTCATTCCTTTTAAGGTCAATTCTTAATCCTCATTAAAAGACCTTATTTCTCTTCTGCTTGTAGGATGGGTGGTGTTTTCTCTGGCTGTGATTAGCAGTCAACACAAGAGCTATGGAACATAGATTTAATTGGCTACCTAAAATAAAGCAACTCCTGCACCAATTCTTTTCACACCATTTTTCTTTTTAATATCTTTTAAACGTCTAAAATTATCTTGTTCATTGACTATTCACTTCATTGTTTAGTCATTCCCCAGTTGAGTTTCATAAAAGCAAAGAGCTTATTCCATATGGCACAGGGCTTAGAACATGCCTGACACAAAGTAAGTGCTCCTTAAATCCTCAGTAATAGAAGGATTGATTGAATAATTGCTTTCAACTGCTCACAGTATGGCTTATACTGTTTTTAAACCCTATGTACAAATGTGATGATGCATTGCTCAGTCCTTTAAACAATTGAGATAATAACATAAAAGAATCAAAAGCAGATTCATGCTTGCCTGTTGGAACTTAGAACCTGCAGTGACCTGTATCTGAGGCTTCAACTCCATGAAAACCATAATTCCTTGTATAATTCAATACAAATCTTATTTCTACCAAAAAGATATGACTACCCAGAAACCTGCCATCGATTTTAAGCAACACCCAAATTGTATGTTTATTTTTTTTCATATAAGTGTTAAAAATATCACAGAGACACACAAGTGGACTTGCAGAGAGTGACGGACCTTGGCGTAGTCAGTTCTAAATGGGTTGTCTTTATCAAGTCCCTCACCTCAAGGCTCATCTATAAAGGAGAGGAGGCAGAAAGATTATAAGATCCAGAGGTGAGGGATGACTCCAGGGTAAGTGAAGAGCATTGTTCAGTTTCCATGTGTGCGTAGGCTTTTTGTTATTCCTGTTGTTCTTGAGGTCCAGCTTTAGTCCATAGCCATGTGATAGGATATGAGATGTTATTTCAATCTTCTTGTATCTGTTGAGGCTTGCTTTGTGACCTACTCTATGGTCAATTTTTGAGAAGGTTATGTGAGGTGCTGAGAAGAAGGTATAATTTTTTATGTTTGGGTGAGAAGGTCTGCAGATTTTTTTTTTGGTCCATTTGATTCATGACATCTGTTAGTTTCATTATTTCTCGGTTTAGATTCTGTTTAATTGACTGTCCACTTATGAGAGAGGGTGTTGAAATCTTCCACTATAAATGTGGGGATCAATGTGTGGTTGAAGCTTCATTAATGCTTCTTTTACAAATTTGGGTGCCTTGGATTTGGGGCATAAGTGTTCAGAATTGCAATGTCATTTTGGTTGAGTTTTCCTTTGATGAGTATGAAGTATCCTTCCTCATCCCATTTGATTAATTTTGGTTGAAGGTCTAGATATGAAAATTGCTACTCTAGCTTGTTTCTTGGGTCCATTTGCTTGGAAGAACTTATTCTAGCCCTTTGTTCTGAGGTAATGTCTAACTGTGTAGCTGAGGTGTGTTTCTTACATGCTACAGAATATTGGGTCCTCTTTATGCATCTATTCTGTTAATCTGTATCTCTTTCTTGGAGATGAGACCATTGATGTTGAGAGAGATTAGTGATAGTGACTGTTAGATCCTTTTATTTTGATGTTGGTTGTAGTAGTTTTTTTATGTGTTTCTCTAATGTTTGTTTTGCAAAAGTGAAGTTATCTATTTCTGGTGTTTCTCTGGTGTAGTTACCCTCCATGGGTTGAAGATTTCCTTTTAGTATGGTCTATAGGGTTGGATTTGTGGATAAGTACTTTAAAGTTTGTTTTTGGGTCAAATACCTTGTTTTCTCCATTTATGGTTATTGAAAGTTTTTCTGGGTATAGTAGTCTAGACTGGCATCTGTGGTCTCTTAGAGTTTGCATGATATCTGCCCAAGCCCTTCTAGCTTTTATGATCTCTGCTGAAATGTCAAGTGTGTTTCTGAAAAGTTCGCCATTGTATGTTACTTGGCTGTTTCCCCTTGCTGCTTTTAATATTTTTTTCTTTGTTCTATACATTTAGTGTTTTCGTTATTATGTGGCATGAGGATTTTCTCTTCTGGTCTATTCTATTTGGTGTTTTATAGGCCTCTTGTCTGTTTATATGCTTCTCTTTCTTTAAATTTGGGGAATTTTTGTAATGTGATTTTGTTGAAAGTCTTTTCTGGGCCTTGGAGCTGGGTATCTTCTCTTTCTCCAATTGCTACTATCCTTAGGATTTGTCTTTTCATGGTGTCTTTGATTTCTTGAGTGTTTTCTGTCACGAATTTTTAGATTTAACATTTTCTTTGATAGTTGCATCAAATTCTTCCATTGCATCTTCTAAACTTGAGATTCTTTCTGCCATCTCCTGTATTCTGTTCATGATGCTTACTCTATAGTTTCTGTTTTCTTAAGTTCTCTTTTTCCAGGGTTTCCTCAGAGTGTGCCTTTATTATTGTTTCCATTTTCACCAACAGATGTTGAACCATTTTATTGATTTCCTTTACCCAATGTTTGCATTTTCCTGAATTTCATCCAGTCCTTTCATTTCTTCTCCTTAGACCTCTGTCATAGCCTCTCTAAGGGCCTCAATCTGCTTGGCTGCATCTTCTTGTATTTCTTTACAGATGTTTTTTGTTTCCTTCATTATCATCTTCATAATGAAATACTTGACGTCATTTTCTTGTGTTTCAGTTGTATTAGAGTGTCAGTGTTGTATTGAAATAACTAGGTTCTGGAGATGCCATATTATTTTGGCTTTTGGTGGTGGTGTTTTTATCCTTGCTTTTAGCCATCTGTCTGTCTCTGGTATTGTGTAGTATTTTCTGATGTTGTTCACTGGCTGCTAGGGCAGCTCATAGATGAATAGCTCTAATCCCTTCACCTGCAGGGAACAGGGACCCTTTCTGTGGATCAGTGGGGTGACCTGAGGTCAGACTTGAGAACTTTCTATGATAAGCCAGGTGACCTGATGTCATATCTACTTGTGGTCCACACTGTTGTGCCTCTTATTTGTGGGAAGACTTAGACACTGGTGTTTTGTGGCCCACAGTTCAGTCTAAGATACATAGTGGAGGTGCTGCATGGGGCAGGCATGTGGCTAAAGTTTGGAGACTGCACCCGTACCTGTGTGGATTTTCAGGGTGGCCTGAGGTCAGACCCACAAGTGTTCTACACCATGTATTCCCCTTTCAACTGGGGAATGTCAGAACTGATGTTTTGTGGTTCTGAGATTGGTCCCTTTATTGTTGTGCAGTTTTTGCTGTCCTGCTGATCAGACAGTGTGTCATCAGTGCTGTCATCTTAGATCAAAATCTGAAAACTTTTTTTCTATTAAGATTCAAAAAGGCGAAAATAACTAAAGATAAGATCATATCATATTTGGAATATTCCACTAAATGTTTTATAGAATTCTAGAATTAAAAAAATGTTTTTGATTATCCAGAAGCTAAATAATTTTGTGTGATTTTGGAGACTATTTTGAAGTTAACAAAAGGTAAACTGTGTATATGAATAAGAAATATAGGCAGCTAGTGGAAAACTTAACATCAAATTATTGATGAAATATATTCTACTGGTATCTCTTTGCAAGACCATTGATGAATACATTTTGTTTTTTACATTGATCATATCCCCAACACTTCTCCTGAGATAATGGCCCTCTTGAGTAACTTGCGTTACTTTTAAAGAACCCAACTCAGATTACAGCCACAGAAACAATTTGTTTGCCAGACTTAAGGAATTGGTCTTAAATATAAGGCCCTTGGAACACATTTAAGGACAGTGACTTACTACACTGTCTTCAAAAGATTTACATTCTACAGAGGAAAAGCCAACTATTAAACCAGCACAGAATTAAAATAGGAATTAAAATAGTCCTTAATGATGTCCTACTTGGGTACAAGTAGATTTAATAATCACATATACACTGGAAATAAATGTAATTATTTTTAGCAACAATCAATAAAGAGAGAGAGCTCTGGGTATAAATTTCAGAAAATGAAATCCCAATAATTGCATCTTCCCTTCAATGTTTGATCTAAGTTCTTCAATTCATATTTAACACAAAGTGTCAAGTGAGGTAATGATGATAGTAACTTATGAAGTTATACAACATGTACATAAAAGGGTACTTTATTAATCAATTGTGAAAAGAAGTGAAAGGGTTAAAGGGCATTGGAGTATAGAAGATAAAGGGAAATATATACCAATGATGGAGAATGAGAAGCAGTGCTCATAACATGCCCTCAGATAGTCAAGCAATAACAGTAGTATCAACGCCATGGTTTCTGGAACAAGCATGAACTGCTTGATTAAAAAAAAGACACAGTGAAAGGGTGGGCAGAGAGCTCAGGTGTATAATGTTTGGAATTCCCAGGTCTCACAAAACAAGGTGGGAACCTTCAGATTCCTCAGAAGCTATTTCTAAGAAAGACCCCTGGATTATACAGACATACATCCAAAATGTATACACACCTGCATGTGCACACACATACCCACACAAATGTATAAACACTCATGTATACACACATACACACAGATGTATACATAAACATATACTTAATATACAGACATATAAACATAAACATATACAAACACAAATGTAAATACACATACAAATGTATGACCAATGATGTATACATACATACACACACACAACTGAGTACATAAACTTACATACAGACATATAAACATATGTATACACACATATAAACATACACATCAAAGTTTGGAAGCCTGGTTAATGTTTGTATAAACGTCATAGCTCCAGTTTGGACTGTTGTCAAGACAATTACTTAGATAACTACAAGTTCTTTTAGAGGAATATTCATTTAAACACTAATTCATTTTCATTCAGCAAATACTTATTGATTTTTCTGTATATTCTGTGAACAATAGGATTGAGCAATAACTGATTTCTGAGATGAGAAAAAGTAGGATACAAAAAGTTTTCTGCTTGATATATATTGAAGAAAGATTAAAGATTGAATATTTTTAAGGCACCAATATTACTAGCTGCTAGTGAATGATTCTTTTGTTCTCTTAAAACTCATATATGGAAGACCTAACCCTCATTTTGATTTATGACATTTGAAGTTGAGCCTTTGTAGTTAGCACTACATTTGCAAGAGCATAGGCCCTACATAAGACAATTATTGTCCTTGAAAGATAATGAAGGCATCAGATATTTTATAGGCATTTCTTCATCTATTCTATGATATTTCTCTTTCTCCACTTTTCTACACAGAAAAAAACAATGTTGTCACACAATTATGAACCCGCTTAATCAGAACTCAGCCATGCTCTTTGAATGATCAGAGATTTCCCAACCTTCAAAAATCTGAGAACTTTTTGTTGCCAAAGCCAGTAAGTCTGTGGTAGCTTTAGTTGATCAAGAGTGTTACTCTCTGTGTTTGTGACTTCTTTCCCCTTAATTAGCAGAATGTTAATTCTTAGGCAGTCAGGAAGAGCCCACTACCAGTGTGACCACATGACTTCAAGTGTGAAAATCAGCTGAAGAGCACAACTTTGGGAGCTATCTTAAATAGAAAGAGTGTGTTGCTCTTTCTAGTCTGTCCATCAGCTTCCAACTTGGACAAATATCACTCCAACAAGAACAATTTATTTCTCTTCTGATAATATCAATGGTAAACTGTTAATGAAATCCTAAGTGATGCTGATCATTCTAGATGATTGACTACATCTTGAGTAGCATTGTCATAAGGTCAAAACAATGACAATCAGTGACTTTTGAAAGATAACTTTGACAGACACATTGCTACAGTATCATGAGTGAAGCTTCCTGTCAAAAGCCACAGTGCTGAACATGAATCAGGCTTATATAAATATGGAGTAAAGAGAGAGAGAAGAAAGCCTAATGTAACAATGCCATTTACAATTGCAGATGAACCTAGAAGTGTGAGATTATATAATAATATCTCTCTCTCTCTCTCTCTCTCTCTCTCTCTCTCTCTCTCTCTGCTACAAATAAAACAAAGTAGCATGGAAAGTGTATAGATCCAGACAGTGTGAGCAACATTGAGAAAAAGTATTCATGATTCCTCAGATATTTTAATAAACAGTGGCTTAGAATAAGGTGAATTAAGATGATTCTAGAATTATTGTTGTTCATAGCAGAAAATGTCAGAAAGAATTGATGGAGACATATAAAAAGGGTGCCTTTACTAGCTTTAAAATGTTTTTACAGGCCAGGGAGAAAGTAATAGACCAGGCAGCTTGATGGATTGCAAACAAAAGGAAAAAATAGAAGTCTATGAATCTATATAGATGAACATTTAATTAAACAATCAACAAATTAAAAATGGAAAATAAAATACCTTAGAGTGGAATGCTGATGGTAAAGGGAGAAAAAGTTTAAAAAAATTATATTCATTTAATAACACAGGCTTTCTGACACGGAATAGAATTTGCATAGTTGTAGAGGTAGTCATCACTAATTGCTCACAGGATACAAAAGTGAATATGGTAACTCTGCTCTGGAGAAATTTGACCTTCCCTTGGTCAGGTGAGTCATAGTTACATCAGCATTAAGATACAAAAGGCTTACCATGGGCCTCTTAATATGATATTTTGGAATGACATGATTTCTGAGAAGCGTGATAAGAATCTATAAGAAAAGTTTAAACAAATTCATTAAAATACACAATTATCTAGAAACAAGAAGTCCTTATCTTCTAAAACTGTGTTTATCATAAGAAAGGACAAAAGAGAATGTTCCAATAGTAAGGAACTTTGAGAAGCATGGCAACTAATAAAATAAGTGACTGTGGACTGGAAGAAAAAATGCTATGCAGAATATTAACAACCATATTAAATTCTCTAAAATTATTAGTCATTGTGGTGGGTTGAATAAAAATGGCCCCCATTTGTTCAAATATATTTCAATACCTAATCATTAGGGAGTGTTATTATTTGGAAGGATTAGGGTGTATAGCTTTGTTTGGGTATGTATGCTTTTAAAATTTTTTTTTATTAATTTATTCTTGTTACATCTCAATGGTTATCCCATCCCTTGTATCCTCCTATTCTTCCCTCCCTCCCATTTTCCCATTATTCCCCTCCCCTATGACTGTTCCTGAGGGGGATTACCTCCCCCTGTATATGCTCATAGGGTATCAAGTCTTTTCTTGGTAACCTGCTGTCCTTCCTCTGAGTGCCACTAGGTCTCCTCCTCCAGGGGACATGGTCAAATGTGAGGCACCAGAGTATGTGAGAAAGTCATATCTCACTCTCCACTCAACTGTGTACCCTTTTGTTGAAGGAAATTTATCACTGGGAGTGGGTTTTTAGGCTTCAGAAGCCCCACAAGGCCAAGCGGCTTTCTTTCTTCCTATTGTCTGTGGATCCAGATATAGAACTTTCACTACTCCTCCAGAACCATATCTGCCTGTGTGTCACCATGCTCCTCACCACATGGATAATGAACAAAGCCTCTGAAACTATAAGCAAGCCACGTATGAGTTTACATGGCCATGGATTCTCTTCACAGCACTGACTAAAACAAACATATACAAGAACTACAAAAATCCTTTCATTCACTGGAAACACACCCAGAATTATGTAAACATTAAAGGGTAAGGGTGCATGTGTGTGTGTATGTGTATAACAATAAAGCAAGTGAGACTGGGTGGTAACAATTCATAATAATGAAGAAATAATGAGGATGAAATTTTAGGAAGATTGTACAATTATATCCACTCTGAAACTATGTCAATAAGCAAGCAAACAGACAAGCAGAGGTATTGAGTAGGACCAGAGATTTTGTTACATACCTAAGTTGTTTTAAAGAAGATATAACATGCTTCTAACATAACTGTGGAGTGGAATGAGCTTTAAAATGTACATACTGTAACCTGTGGTAATGCTTTTGTTATACGAATCTAACTCTATTATTGCCCAATACTCAAAATACCACTTACATAAAAGAACTGAAAACAATATTAGTCATTTGGCTAAAATGCAAGGTTGAAAATAGAATAATGGCAATTACAGTAGGGAAAATGCTTTGAAGAGGTTACTGAAAATATGCTGCAAGTTCAGGAAGTATATGTCAATTTTGCTATGCCATTCTCCTGTGTTCCATAAACAAGCATGCTTAGCTTCATTGGGAAAAGCTTGGGATATGTAAGTTTAGTCATTCAGAAGCCCTGCGTCTCAATGTCTGCTTGCCTTGACCCTCAGACAACAGTAGTACCAATGAAAGCACATTTCATCCTGAATTTGCAAAGCAGGCAAGGTAAACTTGAAAAGACACAAATGGACCCAGCGTAAATTGTGTCACCGATCATCTAAAGTGTTGTATAGCATTCTACTAGCATTAAGTTTAGCTTCTGTGCAGTTGAGAGTAGACATTCAATAAAAAGTGGGGAGAGTATCAGGTCTCTTCTTGGTAGCCTGCTATCCTTCCTCTGAGTGCCATCGGGCCTCCCCATCCAGGGGATGTGGTCAAATATGGGGCACCAGAGTTCATGTGAAAGTCAGTCCCCAATCTCCACTCAACTGTGGAGAAGGTTTTGTCCATTGGCTAGATCTAGATAGAGGTTCGAAGTTTACTGCATGTATTGTCCTTGGCTGGTGCCATAGTTTGAGCATATACAGGGGGAGGAAGGAGGTCCCCTCAACCACAGTCATAGGGGAGGGGAGTAGAGGGAAAGTGTGAGGGAGGGAAGATTGGGCGGATGCGAGGGATGGGATAACAATTGAGATGTAATGTGAATATATATATGTGTGTGTATATATATATATATATAACTGGTGAGAGAGTAGAAGGAACAAAATTTCATTTTTAGTCTTATATTTATGTAGATCACCAAATAGCATAGCAAATTTGAGCTAGTGTCTGTCTGGAAAAGTCGTTTATTCATCTCTTCCTCTTCCTAGAGTGAAAACAAGGAGTTCAGGGGCAGGGGGTGGGGTGAGGGTGGGAGAGCAAGAAAAGTGGTCAGTTGGTTAGGGGATTACCTTACAAACAGGAGAAACTTACTTTAATGCCTAGAATATACTTAAAATTGTTGGGCATGGTGGCCTAAAATAGAAAGATTCCACAGGCTCAGTGGACAGCCTATTCAGTGAGCTTCAGGCCAAATGAGAGACCTTGTCTCAATGAAACAAAGTACATACCCCTGAGGAATGACACATAAGATTGAGCTTTTGCCTACAAATGCCATGCGCACATATATTCATGTATACCCGAACATACTAATGTTCCATATAAACACACACCACATATACACACAGGATCAATACATAAAATCAATTAAGAAGTAAGGTCTGATGCATCATATGATTTCAAATGTGAATAAATATATCTCATATTTTAATCTTTATTTTATGGCAATTATATTACCATGAATTTTTCCATTTTAAAGAAATGGGACCACTTGTCTTCACTTGTACATATGACTTTTAAAATTGTGTACAATCTGTGAATTACATTATCAGCCTCTGATAATGAGTAGGCAACCGGTAGATCTTTAACTAAATTTAGAGATAAATTTTCTTTAATTTTTCTATGATCTTGGTACTTCTTTTCTATGTCTTAAAGTAAGAATCTACTCCAATCAGCAGAGAAGTTTTGCATATTTTAGATGATATTATTTTGCTTCCAGGTTTCTTTACACTGGGATTTCATGGAACTCCTTAAAAATTAAAAGAGAGAGAAAATGCTTACTCCCATCTGGGGCGGTCTTATAGTTGGTAACTTCAAAACTGTTGAGTCGGCTAGGTTGGAAAAGGTTAATTTTACAGGTCTTGCTCACAAAACCTGTGCAAACATAGCCGACTAATTGAAGTAGAGGAGGAAAAATAACTACCCTGTAAACAAATTCATATTGAAGAAAACTTGGAATATCATCAGCAAAAACTTTTAAGAAAATAAATCTCAATACACCTTAAAATCTTCTCCTGAAGCAGAACATTGTAGAATGTTACCGAAGGGAATCTTAGCTCATAGTGATGTTGCTTGTGGGTCAGATGTGGGGATTAAAATTCATTAAGTGCAGGAGAGAAAAATAATGTATTTTCCTTACTCATTGGAAAGTTCATGGCCAATGCTGCTATAATGAAAGACTTATCAACAAGAGTAAAGCATCAAAAAGAATAAGGTAAAAATTTGTTTAACCAAAATTTTAGATAGCAAAGCTTTCAGAAATGAAGATAGGAGAACCATGGGAAATTATTTCTGTATTTCAGTTTGAAAGATATAGAAATATCATTGGGCAAGAAGGTATGATATAAGAGCAGCAATGCAATGATCAAAGTTCTGTCCCTCAAGATCTGTCTCATCTACTTCTCTGTATAAAATAAGACACCTCTCATCTATGGCCTCTATAGCCTATTTTCAGAAAATATGAGACATGCTAAGTATGATGTCATTGCAGGTTTCTGACCTACTTACTGAAGACATAAGCTAGGTAGTTACTTCATGACCAAATTTCACTCAGAGGCAGGAGGTCAGAAATCAAACTTTGCACTTCTTCTGACACTCAGTTTCCATGGTACCATATTTAGATGATGAAGTCAAGCCATAACATAACCATCTAATATATTCTTTAAAAGAATTAAACAATTAGATAGATTATCTTTTACAACCACACTATGACTTTTTTCTTTTTGTACAACAAACTTTTCATCCTAGAGACTTGGGGATATACATACTTTGGTCAGTTTCAATTAGCATTGGGTATGATTGGGTGAACTACATTGATACCTAGTGCTAGGCAAGTACAGTAGACTTGTAGTTGATCCCTTTGGCATTAGAGGCACTCAGAAAACTGAAACTGTTTCTTCCCTATGACCTTGTTAGCTAGAGTCATCTCAGAAGGAATCTCAATTGAAGGATTGCTGAAATCAGACTGGTCAATGGCATGTCTGTCAAGGATTGTCTTGGCTATTACTTGATTTATGAGAGCCCAGTCCTCTGGATTGTGGGTGGTACCATACCTCGACAGGTGCTCCTGGTTCGTATAAGAAAGTTAGCTTAAGTTGAGCCTGGGAGCCAGCAGAGTTCCTGCATGGTTCCTGCTTAAGTTCCTGACCTGACTTTCATCAATAATAGACTATACCCTGTAAGATGAAATAAACTCCTTTGTCCTTTCAGTTGCTTTTGTTCAGAGTGTTTTATAACAGCAAAAGAAAGGAAACTCAAATATCCTATAAGCACAAATGATCCATAGAGGTGTGTACCTCAAAGCCCAAGGTTACAAAGACCCAAGTTTGAATTGATCTTTGTTTCTTCATATCCCAGCACATTGTCTGGTAAATGTTTCCACATAGGGCAATGATATGAAAACCTTTTTAATCCAACTAAGCTAACTGACTTATGCAGTACCCCTGTCTGAGATAAAAGACACTCTAAGTTATCCTGAAGCCTAACTCTTATGGAAACACAAATGATTTGCTTATAGATTTTTTGTATGCACATTTGAGAGTGAATTGTTTGAAAAGGAAACAACAACTTATTAGTAATGGAAGTAATCACCTGTTTTTCCTGTCCTCTGATTGATGTATATTAAAGTAAAAAATCATCAAGACAATTTAGGTCCTACATATACAAAATATGTGATCATCTACATCTATCTATCAAATATTTCAAGATAAATATTTCTCAAAGCAAAAATACTTTGAGTGGAGTATGACAAATAGGTCTGCAAAATTACTTCACCTAAACAGTACAGCTGTAGTTAATGGGATTTAGATAGTGAGACAAAGACCTGGGTTGTAGTAAATTTGATAATAATAAAATAAAGTAATTGATTTTATCCCATCTTCTTGTGTGTTGAATTATGTCATGGAGCTATATCTGTGTATATAGCATCTATATATCTGTGTGTGTGTGTGTGTGTGTGTGTGTGTGTGTGTGTGTGTGTGTGTGCGTGTGTGGTCAAAGAAATTGCTCAGTCAGTAAAGTGTTTGCTCTGCAAGCATGAGGCCTTATTTCAGATCATCAGGACTTACGACAAGGCCGATTTCAGCACTCAGAGATTCATGGACCTTTGATGCACATTGGCCATCCAGGCTACTCCAACTGGTAAGCTTGAGCTTCAGAGCAAGACTTGGGATCAAAAAATAAGATAGAGAATTACTGAGAGAGTTACATGATGCTGACCTAAGGTTTATACATGCACACTCACATACCCACACTCACAGAGGCGGGGGGGGGGGGGAGAACCTCAAAATATCTGTGAATGTAGAGTTATTTGGGAATACGATTTTAGCAAGAAGTCAATTGAAATTGTGGGATTTTGTTTTTGTTTTCATTGTTTTACTGAATTATAATGAAAGAAAGGGAAATGAAAAAGAGAAAGAAAGGTCAGTAAAAAATAATAGGAAAAATTGGAAGTAAATACAGACATATACTGTCAATTAGTTTTAGACCAAGGCACTAAATAAACACAATATAGACATAGATATTCTCCTCATTGGTTAATCTATGGAAACTGGATTTACACACACACACACACACACACACACACACACACACACACACATACACACATATATATGTATATATATATATATATATGTATATAAAGGAATAAATCCAAATCTTATCTGAAAATAATAATTAAAAAAATAAAAAAAGGAGTGAATATAAGACCTAAAACTCTAAGGCACCTTTGGGGTAAAATCTTGACTTTTGCCTTGATAATGATTCTTTGGATATTAAACTAAAAGTTTTGGTGACAACAGCAAAAATTAAACAAGATATCAAACTTAAAAGAATCTCTAAGGCAATTAGAGATTCCTTTGTTGAGAATTCTCTGTTTAGCTCTATACTTCATTCTTTAAATGGGTTATTTGGTTTGTTGGTGTTTAATTTCTTGAGGTCTTTAAATATTTTAGATATTAGCTCTCTGTTGGCTGTAGGGTTGGTGAAGATATTTTCTCACTATGTAGGCTACTATTTTGTCCTATTGATATTATTCTTTTCCCTGTAGAAGCTTTTCATTTTATGAGGTCCCATTTATTAATTTTTTATTGTCGTTACTGAGCTGTTAGTGTTCTAGTCAGAAAATTTTTCTCCTGTGCCAATGAATTCAAGTCTATTCTCCATTTTCCCTTCTAATAGATTTAGTGTATCTGGTTTTATGTTAAGATCTTTTATCCACTTGCATTTCAGTTTTGTAAAGGGTTATAAATATGGATCTATTTGCATTCTTATTCATGCAGACATTCAGTTAGACCAGAACCATTTGTTGGATGTGCTTTCCTTTTTTCCATTGTATAGCTTGGCTTCTTTGTCAAAAATCAAGTGTCTGTAGGTGTGTAGGTTTACTTCTGGGTCTTCAATTTGATTGATCTACCTGTCTGTTTTAATGTCAATATCATGCAGTTTTCATTATTATTGCTGTGTAGTATAGCTTGAAGTCAGGGATGGTGATTTTATTCAGAAGTTCTTTTATTGTCCAGGATTGTTTTATCTGTCCTGGAGGATTTTTACTGGGGAGGGGGCTTATTGTTTGTTTATTTTTCCATATAAGGTGAGCATTGCTCTTTCAAGGTCTGTAAAGAATTGTTTTGGTATTTTGAGGGGAATTGCTTTGACTCTGTAGACTGCTTTTGGTAAGATGGCCATTTTTACTATGTTAATCCAACTGATCCATGAACATGGAAGATCTTTTCACCTTTTGATATCTTCTTCAATTTCTTTCTTTAGAGACATGAAGTTCTTCTAATACAGGTTTTTCACTTGCTTGGTTAGAATTACAATAAGACATTTAATATTATTTGTGGATAGTGTAAAGGTTATAATTTCTCTAATTTCTTTCTCAGCCCATTTATGGTTTGTATAAGGCGGGTAGGGTACTGATTTTTTAAATTTAATTTTGTATCTAGCTAGCCACTTTGCTGAAGGTGGTTATCAGCTGTAGGAGTTCTTTGGTAGAATTTTTGGTCTCACTTACATATCCTACCATGTCATCTGTGAAAAGCTATTTTTTTTACTTCTTCCTTTCCAATTTGTTTCCTCTTGATCTCCTTTGGTTGTCTTATACCCTTTGCTAGAACTTCGAGTACTATGTTGAATAGATACAGAGTGAGTGGGTAGCCTTGCCATGTAGAATTGCTTTGAGTGTCTCTCCATTCAATCTCTAATGGCTGAGAGTCACTGAAAGAAATTACAATATCCTTATTCATCAGCGAAATGCAAATCAAAATGACTATGAGATTCCATCTTACACCTCTCAGAAGGCTAAGATCAAAAATTCAAGAGATAACACTTTCACCTATAGTGAAAGGGGGAACATTGCTCCATTGCTGGTAGGAATACAAACTTGTACAGCTTTGGAAATCAGTCTGGTAGTTTCTCAGAAATACAGAAAGGACTTCCTCTCCGAGTAAGTCTATTCTATGTGCGATGGGGAAGCTACACTGATGAATTCTCAGCAGTGCAGCTGCTTAAGGCCATCTCCAGTTAACAGGCCAACATGGATGGGAGACATTCACAATGTCCTGCTCCAACATGAAGACCTAGGACATCAGTGCCTTCTGAGAGAAGGAGAATTAATTTCCTCCTTGGAAGAGGCTCCATGGTAGGTCATTCAGCTCAAAAGGACAGTCCTAAACACATCTAAATATTAGCAACACTAAGTGGACTATGCAGTGTGTGTGTGTGTGTGTGTGTGTGTGTGTGTGTGTGTGTGTGTGTGTAAAAACATTAATAAAGAGCAGGTCATGAGGAATGCAGGGGACACTGAGGAACTGTTCTTCCAATTCTGAACATGGATACTAGACTGTAAATCTTAAAGTGAGAAAAAAAGTGTTTAATTCAATAATATCCATGAAACCTAAAGTCTGATTAGGCTGTCTTCCAGGTGCCTTACCACCGTAAAGCTGTTCTCTGTTAGAACCAAGCAGAGCTGCTGTATTTAACATGCTTACAAACAACACTGGGATTCAGGATTCTGTTTACACTGAAACTAAACTTTGTGACTGGACTTTCTCTATTCAGTTCCTTATTTGCTTTGCTAGCTAGAAACCACACTTTGTCCTGTGTGACTGAAGGGAGGAAGGGTTTGTTGAGTGGAAAATGTTGACCTAAGAGTGCAGGTGCATAAGGATCAAGGGGGAAAAATGGGAAAACAGATCCTCAAATAAAGCCACAGGCATAGCTGGGTCATTCATTTTCTTTTAACAGTGTGCATTAAAAAAGAAAGGGAAGTTAAAGAAATTTGGCATTATAATACCAAATTTAAAGAATCCTTACAACAAAACAAATCACTAAACATGACTATTTTTGATGTTAAAGCCAGATAAGAAATAGTTTTAAAATAAGTAGGTAATAAGGAAGAAAATGTCATCACATGCTGTGATATACTTGCTGTCAGATATCACAGGGCTGTTTATACTTATATACTACATGTAATCTCAAAGAGTTTCATCCAAATCTCAGTATTGGGAAAACAACTAATGCTGTGATTTCTTGTGATTTAACCATATTCTCAATTACTTTCCTGTCTATTTAAATCAAATGGCTTTCATTTGCTGCTAAAGCCCACCATGCATTTGACCTTTTCTGTGTTTGTTGCTTCCTCAGTTCTCCACTCATACCTTTTTTTAGTTCTGATCTTCTGTTTGTTTATGTTTATTTGACATTTATCTACATTCTGCTTACATTTGAATTTTAAAGAGTATATCTTCGAGCACAGGAAATGGCAGATGATATCCATGCCCAGACCATCAGAATCTCCAGGCAGTAAAGCGAGGCCAATGGGAGGGCAGCATCACATAAGGTAGATGGTCGAGGATAACATTGGATGGAGTAGACAAAGATAAAACTTTGGAAAATGGGAGAGGAGAGACAGTTCAGAGTCTGCTCAGAGAATTCTCCAGCTGAGGATTGCTATCCTTCTACTGAGTGCAACTCTGGGTTGTTAGAAACAGGCCTTAAGATAGAAAGAGCTTCAGATACTTCACAACATACTTACATACTAGGTAAATTTAAGAATTGGAGGGGAGGGATGGGAGTAGGGAAAAAAGGAAGGAGAAGGAAAAGGGAGGGGAAGGGAAGGGGGAAAGGACAATGGGAGAGAGAGAGAGAGAGAGAGGAGGAGGAGAGGGATCTAACTCACTATGCCCAGCAAATGTACCTGTAGAAGGTGGAACAGGGCTAGGGTCTAGGGCTTCTCTGCACTGAACCATCAAGAGGAAAAAGCCATGTTTAAAAACCTGATCTGAGTTGTCAACCTGGCAGCTTTAGATGCTAACCTGAGCAAACATAGTTAATGCTTGTGGCTCCAAACAAGTGTTCTGGGACTATGCCCTGAAGGTTGGTTTACAGAATACCTCTCCATGCTCTAGCTAGAGGAGGAAAACTTTGAGTCAAACCACACAGTATTCCATAAGGTAGGAATCTAGGTTTGAGCCATAGAGTAGAGAGGATACCAGATAAAGATAACTGAGCCCACATGAGGTACCATATGAAGAATGCCCCCTGTTCAGATGTAGCCAATAGGCAGCTCAGTCTCCACAGGGGTCCCCTAGTAAGGGGAGAAGGGGCTGTCCCTGCCATGGACTCTGTTTCCTGCTCTTTGATCACTTCCCTCTGCCCTTACCAGTCCACATAGGAAGGGGATACAGATAGTCCTGATGAGACTTGATAGGCTGGAGTCAGTTGATACAGGAGAAGGGCTCCCACTCTCTGAGGACTAGGTGAGGGGCATAGGGGGGGGGGGAAGAGGGAAGGAAGGTGGGACATAGAGGAGACAAGACAAGGGAGGGGGCTAAGAATCGGAAGTAAAGTGAATAAATTAAACAAGTTTAAATTTTAAAAGGAGCAATGTCCCCAGCATTGTCTGCCCCTGTGAAGGGCCAGGCTCATGTATCACTTCATCATGGATAACAATAAGAGGTCCTCTCAATTGAGATTATTTCCACTTGAAAGCCACTTTTAGCCAAATCATTGTCTGGGCACCACAGGAAGACACTGTTACATGCTGATGCCTGCTACAAAATACTCTTGTTCTCTTTTGTGACATGCTCTTCATTTTTATGTACAAACCCCAAGTTTCCTGTGAGAATTCAAATGTTGGAGAAAAACCCAGTCATGGTTACAGTCCTGAGTCATACTGTTCCATGGACTTGTTACCTCAATGTCCCCCAAGTTTGTTGCTAAGAGGCCCCAGGTTGTCAGGTAGATGATCGAAGATAGAGAGTGGCTAAGTGGTGGACCCCGGAACTACCCTCAAGTTTGTCCCATCAGAGTCTCACTCTTGGCTACACTGGCTCTTGATATGGAGATTCCAAGGGCTACTTTTGCACTAGATGTAATGGTAGCCATGTTTCCACTCGTCTTCTACCCTGAGCTGGTCCCACCATGTTTCACAAGGATACAGGTGTAGGGGTCTAGAACTAGGTGCTGCCTTCTAAACCAAGACGGCTCAGAAATGGTAGCTAGCACTGATGTTCTCCTCCAGTGACTTGGGAATAGCTGTTCCTCCACCAGATTGTCTTCCGGAAAAAAATCACAGATCATGTGATCCACGCTGCTGCCCTACATCTCGCTCATAGCTTCTAAGGACAACCAATAGAACACACATGGTACAAAAGCAGCAGGTGCCAGAGTCTCCAACTCACCATCAGGCCTCGATGCCAGCTTGACATGTGAACTCCTTCATTCCTACTCTCAACTTATTGAATTACCATGAGGGCTTTGCCTTGGCTTCACATTGGTGGAGGCTTCTGAGTGCATTCTGACGTCCCATCCTGCTGGACCCAGCTCAGTCAATCCCTTGACTTAGCTGACTTTGCCAGTCTCCACACCTATGTATCACTTTTCCTGCCAAACCAAACAGTTGCATTCCCACACCATTTGGCTTATTCCCTGCTCCTTTTTCTTCAAACAGACTGAACTTGCACCTTGTTTTTCCAGGTCTGACTCAAATGTTGCCTCCTTCACAAACCTCTATCTTAATCATTCACTCAACACTCATCAAGCCTTTATCTTATGTTGAGCATTGAATGAAGAGTCCACACTGTCATGAAAAAAAGTGAAAAGAAGAAACATGTTTGTCCAAGTCTTATCTATAATAATTTAAGCACAAATGGTCCCATTGAATCTCCACTAAAGAGACTTAAGTTTTGTTGTTGTTGTTGTTTTGATTTGGTTTTGGTTTTTCCAGACAGGGTTTCTCCATGTAGCCCTGGCTGTCCTGGACTTGCTTTGTAAACCGACTGGACTTGAACTCATATTGATCCACCTGTCTCTGCCTCCCTAGTATGGGATTACAGGCTTGAACCACCATGTCTGGCTCTTTTTTTTTTCTTTCAATATTTTTTTTTAAACACAATGCTATAAGTTTTTCAAGATTTTGTACTAAAAACCACTCTTCTACTAAATAATGTCTAAAATAGTAAAATAGTACATTTCAAGTACATTTCAATATTATCTTATATAAATATGTAAGTCTAGAGGAAAATTAGAATAATCCTCATAGTGTAATACACAGTTTTGATAGATTGTAAGAGAATGGCAATCAAACAATTAAGTTGTGACAGGCTCTATAGATGGCTCCGAGGGTAAGAATACTGGCCGCTCTCGCAGCATACCCCAGTTTAGTTCTCAGCACCCACATAGAGCCTCATAACCATCTGTAATTCCAATTTTACATGATATGTATACATATAAGCAAGCAGAAACACCATGCATATATATATATATATATATGTATACACATCAATACAAAAACTAAAAACTAAGTAAGAATAAGTTGTGAAAATTGTTTTCAGAGGAAATGAGTTTGAATCTTCAGCTAAGGATTGATGATGCTATTTATGTAAAATTTTGCTTTTGGCACCATTCAGAAAAAAACATTTAATTTTCATTCCTCAATTACCTTGAATAATACTTCAGTTTTAATTGATAATTATCGTAACTCCTGATAAAATTATGAAATTGAGCTCTTATAAAAAGAATGACACAAAATAAAATAATGAGGATGAACCTGCTAGCTTTCATTCTGTGAAATAATTGCAGGGGAGCAAGCCATCTGCCAGCATTTGTTCTCTGTATTTATTCCGAAGCCATGTCATTCCTACCTTCTATTCTTAACATTCTGCAGTGGAAGAGATTTCAGAGGAAATTTGTCAGGTGGCTATCTACAATGTGGTTCTCCATAAATGGCAGCACTGTCCCCATCTTTATCCATAGGCAGTGGGTGATAAGGGTGTTAGGGCCTGTCCCTTGAATACTTAAGTCACATTTTGTCTGGACAGAAATGGTTGGAAGCATTTGGCCATAAAGGGCCCGCAGGCTCCTCTATTATATTTTGCCTTTGTTCTAATGTGTCTCATTCATACATTCTTTGCACTACTTAAAAGAATAATTAATTATTAGAGATACAGTCAAATGATAATACATTGTCATTCATATAGAGGATGAAGACAGAATCTTTCTATTACTGGTGTCAGATCTGGGTTGGGTTTTTTCAGGTTCTTGTCTTTTTTTTTTTTTCAAGCAATTGAAACAAAAGTTTACATAAAGTTTCAGAGTAGCATGGAAAACCTATTCCAAGCCAAAAAAAAAAAAAAAAAAAAATGGTTATTTATGTGTCAAGAGTGACAGTGGTCCACATGATTAATGAATGGATGAATGAATGATCGAATGAATGAATCAATGACTCAATCATTCAATCAATTATTACTTCTCTGATGTGTTCTAGTTATCTGAATGGAAAGGGCCATTATCACAGGTTGTTAACTTATATCCATCATTTAAAAGAGTTATATGTGTTGCTTGATTCAGGCGGAGGTCTTAGGTTAGTTATCAACATGTTGCTTAGTACATTGTTTAGAGAAGGTGTATATTCATAATATGTGTAGAAAAGGGACTCTGGATGCCAAGTGTACTATTAGATAGGTGGTGTGTTTATAACCCAAACTGAGCATAGTGCCAAATTGCTATTCTCTGTGCTTTCCTTTCTGAATTCTGTTCACTACAAGTGCAGGATAAAGACTTCTGTCTCACTTCTGAACACTACCATTATAGTCCTTTACCCACAGTCTTCTGCTCTTAAAAAGTCACAGTCATAGGGGAGGGGAGTAAGGGGAAAATGGGATGGAGGGAGGAATGGGAAGATACAAGGGATGGGATAACCATTGAGATGCAATAAGAATAAATTAATAAAATAAGATTTAAAATTTTTATGAATGAATCTTGAATTTGTATTAGTGGTGGGGCACAGGTCTAAACAGATGCCATGTTCCTCACAGCTACCTTTTTCAGGAATAAATGTATCTTTATCCAAAGAGATTATGGACCATGTATTTGTTGGAACACACAAGGCAGCTAAAAGAAGTAAACTACAGCCAAGAACCCTCAAAAAAAAAAAAAAAAAAAAAAAAAAAAAAAACATTTGCTAATATTGAGATGAAAACAGAATGAAGAAGAAACATTAAACAAATGCAGAAATATTTATGGTGTATATATGGGTGGTATGTTAAAAACAATAATCTATAAAGTGAAGTTCTTTACAATTGGTGTGGCATGATGGAAACTGTGTCTGTGTTTGTGTGTTTGTGTGTGTGTCTGTGTTTGTGTTTGTGTGTGTGTGAGTGTGTGTATGTGTATGTATGTATCTGTGCACCTATGTACATAATTAGATATAACTGAAATAATATGAAGTCTCCAGGAAAAATTGTATGTTGTTAAAATGCTTTATTTTTTTTTTCCAGAAAGAAATGGCATAGAGCATTGGAAGCTTTCTAGGCATGGTATAGTGCATGCCTATATCTCAGCACTCAGGAGATTGAGGCATCTAGAGATCTGAGGATGAGGAATTCAAGGCAAGCTTCCAATACTTGGTATGTTTGAAACCACCCTGGTCTATGTATTATTTTCATCTCAAAAAACACATTTCAGCTGTTTTCTGCTTTACCTAATTATGATTTCCATACATACACATATGTGCAAATTCATTTATGTATATTCTGCTGAAAATGTTTTCCAGAAAAAGCAAAGCATTTCTTGGGTAATTTTTTTTTTTTTTTTTTTTTTTTTTAACTCTGAAACTAGGTGTGATTCTTGTTTTGTTTGTTTTCTTGGCTTTGGGGGTTTTGTTTTTTCTTTTTCTTTTTAAATAAAGCAGATTGTAGGTGCATTAAATGTATTTTTTACACCTTTTTTTTCCCTTCGGAAAAAGGAAATACTAAGAAAATGTCAGTAGATGTTTACATCAGCCCCCCACTCAACCCCCAGATCTTATTTTGTTTCTTTCTGGTGTGTTTTGGAGAACAGTGCCTGTGTTCCTCTCAGGATGGGACTATATCCTTCAAATCTTTTTTTTTTTTCTCTATATACTTTGATTGTTGACACAATTTTATGTTTCCATTTTTTATTTCTCAAATGTATTGCCCAGGTTGTCCCAGAGAACCAGAACTGACAGTATAATTCTAAAGCGTTAACTCATACAATTATGGAGGTTTAGTAAATAGAAAAAAAAATGCTGAGAAAGAAGGCTGGAGGCCTAAAGATTGTAGCAAATGCTGCAGTTATAGCTCACAGGCCTCCTGCTGATGGGCTTTTTCTCACAGGCAGTCAGTCTTACTTCTGTTAAAGCCTTGACTATTTGGCCAAGGCTCAGCTGTGATATGGAATGCAATCTGCTTTATTCCATGTCGAAAGATTTAAAATGTTAATGTCGTCCAGAAAAGTGTCACTTGGAAACAGTGAGGATAGCATTTGCCTAAGTCATCTGGGCCCTGTGGTCAGGAGAGTGTTATGCATGAAGTTCACCGTCATTGCATCTACTGAAAGCCATTATCTGCCATTCTTTAGTGGAGTGGGCGGGGACCTTTGAAAAGATAATAGTAATTGTTTTTCTGGAATGAAACTGTGTGAAACCAAGGGAATAATATTTAATGCAGACTTTATCCCTGCTGTTCTGAAGTTGATTTGCCTCAGCTGAATAACTCAACGGACTCTTGCACTTTCGTCTGAAAAATTAGCATGGACCTGCCCTCTAAATCACCTTTTCTAGCAGATATAGGGTTAAAAGTGGCTTCTATAAGCTGCTTTGGTATTGCTAAGTTTTAATAATTTATATTTGCATAGTCTCTGATGTTTTATGTTATAACATCATTGTTCCTTGAGTTCATTACATGCATACAGTCTAATACCTGGAATGTTTCACCCGCCAAACCTTTCCCTTTGTTTATTTTCCTCATTACTTAAGTGTAATTAGGGAGATAATAAAAGAGAAACATGAAATAGGAATTGCCAGTGGCAGTTCCAATATTTTGAAATACGTGGTTTTCCTAATTATTTGGATTTATGTTTCTCTGCAAGTTGAGCTTCAGGAGGGACTGACATCGGCCACTGACACATAACATTTTCACTGAAGGACAGAAAAGACAGGGCTTTGGGTTTTGCTCAGATTGCAGCTTGACTCTTAGTTGTATCCTGATCCTTTTTTTCTTTTTCCTAGAGAATATAGTTGGCCTTTTAGGAAGCTTAGTGATGGTAGAGCTTCAGTCAGCATCCACCGGTTATTGAGTGGTCCTTGAAACGTTAAGGGGGAGTCTGGGTTGTTTCACTAGTTAAGTTTTCCAGAACAGTTCTTCGACTCCCATTCTGGTTGCTCATGGACACATAGACATGATATTTAGAAAAAAATATTTTGTGAGTGTGATAATAGGAGCTTTGTCCATGTTGTCATGGTAAGTGATTATGGCCACAAGGAAAATGTAGATATTTTGATTAGTTACTAAATAGTAAAACTCTTTTCAAAGAATTTTTATGTCTATTTACGTGTATAGATGTTTCACTTGCAAAATGTATATGTGATATAACTGCCCACAAAGATCAAAAGAGGACATCATATTCCCTGAAACAGGAATTAGGACTATGAAGGATCATGTGACTCCTGAGACAGGAACACATGTCCTCTACAAGAGCAGCAAACGGTTTTAGCAGATGATGCATCTCTCTAGCTCTCAAAGCAAACTTTATGTATGCTCTTTATCTCAATGGTATTAAGAAGAAACTGATGTGTAGCAAAGAAAAGTCGTACACGTGCTCACTGTTTGTCCATAATTAAGAAAGCAATGTTGAATAAAAATAGCAAGCTTTAAAATCTTACATTGATAGATAATATTTTATAAATTAGGAAAATATGAGTGTGTGGTCTACAGATAATAATATAAGAAGTCCAGTAATATGTTCATATATAATATTTATATGGATAAATATCTATACATGTATCATATGTAATATGATAAATTGTAAACATTAACTATATATCATCCACCTCTGCTGAACAATAATTTATTTTCTCTTTGTTATTGTTTTCCCACGCAAGTTTTTCAATCACAAAAGTTGTACAAGCAGAAAATAACCAACAGTTTTACTCCAGAGTGTGTGCAAATGTTTTCATGCAGCCTGTTATTAACAATAATGACCTTAACACAATGCATTTTCAGGGGAATTAATGATGGGGTTAATGGCCTGAGGCAAAGCCAGCCAGTCATGAATCCCTAAGAAATGCCTTGTGTTTTGATCATTATTGCTTCATTACAACATAGAAATAATCAGCAGCAATTACAGTGGGAACTACAGGGACAGTTCAGCCTTGTAAATTAACTCTCCTTCACTTCAAGTTGCTGAAGATTCCTATGCTTCTAGTGCATTCAGTACAGACAACCTTGGGAGCTAAAGAATTGATACAAATGATACCACAAAATAATGGCATCCAGAGTGGCCAATATTCCAATTGAAGTCAAAGACTTGGCTGGCTAAGCAAAGAAGGTGAAATGAGCCAGTAATAATAAAGCCCAAAACAACTCATCCTGAACATAGACATTTTAAAGAGGCTTTAAGCTCACATTCAAGAACCACATTGTAACCGTGCCACATTCTAATGAGTAACAGTAAAATACTGAAAAGCGAGAAAAGGCATAATCTAATTTGTAAGACAAATTGAAATACATTTCTCTTATATAAACACTCTTAGAAGTTTCTTGGCAAAAAGCAAGATATAAAATAAATGCATGTCAGCTTATATATTGATTTTTAAATTACTCATTTATACACAATGTAAACTTTTCCCAAAGAAACACATATCTTATTGAATTAAAGGGCGTTCATGCCAATATTTGAAATTGCATGTGTATCTTTAATAAGGATCAAGAGTGTGCTCGTTTGCTTTACTCTTCACTGAGAAGTCTGGAACAAGATCGTACTCTTCCCTCTTGAATGAGAACAGTCAAGCCCCTTGCAATTTTCATGTTTATAGTTATTCTCCCCGCCTCCATGTTTTTTCCTCTTCCTCAGTTTGTTGAATTGCAACTACATGTGTTTAAAGTATTAAACTTTATGTTTCAAAATTTCTACACATGGTAAAATGCCACAGTCAAAATACCATTCCACAGTCTCCTTGCCTCCTATAGCAGTCATTTGTGTGCCCATCTGCACAGTCAGGACATCACATTACAGGCTCAGCAAGTTTGAGGCACACAATGTACTGTGGTCTCTATTCTAGCATTATTTGAAATCTATATCGATATAGGTAGATATTTAATTTGACGGTTCATAAGTGGCATGGCTATGACAGAGAACACACAGTGAACACGGATTTCAATCCTCTGTTTCTCTAGAGACACAGGCTTCAATACTCCCTGTGCAGAGCCACAGTTTTCATATGAGGACATGTAATCAACAAAAACTCCACAGTGCATTAGGTAGCTCAGCTATTAATGTTTGGTAGGTTGTATTAGGTGAATAAAATGTTTACTTACATCATGGTTAAATTATGGTAGATTTATTGGTATGTAACCCTTGTAAAAAAAAATAAGAATGGTTAATTTTAGGTGGACTTTTTTTTTTTATTAACTTATTCTTGTTACATCTCAATGTTTCCCATCCCTTGTATCCTCCCATTCCCCCCCATTCCCCCCCCCCCCCATTTTCCCCCATTCCCCCCCATTTTCCCATTATTCCCCTCCTCTATGACTGTTCCTGAGGGGGATTCCCTCCCACTATATATTCTCATAGGGTATCAAGTCTCTTCTTGGCTACCTGCTGTCCTTCCTCTGAGTGCCACCAGGTCTCCCCCTCCAGGGGACATGGTCAAATGTGAGGCACCATAGTACGTGAGAAAGTCATATCACACTCTCCACTCAACTGTGGAGAATATTCTGACCATTGGCTAGATTTGGGAGGGGTTTAAAGTTACCTCCTGTATTGTCCTTGGCTGGTGCCTTAGTGTGAGCGGCCCCTGGGCCCAAATCTGCCTATCATATTGTTCTACTTGTAGATTTCTAGGACCCTCTGTATCCTTTTATTTGCTATTCTCCCATGCGTCTCGCATTTAGAGTCCAATAGGATTACCTTCCCCTCTGTCCCAGTTTTCTGGTAAGTGAAGGGCTTTCGTGGGACATGCCCCTTGGGCTAGTATGCAGATATAAGTGAGTATTTACCATTTGATTCTTTCTGCTTCTGGGTTAACCACTCATTATGATCATTTCTAGCTCAATCCATTTATCCACAAATTTCGGGAATCCTTGTTTTAATAGCTGAGTAGTATTTCATAGTGTATGTAGTACCACAGTTTCTTTATCCACTCTTCTACTGAGGGACCTAGGCTGTTTCCATGTTCTGGCTATTATGAATAAGGGCGCTATGAACAGGTTGAGCAAATTTTCTTGTTGTGTGCTGGAGCATCTTCTGGGTATATTCCAAGGAGTGGAATAGCTGGGTCTTGAGGAAGCCCTATTCCCATTTTTGAGATAGCACCAGATAGATTTCCAAAGTGGCTGTACTAGTTTGCATTCCCACCAGCAATGAAGGAGTGTTCTCTCTCTCCCCACATCCTCGCCAGCATGTGGTGTCGCTTGAATTTTTGATCTTAGCCATTCTGATGGGTGTAAGACGGAATCTCAAAGTTTGTTTTGATTTCATTTCCCTGATGACTAAGGAGGTTGAGCATTTCTTTAAGTGTTTCTCAGCCATTTGATACTCCTCTGTTGAGAATTCTCTGTTTAGTTCCAAGCCCCATTTTTCAATTGGGTTATTCGTTTGGTGGTGTTTAATTTCTTGAGTTCTTTATATATTTTGGATATTAGACCTTTGTCAGATGTAGGGTTGGTGAAGATTTTTTACCAGTCTGTAGGCTGTCGCTTTGTTCTCTTGACAGTGTCTCTGCCTTACAGAAGCTTCTCAGCCTCATGAGGTCCCATTTATTAATGGTTGACATTAAGGCCTGGGCCGTTGGTGTTCTGTTCAGGAAGTTGTCTCCTGTGCCAATATGTTCCAGGCTCTTTCCCACTTTTTCCTCTAAGTGGCTTAGTGTCTCTGGTTTTATGTTGAGGTCTTTAATCCACTTGGATTTGAGTTTTGTGCAAGTGAGAATATGGGTCCAGTTTCATTTTTTTTACACATAGACCTCCAGTTAGACCAGCACCATTTGTTGAAGATGCTATCCTTTTTCCATTGAATGGATTTGGCTTCTTTGTCAAAAATCAAGTGACCATATGTGTGTGGATTCATATCTGGGTCTTCGATTCGATTCCACTGATCAACCAGCCTGTTGCTGGTGCCAGTACCATGCTGTTTTAATTACTATTGCTTTATAGTACAGTTTGAGATCAGGTATGGAGATTCCTCCAGAGCACCTTTTTTGTACAAGATGTTTTAGCTATTTTGAGTTTTTGTTTTTCCATATGAAGTTCAGAACTGAACTTTCAATGTCTTTAAAAAATTGTGTAGTTTTTTGATAGGGATTGCATTGAATCTGTAGATTGCTTTTGGTAGGATGGCCATTTTTTATGTTAATTCTCCCGATCCATGAGCAAGGAAGATCACGCCATCTTCTCAGGTCATCTTCAATCTCTTTCTTCAGAGTTTTGAAATTTTTTTCATACAAGTCCTTCACTTGCTTAGTTGGGTAACTCCTAGATATTTTATATTGCTTGTGGCTAATGTGAAGGGTGTGGTTTTCCTAATCTTCCTTCCTCTGCAAGCTTGTCATTTGTGTATAGGAAGGCTACAGACTTTTTTGAGTTAATTTTGTATCCAGCCAATTTGCTGAAGGTGTTTATCAGCTTTAGGAGTTCTCTGGTGGAATTCTGAGGGTCACTTATGTACCCTATCATTTCATCTGCAAATAGGGATAATTTGACTTCCTCCTTTCCCATTTGGATACCCTTGATCCCTTTGTTGTCTTATTGCTCTGGCTAGAACTTCGAGTACTAATTGAAGAGATATGGAGAGAGTGGGCAGCCCTTGCCTGTTCCCGATTTTAGAGAATTTCCTTGAGTATCTCACCATTTACTTTGATTTTGGCTATTGGCTTGCTATTATAGCCTTTATTATGTTGAGGAAAGTGCCTTGTATCCCCGATCTCTCTAAAACTTTAAACATGAATGGGTGTTGAATTTTATCAAATGCTTTCTCTGCATCCAAGGAGATGATCATGTGGTTTTTTATTTTCAGTTGTTTATATGGTGGATTACATTGATGGATTTCCGTATATTAAACCATCCCTGCATGCATGCTGGAATGAAGCCTACTTGGTCATGATGAATGATATCTTTGATGTGTTCCTGTATTCGTTTTGCAAGTATTTTATTTAGTATTTTTGCATCTATGTTCATAAGAGATATTGGTCTGAAATTCTCTTTCTTTGTTGAGTCGTTGAGAGGCTTAGCTATCAATGAGACTATGGCCTCATAGAATGAATTTGGTAATTTTCCATCCATTTCTATCTTTTGGAGTAGCTTGAAGAGTATGGGTATTAGCTCGCCCTTGAAGGTCTGGTAGAATTCTGCACTGAACCATCTGGCCCTGGGCTTTTTTTGGTTGGGAGACCATCGATGATTGCTTCTATTCTGTAGGGGAAATGGGACTATTTAGCTTGTTTATCTGTTCTTCATTCAACTTTGGCAAGTGAAATTGATCAAGAAAATCGTCCATTTCCCTTAGATTTTCAAATTTTGTGGCATATATGCCTTCAAAGTAGGATCTTATGATTCTTTGAATTTCTTCAGTGTCTGTTGTTATGTCTCCCTTTTCATTTCTGATTTTGTTGATTTCAATACTGTCTCTCTGCCTTTAGTTAGTTTGGCTAATGGTCTGTCTATCTTGTTGATTTTCTCAAAGAACCAGCTTTTGGTTTTGTTGATTCTTTGGACTGTTTTCTCAGTTTCTAATTTGTTAATTTCAGCCCTGCGTTTGATTATTTCCAGGTAGGAGGACTCTTATATGTCAGAACAGAACTTTGTCATTCTGCATGATTGAAACTTTGCATTAACCAACATGACAACATTTCCTCCACTTAAGCTCATGTCAACTATCGTCCCATCTTCTTTTGTGAGGTCAACTTTGCAGTTTGCATGTATAAGTGAAAGCAGGCAGTATGTACCTCTGAGTTTTTCACTTAGTGCAGTGGCTTTCAGGTTCATCTATGTTGTACCACATAGTGGCAACTCTTTCCTTAAAGATGAATTTGGGGTGCTGAGGCAGTGAGAGGGACAGACAAGACAGAGAAATAGTTCTGTCTAAGTATTCCCAGAATCCAGACAAAGGTGTTGTATCCCCCGGAGCTGGCATTACAGGCAGTTATAAACTCCAGTACATGGACACTGAGAACAAAACTGAGGGCCTCTGGACCGGGACAAGTACTTTTAACTGAAGAGCCCTCTCTCTAGTGCCTGATATAATTGTTTTAAGATATAATTTTAAGTGTGTGTGTGTGTGTGTGTGTGTGTGTGTGTGTGTGTGTGTGTCTGGGTGCAGGTACCCTCCTAGTACCAGAGTTAAAGGCAATTGTGAGATGCCCAATGTAGGGGCTAAGAATCAAACTCTGGTCCTTTGCAAGAGCAGTGTGAGCTCTTAATCACAAAGACACATCTCCAAAATGACCCCCACCCCTGCTTCATTTTTAAGGTTGAATAATTTTTTTTCTTATCCATTAATGTATCAATAGACACTGTATTATAATTCATATTTGGTTATGACAAACAACACTAAAGTAGACATGAAGTATATAGATATTTCTTATAAATACAGATTTTCTTCTTTTTGATGTAATGCCCACTAGCCAGAAGACACAGGATACAGGCATCATATAATTTTTAGTGAATTCATAGGTTTTATTGGTGGGGGAGGCAATCACATAGGAGTTTTCAAAAACTCTCTTTATTTCTCTTTTGTTTTTGTTTTCCAGACAGGATTTTACACTCTCTGTACTCTGTAGTTTTACTATGAAGCACAGGTTAACTTAAAAATTGAGACAAGCAATATCCAGTTCTTAGATTGGAGACATCAAATACCATTTTTTACATATGTGGAATTTGAATTTTCAGTACTACTTCTTTATGAGATTGCTTTAGTCTTACTGTGGGATTGTGAACTTTGTACAATGGTCAACCAACTATGTATAAATTCAGGACTTTGTCCCATTTGACTACCTATCTCAATTACATTATCATAACATGTGAATACTTTACCTCTTTCTTATACTATGAAATCAAGAAATATAGAATTTCCAGCTTTGGTCTTGCTCACATTGCTTTGATAGTTTGGGGTCTTTTAGACTGTAAACTTAAAAGTATCATTGTAAGTTTAGTAAGGAGTATTTTCTCTATAGATTAGATAGTTGGTATATTTTTTCAGCCTATCCAAAATGTCTGTTTGTTTCTTTAAAACTTATTTACTGCATCTCAATAAGCCATTCCCCTTTCCATACATCGACTCATTTCTGTTAGGCTATAGAAATTGAAAGACACTGCTGTTTAATAGAACTGGACATTATGGCCTTGAACAGAGCAGGCCCCAGCCACCTGAAACCAAGTCTACTTTCAGAACAAACACATGTATCCTTGATACAAACCTCACATAGGGCTGCGAAAGTAACCCAGTGCTCATGCAAACTTGGATTTTTAACTTCACCTTTTCATCTGGTTACCATCTGCTCTTCTGACTCCTAACATAGACCAAAAGTTTGCAACAAACTAGAGGATTTAATTTAGCTGCATATTAAACAGAAAAAAAGCCATATCAATGGGGACGCAGCTCAGTGATATGTTTGTCTACTATATAGAAAACCTTTGGTTCAAAGAACAGTAGTGCAGAAAATAGAAAAGAAAATCACAGTTTATTCAGGTATGCCCAGTATTATCATTAAACAGGGTGTATTAACACAGGTATGGAGTTGCTGCTAATTTGGAAGCTGGGTAGGAAAAGATCACTTGAATTGAATCTATTAGTTCAGAAACAGTATGTCAACAAACAAGACATTGATAGAGAACTAAAGACTAAAGGAAGGAAGAAAGGAAGAACGACAAAAGGAAGGAAAGAAGGAATGAAGAAAGGAACAAAGGAATGAAAAAAGGAAGGACAAAGAGAAAAAAGGAGCCACAGGAACAGAATTATTTTAACAAATGTAGAAAAGCACTTAACAAAATTATTTTTAACTACTGATCTCCCCACCAACTAGGACTAAAACAACAGACTTCAGTCTGACTTCTCTAAAAGGTCGGGTGCCAGCAGCACACTTACAGTTGGATCTCTCTGCACCTAGGATGGGGAAGGATGGGGATGGCTGTTCTTCCTATTTAACACACTAGAAGCCCTAGACAATGCAGGAAGGGAACAAAAGAAAATGCAGATAAGCAGACAGGAGACAATCAATCACAACACTGTCTGCTCACAGACAGCACAATTGCTTATGTATATAGTGCCAAAGACTCGAAAAAGAATTACTAAAATGAAGAGTTGTTAGCAACATTGCAGCATGTAAGGTCAGTCTAAGAAACTATCCTTTGCATTGCTGGAAGGGAAAAGTTTAACTACAAATTGAAACTACCTATTCATGTTTAAAATGCAACATAGAGTCTACTACTGAAACAATTATTTTCAATCCAAGACACACAGAGAAAAACTCATCCATAGCATTATACACCTGTCTAATGTTTCACTTAGTTTGTATCCAGCTACTGCCAGATAATGAATCACAAATCATCTTCTGAGACAAACCTGCCTAATCTGAGTTGTGCATACTGCATCAACATGTTATAGTTCCATTTATTAAGCATGGCATAGGTCTGAGGACATAGGACACCTGGGACTCCAGTGGAGAGCTGCCTGAGGATGGATTCTAGCCACCTTCTTTCTATATGTCTTAGTACCAAGTAGCCCATGTTCTATTTGATTGTAATGTTGCTGAGTAAATAGACTTCCTAAACAAGGATAAAAATATCATTGACAGAAAGAGTTTCATTATTCAAGGAAATAAGGCTGTTACTTAAGGAAAACGTACACATGAATATACAAACATACGTTGTACTTTATCTTTTTTTCTCACTATATACTCCACAAATATAAAAAGGGAATAAAATCTATACATTTTATAGTGGAAGTTAACAAAGTAGCTAAGATCAAATAGCACCTTCTGACAAAGAATATTATTACTAAGAGATGGATTAACCACTTTTAAAATCTTTCTTGTTTGCAGCTTTACCTTGTCTTTAAAAACCTTGAAGTAGTACTGAATTCTATTATGCAAGATTGTCAATAATAATTCCAGTTTCCCAGGTTCATACTTAGTTTGTGAAATTAAAAGAATCTGCCATCTTGGTAAGAAATGATTCTCTTTCCTCAACATATTAGCAAATATCAACAAAGAGTAAACATAACAGGACTTTGTTCAGGAGGATGTATTGACTTTGCTCCTTAAACCAGAGCTCTGAGCAGGGTTGTTGGTGGTGGTGGTGATCATCTTCCTCCTTCTCCTCCTACTGTTAATTGTGTGCATTTATACTCCACCAACAGTAAAAATAAGTTTTTAGTAGTGGTATTTCTTAATAAATCCATCTACTTAGCAAAAAGTATACTTTTTGTATATTACTTTCTGTTTGTTTTTTATGCCATTCTCTTAGAGGCCCCTGAAATAGTACTTTGTCGCGACCCTTCCGACCAGCGGAAAATGACATGACCCGAGCGTTCTTCTCCAGGCAGTTTATTCAGGAACCTTTTCAGCACACAAATATGAAGAACTTAGGCTGGGAATATAGTTCAATGGGAAAGCACTTGCCCAGCATACTCAAACATTGGCTTAGAGCCTCAGCATTAAATAATGAAACCGTTGATTTGAAAATCACGAGAGCCTTGACAGCTAGACCAGAGTATTTATGGCCAGGAACATGTGAATGAAATGATATAATTTTGCTTTAAATATAATTCTGGTTGTGGTGTACAACAGGTGGGTAGGAGAAAGGAGACTGGGCAAACTGAAGAGCAAAATAAGAAGCAGGAAATGTATATTATAGGATCCTGCACATCACAAACCCAAATGGAGGAGATAGAAGAAGTGAGCAGATTGTGGGAAATTGGCCATTTTTCCTGAGAAAATTCTCTCTTTACAAGACCAAAGAAAATTAGCCACCTGGATTGTCTTTAAAGGTATTTGTCATCATTTAGAAAGACACTGAGATTGCAATTGTGCTGATTTTAGCTTTGATTGCCAAACATTAATGGAGAGAAAATGGGATTTAAAAACTTAAACGGGCCTTTGGATGCTTTAGGTCTGTCACTATAGATAACAGGACTAAATCTTAAATGGAATTGGTTTAAGCTGTAGGATTGGGATGCAGCTGGGCTGAGTCTAGGACGTGAGCCTCAGCGGCACTCTTTTGCTCATGGAACACTGTTGCTGTGAAATCTACCTGATCACAGTTGGGGGGCTAGCCACTCAAAACTGTGCCATGTGAACTGAGTAGGCTTCCAGGTAGAATTAGAACACAGACAGAAAGAGAGGTCAGCTGACAATAAGTAGAGGTTGCTTCAGACTCTACATAGTAATCCCTAATATCTGTGTTCTTTATGTCACATCTGAAAAGGAATTTTGGCTTAGAAGGGAACTAAAGCTTTAGTGACACCGTCCTGAGATATCATTTTAGCTCATGTTGCTGTGGAAATATATACCATCAGCCCAGGAACCTAAGTGTGCAAGGAAATCTGTGCCATATGTGTAGAGCGCTACATAGTGGCACACAAGAATGCAATTGTCATTGAGAATCCATAGCTCCCTCTAGTCACTCAGCAAAGAGCTGATGTGTCTGTCTTTGGTCTCAGTGAACAATTTACTGTGTGAGCAGCTGAAGCAAACTGTGTCAACAACACAGGCTTTAAAGTATGATGTGCTGCTGTGTCTATGAAAGCAAAAGAAGGGAGTACGTGATTATGGCCTAGAATGTGTGGTTAGGAAAGGAGTAATGGTAACCCACTAGCATGGTTTTTGATGGAAAACATCTGCTCCCTTCCCTGTCCTCTTCGCTGATTGTCCTGGGAAACAGGCCTCTGATGCTATCACTCTGTGTCAGGTCAGATCGCTTTGTAGACTTCTGGGGCAGTTTTTGAATTTGTTGAGCAATCATTAAGAAAAAACAAAACAAAAAAAATGTATAGATGACATATTTGGTGGCAGGGGGGGGCGGGGGGGGGGGGGGGGGCGGGGGGGGGGGCGGGGGGGGGGGAAATGGCGAATGTGATAAGGGAACTTGAAAGCTGACTGCATTCACAGCCTTAAAATATCAGCTGCGCTTTCGTTCCTAATTTTCACACTTCACAGCTGCTAATGGATCTCAGCGGAATGAAAGTAAGACTGCTGACAGAAAGATGGGTCTTATTGTTAGCTCTGTCATGTATCTTCTTTCTGCATTGTCATAGAGAAAAGGTTTGTTTGCTTCAAATCCCCCTAGCCAGTGAGGTTGGTTTTCTTTTTAAAACTTTTCCTCCAAAACGAGGAGAAAGCAAAAGAAGTCTTCTCAGCATTCAAGCCGATGGACATCAACACCTCCCTGTGCCTGTCAATGGAAACAAAACACAGTTGACAATCTGCTGAGGTGCTTTGGTACCCAATGTTTCAAGTGTCAGACTCCCTCCTGTCCGGCCTCTCAGGTCTGGGATGAGTCCAAACAAGACAAACCTCTTTCAAGTAAGCCTCTTCGGAGTTTTAACTGGGGGTCAAAGACTTTGAGCTGATTTAGTGATAACATGAGATAAACAGTGAAAAGAAAGAACAAAGAGAAGTACTGTTTTTAAAAAACCTTCTGATGCCACTGTATTCAGATACCAACCTTTCAAATGAAGACTCTAGAGGATTTTCAACCAAATATAACCTAGGGAAAAGTTAACTCTTTTGTTCATCCATTGCGTTTCTAGTTGGCAGGGTGGAGCTAAATGCTACACTGACACATTGCTATAATCTAATTCAAGGGCATTTTCTTTAATAATCCCATGACCAAAATATTTCTACTCTCCATAGCTTAATGTTATAGGTTTCCCTCGGTGGAATTTGTAAGTAGCCTTAGTAATAATTGTAATTATATTAGTTAAATAGATGCTGCTCACTGTGCCATGTGTGATAGGACATGCCTCTAATTCTAGCACACAAGAGGTTGAGACAGGGGATTTTTAGTTCAATAAGACCAAAAGAAACATAACCTATTTCTTTGACCAGTATATTCATAAATTTATTAATTTTCAATTATAAGGGTTTTTAAATTTCTTTTCAGTTTTGTGCTGTAAATTTTTGTGTATTTTTGCTGCCATAAAAAAGAGAATATACCTCACGTACATAAACTACATTTAAGTAAATACATATGGCATTTTGAGGTTTAATCCAATTTGTTATTTTTTATAACATATAATATATTATTACATATACAACACATAACATTTTCTATGTGGTAAACATTGCAATATTTGTCTTTTTTAAATTCATATTACATCTCAATGGTTGTCCCATCCCTTGTATCCTCCCATTCTTCCCTCCCTACTAGTTTCCCCTTACTCCCCTCCCCTATGACTGTGACTGAGGGGGACTTCCTCCCCCTGTATATGCTCATAGGGTATCAAGTCTCTTCTTGGTAGCCTGCTATCCTTCCTCTGAGTGCCACCAGGTCTCCCCATCCAGGGGACATGGTCAAATATGAGGCACCAGAGTACGTGTGAAAGTCATACCCCACTCTCCACTCAACTGTGGAGAATGTCCTGTCCTTTGGCTAGATCTGGGTAGGGGTTTGAGGTTTATGGCCTGTATTGTCCTTGGCTGGAGCCATAGTTTGAGCAGGACCCCTGGGCCCAAATGCAATATTTGTCTTTAAAAAGAAGTATTACTAAAGAATCCACAATTTGTTTAAAACATTCACCCAACAAAAACAAAATGCTAAGATGTTTTAGGTTTAATATACTGGTGCTTATTGTTATGATATAAAATTTCTCTAGTGTATATTGGCAAACTTTTAGTGTCAACCATCTGATCTTGTTTATGGCTTCATTACAACATAACAACAGTAATAGCAATAATAACTCTTGAATTGTGGAGAACCTGAAATGTTTCTGTGGCACTTGGGTGCAGGGGAAAAACAGATCATAAAACTTCATACTAACATGTAATGACCAAAGAAACACAATTATTTTCAAAACATAGATACAAAGTCAATAGAAAATTTATCTAATAAATTCCTGACATCATACTAAACCAACTGTAGGTCTTCTCATTTAAAACAATCATTTTGCAAGTGTTTGGAGTTTTCCAGGTATATTGGGAGGATTATAGAGCTTTGCATTCAAATATATCTGGTTTTGATTAGCTTTATGACCTTGGAGATTTAACCTCTGTGACCTTCAGTTCTCATTTATTAAATGAAGTTAATATCAACAACTCCTAAGTGTGTTTGGGAGGATTAAATAAATTTAAGATAGCATCTGGTATATAGCGAACACCCTGAATATATAATATTTCAGGTGCTGAAAATATGTAATTAAAGTATAAGACTACTGTCCATCTGTCAATAAATATTTAATTTAATAATGTACCTGGCAACAGGAATTTGACAATTTAGTTGAAAAATGAATGCAATAGCATCCTTCTGCTACCCCCACAAATTCCTGGTGATGGTGGGCAATAAATGTAACTAGGAAAAGAGAAGATAAGAACGGTGCAGTGAATAGTCCCTTAATAAATTGCCTTTGACTAAAAGTAACACAGTATTTGTAGGGTGGAGGCAAGAAGAAAGAGTAAGTAAGGTGATGTAAACTCTATTAAAGAATAAATTGCTTCATGGCTCTGGGCAGTGAAATATGTATAACAAAGTTGCTATGTGTGTTTAAAAAAAAAAAAAAAAAAAAAAAAAAGAAGGACCAAGAACAAAATTTAGACAACTTATGTAGAATTTTAGAAACTTCTAAGAATTTCGAATGGATGTATTGAATAGATAAGACCAAATTTGATTCAGTGAGCATGAAATAATGATAGTTTAATCCTGTGCAGTTAGCAAAGAAGAGCCAGTGGGGCAGCATTTTATTCGAGTAGGAAGTTACACATTTCAGCTTTTATAGCTCAAGATTTAACACTGAGAAATGAGAAACTACAGTGAAGCAATTTCTGAGACTCCTACATTAGCAATTATAGATAGGAATAGCTACTGTACAAGAATTGTGAGATGTGAGGAAAAAACTGGTGTGAGCTGGATTTCTGTCAATTACAAAAAGCTCCAAATGAGTTGACAGTCACATGACTCTCAGAAGGAAAGAAATCACAAAAGATAAAGATACAAAATGTAGACACATATATTAATAAGTGGGCACTTCACTGTTGCCAGTGTAGGTTGAACATACTATAGGTAATTGACATACTTGTACATTGCAGTTAAATATAATTGATAATTTTCTGAGTTTCTATTGTTTATTTATATGTATATGGATGCATGTAGGACATTATATATGTATCAGTCATTTATGTATAAGGCCCATAATCAAGAAATTTGCATCTTATGCTACATCTTGAATTGATTTATTTATTTTTTTCATTTAAGCGAGCTTTTCATTTAGTGAAGAACTGTATGATACTTAGGGAGAGGTTATTGACATAGATATTTAACATATAGGTGCTAGTCAATTACGCCTATGAAAAGACGAGCAATATAAAAGAAATACAATAAAACACGTGAAGAAGGAATAAAGAAATCAACAACAGCAAAAGAGAGACACAATGTCTGATACTGAAATCCAAGATTTTAGGGGCATAGAAGCCATGTCAAACATAAAGAAGTACATAAAAATCTTCTGTGATGACCACTACCCCCACTCCAATGACTCTCCTCCCAAAAAAGGAACAGTATAGACAGGAAAGCATTGAAGAAAACTCTCAAACCTGTGATAATCTCCCCAGTTGTGGGGAGAGCCTCAGATATGAACTCGAATGCCCTGAATTTGTTCACTTCCCATTGGGAGGGAGGCCCTGTGATGCACAGAGGAAGAAGAAGGAGAAGCAGGTTATCCTGCTGAGACCTGATAGGCTGTGGTCATAGGATGAGGGTGGAGGTCTTCTGTCAGAGGTCTAGGGGAGGGGAATAGGGCAAAAGAGGGAAGGAGGGGGAAACAGGAAGATACAAGTGAGGGGATAACAATAGGAATGTAAACTGAATAAATTATAATAAAAATAAATTAAAAAATGTGATAAGAAAATATCATGCTGAGATAGGTAACCCAGATCCAGAATGACACACATGGTATGTACCCACTTGTTAGTGTATATTAGCCCCAAGTAGATGTCCTCTTAGCGACTCCGCCTAGTGGGAGATCAGACAGATTCTGGAACTTGCAGCTGGATTCTGGGTGGAATGCTGAGTGGTATGAAAGGGTTTGGGGAAGGAAGGAACCTGAGGATCAGGAGCTCTACAAAGAGACTATCAAGGCCAGTGAATCTCGACCCAGGGGGCCCTACACAAACTGATGCACCAACTAAAGACAATGCATACAGAGACAATGCATCCAGAGAACCTCGACACCCTGTTCAGATGTAGGTGATGGACAGTTGATTCTTCACACCGAGGGGGAGGGCACACTGCCTCAGAAATGAACGCTGGTGCCTGCAATTTGATCACTTTGCCTTGGTGGGGCGCCCTTGCAGACACATAGAGGAAGTGGATGCAGGCTATCCTGATGAGACCTTATAGGCTGTAGCCAGGAGTAGGGCCCCCTTCTCCCTCCCTCACTATCCCTCTTCCAGCCAGAGGATTAGGGGAAGCTATTAGGGGAGGGGATTAGGGGAAAGGAGATCAATGCTGTTCTGCAGGATACCATGGGACTATTCAAGCACTCATTAAACCACTAAGCACAAGGATGTAAAATAGCCCAAAAGACAAAAATCATTGGTGACGTCATCTAGATATCACTGCATGTCAGTCAAAGCAGCCACAGGACACTGTTAACTACAAGAGCTGATGACAACATTGAGTTCAACAGTTTCTAAATTACCAATGATGAACAAGAGCTGTACTTACCATTCCCACTGGTCCAGTAACACAGAAAGTTCTTAGCATTCTAAGACACTCCGGATTTGTGTGAAGGTATCTGCAATGATTCTTAACATGACAAATAGAACTCACGATTTCTAGGCACTCATTGTCCTCACCGAAGTTGAATACTTTCACACTTTTGAAATCTAATGACTTTTGAGGCTACACAATGATATCTAATTTACCTTTAACTGGCATTTTCCTGATAATTGAGGCTTTTGGACAGGTTTTCCCATGCTTGGTACTTGTTAATACTTTCTTTCTTTTTATATCTGTTGTAATATTGAATTGGGGTAATGTTTGATTGAACTCTATAATGTAATTCCATCTTCCTGGAATCTGTTTATTTTTGTTTGTCACTTTCTTTAGGCATCTTTTAATTTGTCTCAGCAATATTTTATAGTGCTAAATGCTGTGGAGTTTAGATGTATATATATTATATAACATATATTATATCTTGACTGCAGTTTTCCCTCCCTCTTCTCCTCCCAGCACCACCCCCCCCCGCCAGCCTGTTGAAGTTTATACTGCGTGATACAGACTGTGGGAACACAGCCTTTTGTTTGTTGTATGTTTTCTCTCAGAGCTTTCTTTTGTCTTTGCACAACCTTATGTTCATCATTGTTTCTCAGGAGGAGTATGTAGTGTTTGTGTTTGTGGCTCTGTGTTGGGGTTACTGTTTACTTTTTGTAAGACAAATTACAGTTTGATATTTTATAGATTATTCTCGCATTTCTCAATGAGCCCTCTATGGTTTTTGGTTCCTTATAGCCCTGTAGTTGTACACAAATACATCATGTCGAGGAATGTCAATTCAGAACCTGACATCCACAAACCTTCTAGGTCTGTGTGATCCAACTGGCAAGAGATTATATCCAAAGACCTTCTAGGTCTGTGTGATCTTAATCTAGGAGACAGAAGCAAATAGATTTGAGTTCAAAGCTAGACTGATATAGAGCAAGTATTAGGTAAAGAAAAGTTTAGATCCAGGTGTGGTGATACATGTCTTTAATCCCGAACAAAGGTAAAGTTAGTTTGTAGACAGAAGCACCCATGTGTGAAAGTGATGTCTAATTGAGTAGCAGAAAAAGTAGTGAATCAGAAAAGATTCTAACTCTCACAAGAAGAGAGAGGAAAGGTGAATCTACTTAGGCAGTATCACAGGGAGAAAGGGGTAGTTCTACTGGGACGGTAATAGGGAAGATGGGTTGCAGAGAGAGAGAGAGAACTCAGGTGAAGATGGAAGAAGCCAGGAGATTAGAGCAGATTGCTGAGTTAGTTTGAAGCCAAGCAGAACAATTCTAGGCCAAGAGAGAAGCCAGATTAAATCAATCAGCTGGAAGAAGAGTTTGATCCAGAAGAGGGGAGTTGAACCAGCCAGCCCAGAGCTAAGAAAGAACAGGTAAGGGTGAGCTTATTAAGCAGTAAGTCTCAGAGTCTAAATCATTCTAGGCCTAGGTTAGATTTACAGAGTCTAGAATCTTCCATGACTAGGCCTATGTTAGCAGGAGGAGGCAGGAGAAGAAAATTACTTTAAGTCATGCTTTCTTTAAGATACACACTCCTATTCAATTTATCTCCACCTTTGCTTCTTTTCTAGTTTTCTCAAGTTTGTATTTGTCATATTTTCCCCAGAGTTTATAGGCACTAATTTGCTTTAAAATCTAAGTAAGTTAATGATTACACACATAATTTTACACACACACACACACACACACACACACACACACACACACACACACACACACTTACAAAGGAATAAAGAAATGAGGACCGCAGCTCTGTCACACAAGATATTATCTTGAGTTATTTATGAGATTTTGCTGGTCACCTCTGCATTATACTTTCAGAAATGTCAGGAAGACATCTCTGAAGACACTTACTTGTTAAATAGGAATGACAGTATTCATTGTAATGGTTAGTCTCAACTGGCAAGATATAGAGTCAGATGGGAGACGAACCTCTGAGCAAGGCTATCGGCATCTCTCTTGATTAGGATAACTGCCATGTGAAGATCCTTCCTCACTATACATGAGGCCATTTCCCAAAGGCTCATTGCTCTCTGTTCCTCAGTATTGATGACATGCAACCACCTGTTTTAGGCACTGCCACCTTGACTATCCTGCAATGATGGATTGTAGTTTGAACTATGGAGAAAAAAAATATGTGTTCCTTTAAGTTGCTTTTGTCATAGTTTCTTATAGCAGCAGAATAGAAGTAAGACAGCACGGTCAGAGTGGTTCTGTTAAAGATAAAGTGATTAGAATTAGGAATATAGGTCAGTCTATAGCAGTTATTATTAAGCATTCAAGACACCTGGGGTTTGAGCCTCATCAGCACATAAAACTGGGTATTTTATTGTGCCTCTGACACCCCAGCACATGGGAGATAGAAAACAGAGACAGAGAAATTCAAGGTTATCCTCAGCTGCATTGCAGAGTTGAGCTAGTTTGAGATACATGAGACTCTGCCTCAAAGTTTTAAAGTGGAGTATACGAAAAACAGCATAAAGGTGAATCTGTATTTATATTTTTCATCATCTGCATGCATTTATTTATACAGATTACTATGAACATTATTGATGCTACTTTTGAAAAACTCTAATGTACCAGTTAAGTAATCCAGACTGTGTTTCCATGTCTTTGGGAACATAAAGACTTTTCATCATCTATGCCTCAGTGTGAATGAAATGATGGAATTCCTTTCTAAAAGCAAGCTGGGTAAAGGTGGATCAGACAAAGAGGACTATAAGCATTCTCAGTGAGTGCCATTGATACAAATTTAAAGGCCAGGGAGGTGGTGAAAAGTTAGTTTGTTGTTTCTGTTTTATGGTAGCCTCATGACTAGGGAAGACTGTGCATTTCATATAAACACTAGAATGTTCTATGTAGACACATGTACTCTCTCATGCTTCCCCCCCCCTCTCTCTCTCTTTTCTCTACCACTTTCCAAGGTCTCTCTCTCTCTCTCTCTCTCTCTCTCACGTACACACAAACACAGACACATGCACACACATACACACACACACACACACACACTCCACAAAAAGTGGCTAGAGTTTTTTGAGCAAGTGACAAAGTTTGATCAGAACAATGAGTAAGAAGAAGGCTGTCTAGCTTCGTGATCAATTGCAAACCAAGGACAGAGGAGAAGAATGTACTTTATACTGAACTTTATCTCACTCAAGTAATCTGCCAGAAACAGCCACAGTAGACAGAGTCATTAATTTCTCAATTTAATAGTTTGAGGTGAATGGCTCCAAGGAATGCTGTATTAAGAAGCAAAGCCTTTGTAAGCCTTTGTAGACAACATAATTAAAGGTAGATTGTTATTTCCTTGATAATAAATGAATTTTGAATATGACAATGAACACATAATTTGTTGGTCTCTAAATGAAAACACATTTGAAACAATAACACTCCAGGCCATATGTTTATTAATGGTACGAGAAATAAATGATCTGGAACAGGATGAGAGATTTCAAGGAATTAGTATTAAATGATCTATCTAGCTGAGAAATAACATTCCTTTTTAGATTCTAGCAGCCGTTGGGTATAGTAACATTTTACCAGCAGTTTAGACATTATAGACAAGACTATATTTTTACAAAGAAGCTCATTATATAAACAGTAAACAAAAGTAGGTATTCTTATAATCAAATACACGAGTATTTGAATGGTGGAACATAAAATATATCTCAAAAGTCACCTGCTTTATTATATATTTTATCAGTATACATGTAATGCTTATATAAATATACACGTGTGATTTATAAACCTAATGAATATTATATTTTATTTAGATCTGTACTCATTGATAGAAAATAAACTTGGTGAGATTTCAATAAATTTGACCTTTCCAGTAAAGGTACTTTTATTAATTTTGGAAAGAAAAAAGTTCCATGAGACCATGAAAATATTAGTCTGTGGAGTATAGAATTCCAGTAAATAGGCAAAACACCACAACTGAGAAATTCATTTTAGCTACAGCTCCTGGCTATGAGCTACATAAATTCATGTTGAATTTCTCTCAGGTTTATCTAGAATATTTTGTATATGACTGGCAACAGACCAAGGAGACTGCTTTAAAAAGTAATAAATGTCCACTGTAAAAATCTGTCAGCAACTGATGAAAATATCTTCTTAAGACTGTGATTAATGATGTAATATGCTAAATATTAAATGTGATGAGTTGAGCAACTGCTGATAAAAGATATATTAGCCTGTACCTTGGCCCACTGATATTTTAATGGTTCAGAACAGAAGTTTTAATAGGGTAAAACTTAGCTAATTTGTACAGATTTTAGATGTACATAACCATTTAAGAACTCGTCATCTCAACTAAAAATATCTATAAAACATAATGTTTAAAACTATGTTGGTCAGAAAATATAATTAAACCAAGATACCTTAATAACCATTTTACTATTAAAGTATAATTTTCAGAAGCTTTTATAATGTTTTTTATGTCACCTCAAAGTCTATGTGAAATTCTAGTATTTATGCATTGCTAAGAGTAGGTAGACCCTTTCTGAATTGATTAAATATTGTGGGAAACCCTTCCTGAGTCATCTTAGTGCACTTGTAAAAGAAAACTCAGAGAGCTATTCCAATTGTACTACTGTGTGCGAACGCAGAAGCAATTGTCATCTGCAAAACAGGAATTAAACCAACACTAAATCTCATGGCACACGTATATTGGACTTTCCAGCCAATGAAACAAATATAAATACATGTCTAACATTTGTGGTAATTGTTTAAAGTTGCTCAAACAAAGATATCCAAGAAGTGTACCAAAATGAAAAGAATGAAGGCTCATTATTGTTATGAATATTGCGAAATAAGCTTAATTAGAAATTGTGAATATTTGGCTGCTTACCTTCAAATGTTGCATCCCTATATCTTAAAACATTTTTTGTTAGGAAGCCAAATTGCTTAAACTAATTTAGTTGAATTATAATTAAAGTAAGACAGCAATCTTCTTATATCACGACACAAGAATAAAAAGACAAGCCAGTTCGATATTTCTAGAATATTCAAAGATTATTACTAGAAAGCAGCGCTGTCAGTGAAAGAGAAAGAAAATGGGTATCATTTTTAAAGGAGAATGAATGATAAACTAACTTCAGAAAAACAATGACGATATATTCATCAAAAATATTCCACATGAAAAGGTTTAAAATATTCCACATGAAAAGGTTTTCTAAGTGTCATATGTAACTTCTACTAGCAATTGAGAATATATTGGTAGATATTTGAAAAATGGTAGAATCTCAAGGCAGCATAAACCTGTTTATACTAGTCGTCTAAAAACTTACATGTTTTTCTTAAAACTTATCATTAAGTTAACCCTTTTCTTTTAGGTGATATAAGTTGGATTTTGAATAATCCAACTTGAGACTATTCATGCTGTATAATTCTGCATTTTAAATTTTTTTTCTACAGAAGAATAGTTTGAGAAGCATTTTTTCAAGACTTTAGTTTTATTTGTAAGGACATTCATATTCATCGATATGTCTTTTCTTTAAATATATATATATATATATATATATATTTATGCTCAGACTTCTAAATTTATTTTTTTCCTTTTTCAAAATTAATTTATTCTTGTTATATCTCAATGGTTATCCCATCCCTTGTATCCTCCCATTCTTCCCTCCCTCCCATTTTCCTCTTATTCCCCTTCCCTATGACTGTGACTAAGGGGGATTACCTCCCCCTGTATATGCTCATAGGGTATCAAGTCTCTTCTTGGTAACCTGATGTCCTTCCTCTGAGTGCCACCACGTCTCCCCCTCCAGGGGACATGGTGAAATGTTAGGCACCAGAGTACGTGAGAAAGTCATATCCCACCTTACAGGATATATTTATTGAAGATCTTAATTATATATTTTAATTTGAGTCTATGTCAAGGTTTGTCGTGATTTTAACAATTACAGTGATGACAACATTACTCTTCTTCAGCCATCGACCCTAGAACTTAGCCTTTCATGTAAATATGGAAATATCTGCTTCTGATATTTCTAAGTGGGAATGTCAAATATTTTCTTTAAAGACTACTTTAGGTTCTGTAGTTGGTGGGGGAAATATTTTTATTAAATTTTAATATTTTTACATATAGTTGTATATTAGTATACATATATACAATAAACTACCCACAGCCAGAAGAGCCATGAAACAATCAGGAATTACATATATGTTATATTCCTAGTGTTTTGGCTATTTGTATTTGGCAACCTTGAAGAAAACATCTTTCCTATCTTGGTGCATCCAAAATTCTGAATGTAAATCAGTATCTATCATATCTCATTATCAACTTAAAACATCTATCTAGATGTTTTTATTAGTTTAAAGATCCATTGACAATGAGACACTGGCAACACTCAACCTACCTCAAAGAAGCTGTTGAGCATCAAAGAACGTCTTCATGGAGATGACTTCAAATGTGGCAATCAAGCCACTGGGCAAAATGTCCTCCTTTCTACCACAGACAGAATTTTGTCTAAAAATGGGAAAACTTGGAAGCAGCCAGAGTCAAAGGCTTAACTCTGCCAAGACAGGGTAAGGAAGTCCTCAGTAGTTCCTGCCTCACAAATGTGTCTGTCAAATATATTGGGCCAGAAGGCTAAAGAAGATGCTCAAACATTATAGACTTTGGGGTGACTGTTCTGGCAGCAAACATCTCTGTCATCTTCTCATCTGGAAAGCTGCTAATCTGTACCCCCTGTATACTCAGGTAATTAATTTTATTCCTTCTCAAGTCTCTGAGGGGTTTAATACCAGATAGTTTACTTTCATGATTAAGTTTATTTGTTTAGGGGTTAGGTAGTTGTATATCTTAAAAGAGATGATTCTGATTTATTCAAGTTGTATCAAAAATATCTTTAATAACTTTTATAATGGTATAACATGGAATGTAAAATAAATCCACAAAACCAGGTAACATATTTTAAAAAATAATGTGTTAAATGAGAGGCTTTATTCTTTATGGACCCAAGTTTCTATCTCCAGTCCTGTATGTGTAGCTCCAGGCACTGATATCAAACTAAACACAGAGAATTACAAAGAAGCCCAGGAGACTGATATCTGATCACAGTATGAGGAACAGCACACAGTAACAAACAGGTCCATTTGTAGGTTAATTGGTGATTAAATAAAACTATTAGAGCATTTCTGAGTGAATTCCTGTCATTTTCAAAGTATTTTAGACTGGATGGACTCTTGCCAAGCCTTCAAGCTTATGAAACAACGGTTCGTGGTTATTAAGAGCAAACGCCCTAGAGAGATTAATCTGTGCTATCCCAATGGGCTGACCTTTCCCCAAAGACTTAGCAATTTAATTATCTACTTGAAAAGCACAATTATACTAAAATTCAAAACCTGATTTATAGACAGGTTTTATATTCTCATCTATAATGCATGTAAATAAGTGTCTTTGAGTTCTTTTTCCTAAGGCTACATGCTTTGTAAGTAACAAGTACCAAATAGTCCGTAATTTATACAATTAAGAGCTAGTATTGTGGCATTTTTCAAGTTATAGGTGTTTTGCTTTCTACCCTCATTTTAAGTTTGCATATTACTTGCAATATGTAAGTAATCTCATGTATATGTATCCTATGAGCCAATGAAATTTGACCTGAGTATAATGTCTATTAAAACCAAGATGATGTCATCTTCTATTCTCTAATTTATTATGCCATATTTGATCTCATCCATGAATGAAATAGAAATTCATTATATTATAATCTTGAAATTTGCAGCTAGCTTGTAATGTGAACATACAATGAAATCAATTGTGCTGTAAATTAATCAACTTTAATATTTAATTAAAAGTTCATCTACATACTTTGAAAACCCCACTAACAGGTGATAGTTAGACACAATGATGTCAGAGTGTAACTTTTAAAAGTCAGTTCTTTCTCTATCCACGTGGATTGTGGGGATTGAACTCTGATCAGCAGGCTAAGCTGCAAGTGGCTTTACCTGCAGCATTATCTTGCTGGCCCTGTCCTTCTAGCCACATATACAATCAACATCCAAGAAATTTCTTGAAAAAAATTTTTTTCTCCCATTTATAAGAATCACCAGGGATTATTTAGTTATGAGTTAAAAATGTAACTGCAGCCACTTTTGTTAACACATAAATGTAAGATTTCAGGACATTTTACTTTAATTGAAACCTACTACAGAAATACAGAGAAATCAATCTATTTAAGAAGAAAAATAAAAAGAGACATTGTCTTTGGCGAGTAAGAAGCAGTCCAAGAAATTGGCTCAACCGAGACCAGAGGACAGACATGTGCTCTCAGAAATCTAAGAAGTGTCTCAGAAAGAAGGAAATCTGAAAAGAATGGTTCCATAAACCAATAAAAAAGAATCCAGTTATAAATGATAGATGCTAGTATCTTCCTGTAAGCCAGAAGCTCCACTGAACTATTCCACTCCAGTCTCAGCTGATGGTGCACAGAAGACACTCAAAAGTTCCCTTGCTATGTATTAAGGTTTACTAATTCCAAATATTTCCTTCTTCTCAGGTTTATATGCACACACTCGCACACACACACACACACACACACACACACACACAGAGAGAGAGAGAGTGAGAGAGAGAGAGAGAGAGAGAGAGAGAGAGAGAGAGAGAGAGAGAGAGAGAGAGAGAGAGAGAGAGAGACGGAGAGAGTCAGACAGAGAGACAAAGAACACAGATGCCCAAATATATGATAGATTTTGTTGTAAAAATTTCAAAAACACATAGATAAGATGTCATATTTTTGGTTCTATAAAATGTTTCTGTAGTTCCCAGTTCTTAATGGAAAATACCACCATCAAATACAAGGCTATACAGAAACTGGGAAATGTTCTCATCTCAAAGGAATAATAGGAATTGTGGTGGAAATGTTTTTACATAAAAATCTCTCTGTATATTTAAGACTTATTGTGAGAATGTAGAGTGAGTAGGACAGAGTCAATTTTCTTCTTTATCTTCACCATATAAATCATAACCAGAAATGTGTAACCACTAATAGTTCATGGAGTTTTCAAAAGTTTAAACTTAATATCTATTTATGTTTACACTTTTCTTCACTGGAATATGTGACTCCTATGTTTGTTTACCCTTAATTTAAGGCTGTAACATTGAATGTGAAAAATGGAAAAATAAAAGACAACATAAAATCTAAAATCAGTTTAGTGGCCTATTTAAAAAAATCATTTATAGAATACTTCAAAATATGTGCTTACTCCCCAAATAGTAATTATATTGTGTGAGTGCTTGCTTGTATAGATAAAGAGATAGAGTAAAATCTCAATTGTCCCTCATTGTTTGGAGATAAGAAATTCAGTTTACTCACATTTATTTTATATGATATTATCTATCTTGCTGAACCCTTTTTTAGCATATAAATTCAAAATTGCACTGTCTACTCAATTGTAAAGGAACATTAGGGAGTTTTCCATTAACTCTCTTGAAATAGAGACATGATTTTAACTTTTTTTTTAACCTTGTGGACTATTAATCATGAAACCATAATAACATCCAAGTCTATGACCTCTTTTGTTGTGTAGGACTTTATTCATTCCTGAGCAACAAAAATAAGCGAATGTGATATTTATAGAGAATTTGATGTTTCACATGAATTTCACGCTTCTGCTTTCCTTCTTAAAAGCCACTAGAGGGTCTAAGTCCACAACATATATGGTCCTTGGTTGGTGCATCAGTCTCTCTTTTGTAGTTATCCTGAGTTATGTGGCTAATATCTACTTATAAGTGAGTATATACCATGTGCGTCTTTCTTGGTCTGGGTTACCTCACTTTTGATGATCTTTTCTAGTTCCATCCATTTGCCTGAAAATTTCAATTATTTCCTTGTTTTTAATAGCTGGGTAGTATTCCCTTGTGTAAATGTACCACAGTTTCTTTATCCATTCTTCAATTGAGGGACATGTCAGTTGTTTCCAGATTCTGGCTATTAGAAATAAAGCCACTATGAGCTTAGTGGAGCAAATGTCCTTACTGTATAGTGGAGCATCTTTCAGGTATATTCCCAGGTGTGATATGGCTGGGTCTTGAGGTAGAATTATTCTCAATTTCCTGAGAAAGCACCAGATTGTTTTCCAAAGTAGTTGTAGAAGTTTGCACTCTCACCAGCAATGCAGGAGTGTTCCCTTTTCTCCACATCCTTGCCAGCATGTGCTGTCATTTGAGTTTTTGATCTTAGCCATTTGGATCGGTGTAGGATAAATTCTCAGAGCCATTTCGATTTGCATTCTTCTAATATCCAGGGATGTTCAGCATATCTTTAATTGTTTCTCAGCCACTCTATTGAGCCACTCTGTTGAGAATTCTCTGTTGAGTTCTGTACCCCATTTTAAAATTAGGTTATTTGGTTTGGTGGTGTTTAATTTCTTGAGTTAATATATTTTGGATATTACCCCTTTCTCAGATAAAGGGTTGGTGAAGATATTTTCCCAGACCGTAGGCTGTCATTTTGTTCTGTTGACAGCGCCCTTTGCCTTACAGAAGCTTTTCACTTTCATGAAGTCCCATTTATTAATTGTTGATCTTAGAGCCTGAGCTGTTGGTTTTCTGTTCAGGAAGTTGTCTCTTGTGCCAATGAGCTTAAGGCTCTTTCCCATTGCTCTCCTACATTACAGAGAATTTTGGGTGACTGTTCAGGCAGCAAACTGTGTCTGTCATCTTCCCTTTGGGAAGCTGCTAACCTGCACTCACTGTCTACTCAGGTAATTAATTTTATTCCTTCTCAAGTCTCTGATTGGGTTGAAGACCAGATAGTTTAGTTTTACAGTTAAGCTTAGTTGTTTAGGGATTAAGATGTTCTGAGGTCTAGATAGATGTTTTAAGTTGATAATGACAAGATATGATAGATATTGATTTACATACATTCTGAATTTTAGATGCACCAAGATGGGAAAGATGTTTTCTTCAAGGTTGCCAAATACAAATAGCCAAAACACTATGAACGTAACATTTGTATAAGTCTTAATTATTTCATGGTTCTTCTTGCTGTAGGTAGTTTTTTTGTATATATGTGTAATAATATAAATACGCATGTAAAATATTTAATAAAAAAATGTAAAAAAGCCATTAGACATGCTGAATGTTGCTTCTGATATACTGTAAAAAGAGATAATTATTAGCTATTGCTTAGTTTTATTGCTTTCAAAGAACAAATTAATTATAGTGAACATCAGAGAACATTAATCTCCCAAATCAGCATGATTTTGAGCATTTGAAAGCATAAACTAAATCTTCATGACCTTGAACTTTACAGCATCCCTCTGAATAGTCCATAGGAGATCATAATTTTCTTTTTAGTTTCAATCACTCTCTTTAATTGTTGTGAGTGATGTGTAAACAGAAATAAAACTGAAATCAGAGCTTATTGCATTTCAATCTTTTAGGGTCTATAAAAAGATAAAAAAGAGTAAATGATAATAATTGCTTAGACTATTCAGTATAACTCTCATGCCATAAATATAAAAAGGGAAATGATAAGTTGTTGATATGTAAAAGTGGGAATTAAAATTGTTTAAATTTGATAGATCAGGAAGGGTAGTTCAGAGAGACAATGGAAGCTGGCAATCAGAATGATACAGCACAAGTTACATGGAAAGTTGAGAACAGGAGATAAATAATGGCAAGGATTTAACTATTTTTCTTGGCAGGAAAACAAGAGACATTTACACATGTGTCAATACAATAAAGAAAACAGACCAAATAAATTATTCTATCTTATTAACTAAGCCAATGAAAAAACAAGGTTTTTTTTGCATTTTTAAATTAATTTATTCTTGTTACATCTCAATGTTTATCCCATCCCTTGTATCCTCCCATTCTTCCTTCCCCCCACCTCCCCATTTTCCCATTATTCCCCTCCCCTATGACTGTTCCTGAGGGGGAATACCTCCCCCTGTATATGCTCATAGGGTATCAAACAGCAGGTTGCCAACAAGTTTTGTTTTGACTTTGCTTTGTTTGTTTTGAGAGAGGTTCTCACCAAGTAACCTGGTGTAAATTCACTCTTCCTGTTTGTATCACCTATGTGGTACCAAGTACTAAGATTGCAAGGGCAAACCACCGCATATCACCATTTTTATCATTTGTTGTGTGATGATGATGATGTGTATATGATGATTTCGGTGTGCGTGTGTGTGTGTGTGTATTGCTTTTTTATGTGTCTGTACGTGAGCGTATGTGTGATGGTTTTTATGTGTATGTGTATGGAATGATGTGATGGTTAACGGTTTGTGTGTGTGGTGTGTATGCAATAATTTTTGTATGTGTGTGTGATGGTGTGATGGTTTTCATGTGTATGTCTGTGATGGTGTGATGGTATGATGGTCTTCACAATTGTGTGTATGTCGTGGTGTGATGGTTCACATGTGTATGTGCGATAGTGCCCATAAGAAGTCAGAGGAGTTGCTTTCTTCCTTTATCTTGGGTTCTAGAATCTATCTCAGATTATCAGTAGTGGGCAGCTTACAGTATTAGACCCTAAACAACCTTGAGAGGACACATTCTTTTTCAAAGCCACGTTATTGTCTCAACTTTATAAATATTAGTTTTAGGATAAAATCCTTAATATTACAATATTATCAAGTTTCTATATTGTCCTAAGCCATGTAATGATGACATTCTATATTCACAGGACACATAAAAGGGCAAGTTAATTCTCTTTCAGACATATCAGTTCTCCCTACAATAATATTTTAACATAATTTCGATGACTTTTATATCAGAAATCTGACTATACTTTTGTAACATTACACTTTAGTGTAGCTTTAATCAGTATTCAGGTCTTCATTATGCATCAGAGGCTTATTATTTCAACCTTGTGCATTTTTTCTTGGATTAGTTGCTGATAAAACAATAACATCTGAGATACTGGGGATTAAAATACTAGAAATTAAACTTTGATTTTTTTTTTTAAATCTCAAAAGTGGCAGTAAAATACATTTCTACAAATTATACCAGTTTGTTAACAATTCACTAAATCCCATTTAACCACTACAAATGAGCACCAAGGGATACATCAGTTCTGTTATCGGGTGGAATCACTCTCCCCTGTTAACAATAATAGGCCTCATTATTAAAGAGGACTATGATCCGTGAAGAAGTGCCAACAGCTTATTTTAATTCAATAGAAAATTACCTCTATTATCACTTTAAGGATAAACAAAACAAAGAAAGGGCTAATTTAAGTCTCTATACTGTTGGAAACACATAGCCATTCATGGTAGTTTGTCATACTGGACATACATTTTATAAACTCTTTCAGTAGCAGTATAAAGCTTAGATTTTTTTTCTGTGATGTGAACCATGATTATCAATATTTTTTTCTTCTTTTTGAGATTTTGATTTTTTCATATTTATCACCTTTATTGGTAATAATTTCTCTTTTCTTTATCTTTTCATTCTAATAAATGGTGCTGTGTCAAAGACATTGTTATCTAATAATTAATATTTACATATTTTACACACCTATTCTCTGTATTATCTATGTAAATCAAAATCTAAACACAGAATACACTATAAATTGGACAACCTGATAAAGGTCTTTTTCTTTAAATTTTTGAAATTCCTTCCAAGGTTAAGGACAGCAGACAGATTCAAATGTAGAAAATACACACTTTTGTGTCAATATTTAGGAGATGCTATGGCCATGCCAATGTGGTAACAAGTAGGCAGCACAACTAAGCCATTCCTGAGTAATCCTGAGAAACCAGACAAAGACTTGCTGTGTCCAGTACTGTGATCAGTCAACAGAAGCCTCACGATTCATCTTACAAAAGCCCAATAAGACACATGTATGAACACATGTGTGATTATGATGAAATCTCTATTATGCTTTGAATATAAAATGACACATACAGGTAACTTGGGAGCTTGATGTGGGACAGTGACTGCCTAATGAGGACTCTGACCTAAAGAATGGGAGAATTCCCTCAAGATTTTGTAAGATGAAGCAATCATTGCCCTGTGCTGAAACACAGGAGTTGAACAGAAACAGAAGAAGCAGGTTACTGGAAGTTGAATTTTTCCTCAGCCCCCTTTTTGTTACTTATCCAAGATGAGATGAGTTGCTTTTCTTGATTATAGTCTCATCAAGGTGATTTTCTGCTTCACCTTTGCCTACTGTAATGACCAGGAACATGAAGAACTGATTCTCCTGGGACTGTGAGGAGAAATAAACCTTTCCTGCTTGTAAATTGTCCCATTTGCTACTCTTCACAAGGATGAAAATGAAATGCAATTTCAAATTTTAACTCCCTAAAGAAACTTCTAAAATCAGCTAGGAGGAAGTTGGCTATCGATTTGTACACTTGTGGTTCTAGCTACTCAGGAAGTTGAGGCAGAAGGATCTCAAATATGATGCTACTCGGGTGACATGTGACAACTAAAGTTACCTTGGACAACCACCTCAGATGTAGATTATTAAAAGGGAAGTTTCCAGCCTGGAAGAATAATGATGTCATATTGTTTTCAATAAAATGGATAGAACTGAAAAAACTCATATTAACTAAATTAATCCATGCTCTGAAAACCAAACATTTTATTTTATTTTCACTTGTGCTTTATGGATTTATTTATCTAGTATACATATATAAGTCTTATACATACTTGAGGCATGAAAGTAAAAGCAAACTCGGTAGGAAGCAAACAGTATGAGGGAGCAGGAGAGGGGAGGATGGAGAAAGAACAATGTATGATTTAGTGATAGCTTTAAGTACACATATACTTGGATGACAATATCTTTATATAATATTGTAGCATGTATGATGCATATAGAATTAACTCAAATTGTTTATTCTTATTTAAAAAATAAGAAAAACTTTATTTTCAAAAACAAAAAGGGTGTCTAGAAGGAAAAGTAGAAACTATAACTACCCCTCACCCATTCTTACAACGTTAAACATATGGACAGTATCAACAAATACCAATGATCCCTTCTTGTTAGAGGTGCTTTGCCAGGCAGCAGCCTTACCCCAAAGCCCAAACCCTTTAACAGCATTTTGCTCTTGAATGTATGTGTAGTCACCATCCATGGTGATTTGCTAACATCCTGCTTGTTTGATTACATCTGTGTAAAGACAGTGAGAGGATGAGAGCGGGGAAGCTGGAAAACACCTTCTCAGTGTGTTTTAAAAGAAAGAAAGTGTGTTTTAAAGGCACCATTCATTGAGTCAGATGTCACTTGACTCACCCATCTCCATCCTCATTATCTATTTTCTTTTTTATTTTTAATTTTTTAAAATTTTTATTTATTTGTTACATATCTATTTATATCATAATACATATATACAATAAAGTATCTACAGCAAGAAGAACCACAAAACAATCAGGAATTATATAAATGTTACATCCTCATTCTCTTTGTCCCTTATCTGTGGCAGAAAGCGGCACATATGCTTTTGCAGCTAACCTGAGTGTGGAGTCTCCCCTGAGATATTTCCTCCGTTACACCATTAGACATCTGCCTGGAAACCGCCTTCAGAAGCAAAGCTATCCAATTTACTCACTCACAAAATCATTAAGGCAAAATGAAAAGATCGACGTGAGTTTTTAGTACATTATTTTTTCCTAACAGACACAAAGTATCTAGACAGGAGCATCTGTAGGGAGCAGCAGTGTCCTGGCCAACAAAAGTCAAGGGAAGAAACGTGGGACAAGAGCAAATGCTAATGCATGGCGAGGAGAGCAGCATAGGCCATGCGTAGATAATCTACTCTCAAATCATCAGTGCAAGCTATGCTAGAATTCCTGGATAAAAATCAAGTGAGTTTCATAGCACAAGGATCCGCAGTAGTCACTGGGAGTTTGATTATGCTCCATTGAGTAGGAGGACAACACAAATTGTAATATATATATATTTACACACACACACACACACACACACACACACACACACACAGACACACACACACAATCTGGGGAGGGAGGGACACAGGGATGAGAGGAGGATGGACCTGGGAGGAGTGGGAAGTGAGTATGATCAGGATGCATTGTATGAAATTTATAATCTAAAAATACTAGGATGTAAGGATGGAGAATTCCCAAAGCACACACAAAGAAACAAACACAAATAAACAATACCTGCACACAGCTGTGAAGTTTATTGTAAGATTCAGATATAAATCTTCAACTGTTTATGGATAAATAAGAAATTAGACTCGGGTTCAGTTTCATAACCCCTTAGGAAAGGAAGCCATTTTAACTGTAAGGCAGAATAAGACCTTATGCAGTAAGAGCATAAATTGTGCATTGACTTGAAGCATGCCTTGCTGTAAACTGAATAAGTTGCATTAAAAGACACCACAGTTTAGCTGCTGCCCTTTTCCAGCTAGTCTGGTAAAGTTAAGACAGATGCAAATTCTGCAGTGTTTCCAGTCTTTGTCTTTTATTTCCCAAATAAAGGTGAGCGGAAATAATTTTCAGAATTATATGTTTTCAAAATATCAACTGTAACTCTCCAGCACATCTAACATCTTAAGAAAATATCTGTTTTTTAAAAAAAACCAAACATATATAAATACAAAATACTGCTTATGCATTTTTGTTTATTTGCAGCAGAGATTGTCTGTTTCTTAGGCATCATAGTATCATGTGACCGTCACAGCCTTTCTGAGTCCCATAGACAAAGACTGTTTCATTTGTTTATATCTTAAAAATATCCCACTTATGAAACATGTGCATTTGAATAATGAAATTCATCCTCGACAAACAACTAGAAATAGAACATCAGAATCAAAGCTATTTTTAACATAGCTTATAAAATAGATTTCTTAAAAAAATAAATAGAGAAAATTTAACTGGCACAAACATATTCGTTAAACTTACAGATTCAATTATAAGAATAAGAGTTTAATTAAAAGTTAATCTCATTCTAAATTTTTTTTATTTCTTAAATAAAGAAATTATTTCTGATTATGTTATATTATCATTGTATTATTTTTGGCTAGCATCAAAAGGCTTATTCTCCTATTAAATTGGTATTAATTTTTCACCCTGTTCTTCCTTAGTCCTTCCCCACTTTTTGGCCCTCCTGACTCCTATAGGCATCTAGAGAGAGACTGAGTGTACCAGATGAGGCTGTTTCTTTAATGGTCATTTGAAGGATGGGAATCACTCTTCACCCTGTAGGATCTAAAGCAAGCTGCCTTTCTGGGAAGCCCACGTTCTGACAGCTTAGGAAATGAGAGGCCAAGATCCAAATTACTTATCAAGTATAAATCATATACCTGGCAAGATGGCACTAACAACGCCTGCTGAGCTATTGGGGTGACTGTCAGAAAACAGTGATGCTGGAAACAGGAGTTCTCAGCTATGCGTTGTAGCAATCTGTACTGCAGCCTCCAGAAATAGACTGCTAGATTCTCCCCCTTGCTCCTTTCGCACTTCAGAAACCCTGCCAAGGGACACACAGTGTAAAGGGAAAACACAGAGCAGTAGAGTTTGTGAAAACAGGTTTACAGCTTTACCAAGTAATAAGGCCGCCATAAGCCAGAGCGCTAGTAGGCATGTTTCTGTGTGCTACTATAGAAAATAACAGTGCATTATGGTGATTTTATGTAATCACAGTAGACAAGCTCTCCCAAGGAGAGGCACTCACTCTCTAATAGTTAGGGTGGAATATGGTTTTTTTTTTCCCACAAAAGAACTTTGTGGGGTATTTCAAAAATAATATTTGAGTCATGAATCTGAACTTTCTAGGAGTGTGCTATACATGGAAAATGATAGCTTGAGGCTATCCTAATTAATATTCCATGAATTCAAAGTCTATTTTATTTAAAATATGGGTATGTATTTACTCAATTTCTATCTGCACAGGTTTTTGTCTTTATAATAATTTAGTAAATTCTAAATTGTGTAGCTAATTTCTAGAAAAATCACATAATTACATGCCTCACTGTTTAGTGCTTATCAAGGCAGTGATTTGAATAAATCAATTGAAACAATAGTTATACCTCTGACCTAAGAGAGTAGTAATGATCTGAGATGCAGTAACAGCTGAAGGTATCTAGAATGAAATAATTTGTAAATAGACATGTACCAATATTTGTTCAAATATTTCTCAATAGAAAGGTTTTTGCATGGATCTTAATTTTCTCATATAAGATTTTCCCAGAGATTTTTAAGAAATATATTTTAGGTTTCTCATACAACAAATTTGCTTCACAAGACACCGCATTGTACCTATTAGTATTGTGGGCTCACAAAATTAAGTAATGATTATTATGAGAATTTTATTGCTGTTGGGGAAATAACAGAAGTAACCATTTTTGAACAATTCAGCTCATTATTATCAATTCTAGGTATCAGGAGTTCTATATAGGCGTTACTGTCTGAAGTCAAAGTGTCAGAATACTTTCTGATGGAGGTCCTAGAATCTCCCTTGCTTTCTCAGAGTGGAAGCTCACAGTCCTTCACCCACACCTTTCCATTTTCCATCTTCAGACCAAGAAATTTCATCTTCTCTCTTCCCTGTTTACCATCTCTTTGTTTCTGATAGCCACCCCTTACATCAACTGGGAAAGGTCTCAGAGGTTGTGCTGAGACTGTCCAGATAATCTAGGACCATCTTACCATTTAAGAAGGGTTGGTTAGGAATCCAGTTCCATCTGCCATATCAAGTCCCCCTTTACAGGCAATTCTAGGCCATCCACAGCATCTAAAGAGTGGGATGCATTTGTCATGCCTGTTACTAGGTTTTGTGCAGAAGAATGAAGGTGTAAACAATGTCTATGCTTGATAGGTAGAGCCACAATCAGAAAGGTACTGTTTGTTGGTGTTGTAGGAGCCATTGCTGAGAACAATGGTTGGTCTAGTGATGAACTGAATCTTCTCAAAATTAAAGTCCTGATGTCTTATTTTCAGGTCTGATTTATGATTCTATTTTCTAGTAATGTCTTCGCATTTATCATACATCAATAATAGACCACTTAAAACGTATATATTTGCTTGAAAATATCTGTTGTCAGTTCTTTTTTCTGCAAATCAATATTAATATCATTTGAGGGCTTTCAATGGATCAAAAAGAAGCCAGGAATATGACTTTTGGCTTTAACTTTTTTGACCTTAGGAAATCCTCATGGAAAATAAATATAGCTTATTTTTGTATATATGACACATAGGAGAAAAAGGTGAAATTAGTGTTCAAAGCAGAAGGAAAATGCAAAATTTTATGTACTTTTCAAAACATAGATAAGTATCTTTGTGATATACTAACTAATATTAACATTGGTACTATTCACAAAAACAATTTTATATGCTACTCAGACTGGGGACTGTGGTTCTTGACAAGGCCAAACAGTATAACACTAAGAACAAGTGCTAAGAAGGAAATAAAAGGATCCTCTTACGAAGTCACAGAGCACCTGCAATGATTGTCAAATTATTGCTGTACATAAACAATATGTGCAGTCAAAATTTCCAAACAATAGCACTTGTTACTAGAATCTTCCATTGTAAGAGAGGTTCTATTATAAAGCCATATATTTTCCATGCACTTACGCTGTTCTCTTAAGCTGTAATTCTTATAGTTCTTGGTTTTCACTGCGTTATTTCTTCACATTTTTTTTTTTTTTTTTTTTGGTGAGAATTCTGATGTAATTTGCAGAGCTCTGTTATGCAAAGGCAAAGTCTTCTTTGTCTTAAGTATGTGACCAACTTGCTGTCCCTATAGATAATCTTGTTTGTATCCAACAAACATAAGAGAAAAGATTTACAGACCGAGAGCAATTTGACCTTCCTATCAGAGGAGTTGGCTTCAACATGAAGCATGCCCGGTTGGATTTCAACACTTAGTGTCTTATACCAGTTACTTGGCTAAATGAGCCAAGGTCGGTTATCTTTGGAGCACATTGATTTGCTTCCAGATCTAGAGGTATTTTAAAGATATACCCTTACTAGCAAAGTTACTGTGCCAAGTCTGTGAACAGAATTCCATTATATGAAGTGTCAACTTCTCTATTTATAGGAAAATCGCAGAATTTCACAAATTTGCTTCTTTCTGTGGAGTTTGTAAATAGAGAGGTGGCATGGAATGACTTGGACACAACACCTTTATTGTCTGTTTTAACAAGGTCAGATTTCAGCCATGCTTTGTTGAATTCATTTTTTTCCTGGTACTTGGATATATTTTTCATAAGGTGCTGATCTCTGTAATTCCTGTTCACATACCAAATTCATAACTTAGGAATTACCAAAGACATACTCATCTTGAAAATTATTCTTGACTATAGCTTAATGTCTCTGCATGTGATTAAACAATAAAGGATTACAATAAAAGCTATATGTGATTTATATATAGGCAATAGAATACTGAACAGGAAAATATTCAGGTATTTCTAATATTAAAAACAATACTCTCACAACTTTTATTCACTATAATAATGGTAATTTTAGCCAGAACAATTAGGCAGAGGAGAAATAAGAAGATATATACATGAAAAAAATAGCAAAACCCTGTTTGCAGTGACAGAGCTGTATACATAGACAAGCACAGATTCTAACGAAATGATAAGCAAGCATGAGAGGTAGTTTATGTAGGGACCTTCATTTTGTTTTGGCTGTTGACACCCACATCCCATAATAATGTGCTTGGCAGCTTAGTTCCTTCACTTGAACATAAGTTGTACACCCACGTCTCTCTTCAAATAGTGCATCTAACAAACTGAAAACTCCCCATCTCTCCCACCTGGGCTGCACTGCACTTACTGCCATCTCTGAAAATAATGTAAGTCTCCTCATCACTGGTAGAAAGCACATTTGGAAGTTTCTATTCAAGTATCATTCTACTATGAAGAATAAAAGAGCCACCTCAGCTTGAACTTTTGGGGGACACATACATAGGCAAAACTGTGTTTAATCATGTCCTTTTTTGGTGACTTAGCATCATACACCTATGACTAAAATCAAATGCATTGTGGGAAGAAGCATGCACAGTAGTAAAAAGGAAGGTATGCTATCCTTCCTCTGAGTGCCACCAGGCCTCCCCATCCAAGGGACGTGGTCAAATATGAGGCACCAGAGTTCGTGTGAAAGTCAGACCCCACTCTCCACTCAACTGTGAAGAATGTCCTGTCCATTGGGTAGATCTAGGTAGGGGTTCGAAGTTTACTGTATGTATTGTCCTTGGCTGGTGCCATAGTTTGAGCAGGACTGCTTGGCCCAGATCTGCCCATCATAATGTTCTTCTAGTAGGTTTCTAGGACTCTCTGGATCCTTCTATTTCCCCATTCTCCCAGAGACCTGATACCCTATGCGCATATACAGGGGGAGGAGGATCCCCTCAGTCACAGTCATAGGGGAGGGGAGTAAGGGGAAAATTGAGGGGAGGGAGGATACAAGGGATGGGATAATAATTGAGATGTAACATGAATAAATTAATAAAATATATTTAAAAAAAAGAAAAAAACTAAAAAAAAAAAAAAAAAAGGGAAGGTATGACTCAATAAGTCCCAACAGAGACCAACCCAAACTACACCTGTTAGCAGCCATTCCTCTTTCTATTGAGCCCCAAAATAGGAAGGCCTGAAAATTAACTAGGGTGTCTTAATACCCTTACTCACGAGGCTGCTGTCAGTCTTGACAGTCTCTCACTCTCTCTCTGTGTCACTTGCACTATTGGTTTGAGACAAATAAAGTTCTGCTTTTTTTGCAAAGCTGTTCTTTGGGTGAGAGGCAAAGAACCTGGAAATCCATAGCACAGACTGAAACCACCAGTGATGACAACATGTCCATCAGTAGTAATGTTTTATTTTGTTTTGTTTCTGGGCACTGTATTTTGATATATATAATAGCATCTAAAAACATTGTTATGGCTTGTATAATTGGAAGTTTCTGTCTTATTTGAGCTAGACAGTTTATTATAAGAGGTAGTTTGTAGAAAATTATATTTTTCATTATGTTGTATTACGTTTTTTACATTGTTAAAAATTATTACAGTGAATGATTCCATAAATGAGAAAAAATTAAATATGTACTTTATTTATTTCATTATTTATATATTTATATAATAGTCCTCTAATTATTTTGTTCTGGTGTTATTTCTACTAATTCGAATAGAAGTTGGTTTCTGGTACTATAAATTTGATTTCCAGTTTTTGGGCAATGTATGATATAAATATACGTGTGAATATATAACCATATATGCACACTTTGTACACAATATTGCATATATAACACACATTCCCATATGAACATATATACATGCATAGAATGCTTAATAGAAAAATAGATCATGAATATTAACCTATCAAATCACAACAAAATTGTATAACATATAGTTACTATATATTATAAAGTATATTTTAACTAATATATCACCGGGATTTATACCTGTATCTTATAGCTTTGGCTACAAATATATTGTACACATAGAAATAAATATATTTGGCTGAAATATCCAATATTATGATTTGATTAGGGTTAGCCTTTGTTTTCATCTCAGTTCTATAATTTTCAGGGAAACTTATTTAAGATTGTTGAGCTGTAAGAAAAATACTGAGGGTAGAGATATTAAAATTATTTAAATGAAATAATGTTAAGAAGTTAGTGTAGTTACATGACAAATTATGTTTTAAAAAACAACAGATTAACAAACAATGGTGGTACCTTAAGGTTACTGTTGTCTCCATCACTAAGCAATGCCATAGCTCTCTATTATAGGCTCCTAGTACAACACATCACTCATGCATCCTCGTAATGTATTCATAAGGCTGATGCTGGTGTAAGATACCTGCCATTTATACACATGGAAATACAGAAAAATAATTATGTACTGTATTAAATAATTGGCAATGATAGTAATTAGCTATCTTTCCAGTGTCTGTTTTGTTTATCATAATATATTGTATTTTCCTATTATATCAGAGTATCTTCAATCTACTTATAATTACCAAAATGTTCACCCAGTCTGGTCTCTTAAGAGGTATATAATAAGTAAGCATTGTTTTCAGGGAAATGACAGTTGTCTCACTGACACTGCCTGATCTTTCAACAGGATAAGATGCCAAGGTTAAAACAACAATATTGATTATTCCAAACATAGGTATCCTAGGTAATGAGTGTGAGTTCTTTTATCATAGATTTTAGATAAAAGGCATGAATATGTATAAATATATACATATGTGTTAATATTTATATAAACACATATATTTCACATATACACATATTTCATATGCATTAAATATTATAGAAAATAATGCTGTGTAGCTATATAATATCTTTGAATAATGTGTGATTACAAAACACTCCAGAACTTTTATCCACTTTGAAAGTTTCTAACGTAAAATTGTTAGCATGAACTAAGACCAATTTATTAATGGAAAAGTAATTAAAAATCAATTTAGGATAATTTAACTCTGCAGCACTACAAAGTGCATTTTAGAAAACAGTATAGTTCGCAGCCTCACCTTTACTCATCACACAATCACTCAGAGCTCAGTGTAGCCAACACGTCCCCATAAATACTCTATTCTATTGCAACGTTTTATTTGTAAAATGGTATCATTCTACTCAAATGTTCATATTCATAAACACCAGTGTGGTAACTCTGCCTACAATATATAGTATGGTCGGTTTATATATAAAGGTCAAGAAACTATACCATAATAACCAGTGTGAATAGCAGGCTGAATCATGTAGGTTCGTGTACCAACTCTATGGCATCCATACAATGAATTTATTGCCTGATGGCATGTTTAGAATATATCTACCAGTAAATTATTTGTGACTGTACTACTATAACAAATACAATTTACTAATTCTTTTGTACTTTTCTCTGCTTGTCTTAGTCCATTTATATGACTGTAACAAAATACAACACAGTGGTTATAAACACAGCTTCAGGGTTCTGCAGGTTGGTATGTCCTTAATAAAGTTCTGGAAAATTATACAGTTCCAGAGGGCTTGATTCCTGATTCCTTCTCAGTATGTTTTACATAGGAGAAGAGACAAGAAAGTTCTCTGGGACCATATTTATGAGCGCAACTGCCCCATTCATGATCTCACTACTTAATCGCCTCTCACAGCTGTAGGCATAAGGTTATTGAGTAATTCAAATGCTGATTTCTGTATGCCCCATATCTGGTCGCAATCCTTATTCTGAGAATCTCCTGCCACAGTGTGGTATAAAAACACTGTCCCCAATTGTGCTCTTATATGCCAACAAGGCACCTTATAGTCAGTTGCTGAGCAGGGGAGAGCACAGGGTTGGGCTTCCTGCCAGCCAGGGGAGGAGGAGTTAGAAGTAGAAGCAGTGGAGTCAGCCAAGGGCAGATGTCCGAGAAAGACAGACCAGGAGAGAGAATTCAGCAAGGAAAGCTACAAAGTGCAAGTATCTCTGGGATGTGTGCTGGGAGGAAACCAAATTAGGGTAGAGGGTTAAGAATAGATTAATAACTGCTCAATTCTTCTGTTGTGAAGATGATTATTAAAGAAATATAAAAAAGTCTCAATTATTTGCGTTATAGGTGTGTTAAGACAGAAATTGAGAAACAAACACAGTTTTGTAAAAATAACATTAACGCATAGCCCCATAGTGAAATAGCATTCAATCTACTGGAAACTTTTTGAGACTAAAAATTTAAAGCTAAGATTAAAATTAATGGATTCATTCCTATCTTCATTTTCTTCAGTAAAAATCCACCATTAATTCACTATAAATTCCTTGCATTTCCATCTTTACTGAAAAACGCCTAGAAGAATCTTAAATCATATATACGCATGTGTTTAAATTTTATATACTATTATGTTATACTACACATTTCTATAATCAGCTATAAAGGTGTTAAGCGACTTGGGAGACAGTTAAGTTGGTAAGATTGCTTTCTGTTCACCCATGAGGATCTGAGTTCAAATCCTCAGCACAAATGTAAACAAATGGGAATAACTTTGCACACCTAATACTCCAGTGCTGTCAGAGACAAAGACAAGACTATTTCGGGTACTCGGGTACAGTCATATAGTGGCAGAGCCAGAAGCTAGAAGGCAGACCCTAAAATGATTTTGTTGTGACTGGTGTATTTATTTTTTTTTGTGTGTCAATTAACAAATAACACATTTATTGTGCTTTTAATTGAGATAGAATTTCATCATTTTTCTATTCTCTTCCCTCTAGCTCCTCCTAAATACCATCCCTAAAATCCCTGCTATGTCCCCAATTTCACATTGATAACCTGTTTTTCTTATGTTTGCTACATGTGTATTTACATAAATACATAAACACATGCATGCAAGCACATGTGATGCACGAGCGTGCACATGCGATGCAGTGTTAGATTTTTTTCTAACACCCATGATCTCACTAGTCCTAGGAAGCTGACTAAGTTTCCAGAACCAGGCCTGATTTTCTGCCTGTTGAGTAGGAGTCCAATTTTGATTACCACTGAAGTGAATGCTACTTATTGCATCTTTATGAAAATATTGCCATCCTGGGCAATTGACATGGTTCATAGGTGTTTCAGATGGATGAGGTTATAATTCCTTCCCTCCCTCGACAGCTTTTTTTGGAATCATGGAAGGTAGAGCCCAAGAAAGAGGTCATATCAAGATTCAATCATCAGAGTCCTCTGTCCTAAGTATGTAATGTCTTCAGCAGTAGGGTCTCATCCTCAACCACTGAGAGTCAGCCTAGTGCTACATAGACAGTCAATAGTGTTTTGAAAGTCTTTTGCCTAATGTTGACCAACCAATAAAGATGGCCTATGTCATGCTTAATACTGGGGCATTTCAAGGATGTTTCTTGGGATAGAAGATTGGTGACACCTTCCAGCAATGACATCTATCTGCCAGGGTGTGTTTCCCAAGACTGCATGATCATTTCATGTGTCTGTTGCTCATTTTGATCATTCTAAAACACTTCGAAATTCTTAATCATCATATATTGGTTATGGTGAACTATAATCAATGATATTGGATATTACCACAAAGACTGTTGATAGCATCCTGATCTTTTCCAATATAGCAAGTGAACTTGATGGATAAAAGTTGCTTGTGTGCAAACTGTCAGAAATAACTGCACCCTTTTCCCTTCCCTCCCTTCCATTCCTTCTTATCCCCTTTCCTCTCTTTTCCTCTTCTGTCTCCTCTCCTTTTTTCTCCCTTCCTCCCTTTCTTTTCCTCCCCCTACCTTCCTCTCTCCTTCTCTCCTTTCCCTCCTTGCCTTTTCTCTTCTTTTTTCTCTTTAATCTTCTTATTCCTTAGATGCAAATTAGAATAATTGTTAATATTTGTCATCAAATATATGCATTAAAATTAAATAAGAATCTCACATCTTTTTTCTTAATCCACACAAAAAGCAGTCAGACTGAATGAGAAATATATATCCAAAGTTGAAATAAGCAGAAAACTAAGTCTGTTCACCAAATTTAGCCAAGTCATGAATAGAAAGAAAAATGCTAATTTAAGTCAAGTTAATTATGCTACTTCAGTTAACACACAAATTATTTAGGGAGGGGCAATACACTTATGGTACATTAAAGACACAGTTTCTAATCTCTGAATACAAAATGAAGCCAGTCCTTAGAGATTTTCGAACAGCAAAGACCAATGTATGACGCATCCCTAATTTCTATCTTCAGTGAAGGTTAAAGAGAGGAAGCTGAAGAGGAAAAGGTTGGAAGCTAGGAGAGGCTGCCTCCTGAGGTGCTGGGAAAGGCATCATCTCTATTGATACAGGGTGAAGAAACGTGTGATGTGGAGGCTCCAACGTGCCCTCCAGGAGCTTGACCTAAACTTATCAATGACACATACGAAACACCCTGATGTGGAAAAAGATGGTATCTAGAGCTTTGATAGATGAGAAAAGAAAGCAATGCTTTTCGAGGACAAGCCCATCCTGTTAAGGACTAATACAGTTGATGACATTTAGTTGAAGCCAGTGTTCATGTTCCATTCTGAAAATTCCAGGGCCTTGAACAATTATACAGAATCTGTTCTTCCTTGTTCTATAAATGGAATGACAAAGCCTGGGTGGCGAGCCATCTGTTTACAGCATGGGTTACTGAATATTTTAAACCCACTCTTGAATTTACTGAGCAGAAAAAAGATTCCTCCCTACATATTAGTACTCATTATCAATGAAGCTGGTTACTGGGACACTCAAAAAAATATAAAATGAATGCAATTTGGAGCCCACTGACATAGTGTTTATTGTACAGACTCCAGGTCAAGTATCAGTTTCAGCTTCCAAGTCATATTTTTCATGAAACACATTTTTAAAAAAGATTTTATCTGACACTGGCTTTGATTCTTTAATGGATTTATTCAAATTGATTAAAAAAATTTTTTAAGAAGAACCTGTCCTTTCAAATGCCACAAGAAACAGACAAGGCTCATCAAAATATCACCAGGATGAGGGGTTCACGAGAAATTGATTCTATTTCTCATATGTGATTTTGAACTAATTCAGTTTTCCTTCAGTCTATAAAGAAATTGCAAATGTGCTAATTTACGAGGAAGACAAGTGGAGTCTGTAGAACAGCTGAAATCTCAAGGTGAAACTTTTAATTGGTAAATAGTTGTTCTTATTGATGAACAAAGAAAGTATTTTCTTGAGATGAAGAGGCTGAAATGACAAAAGCAGGGTTTATAGTATTAATATAAACCTAGTTGACCAAACAGCATCAGAGTTGGAGAGGAATGACTCCCTTTTGCTAAGTTCTATTATGGATAATGCTATCGAGCAACACCTCATGCTCAGAAAATAGTTATAAGAAAAGAAGTGTTCATGGATGTAGGGAACATAAGTGTCATCTATTTTTATGATTTGCCCTTGAGACCCTGTCTTAATACCTGACCAGAACAAAATTCTCACAGCTACTATAATCCCTCAGCAGTTATTGAAATAAATCAGGATCCCCACACTAAGAAAGAGGTTACTATTTTCTGAAGATTCCAATAATTCTAGTATTTTCATCAGGAAACACATTAATTGTGATATGTCAATGTAAAATATTTCAGATATTTTATACTTAAAAGACTAGTGCAAACATGACTATATTTAGTCACAAAGAAATCAAAGGTTTTTGTTATTCACTTTAGTGTAATGCTCATTTTATTATTATGATCAGGAATCAAACATGCTTTTTTTTTTGGAGAACATGATTTTTATTTTGTTTTATTTTATTTTAATGTTCACAGGTTGGGCCCATAGTTAAAAGTTTTATTACTAAAGAGACATAACAATAGATACTGCAGTACAACTTGCATTCTCAGACCCCCAAATAATGTAAGTTTATTTTATATAATGTTTATATTAACAACCTATTTTTAATTTTTTTCACATTTATTCAGTGTGTGTTGGTGTGTCCTCACACATACACAATCTGCACATATGCATACCACAGAAGTGTGTGTGTAGAGGTCAGAGGACAACTTTTGGGAGTTGCTTCTCTCCTTCCATCATGTGTGTTATGAGGACAGAACACAGGTCATCAAGATTGGCAGTAATATCCTCATTATTAAGGATTTGAGGTCATTTTCTTGTATTTCCGTTCTCAACATAAAACCAGAAACACTAAGTCAGTTAGAAGAAAAAGTGGGGAAGAGCCTGGAACATATTGGCACAGGAGACAACTTCCTGAACAGAACACCAACAGCCCAGGCCTTAAGGTCAACAATTAATAAATGGGACCTCACGAGGCTGAGAAGCTTCTGTAAGGCAGGAGACACTGTCAAGAGAACAAAGCGACAGCCTATAGACTGGGAAAAGATCTTCACCAACCCTACATCTGACAAAGGTCTAATATCCAAAATATATAAAGAACTCAAGAAATTAAACACCACAAAACCAAACAACCCAATTGAGAAATGGGGCTTGGAACTAAACAGAGAATTCTCAACAGAGGAATATTGAATGGGTGAGAAACACTTAAAGAAATGCTCAACCTCCTTAGTCATCAGGGAAATGCAAATCAAAACAACTTTGAGATTCCGTCTTACACTCATCAGAATGGCTAAGATCAAAAATTCAAACATGCTTTATCTATGAGATACATACATACATATATATGTGTGGGTGTATGTATATATGTGTAACATTTATCCTCTTATTATGCAAAATAAGCATTGGAAAGATACAGGAGATGCTGTTAAAAATCTGTTGCCTTTACTAAGGTTTTTGTTTTTGTAAGGAGATAGAAAGGGAGAGAGTGTTGTAGCAGGTCTACAATGGGGCCACACTTTTCTTGGAAAAGTACATATTCTACTGTGGTTAGACTTCTTACAGTAAAGCAGTTTCCTACACATAAAAATAATAAATAACCAAACTATATTTAAAAAGTGAGTAGGATTTGAACAAAAATATCGTCCTCACACAAAATGAAATGATAAAATTACAAACATAAGTCATTTTTTGGAGAAAAAGGTGTTGAGTGAAAGATGAAGGAATATTGGAGGCAGGAGGAGAGGAGATGAGAACAATAACACAAATTAACAATCATAGGGATAGCAATAAAAAGATATATACTTGCTTTGGAGAATATAGCAAGACCTCTAGAGATAAGGGTTAATGGCTGACTCTGGACTACTTGGTGTGAATACCAGGGTCAAAAGAGACATGTGACTCTAATATAGAAGTTTCATGTTTCCTGCTAGTAGTAGGGAGTGCACTCGCTCACATGTATTAGTAGGAAGTTTTCCTTTACATTCACACAAGCACACAGGGAAACACAGAGAAAAGATCTGTTACATCAGTATGCATGGCTTAGCTTATGCAAACCATTCTTGACCTTTGGGGGATTGGTAATAAGACATGTTTCAATAGCTATGAGAATACATAAGTATCTTTCATTTTTATACCACCTTCTTTTCTATGAATGTAAAATTCTTCTCTGTGTCTCTCCTGTGAGAAGACATGTGATCATATTCAGGACTCTTTGGAACCATCTTGGATAATCACCCATTTTATGATCCTTACTGTCACCATGTTATAGTCCATATAAGGTTATGTTCTTAGCCAGGATGATGGCTAATACTCTTTGGCAAGTTTTCTGTATCAGATGATACCTAGTTGGCTGGTTAACCATCATCTTGGGGCTTACATATAAAAATATTTCCAGTGGATAGTAACATTTACATTGATGAAGTGAGTAATAAAAAAAAAAGATATGGAGAGGCATCAACTATTGCTTATAGGACCAAATATAACTAAGTGGTAGAAAAATGGCAAATTAACTATGCCTTACTAGTTAAGATGGAACAGACATCAGTCTTCCCTTCCCTAAGGAGCTACTTTTTCTATTATATTTGTCATACATATCTGTCTGTCTGTCTGTCTGTCACATATCTATCCATCCACTGATATCTATCTATCTATCTATCTATCTATCTATCTATCTATCTATCTATCTACCATGTATCATCTATCTTCTTTCTAATCTATCTTTTATCACCTATCTACCCATCATCTATCACCTATCCATTTACCTACTTATTGTTTATCAGACTTGATGCATATTTCTGGATACAATTATTGGCTGAAACACATCCACAATAGACAATTTTCTGAATCTTTAGCTATTTTATATAGCAGTGTGATTAAAACAATGCTTTCTATTGTAATAGTTGTTCCATTTCTGTCATTATTATTCTCTCTATATTAGAATAGATAGATGACAGGTGGGAGACAGACAAACATTAAGATGTCATACCATGTTGAAAATAGACATTCTCATTTTTTTCTTGAGTCCTCATTTTATCATTGGCGTTATGGTATTTCCAATCTTTTAATTGTGATAGAAGAAAGTAAGAGTGAAATAATTTTTAAAGAATAATTGAGTTATAATACATTTGCAATAATTTTATTATTTTAAGACATTAAAGAGGTAAAATTTAGCTTTGTTGTTTTTATTTTCCCTTTATTGAAAACAGATTTTTTTCTTTAATTATATATCTTGGTTACAGTTTCCCCTCTCCCCTTTTTCTCCCACCTCTCCCTCCCATTCAGATTCACTAACTATCTCTCTCTCTCTCTCTCTCTCTCTCTCTCTCTCTCTCTCTCTCTCTCTCTCTCTCTCTCTCTCTCAAACAGGGTCCTAGGGTAATAATAAGAGAAAAAATACGAACAAAAAATGAGCACATCAGACTAAAACAAAGCAAAAGAGAAACAAAAAGAAAAATAGGCCCAGGAAAGGCACAAGGAAAGATATGAAGCTGATATGAACTGTCTCTATCCAGAAGAGCATGGTGTAGGTCAGACGTGTGTTGCCTGTATATATTAGTAACAAAACACATAATAACGCATTTTATTTTAAGGCAGTCTCGTACCAAAATTCTCTAAATGATTTCACAGTTCTGTTTCACCTCAGATCTTGTGTTCTAAGCACATAGTTTGAGCACAATATATCAATTATATGTCCCAGAATTATATGTCTTTATGATGCCATGCTGAGCCTCTAGTAGATACGGAGGCTTCGTTACTACCCACTATACATATTACCCAGGATTTCAAAAGAAAAGTGAAGATCTTTGGGTTAGTATACTTTTCCAGTCTCAGGATCTTTGAACATCAATTCAGTTAGATGTTTAAGAGTAAAGAAAATAATTGGTTTGGAGAGCGTCCTGCTTGGCTCCTGTGCCCCTTTATCTCCCTCCACCCGCCCTGACCTGGGTCCCTCCCCACACCCTCTGCCCAGCAACCCTGCTCAGACCCAGCACTTTTGGTTTAGGGAGGAGCCAGGCCCTGGAGCCTATAGGCCCTGTTGGACAGCTGAGTTCCTCATATCTAGTATGGGATGTATGGTTTGCCGTGTGCTGTAGTCCTGGCCCAATACTTGTGCTTTCACAGAAGATTTCTGCCAGGCAAAGATGTCTTAGAGGGTTTCTTTGTGTAGCCTTGGCTGTCGTGGACTCACTTTGTAGACTAGGCTGGCCTCAAACTAACGGGAATTTGCCAGCCTCTAACCCCCACCCCCCACCCCCCAGTGCTGGCAAAAGCTAAATTCTTAAGTACCGTCTTCATTTATATTGGAACTGGAGTGAGCCTTCCAGGGATTTTGGCTGCTAAATGTAGTGCTGAAGTAATACTACCCGATAGCTCAGAGTTTCCTCACTGTCTGGATATCCGTTAGCAAAGCTGCCAGATGAATAACTGCCTCAGGTGTAAGTTGTTGGACTGACATGGGGTCCACGTATCGAAAGAGCTTCTGTCTTTGCCACTACAAGATATCATTCTTGCATCTGATGTGTTCTTTGAATCAGAAGCACTGACTGGTCACTTGAAGGCTTGCTCTACGAGTGGGATATGCAGTGTGTCCGTATTCTTCTGCAGTCTTTTGATGCAGACAAGGAAGATATAGCAGTCTACCCTTCCAGGGAGACATACTGTTGAAATTCTGGTTATCTCCTTTGCAAAGAACAGTTTCAAGACTGAGTAACTGCCATGGTTTGTCTTGGGGCTGAAGAGATGGCTCAGAAGTTTCAAGAGCACTGGTGGTTCTTTCAGAGGTTCTGAGTTCACCCAGCAACCACATTTTGGCTCAAAACCATCTATAGTGAGATCTGGTGCTCTCTTTTGGCATGCAAGCACGTATGCACACACAGTACTGTATACATAATAAATCTTTTTCTTTTAATGAAAAAAAGAAAAAGAAATAAATAAAGAAAATAATCTTAGGTACTGACTTCTGAAGCACAGGTAGGCATTACTAGTTGAAAAAGGAGTCAAAGGAAAGTAGCCAAGATCTCAATGCAAAGGGATCATCACAGTGACTACCCACTTGCTTTTCTTTTTGTTGTTGTTGGTTTTGTTTTGTATTTGGGGGGCGGGGGGAAGATGCCCCTTGTTAATAGAAAAATGAAGACATTAATTGCATGTTCTCAGAAAGGATACAGCCTAAAAAGAAATCTTATCTATATAACTTAATTTTAATGCTAAATATTTCAGTTTACTTTATATGTTCAAAATCCTGGTAGTTCTTTCAAGGACCAAAATAAACAGTTATTGCATCCGTTCAAAGAAACTCTCTTCTGTAATCAATTAATTTGATAACACTTGCATATTTAATTTTCTGATGAATAATTTTATATCATAATTACATGCGGCTAATTTTATAGTTCCCAAGTCTTTAAAAAAAATGGCCTCCTAAACTAAGCCAACAAGGACTTTTAAAGACCAAGAACAAATTTCTCATAAAAATATTTTCAACATATACTTCAGTAACACAGTATCAATATTCATAGTATAATATAATGTAAAACCAGTTCATTTCAGTCATGTACTGTGCATTGGTCTGAGTTAAGAATGTGTGCCAGGTGCTTTCCACGTGCGCACATGTTTCCTCTGTCGGTAATAGCTAGCAGCAGCCTCAGATACTGGGGACATGTTCACGGCTGTGCAGATGGCCAGTTGCAGAATTCAGGCTGGCTGCCTGGCCCATGATTACCTGCCTTTACAGAAAAAGCTGAAATCCTACAATATGTGTGACATATTGTTCCAGAAGAAGAAGAAAATAAAAAGAAAACAATGGCAATTATTGTCACACAGTTCTCTATGTTCAGCCTTTCTTACTTTTTGCAACATTTTTTCAATGACACATCATGTTGGGAAATTCTGCTGTCTCTGCCATGTTCTGAAGTCTTCCAATATCTAGAGAAAAAGGAATGGTTTTTCCACACAGGCCTAAAGAAGCTAACAAGGAGGACCCTAGGGAAGATGCTTAAATATCTTTCTTTCTTTCTTTCTTTCTTTCTTTCTTTCTTTCTTTCTTTCTTTTTCCTTTTTGTTTGTTTTGTTTATCGAGACAGGGTTTCTCTGTGTAGCCTTGGCTGTCCTAGACTCACTTTGTAGACCAGGATGGCCTTGAACTCACAGTGATCCCCCTGCCTCTGCCTCCGGAGTGCTAGGATTAAAGGCAAGCGCCACCACGCCCGGCTCTATGACAAATAGAACAGACAGGAAGTGATTGAAGAGAAGGAATAGGATGGGAGCCTACCATAGGGATCCTCTGAAAGACTCCACTCAGCAGGAGGGAGATTTGAAGCTGATGGTGAAACTCACAGCCAAACTTTGCAGTGGAGCACAGGGAATCGTATGGAAGAGTTGGGGAATACAGGGACATGGAAGGGACAGGAGCTCCACAAGGAGACCAAGGGAGCCAACATATCTGGGCCAGGGGTTGTAGGGTGGTGGTGGGGTGATGAGTGGGAGGCTGCAGAGACTGATGCACCAACCAAAACCACGCATGGTGAGGACCTAGACCCCCTGCTCAGATGTCATCAATAGGCAACACAGTCTCTTTGTGGGTCCCATAATATGTGGAGTATGGGCTACCTCTGACACAGACTGTGGTATCAACTGGTTCATCACTTCCTCCTGGGAGCGAGGCCTTCCCAGGCCATAGAGGAAGAGGATGCAGGCAGTCCTGATGAGACTTGATAGGCTGGGGTCAGATGATAGGGGAGGAGGGCTCCTAGATTCTAAGGACTAGGGGAGGTGGGTAAAGTAGGGGGGGGGACACCAGAAGGAGAAGGGGGAGAGGACTACAATCGGAATGTAAAGTGAATAAATTAAAAATAAAAGTAAATAAATAAGTAAATAAGGTTTTCAAAAACCCAAATGAGCCCTTTTTTGATTATAGCTTTGCAATATATACAAATCATCTCCAGTGATTTGGGTAAGTTCATTCCAAATGTATACATTCCAGATTCATGTTCACACTGTTCAAAGAAGTAAAAATAAGAAACGAAGATCCAGCAACATTTACAAATATGGTGACCCCATTGCTTTCAGTGTGTAATAGTACCTCTCAAAAGCTGTATAAAGAAACCATTGTAGATTTCCCTGACCAGCCATGATGAATTCATGGGACTCTGACATATTTTAAGGACATCTATTGGTTTTTGTTGTTGTTGTTGTTATTCATTTGGAGAGGGGTATTTTGTCTTTTAAGCACACACAAAACTTACTGCTTCTATGTGATGACCGCTCGCAGAAGCTTGTTTTAAATAGAGTAGTTTAGGCTAATAGTGGTACTATACAATTCCTGATGTTGCACTCAACGCGTATTTCCTAGGGAACAAACTGCTCACAATACGGCAACAAATATATCACTGCTCCCCAAAACTCTGTTCTGTGGGTTTCTGCATTCAGGATTGTATAGTTCATGGATGAACTTATGGACTTCGTGACCAAGTTAATATGTGGTTCCTTAAAATGACAAAAATATATGTAGTAATTCATAGGACAGATAAATGTTCTATAAACCCCCAAACAAGAATTGAATAAGAGAAAAAAGTACAATAAATTCTCAATATTGACTGTACATTTTAAAGTTGATATTATAGTGTCGGATGAAAAATCAGCATCTATGACCCTAAGACTTCATGCACTTATGATAAAGAGAGACCTAGACTGAATCTGCAATGGTTGGACTAAAGTGTCCAAATTTATCAAAACCTAATAGGGTCCTCCTCATTTAATCCTTGCTACTGGCTATAAGTAACAGGATGATTTCTATCTGTACTATGCTTTATCATCTTTCCCTAATTCCTGGCAAATCTTTCATGATTGTTTGTTCTCTGAACTGTTTTATTAATGTCCTGCCTAACATTCCCCACAACTCTAGCAACAACCCAGATTTACTGAAAAGATTGCATTCTGGCTGATAGCCTTTTAGAGAAACTTAATATTTGGATTCTGAGATGTCTCTGTTTAAATGTGCAGCATTGACACCTCGATTCAATCTGTCCCATGGGGGGGGAAAAATCAATCAGTTGAATTATATCCCTTTTACAGGAAAATGTGTTATTAAATTCATGAGACACCCCCACTGTGTTATCAGAAGCCATACATCATATCTCTCTCTTTCTATAGATATGTCATTTATAATCTAGCATAATAATACACACTAGACCAGGGACTTTGAATGTCTTTGTTTCTCATACCGGAAATGTCACAGAAAACTGGTAGCATAAACTTTGAGTCAGAGATTTTCTTTCAAGTCTAAATTCATCATTATTATATTCTGTAAATAGGATTAACTTCTCTCTCTCTATATATGTATATATTTATGTATGTATAATATATATTATGTGTGTATTATGACTTGAATAATCTGCATCATAGGGTGAAATATCAAATATTGTATGTAAATATTATATATGTATGTATATATATGTATGTATATGTATTATATATATCATATATATGATATATGTAAATATATATCAAATATTATATGTAAATATAAAGCAACAAGGAAAATCTCACGTAGTGACCCAGAATAGTTTAGTTTCAACCACCATTATTTCTCCTTTAATTTTCCTTTCTTTCATGTTTATACCTTGCATGTTTTCCAATGTAAAAATCAGGCAATATTTTTACTCAATATGATTATCAGTTAAACATAGGCATGCCTATCAATTATTTCAAATAGGCTGTAGTGGCACTTTCATAAAGAAAGTTTAGAAAAGTATCTTCTAATTTTAAATAATCCTATGCGCATTTAACCAATACTTACTCCATTTTGTCACGAATTATACAAGATAACAAAACCATTAAAATCTGATAATATGCATTACTAACTAACATCTCCAGTATAGTATATGGATATATGTTAATATTTTATGAACCAAAAATAAAATTATCTGGGAATAAAAAAATGAACAAAATGCTGACATACAGTATTTTTTTATTAATAGTCAAAAATTAAAAGATGGCACAAATATACCTATAAAAATACTGTCATACAAAAGCTATAAACACTTTTATTAAGGAGAGGAAACAATATTTGTTATAATATAGAGAAAATATTATTTATTTACTATTGTGTTTCAGACAGCAGAAAATGTCTATATTAAAATATATAAATAGATATATGAATTTTGTACTGAAAAGTTAAAGTTAATAAAACATTCTTTTAATAGAAATTGTTATGATATATACATTATGCGTCTATCTAATGTTTAAGAGAGGTATAGTGTACATTATAAAATATATGAATATCCTTTATAAAAATAGTATTTTTTAATGAAAATAAGTAAAAATTCTGGATTTTCCATTAAAGCAAATCAGAATAATAAAACCATATATCTCTATGTTTCATCTGAAAAATAATCTCTAAATTTGCTTAGCAGAATTATAGGAATAATTTAAAATTATGCATGAGAGATCACTCTGCAGTATATAGTGCTTTCTTATAATTTGAAATCTGAGGGTGGATTTGCTTTGAACTATTGATAAGGTCATCTTGCTCACCTCTGTTTCAAGGTGGGAAAACTGCAAGAAATGGCTCTTACAGAGATAAAATGGTGCCTCACTAAGAAGCCAGACTTAACTCCTTAAGAAACGGGCTACAGTTAGCTGTATCGCAAAACAGATCACTCCCACTATCAAGTGGGAAAATTCATTGACAGTGTAAGTGAGCAACCTAGTCATGATCATCTGATTTAGTCTCTTTATCTGAATGGTAGATCCTTTTTATATTTACGTACTGAGGATCTAACACTGAAACAAAGTAGCCTGAGCTATACATATAGTTATGCAGAGGTCAGAAATAATTATAGAAAAGTGCAGCAAAACAGGCAAACACTGTTATGTAGTTCACAATAACTTGCTCTTATATGGTAGTGCACCAATGGGAATGAAGAAAACTGAAAGCCTGATGAGTGTTTCCTCAGCATGATTTTGGCAGATGGAGGCACTTAGGACCAAACAAATAAGTATCACATTAATGCTATTTTGCTGCCCTTCATCCAAGGAAATTTCCATAATTATTATCACATATTTACATCGCCAAATGGTGTTCAGTATTTGCATTGTGTTTTAAAATGCACACTGATTGTGATTTGATTAGTCATTAGCATACAAAATAGGAAAATCTAGGCATTGGAAAGGTTGGAAGCTAGATTCCATTGTCTTCCAACTGGAGAATTCTTATTTTTTTTTTTTTTCTCTTTTCCTTCTTTTTTTAAGGTGCTCAGGGTCTAACATTCTCATGGTGGATGAGGAGTGCTTCATAGCAATAGGACCTGACTGTGGATCCCCGCACCCAGGTGCAGTGGTATGTACCTATAACCTCAACACTAGAGAGGCAGAAGTAGGCAGATTACTAGATCTCACTGCTAAGATGGTCTAGCCTAATGACTGAGGCACCAGTTCAATTGGAGACCCTGTCTCAAAAAGTAAGGCGAATAGAGCCTGGGAAAGAAGCGTATCTGAAATAATGCCTTTTTTCATTAAATTCAACACAGCAGACAAGTTTTTAATGCTAAATGTCTCTCCCTTGGAAGATCATACTTAAGTGGGAGGCACTAAAAAGATAATTTTTGGCTTTTTATTTTTAAATTTTGTATACAATATATGTGATCATATTCTTCCCTCTTCTTCAGTTTGTCCTCGACTGTCCTCAACTCTGTGTTCTTTTGCCCTCTCTAAAACACACTCACACCCACACCTACATGTATACACGCATGTGCACGCGCACGCGCACACACACACACACACACACACACACACAGGGACCATTTTGTATTAGCCACTTACTCGTGAGCCTGAGGCCTGCTCCAGACGTGGTAGACCTACCCAATGTCACCTCACTAAAGAAAACTGATTTTCCCTCTTTTAGCCTCTGTCAATTGCACATATCTTCTTTGTTAAGGGTGAGTCTTTTTGCCTACCCCACCTTGTCCATGCCCTCATTTAGTCTGGCTTCAACTTGCTCAGCTTTTGATATTTCACTTCATGATTGTCAAGGTGCTTAATATTCAATAGAAAAGACCATGAAAATATTCACAATATAAGTAATTACAGTTTATCACTACTAAAAATAACTATTATTACTTCAACTTCTAAAATATGAACATAAATAATTCAATGAAATAGTTTCAAAATACCATGTGTTAAGCATAACCTGAGGAATTGACATTGGTGTGTTTCTTAGGAAGTTCATGAACAAGTTTATGAGGCTACATGCTGTTATCATGGAAGATGAAATGTTTTAAAATTGGCAGTTAAGTTATAAAGTGAGAAAGATTTAGCATGTATAATAATATATGGTCATAAGTTATGCATTCTACAAGATAATTCAAGTGGAGGAGCCAAGTATCAAATTGTCAGGGAGCTTTATTTGTTTGGTTTGCTGGTTTGTGCCAAATTGCTTGAACTACATCCTGCAAATAAAGGATGCCAGATGATGTGTGAGATTGACTGAAGTTTGTACTTCTTGCCTGTGGAATTTAGGAGAAGGAGAAGGAACGGATTCAGGAGAAGTTGTGAAGCTTGTTTGATGTACTTACTGGCAAGAAACCTGTTCTTTGCTCTTTCTTGTCAGAACTACTGCCCATCGCAGTAAGATCCAAGCCCTGTATGGACACTTCATTGTAAGAGGTGGTTTAATTATCTGAGCGCAGACCTTGGTGATGATCAGGAGTAAGGACAGACCGAATAGGGTGAACTGTAAGACTTCCATGGGCATCAACTTGGTGTGTTGTGTTGTCGTGCCTGCAGTTGGTAGAAATTAAATTACTGGAGACAAGGAAGTTGAGGAATTCAATGAGCTGATTAAGTGAAACCATGTAGCCATAAGCATTGCAGAGAACAGACAGAGTGAAAATGTAGACCAGGTGCTTAATTCACTGAGGAAAGATGATGAAAAATGCTTGACAACTCAGTAACTGAGTGCATTAAAGGACAGAAACCAAACACTTTCAACATGAACTGAAGAAAGCACTGAATTCTATACAGTCTTAAGAAGCAGGAACACTTGCTGTCCTTCTGTGTTTCTTGGAAGCAGAGAAAAGCAAAATGTGGAAATAATATCTACGGAGGAGTTTGGGAGTAAATTCCTTTGGCTTGTATTTACTAATTAAGGCACAATGTTATCCCATTCTGTTTGTTAGGTGACCTACCATCTCAAAGAAGTCTTTCTATTCCCAAAAGTAGAAATAGCATAGTAAGCAGTTAACAGCAGAGAAAAGGATACACAAAAGCAAGGTAATTTGATGCCAGTGGGTATCTGGTATGTGGTGACCCCAGGTAGAGGAAACAGGAGGATATGAAGCTACAGGATAGACACTTTGCAGCAGAATAATGAGGCGTTGCACACAGATATCTGCTAAGGAAAAAAAAATTAAGACTAATTCAGCTTGTTTTGATATGGAGTTTGCTGCTAGATGTAATCATAAAATTGTCAACTAGCAACTAATTTAAAAGCACAAGGGAATAACTAGAAGGTAATGTGATCATATGAAAGATGATCCCCCCAATTTAATTTCTACATGACAATGAAGACTAATATACTTAGTTCTTCATCAGGTTTCCGATACAGACTTGAGCAACACTTTTCCCTAATATATAAGTAACCATATAACTGTAGGAAAGTCATATCCCAAAGAGATGCTCAGCTATCACATGACAAAGTAGGACCACATATTGAGAAATGTCCCACAGAGGTCAGTTGCAAGGCCTGGTATTTTTCAAATGCTTTCTGGATGGCTGAGACACAATCTTACCCACCAGCTTAACATAAAGTATCAGATCACATCTGGGAAAACTGCCAACACTATATGGCACAAGAATTCAAGTGTCTCAGATTAGTTGGTAACTGTTGCATCAAAGCAAAACTCAAGCTACAGCAAGAGATTCTATATTAAATGGCTGAATACTTAGCACTTGAGAATAAGTGTTGTAATCTTAGAATACTCCCAGGTGATGATAAAAACAATAAAACACCATTATTTGCTATATACATATATATGGCTTTATATATATATGACTATAATATATTGGCTGTATATAATATGTAATATTATACAATATATAATATATGTATCATATATATTATAAATTATATGTTGTTACTCTAAAACCAATTCCATAAAAGAAACGCAATGCATTCTATTACTTAATTGGTCCTTTGTATCCAGTTTAACATATTTTTTGATAAGCGGGGCATCAAATAAATATACATCGAGAAAGCATTGCTAGAGATAATGAAAAATTAATGTCACTTCATTCTAAAGTATAATAAAATAAAATAGTTACAGATTTCAGTAAAAAGCCAAGCATAATTGTTAGTTGAATCAATGATTTGAAAAAAGAAAGTTTGAAGAAAACAGGAAAGGATTAAGAAAAAAATTCTTTATATGTAGTTATTTATTTAAATGGTATTTACTCTACTTTTCTTGTTTACCAGATAAGTGGTAAACACTAGGAATATAGTGATGAAAAAGCAGGGAGCCTACTCAGGGAGCTAGGCAGTGTAGAAGAAAGGAAAAAAATTAGGAAAATCAAAATATTGTGATATGTGGTAATACATGGGTAGGAATAATAAGAAAACAGACTTGCAAGCAACCTAAATTGGAACAAGATATCAATCCACATTAAACCTGGGAAACTGATCCTTGAATTGAAGTATCAAGGCTGAATCCCTCTTAGGTGTATGCATAGTGTGTGCATGCATGCCTGTGTGTCTAATGTAAGTGTTTTCTGGGGACAGAAAGAAGCATCATCTTTTCCTAGCAGAAAAATTGAACAGTCAAAGGAGTATGAAAGGTTTTGCTGGAGGATTTGTAGACAATCTCCTCTTTCTCTTTAAAAATGCTAAAGATAAGTTTACTAAAGTAAAGTCAAATGGACTTTAGTGGGCATCAGTGTTTCCTTCAGTTGGAGCACTGAAAGGACTATTCAAAGGACATTGACTTGTTCGTGAATGTTTCTAAAAAGGAATGTAAGAATTCTTTGTTCATTTTATGTAGAAAAAAATAGACAATTGAGACTGGTTATTGCAAATTCTATTATCTGGTATCTAAATTCTGTTTTTACATTTGAGGAAAATGTTTTGTTTAAGAATGAAGAGATAGATTTATTGACCACTTATTTAGCCATAAGATACTTACTCTAGCCTATAGATATCATTGACTTAGATGTGCTTAAGATTATTCCCCTCTGAACCACTTTCTACTGAAGGTCATTGGATGTCTCTATTCAGTGAGTTTATAGAAAGAGGCTAAAAGCAGTTTCAAGGACATTGCTATGAACACAGCTGGGCAATTTGAGCCATAGTTTTTCTACATGTCTTACTGCAGTTCATACTGAGGGAGTCCCAAGGCCAAATATACTAACAGGAGAGAGAGAGAGAGAGAGAGAGAGAGAGAGAGAGAGAGAGAGAGAGAGAGAGAGAGAGAGAGAGAGAGAGAGAGAGAGAGAGATTCACATCCAGAAGAGTAAAGCTGAAAATATTTGATGAGAACTCATATTTTTTTTATTACAGAATTAAAAAAGTCATTCAACTTTGAGGCTGCAGAGTATATTTGACACATTAGAATACAACTAATATCTTTCTTCATTTCATTTCATGAGATAAAAAGTAAAAAAAAAAAACATTTTTATGGGGGATAAATTGAATAAAGTACAAATGTTTATTCTAAAACTGCTCAACTATGTTAGACTTGAACAAAGGACACTGGAGTGCTCTCACCTCCCGTGGGAGGGATCTGGAGTGGGATAGGTTAGGGAAACCTATGCCACTGGGAACATGAGGCTGCCTGTTCTGTGTGTCCTCAGATACCACCTTCTTCTGCATTGGACAGTTTCTCTCTTTGCACACTTCTCTAGCTGGTTTTGTTTTTTGCTTTATCATGGGCTTTAGAGACTGAAAGAATGGAGAAAATGAGGTGAAGGTGGAACAAGAGAAATAAAGAAGAAGGGAGAGATGGGGAAGGCACCTCTGGTCTCCTTACTTTGCCACATTGACTGTTTTCTCATGGTCAATAAAATTGAGTAAGATAAAGTACAACCAAGGGGTCTGAAGAACGGGTACCTGGGATGCCTGGATGCTAATGCAGTTGTTCATCACACCGCCTATAGAAGATATATGGAAGTACTGCCTCATAGGAGCAGGAGAGCAGGGGAGTGACTGACGGCATGAAAAGAAAGAGACTGTAATTATATTATTAATAGATACATAACCAAGTCAACTTAAACTAGCAAGCTGTAAAACAAGTTTGCAGTGGGCACATCACTTCTGTTCTCAATTCTTAGATCCATCAAGACTCCAAATAGTGAAGAGGAGTGATGATTCTGTTGGGAATCAGAGCAGTCAGTTGTTAGAAACACAGAGTGACTTGTGCTAACATTATTATTTTTTTCATTTTTTGTTTGTGTTTAAGTCTGTTCAAGTAGCATTAAACAGCTGTGGTGGCAGTGTCATTATTATGTTAAATGCATTCAGTGATGGCATAAAATTTACAAAATTTAATTTCTCTGTACTATGAGCCAATTATAAATAAGACAAGCATGGCATGGTGGCACACACTTTTAATCCAAGCACTCTGGAGGCAGAGGCAGGTGGATTTCTGAGTTCAAGGCTAGCCGGTCGATAAAGAGAGTTCCAAGAAATCCAGGGTTCTATTACACAGAGAAATCCTGTCTCTGAAAACCAAGATAAATAAATAAATAAATAAGACATATAGTTTTAAACATGAAAATCCTATTTTGTTAATATTTATATTCTATATGTAGATATCATATACATATATAAATTATAGAGATATGATATTTGCCTGATTTTTGCTTGGTTTTCAATAATAAGGAAGACTGTCTTTGAACTCTGTTTTCAAATTCAAGCCTCCATCATATTTGGTAACATACATTACAGTTTATGTCCTAATCTAGAATGTACCTTGTGTGTGTGTGTGTGTGTGTGTGTGTGTGTGTGTGTGTGTGTGTGTGACACCATACAGATTTCCATGAGAAAGTTGCAAATAAAATCATCACAGGCTGTCTCACGAAACAATCACCACCTGTCCTCTTGCTGGTCCACCCATAGCATCCTAACGTTTGTTCTTCATGTAGCTATATTTTTTCCTCCAAGTCTTTTCTGTCTTTATTCAAATGAATTAAAATGTATCATTAAGTCCAAAAAACCCACAATTGATAATTTATATAACTCCAATAATCTTTTTGATAATACATTTAGACATCTATTTCTGTGGAGGTTGTATTATGCGTTAATGGATGTGTGCTGCTAAAGAACTCACATAAAAGCTTTAAAGTTGTAAGAAAAGATAAATCTGGAATTAAGTGGCTCCTTTACAATTTTGTGAATTTTGAATATTTTATACCATCTGAAACATGTAATACAGGTCTCTCTGTCAATATTCTAGTTTCAAAATTGGTCAGGGGCAAGCTCATAACGACCTCATATCTGCCCAACGTAGTTATTGTAATGCTCTAGGTTTATATATGTACTTTATGATTTTACATAGCTTTTCATGACTTTGAACCCATACATACATACATACATACTGATTTGTCTTAAGTTCATATGATATTATAGGAACCAACATGGGAACTGTAACTATCTAAATGACTGGCAAAATTGCCCTAACAAAAAAAAAAAATAGAATTTCTTGCTCTATGTACAGATGCAATTATACCCACTATGTCATGACCCAACAAATAGGATGTCACATGACTGAAAGAACCAGTGGCCTTGAATTCTGATGGTACCATCTATGAATCATAATTGGATATCCACTACAGATGCTTCTTGTGAACTACAACCAGTAGGTTAATTGTTTTATGCCTCAGTTTCCTAATTTGTGAAGTGTAGCATGAAGATGAAATCATTCTCAGTCCCATGGGGCAGAGCCATAGCAAGACTTCCACAATGTAGCATCAGGCACATGCTCAGAGAATTCTCACTAGCTGCACCGAGGCCTCGTTATTCTAATACCAAGAGAAATAGCTGGTTTAAGATGTACTCTGGCATTGGGTCTCACAGAAAAAAACTGGGGAAATCACAAACATTCTAATTATTATTTTTGAGGAGGATATAACACTAAGTTAGATGAAAAATTTGAGAATGCATATTAACAGATATGGTACTTATAGCTATTACCCTGTTAGTCTGAATTTGTATTGAGTTTGTTCAAAATTCTCCTTTATTTCTATTTTTATTACAGTGTCTGTCACATGAATATATTGATTTTTATGCCAACTTCTGTCTTGTCACAATTTCAGTATGCAAAGTAGCTTTTCTAAATTCAGCACTTTCCATGCACTTTACAGAATATGTGGACATGCCTCCCAACTTGACCTTTATTTGTTCTAAGGGCAAGCCCATTTCAGGGCTGAAATCCATGCTTTTCATTAATTTTTCCCACTCATTTTCATCCTTTATTTAGCCCTTAATAATAATGAGGCATATTGCATAAAACTATCTCCAAATGTTACCAGAACACTGGTAGCTCAAACATTGGTGTTGTATAAACAGAAGCATTTATTGAAAAGAAATAAAATTTACTAAAGAGAGCAAAGATAACTTGAACAAAATTTCAGAAAGAAAAATGGAGATAAGATAAATATTTGAAATATATTTCAAGCATATATGTGTATGTGTACATATATATACATATATAATTGTTTTTAAATGTTTTCCTTAAGTTTAAAGTTTGTTGTCCTGAAAAGTTAAATAAAATTGAGAGTGTATTTTAATATCATGTAGTTTGATTGAACATAGTGGCTTTTAATTAGTAACTACCTTAGATAAAAGACAAATTCTTTCAAGTATCCTATCTTTTATTTATTAATGTTTAGTCACTAAGCAGTGTTACCTTTTGGACTCCACTTATACGCATCTGTTCATTATGACTACTTTGTGTCTTTAGTATCTGCATGCTTTTAGACGTAGAAAGTTTTATTGTATCATTCATGGATGGACATTCAATGTAATAATGATATTTTTTGACATTTATGAGTGATTATTTCTTTGCTATATCACAATGGAGCTCTAATGTAGAAGTTGTTTAGTGAAGAGTCTACTTTATAGATAATAATCATTTAATAGAAAATAAAAGGCTGCTTTTCATCACTTTCTGAGCAATTTTCTGTACTCTTTAGAAACATACTTTTGTTATATGTGACCAATATTGAGTCTGAAAAAAGTATAAAAGGGTATTAAAATCCAAATAGCATTTTGAAAAAGAAAAAAATCTGTAGATATTAAAAACTAAGTTTCTAAATAACCTTGATATAGGACAGAGTTGTGCAAATATGTGTGTGCTCACTTGCACTCTCATCTGAGACTAATGCCCAGGATTCTTACAGCAATTCTTTTATACAGATTGAATAGACCAACCAGCTGCCTTCTGCCAACCAAACTATTATTACATACTTGTTTTACCTTCCAGCTTATAGGATATGTAAAAATTTTGCCTCCCTGGAAAATCCAAAGATTCACAATGTGTTTGTAACTTCTGAGTTGCAACAGTTGTATACATGTGTATTTTTTTTTTTTTTTGGTTTGTTTGTTTCCATTCACTATGCTGAGTAGAATGTAAGATGGGGTTTCTGTCTTTGTATTGTATCCCATCATTACTTAAGAAGGAAGCATACCAAAACAGTCAAAAGTATTGTCTATCTTTCCCTTGAAGTATGTACCACTTACTCAGTCAAATAGTACAGCTGAAGATAAAAAGAAGACTCATGTTTGTAAAAGCAGCCTTTGTGCTTGTAGCCAGCAGTATGTGCTATATGACAGCTTAGTCATTGCAGAGGTCCACTCTTGTGGTAATTCTGGAAATTTAATGTCAGGAATGAACCAAAACTAACATAGAATGTGGGTGGAAGGTACAAAATACATTAGTAAGGAAGCTGGTATAATAATATGGCTCTGTAGGTTAGGCTCAAATATACTTGTGTTCAACAAATAAATATAAAGCAAAGTAAATTTTGTTCATGATGAGAATTTGCATATGCAAAGCTATTGTTTAATGATTATTGGGAACCCTAGTTACAGTACTGAGCTGTTTAAGGTTCCTAGACATTTGATACCACACAGGGCAAGAGAGACTAGAAATCAGATTTGTCTGTGAATGTTGTGATAAAGCACAGTGGTGATTGTCCACCACAACCTCCATTACTTGTCCTCAATTTCCCTCTTCCCATTTTTGTCCTTCCCCTTTATCCCTCCTTCTTTCCTTTTATCCTTCTTCTGCCTTCAGCCTTTCTCTTATTCACATCTACGCCCCTAGATACCAATTTGATAGATGCCTTTTATTTCCAGGTATTTTCAACCCAAGTGAATTCCTCTTTCATAACTGGGTATTTTGCTTTCTTAAAAGCTTTTTCATTTGTTTAACTTCAGTAGTGTTATTTCTCTGTGTGTTCAAGGTGTGGTGAACATATTTAGAAAGCATTCACAACAAAGGGAAAGCAAATGATGACAAGTATGAGAATAGATCGATATGATTCCTGTCAACTTAGTCTTCATGATGATGCAATTAGTGATAAGGGCCTGGCTTGCAACTTACTCAGGTACACCTCTGCCCCAAAAGCATTCTACATGACTCTAAAGTGATTGAATTCATTTTAGGTGATGCCTAAATAAATACCAAATACTAAATACTCATGGTATTCAAATGTATTATAACTACTCATTAACCTTTTATTCTCCCCCAAAGTATTTAAGATAATATGCCAAGTAACATAATTTTACAGAATATATTTACTATAGGGGTTTGTCTACTTTCCCCTACTCAAACTAAAATAACATCATACCAGATCATTTAATTTTCAAAGTGACCCCAAAATAAAGGTCTAAGAAAAAGAAATAATTTTAAGTTATCAAAACAAAGTGTCACTTGCAAGATTTTACTAATACATGAAAGTAAAAACAGATTTTGTATTTAAAATTTTGTCATTGCTTTGTACAAATTTGGTGAAAGGGGAGCATTTATTCCTTATTGAGGGATATGCAAAGTAGAAAAGCCACTATGGAAATTAGTGGGGAGATGGCTCAAAAGCTAAAAATAGACATACCATATGTGATAGAACTCAGCTACATCACTTTTCAGAATATACCCTAAAGACTCCATTTCCAGATACAGAAGTACTTGCTCATCCATATTCAATGTTCTTCTATTCACCATAACTTTAGATTATATCATATTGAAACCATTAAAACACACCCATTCCTCTCTTCCTTGACATTAGTGTCTCCCAAAACCCTAATCTCAAGATTTTTATGATCTTTCCTAGATTTTTTCCTCTGCTCTAATACATATCATTTAAAATTGAGGTCACATGTCCCCTCTCTGTGTGCTTCATGTGTGTTTGGTATGTACTTATACTCATGTCTGCTTTTGTGGGAGCACTGGTATGTGTGGAGGTTCATGCTGGCAATCATTGGGTGTTAGTCTCCTACGTTATTCTCTTAGGCAGGTTCTCTAAATTCAACACAGGGCTCCCTTACATAGTGATTCTTGCTAAGCTGCTTGCTCTGGGGATCCTGTTTCTGCTTTCTGAATCCGAAATTACCAAGGACCACCATGCCTACTCGACATTCATGTGCATTCTGGCCTTTGTCGTATGTGAACTCAGGTGTTCAGCCTTGTGCGGCGAGTGCTGTAACCACTTTTAAGCCCCAGTATAGTATTCCATTGAGCTCAATTTTCTCCTTAGTGTCTAAAATTTCCTTATGTGATCTTATACATAACCATATTTTATGACCAATAATGGACAACAGAAAAGGGTCTCTAGCAAGTTCAATTCCGGAACTGATGCTCACTCTAAGTATTGACAATCATTCAACTATCAGCAACCGGTTTTGCTTTTTTGATGAGTATAAAACAAGCCTAACCATACAGGTGACAGACTGCAATGAAACACAATGATATGGCTGGAGTGTAGTAATGAGAACTGACGCTTTGACTCAAATCCCAACACTTGATAAGGCACAACTGTAATTCCACTCCAGAAGCAACAAAGCCCTATTTCGGCCTCTGCAGAAATCTACCCTCATGTGCATATATCCATGCATAAATTAATTAAAATTGTAGGTATATAAAGAAAAACAATAATATTACAGTAGAGAGACGAGAACCAGCAGCCCATGAGTAGGGTGGGTAGACTGAAACAGCCAGTGATTCATGAAGGAAAAATTCTCCCCCCCCCCAAATCTGTTAGATTCTAAAATGATGAGCAGAGGAAAGAGCCTTTTGAATTTCTTAAGAGCCTTTTGAATTTCTCTTGAATGTAATCAGTAGTCTTTTAAGTTGTGGCTGCATTTTAAGCTTGTTAGGATGGGTGTTATTTTTAATAAGCTCTGGGTTAAAACATCTTAATATTTTATCATAGCCTATCATTTGCAAAAACAATAAAAAATAAGATCAACCATATTTCCAATGTTTTTTTTATTCGGGCAATGTTATTTGCTACTAAAATTGTACAAGTAAATACAGAAACTAGAGAAACCGTGTCATGTTATTGTAATAACTATTTCAATGTGAAGAGAATAAAGTATAATAAAGAACACATGCTTGCTTGATGCTAATGACATGAAGAACTATGGTTATAGATAAATGCAAAATGCATGATTTGTACCAGATGTTGACACGCTTTAGGGTTAGCATGGAAGGGCAAATACTTCAGGAAATGGGTGGCAAGGTAACCACATGGTTGCTACTGGGAGTCCTCTGTACATGTCTTTATAGTAGACTTTACTTAGTTTCTAAGATGATATAGCAATGTGTTCCTAATATACTAAGTTTAGAAAACCACAGGTGAAACAGTTCAGAAAAATGATCAAGAGTTGAGTCCTGTAACCATAATTTTTAGTTTATTATTTCCTGTTTCTTGGATTTGTACAAACTTCTTAGATTTCTCACTTGAGAAAGAATAAAGATAGCTAGACATGCCTCATAGGACCATTTTAGTTATGTCAAGATGAAATCTATAAAGTGCTTTCCCCTAGAACTTAGTAGGGTTTTAATGCAAAGTATCTAGGGCTATTGTTATATTGATACTTTCAATTATTGTTAATAAAATGTTTTCTAAGCTATTTACCCATATTTTAATTTTCTATTTGTTTTCTTGATTTCTTATTAAAATGTATTAATTGTATAGAAAAACTTATACGTACATCGTTTTCTATTATGTTATCTTTCCCAACGTTCACATATATTCACAAACACACACACACACACACATACACACACACACATACACACTCACACACATATATGAGCACATAAGATACTTGTTTTTCTGTTTCTATTTGGTTTGACCCTAGTAAAATATCCTCTGTTATAATATCTGTACATTTTGATGCAAACGTGGAATTTCGTTATTTTGTAGTTTAATATTCTCATATATATATATAATATTTTATGTATCCATTCATGTAATTTGTTTTGATCAAGTATATCCCTTATCTCTTCCGTATTCCTCCAGAACTATTCTTTCTTCATTTTCTGTGTTCTATTTTTAAACTCACTGAGCCCTCTTAGTGTTGCCATTATGTGCATGGATACAGGGCTATATACTGGGGCTCTGAGAAACCTCTTAGCGGCCTCATTCTTGAAGAAAGCTGAGTCTCCTTCTCCAGTGACCATCACTGCCAATAGCACCTGAAGTATATGTGAGAACATTGGCAGAGTCTTCATCTTCCATGGTGGAAATTTTCCTGACTTGATCCTGCATAGGTGTGCATGATGTTGCTATTGCTACAAGTTCCTATGTGCAATTGCCTATTGTGTTTGGAAGACACTATTTCACCATATTCATCTATAGCCTCTAGCTCTTACAACCCTTCTGCCCTAATTATGTGATGATCCTTGAACTTTGGACAGGTGAAATGTGATGTTGATGTCCCATTTAACCCAAGGACACCAAGGTCTCATGTGTCTGTACATTGACCAGTTGTAGGACTCTCTCTATTAATCACCACTTACTGAAAAAGATCTGTGCTGATGATTGTACTAATCTTTTGGCCATTAAAGTAATTTTTATAATAAATTTGTATACCTGAATAATAATGTAGGGCCTATAGTCTACCTAGCCACAGGTTATTGGCCCTTTATTACTACCAGCCTTATTCAACTACAAGTAGCATTCTTTTCATTATTGCACCAGGGTGCATATCCTGCCAGGCTAGTTATTATCATGATTTGAAGTGTTCATAGATGAATAAGGCTGGTAATAAGTTTCCGTCTCTGGAAGTGTGCATAGCACCTTTCAGAAAATGAAAATTAGCCAATAGAGATAAAAAATTACGGAGTGATGTCAACTTGATTTGGAAAGGATATACTGAGACATAAATAGAACTTACTACCTGAAAGGAGGTCTCAGATCATGTGGTCATTAGGCACCATGAATGGGGATTCCTACCTGTGAGTGGCAAGAATCAGGAATAGTCCTCAGATGGTGATGAAGGTGACATCAGGATTTAGGATTCCAACCTTGAAGAAGGGATCATGAGACACACTGTTTTCAGGTAGCAAGGATGGAGATTTCTGCATGGGATGCCCCACAGGGTGCACAGCTCTCAGATAACAATTGCAAATTCCTATTGAACTCTTTTTTAAATTTAAATAACTTATTCAGATTACATCCAGATTGTTATCTCCTCACTTGTATCTTCCTGTTCCCCTCCCTCCCTCTTTCACACTAGACCTATGAGAGAATGGAACCTCCTACTCACGATATGATCAAAGCCTATCAAGTCTCACCCAGATAGTCTGCTTACCCTTCCTCTGAGTGCCACCAGGCCTCTCCACCAAGGGGAAGTGGTCAAATAGGAGGCCCCAGAGTTCATGTCAGAGTCAGTGCCCTCTTTCCACACAACTATGAAGAACACACTGTCCATTGGCTATGTCTGAACACGTGGTCTCAGTTTACTCCATTCATTGTCCTTGGTTGGTACAGTAGTTTGTGCAGGACCACCTAGGTCCGGTTTCACCAGCCTTGGTGCTCTTCTTGTAGGGTTCCTGGACACTCTGAGTCCTTCTATCTCTTCCTGTTGAACTCTTCATTTAAAATATTTGTTGTTCCTTTTCAAAATCACTGTTGAATTTCTCATTCATAGAACACTTTGTCTATTTTTTTACTCTCTACATGTATCTCTTGAATCTCATTAATGTATCTGTAAACATTCATTTAAATCCTTTATCAAATATTTTTCCATAATTATATCTTTAGAATCTGTTTTGCTCTTTTGCACACATCATACTATCTTGGTTTTTTTCCTTTCCCTTTCTCAATTGTCATACTTTTTATGCTCCTGCACAAAGAATGATGTGTCTGGTTTTTCCAGTATTATCAATTATAATGGGACTTTCTTTGGAGCTCCAGATCCCGAATAATGACACAGTGTTTTATTAATTATGAAAGGCTGGTCTTAGCTTCAGCTTGTACCCCAACCAGCTCTTAACTTAACGTAGCTCTATATTAATCTACGTTCTGCCATGTGTCTTGTTAACCTCTCCCCAGTTCCTAAGTCTTGACCCTTGCTTCTTCTTCCCTGTTTGGCTATTGAATCCTGTCTCAGATTCCTTCCCAGAGTTCCTATTTCTGTTGGAAGTCCTTCTTATCCTCTTCTCCCTCAACTATTGGCCATTCTCCTCTTTATTAAACCAATCAGAAGGTGTTGGAGGGAGCGTTCAAAAAATAGGTTGCAGTCATAAGTCTAACAATATAAATGACTGACCTGTAATCAGCTCTCTGCCGCTACAGAAATCAGCATTTGAATAATACAAAGACAATCTTTATACAATGCACAAAATGATCACCCAAACAATTAATAGTCTTATGGAGTAACATTTTTAATAAGCAAACTCCTCCCGAAGACGCATGTTGCGTGGGTTTTTTTCCAATGCTTGCTTTATTCCTGTTGAACATCATATTACAGCGTCTCTACAGTTTCATTGGTTAATGATTTACTTTAAGCACAGAAAATAGTGTGGCAAAATTGAATAGACCTGCTGTCTTCATAGGTCATGTAGGAATGGAAATCTCTATCAACTGTGCCAAGTGTAGTACAGATGCTCCCTCCATAGGAGATGTATCTGTTCTCAGATGTTGTAAATTTCCTCACACATGCTCACATCCTGTATCTGCAACTTAAAAACTCCTGCCAGGGCAACAGGAACAGTCTGGAGGGGTTCACAGTACTCCCTTCCTCCACTAAGGTCCAGGTTGTGCTGTGGGAGCCAGTACTGCAAAGTGGGGTCCGGACATTCAGGTGCAGCTCCACACCTGTTTCTTTTGTCCTGCAGAGGGAGAGCTGACTACTGAGAACCTCCGGGTAGCCATGTTAATACTGTTCCTCCAAATTATTTACTTTTAGGCTGGTTTATCATTGCAATCCCATTCACTGGCAGTATTGTTTGTTTGCATCCTAAAAAACAAATGTGTAATGTAGCCTGTTCTGTGTCCCAACAGCATAGAGTCAGGCTTTTCCTCAGGTGATAGGGACTTATAGTAGCAATACCTGGGAGAGTAAGACAATGTAGGAAGGAAATGGTAGCAGAAGCCACCCTAGACCTGTCCTGCATTGCCACTTCTACAACTCAAGCACTATTGACCCAAACTATTAGTACCATTATCCTCTGGTCACCTCTGCAGAAACTGGTACTGTCTAAGCTCTGAGGAAACACTTCTGCTCTAGTACCTAGGTGCTCTATTGAACCTGTTGCACCTATTTGGAATCTAACATCAGGGCAATTGATTTCAAGTCAAGCTCACCTAGCAAAGGACCCATGATGAGTTGGCCAGTGCTATCCTGCATATTGTGTACCTGATGCGTGGGCTCCTTCCATTGGTCACCTCAGAGACTGCTAGGCAGCAGTGGCTTGTAAATAAACTGCATAGTCATTGGAAGGTAAATAGAGTTTGGCAAGATCAATACAAAGCTGGCAGTTATTTTGAGAATTCTTGAAGGGATCGATATACCTGGCAGATGCATTGCACAGCATTCAGGTGGATGGCTGGGCATGCTAAGGAAAGCAGGGCTCTGATGTTTTTGCATCTTTGTTTCTCTATGAACTTGTTTTATGTTTCAAGGTACACTATTCATGTGCAGAGCAGATTTCAAGGAGGCATCTGGGCATCCCGGTTCCCAGAGACTCTTATGCTCTGCACAGCATACCAGCCCCCAGTTCAGCTTGCTTGGTATGTGAACCTGTTCTCCAACCAGTCACTGGAGGGGCATGAGATTTCCTTTCTCAAAGATGACCGCTGCACCTGAACAAGTCACAGTTTAGGTGTTTCAGAAATAAGAAACTCATCCTTTCATATGTATAATGTGTCAACACAGGGGTCAAGGAGAGTTATTAGGTTTTCTTTGGCTCATAGTTAAAAAAATTAAACTATATTTAACTTTGAAAGAATAAGAACAAAGCAGACTCAAAGAGATGCCTAAAGTGTTTCTGTTTCTTGTCTCTAGTCCCAAAGAATTAGACTATTTTTTCCCTAGAGTTTTATTACATATTTTTGTATTATTATAATACATACCCCATACTTCTAAAGCTGTCTTTAGCATTTCTATCACTATTTTGCAACTTGGGCATCTAATAATAACACTGAGACACACAAAATTTCCTTCCAAGGAATCACTGGGGCTTTAATTTAAAATAGAGACCAAAATGGCATAAAATATATATTGAGAATCAACATTCAAAATTGCAAACATTAGTTTTTAGTGACAAAAAGGGAAATATATTTTGTTAAACTTTAGTAATAAGATGGCTACTGTGCCCTTTGCCACTAACTAGCCTTAGGGATTCTTTTGTCATTCTCTTTTATGAAATGTTTGATTCTTCTGTTTCATTTAAGAATGTCTTTTCCTATGCAATCACAGCTGGCCCAGAACTGATATTCCTGTCTCAGTCTCCTAATTGTTGAGATTATAAGCTTATGTTACCAGGCATTCAGACCAACAACTAATAAATAAAGTGGGACAACATGAAACTCAAAAGCTTCTGTGTAACAAACTCAGCATCATTCAAGGCAAGTGACAGCCAATAGAATGTGTAAAAGTCTTTACCAAGTAAAGGGTTAGTACATAGGATATATAAAGAACAACAACAGCAAAAACTGAACACCAAAAAAAAAAAAAAAAAAGAAAAGAAAAGAAAAAACAAAACAAAACAAAACAAAAAAACAGAAAACAGATAATCCAATTAAAAATGAGCATAGAAAAACTGAAATAAATAAAGAGTTATTTAAAAGAAAGTGAAACAAAACAGACTGAAAAACTAAAAAAAAAATGTTTAGTATCTTTAGCCATTAGAGAAATAAAAATTAAAACTACTTTGGGATTCCACCCTATCCAACTGAGAATGGCCAAAATCAATAAACCAAATGATAGCATATGCCAGTGAGCATGTAGGAAAAAGGGAACACTTATTAATTGCTAATGAGAATGCAAACTGGCACAGCAATTATTGAAATTAAGTGAAGGTTCCTCAGAAAGCCAAAATCAATCTACCACAAAATCTACCTATGCCACTCTTGGCCATATACCCAAAGATCTCTGCATTTTACTATAGAAATTATCCATGCTAATTGATGCTCCATTTGTAATAGCCAGAAATTGGAAACAGCTTAGATATTCTTCAACTGATGAGTAGATAATGAATTTGCAGTATATTTGTACAATTAAATATTATTCAGATATAAAGAGAAATGGAATTATGAAATGTACAGTAAATGGATGTGGATGAAGCTAGAAACATTCACACTAATTTGGTAACCCAGATCTGCTAAACAAAGACAGTGTTTTCTCCTATATGTGGATGATAGCGTTTAACCTTTAGATATGAGAGTTTTAACCTTCATAACCAGGGGGTGAGGAACCAGGGTGACAGTGATGATTTTCCAAGGAATAGAAAGTAGAGTATAGCATTATAAGAATCATAAAGAGAATACTAGGATAGAAAGATAAAGTGGGGAAGAGGATGGGAGAACAGGAAGGAAAATGGGAAGGGAAGACCAACATTGAAAGCCCTTTTAAAATGTACATGGAATCCTGACACTGTTGTAGCTTTCTTAAGTCTGTACATATATGACAGAAGGTTAAGTGAAGGGGGTACCAATGCCCCAACTAGGTACTATGCTTCTGTAATAGTATCAGGAATGAATTATGCTTTGTTTAATTACTGGCCAAAAATATACCATAGAACCCGTAAAGGTCACAAATCATTTCTGACTCTCCATTACTCAATGGTAATGCCCCAGTGCTGATGGCACAGCTGATTTATTCCATCAAACATGTCCCCTCCCCAACCAAGAAGCTATTTTCAATTAATACCTACTGGCAAAGATAAGCCAGTTTTCCGAAATGGACTATCACTGGGCATATCAGCCATAATCCAAGGCAGGAGGATTTTAGAGAATTTTGATTTCTCTCATCCATTTATACCTATCCCTAATAGATGTAATAGGACTAATTAGGTGACATAGAATGTATTTCATGCTTTTTCGTGTGTATTTGTTTGGGTTTGGTAGTTTTGGTCATATTGGTTTTTATTTTTTGTAGTTTGTTTTGATTTTCATATTCATTTTTATTAAGAGAGAGTGTGAGCACATGAAATTTGCCATGAAGGGAGATCGAGAGGATCAGGGAAGTCTTGGAAGGAAAGAATATAATTTATATATACACTATCCTTTCACTATGTGTATACATATATATATATATAAACTTTTAAATAAAAATTAATAAAACAAAATATAAGTGAAACCACATTCAGCAAAAATTTTTAGCATTTTGAAAATATTCTTCATGATATATAATAAAAATACATATATTATTTTGTATATATATTATATAATATTGTATATACTATATTGTATTACATATATACAAGAAGTCAAACAGAATTTGCACTATATTATTGATGCTGAATAACCAAACCATGATATAAATATGTTCTCCTGACGTTTTTTCACTACATACAGCTATTAAAAAATTTCTACACATACATATTTGTATTCTAGGAAACAGATGAACAGCCATCTAAATAATCTTTGTGTTTTATCATATTTAAGCCTTTTTCAACTCCTTCTAATAATTAACTGGCTACTCTAACCTGGCCTCCTTTGGTATTTTGACTTTCTTCTATATTACTCTCTATATTACTGACAAAATTTGATTGGAAAACACTGCAGATATCTTCCCACAGCTGCTCTGAATTTGATTCAGCAAAGAGCTTATATGCATGGGGTCAGTATTGGTGACAAGTAGGATCCTGGTTGTTTGTAAGGACCCCACTAATGGTGGGTAGAAAGCTAGGTATATCCTTTGTAGAAAACATTTGGAAGTTTAAAAGTAGATATAAGAAAAGTTTTACCAATCCCGATAAGAAAGGGGGAGATGAAAAATGACACGGAAGGCACGGAAGGACAGGGAGACAGACAGACACATACACACAGACACACACACACACACACACACACACAGAGAGAGAGAGAGAGAGAGAGAGAGAGAGAGAGAGAGAGAGAGAGAGAGAGAGAGAGAGAGAGGGAGGGAGAGAGGGGGGGAGGAAGGGAGGGGGAGGGATAGGCAGGGATGGTCAGGGATGAGCAGGGAGGGAGGGAGAGACAGAGAGACAGAGACAGAGACAGAGAGACAGAGCAATCGAAAGGACAAGCCCTAAGCTCTTTTGATGACACTCAGTTATCCTCAGTCCTCCTTCTAGGAAACAAATCTTGATATCTGCACCATCTGATACTGACACGCTGGGGATTAATGCTTTTGTACTTGGAAATTTTAGGGGTGGAACTTAAGATAAAAATTAAAGCAGTATAAATTTTCAACTAGTGTAAATTGTTTATATTTTGTTTTATTTCTTAAAGCACAGAGGGAGAAGAAACAACTTTGCTTCCTATCTCTCTAAATGTAATATAGATATAAAAACAACTGAGTGACAATTTAGAAGCATCTATAATGCCCTTCCCCAGTTATGACTTCCAGCCTTCTCTTAGTAGTAAACTGTTATGACTTTTATTGGCATAGAAGTATTTTTACCTTTATAAAAGAAAATGGTAGAATCAATGTTGGATTTTATCAGTGATATTAATTTAATAAATTTCTGTAAGATTAATAAATACTATTGTGGTTACCACTAATGAATTCAGTTCCATTGCTATTGATGATTATGTCATAGGAAAATGTCATAATTTTTTTATTATGAATAATTTACTGTTAATGGATGATACTTGAGTTTCAAGCTTTGAACTGGTATAAACCCATGGTAAACAATGGTATCTGGTTAGTGTATGTAATAATTGTGGATTTGCCACAGGCTATAAGAATTGCCATAAAATTAAATTAAATTAAGTTTTTTATTCTGTGTATAATTTATACTCTGTATAAGATGTATTGTATTCAATAATTTCCATTATTCATTGCTGTTGTATAGAAGTATAATTAATTTTTAAATTTATTTTGTATCTACCTAAGCTGATAAATACACTTATCCATTGTAAATTCTTGTGTTTTGTTTGTTTGTTTAATTTTTTTCCATTTTATTATTTTATTCATATTACATCTCGATTGTTAGCCCTTCCCCTGTTTCCTCCCATTCTTCCCTCCCTCCCACTTCCTCCCTTCTCCTCTCCCCTATGTATGATTGAGGGAGACCTTCTCCCCCTATATATGCTCTTAGAATATCGAGTCTCTTCTTGGTAAATTGCTATCCTTCCTCTGAGTGCCACCAGGCCTCCCCATCCAGGGGACGTGGTCAGAAAAGGGGCATCAGAGTTCCTGTGAGAGTCAGATCTCACTCTCCACTCAATGGTGGAGAATATGATCATCGGCTAGGTCTTGGTAGAGGTTCAAAGTTTAATGCCTATATTTTCCTTGGCTGGTGCCTTAGTTTGAAGAGGACCCCAGGACCCAGATCTGTCTGTCATAAAGTTCTCCTTGTAGGCTTCCAGGACCCTGTGGGTCCTACTATTTTCTTATTCTTCCATGTTACTCTCACCTAAAGTCTCAATAGGATGTCCTCTCCTCTGACCCACTTTCTTGGTAAGTAAAGTTTTTCATGGTACGTATCCCTTGGACTAGTGTTTTGATATAAGTGAGTACATACCATTTGTCTCTTATTGCTTCTGGGTGAACTCACTCATTATAATAATTTCTAGATCAATCCATTTGTCCACAAATTTCGGGAATTCCTTGTTTTTAATAGCTGAGTAGAATTCCATCCTGTAAATGTACCACAGTTTCTTAGTCCATTCTTCTACTGAGGGACACTTAGGCTGTTTCCATGTTCTGGCTATTATGTATAAAGCAGCTATGAACATGGTTGAGCATATGTCCCTGTTGTGTGATAGGGCATTTTCTGGGTATATTCCAAGGAGTGGGATAGCTGGGTCTTGAGGAAGCCCTATTCCCATTATTCTGAGAAAGCGCCAGATAGCTTTCCAAAGTGGTTGTACTAGTTTACATTCCCACCAGTAATGAAGGAGTGTTCCTCTCTCTCCACATCCTCGCCAACACGTGGTGTCATTTGAGTTTTTGATCTTAGCCATTCTGATGGGTGTAAGATGGAATCTCAGTGTCGTTTTGATTTGCATTTCTCTGATGACTAACAAGGACGAGCATTTCTTTAAGTGTTTCTTGGCCATTTGACATTCCTCTGCTGAGAATTCTCTGTTAAGTTCCAAGCCCTATTTCGCAATTGGGTTGTTTGGTTTTGTGGTGTTTAATTTCTTGAGTTCTTTATATATTTTGGATATTAAACCTTTGTCAGATGAAGGGTTGGTGAAGATCTTTTCCCAGTCTGTAGGCTGTCGCTTAGTTCTACTGACAGTGTCTCCTGCCTTACAGAAGCTTCTCAGCCTCATGAGGTCCCATTTATTAATTGTTGACATTAAGGCCTGGGCTGTTGGTGTACTGTTCAGGAAGTTGTTTCCTGTGCCTATGTGTCCCAGACTCTTCCCCACTTTTCCTCTAACTGAATTAATGTCTCTGGTTTTAAGTTGAGGTCTTTAATCCACTTGGACTTGAGTTTTGTGCATGGTGACAAATAAGGGTCTAATTGCATTTTTCTACATGTAGACATCCAGTTAGTCCAGCACCATTTGTTGAAAATGCTATCCTTTTTCCATTGAATAGATTTGGCTTCTTTGTCAAAAATCAAGTGAGCAAATGTGTGTGGATTCATCTCTGAGTCTTCAATTCGATTCCATTGATCCACCGGCCTATTGCTTTGCCAGTACCATGCTGTTTTAATTACTGTTGCTCTGTAGTACAAATTGAGATCAGGTATGGAGATTCCTCCGGAGGATCTTTTGTTGTATAGGATTGTTTTTGCTATTCTGGGTTTTTTATTTCTCCATATGAATTTGAGAATTGATCTTTCAACATCTTCAAAATATTTTGTGAGTATTTTGATAGGGATTGCGTTGAATCTGTAAATTGCTTTTGGTGAGATGGCCATTTTTACTATGTTGATTCTCCCGATCCCTGAACAATGTAAAACCCTCCATCTTCTCATGTCATCTTCAATCTCTTTCTTCAGAGGTTTGAAGTTTTTTTCGAATAAGTCCTTCACTTGCTTGGTTAGAGTTACTCCTAGATATTTTATATTGTTTGTGGCTATCGTGAAGGGAATATTTTTCCTAATTTTTTTCCTCTGCCTGTTTGTTCATTTGTATACAGGAAGCTACTGACTTTTTTGAGTTTATTTTGTATCCTGCTGCCAACTTGCTGAAAGTATTTATCAGCGTAGGAGTTCTCTGGTGGAATTTTGCGGTCACTTATATACACTATCATATCATCTGCAAATAGGGATAATTTGACTTCTTCCTTTCCCATTTGGATCCCTTGATCTCCTTTTGGTGCCTTATTGCTCTGGCTAGAACTTCAAGAACTATATTGAAGAGATATGGGGGACAGAGGGCAGCCTTGTCTGGTATCTGTTTTAAAGGGATTTCCTTGAGTAGCTCCTCCAGTTAATTTAATGTTGGCTGTTGGTTGTTGTATATAGCCTTTATTATGTTAGATAAGTGCCTTGTATTCCCGATCTCTCCAGAACTTTAAAAATAAAATGGGTGTTGGATTTTGTCAAATGCTTTTTTTTCTGCATCTAAAGAGATGAATCATGTGGTTTTTCTCTTTCAGTTTGTTATATGATGGATTACATTGAGGGATTTTCCGTATGTCCAACCATCCCTGCATGCCTGGAATGAATCCTACTATTCATGGTGAAGATGTCTTTGATATGGCTGTTGTATTCAATTTGCGAGTACTTTGTTGAGTATTTTTGCATCAATGTTCATAAGAGAAATTGGTCTGAAATTCTCTTTTTTTTTTTGTTGGGTCTTTGTGAGGTTTAGGTATCAATGTGACTGTGGCCTCATAGAAGGAATTTGATAGTATTCCGTCGATTTCTATCTTTCGGAATAGCTTGAATAGTATCAGTATTAGCTCCTCTTTGAAGGACTGGTAGAATTCTGTGCTGAAACCATCTGGCCCTGGGTTTTTTTGGTTGGGAGACTATCAATGGTTGCTTCTATTTCTATAGGCAAAATAGGGCTATTTAATTTGTTTATCTGGTCTTGGTTCAATTTTGGCAAATGGAATCGGTCGAGAAATTTGACCATTTCCCTTAAATTTTTGAATTTTAGGCATAAATGCCTTTAAAGTAGGTTCTTATGATTCTTTGTATTTCTTCGGTGTCTGTTGTTATGTCTCCCTTTTCATTTCTGATTTAGTTAATTTGGATAGTGTTTCTCTGTCTTTTAGTTAGATTGGCTAACGGTTTGTCTATCTTGTTAATTTTCTCAAAGAACCAGCTCTTGGTTTTGTTGATTCTTTGGATTGTTCTCTTTGTTTCTAATTTATTGATTTCAGCCCTGAGTTTGATTATTTCTAGGCGTCTACTCCTCTTGGGTGTTTCTGCTTCTTTGTTCCTAGAGCTTCCAGATGTGTTGTTAGGTTGTATATGTGGGATGATTCCTTTTTCTTTTTGAAGGTGCTTAGTGCTATGAATTTTCCTCTTAGCGCTGCTTTCAATGTGGCCCACAAATTTGGGTATGTTGTTCCATCATTTTCATCGAATTTCAGGAAGTCTTTTATTTCTTCCCTTATTTCTTCCATGACCCATGTGTCATTAAGTAGAAAGTTGTTTAGTTTCCACGTGTTAGTATGATTTTTGTTATTTCTGTTGTTGTTGAAGTCCAGCCTTAGACCATGGTGATCTGATAAGATACAAGGTATTATTTCAATCTTCTTGTATCTGTTGAGGATTGCTTCATGACCAACTATGTGATCAATTTTAGAGAACGTTCCATGGGGTGCTGAGAAAAAGGTATAATCCTTTGCATTTGGGTGGAAAGTTCTGTAGATATCTGTTAGATCCATTTGATTCATGACATTGGTTAATGAGGTTATTTCCTGGCTTAGTTTTTGAATCAAAGACCTATCCTTGAGTGAAAGAGGGTTGTTGAAGTTTCCCACTATTAATGTGTGGGTATCGATGAGTGGGGCAAGCTTTGTTAATAACTCTTTTACAAATGTGGGAGCCCTTGTATTCGGAGCATAGATGTTCAAAATTGTGATGTCTTCTTGGTTGACTTTACCTTTGACGAGTACGAAGTGACCATCCTCATTTCGTTTGATTAATTTTGCTTGAAAGTCTATTTTATTAGATATTAGAATGGCTACCCCTGCTTGTTTCTTGTGACCATTTGCTTGGAATATTTTTCTCCAACCTTTTACTCTGAGGCAATGTCTGTCCTTGTGGTTAAGGTGTGTTTCTTGAATGCAGAGGAATGTTGGGGCATGTTTATGCATCCACTCCGTTAGTCTGTGTCTTTTTATTGGAGAATTGGGACCATTGACGTTGAGAGATATTAATGACCAATGATTGGTAAGTCCCTTCATTTTTGGTATTTGTAACAGTCGAGATTTTGTGAGGTTGTGATTTTGCAATGGTATATTTACCTATTTCCTATGTAGTTTTGGTTTTAGTTTGACCAGTTGGGGTGCAGCTTTCCTTCTAATAGCTTCTGTAAAGCCAGATTTGTGGTTAGGTACTGTTTGAATTTGTTTTTGTCATGAAATAACTTGTCTTCTCCATCAATGGTTATTGATAATTTTGCTGGATATAGTAGTCTTGTCTGGTATCTGTGTTCTCTTAGGGTTTGCAGCACCTCTGTCCAGGCCCTTCTGGCTTTCATGGTCTCTGCTGAGAAGTTAGGAGTAATTCTGATAGGTTTGCCTTCATATGTTACTCGGCATTTTTCTCTTGCTGCTTTCAATAGTTTTTCCTTGTTCTGTATATTTTGTGTTGTTATTATTATGTGGCGGGAAGATTTTCTTTTCAGGTCTATTCTATTTGGTGTTCTGTAGGCCTCTTGTATGCTCGTATGCGTCTCTTTCTTCAAATTGGGGAAATTTTCTTCCATTATTTGATTAAAGATGTGTTCTGGGCTGTGGATTCGGCTATCTACTCTTTCCTCTATTCCTCTTATTCTCAAGTTTCATCTTTTTATGTTGTCTTTTAGTTCTTGAATGGTCTGTGTTAGGAACTTTTCAGATTTAGCATTTCCCTGAATGGTTGTTTCCAGTTCTGCGATTGTATCTTCAAGTCCCGATATTCGTTCTTCCATTTCTTGCAATCTGTTAGATAAGGCCACCTCAGAGATGTTTGCTTTCTTCTTTGATGCCTCTTGATCACGTTTTTCTTCTGTGTGTTTCTGCATCATAGCTGCCATTTTTATCTTCATGTCTTGTACTGTTTTAATGATTTCCATCATCTGGTTATTTATATTTTTCTGAAATTCTTCAAATGCCTCTTTATATGACTCTTTTAACTCTTCAACCCTCTTGTTTGCCTCCTCCTGCATTTGTTTACAGATTTTATTTGTTTCTTCCATTATCATCTTCTTTACTAAGGACTTGAGGTCATTTTCTTGCCTATCCATTGCTGTTAGGTTCTCTAGGTTGTTTTCATTGGGATTGTTGGGATCCGGAGATGCCAAATTGGTTTGGTTTTTGTTAGTGTTCTTTAGCTGTCCTCTTGTCATTTTGATGGGTCTGATGCTGGAAGGTATTTTGTAGTGACCTTCGCTGGTTGAGAGTGGTTAATTGATGACTGATTATGGGTCAGGTGCTCTTGCCTGTGGGGATCAGGGAGTATTTCCGTGGAACAGGTAGGTGATCCGGTTTCATTCCTGGTGATTTTCCTCTGCACCTTTGGCTCCAAGCTGAGTCATCCGGAGTAGATATCTGTTTGGACTTTACTGCTGTAATTCAGAACAGCAGTTTTGAGGCCTAGAATAAGGTCCGCACACAAATGTTCTGGTTGTATAAGTTGATCACAACTGCCTGTCTTTCCTGTGCCTTTGTAGTCCACACCCCAGGTAGTTCAGATCATCTGGGGCGTGTAGCTGTCTTTTAGCTCTGTCTCTATACCCTGTAGCGGTGTCCAACCTCTCCCAGAACTATATGCCTGGAGGGACCAAGGTCTCTCTTGGTCAGCAATTAGACACTGCGAGCAAGACCCACGGTTTGTCTCCCGATAATGTGAGAGTACCTGCCTTGTTGGGGCCAGGAGCCCCAGCTAGGCTCTCTACTTCGGGGAGTGCAGAGTGAGAGCTTTGTAGCTGGGAGGCTAGGGAGCTTAGGGTTGCAGAGCTCTGGTGGTCGCCCACAGAACCAGATCTTCCCGCTGGGCTATGGCACTCCTCTAATGCTCTAGGTCAGCAATTAGACACTACAAACACGACCCACCCACGTCTCATCTCCCGATAATGTGAGAGTGCCTGCCTTGCTCAGGGCCCAGAGCCCGAGCTAGGTTCTCTCGATCCGGGAGTGCAGGGCCAGTGCCTTGCATCTGGGAGGTAAGGGAGACTAGGGTTGCAGAGCTCTGGCGGTTGCCCATGGAACCAGATCTTCCCGCCGGGCTATCGCACTCCTCTAACGCTCTAGGTCAGCAATTAGACACTGCAAACACAACCCACCCAGGTCTCATCTCCCTATAATGTGGGAGTGCCTGCCTTGCTCAGGGCCAGGAACCCCGGCTAGGCTCCTTTGTTCGGGGAGTGCAGGGCCAGTGCCTTGCGGCTGGGTAGGAACAGTAGGGTTGCGGAGCTCTGGCGGAAGCCAGCGGAACCCGGTCTTCCCGCAAGGCTATGGTGTTCAGCTATCGCTGTAGGCAAGACCTATGTCTCCCGATAGGTCTGTGGAAGCAGTCCAAGCTGGTTTCCCACTGCCTCAGTTTGCAGGCTCAGTCCGCTATGATTGGTGTTAGGTTGGGCCCCGGATGGCCAGCGAGCTGAAGTCCCGCTTTAGCTGTCTCTGTTGGGTCCCGCCGCCTGTGTTTCCACTCTGCCTAGGTGGGTATCCTCCGCAGTTTGGGGTGGTGTGGAAGGAGGACCTAGGGCAGATTCACCCTCTTCACTGAGACTCCTCTGGCTGGGGACTCTGGAAAATCTCCTCCCCAAACAGCGAGACTGTGCATTATATACAGGCTGCAGTTTGCATGTGGATTCCGTTCCAGAGTTTGGGGAGTGTGTTTAGTACCTCCGGGATGTTGCTTGTCCCAGGGGGGTAGGCCCCTGTTTGGTCTGTGGCCTTTGGGACCCCACTCACCTACAGTTCTCAAAGTCCAGCAATCTGTTGCTCCTGTTATGTCTCTGGTCTCCTTGGAGTAGATCAGATGCGTGGCTTATTGGTCGGCACCATCTTGGGATCCCCCCCCCCCCCATTGTAAATTCTTGTATGGACCCACTTTGATCTCTACATAAACAACTGTGTTACCTGTAAGTAAGTAACATTCTGTTTCATTTAATAATCTGTTTCTTTTATGCACTCCTTGGAACCTCTGAGAAAATGTTGATGATATTAAATGAAGTGTTTTTAATAAGTGATAATAATAGGAATTGTTGTTCATTTCTAGACAAAGGGCAAAAATGCTTCAGTATTTTATTAGTAGCTGTGATAATTGCTGTGGTTAAGTAGCTATAATTTATTGCTTGGCTTTATTTTTCCTTATTGCTTCAAAAGATACCCATTCTTTAAAAGTGTATTTATGGTTGTTCTAGTGACTGACACATCCAATGACCTTGGAAGCCATATATAAATTAAGACTATTACTAATTCTTGAAATCATGAAAACTGATCACTCCATGTTTTGTCTTTCCACCTTTCTACTACTCATGTAATACATGCACGTACATTGCACTATGTATGATATACATATTTTTCAAATATTTTGTCATCATTGATTTACATAGCCAGCACCCGTTTCTGGTTAACTGTGGGTTTCCACTTGAATTGTCTGTATTATTTAGGGTTCTTCTTGCAAATAAACCATAATTTTAAAACTATAGCAAAAATGTACAGCTTCTCCTAAACAGATTGTATTTTGCTATTCTTTAAAGGCATAATCAAAGCAGTGTCTGGCTGTCCTTAAAGATCTCTGATATTTATGCAGTTTTATGGAATTAAAAACATACATTGTCTAACCAATGTGTGATTTTCATTTGTTTTGTTTTGTTCGTTTGTTTTTGTTTTGTTTTGTTTTGGTTTGGTTTGGTTTTTTGAAACAGGGTTTCTCTTGATTTTATGAAATGATTTCCCTGTCTCAAAAAAAAAAAAAAAAAAAAAAGAAATGATTTATTGAAAATAAAGGAGCTCACTAGTGTTAGCACTGAAAATATCAAGGAAGTTTTTCACCCTAAAATTTCCAAGAAGTAAGGATTTCCATTTTTGCAATTACTGTATATCAGGAACCATGAGCTCCTTTCAAAACTGGCATAAATGTCCATGATTCTCTTAGTTAGATGTCAACCTAGTAGAGGTTTCCGTCAGATTTAGTAGTCAGTCAAAGAAGACTCTCTCAAAGACACTGTGGTATACATGAGTCCAACTGCAGTTAAGTTCCTTTCTCAAAATTGATGAAATGGAGCTTTTTCCCCCCTTAATTTTGTAATCTCAGCACTTAGAGGATCAAAAGTTTTAAAAATTAAAATAGTAGAATATCCATTTATAAGAATTATACAATAGAAAACAAAATATAAAACTGTTTCAAATGAGTACTGTTTTCAAAATTTTGAGAAAGTATGTTTGTTTGGTAATAAAAAATTTATGAAGTATTTTGTTCTGTCTCATGATCAAACATTTGGTAATCACTGCCCTAGGATAACACACTTATATAACATATTTCTACAAGGAACATGAACATATTCAGGAAGATAACATTGTTCACATTAGGAGAAACATAAGCAGAGGAAGGGTAAATAACTTATGGTACATACAGGTAATGGAATACTATGCAGCACTGTAAAACAGTGATTGACAGGAAAACAAAAACATAGCCACATTTTAAGGATACATAATGTAATCAATGGGCTTCCGAAGAATGTTTATGCTATGGCTTCATTTTTATGTCCTCAAAACATATATAATTAAGCAAAATACTTAGTAAGTATAAAAGTGCAGTGAAAAGTTTTAAAATAAGATTCAGTAAGAAAGATAAAGCTTGCAAAGCCTCACATGCCTTATTTTATTATTAACACATTTCCTAGTATAACCCACAGCTATCTAACTAGAGTTATCTAATATTACAGTTTTCTCGTACCTGCCCTGTTTATAATTGTGGAGATTAAACGCATTGTATCACACGTGTGTAGGACTCCTCTTGATATAAAAATCTGATACATGATCATTCCTGATAGGGAGATTAATGCCAGTTAAATTCAAGTCTACAGGCCTTAGGCTCTGGGGCCACAGTCTGAATATTACGGTAAAAATCAGGATTTTTTTTTATGCCCTCCATTCCACATGAAGATTATCTCATACTCTTTCTTTTTATTCAATTCTTGGTTTTGTGCAGTAAATTTAGCTTAAATAATTGCTTTTATATTTAAGTGATTAATACCTAGCAAGCCCCAGTTCATCAATCCAGACAGCCAGAAAAGAGTGTATATGTAGCTACATTATGGAGGCAAATATTTTTTTAAGTGGAGACAAAGATTAAAAAAAAAAACCATACTGTGATTCTCCTTCCTTTCTCAGCTTCAGAGCAGTTTGTTTATATGGATTAGTTGGACACAGTATAGCATTAAAGGGGAATAATAAAACATGATGAATTAGTATAAAAATCTACATGTCTTGGCTCAAATGGGTAAAATTCCTCAAAATTTATAGTTTATTATAAATGCTAACCTATATATTTAATTTTCTCCCAACTATTGAAATGTTATGTTTGCCCAACAGCTGTACTCAAGGTGAACCTACCAAGTGTGCTCTGATCTCTGAGCTGCCGGGTACCAGTTGCTGAGAATGATGCCTCATTGTTTTCCTCTTCTGTGGCATCAATAAAACTCTATCCAGTTAATAATCAAAGGAATTACACAAACAACTTTTTCAATGGCACCAAACACAACAAAGCTTGTCAAATTTATTTTTATACAGAATTTCCATGACAATAATGAAGCCAACACCAGCGGCTGTCAGGCATGGCAGTGTCTGCATCAGTATTATATTTATCCATCCTAAACTTGTCAAAATATCATGACTAGCCTCATGCAAATTTATTTGCTTGAGGTTCTGTATGTGCCTTTGTCAAAATAAGATGCTTGAACAATATGCACATGCACTGATGCTCAAGCCTCAATGACAACGGTGCTAAAACAAGATTAATTGGGCACTGGAGCTTCCTCCTAAATCTTTAACAATATACTTCTACATGTATTTTCTTTAATGTGCGCTCATTAAATGTTTTTCCATGATTAAACCATGCCTCTAGTTCCCTCATGATTTACTTTAAACGGGCCGAAATAAGCTCTGCTATAATATTGTAACAAAAAAGGGAATAGTGAGATTAAGTCAGTTTTTTTATTTTTTAAAATATTTTTGGCCTCTTTCAGAATATAGCCAGCTCCTGTGATCCATATATGGTTTTCCTACACTGAATGTTAAATATAGAGAGAGCAGGGATGGCAGAGGGAGAAAGTGAGGTACAGCTTACACATCATCCATTTTTCTACATTGAGATCATTTGAGTAGGACAAGGCTCTGAACATCATTACTGAGCCAAAGACAAGTGACATCATCTTGTAAACTGTTGCTTTGTCTATACATCTATATTCCAAAATGTACTTTCAAGGTTTCCAGGCCAGTACAATCTGGTTTTCCAATGCATAGGTATGGTGCTTTTAATGGCATGTTCAATAAAGTATGTTTTATTTTACTGTTTCAAATTCCATAAAATAAATTACTCCAATAGAGTTTAAAATAAAATCATCTTTATTTAACATCTTGTTCTTGAGTCTCATTAAAAATGTAAGATATAGAAAACATAACTCTCATCAAATTGAAAAATCACATTTTCAAATGCATATTAGCATGAAAAACAATTTCCTCCAAGTTATTCAAAACAGTTTACGAGCAAATTCTCATGTTAAAACTTAGATATTGTAATCAAAATAAATCACAAAATAACAGTAATTAAAGCAAAAATGAAACTGAGTACTAGACATCCACAGGGGTATAATTAACTGCTTTGTCTTGCTTTAAGAAGCTTTTAAAAATAACCAGCAGTACAGTCTTAAAGCTTTCAAAATTTAGTTAAATTTGCCACTACCACATGCTTGGTAAATCTGTAATCTTCAATGATGAACAAATACTTATACCTTTCTTATGTTTTTGTCAATTGCCAAAGCTTACACAGGAATGTAATATTTGGTAAAACTGTGAGTTACACAATTGACTAACTAGAAGGATAACATTGAAACCAAGTACTTAGCCCATGGACAGAATCATTTCCAAATGCCTGCATGCACCTGTGTTCTGCAGCAATCTCACACCATATTTCAATCTTAGAGAAAGTAAATAATTCAGTATTCTGTTACCAGTTGGTCCTAGTTTTCCTATATTTATCATGTGTTCAAAAGCAATTTGGATTTTGGTTAATTTTAAGTTCTATATTAAAATATTACAGAGTATATGATCGCCTAGGCATCACTATTTTACTCATTTATACTTCCAAATATCCGTTCCTCTTGTGTTGCTGGAGTAAAGTTCATTTGTTTTTGCTGCTGCTGTATTTATTCAGGTGTAAAATGGACTCAATTTATTTATTCATCTTCTTGTAAACATGCTTTTAAATTATTTGTAGTTTGGGGAGTTCTCTCCCTTTTATGCAGATATTGTTTCTATGTTCTCCAGGGTATTCGTACAAACTGTTCATTAAATATGTATTTTCTCTTTAAATGGGACACAAAATAGAATTTGTTTTGCAGAATTCCTTGGTTTCTTCATAGGACCAAGTCTATAGAATGAAGGACAGAGTCTTAAATGTCTAAAACTCTTTTCTAAACGGTTTGTTTGTCCTTTGTCCTCTTAGTCCTTGTGGAAGTCCAGAGGCTCCAGATAGAAGAAAGAATCACAGTGTGCGAAGACCTTGAGCTCTACTCATTACATGGGAAATACTCTTAAGGCAAATATTACGTAGCTGGAGTATTATTTGAAGGGAGACAAACACTACTACATATATAAATATTGTAGTGTAATTAAAATATACTAATATCCTTTTAAATCATGGATCTGTAGGCAATCATTTCTTGTATCTAAAGGGAGCATTTTATTATGTTTGTAGGAATAAAATAAAGCGAAGTGTAACCCAGAAGATATTACATTTCGGGTCTCATGGAATGGGTAGAGATGAAACATTCTATGGTGCAACAGGGAATTTCAACCACTCAAAATAATAACAGTATCAAAGTTAAGAGAAACTATTACGATTAGTATAAACAAATAAAAATTAAGCCCTCAGTAAATGGTAGTTACCTGTTATCCTAATGTAGACTGAAACTGAAATCACTTCTTTCTGTGAAAATTCCCTGGTCTTTTTTTATTTCAGCCAGTTGCCAAGTATCAACTGTCACAGAAGCAACCTTCCAATTATGTACCTATGTCTTAGATGTATGAGTGTGTGTGTGTGTGTGTGTGTGTGTGTGTGTGTGTCTGTGTCTGTGTCTGTGTCTGTGTGCATGTTCCTGTAAAAGTCAAAATACAATGCCTAGAAAAGTATAGCTCTTGGTATGGGGAGATGGCTCAGTAGGTAAAACATTTGCCACTCAAGCATGAGGTTGGAGTACAGATCCACAAATCCCAAGAAAGAGCCCAGCAGGTGTGGAGACTCACTGATGATCTCAGCACATGAAAGGCAAAGGTTGGGGATTCCAAGAACATGGGGGCTTTCCAGACTAGCTAAGAGAGCAAGCTCAGGATTCATCTAGAGGAGACTCCAGCTCAATGTAAGATGGGCAGCAGTCAACGATGCTAGCTGACATCAATCTTGGGCCCCCCAAAGTACATGCTAACCAGTAATAAGGAGCCAGCACACATATGTACATATGTACAATACAACCAGAACAAAACACATGCAAATATGTTTATACAAAAGTAGAAAAGTGTGTTTGTCTTTCAGAGTGTTTGTCATATATATTTTATTGGCCAAATAACAAGTATTTAAAAGTCAGTATAATCATTGTAACAAAGTATAAAATATAGTTTAACATATACTCAGAATTACTGAACTAGAAAAATTAAAAGTGGTTGAGAAATTCACAGGCTAGAAAACCCACCTGCTGTCATAATTTGCCATTTTTGCCACACACTTAAACATGTTATGTTAGCCTGAATTCTTAGTTCAGCTAAGCCTTAGGTTTGGTGTCTGCCCAAAGAGTAATCCTATTTATTAATTGTTTTGGCTGGCCTTGATATTTGGCTTAAAACCGCATTTTCTTCTCCAGTGTTTCCCATCCATTGTTCTGCTTGTTTTGCCAGGCTCTTCGAATGTAGTGTGAATTAAACCATCTTTAAAATCCAGACCTTGCAGGAGACAGATTTCCTTGTGAAGTATTTTTCCATCTGCAGCATAATGATAATCAGATAGTGTGGCACACAAAGGGATGTAAGATGTCGTAGCCATTCCTTTTCTTGCTGTTGTAGTACCACAACTTAAAGAAGGAGAGTTTGATTTGGCGCACAGATTGAGGGTTCAGTCCATCACAGAGGGAACGTGATGGTAGCAGGAGCTGGAGGCTGCAGGCAGGAAGCAGTGTGAAAAGAATGCTGTACTTGGTTGGCTTTTTTCTTTCTATATAGTGCTAGACTGGAGTCCAGGGAATGGTGCCGCGTAATTTAGGTGGTTCTTTCCAGTTTGGTTCTGTAACATAGAAACCCCCTCAGCCAGGCCTCCGAGGTTTGTCTTGTAGGTGGGTCTAAATTCTGACAAGTTGATAATATAATAAGAATCTGAAGTCCGTGAAAGACATGGGTCTTGCTTAGATAGAGTTAGTCTTCCAAACAATACCTTTATGCTGTGTTTGTTAGCTTCTTTATTGCTTGTCTGGATTTAATGGTTTGCAGTTTTCTGATTCTTTTCCACATTACTCTGTGTGTCGACAGTTTATGTTGCCTGATGTGGTTGATGTCTAGGCCCGACTCTTCATTTTCTACCCTGATATTATACAACAAGATCTTGTCTGCCTTCTATTTGTGCTTATGTGGTGTATATTCTCAATACATGCATCCATCATGTCAATATCTATTATGTTCCAACTATGCTCTTTGATGACGGAAATGAAGAGAATTGAAACTCTAATGCTGACTGCTGTTTCATCCATATGTTAGCTTTTGATGAGATTTCTGGACGTCTCCATGGCTATGGATGTGGTTCTCCTATCTGAAAACTTAAGCTCAATGCTTTCTTTTCCTAGCCCCGTTAAGCCTTCTAGTATTCAGTGGCACAAATAGACGAGAAAAACTGGTAAAATAATAGAAGTTCCACCCTCATTAGGTGCAAAAATCAGCACCCAAAAAGGAGAACCACAGAAGAGCTGAGGGAATATTTGCCCAGATTTTGAGGCTGAATTTTCAGTGTGTTTTTTTTTTTTAAACCGGGATGGGAACTGATTCAAGACTACATGAACTATGTCAAAGATATCCAAAGAAGTTGAGCTTGTGCTTGGCCACACTGTGAGGATCAATAGGAGGACATTTTTACACAATAGAAGAATACCTGTTGGTGAAGGGCATCATATCTAGATGTCCTGAGAATGACTCTGACTTCTGCCACTGCAGTTTTTATATTATTCCTGACTAGAGTCTTAAGGTGAGGTGGTTTTTTTGTTGTTGTTGTTTTTGCTCAGTTTCTTTATTAGATATATTTAAATGACTATTTAAAGTAGAAAAATCAGTTAGATCAGAAAAATGATCTTCCAAAACCTATCAGCTCTTCCATAATCTGTTCTAGAGCCTCACTTCAATTTTAATACAAATTCCTAAAAGTTATTTTTCTTTTTCTTCTTACGTTTTATGTATTTCTTGTTTTATTTTGAAAAATAACCTATTGGGGAGGGTTAAATGGATGAAAGGAAACAAAAATTTTAATTATATCACATGTAAAAATTAAAAGAAATAATTTTAAAACACATCTATTTTATTGTTATGTAAAATTTCCTTTCTTTTTAATGGTAACATTGTACATCCACCAAAAGTAACTTGCATAAATTACTCAATGAGCTCCAAAGAAAGAGAACAATGATGCTTCCTTTGAATTATACACACAGGACTTCTTCTCATTGAAGTATGTAAAGGTATTTAATTACCTAATGGCTAAAGTTAGATGTCTTTTTACTACACAGAAAAGGATTAAGGACATGTTAGAACATGGGAATGGAGCCAATAAACCAAAGATGCTAAAAACATGATGTTTGCTTTCCTAGAAAACAATAATCATGAGGTTCTTCAAATAGCAATGGGATTCCTCTTAAGACTATAAGAAGGAGGATAACAGTTGAAGGACGTTTTTGCTAAAACATTTTTTTTAGGAAGCTGACGAAAGAAGAGCCATGTGTGTGTCTTTGGTACTTACAGAATGGGTGCTTCAGGATGGAGACAGAGCTCAGGTAAGCCTGGTTTTGAATCCCCAGAATCTATATAAAGTCTAGTACAGTATCTGTCTGAAATCTCAGGGACCCCTGAACAAGATGGAAATTAAGACAGACAAGACAAGAAGCATACAGACCAGCTAGTCTAGCCTCTGCCGTAGCAAGCATCAAAGAGACCCAGTCTTCAACAAGGTAGAAGGCTAAAGCCACTGTTAAGGTTGTCCTATTACCTTCAGAGCCACACCAAAGCACATATACGCTGGCTCTCAGACATATGATTGTGCATGCGTGCACGCGCGCGCGCACACACACACACACACACACACACACACTCGTGCGTGTGCGCGCGTCAGAGAAAGAGCTGGAGAGCGAGAACAATTACTTTACAGTGTAAGGTATAGCAGCCAGAAATCTGATAAGCAAATCTTGATGTTGACCAAGAAAGTTGCCTTGGACAAGACTAATCAACATTATTTTGATATTTGTTTCTGGTAAGAATATCATATGTATTATTCAAAGTTCTCACTTATCTAGCTTTTTTTCTTACACACAGGTAATTTTACAAGTGAGTAATGAGGCTCACACCTAGTGATATCCAGTTTTGTCAAATTATGTGATAAGATGCACATTCATCATTTTATATATATTCAATGTATGAACGTCGCACGTTAGACTATCTGTCTCTCTTCATTCAACTAGTTCACAAAGAGTCTTATAATTATTTATTGCCGCAAATTATGAGAGTAGAAAAACTGAGTGACATCAGAGTCCTTGTTAGGCAAGTGACTGAAATATGGCATGTGGCTCTTGTGCTCTGTCAGTTGCACAAATTGTTTTTAAATTATAGTGTACTCCCGGAAACGGTCCTATAAAAACACTGTAAAGCTACGTCCCCAGCCTGACAAGTCACTAACTGTGGATTATGTGACTCTGCTTGTAGGAAAGGCAGGCACAAGAAGGGGGTGCATCCAAAGCTCTTTTAGCTCCTAGAGAAAGCCATGTGCATTTAATCTATCCTGGACTGGGCATGTGAAACCCAGGCTACCTAGGTGACAATCATGCCTACAAATCTGTCTTTGAAATAGGAGTCGCAGTATTTCATTGCAAGGATATGTGGAATTCTAGAACCTTGGTGTGTTTGCCACTCTGTGGGAGAAACTTTAAAGCACATCATCAGTTCCCCATTTGATGAAGAGCCTGCTCACACAATGAAAATTACGGGCAGGACACTTAGGAGAATCTCAAGAATTATCTATATTTAGTTGATGTTCCTGTCATTCCTATATGTCTAAGCACCCAGAATTTCAAGATTTTAGTAAAACTGTACACATGTACTTTTTTATACTAATGTTTACATAAGTTTAACAACTTGGCAAGACAAATCTTGGGAAAGGTCTTTCTGGGTTCCTGAGTGAAAGGTACAGCACAGACTGGTGCCAATAAAGTAGAAGAGACTGGTTTTATTTAAAACTAACAGCTGAAGCCAATAAAGTTTTAAAAAACTAAGCTAATCTGCTTGCTATACCCTGCCTTTGATTTGTCTAAGTAAAATTTGCATTCACATGTAGTAATGCTATATATATTTATATATGTAATGGCAGTTTGCAACATATAGTTGAAGTTCGATTTCTTTTCCAACATTTATATTTTATTACTACTTTGTAGTTGGGATTTTGCTTAAACATCCAGTATCTATAATAAAAAAGCTTGAGTGTGTGTGTGTGTGTGTGTGTGTGTGTGTGTGTGTGTGTGTGTTCACCCAAAATGAAAGATAAGCATTTGTCAAAAAAAATGCTGGCTTTACTTCAGTTAAGTATTTATCAGATAAAATACTTGATAGTAATATATATATATAAATATATTTACTAATATAGCCTCTTCCCAAGACTTTTACATTTTAATTAGCATTATTTCTTTGTCTTATTATCAGTTTAAAGAGGTGCTCTTTTATTAGGGGTTTGATTCCCAGAACTCACTTATAGAAAAAAAATAAAACAGAAAACCAACTGCATAAATTTGCCCTTTGACTTCTACATTGACATTATGGCCTGAATGCCTACCAGACACAACATGTACACAATGCCCATGACACACAACATGTATACAGTGCCTTCCACCCACAGCATGTACACAGTACTTTTCACATACTAAATGCATACACAAGTAAGTACACAGACCGTAATTAAAAAGACATACTGAGGGTTATAGAGAGAACTCTGCAATTAAAAGCTTTCACTGCTCTTGCAGAGGAGCCAGGTTCAATTCCCAGCACCCACTATGGGTGACTCACAAATGTCTAGAACTTTGGGTGCAGGAGAATTATAGCCCTCTTCTGACATCCATGGGCATCTTCACAAATGTCATGTAAGTAAACCCACACAGACACACATAGAGTTTTTAAAAATAAATATTTTACAATTTCAATCTTGGACCAGTGAGATGGCCCAGAGGTTAAAGACACTTGCCTAGAAATCCGTCAACTTGCGTTCAATCTTGTTTCCATAGGGTCCAGCATAGTATCCTCTGACTTACACATATGCATCATGCTTAGACAAAGAACTACATGCATGTCTATGATTTTTCCTAGACAGACACAGGGAATGAAAAGTAGTCAGCCTTGAAATTACACACACACACACACACACACACACACACACACGAGTCAAAGACCATTGAGAGGGAGATTCGGGGAAACTTTGGAGGTATTGGAGAAAAAAGGAAGTAGAGAAATGATATTATATTTAATGTAGTAATGTTTTCATTAAAATATAGTAAATAGAAATAGGAAGCAAACCTCAAAGTGAGACTACATAGTTTTTTCACATGAATGTAAGAAATTGCATCTTAGATATAAAAATTAAAGAACAAAGTACTTCAGAAAATAATGCCATAGAAGATAACCAAAGTTTCTGTGGTGACAAAAGCAAATCAATGCAAGTGGGTTTTATAAGATCAAACTGTAAGACTCTCAAATAACCACAGAAAGCATAAACGAGTGCTCAGGCCAGTTTGTCACAATCAAAGCTACTTAAATTAGGGCTGGGTAGGCAGCTCAGTGGGTAAAGTGCTTGATGATGATGCATTAGGGGAGAAATGCAGATGTCCAGCATCCATTTAAGAGCTGGGTGGGCAACGTCACTCACTCATAACCCCAGAGTTTGGACTTTTATTTGAGGCTGTGATGAGGCAAGCTGATTATCAAGATTAGCTGAAGCGCTGAGAACCTGATTCAGCAAGAAAACTTCTCTCAAGAGGTAATGTGGCAATTTCTGGCCACTTTATCATGAGGAAATGCATGCTTTTTCACCTCCGCACACTTGAATCCACACAAATAAACATGCATGCATGCATACATTCGCAAATACAAACACAACATTATTTGTGTGTTCCTGGGTTCTTGTGTTTGTGGCAAGTGATGACAAAGCATGTCTTCCTCAATTGTGTTGCACTCTAGTTCTTGACAAGGCTCAGTGGACATGGACATTACTGATTTGCTACGCTGACTGGCCAACAAGTCCCAAGGATCTCCTTATCTCCATCTCTCCACTGTTGAGATTGTAGTCGAGTGTTTCTGTTACAAGTTTCGTAGATGCGTGCTGGGGTAGTGAACTCATTTCCTTACAGTTTCTGCCATTTATCAGCAGAGCTATGCCCTGTCACAAAATATATTTAACTCTTAAATGTTTCATCCTGAGCTGAGTAGTAACTTATTTTTCCTAGAAATTACCCCACCACATTTCCTACTCACTATATGTAAAATTGATTATAATTAACTAAGCAAAAAAGACTGATAGACAAAATGATCTTTCTACTAACTTATGAATATAGATTATATTTTCAATCACTAATTGATATTTCATTGTAGAAGAAGGATAAGAATGAAAGGGAAGGAAAACAATAAGTTATGCAGTTAGACTCTGCATGATTGAAGTCTACAGAGATAATTGACAACTTTTTCTTTGTAGTGCCCAGCCTGGATCTCAAATCAGTTAGTTTAAATTATCCCTCATGGTGAAATGTATCCATTTATAACACACTTAAATCTGTAAAATCCACGGATACACAGCATTAACAGCAGGTCAACAGAGAATTACATCTGAAATTCAAAATAAACAAGAAAAAGACCAGTCAATTTCAGACTTGTTAAGTGCATTTTCTATTGATTGCATTCTCTTCCTTCAGCATGAACCCAAGGAACAAAAACTGGTCCTGTGGCTTTTCCTCTTTCACTCCAAACAAGAAAGGAAGGATGGTTCCTAGCACCGAAACATAAAATAGCTGTTTCTGCAAAAATGATCACCTTCCTCATAGCTTCATAATTTACTCCCAGTCCATAAGGTCCTCAGTTCCCGTGATTGTAATGATGGATGACTCCTCTTCAGCTACCGCAGGCAAAGGCGCTGCAATGTATCACTCGGCAGGATATACAATAGAACAAACGAAGCAGCAGGACTCAATGGCAAGCAGGAGTGCCGGGGGAATTCTCTTCACTGGAGGAGTAGATAGTGGTTCCCTAGAATTATGTAAAGTGCAGCTTGTAAATATTGCTCCCATTGTGGACTTGTGTGTGTGTGACCTGACAGAGAAGGGCAGTGCCAGAATAGGAGAATGCAAAAGTATTTTCCACTTCAATGCCTGTGTTTTTCACATGGTCAGATTACACATTCAACAAAGCTCTAACTCCAGTGAATTGTTGAGGTGTTTATATATATATATGTATATGTATATATATATACACACACACACACAAATACATGTGTGTGTATACATGTATGTATGTACGTATGTGCATGAATGATAGAGAAAATTGTAGTTTGTCACTAGAATTGTTTGATCTGAGGATTGTATTTCAATATTAAGATATTGTTTAATAGTTTATTAATGCTGGCTTAAATTAGGTTTTCTTGATCACCTTGTTTCTCTTTCTAATCAGTATTAGGTTTGAACTGACTAAATAAGCATGTGAAACCAGGAGGCTTGAGCTCTTCTGTCCTCTTCACCATCCTTTAACAAAAGGAACCTAGGATTTTCAGTATAGACAGGTGAGAATCATCATTTCTGCCTGTTTCCTATACACTAGGCACAGGACATAGGAATAAAATTATAGTCTGATAGAAACTAACAGGGTACGCTTTGTGCTCAAAAGGCTTAATGCCAACATTGTAGGAAAATTTTAGTAATTGAAGTTTAATGCTATGAATTAGTGGCTTGATAGCAGTTCCTACAAGTCCCTAAAACAGGCAAGGCTTCATTCCAGTTAGAAATTAAATACTAGTTAACAATATATCCCAGTTAGTATAACTGGCAGACCAACTTATGTTTATGAAAGATTGATGCATTAATTCTACCAATTGATTTATTACTGTTCTTAAATGAAAACATCTTTTCCAGGAGAGGAGTAGTGTATTGTTTGTATGTTTTCCTTATATTCATGGAAGAAGAAAAGTTACTATTGTTGGTTTTCTATGCTGGCAGAAAGACAGGATATATAGATGATGGATGGATGGATGGATGGATGGATGGATAGATAGATAGATAGATAGATAGATAAGGAAAGCGCTTAACAACTCCACCTCTGGTAGACAGGTGAGGACAGAACACTGCTTTAGCCCATTGGAGGATAACATACACACCAAATCACTGTTTCTTGGCATATGTTATACAGTGGTCATATTTGAAAATGTTCCATGATCAAAGAAACAATAAAACAAAGTTTGATACCTTAAAGGTGTGAAATTTTCATTTGCTCATGAAATGAGCAATACTATACTATATTAGTCTACATACTACTAGAACAAAAGACATGAAAGAAAGGATCAGCAAGAAAGCTCACGGATAAAGGTGTCATACAAGACTGGAAACCCAAGTTCTATCCCCCAATACACATCATGGTGTGCAGAAGAATGAACTGCATAAAACTATCTCCCTATGCAAACCATGGGCAGTACATACACATAATATTAATAGTAACAGCAATGACACCAATAATAAAAGAGGAAGAGGAAGGAAGGAAGTGTTTTGGCTGAGAATTTGCTAATTCAGCACATTAAGGCATGCGAGTCATAGCAGCAAGAGCTCTAGGCAGCTGGTCACATCGCACCCATACCTACGAGGCCGAATGTACTACCTGAGGACCTTCAGTTACACAAAGCCTGGTTTTGTTTTGTTTTTTTACAAATTTTTATTAAATATTTTTACAAATACATTTATATCATTACACATATATACAATAAACTTCTTACAGCAAGAAGAATGATGAAACAATCAAGAATTACATAAATGTTACATTCTTAGTGTTTTGGCTATTTGTATTTAGCAGCCTTGAAGAAAACATCTTTCCTGTCTTGGTGAGTCTAAAATTCTGCATGTAAATCATTATCTATCATATCTAATCATTATCAACTTAAAACATCTATCTAGACCTAAAAACATTTTAACCCCTAAACAGCTAAGCTTAATTGCAAAGGTAAACTATCTGGTCTTTAACCCCATCAGAGACTTGAGAAGAAACAAAATAACTACCTGAGTATACAAGGAGTGCAGGTTAACAGCTTCCCAAATGAGAAGATGACAGAGACAGTTTGGTTCCTGAACCGTCACACAGAATTCTCTATAACATTAGAGCATCATCTTCGGCCTTCTGACCCAATATATCTGACAGACATACTTGTGAGCCAGGGACTATTGAGGATTTGCTTACTCTGTCTTGGCAGAGTTTGGCCATCGACTCTGCCTGTATCCAATGAAAATGCTACCTGTATTGAAAATTACAACCAAGAACCATTGGTTGTTAATTTTATATTTTAAATTCTTTTCAGTGCTTTGATAACATGCAAGCCTATGATTTATTTCAATTTTTTGCTTAGGTATTTTATTTGCTTTTTATTTATTTATAGAATTTGAATGTCATGTGAGTTGTCTTCTGCTTATCTAAAAAAAAAACCTTCTAAACAAGTGAATAAGTGGTGGTATATAAAATTATGTCAATTAAAGGAACTCCAACAAAGGAGTTGGAGATTCTTCAGCAGCCTTAGCAAAGTGTGGCAATCTCAGATTCCAGCTGCCTTCTGAACACGTTGGAAAAGGAATGCATCCCATTACAAATTGAAAAAGCACATGCAGATGTGAGTGCTCATGCAGACTGATAGTTTTTAAAGTGAACGCTTTTCTTTGACATTCAGGGACTCAAGGTCCTTGAGGAGGGCTGTAATGTGCAGAAAATAGCATTACAGGATCAGGGGAATAGGAGTGAGTGAGGAGGACAATGCCTGGCAGACCACTCTATTCCAAACCGCAGGCAAGAGGAACAGTGAATGGCTTACATATGCTAAATATAGAAGGGAAATTAAAACTTGATAATGACTCTATTATAATGGTTATTGCTTCTCTATATTTGTGAACTATTCTCATTGTAAATGAAAATCATTTAATACTAACTGTATTTCTGTATATTTTCAACTTTTATATTTATATGTAAAATATACAAGACAGAAAGAGGCTATAATGTGATGCCTGGATAGTGAGACTTGGTCCAACAGAACCCACATGTCTGCTTGACCTGTGTGTTCAAATCATTGTTTAATAAAATATGTGGGTTTTTTTCTCTTTAATTCAAATCACGCAAAGAGACCAAAGAATGTATTTTTAGAATATATTCTATAGGATTTTCCCCGTAGAGACAGTTTTTAATAGACTGGGAATCCAGTTGCATATCTTTCAATACATCATCCTGGCAGCACAATGGCTCTTTAGTGCCTTTCTGTTTAAAGAAGAGTGTGTACCTACTTGTTAGAAATCTTGGCACCTTCTCTTCTATGTATGTCGAAGATATAATAGCTTGACATTAAAAGAACTTAGCTTCAACAAAATATACCCATTAACTGTCACAGCTAAATTCTTCATGGCAAAGAAAGAGGAACAAAAAAGAAAACTGCATTCATAAGAAGACAAATGAAGCCTTTTAAAAATCCCTTTGGTTTAACTACGTATGTTTTATCCATTGTTCCATAAAAGACACTCGTTGCACTTTTTCATTATACGTTGCTATCATTTTGTATTAAAAAAGTGTCAATTGCACCCTCTTAGCATATGCATAAAATGCTCTATACTATTAACATATTTTATGGAAAAAGATGTTCTGAAATATTTTTAAAGGAATAAGCCTTAGAAACAAACTATGACAAAGAAGGTGAGAATGTTTACAACTTCATAGCTACAAGAGGTTTAAAATGTAAAATTCTCAACCAAAAAAATATATGTTTTATCTTGAAGAGGTAGAAAATATTTCCTTGTATATTTTTGACACTGACAATTTACCTTTAATTTGAAAATGGAGGAATCATTTTCCTCCCTGTGCACGGCCACACTATGTGGCCTATACAGGCTCTTGTTTGCTATTATGGTACTCTGACACTACTGGGGCACAATTTCCAGAATTAGAGGCTACAGCAAGCTGCTTGAAGATGATGTGTATTTAGCTATTGCTTTAGGGCGACCAGATGGACTCCCCAGAGCCCAAAGATACTGAGTCCTGTTCTACCTGCTAGCACCAAAGCAGGTGTGTTCTGTTGATGGGCCTGCTTCAAATGGAACATACCACAGGTGATGCTAATTAAGGAGGCTCAGGGGCGATGGAGGAGCACAGCTTATTGCTGATGGTGGAGTGCCAAAGGTTAGTGAAAAGCAGGATTGTCTGCTGGCCCAGGGAAGATAAGAGCACAAAGGGCAAAGAAATGGATTTGAATACAGGCACTTATCAGTGAGCCTTTTAAACTACATAATGTAGTCCATAATGGTGTGCTTTTAGCCAGTAAAATTGGGAGTCCTTTCATGAACGTACTAATTTATTAACATTGATTTGTGTCACCATTTAAGTAGGTATTCTCATTTGTTTTTGTCTCCAAGAGGGAGCAACCAGGGAACATTAGGCGAATCCTCAAATAAGCAATGATCAAAATAAAAATCAGACGTGTACAGTTGTTTTATATAATGTAACTTTACACTCACATTATGGAAAAAGTAATTCCCATGTTATATGTATATAGAAATTTCTGCCTTTTTTGATACACCTGTTTTTAAAACTATAATTATTAATGTAATCAGTACTACATTTGCATAATAATGTAATTGCAGGCTTAATGACATTATGATCCAATGACCGATTGTTGTTAATATGAGCTAGAAGGCATTTATGTCATATTTGCTGAATGCAATTTAAACTTTTATGTATGTCACTTCATTGTCACGTTATGTTCACTTTTAACCAGTTATATTAGCAAGCCCTTTTTCTAAAGAATAGTGAACATTTAAATCAAGACATTTGAAAATTAGAAACTTATGAACTTATGAACATTTGAACATAAAGCACCTACTTAAAAATAATCTGTGCACAGATCTCTTCAGGTGTGGGTGTCCCATAATTGGTCATTATGAAACGTAATGTCAAGTTTGTTCTTGTTGTCGCCTGTTGTTCAATACATACCAACAGTGGCTTCAAAGCTCTTATTTGCATAACATTTTGACTTTAGGAAATCAGGTGGTGAGTGTGCTTCACTGCACATTTACTCTCCTGAGGCCTCTGCGACTGGCTCCACCTCTGGCTGTGTTCAGTAGGTGGTTGGTTCAGGGAGAGCCCTGGGACAGGGGCTTTATGGGGCTCATTCAAGTGCATCTTGTCTCAGCTTAAACAACTGTAATAGTTGGTTCTGCCTGGTTCTACCTCTTTCTTTGTCTCTTTCCTTTTCTCTCTAAGTGGGCTGGTAGAATAGATGAAGACCCAGAGATAAAGTGTATTCTGCAGGTGAGTTCTAAGATGAAGGGTAATTAATTCCCCAGTCACTAGTCAGGTTCGACTCAAGGGGGGGAAATAAAAGATTCAAAAGCTCTGTTGAAAAATAGAATGGTGGGTATTGCTGAAGCCATCTTTAGAAATATTCTAAATCAGCACAGTCCTTTTGGCATTTCTATAAGACATTGCCATATTCTTTGTAGAAGTATCTACCAAAACAGTAACCAGAAGGACATTATGTTAAAAAAATATTATCCATTTGGGCAACTGAGATGACTTACCATGGTAAAGGTGTTTGCCACAAACCCTGACACCTGATCTACATTCCTGGAACCTGCATGTTGGGAAGAAAGTGACCCCTCTAATTCCACACATGCCCCAGGACATACATGTGTCCCACAAATACATAAGTGTAATTTAAAATTTACATTTTAAATATATTTGAGAACATCACAAGGACACAATGTGATGCCCTCACCATGTTAGACATAGATATGTTCCAAGAGATGGGACAAAGGAAAGCTTTAAAGACAAATACGAAGATTAAGTCTGATACGTTGAAGCACTGATCTTTGATTATTAAAAAAACGTCACTAATTATAGTGGTTACACATATAATTTAAGCAGACATTTGCTGTTCAGATATTTTTGTACAAGTCCTTAATCTTTAAAAAAATTATCTCTTTGAGGATTTTAACCATTTTTATGTTAGCCCATGATGGCCTCTGTGCAGGCGTGTGATTCGGGCAGTCTCTGTGATAGCTCCTATCAGGCAAGCATGAGCGAGACCCTTCCATCACATCCTTCTAGACCTGAATGCTTCTTATGAAGGCAACACAGTGTCTCTGTTTTGATTTTTTAAAAAAAATCCCTTTTCTTTCACAGAACTAATATTAAAAATTATGTTATACATTTACAGATACTTTGTCTGAGAAAAAGTGGAGAGTGTTGATATCACACAATAACCCCTTGCCAGAGAGATAAATGCCAAGGACTTAATCACTCCAAGAAGTCAAATGTCAAGGCAGCATCCCGCATGGATAGCTTCCTTTTCCTGAAGACAGGCAAGGAGAGCTGCTCTAATCATCATCACAACCACCACCACCACCATCATCACAACCACCACCACCACCATCATCACAACCACCACCATCACCATCATCACAACCACCACCACCACCATCATCACAACCACCACCATCATCATCATCACAACCACCACCACCACCATCATCACAACCACCACCACCACATGTTTACTAACCGAAAGCCAAGCCTCAACATGCCTGATTTCTCAAGGACACCTGAACTGAAATGAAGGTGGGGACAGCTGGGGGCCAGAGTTTTCACCCACAATTTTGCTATGTTTCCTAAACAAACAACCTTCTGCATCTCCAACGGTCATATTCTCAGGTCATGGAGACATTTGAGAACAACCATTTAAGGGGTTTTCCAGCAAAGTATGACTGAAAATAGAGTGACCCTAGTTTCCTCAGGCATCTAAAAAGAGTAACATCCACATCAAAACATTGAACAGTATTTACATAAAGAGACTTTTGCAACTAGTAAAACTGAAACAAGAAGTAGCAAAAAAGTACATATACGATATTTTGTGAAGAGGAAATAGAAGTGGATGTTCATTGTTTGAACTCTCCCTCCTTATGAATTAAACCAGTGAAACACAGACAGGTGAGCTCTTGCTCAGAATGACAGAGACAATGGTTTTCCAAGTTAGTAAACTTGACCTGAAGCTTTTCCATTTCCCAGTGCACCTGTCTCACTAGTGTGGTTTCTTCTGTGTGTCTTCAATGGGTACCTACAAATTATGGTCATTCTTCTGTAAAGACTATAATCTAAGTACTAGTTTTGAAGTGTGTTTGTGTGTGTGTGTGTGTGTGTGTGTGTGTGTGTGAAAATGCATGCAGGTGTCCATGGAGGCCAAAAGAAGGTATCATATTACCCAGAACTGGAGTTACAGGTAGCTGTGAGCCACCTGACCTGGGTGCAGAAAACTAAATTTGTGACCTATGCAAGAGCTAATTAGCTGTTGAGCCATTGCTTCAGCTTTTTTATTTTCCATGACTAAATAGTAAAAAAAAAATGAAAAGAAGAACAAGTAAGTTTGCTTATGTACATTTGTTCACTCAATAATTTGATTGGGCAAGCATATGTGTGTGCATCTCTGTTGTCATGTGCATGCTATGGCACACTCGTGGAGGTCAAAAGAGTAACAATTCTGGTCAACAGGCTTGCTGGAATTTGCCTCTTCCCACTGAGCCAGAAAACTTATTCAGTGATGTGTGCTGTGACCTTTCACCACTCTATTGAAGATGGCTTAGGTCATCAGGAGTCCCATTATCTTCTTCTCCTCCACTTTTCCCTGGTGTGCAAACATCTGAAATATATAACATAATCTCCTTAGCACTTCCCTCCTTCCTCCCTCTAGAAAACAACTGTGATGAGGTCACAGATCTGGCTGACTTTTACTTACTGTCTTATCTCTGCAATCAAGATTTTTTTTTGAACTGGTGAAAGAATGAATATTGTATTTTGAGGTATTAGTGAAATAACCAACTTTACTTGGTTGGCTTAAAGCATTTAAGCCATTTCTAAAATAATGAGGATTTAGCCACAAATAGCTCTACTTTTTCTAAGTATAGCTTCAATATTCTCAATTATTTCCAATGAAATATACACTTACATCAATCTGTTTCTACATATCATGAAACATTCAACTTATTCATATGACAAAATGACCAGGCCTTTAAGGTTGGTTCACTTATTTTGAATGCTTATAAATTACGGAAAGGCAGGCTAGCACTTACAGGGTAGGAAGAGAGGCTGACTTAGTAACCAATAGAAGATTGAGAATACAATCATAGGAATAGTATTTCTTTATTAAGAGTCCTAAGAAACTTTAATACTTAAAACAGACCATTTCAGGGGCAGATATTACATTTAGATATCATTGGTAGGTTTTACTCTGAACAAGCCTCACTTTTCATGGATTTCTTGTCCTAGCGACCTTTGAATGCAGTAAGTCAAATATTCTGTACTGTTCTCCATTAGCATTTTCTGTTTGCTATTTTTTTCATTATTAATCAGGTTACACAGCCTTGACAGGAGCATCATGGAAGCAGTATCAGTCTTTTCTTAGAGCACTATATTAGTAATAAATATTTTCCATTTTTCACCTTGTTGCTGATGATAAATTTTCACCGTTTGTTTATGATAATCTCTCCAAGATTATCCATAACAGAAATGGTATAATTTTTCATTTTTTGATAAGAATTTTGGAGTGAGGAACATGCCTGTTTACCTGTCTAATTACTGCACTACTCACACTCTCATGAAAGTTCCAACCATTTCATTTATTCGATCCATCACTGTAGATTTGTCATTTCCTAATATATTTATTGATGCATAATCTGTGACTGTTGTTATTTATTGTGATCTTCAGTGTAACTAGCATTTGTCCTGTGTGATACCTTCAAGTGAATTTTGTGTGTTGGCGATGGCGTTAAGACAGGATTTCCCTGTATAGCCCTGGCTACCTTGGAACTTGCTCTCTACCACTCTGGTGGGCTGGCCTTGAACTCAGTTATCTATTTGCCTCTGCTTTCTGAGTGCTGGGATTAAAGGTGTGCACCACCACTGCCTGGCATTTTTGTTAAAGCACCATGGTAAATCCCATCCTTCTGTAAGCAGGTAAATGTTCTCTGATATTGAAGGGCACATCAGACTCATTGTGCATGTTGCCTTTCTCTGCTTTGGTCCTCTTTCTATTATTGTTTTAGGACTGTAACCTTTTACAAACTCTCGGTGCATGGTTTAAGAGAGAATATACAAATTTTAGAATCAGGCAGACAGACAGGCAGGCAGATGGGCAGAAAGTCTTACAGAGTTCACATCCATCAAATTGTGTTATTCTTGTGTGAATATCTGCATGCTACCAAATAAATGTTGCTCCATAATTGGGTAACGATTTGTTCTCCTGGAGTATTCACAAATGCAATTACTCCCTATTTCATTAAAAAGGTGGCTGGACAATATCACTTGCAATTAACCAATTACATGTGGTTTTATTTTCCATGCTTGATCCCATGTATTCTTAGCCACTGATCGTACTGACTCTAAAACATGGGGAGTGAAACCAGGGACATATTTGCTAGCACTGTATTAATGTGTTTGAGGAAATATACCATTATTTATAAAAGAGAGATCTAAAGATGTTAAAAAGGAAGTAGATCCATTAGATGAATTTGCATATAGAAAAATGTGGAATTTCAGGATAAAGGATCTATGTCAGTGTGTCTAACACTACCTGGCTTGTGCAAGGTCTCTGTCATTTCGTAAACCATATTTTACAGTGCCCACACAAAGCCAGCTTGTATTTAAGTAATAGTTCTCCCATTTTGTTCTTTATCTCTTTCAAGGTATATATAGACACACATAGGTGATAGATGATCGATTGAAGAATAGACTGTAGATTGAGAATAGCTAGAATTGACATGAATGGTGTTTGATTTTTTAATACTTTAGGTGAATTTGACTTGCAATGAAGATATTTAATTTTTATTGGGAATTGTATCTTTGGCATATGATTGAAACAATTTGCCTTAAGTTTAAGGTAGATAGAAAAAGTACAATAATTTTTGTACTGCTCTTTGGTTCCCATTCCTATAATCACAAAAATCTACTTCAACTCTCATCACATATCCTTAGCTTCTCTCAGCCAGAAAATATAAGTTCTTTCATTCCATTAACTTGGGTAACAAGAGAATAATTGCTGTTTATAATTGATGCATTACACCAGGTAACTGCTGGAATTTGGTGCCCTATAAATTCAAGAGCTCTTTTGACCATTTACCATGCATTGACCTTTTTTTCCACCTGAGATAACGGGCATTAGGCAGTCCTAGGGAAGCATGTCACCAGCTGTGTTGAGCTAGTGTCGAGAGAGAATTGTATAAACATTACAGCAGTGGAGAAAATAAAAACACTAGATATTCCCGATGACTTCATACTTAGCTTTCTTTGACAAGAACTGAATCCTTTATGATCTTGGTTGAGTATTCACACCATGACATGCGTCTGAAAGAGCTCTCCCTTCCCTCACATTTCATATAGATATTGATAAGATCCTAGGGTTAAAAAATAAAGTAATTGTGAATAAGTCACTTTCATTAAAGAGATACTAGAAATCCTGCTTTCAGATGTTCTCATAACTGAAGTAGCTGGTGACTACGTGTTCTGATAGCTTTATTTTGCAATATATTACTCTAAAACTTAGAGATGTTAAAAAAAAGAACAATAAATTTTGCTTGCAAATCAAAATTCATTCATAAAGAGGAATTGTGGGCTGGCTTCATCTCTGCTTATATTTGTTGAACACTCTGTATCTCAAAATTCCAGTTGGAGCTATCCCACCATGCTTTTTTAAAAAATTTTTTTATTAATTTATTCTTGTTCCATCTCAATGGTTATCCCATCCCTTGTATCCTCCCATTCTTCCCTCCCCCCCATTTTCCCATTATTCCCCTCCTCTATGACTGTTCTTGAAGGGGATTACCTCCCCCTGTATATGCTCATAGGGTATCAAGTCTCTTCTTGGCAACCTGCTGTCCTTCCTCTGAGTGCCACCACGTCTCCCCCTCCAGGGGACATGGTCAAATGTGAGGCACCATGCTTTGACTTAAAGGCATGAATAGAGAGCTACATGATTCCTAACCACTGGAAATACACATTTACTCAGCATCACAGTGAAGCAGTGATTAGTGAGAGGAAAGTAATGAAGAACAAAGACCAATAAAACTTTAGGTTTCTAGTAAGGGAACATGGCCCGTTTCATGACGGAAATGAATAGGATTTTCTTATGTAAACTTGAGAAGGGTGTTCTAAGGTGGATTCATAAAGGAGCAGAGGGAAAAGGGTGTGAGAAATGCAAAGAGTTAGTTACCCTCAAGCATCCCTGGGACAAGGTGGTTATGAAACCCTATGCTCTTTTCTTCTCATCTAGAAGATCTCCGCTTTGACCTAGAAACAATACAAATTACAGCGAGCTTCTTTCCTACTGATGTTGGCAGCGCCTGCTCACTGAATTTCTTGTTTTTGAAACCCAGCTTTCAGCTTCAAGAAACCGAGGCAAGGGTGCAGGAGAGCAGTTGTAAGGAGGAATCAGTGAAGAATCATGGCTAAGTTGCTGGATCCACCTTGTCATTGTGAGTAAGCCCTTTGGCATGCATCTTCTTTTCTTTTCTTTTTTTCTGATGCAAACATTAAGGGATGCTTTATTGATCCATCGTGGTGGGGTCTACCAAGCTCTACTGAGCTGGAGACCCCGAATAAGCAAAGCTTGGTTCTCTTATACTCTTACAGAAGCAGAATTGGCGGTTAAGCAGACTTATTGGACCATGATTGGTTCTTAAGAATGCCCTTTAAAAATGATTGGTTATTAGTTATTTTATCCCTGAGGGGGCAAGAGCTCAGCTCGGGACATCATGTACTGTCAGGTGTTTGGGACAGGTATGAGGGTGTGGTTTTTCTTGGAAAGTATAGAACAGCCCTGAGGCCATCTCGAAAAGTACCGAGTGGCCAGGGTTGAAAAACAATTTTTCTATCTTTTCATTCCCCCATCTCTTATGTTAGTATTTTAATATTAAAAGATTGAGACCATCACAATTCATGTTCTTGGTGGGCCACTCTATCATTGAGCCTTAGTCTTTTAATATTAAAAGACTGAGACCATCACAATTCATGTTCTTGGAGGGCTGCACCATCATTAAGCCTTGAGTATTGTTGTCTAAGCATCATGATCTGGACCACATTTATATGTTCTCTAATAAAGGATAGCAAGCAGTTAAGAAGGCAGGGGCCAGGTACTTTGTCATCATGACTATTAGCTGGATGGCACCTAGTCTTTATTTGGTATAAGGTAGGACACAAAGCATGACTAGGTAGGACACAAAGCATGACTAGTTTAAATAGAACTAAGAGTCTAATTTTTGTAACCATTTGTCCCTGGATTGGCATGTATTTTCTAGTCATAGTAGCACCGATCCAGGTGAGGGTGAACTGAACAGCAATGAGGCAACATATAACTCCAATCTGTACATGAGTGTGGTCTCAGGAGAAGACCACCACCTTTGTTTCAAGCTCCTGAGCTTTATTCTAGCTTGTTGAAAGAAGAAGACCATAATACAGCCACCCGCATAGTGGGTCTAAACCAACCATTTGCTAGGCTGATAAAAAACAGCCCTGTGTTCCTTAATTTTTTTAGTCATTGTACATAGTATAGAATTTCATAAACATAATCTCATTTTAATGAATTATATGTTTTGACTATCTTTATCTTCATACTTTCTACTTTGTCCTTTATCTCTCCCAGTCTCCTTCCTTCTACCAGTCTCCTTTCATCCTTCATGTTATGTATGTGTACACACACACACACACACACACACACACACACAAACATATGATACATTAATAATAGATGGCTGGAAATAGATGGGGTGGGTTTGGTTTATGTAAACCACAAGTAAATTTATTAGTGATCATGATAACATTAAGGCCTTAAAACATTCTAAGAATTTATTGCAGTTTTAGATCCTCAGTGACTACTGAAGTTTGTTTAACAGGAAATACATGCTTTAAAGTAATGAAAACGATGTAGTTATGGAAGTTTAGCTGAAGAGAAAACACTAAAATGGATTTATCATGTTTGGGATCCAAAGCCAGAAAAATATAAACAGGGGATAACAAAAATGAGAAGTTAGCTTTATTGGTAGTTTCACATCTGTACAAGAGCAGACATTTATTATTGGGTGGGGGTGATTTGTTATTTATTAATACCCTAATATACTCATTCTCCTAGAATTCCTGGAACAAGATAGGTGATAAATAATTAATATATAAAAAACAAAGGGAAATGTGATTGAAGCCAAGATTACTGTTAGGAAAGATAGTTTTATTTGGCTAAATCTGTCTTCTCTCTTTGAGACATAAATATACTAAAGGAACTGTACCATGATGCGCTTTTCAATTTTTTAGGTAACCATCAAATTCATATGTGGACACAATATTACTTTGTAGCAATATTTTCATATATATTCAGAAAATTCATCTAATGTATTAAAAACACAATATATTTGTTCCATAATTTCAAAAAAGGAATTCATAGCTAATTACTCAAACATAATTTTTATTTTATTCATTTTTAAAAACAATACATACTCTCAATGTGTAGCCTCTATATATACCCTTAACTAGCCATGACCTCACTTTATTGGCCAGTCTGGACTTGAAATTATTGTGATTCTTTCGGCTTGTACATACAAAGTGTTTAAAATTTAAAAACTAATTTTATTTAATTAAGAATTTCTGTATGTATAAAATGTGTCTTGATTATATACAGTCCACACTCACTCTTCATCCAGAAGTTGCTTAACATCCTACCCTCCTGCCTTCATGTCCTCTTAAGATAGAAGCATACTTGATTTAAGCATGACATTTTAAAATACTTCTTTGACAGAACTTAATGTCCCATTACTCTTTATAATGTACCCTCTCATATAAAGGTTTGCAGATGCTAGGAGAGAACCCATAGTGTATTTGTAATGCGGAAGCCAAATGTTACTCTCACCTTATCTATGCACAAAGTACTGAAACTGATATGTCATATAATAATTCAGCTATATGCTCATACCTTCAAAACCTTTTCCCATAGTTAGCAGGAAAACATGGAAAAAGTATAATTGTATGTCTTTTATATTTCTGACTTTTTCACTTCTGGAGTGGTCATGGGATCATTTTGTGACAGACTAATATCATTCATAACCATGTAGCTAAAAATAAAAGTGTTAGATTCTTTTGGTTAAATTGCCATAAGGACCACATTTAACTTCTGTCAATTCTTGGGAATATCCCCTGGATTTCTCACAACACATGTACCACGTCTCCACCCATTTGCCCCGGTTCTCATTCTTTTCATCATTCAATAGTGACTGTGAAGAAACCTGGAAACATATGGATCTGGCTGTTCTGAAGACTATTTTTTAAACATTTGGACATTTTTCAAAACCAAAAACATATTGGCCAAATAATCATTTTCCCTTATACTGTAGATCCATGAGAAACTTAAAAGAAACTTAGTCCATATGCCAGTTCATGTTCATTAATGTTAAAATCCTTAAAAATTTATGCTTAAAAGGAACGTGGTACACAAGAAGATTCACAATGAAGCATCGAGGACATTTTCTGTCTTTTGGAATGCTTTCTTTCCTGTAGCGCCCTTCCATACCCAGGAAAAAGTAAACTAAACTCACGAGCTATGAGTTGCAGTCACTATATAAACAACTTAGAAATAAAGAAAAATGCACTAATCTTTTTCATTTTTGTACAAACATTGCAGTATAATTTTTCCTTTATTGTGGTCCAGTTCAATAGTTTTTACATTTTTAATTTATACTTCTGCATAGGACATTAAGTCAGTAAGCCTTTTTATTTATAGTTACAAATAATTGTTGAGATCATTTTTACAAAACTGTGTTTGTTTCTGTTGGTATTTTTTAACTGAGATAGCATCAAAGTAATTGAGACTGTGTTATGTTTGTTTACAAAGCTTTACAGCACAATATTGAGCAGCTTAAATCTGTTCTTGACCCTCTGTTAATTTGACTTCCTTCCAGTGTACATCCCAGCAACACTTGTACTGTGTAGCTTCCCTGTCCCAGCTCTGTCTCAGCTCCTCTCTCCTGATATTTCCTGGACCTCTCTGGTACCTGAGTCCCCTACTTCCTCATCTCTCTCCTCCTGCCTTTCCTGGCAGGAAGTTCAGCCCTGTCCTCTCCCCTTCTCATCAATTGGCTGTAAACTGCTTTATTGACATAGAGGGGACAAAGAGGGAGCAGAGTTTATATAATGTTGAGACAGGAGAATCTCAGAACAAGGCTTGTCACCAGATATGGGGGATACAGAAGTCAGCATCTGAATTACTATAAAACCTTATGCCAACAAAAATACATATGACTTATGCCAGCAAAATTATTTAAAGAGAAAAATAATCAAGCTGTCGGCCCTTTTCAACCATGCCTGCTATGTTTGGTTAGTGCGTGCGAATGTACCTGCAAGGTACATTAGTGACTACCTTTGTGTATCATTCAACTCCAAGTACATGGGACTTAGGTAATGCCTTGTGTGTGTGTGTGTGTGTGTGTGTGTGTGTGTGTGCGTGTGTGTGTGTGATCTAAACATACAAAAGGAAAAAACCCTATATATGAATAGAACTCCTATCAGAATTTTTAAATGGCATGTAAAGAAGGAGGGAAAGCCAAAGCTAATTGTACATGGACCAATACATAAGCATAGAATAAGACTGTTTTCTGGGTAACAATTAAAATTCTGACCACTAACCTACTTAGCCACACTTAAATAGTGGACAGATAAGTACTTTAGAATTGTAGAACATAAAGGGCATGATTGTTACTACTATATCATTTTATACTTTAATTTTCTCAAACATGTATAGACACATTTATATTTTAGGCTGATATTATCCATTAGAATATCCATAAAAGTATAAATTTGATTAAATTTTAGTTACTTTAATGTAAGCAAATAACAACAGTATTTCAGTGTGATGCCTAATGCTTCTGAATTCTTCTCCATTCCTGAGTAGCTCATACTAGTTGTTCGATTGTTTGCTTCCTTGCTTTTTCTGTGACAGGAGTAATGCAGTGTCCAGTTGGTAATATTTGCAGACATTGATTGACTATATCCTACCCTGGGTCCAGGAGTGCTGTTACTTCTTAAATCAGGCTATCCTAAAAAGATGCAAGTAAAGGTCTGTGCATATTAGAATAGGGTAGATCTCATAGCACAGCTTAACTAAAGTACCTGCCTCCTCCTAAAAAAAAAAAAAAAAAAAAAAAAAAAAAAAAAGGTCCAAAATTGCTGTAACAAAACACAGCAACTTACAGAACCCAACCTACTTCAAAAGAATTTACAGCTTCAAGAGAAATTCCCTGTTACAATAGCAACTGAGTTTCAAACTACAGAAATTTTAATAATGTCTTTCTTTTATAGCTATAAATATGCAGCTCCAAATATAAAGATCCTATCCAGTGTTTGATTGTATTCAATTCTTCCAGAAAGCAATGGATTGTTCTCTTCCCTTACTAGGACAATTTCCTTTAGCACCGAGCAGCTAGGTTCAGAATCTTATACAATGTTCAATGAAACATTGTAACAATTGACAGACCACAAAGCCTTGTATGAACAGGCATCTTTTTGTGAGTTGATAACAGCAGTTATCCTAGGAAGGATGTATATGCATTTTTTTTTCATTTGCAGACCTTCACTTCCAAATGTGCAAATAGTGAAAACCTTCTATTAGAAAAATATCTACATGCTAGAAAATCGTGCCTAATCTTTCCTCAACACATGCCCAAGTGCTTTTACTCATTGTTTGAACCATAGCAGCTATTTAATTATTTTTTTTAGGTTTGCTTCAATTTGTTTATATTTTCAGTCTGATTCTATTATCACAATAGCATTGAAAACTCCTTTTAGTTACCTTATACATCTTTTTCTCATATCTTTTCAATGATGAGTAGAAAAGAAAGCAAATTTTTGTGTGTGTGTGAAATCAATTTATTGTTTTATTGTTTTATTTTTTTCACTTTTAGAAATTGAATTTTATTTATTTTTTAATTTTTTATTATTAATTTATTCTTGTTACATTTCAATGGTTATCCCAGCCCTTGTGTCCTCCCATTCTTCCCTCCCTCCCCTTTTCCCCTTATTCCCCTCCCCTATGACTGTTCCTGAGGGGGATTACCTCCCCCAGGAAGCAAATCTTAGGCTGAGATTTTATGGTATAAATCTAAGGACAAAAGGAAGATTAAAGATTTGTTCCCTTAAGTTATATTTTGGAAATACCTGAACTCTACATCCCCCTTCACACAAATCTTACAATATCATTATCAAAACAAGAGAATCACTTCTATATTACAAAAAAAATTTTAAGTTTTAATTCTTCAGTGATTCCCAGCAGTTTTGGAAATAGTAAATAAAACATTGAAACTCGGTACTGCTTTATTTGAAAATAAAAAAAAAAAAAAAAAAAGCCAGGGACAATTGACAAGCCAATGGAGAAAAACTTTAGCTCTTTATTTCATTTTTTACTGTGTAGTACTTGAAGGACTATTTGTTAGATCAAAGGGCAGAGTATGTGTAGGGTAGGCATGTGATGGATGACTCTGTTCTCAGAAACGCATAGGCTAAAAGCAGTAGGATCACGAGTTTGAAGAACATATTGAGACTGATTCTTAAAGGCAAATAAGCAAAAGGAGCAGATGATTTGGTTCTGTACGTTTCCTGTGAGTGTTGGGGGGGGGGCTGTGCACCTGTGCACCTGTACACGTTGTACATACACACACAGAGACACACAGACACACATTAGGAATTGAGCCATGGCTTTACACATGATAAGTCAGAGTTTTCTACTGAGCTCCAGTCCCTATTCTTAGCCAGTGAATGTACTAATTAGTGGGCTGAAGCTTCTGATTTACACAGTTCCAATTTATTGATAAGATACTATGTCACAAATTGACACTAAGGATGGGCTTTATCTACAAAGTTTAATCTAATGCTCCCATACAATTAATGAGAAAGCCATTGTGGTTTTGCTTATGTTTACTAAAGACGTTAAGGCTTTACGGTCCAGCAGAACTTTAAAAGAAAACATGTGTAATAAATTTGTATGATGTCATGATTTAACACTGTAAATAAATGTCACATGACAGGTGAGACATTAGGGGCTGTCCTGGTTAGCTTTAACTGCCACTCTGACACAACCTAGACATAACTGGGAAAAGAATCTCAGTTGTGGAATTGTTTAGATCCAATTAGTCTGTGAGGGATTGCATTGACTGTAGACTGAAGTAAGAGATCGTTTACAAGGCCCAACCCACAGTTGGTGGCACCATTTCTCCACCAGGAGATCTTGAACTGTTTGAGAAAGCTAGCTCAGCATGAGCCTGTGATCCAGGCAGCAAGCTCCATCCCCTATGCTTCCTGCTGTGCTTCCTCAGTGGTGAAGTGAGTTTCCTAGCCAAAGGAAATACCTGCCTGCAAGTTAATGCCTTGATTTCTCTCAATAGCACTGCTGAATAAACCCTCACTCGCCCGAGATTGCCTTTGGCCAGGGTAGTTGGCACAGCAACAGAAATGAAACTAGAAGAGGAGATGTTATTGTCCTTCCCATTCTGTTTGTAGACCACCTGTAATAATATTCCACATGTCAAAATGACATTCCCTTAATAGGAAGAAAGATGAACAATGTATCACCTTCAATTAATATTAAGGAGTACCCTGCTTTGTTCTACTCAAGGAATATTATCAAGGTAAGAGACCACAGAGGCAGGAAGTTGGGTCTGAGATACCTAGGCATATTCTGCACAGTTTTTGTAGCAATCAAAAGCTATTCTAGAATAAAATTTTTATCACAAAATGCAGTTCAATATACATACCCAGGCAATGTTTGCAACACCACATCCTATTATTAAGGGACAGTGGCTTATCTTTCAGACAAGAAACACATTCACTCAAAAACCAAATAAAACAGTTTAAGTATACCAGCTCTTACAAATGTATGTCAGTGTATTGACTCCAGTCTTTCAAAAATAATATTGCAGGTATGCTGAAAAATATGAAACCAAATTAAAATAGCTACAAGGAAACATTTACAAATATGTTATTAAGGAACTAGCTACAGCCAGGCATGGTGACACACACTTTTAATCCCAGCACTCTGGAGGCAGAGGCAGGTGGATTGCTGTGAGTTCGAGGCCAGCCTTGTCTACAAAGTGAGTCCAGAACAGAACAGCCAAGGCTACACAGAAAAACCATGTCTCAAAAAAAAAAAATTTAAAAATTTAAATAAATAAATAAAAGAAAATAGCTACAAAGTATAAGCATGGTTTAATAATCTCGGATATATCCGGAAGGGTTGTGATGCAAGAGGAGATTTATGTGCACAAAAGGGAAGGAGGAAAGTTTCTCTTTAAAACATGACAGGCACATTTCACGGATCAAAAGTAAAATGGGCACAAGATAAAGGTATGAACAGAAAATGTGGAAAGGTATGAAAGAATTCATGTCTTTTGAATATTTGAGAAGATATGCCAATAAACATAGTACAGAGTGAAAACATTTACTTTTGAAGAAAGGCTGTGAGTTTCAGCATTCTCAAATTAATGGAAAACAAAGACACATTTTCTTGTAATAATTTGTGGAATCCCAGTTGAATTAAGCATGACTGTAAAAGGCAAAACTTTCCCTTCTCACACACATTTTACTACTCTAGAAACACATGATGACTTGATGCTGGAGCAGCAAGATTATCCATTATACACCAGCAATCATTAACTTTTATCCTAGTAATCAAACTTGTATTGAGCTTATTAGAAAGTATGTGTGGGTTGGTTAAAATGATTAATTGGTAATTACATTGGAAAATTATATGCATCTTAAAATATGCTCTGGATACAAACCAAATTTACTACTCCGTCTAACCAGTTTAATAGGAATTACAAAAGATCACTTTCTTTGGGCAAAAACTTGTTGAAATAATTAACTACTAATATGAGAAATCCAGAGGGATTAGGTAGAGACACAGAGCTTTCAAATTTCTAGGTCACTGAGTGGAATCTGAAACTAACTCCACAGTAACTGAGGGGCTTTATCTGAAAAGTCTGTTAAATTACCTTTTTCAAATGGTCTCAGAGGGAGACAGGTGTCCACTGTTGCTGACCATCTGGGTTAAGAAGCAAGACATAAAACAGTATAATTGACCCTAAAGGTGATCTCCAGAGATTTGGGTGGGCAAAACATTGAGGACACACAAAATACATGAAGGTGAGTGGAAGATCATCTTTTCACACTTTCTTTATACACACAAGTGCCATGCTACTCTTGACCATTTGAAAGATTTACTACAAAGAGGATTCATGGTTAGTTATTGCTTATTGTTTGAGATGGAAGGTTTATTTTTTCTAAATTAAGATGTGGATAAAAAGGAGTGGTATTGTCAGAAACTGCATATAGAATAGTCATTTCACATGCTTTGCAATTATAAAAGCAAATGCAAATTTTATTTCAAAATAGTTGTAAATTACACAGCTACATAAGTTGCTTTTTCTCTGCATTGGGAAATTTGATCTATTTCCAAAACGCATCTACAAAAGCACTGAAGGATGAAGGTGGGTATAAAATGTGGGAGTGGAGTAGAGCAGATAGTGGGGCAAGTGTAGAAGGAATGATGTAAACGAATTAAATACCCTTCACTTGTTACTCTAATAAACCATTTTCATGACCAGAAAGTGCAATGGCAACTTTATGTTTGCTGTTGGACAGTGCGTATACAGATGAAATTCATGAGCATTGGTAGAGACTGGAGAGTGGTTATAACCCCCGCCATCACTCTTCCAGCCTACCAATGAAAAGAACAAAACCAAGGCATAATATTTCAGACCTATTTTGGCCATCATCAGTTGAAGCTGTATGTCTGGTATTCAAATCATCTTTCTACATAGCATACTAAATTTAACTAAGCTATTTCTTTGAAATGTGCCTTAAAAAATTAAAGCTGCTATACAAAGACTTGGGAGAGAGATGGGGAAAAAAAGAGGCTGTCGTTGATGAAATGCAAATGAGGCTTGGCTCAGACAGCTGGCTGCTTTGGGATGACATGGGTGATAAATGGTTCTTAAAACATGAGCAGGCATCAGCCTCCTGATTCCGTGTCAGCCCAGCAAAAACAGCAGTATTACTAGATGCTTCCTTTAATTAATGCAACACGGCTGCATTAGTCCGGACACTGCCGATAAATGGGAAAGAACTGATATCAGAGTAATATCAGAAATCTTTCAACCTTGAAGCTGGGCTCTCTTGGCCAAAAGCTGCTGTATCCTAAGAGGTTTAATTGTATTTGTAATGTACCAGTGCGCCATGACAAAAATGGGGAGATAGTGTAGTCAGGACCGGGAAAGGCTGTGATAAATGAGAAAGAATAAGTGATTACACAGCCAGTAGGAGTGTGAAAACAGACAAAGAAAAAGCAAATGAATTGGGGAAGCAGCCACCACTTTAGTCTGAACAGTAACAACTAGACAAACTTTGAAATGAGGACAGCAATTACTTCAATTTTTGAGGTATGCCAGCACTGGAGGATGCACACAACAGATAATATGTGCTCTACAGTAATGTATGTACTCTGTCCTAAATCCAAACGTGCTAACTATTGAGACAATGGATAAGAAATAATTTTAAAAACGCACACACACATGTGCACACACACAAATGGGAACAATGAAAGTGTCTTTAAACAATATACATTATGACATATATTATTTATTATCTATCTACATTATCTATATAGAGATTGTCTATCTACTTGGAAGAATAATAAATATCTCTAAAAATACATGCTGACATACTCATGCCAGACATTTTATACAAAATAAACTCATTTGCTAAATTTCTAGGATGGCCTGTTTTTCTTTTCTCAAATTCCTACCTATATATCAAGTTAAAATTTTCAAATGGCATTAATATTGTAAATTATCATGTATCAAAAAGCCTTATTAAGTAAGTAAGCTATTATGCATTATTCTGTAGCTGGCAAATGGCAGAATTATTGGCCTCAAATCTCAAATAGAACGTGAGTGAGAATTCCCAGACATTGTTTCCTGTCCAATTTTAATCTACATTTACCATAAATGTAACCCAAATGGCAGTGTTACCTACAATCTACCCTCTCTTGATAGAGACATACTCTCCTATTCCTCCCCAATACTCAATCATAAGCCATACCCTGTTCCCAGTATCTAGAGCAGTGGTTCTCAACCTTCCTAATGAGGGATCCTTTAATACACTTCCTCATGTTGCAGTGACCCCCCCATCATAATATTACCTTTGTTGATATTTCTTAACTGTAATTTTGCTTCTGTTATGAATTATAATGTACATATCACCATTTCCCAATGGTCTTAGTTGACCAGGGTGAAAGAGTCATTCCACCCTCAAAGAAGGAGCAGCCTGTACTTTGAAAAGCACTGACTTAGAGCAAGGATCAGCAACCATCTTCTAAATAGTACTGTTTATGCTTATGAGATCTCAATATTTCATATCTGTACATGATTAATTGTGGATCGTAAAAACAGTTCACAATGTGTAATGAATAGATATGAGTATGCTCAATAAAACTTTATTTACAGCAAGAAGATAAACAGTAGACTAGATTTGGCTATACATAGGTATTCACCAGTTCTTTTTTTTTATTTTTTATTATTAATTTATTCTTGTTATATACCAATGGTTATCCCATCCTTTGTGTCCTCCCATTCTTCCCTCCCTCCCCTTTTCCCCTTATTCCCCTTCCCTATGACTGTTCCTGAGGGGATTACCTCCCCCTGGATATGCTCATAGGGTATCAAGTCTCTTCTCGGTAACCTGCTGTCCTTCCTCTGAGTGCCACCAGGTCTCCCCCTCCAGGGGACATGGTCAAATGTGAAGCACCAGAGTACGTGAGAAAGTCATATCCCACTCTCCACTCAAGTGTGGAGAATGTTCTGCCCATTGGCTAGATCTGGGAAGGGGTTTAAAGTTTACCTCCTGTATTGTCCTTGGCTGGTGCTGAGAAGCTTCTATTCACCAGTTCTTAGTGGAACATTCCAACTTCCAATGGTTGAATCCAGCTCATCATTACACTTCTTTCAGTAGTGTATACAGAAGAAAAGAAGGGAAGACTAAGGAGTGTCCTGAGATAGCCATCTTCTTCCATGTTTATGGGTCACTGTGTTCAAATGGTACTCTTTACTTCCGCTTTGTTCTCATGTTTTCTAGATGAACATAGACCAGGAATTCCTGCTTATAGGTGGAGAAATCATTAAACTACCTTGATACAGCCCATCTTGCCTCTCAGGATAGGTATTGAACTTTTCATGTCCCCAAATAGCATAGACGCATCAACCTAACCTTATCTTCCCCTTACATGCATTCTGCTTAATTTCATCATCTCCAGGATACAAGGGAACGAGCTACAGCTTTGTGTTGATTATTAATTGCAAGCATATCAAATGTTCCACCCCATAAAACAGCATTCATTTATCCTTTCATCCCACACATCTTTGAACATCTCAGACACAGTTCATCTAGGCTGAACTCATTTGAACCTGAGTGAATTTGTTCATCTACGGTTTGCTGGCAGGCAGGAGTGTTGTTCTTCACCTCCCTGCCTTGGACAGCAGATCAGGGAAGGGAAGGCTCTGCTCCTCCTGTCTTTCATCTTCATCTGGAGCCAGGAGATTGGCTGTGATAAGATCTAATGGCAGCGACAGAAGCAGAACAATCCAGGTCCCATTGTACAAACTCAATTCTGGCCGTGATTGTATCAAAATTTGAAAATGCCATTGGTTAAAGCAAGTCTCATGAGAAAAGGAAGGTCACTATATTAATTACTTTGCTATTGCTGAAGTAGAACACTGTGACCAGGGCAACCTACAGAAGGAAAGGTTTATTTGGATTTTTAATTCAGAGGAATAAGAGTCCATCATGGCTGCAGGAGAAGAAGTTGAAAGTTCATGTTTTCAAATGCAAGCAAAAAGCAAAGAGAGTAAACTACAGAGGAGGGACCTTAAACTCTCCAAACCTGCCCTCAGTGACATACTTGCTCCAACAGTGCCGCTTAAAGCTCCCCCAAACAGCACCACTGAGGAGACTTGGGGCTAGGTGTTCAAATACATGAGCCCATGGGAGACATTCTTATTCAGACCACCAAAATACAAAATAATACTAGGAAGGAACTTGACAAGTAGTGAGTCCAGAGAAATATGAAGTCTCTAATCTAAACATGCAGCTGATAATTGGCATGTAGACCAAGTTGGTTTCAAATATCAGCTTAACCTAATACCAACTGTAGAATCTTGAGTTCCTCGTATTTTGAACTATAAAATATGGGGCATGAGGGCTGCTATGTAAGATTATTTGTGTGATTTGGATGATTAAAAGAGATATACGAAGTATGTAGTATCTAACAGTAAGTAAATGTTCTTATATTAGACTTGCATTATAGGAGGTTTGGCTGTCTCCACTCCAGTTGTTTACAAAAAAAACTGGTAACTTCCAAACGTGTTTTTACAGGTCAGTAAAGCCTGATGCTATGTTCAGTGCCAATGTCACTCAGTTCAGTTCATCATACAGGCATTGTCTCATCTCGTGCTCATAAGAAGAGAAGAATAGTACAGTATAATGAGACAAAGTGATAAAGAGAAAAAGAGTCACATTTATAGAGCTTTCACTACACAAAATGCTGTTACTATTCCATTTTGTTATTAGTTATATCATTAATATGTTACTGTATTTAGTTTATGAACTGATCTTGATCATACGTATGTCCAGGAAAAATAATATGCATAGGCTTAAGTACAATGAGCAGTTTCAGGCATCCACTAGGTACTTGGATACAGCACCCACCCATATGTAGTCTTTCATTAGTTAAATGTGTAGTCAGAAACATATCATTCCTAATATAAGGAGGATTGAAGATATGCAATTCTTTTACACTTAATAAAGATCTGCATATTTTGGCAAGCCTATCAATATTCACCAGGATATAGTGAATTGGAATGTCATGCATTATGTAACAGTAATTTCTGCCAATTTAATCTACAGAAAGTTAAGTATAACTGATTATATGCAGCATGTTGAGTTTAGTAATTGAGCGTTTGTATTTTACTCATTTGTGGAATAACAATTAAAGATGGACATGTATTCATGTGTCTGTTGGCTTGAGAGGTACTTTTGTGGTCTTTAATAGAATAATGATCAGTTTTTGTTCATCCAACAATTGATTCTTTCCCAACAACTTTTAATTGTTAGCCTTAAACTTGAAATGCAAAGTTCTTGCTTATTGATCTCGAATCAAGATGTTTGAATCAAAACGTTTTAATTCTCATATAGATTTTGTACAGCTGTGAAGTGTTCAATGAGTTCAGACACAAGATGCTTAACTCTGTTCCTGCTAATGACCATGACTAGTTAAATACATAGCAAAGTTTAATAACACTCTTTACATCTATTGCTTAGACTTAAATCAGCATCCCAAATTTTGAGTGCCTCATCCCTGACACAGAGTCATCAGTCCCTGGCTTACAGCTGTTTTGCATACCTCTGTTGCTGAAATCAAGCAAACACTACTATTCCTTGAGAACCTTCCTGTGCAACTTTTAAAGTTATTTCAAGGAGTTGGAAGGCTCCCACTCTCCCACCACACTCTTTAAATGGCTCCTCAGGGAAGACAGATTAGACAGGGTTAGGTAATGATTCTTTGCTCTACAATGTCCATGACATGCACTAATGAAAATGTTCACCTTTATGTTCCTCTTGATTATAACCAAGAGGCTTTGATGCTACAAAAACATAAATTTTTGCTTCCTGATTGGAAAAGGGCAGAATGGTTGTGGCTCTAACGGCTGAATGATGGGTAGGAGAACTAAAGGTCATTGCAAAGTTATGATTCTTCCCCATATCTTTAAAAATAGCTAAAATGTCACTTTTAGAAATGCAAAGTTAAACTTTATTTTCTGAGGTTACCTCATGCATTCAGATTTTCACAAAGTAATTTCCTATGCTAAAAGTCAATGGAAGACTCATGCACCATCATGATATGAACACACGGGTGTAAGTTGGACAATGAAGACCTTGATCAGGTATAAAGTCCCCAGCAATAACAATACAACTCTTCTCTTTATGGAAAACAAAATCCAACAAGATTTTTGACAGTCTCCTGCTGTTGAAGATGATGCATTAATGACACATGATAACAGGGAGATGGTTGGGGAGTCAGAAAAATTACCAGTCCTATGAGGTCATTTTAACTGGCAGCCTTAGCTGACTAAGAACCTCCAGGAACATATATGTCTGAGTGTGTCTATGATGTGTTTCCCGAAAGGTATAACCTAGGAGAAAATCACAGCCTGTGAGCAGCTCTAGGGCATGCAGAATGAATAGAAAAGAAAAAGCAAGCTAAGCACCAATACTCACCTCTCTGTTCTTGACTACAGATACATATGTTCCTGCAACAATGGCTTCCCTGGCCTGATGGGGTGTATTCTTAAATTGTGAGTCAAAGTACACATTACTTTCCTTAAAGAATCTAACTTAGGAACTAAACTCTATCATGAGTATGTGTATATATATATACATATATACATACATATATATATATGTATATATATATATATATATACACACACACACACACACACACACACACACACACACACACACACACACACACACACACACACATATATACTCTTGCCAAAAATGAAAGGTTACTACTTGAACTCATTGGTACAGGAGACAACTTTCTGAACAGAACACAAAGATCAACTCTGACACTAAGATCAACAGTTGATAGATGAGGCCTCACGAAACTGAAAAGCTTCTGTAAGGCAAAGACAAAGGGCACTGTCAACAGAATACAACATCACCCTACAGGAATGGTATGGCTGGGTCTTGATGTAGATCTAGTCCCAATTTTCTGAAAAAACATCCAGATTGATTTCTACAGTGGTTGCATAAGTTTGCACTCCCACCAGCAATGGAGTGTTCCCCTTGCTCCACATCCTTGCCTGCCTGTGCTGTCACTTGAGTTTTTGATCATAGCCATTCTGACAGGTGTAAGATGAAATCTCAGAGTTGTTTTGATTTCCATTTCCCTGATAACTAAGGATGTTGAACATTTCGGTAAGTGCTTCTCAGCCATTAAAAATTCCTCTATTGAGAATTCTCGGTTTAACTCTGTCCTCCATTTTTAATTGGCTTATTTGGTTGGTTGGAATCTAGTTTCTTGAGTTCTTTATATTTTTTGGATATTAGCTTTTTGTCAGATGCAGGGTTTGTGAAGATCTTCTCTAAATCTGCAGGCTGCTGTTTTGTCCTTATTACTTTTTCAAACTGCAATGGAAACCAAGTTATTTTGTGAGATTTTTTTTTTCAGGATTCTCCATCATTTCAGTCAACATGTCCTTTGAGCCTCCATTGGGTTTACATTGTAAAACTCAACTGAGCATCTACGCCATCTTTAATCTTGTCATATTATATTCATTTTGTTCTTCCACTAAGCTTATGAGCAGGGACTACAGTGTATAGTAGAATTACATCTCAGCCTTCACCCTATGTGTTTCCAAATCAAACATGTTAAAAATCTATAAATGTCCTCACTTCTTTGTGAGGAAGGGTAAAAATTCTTTGATTTACTTGTCTGAAGTCTTCAGAGTAAGACTAAAGCAGAAACCAGTTTCTTGCGCCCCCTTAGCTATGTGGTATGTATAAACAATGATGTATTTGCTGGCAATTACATGCTTGTTCCCACTCTATACCTTCCCAGGCATTTGAACCCACAAGTAGCAGGAACAGCACTGTGATTTTTTTCCCACTCAGCCTCTCCCATGTATCTTAGAGCTATTTTAAGTTCATAGTAGCAGTGATGATCTCCAAGTCTGTAGTCTCATAAAGACCCTTACTTGACAGTGTACTTGGGCTTTTCAAATATATATGTAAGAATTAATTTTCCACAATGAAAACTCTCCTACTTAATTTTTCCTATAGTACTTTCTATTTTGAAGAATGAGTATAAACTAACTAAAAGGCTTGATTGTATGCTTTATCATTATCTCTGTCCAAATCTTATAGAAAAGAAATCTGGTAACATAGTGATAGGCACTTGGTGTTTAGAGTAGTTACTAAATGTTATGTAACAACTCACTTCAAGCTTACAACCTAAAGAAAGAAGCATTTATTTCTTAAACAATGTTTGAGTATCAGGAATAAGAGAGATTTCCACAAACAGGTTATGCTTGGGATATCCTGAAAGGCTACAAAATTTAGAAAAGAAGAGATCTTGAATGTGACAGAAGGATCCATTTCTGAATGCATTTGTAGTACAGTCATTTCATAGTACATGTGAATCTCCTGGATCAGTTCCTCAATACAAAGGCCTCTGTGTTATGATTCTCATGACAAAACTCTGTCTCCACATTAAATGATAGGAGGCAACCATAGAAGTAGGGGAAAAGGGAGGAAGTGGGAGGGGGAATCCCAGCATCAAGATGAACAAAATGTGATTTATAATCTGTCTCAGAAATGCAATCCCATCATTTCTAATCTATGCCATTTGTCACAGAGGCTATCTCTATGTAAGCATGGGGAGGACCATATATAATCTGAATTTCAGTACACTTCACTAATGGCAACCAAATTAGAGTCTGGTTACTTCTGTCTGTCTTCTTCCCAGCACGAAAGCCTGTCCTGCATGTAAATATATCCCACCCAACCCAAATACATCAAGGCTCATTCCAATTTGACTGATACTTGTAATCTTACTATGTAAATCAAATTTATGTGCCTGGAAATATGTGTAGGGGCACCATAGAGAAAATATCTTAAGTTCAAAACTTCTTATTCTGAAAACTTTGGAGCAAAAGAGACAAGTGTTGGTTGACTCACCAATTACATCAAAATGAACAAAACTAATATGCAGTGGTGGGGCAGGTTTAGAACAGATATCTGCCCTGGGGTGGCAGGTATCTAAGTATAAATTGCTATTGAAATGTGTAAATAGTAGGACTGAAATTAATTCAGGCCTGTGTGGAGACTTCCTTTATTAGGACCGAGTCCAGTTCCTGTCTACATCACTGTATCATGGTTTATTTAGACTTTTCCCTTTGGGATATTGGATCTGTCCTGAGTCATCTTTTCTTTTCTTTTTCTTTTTTTCTTTTTCTGTCCAGTCTAAGATCAGCACAGATCCAATGTCTAGTGAGCCCGCTTTCTTGCTTCATAAATGTGCTTTAGAGCTTTTTCCTCACATGATCCAGATAAGATTTCTTGGGAATATCTTTTGGAGAGGCAACAATCCCGTTCCTGAAGACTTACTTTCGTGGTCTAATGATTCCACAAAAGCTCGATCTAGTTTCTAATGCCATTGCCTTGAGGTGGTACATATGGATTATGTATTATAGTGCATGGATCAGGAACGGTAGTGCAGTCATTCGGACCATCATCCTCAGGAAAGAGCCAGTGCTATAGGTCAAATCTTAGGCTGTCTCTTATAGGAATTGTCTTGTTTAAAGGAATTCAGTTTTTTGTTTAGTTGACTTGACTGGTAACCTCAACAATGTGCACAGTGCATTAGGCCAGTTGAGTTATTTAAAAATATACCAGGTACATATAAGTCTATCATTAAAATACAGAAACAGCTGAAATACTTGGCCAAAATTTATACATCATGTCCAGAAAACCTAACAGAGTACAATACCTATCATATCATACATTTATTTTCATATTCAAGAAGCTAATATATGATATTTTGACATGATGAGTAAGAAATTTCCCATACTCCTAACTGTTCATATAAAAAGAGTTTTCCTTTCAATGAAGCTCCGTCTAATTTCAGTGATGCTAGAAAGGCAATTTTCAAGCCGGACAAAACTATAGAAAGTTAGTACATAGTTCTGAGTACTGTGGAGCTACAGCCATTTGTTTAAATCACAAAGTGGAGAAAGTGAAGAAAAGCAAGATTTAAGAAAGGCCAGATGGTTATTGATAGTTTTTCTTGGTAAAGTAGTCTGGCCCAGGGGTCCCACTCAAACTAAGGCACCAGCCAAGGACAGTACAGGCGGTAAACTTTAAACCCCTACCCAGATCTAGCCAATGGTCATAACAGTCTCCACACTTGAGTGGAGAGTGGGATATGACTTTCTCATATACTCTGGTGCCTCACATTTGACCATGTCTCCTGGAGGGGGAGACCTAGTGGCACTCAGAGGAAGGACAGCAGGTTACCGAGAAGAGACTTGATACCCTATGAGCATATACAGGGGGAGGTAATCCCCCTCAGGAACAGTCATAGGGGAGGGGAATAAGGGGAAAAGGGGAGGGAGGGAAGAATGGGAGGACACAAGGGATGGGATAAACATTGAGATGTAACAAGAATAATAAATTTTTTTTTAAAAAATTAATAAAAAAAAAAATAAAGAAAGGCCAGATGGGACCTCAAGAATAATCTTCATGAGAGAAACAAGCTTATACACTATCTGCTCTCTTACCTACAATATGCAGCAACTCATTAGAGAGGAGCATGGCAACAATACAAGAAAAAGAGGCCATGAATGTTCAAGTTAGAAATGGGGCTTTACGGTAGACTTTGGAGGAAGGAATGTGATGAGGAAATGATGCAATTATACCATAATTTTTAAAAATCACTTAAAAATTAAGTAGAGGCTTTATGAGAACATGGTGTTAAGTGGAGACTTGACTGAGTAGCTAATCTCCAGTCAAAAGCCAAACTCAGTGTTTCTCTTCACTTTACACCTTAAGTGGGATAATCTGTGGCTGAGTACAAGGATGCACCAATGGGTTTCATTCCAGTGTCAGTTTTTTTAGTCAGACCCTGGGATCACTTATTTGCCAGGTTCTGCTTGTTTTTCTCAGTGCACATATATGGGGGAGTGGATTCTTAAAGTGCAGATGTAGTCCATTCTAATGAGGGAGATTTCCTAAGCAAAAAAGAGAAAAGGTATCAAGTAATAAATACTTTGGCTTTTTGCATATATGCCAGTGTTGTAATGATGGCTCTGAGATGTTTCCAGAAAAGTAGTAGAAATAACACCAACTATGAGTGCTTTCCCTTGGAGACTGATTACATCAGCTCTCACCGGGCACTGACTGTCAGCTGTCACTTACCACCCTTGATATAAGCAATCTACAAAATAGTTTGTTGAGGATCGTTGGCTCTGATTCCTTAAAGATTCTATTTTATTGGTATTTTATTAAAGGAATGTACCTCCTTTATAACCCAACTAACCTAAACAGCAGGAAAAGGAGAACAAGAATGAAACGTTCTGTGTATCAGTTCCGCGGTGCAAATGCCCTGGCATAAATCTTAGAACCTAGAAGACCCTCTATCTCATAGAAGAAGCAACACCACCCATAGACTGAGCCTGCAGGAATCCACCAAGCTCACTGCCCACCGCCAAATCCTCTAACTCCCTGCACAGAGTTGCCAGGTCCTATCTTTTGTCTTGGGCTCATCCTTTCTCTCTCTCTGAGTCTATCTAAAATCTTTATCAGTTTGTATAGACAGGGTCTCAGTGGCATCAAACAACCCAAGACTGCTTTCACCTTGGGCCCAGCCTAAGGCAAGGTTACATTTTTCTCCAGAGAGGATAACTTTATGATTGAAAGAAGTTGTTTTCATATTTTAAGACAAATTTATTTACTTCACATCACGATTCTTATCCTATTACTTGTATCTTCCCATATCTCCCTCCCTCTTTCTTTTTTAAAATATATTTTATTAATTTATTCATATTACATCTCAATTGTTATCCCATCCCTTCTATCCTCCGAGTCCTCCCTCTCTCCCATTTTCCCCTTACTTCCTTCCCCTATGACTGTGACTGAGGAGGACCTCCTCCCCCTGTATATGCTCATAGGATATCAAGTCTCTTCTTGGTAGCCTGCTATCTTATATGTTATGGTTCTATGTTAAAAACATACGAATACACATTGAATGAGAATGTATCATCTCTACTACCCCTAAAGGAAATAGTTGTGAATTTAATATATCTTTTATTTTAAAATAATGCAAATGTATATCTACAGGAATATAAGCACACCATAATACGTACATTGTGCTGTGACTATAAAATAACCATGCGGGCTCACAGTTTGGATGGCAGTTGATGAGCTCTTGGGAAGAAATTGGAACTTGAGGGCTCTGATCTAATCAATGGATCACTCCCTTGATGGATTTCTACTGAAAGACCATTATTGGGAAGTGGTAAAATATGGGCTTGAGGACTATCAACAGAAAGGAGTTTACTAAAGAGGTGTCCCAGCAGCCATCTTGTTTCTGGCCACTTTCTACCTCCTGTGCTTCTGCTTCTGTCCATCATGATGTGAAAAGACATTGTTACATTCTCCTGGCACTGGGATGGTCTGCCTTATCTCGGACCTCAGTGGAACCTATGAAACTAAGAGCAAAATAAATGTCATTGCCACAGTGAGTAATCCATAGTAGCTATTTTTTTCAACAATAAAAAAGTCTAACCTAATACGTATATATTGATTTTACTTGTTAATATGGACACAGCCATTTTCCATTCATTTTGGGTTTGGCTATACCTAGCATACGTCCACCAGTAGTTTCTAAATATACCTGGTTTTTTTCCCCACATTTCTAGTATGGGGCTGGCTTGAAGCTAAGAAGGGGGTTAAAGCAGAGCTAAAATATGGGGTTTTCTCATCCTCAGAGTAGCAGGAGTTTGGCTGCTCCCTTGTCTTGCTCTGACACCAATAAACCTCAGCAGATGGGCTCCCCTTGGTGCTGATGGGCCTCACAACCCACGTGCCTTGTAGCAAATGATAGGCTCATGCGTGTCTAAGGCAACAAGGGTTGGTTGCTGTTGATCTGGCTGGGGAACATGCAGGCCTGGACTTACTTTCTTTCCTAAGTATCCATATAACATTGCCTCCCCTGGCCCCAGCTGCTCCAGAATATGAAAGTGAAGCATCCTCAACCAATAACACAGCACCACATGGACCCAACTGGCCAGTCTCCCTGAGGTATAAATATCCCAGTTCCCTCCTAGTAAACAAGCAGTCCTTTGACACAGTCTTCCAGTGTTCTTTTCTGTTTCCCTTCCTAATCAGTTCTGCTCAGGATCCTCCTCCACCAAGCTCTGTTTGCCTCCACCCTCTCCCTCATGGGGGCTGGACTAGTATGCAATAGTCTGATCATCATACTAAACTAAGCGTGAGTCAAGTCCAGCATTCTAGCAATTTTTTTATCATTATTATGATGGCAAACTATTATGACCTAAAGACCAGCTCACATACTGATTTGATCAGTAAGGAGATTTTTTTTATCATTTGAGTGCTGATAATGTTAGCACTATATTTTACATCAAGAAAAGAGAGATGAACAAAACCTTAGGTGTTAGATTGTACAGTTCTCATTATAGCAGAGTTTTCATTTTATCATTAGAAACAAAAGTGATATGCTCTAAGCAAAGCACCAGACGGTTTTCATGAGTCCTCATGTATAACCTGTGACCAGTTGTCTAGATTGCCTGATAGGCTTTTTCACAGTCCATAATCTGTACACAGGCCATGAGAAATGCTAGCTTTACTATAGTAGTTAGACTTCTTACATTAAATTGTATCTAGTTGACAAATTATTAGAAAAATTACAAAAATAAATTCGAGAATAACCAGTAGAGGGTTGCCAGAGTAATGCAGACCACTGTAGCCTGAAAGGCATGTACATTTCTTTCCCCGTTCTAGACTTTCAATGTCTTGAAGCAGACTAGACTTTAAGGCAGGAAGAAAAACTTTCTGCTTGGTCCAGCTTTCTCTCTTAAGTCACATTTATATATTACTACTATTATACATTTCGGTAATTTACTATTACAATTCACTTGGATTTCTAGTATATTTGTCAACAAATGACTATCGTCATCTTTGCTTGCCTGTCTTGCAAAGTATCACAGGCTATCTGAAGTATATTTTAGTGTAGTATTCAGCGGCATCATTTTTTCTTTCATGGAATATCAGCAATCTTTACTTGAAAACTGAATTTGAAATGTTTTCCTGTTTTTTAATTCTATTCAGTTCCTTTCATAACTGAAATCAAGCAGAAAGGGAAGTTGAGTCCAAACAATAAACGTTGTCAACAATTGGATAGAGGTGACCTTGAATGTCTCTTACATATCAAGCAATGGGATTGGGAGTTTGAAAATGTAAATATAATTTTTGTAACTAGTACAATCTTTTCTATATTAAACCAGTGGGAGGGGAGGATACAGAGTGCTTTCTGTATTTAATCAAGTTCTCCAATGTCTACGGATGTGATCGAGGGAACACCTAATACATTTTCATTTAAACCCAAATGTTGTGGTGGCATAAGGGATTAGTCAAGAATACCCAGAAGCCAATTTTCTTTCTAAAGAAATAATAATGGTGATGAATATTGTTATTGTAATGATTTATTTCATCAACGTTCTAAGTATTTTATGAACTAGAGCTATAGCTTGGTATAATTTCATTATAATTTCAAAAGCTATATTTTTCCCTGTGGAAAGACAATGATTTCTACTTCAAGTTTAAAGATGATATTAATAATACATTTTTCTATGCATTGGACAAAAGAAAAGTTAAGGCAGAGTGTACACAGAAGCCAGATTATGCCATAGTATGAGCCGTTTATTTGAGATACTTTAGAATTGGTCAGGTTAAATACCACTTAATCCACTCACTGGTGGATAGCAGTACCCGATAAAAGCATTGAAATTCCATAGATAAACAGAGAAATATATGCATCCATAAGATAAGGTATAGTCTGTGGAAACATACTCCTACGAATCCTAATGGAAAAAGAAAACATGTAACTACACGTTCTGAATGTTTCCATCTCTTCATTGATTTGTCACTTTTTCTCTCCCTCTCCATCGTCCATGAGAGACACAGAAAGACATGCTGCACTACTATTTTCGAGATTATGAGAATCATGCTAGAGAAATCAGTCTGGGACTGGGGTATTGCTGACTGTCAGAATGGGTGTCACGTGTGTTTAAAGGGCCCTGAGTTCAATTTCCAATACAGAGATGCAGGAAAAGGCAGAAGTGAAGATAAAGGAGAAGAAAAAAATGGAAGAGAAAGGGAGGCAGAAAAGAAGAGGAGGAGAAAAAGAAGGTGGAAGAAGCACTAATGAAAGAAAGAAAGGAAGGCAGGCAGGCAGATCATCCAGTCTCCCAAAATTTTTTAGATCACAAAGATTCAAATAACCTATTCCTTTTTTAAGAAGAAAGCAAATACAAAAAGTGTAATATTTCTAATTTTATGAATTATGCATAACAGCAAGTCACTTTTTCCCTGTGAACAACAGAATTAGTAGTATAATAACAATATATTGCTGCTCTTGATCAAGCATCTAAACTCTTCTAGAATATTCTTAAATACATCTTTATTAATATTATGATCAAGCTTCCTAAGCTGTTATACTATATATATTGCTATCTAGCTAGTCATGCTTTTTTTGTAAAATCAGATTTGAAACTCTATTGAGTAGCTGCCAAATACTAAAAAATGACTTATTATGTATGCAACTATCATTATCAATATGCAGTAACCTACTTTCTTCAAATTACAGAATTAAGTTATAGAGGAAACTGATTCAGTCTTTTTTTTAATGAATTAAATCATGTTTAAAGAGTCCAAAAGCATCATACATATGGAATTAATAAAGAAAACTTTCTCATTCATTCAAAACTACTTATTAAAGTACAATAACAAAAATGCTTGTTCCAAGGATTATATGAGTGTCTAATTTTATTATTAAAAAGTTGCCAAATCAAAGATTCTTAATATCAACATGCAGCTATAAGAATGTGGGTTGTATCCAAAGTTTACTCTTAAAATGGAAGCCTCTGTATGAGATTATTTTTTTATTTTAATTTTATTAATTTATTCAGATTACAACTAAATTGTTATCACATCACTTGTATCCTCCTATTCGTCCCTCCCTCCCATTTTCACCCTATTCCTCTCCCCTAGGTCTATGACAGAGAGGGACCTCCTCCCCCACTATATGGTCATAGGCTATCAAGTCTCATCTTGGTGTCCTGCTTATTCTTTCTTTGAGTGTCATCAGGCCTCTCAACCAAGGGAAGGTGGTCAAATATGGAGCACCAGAGTTCATGTCAGAGTCAGTCCCCACTCTCCACGTAACTGTGGAGAATGTCCTGTCCATTGGGTATGGGATTATTAAATATGGAGCCTGTCATATGTTGTAATTTTCTTCTCTTACAAACTAAGCTTAGCCAATCATAACTTCAGTTGGAAGCTAGAAAAAGAACATCATTTTGGACATTTAAAACATTATTATGTTCCTTAAAATATATATTTTTTAATTGGGCTGAAGAATTGGTTCAACAGCTAAGAATACTGGTAATTCTTTCCAGGACTCAAGTTCAGTTCCTAACATCGACATAGTGGCTCACAGGCATCTATATTCAAGTTCCATGGGATCTGACACTCACAGGGACTGTACATTAATGTGATATGTGTTAATGCAGACAAAAGACCTATTATAGAAGTGAAATGAAATAAATGCATCTGTAAAAATAAAATTAAAATTGCCTTCTTAAAGGTAGCATATTTAGTCATATTTAAAAAATACAAACATAAGTACTTTTCACAAAATGCTTAAACATATATTGACTAATCTTGGAAACTTTTATCTGTATCTTTAACATGCCTACCAGGTTTTTCAAGTGTTTAAGTTAACTAGCATTTAAAGTATCCCCCATTGTCTGCCATGCATAGCCCCTCTTTTAAAAAATGGGAAATAGTTTTTCTTAGCAGAAAAATGACCATTTGATGAGGAAAATAAACTTTTTGGTGCGTTACTGTACAAAATCTGTAGTCTACTTTTATGGCCTTGTTATGCCTAAGTAAATAATAGGTTGCTAACTATTAGCAAACTTCTTTTGGAGCTGTTTGCCACTTTAGTGTGCTTATATTCTAAGAGGAGTTAATACTAGCTGTCAACTGAGATTGTTTAAGACTGTGTGATGGTTAATGTTAATTTTCTACTTGAATAGATTGAGAGTTACCATGGGTACCTATCTGTGGATGTGTCTATGAGGGTGCTTCTAAAAAGAGTAAAAGATGAGGGTAGACCACCCCACTTCAGATATCGGTCAGATTATTTCATGAGCTACAGTTCTGGAGAGATATAAAAAAAAAAACCCATTGTTCTCTGGGTTTGTGGACACAGCATCAGCAGACGCTTCATAATCCAGACATCATGTCTTTCTGGTCATGATGGATTGAAACTGCTAAAATGAACCTTTCTTCCTTAAGTTTTTTTCTTGTTATATTCTTATCATAACTGTGAGAAAAGTAACCAGTAAAAACTGCACCAATAAAAATGAACATCAAACTACTGTACTCAGGACAAATATACCTAGGTTTCCAAAATGGTAAACTCTGCTATAGACAAGCACTAATTTGCTCTTGGGAATTTTTTTGAAAATATTTTTATTATGTTTCTTTTTTAACTATACATTTATATTATTACACATGAGTAAAATAAACTACTTGCAGCAAGAAGAACCACAAGACAATCAGGAATTATATTTTTTAAAAATAGGTCTTGTGTGATGTATCATCCCTTAAGGCTTTTACCTGGCAACCATGGTTATCTAAGTAAGATCCCTTGAGTTCACATACATGTTAAGCCAGGATTGCACACACTCACGATCCTATCACTGGGAGGCAGAGATAGTGGGATCCCTGAGGCTTTCCGGTCTAGCTCCGTTGTTGAATACAATGGGATATTTATCTTATGTCAAAGGAGATGGTCAATGTTTCTAAGGATACTACCCAAAGTTGTTTCCTAGGCTCTACAAGCACATTCAGACCCAGGTACTGATACACATACATGCAGTGACAATTAGAGAAATACAATGACTTCAATACGCTAAATGATGATATTTGAGCCATTAATAATGATAGCTTAGTTGAAGGCCCAGAGAACACTAAATCTCATAATTGAACTTGAAATGATAAATAAATTCTGAGGTTCAATCCAGCTAATTGTAGAAATGCATTAGCACACCCCTGACAAAACAGGTGTAAAAATTAGGGTGTCTTCAATGACATTCCCGCAAATGAAGCCTTAAAAAGGATTCCACAGGACTCGAACATGGAAACAGAAAAGAGTTTGCACAAAATTATTATTATTCAGCATCAGATTTTGCAGGAAATACAACTCCATTTGAGCTAATTAGAATAAAAACTGGCCATGTATTACAGAAAACTATAAAATGATGACAGTATGAAGACTTTATCAACTAGAGTGAAATAGAAGACGGGGGTCTTCTTCCTCGTGGTGACAAGTGAGGCCTCCTCTTTGCTTTTTTTTATAGTCTCCCTTTTCTAAGAACATTTTCTTCCCTTCTTTCTAAGACATATTTTATCTGGTAAAATGCCCACCGTGTGTTTCAAAACCTAAAGTGTACGCATCTAAAACAGATAATTTGATTGGCTAACGGGCTTCCTGTTTGTCAGTGATTGACTAGTGATTGAACATAAAAGGAAAGGGTGCCTATAGTACCTCAGTATTACAGACAGGTATGTATTTTAGAGTTTGTGTTAGAAAAGGAATGAAGGGGTCTAGAGAAAAAGCTCAGGTGGTAAGCAATCCCAATGCTGTGAGGAATGGAGCCAGCAGGATCAACTGGTCTTCAAGGCTACCAGACTCGCTCCAGGTTCATGAAGAGATCCTATCTCGAGAGAACAAGGTGAAAAATGACAGAACAAGATGCTTGCATTTATATAACCATTTGTGGATGTATATACACATATATCAGACTATACATTCAAACAATGCACACATACGTATTATTAACTTAGTAAAAGAAAAAAAGAAAAGAATGTATGAATTGGGTATTTTCAAAGGAAAAATAGTGACAATTCTGCATTTTGTTATAAAGGTAATTTTGCAATATCATTTAATGCATTAGTGGAGCTATAGTCCTCATGTTAATGAGTCAAGCTATTTTCTGGTGTTAAAAAATAATTTACTACTTGAAGTAGGCAGGCTTGTTTTATACTAATAACATTCTTAAACTTTTGGCTTTCTGGATCAAGTATTCCTTCATTACTTTAAACTTGGAAGTCAACTATCCTTATTTTAAAAATGCTTCCATTATTACAAGAGTCTCATTTGTCTTTTCATAAGTAGATTTAAAAGTTAGATTTATCATGACAAGACACAAAAATATATGGGTTAATTTAACAGATACACTCGAGCTCCTACACCTCCATTAGCCTTTTCCTATATCCACATGAACAAAAACCCATTAGTATTCTAGTCGTTTTTATGTTCAAATAATTCATATCTTCTGAAAATTTCTGACACTAGAGATGTCTCAATTCCAATCAAGAAATGGTTAAAGATTCTTGAGAATTCTAATATTTAATCTCATAGTACTCACCCCAAAAGATACACAGAATATGAATTATCCTCAAAGGTCAAGTAGATAACCGCCTGTATCAGGAAGTATGCTAACAAGACAAGAGCCTAAGTAAATATTGGTATATTTTCACAAGTTGTGGAGGAGTTAATTAACACAAACTAAGCCAAGAATCTAAACATTCCATGTAGGGATAAAGTTAAGAACAAAACCCTATTGATGAATAGGGTTCTGTAATTATTGGAATGGATGTATAGAAGGAAAAATAATATAACGCACAAGGTTAAAACATCTAATGAGCATAACATAGACTTTCTTTCTTTTTAATGGTCTGTGACTCTTCAATATTATCCCTAGTTGTTACTGTCTTGGCAGAGACAAAGCAAACATCTCGATGATGAAATAATACATTTCCTTTCCTCAATCTATGTCTCTCCATAGTAGCAACATTTGAAAACGCCGGTATACAATAGAAAAAAAATAAAAGTGTGCAAATATAGAGAGAACCACAGAGAATATTAGAACTGTTCATTGGCTAATAACTTTAGAACATTTTTTCCTAATTGTTGAATGACAAAAGAGCATTTAAATCACAGAATTTAGGCATTAAGAAATAATGCGAACAGGGTAACTTGCTTATCTATTTGCTTATACTTTTAAGGCCCCACAGTAAATCTAAGCTTGTTACTATAGACTGTTGAGATAGGCAAAAAAATCAGACCTTCCATTGCAGACATTTCTAGAATGTTGATGCCATTGTATGAATTTCTTTCATGCTTCTAAGCTGAAAACCTCATATATTTTTATGCAAATTGACGTGACAGCATTTCAGGAGCATTGTGGCTCCCTCTGTGTAATGCATGTGACAATTTTTAATAGAAAAAGAAAGTAGTACACATAGTTCACATGGATAGAAAGTTGGCAAATCTTGTTCTGGGAACTTAGTCCACTGATGATTCAAAAGTGGAGCAAGATCACAGATGTTTGGTCTCTGATAAGAACAAGGTGCCCGTTATAATTTGCCTGTGGTGACCTTTTAAATAATGTCAAGTCCCAAAGATCTGCCACCATCTGGACGGTTGTTGGCTCTAAAACATGGCATAGAGAGGAAAGCAGAGTTATTTTAAACAGTGAAAACTGATATTAATTTTTCATAGTCATTTGTTGTGTCCCTGATTTAGCCCCATTACTCTCTCAATGTGGTTCCAAATTTTCTGGGTCATAATAAACATAGACTTTTACAGTTACTCTCTACAAAACCAAATTACAGAAAACATAAGGAGAATAAGCCTCTCTATTTTCTAGCCAATAATTCTTTCTAGGAAAGAATTCTGTCTATGGAATGAATATAGCATATCATGTAAAATAGAAATTGACAAGATTAATTTTCTGCAATACCTAGAACACATTGTTCAAACACATGAGCATAAAGAAATGTCTTACAGCTGGGAAGTTGTGGAACACACCTTCCATCCCAGTACTACAGACACAGAGGCAGGTGGATCTCTGTGAGTCCCAGGCTAGCCTGGTCTACAAAGTGAGTCCAGGACAGCCAAGGTTACACAGAAAAATCTTGTTTTGGAAAACCACCACCACCACCACCGCCGCCGTCGCCGCCGCCGCCGCCGCCGCCGCCACCGCCGCCGCCGCCGCCACCACCACCACCACCACCACCACAACAACAAAGAAATGGCATACACATAATAAGACCAGCCAACAATACTGTTCTCAGTTCAGAACGAGCTGTAGATCATCTTGTTTTACAACTGAGTATGAGTTCCTTCATTTCTTTGGGTTGTTTGTTTTCAGTTTTATTTATTTATTTTTAATAGAATGGTAGTTCTATGCACAATACAATAAGGAATATAGAGGTCTCGTGAGCCTGACTAAAATTTCAGCCCTCCGTAGATAAATTCACATTGTGTTCTTGATGCACCTCACTATCTCAGTCCTAAACACAAAGCAACAAGAGGCAAGACATCCACAGCTCTCCCCATCATAACCTAGTTACATCCTCATACTTTCTTGCAGACCAACACTTTTTTTCACTTTGTGCATTGACAATCCATTGGAGATTCCTCCAATAATTTTTTCTGCCTTTTGTAAGTAATCAATGAGATCACCTCAAAAATATTCATTTATAAGCAGGGTGGTGGTAATGCAGACCTACAATCCCAACACTTGGTAGGCAAGGAGACAGATGCCTGAGTTCAGGATTAGCCTTGTGTCTGCTAAGCAAATACCAGAACAGCCAAGGCCACATAAAGAAATTCTGTCTTGAAAGATAAATATCTATATTCATATATATCTGAATATAATATTGTTACTACTTTTATGTTCCTAAATACACACAGTTGGGCTTTAAAGTGGGTTATAAAATTTCAGAAATATAGTCTATAACTGAATCAGACTAGTTCTTCAAAGTATAGTGACTACTCAGTTAGTGAAATCTGTGTAATTTAAAAATGTAGGCTCTAGAAATAAAGTGTTTATATGATTAACATATCATATCTCAACATACTAATTTCATTTCCCATGTGCTAGACTTAGTACTAGGATCTCCTTGTTGGCTTTGGTCCTTTGACCAACATCCTTCTCTATACCTAAATGTAGAATTCATTGTTTTTGGGACAGACTGCCACAACAAGAGAAACAGACTTCAAAAGATTTATTCAACAAAAATAGTTAAAGAAAAGCATACCTGTGCTCTAGAGATAATTATGGACACTATATTTGTCTCTATGCCACTGAGCATAGAGAGGGCTGAGAATAATGTTAAGATAAAAACGTGATGTTTTTAGTAAGAGTGAACATAAAATCCATAACTGTCCCTTTAAAGAGGAAAAGAGATAGTTTATTCTTTTGACACTGAAGTCAAATATGAGTCACCATGGCCTAGGAACACATAACTAGGTTACTCTAAGTCTCAGATTCCTTGGCAGAAGCAGTCTCATGAATGATTTTTAGTAACATAAAAATAAAGTCATAATCAAGGCATAGTTTCCAAGTACACTAGTATAAGCCTTGGTAGATAGGTTAAACCAAATGGCCGTATTTCAACTCCATTGGCCTCATAACATAACAAAAAGATATGAAGTCAGAAAAAGATTAATAAGGAAATTGGGAGTAACCAGAATGTAAAATCGCTATCTATAAAGTAGCTAAGTAAAAAAATTTAATAAGTCTAAAATAAATGATTTCTTCAAAGAAGTAATTCTTTATAGACATCAGAGGTCTGTTTACAAAGTTGGGATATCAAGAATAAATATAGTTTTCTTCAGCATCGTTCCACAAATATAGACATTAAGAGTGTCTGGGAAAAGTCATTCTCTAAGTCAGTACATTTGTGATTTGTACCTTACATTTTTTTTTTTCACAATTAAAATTACTGCCAATTTGGCTATTCTGCATGTCAACCTTTAGTGGCCACCAATCTGCCGGGTCTCATTGGTGCAAAGAAAGAATAGAAAAAAAAAATTTGAGTAGTTATTGGGAATTGATAGATCTCTAAACAGACAACCTATGGTGTTAAAAAGAGAAGTTAAGTATGGGGATAGGGGAAGCATTTATTTTTTTGTGAAGGTGACCAGGAAAACAGCATCTAAAAATAAATGACATTCGCCATTATGAAAGTCAGTAGCTACTGAGTTAGAGTTTGGATTTAAACTTAAGCTTATTGTGTAAGATTTGATAAGCATTGATGACTTAGATGAGGATTGTGATTAAATTAGCATATTATGGAAATAATTTGGGTCTAAGAAAGAACATGAATTCAAAGTGACCTCATAATAAAAAGGAAGGACAGCTAATTAGCATCTTATTGAATATGTATGTATGTACGAATGTATGTATGTATGTATATATATGTATATATATATTTTTTTTATGAGTATGGATGTTTTGCCTATATATATGTCTGGGCACCACCTGCATGTCTGATGCCCCCGAGTGAGCCCAAATCCTTTGGAAGAGAATTTCTTTGAAAATGCTGAGGCATCTTTCCAGCAAACTCCTACTGAGCAGTTATGAATAGTAAACTCATAGAATTAATTAGCTTAGTGGCAGTGGGAAAGAACGGAACAGAAAGTGGGCACCAATTAGCTATAATATCAAAGTTTTCTGTATTGAAGTTTGATGCTAAGGATGCTAATTTATTAGCTGTCTGTATTCCATCCCCCTAAAATTAGGCTGTAAATTAAAATTATGCAGTTTTGATGGAGGTGAAGCTCCATTTGAGACAGATGTGAGACTAGCGTAAGTAGCAAGAATCAGTGAAGAACTGAAACCAACATTCCAGTGTTGCTTATGAAGGCAGAATCATTAACCTCATTAGCTAGTTTGCTTTGAGCTGGTATTGTGTATTTTAGCTACCTGTTGACATTTAGTGTAGGTTTCTTAAAATTTCCTGACTTCTATCCATAGGTGTTGTCATAGTGTCTTCTTTCTCAGTATAAGCAAACATTACAGCAAGTGCGTCCCATTTTCTCAGATAAGATGGTATTATTCTTAGTTAATAGCAAACAATGAGAAAAAACAACTAATCTCAAACATATGGTTTTTATGGACTCATGGTCCTTCTTCCTAATCTAACAAGGCATAGCATATTCTGGCAGGTTGCACTGGAAAATTAAACATAGGAAATCATCTTTAATTTTATGATATCACATATTGGCTCTTCAAAGATTTTCAGCACAATCTTACTATTATAACCTCTCTGAAATCCCAAGTCATTACAATAATGCATCATTGTATCATATTGCAAAAAGAACAAACAGTAAACCCTCCATATTTAGGTAAGCTGTCAGGAGTCTAACCACAGTATTAAGTTTGTAGACAATTAAGACATGATTGAATTTCACAGTTGACTAGAATCTGAAGACAAAAATTAATGAAGGTTAATATCAAGACTTGTTAGACAGAGTAACAGCCTCCGAGGAAGCTTTTATACGCATGTTGCTTAATGACGGAGATTTAGATAAATGTGTCTTCAGGTGACCATCATTTTCTGAATAATAAGCTCACACAAACCCAACTGGAATGGATCAGGCATTCAATGTGGCTTCCTGAAGAAGCCTACAGACTCAAGTAAACACATGTAGGAGTGGTGATACACAGTAAAGCATTTTTGTGCATATTAGGAAAAACAAACAAATTTTAATATAAAACACAATACAGTAAGCAAATAAAACAACATTGTTTATTGTTCTGTAATCGTGTTACATGTAATTATTTGTATTTGTATCATTGGTGGTACAGTAAAGTTGTTCACACTGATATCACTATAAAAATGTGGTTAATATATTATACACAATATAATGCATTGGAAAAGCTATGATAACACTAGGCAAAAATAGTTTTCTACTGCTTTCTGATGTCTTGGAATTCCAGTCCACTGTTGCCTAAAATGCCCTTTTAAGACCACAATTATATTTGCATCCCCAGAAATCATAAATGCCATTTTACACAAAGTAAAATACATTTGTCATATGTGACTGAATTATTTAAAGATCGCAAGATTTTGTATTTTTGTCACTTGTGTGTACCTAATGCAATCAGAAATGTCCTAATGACCTTTGAGTAGGAGACAAACAGGAGTCTGATGCAGAAGAGAAAGATGGCTGCAGCAGAAATGCAATGGGATGGTTCTGGATGTTACAAGAGGCAATGAATAAACTCTTCCTGTAGTCCATGGACAGAATCTTTCATCCTAATTCACGTATGTTAGCCACACACTTACTTGGTACTTATAACATTCAGAAATACAAGAAAATATGTGTGGTTTATTTCAAGCTACAGGTTCTGTGACAACTCCTTAGAAACATCAGTGGGAACTACCACATATATGATAGCTGGTTATGGAGTATTATTGTAAAAAAATACCAAAGTAGATTTAAGATGAGGGATTTAGTAATAGAAAAAGAATGAAAGAAAAACTTATAAAACGCATGAAAAAATATGTGCATTGTTTTGCTCAAAATATTAGTACAAATTTATTTGTTAATTACTCTGGTAATGAGAAATCATTTAAGCAGGAAAAACTTTCTATATACTTAGAATAACCATTCAGAAACTGTGAAGCTACCTCCTGGAATTTACACTTTGCCTATTGAATATATATTTTATATACAATTCATTGAAAGTATTGACTTTGGCCTGGTTAATCTTAGCAGGTGAATTTAAAAAAAAAGTCCAGTTATGTATTTGTTAGCATGAATTCCTTCACATACCGAGTTTTTTTAAAGGCCTAGCTATGTGCAACCTTCTAAATCAGGTTCTGTGGGAGAAGGAGGGAAGGGAGTCTCCAGAGATCGCTGGCCATCAACCTAGATTTAGGTTCAGTGAGAGACCCTGTCTCAAAAGAGTAAGGTGCACAGTGACTGAACTTAATTTTAACATCTATGCCCTCCTCAGGCATCTATGAATGCATATCCAAGCGCCCACACACATGCGCACACACGTGCACACATACACTCATACACAGATTCATGCACAGACATACAGAAAGAAGTAAACCAATCAAAAATCTCTTATAAATTCAATAAGTTCATCGTGTTCAAAACTCATGATTAAAATCATCCCCACTATGATTATAAGGCTATTACTACCCTCCAGAAATTTTCCTTTCCATCTCTGGACTTCCATGTCAATTTGGGCTTCAAAAATTTAATTTTTTTTTAGTCAAATAGCTCAGTAGTGATGTTCTGCAGCAGCAATTACAAATTAATAAACAAGTTTTAAGCATTTAAAAAATCTAATGTTACTATTTTGTGATTTTTCAAGTGTTATTTAAAGAAGATTTGCCCCAAAATGCCTTTATTTATTTATTTTTTTGCAGATTTCCTTTTATGGCAACACAGTAGAACATTTTATAGGTTGGTAGGAAGTGAGAAAGAACACTACATTTTACATGATATATTTTCACCCTTGTTTGAATAAAAATTGGGTTGTCCTTTTAAATCTAATAATGCTATACTCATTTAGTTAAAAAGCTGTAGGTATGCTGCTTCATTTCTTGTATGCTTAGGTTATAAATTTACATAGGAATGATGATGATGACACCATATTTATGAGAGAACTATGTGCCCAAAATGATGTCATTTAAAAATTCAAAAATGATAGTAATGTTAACCATTTCTCAAATTGACCTTCTTTATTTTATATTTCCATTATTTTAATATGTGTGTAAATCTTTATGACAAAGAATGTGAAAAGAAAAAAATTATTTCATATTAAGATTTGTAAATGAAATATTTTCATCATTCAATTTTGTTTTAAATTTTAAGTAGTGAAAAAAGCTACTTTTATGCACGTATTATTTTAAGAAAATTTCCTTTTTGATATATACCTATACACTTTAATATAGAGTATTTTTAAAATCCTTTAAGAAAGGAATTGAACAAGGTTTCCTTGGTCATCATAATAAGAATTTTGTCTAATTATATTAACAAATATTTAATTGGAATGATGCTAAATCCTTCCCACATTTATTTTCTTTCTGTATATATAATTTTTAACTTTAAAGAATGGCCTGTAATATGTATAGCAGTTATATTTAGCTCATAATGAATATTCATAAGAATACATATCATTAATAATCTCAGTATTTGGGGCTTTCTATTTCTGAAGTTTCCTTATATATAGGATTAACAATTTGAACAGTCATATTCTTTGGATTTTCTACCTTAATTTAGAGAGAATATATTTTAAGATTATTTATTGTCAGTTTATTTTTAATTTAAAACACATATTAAATAAGATTATATATGATGTGCTTTCACAAATTCCAACAGTAATATCCCAAATAATGAATAGATATTCAAACAGTGATGTGCTTGTAGTAAAATTAAAATTCCATCTCATTTAATTTACTGCTTCAAAATTATTAATGTAAAGTTCAGAAAAGGCGAGAATGTAGCAAACATACAGTCACATTGATGAGAGTAAGATTACAAAAATACACACATTTTGATTCAACCATAATCAGTTAAAGTTTTCACTTGCCCTAATTGTCTATGTGGGATGTGTTAACTCATCTAGTATATTTATTTAAAAGGTGCATTATAAAAATTCTAAGTATTCTATTCTGGGATTTATACACAATTGTGGAAGTGACATTTATACATTACTTTCTTAGACAGCATGATCTTCTTTCCTTCCTTCCTTCTTTCCTTTCTTCCTTCCTTCCCACATTTTATTTCTTGTTGAGGTAAGAATCTCTCTCTCTCTCTCTCTCTCTCTCTCTCACACACACACACACACACACACACACACACACACACACACACACACACACACACACACACACACACACACACACACATACACCCAGAGAGAGGGAGGGAGAGAGAGAGAGAGAGCACTTATTCTCAGACTTATTCTCAGACTTGGTTTTCATGGATTCATATAACCACAATGAAAAATACTGAATAGAAATTTTAGATACAAAGGACACAGTCAACAACTTTAGTGCAATGTATTTTATTGTTATCTAATTTTACCATTTGCATTTTGTTACCTTCTTATTATGCCTGATTTATTCATTTATTTATGTCAATGAGATACATCAGGGTTTTGTTGTTGAGTGGCTGATTGGTGGTTTTGGTTATTTTTGTTGTTGTTTTGGTTTGGGTGTGTGTGTTTATTTGTTTGTTTGTTTTCAAGACAGTCTCCCTATGTAGCTCTGGCTGTCCTGAAGTTCACTATTTAGACCAACCTGGCTTTGAACTTCAGCCTCCCAGAGATGGCCGACCGCTACTTTACAAGTGTTGAGATTAAAGTCATGCGCCACTACACTGGCTCATGTGTTAAGTTTTAATGATTGACTTGTCAACTTGGCAGAATCTAGACTTTCTTGGAAGACAACCCTCTGGCTAGGCTTGTAAGAGATTAATCAGGTGGAGGTTGAAAGTCCAGTCCAGAAGTAGGGAGCCTGTTCCCTGGACAGCTATAGAATAAAAAGTAGAAAGCCATCTGCACATGTGCACTAGTGGCTCCTGTTTCCTGTATGTGACTATCCAGCCTCCTGTTGGTGCCTGCAGGCCTTCACTGTCTCCTGCCATGACACTTCTGCCATCATGAACTATACTGTATCTTTTTGAAAGATTGACTTAAAAATAGATTTTCTTCATGAAGTTCTCTTTGTCAGGGTATGGTATTACTGCTCTGAGGAACTAAGTAAGGAAAAGTTCCATTACTCTTTGTAGCTTTAGGAATTTGTGGGGGGGGGGCGGTGAGAAATTTAGCTTTTATCTTATGTTTGTATGTAACCAAACCAAATATGTGACTAAAGTATAGCACTGCCTGGGATATTAGACTTGATATAGTATTGACATTCAGCAAGATTGGACATTATCACATTCGACTTACCACATCTGGCTAACTTTATTTTTAAAGTCACTTAAAGCTAACAAATAACTTGGCTTTGAAAAACTACTAATAAGATTCCAAATTTTTTGTAAATTATGAACTTGGAAGTCTTTTCTTGTCATCTTCATTAATTATATACAGTTTTATTGCTGCTGAATGTTAAGTGATATTAACATAATAAACTACCCTATATTTAGTCTTGCTATGCCCTCATTTTTATTCATGGTTATGATAGAACATCTGCTTGGCTGACATTTTAAAGGTGCATTGACTGAAATAGGCTAACAAATGTTATTCAAAAATACATATAACTGAAATTAATAAATCTCCAAATGTATAACAACAACAAAAGGTGATATTTACATCATTAAATAAACTTCCAAAGTGATATACATATAATTCACAATTAACGATATTTATATGACAAGTACACATTTTAGCCAATCACAGAAATGAATACATGGCACAATACATTATTACAGAAGAAAATGTGTATTACAAGGTGCAATAAGAACTTACCAAATAAATAAAGGATAATGGTGCTTCTGGACAGTATAACTCACTTAAATTCCACTTTTCTATAAAAAGACACAATTTGTCCACACATAAAAATTCATTTTGTAGTCTCCATCTTTCTTTCTTCTTTATTTTCTTGTTTTGGCATTCGAGAGAGGATTTTACTTAGTATCTCAGGCTGGATTTGAACTCACTGTGTAGCCCATGCTATTCTTAACTCACAGCAATCTCCTGCCTCCATTTCCTGATTTCCAGACCTATCAGCATCTGCCACTATGCTCAGCTAATGCCACATTTTATCAAAGTATGTTAAATGTAGACACAGACTTAGGACAGCACTGACAGACTTGTGACGTGGTTTTTGCTTGCTAGTACACTGTCATATGGATTTAATTCTAGATGCTTTTATCTGCACAGACATAAGATGGATTTTCAAACTAGATTTTATGCTGTATTTTTCAGACCAAAAGATGCATTTTTTTTTTGCCCAGAAGTGGGACAGGAGGAATTGGGGTGTGCTTTATGGTCTGATTGCTGATTTTGCTGTTTTTCTTGTTTTACTGCTGTAAAAAATGCGTGTGCCTTATTATCCGAAAAATAGAGCAAGTTCCAAGGTTCTGTATTCCAGAGCATTCTAAAGTGTGAGGAAGAGTAAGCTGGGAATTGATTTTGAGTTTTGGGGGCCAAGTTCACAAATTTTAGGGTTTTTTTGGAGACAATTGTTTATAAATATTGCAACACATAGTCATCAACAACATACTTCCTGTCAGAAGGAGCTTTCTGAGGTTCTCATAGATAACGAAGGTAACAGGTTTGGATTCAAAAGTATCCCAATGAAATGGTGCAATACTGACAAAATATGATGCTAGAGGGAAGTATAGCATCCTACAGACAGAGCACAGATTGTTACATATATGAAAAATCACATAGATCCACTGCTAGACATGTGTTGCCACACTTCTTACAAGTGATTCCTGAATTAGAAAGACATCACGCTGCAGATTTCTGAATCTCTTGACCAACGCCAGCCTTCTCCCATTATCAGAGCCTTAGCTTTTATTGGGTGTTATGGCTTCCCCAGTTAGCAGACTCTATAAAGGACAGAAATGCCAGTGTTCCCATGCCCAGAATTTCCCCTAATCCATACAATTACATTACATTAATGAAAAGGTAGGGAGTATGTATGTTAAGTGCACTAACAAATGGAGTTTTGCCGTGAATCAAGGAAATGTCAAAAACCGAAGAACAGCTTCTTCTCTGCAAAACTGAGCAGGGGCAACACACGGCACTCACAGGCCTGTGGCTACCAATAGCTGTCTAGTTGGACTCAGAGCCCACTCAACAGGAGGAGAGTCATACCTTTCACTTGAACTCTAGCCAGATCCTTTGGTCTAGAAGGTTCATGGACCTTAGAAAACAATCTACTACAGCCTCTCTGCTAGACCTGCATAATTTTTTACTGTATCACAGATAGTCCCCATATCCCCGCAGATAGGAGTGGCTACTGCCTTTTATCAAAGAAGCCTCTCTTTGCAACAAAGGGAGCTCAACCAAGAAAACATAACTAGTCACAATATAGAAATCAACAGATTATGGGGAGTCCAACTCTAACAAATCACACTTCCCGTCTCCTGCATTTATGATTCAGGGAACATTGCAGAAGAGAGCAAAGAAATTTTGTAAGAGCACGAATACCCGGAAGTCGGCTGTGAAACACTCTGTCATAGAAATGGCTGCATTAACAAAACTAGAAAAATGGTAATATCTTTGGACATGTTAACATGGAAAGGGGGGGGGGACTTTCTAACTCCAAAATAAAACACTACAGGCCACTGTTGAGTACTAGAAAAAGGATCATTAGCTTTTTACAGGGTCCCCTGTTGGCTGTCCAATGTAGGATGGCCAGATATGAAAACCACCAACAAAAATGGATTGAGTAAGTTGTATATGTATATGTGTGCATAGAATATGTAACAAGAGTAATAAAAGAAAAATGCCTATCAACTAGAGGGGGAGCGCGAGATGGGTTTGAAGGATGGTAGCTGAGCAGGGCTTCTGGGAGGAAGAGGAGCAGGGCAGCAATGTAATTCTATACAACTAAAACATGTTTAATTTTGCCATGATTGAGATTGATTTACACTCAGAATTTTAGACACACCAAGATAGGAAAGATGTGTTCTTTAAGTCTGTCAAATACAAATAGCCAAAACACTAAGAATGTAACATTTATATAATTCCTGATTGTTTCATGGTTCTTCTTGCTATAGGTAATCTATGTATATATGTGTAATAATATAAATGCATATGAAAGCAATAAAAAATTAATCAGAAAACTAAAAATTAAAAGTAATGTGTTTGAATGGTTTAGATTTTAAAATAAGGTGCTAAAAAAATCAGCAGGTGTCAACATTGGGCACAAAGGAACATAGAAAATAATCACGATAACCATGAAATGAAGAGTCCTAATGTCCAAAGCAATACTGGTCTCTCCTAAGAATGACAAATATGTTATCCTATCTTAAGAATGTTTCATAAAAAAGAGAAAACCTGAGTTTTCCATAACTCCTTCTACTGATCCCAGAAAGAGCAGAAATATGTAATATATTAAAACAGCTTGCATGATGCTTACTATTCTCCGCAATCATGTGTAGCTTTGAGTGGATTATCTATTTCCTTCTCTGTACTACCTAGGGGGGAGGGAAGTTACACTGAACTTGTTCAGCGTAGTCTCTCATTTTGAACTTTCATTACAATATTGAGTTTTACCCATCATTTTTATGTCTTTAGTCTTAAATAGAAACTATAGCTTTCATGTCTTTATGTTACTGGAATGCCACACAAACAGTTATAACTAGAAAAACTTGAGCTCTTTGGTCACTGTTGATAGTGGCTAGCATCAACATAAATCATATGATAGCTTAATCTTTGGTCACATTACTCTCTCTTGGGCATCATGTTTAGTCACATTACTCCATACTGGGTATTTCACCAATAACCCTATGGCAATTTTGAATGTTCGACTCTCAAAACTATAAGAAACATGTTAGTAAATAAAAATATATTCAAAAAGTAATAAATCCTTCCAGGTTTTACATATGTAAACTTTAGATGTATAAACATTAATGTCTAATAAACTTTAGTAAGAGCTTAAAGTACATTTCACAGTGATGCATTTGTATTAATTTACATAGGAAAATGTATGAATTTGTACCAGTATTGAAACAGAAAGTCAGAAAATAAAGGAATTTGGGAGCAGATAGAATTAAAGGGACAATTTATCCACAAAAAGTTTTCTTCCTGACACAGAGTAAAGGTCTATATGATCTATAATCTTCTTCACTTATCTGTCACTGTATCTCGGAGTAGGGTCTGCAGGCTAGCTGAGCAGGTTTGGACTGCACTCCATCTCAACTAAATTAGCATTACACTTTCTCAAGTTCCCTTAGTGATTCAGATAAATGCTACTTGAAGAAGCACATTAATAAATCCCTAAATACAATAGGTTGGTGTGCATTTTGTACCCACATCATGCCAAAAATCAGAAGGGCATCTTACAGGAATGCAGAAAATATTCTTTTCTGTTGTTTTAATCAGTAGAGAATCCACATGTGGACCATGAGGTACCTAGATCCTTGACTCATCTCAGTGAATATTGGGGTTGAAGGAGGTCTAGAGAACTGTAAAAACACATAAATCTATTTGAAGGAATGAAGGGTTTCCACATAAGAAAGGGCTAAAGGTCCTGTCAACCTGCAAGCAGTAATGGAGGCTGAAGCTGCAGTGATCAAAGTGGATAAGATTCTGAAAAGCAGAGTGCTCATAATGTCATCGTCAGGGAGCTGTCCTCACTGGAGAAACATGCCTGCCCTCTATTTTGATAAGTGGAAATTCAGTGTCTACCGTCCAGACAGGAAACCACCTGTTTGCTCTTATCATGAGCTTTCCTCCGAGCAAGATTCAGGTTCTAACTGTCAGACCTGAATCTGGCCCAAGTGAGAGGACTGTGCAGGCAGAGAGTCAAGCTCTCCTTAAACTCTCTTGCCACATCAGCCACCTTTCCTCTTTATCTCTCCAGTCTGGCTCTCCACATTATATATTTGCTGCCTGGCAGCAGTGTCAAATTATTTAGCTAGACTTTGTGCAAACTTGCTCCTTCTGCCCACTGCGGTGGATGTTTTCTTGATGCTTTTTGCTTATCTGATCGCTGCCTGACAACTGCCTGACCGGCCCCAGCTTATCAGCAGCTCACATTCCCTCAGGTCACCTCCGCTCCTGCTGCTGAGTGACCCAGGGTTATTAGTTAGAAGGAACTCTTTGGACTTTGAAGCACGGACTTCAGTTTTTGAAAGGAAGTATTTCTTTATATAATAGTAAATCTTGTCAGTGAGTGGCTATGGAACTATAAATAGATTCCAGAAGGTTATGTGGCTATATGTCCTAGTATATGTTAAAATCTGTGGGAATACATAAAGAATCTGAGAAGCGTTAAAACATTCTTGGTTGAAATGGTGGGAGACCTTCCAGGGAACAGTAGTCAGTTGTCAGAGACATAACACTGAGAAGATACAAAAATTTCCCATCTAACATTGTATCTTTTCTGTTTGACTTATGAGTCAACATTTCCCAGTTATATTTTATATCTAAGACTAAAACAAAAAGGGTCAGAGTGAAATCTATTCTGTTATATTTTTTTCTCAATTATTTCTAAACATTTAGGATATGATTTTACTTTGTCATTTATTCCACAGTTTAGCATTGTTCAATGTTGTTTACCAAAGTAATATTTATTTTGATCTTTTTATCATATAAGAAAAATATGGATTGACAATCCTACATAGGCATCTGCAATATAAGGTACTTAAACAACAGAACATTTATAAAATTGAATTTATAGGCAAATCAAGAAATATAGTTCAGAATGGTATAAAAAAAAAGAGAAAAGGGAGAAACAAAGGAGATTCGCACTTACTGGACATGTTATTGTATTTGTGCTTTAAAATATTAGATCTCTAAACAACCCAGGTTAATGTTAGGACAGAAAGTTCTCTCTGAAAACTGACAGCTGAGCTGAGGACAACACCCATACAGCTCTCTGAATGTAGAGAGGTCAAACTGGTGCATGCATGAAGCTTTCACCCCCACATCCTTGTCTTTTGGATTGAGAACGTACTCTGCAGGCTACAATCTAGCCTCCCTGCAGGACGTGCTGGGACAATGGTGGTGCAGAACTTGTAGGAGTTGCCAACCAATGTTTGGCTTCTCATTTGTGACTGTAAATAAATGTAAAAAGTTTTAGAATGTTGGAGGGAAGGATCAGTGAATCTCACTACAGTGTATATTTTCAAAGGAAGCAAATACTAGCTCTATATGGTAAAAATCTGTAGCCTTGGCTGTCCTAGACTCACTTTGTAGACCATACTGACCTCAAACTCCCAGTCATCAGCCTACCTCTGCCTCCCAAGTGCTGGGATTAGAGACATGCGCCACTGTGACTGGCTATGGCCTCTTCTACAAAGGAGTCCAGGACAGCCAAGGCTTCACAGAAAAACCCTTTCTTCAAAAGAGCGAGAGAGACAGACAGACAGACAGACCGACAGACAGACAGAGGGAAACAGAGAGAGACAGACAGACACAGAGACAGACAGACAGACAGACAGACAGACAGACAGACAGACAGAGAGAGAGAGAGATACACACACACACACACATAGAGAGAGAGAGAGAGAGAGAGAGAGAGAGAGAGACAGAGAGAGAGAGAGAGAGAGAGAGAGAGAGAGACAGAGAGAGACAGAGAGAGACAGAGAGACAGAGTGAGAGAGAGACTGAGAAACTGTATTATACAGTCTCTTCTCACTGTAATTATGTAGCAGTGATAGGTAGAAGGAAGAAGATTGTTTTTGGCTTTGGCTGTTGTATGATAGAGGATTTTTCACTCATGATCACTTGCTTCACCGGTTTGTTCAGTTACAAGGCAGTATATATACTAATGGAAATATTTAGCAGAATGAAGTTCTCACTTCCCATCTGAGATCCTAATACCCCTTTGAATAGTGTGAACTGAATAACACGACTTCCTCTTATTAGGCCTACAGGATTAAAGTTGAACCACTTCCCAGTAGCTATAGGTGTAGTCTATTCATTTAACACAGAGGCATTCAATAGCTAAAGTTTAACAGAAGAAACAAGAAAAAAATGTCTATTTTATGTAGAAGGCATAGCTGTGTGCACAGCACATGAATGTTCGAAATCTATCTGTGGAATAAAAAGCTCATATAGTGGCTATCTAGAGTATATCAGAAGACTCTGGTGGTTGAGGTAACTGAAATAGGTGGGAATATAGGATGAGAAAAACTACTGTTGGACTATCGAACTCACCACAGCTATAATCACATGCATATGTTCATGAGGCCACACTACTCCATGAGAAGTTTCTGGCATATGATGACTAGGGAAGGTGACCAGGTATCATTTTCTTCAGTGGTGTAGCCATTTGTAGGTTGCCCATCCTTCAGTAGACCATTCCACACCATGCTCATTCAAGGAATCATAATTGAACTGCTTCATAAGTCACAAAGTTAACAAAGAGATATGAAAGTAGAAAGGAGCCTTATTGAGGAAAAGAGGTACAGGGAGAGGAAAAAGATGATAAGAAGAGAAATGGAGGTGAACATAACTAAAATACATTAGATACACTAATACAATTATCAAAGAATAAATTCAATACAATTAAATAAAAAGAAACCCTGAACTAGAGTTACTGGTGAGAAAAACACAGACAGTCATTTGCACTTTCACCTTAAACTAATTTTAGAAGTACAGAAAACTTGCAATAATAGCATGTATGCATCCCACACCGATATTTTAGAAAGCCACATTGAACATAAATATGTTAAAGTGACTGAACCCAGAAAGTTACACCGACTAGACATTATTAATTAAAAATTTCATTTAATTTCCCAAGTTTTCCCACATGTGCCATTTGTCTAGAATCCCATACTCATGTAACTATTTCTCCTAGTCTTATTATCCTAGGAAAAGTTGACTCCCTAGAACAATTGGTCAATGTCTGTAGATATTATGGGTTGTTGCAACTGGTGGTTGTAACTGGTATAGGTTGAATAATGGCTGATTGTCTGTCAAAAGTCATACTGTGCCAAGGAGTGTGCCGTGCAGAAAAGAGTGATTTGTTGCACTGTGCCAGTATCGTGAGTTAGAAAACTGAGTTGAGTTCACAGGATATGCACATAGGTGTGAAAGACATGCAGCCAAGTTTAAGAGAATGCTTATTTGTCGAGGATAAGAATATAGAGCTGACTTGTCGGAAGAGTATACCTCAGCAACGAGTGGACGTGACAATGTATTGGGAAGACATCTTAGGAAAGAGTTTGAGTATAGACCTATCAGGTTTAACCTTCTTTGAATAATGAGTTAATGTACACAATAACAGCAGTTGTACTGTAGTTGTGTGGTCTTTCTCTGGAGTGATGGTGAAACATCATTCTCTTTGCTATCTTTGTGATGCATCTTCACATGCTATAGAATCCAAATGGAAATATCCCTTTCTCATCTTGTGCTAATGGTGCCCTGCAGCACCAATAGCAACAGCCTAGACAATGCATTCCTGCTAAAATACAGTCATTGTACTTGCAGGAAAGCCTCCGTTACTGACCTTCCCCCATGCATCTTTCAAATCGAGTACTCCAGACTCACATTAAGTCTGAAATTACATTCAATTTTCCTTGCTGGAGAAGTAGGATTGATTTCTGAGCCTGCAGTCAAGAGCCCAGACTCATACGGTGGGGTCAAGACCTGAGGTTTACCAGAAAAAGACAGACACCATTGTAACTCAACATTAGGCCATTCACTATGGCTTCAATTTGTAGCATGGATAGGAGGGGAAAACTGTGGTAGGACCGGAGGCTGCAAGAATAAATATGCTAGGATGGTTTTGACAAAACACAATGAATTCTGTGTTTGAACCACGATCGAGGAAGACAGGGAAATACAGAATATGATTGTGGAGACATAATTGACAAATGTCTATGATTTGGAGATTGTTTGTACTCTATGGCAAGGGAGAAGTGAAAGGGATGAGGGGAAAGCTGGTAACGTTGGAAACAATAAGATAAATAGAATAATGGTTCTACCACAGTGCAGCAATGCTATGATCTAGACTGAGGCATGATGGTGTTACATTTCCAAAAGTGAGAATTTGGGGATACCTATTTTGATCCTTCTTAGAAATTCTATATCTAAGAAATCAGCAAGCATCTCCTTAATATTACTATTGTTTTGATTATTATCAATGTGAATTTATGGTCTAAGAATAGTAATAACACATACAATGCTAATTTCAATCATAAATACATAAATTATTGAAACATTAGAGAATTTTAAGTATTTGTATCAAAAAGCCATAAATATATATGGAAAAAGTTACCAATGCAAACCATCAGATTTTTAATCAAATTCTGGGTATTTATAATATCTTATCATCTTAAGTAATAGGCCAGTGAATATCTCAGTATACTTTAATGTACTAATAATATGAGCAATCACAAATTTAATTTGTTAGATTAACCAGGTTAGATAAGTAAAAAATACCATTTTCTGGTTTTGAGCCTTTGTACTATTCTTGTATTAAACAAATCATGTACTTAATTTGCTAAAATATAATATATTTTCTTTAACATTAATTTCTTCCTTTTATTATATTTCTCTCTCATTATCACAATGGTGAAGCTATTAATGAATAGAAAAATATCTTAAAAACCACTCAACTAAGATCAAATATTTTCCCAAATTATTAGTCACTCATATTAGTAATTTCATTATTTTATAGACAAATTAAAACAAATCCTTAGGTTGAGGTAAAGTCATTATAGCAAAAATTTATTTTATATGAGTCTCAGAGAGATTTTCTTTTTGTTTTATGATTGTTTTGTATTGAGTATATCATTCTAAGGAGAGAACAGTAGCTCTTGAATTTATAACCAAGGAGAATATTGTTCTGATTATATAAAATATTAAATAATAGATATTAATTCTTTTTGTCTCTCGGTTTCATTTAACAAAATGGATTTTTATTTGTGATTTTTTTCTTGGAACTTATAATTTTTCATTTTCTTTTTCCATCATAACAAATCTCCATGACTCTATAAAGTTCCTCCTTTTAAAAGAAGCAAGTCAAAATCAGCATGGGCAACAAAGGTAGTAATAATTTTTATTCTTTCTTCCATTCTTCTTTTCACTGGATCTGAGGTGATAAAGAGTCATGGCAGGGACTCTGGAACATTTGCTGACTTCGTGTTGGTCTGGAAGTGGAGAAGTGTGGACAAGAAAGAGCTAGGGAAAGGTGTAACTTCCAAAGCTATCCCAATAGGGGTCTACTCTCTTATATTTGGCCTTATGTTCAAATGGTCTGCCCAGCATGAGCTCGGCAGTACATCAAACACTGCATATGTTGCTGACCTCTCATTACACTCACAACTCAATAGCATCACTACCCAATGAACTTTTGTGGGGAGGCATCTGATAATGTAAACCACGATAATGGCTTAAGACCTGTACCAAAAGTTCATAACAAAACAAAGTTGTTATAGAACATGAAGTACCATGCCCAAGTTCATGCCCTCATTTCCTATAACCATGCATGCACTTGACTTAGGCAAACAGTGGCTGTCAGCTGATTGACATTTACCACTAAACTGCCTAAGCCCGGCAGAATACTTAGACACCCAGCAAGCCACTTTAATAGTCACACTATATCCCACTAAGCATATACATTTTTCACTCATGAATGAAGCAGAATGCTTTCTGTTGGTATTTAAATGCCCCCATCTGCATTCTGAGCAAAGGAATGCATGGCAAGTTGTTTACTTTGTCAAAACACTTTATTTGGTAAGTATGAAAGAGCTCTAGTCAGGTACTTATCACTAAAGAAACAAAAATGAGAAAGATTAAATTGAACACTATGAAAACATACTGAACAACAACCCTCATAGAAGAAACCTGGATGCATTTTCCTAACCTGTGTCCACTATGCACTTGAATGTGATGTATGATTGACTTTTCTCTTGATGTTAAGGAAGGAGTCCCTGCTCACACTTAAATGTCTGTTTATAGTGAGAAAAATTCAATCAGAACTGAGCAGTTAGAACAAAATTAGTAGAAAACATGAATTTTTAAACACTCATCATCTAGCATTTTTAAAAGCTAGAATTTATTTAATTACCATTTGATATTTATTCTGAATAAAATTTACCATCAAGCATCTTTCCCTCTAAGAGAAATGATAAAAACAAAAACAGCAATGATATCTCATAAACAGAATATATTAATCAAATAATGTAAAAATATTCCTCTTCCAAACTAAAATTATACCTACAGGCAGTGTACATATGCTGGTTATCAAGATGCTAAATTTGAAGTGCTAAATAATAGATAGATGAAATACAGACAGAAACTAAGTGGAAATGAACTCAGGAATGTGTGTCTTTGAATGTTGATTTTGTTTTATCTTTTAGTAAAGTAACTGTCCTGGACTAGCCAGGCAGTATATATTTCTAGGATGTATCATGACCTCTGTAAAAAAAAATCCTCTATCTGAAGAGTTGGGGTTCAGAGGATCCTTCCTCTGTATGCACACAATCAGTTCAGGGAGAATCAACACGCAACTGATATTCTAAGAGAGTCGACATATGCCTATCAATCAAAAAGGGAAGTGAGAACTAAATTAGGATGTAGATAACTGATTCTGTTTAGTTATATAAAATGGGTTTATTAATAGCCAAACAACATCCTCAAAAACAAGAAAGTTTAGACTTTTTGTATGTGTGAGGGGGTGTTGTGGATGGAGCTTAGGGCTTTGTGCAAGCAAAACATTCTACCACTGAACTCTATTCCCAGTTTATTAACCTGAAGTGAAATATTGATAGTTTTTACCCTAGGTTTTTTTGGGGGGTTGGTTGTTTTTGTTTTTGTTTGGTTTGATTTGGTTTGGCTTTGGGGGGATAGCAATAATTTGGTGGGCAATATTTTTCTACCACTGACTTTCCTTGTTCATTGAATTAATGTCTCTGTGAGTGGAAAGTTGTCATGTCATTCACTGGATACAAAACAAAAATCAGAGAGCCAGCAAAGGATGTAGGTATTTTCAATTCCCCATGATGCTGCAACTAGGGAATGCTGGGAAAATCCAGAAACATTGTTAGTGAACATAATCCAGGATGATTGTTCATTCTCTGTGGGTCTAACAAAGTATGGGAATGTAATCTAATGACTTGCAAGTCTTCCCAATCATAAGAAAAGGAATTGACTTCCTCAAAATAAACACTAAGGGGGCATTTGAGAGTATGCCAGGAAGAGAAGCTGTGGACCCAGAATGAGATTCTCTCAACTCCCCCTATGCTGTCTCTAAGCCATAATGGCTTTATATGAAAAGGTATGTGATTCTATAAAGACTCAAGCTGGTGGAGCCAGAACATTAGTTCACACAAATTCTCTTGTAAATCACTTAGTCATGAGCTTTCTTCCTGACGCTGATCATGGGACTTTGGTGTCCCTAATTTTATTACACCCTGACTACAGGAGGAAAAAAGGAAGGAAAACCTGCGTATTATGTTTAAGACTTACTTGAACACACATGGTATTTTTGTCCTTCAAAATTGCATTCTAAGTAGATTTTGACCTGGGCCTGATACGTAGGTAATCCTTAGAAGACTGTTAGCCCTATTAAAAGGAATCTTGCTCATAAGGAGATTTTTTTTTCTTTTTTTTTTTGCCAGAGGGAGACAGTTTGGCCACTTAGGTTCAAAGCCGACTTACTTACACTCCACTAGTTCTAATTCTTAATGTATTGTAGCCTTTGGCAAAATAGCTTTAGCAAGAAATAAAATGAAGAACAAAATCACGACTGATAAGAATAACAGTCTTTTGAACTATCACTTATGTTTTTCTCAGGCTAAAATTATAACCTTTATCAGGCTATTCTCCAATCAGTTTCCATTTACCTAGCTAATAGCATGAAAAAGACATGATGAAGCTCATCACCATAAACCACCTTTTCTTATTATATGTGTAAGTATTGCTTTAAGCTTCAATATTCAATAGGTAAAGTAAGCTAGTTGCCAAGCCAAGCTTTATTTGTTGTTGTAAGTAAGGCTGGAGTGCATTTTCCTGGGATCTTGTCCCATCATTAACTTAGAGTATGAGATGGGAGAGATGGCTTACTGTTAAAAATAATGTATTGTGGTATTGATTGTTAGACCAGCCATGATAAAAAAGAGTTAGTGCAAATTCTCACTTCTCATTAAACAGAATAGATAGAGGACTTGGCGGTCAACTTTAGCAAATAGACACTTATGACAAACCAACTAAGTGCTTACAGGTCTCTTGATTCTATTCAGCACTGCATATTGACCTTGATTTATCTGTTAGTTTTTAAAAATATTGTTCAGCTGGAATACCCTGCAATTTTAGTCAGGCAATTTCAGTAACAGGGCCAACCATCATAGAAAATAATATACGATGCAGTTGGAGTTTCTCCTATTTAAATAGTTCTGTATATTTTTCTATCAGGTCTAGCTAACTGCTGAACTTATTTTTCTAGAAAGGAAGTCATTGTTATTCAGGTATACTTTTAAGGGAAAAAAATACTGTGAGGAAGAATTACCAAGAAGTGTCGAAAATAAGAGTTCCTGTTACAGGCAGCTTAATAAATTGCTTGAGCTGAGAACTGTGGACTACTTTACATCAACTGGAGAATTGTGGTTATTAAAATGATCTGTCAATAGAAACAAAGCAGCATAGAGGTGATGAATCGCTAGCAGCTGCACCCTTACTGTCTAGTCAGGAATTTATAATGAGGTTTAGGTACTTTACTCTTCTTTTCAGTCTTTTTCAGTAAATAGGAAAGCTTAAAGAAAAATCATGATTAGACACTGAGGTGGATTTCATTATAGGCCTAGAAAAATGTTGTAAAATCTTTATTCTCAGTGTCTGTACCACAATATGACTACAAACAGTCCATGGAGTGTAAGGGAACTTATAACAAATGGAAATTCTGTCCATGGGTCAAGGCAGGCTTTTTCCGACAAGGATTATATGTAATGAATCCCAATTTATAGAATAAAAAATGGCACATTTTGAAAGCAGATTAATACATAGAGGTTTCTCTTCCTTCCCTTCTGTGTCTCCCTACATATGTATATATACATATGTGAGTATTTTATCACAGGATTGACATTAGAGTAAAATACTCAAGGAAGCATAGCATATAATTTCTATATCATTTTACAAAGACGATCTTAACCTTAATTCTTTACCACTACAGCATAAATGAACTAAGAAGGTAATGAGGAATGGTATATTTAACATTTGCCTATAGTAATCTTTTTTCCTACCTGTTTTTCAGCTTTTCAGAACATTGTAACTAGGGGTGTTGAACCACAATCCAAAGACTCTTGAACAATGGCTAATACAGTCGTATTTAACACATGCCAGGATCACAGCAGCAGCAGTGAAGTTTATTTGTTCAATCATGCTTAGCTCATTCTTTTCTTTTTCTTTTTCTTTCTTTCCTTCTTTCTTTCTTTCTTTTTTTCTTTCTTTTCTCTTGAGACAGTTTCTCTGTATATCCTTGGCTGTCCTGGCCTCTCTTTGTAGACCAAACTAACCTTAAACTCACAGAGATCCGCCTGTCTCCGCCTCTCAAGTGCTGGGAATTGAAGGCAATGGATGAGTTGGGAGAGATCCTCTTTTCTGAGGAATAGGGGAAAGGGCATAAGGGGAAAACAAAGGCAGGGTGGGACCCAGAGTACAGAAGGGAGGGGGCTACTATCAGGATGTAAAGTGGAAAAAAATGAATGAATGAATGAATGAATGAATGAATGAATGAATGAAAGAAACAAACAAAGAATAGGTGTGTGCCACCATGCCTGACTGCATGCTCATTCTTAGAATTGTTCTTTGTTTGCTTTGGAGACCATTGTCCAGAACTGACAGGGATATGAGTATAATGTAACAAAGCTGGGACTATTAGTCTCCCGAACTTGAGATTTCACATACACAACGGCATCTGAGGGGAGCAGGGGCAAAGAGAGAGGTGAGAGAAGAGACTTGCTATGTGATTTAGGCTTGTGCTGGTTGCTTCTGAAAGGACCATAAAAGTGAGGACTCCTTTGAAGGAATGTATATATTGAAAAGTGAATCAGTTCTGCAAATGAGCATTTTCATAATCTCTATTCAAGACATGAATAAAATACAACCACTCTGAAAAACAAAACAAAACAAATAAAAACAGTATCAATCATTTCCTGACAGTCCTGTAGCCTTGGGTATAATTCCATTAGAATTTTTTTCTTGATACACTGTTCCCAAATTAGAAGCTTCCTTTGTTGGAAGGAAGTCCATGCTACAAATCTCCAGGTCTTGCTCACATCCACAGACTCCCTCTGTCTTGGAAATCTCCAAGGACACCATAAAGAAACATGACTGAGACTTCATGTGTTCTTAGGCAAGCTCCCTCATACTGATGTCTATATGGGCCTCTGTTGTCCACTTCTGCCAGTGCCAGGTGAGAAGGCTGTAGCCACTCCCTTGGCAGCTGGTTTTGGTGGCCAGTGCTGCCTCCTTTGCCCATTTCCCTTTGGGACATTTCCCAATTGGCTGTCTCATCATTTTGTTTGGTTGATATTTCTCTCTTGCCCAACCACAAACCCTAGAGGACAAAGGGCAGGAAAGGGGAAGGAGGGGAGGGGGGAGAAAAAGAGAAGGAAGAAGAGAGAAGGGACAGAGAAGGGAAAGTGTAAGCAATAAAAGGGAGGAGGAGATAAAGGAAAAGAAAGGGGAACAGAGCAGTGGAGACAAGAGGAAACGAGACAAATGTTGAAAAATGTTCAAGACTGACATTTTTACGCCTGCTAATTAAAAATACATGCCACTGTAAAGGACAATGCCTAGTTTATAGTTGACTTGCTTCTTTATAAAAAAAAAAAAAAAAGAAGGGGGGGTGGAAGATATTAACCTGAAATAATTAGGACAATGTAAGGATTTCTTGCTTCAAAACGAAAGCAAGATGGCTTGTGTCTCAGTTAGTGTGCTATCACTGTAAAGCAACATAATGACCAAGGCAACTCTAATAAAGGAAAGCACTTAAATTGCTTACAGTTTCAGAGTCTTGGCACATTATCATCTAGGTGGGAAGCACAATGCATAAAGACAGGCACGGTCCTGCAGTAGTAGTAGACAGCTGTACATTCTGATCCTCAGGTAGCAGATGGGTGGGGAAGGGGGGCACAACATGGGCTGGGCCTAGCATAGACCTTTGGAACCTGAAAGTCCACCCTCAGTGACTCAGCTACTCCAGGAAGATCACATCTACTCCAATAAGGGCACACCTCCTATTTCTTCCCAATAGTCCACCAACTGGGGACCAACGGTTCAAATATATGAGCTTATTCTTCAAAGCATCACAGCTTATATTCAAACTTTGCTGTGTGATATTAACAATATGCTACACAAAATAGTATTCTTTTGATTCTTGATTTCCTTCTAATATAAATAATTCTACTCCATAAGATGGTTGATATGGACAGTGTTCATTCAAGTACATAATATCTTGTCTTTGTATCTTTTTTTTAAAAAGGACTTTAATTTTTTTATGTTTAATTCTATAAGCCTTTATGTGTATATGTGAGCCATGTATGTGCTTAATTCCTATGGACACTGAGGCAGGGCAAAAGAGCTTCTGGAACTGGAATTATAGGTAGTTGAGTTTAAGGCCACCACATGGGTTCTGGGGAAAAAAAACCAGGGCCTATGTGGTGGCTATAAACATTTAATGGTTAAAACACCTCTCCAGGACTCTCTCTCTCTCTCTCTCTCCTCTCTCTCTCTCTCTCTCTCTCTCTCTCTCTCTCTCTCTCTCTCTCTCTCTCTCTCTCAGCATTAATGCCACCAGAGAAAAATAAAAAATCTATAACTGAAGCCAGTATAAAATTATTATTAAGGAGTTTTCTGGAAAATACAGTGTAAAACTTGTATGATTTACAGTTAAATGGTTTTTAAGTTAATGCTACTGAATTTGAATATATGATGACAAGAATGAGAATAATTCAGTTTCGTCATTTCTGAGGTAACATAACTAGTTTGCAGATATGAGTAACAGTAATAGTGTGGTGCTAATGCTATTCTTAAGTGCTATTGTTACTTATGCCATTGTTTAAATCATTTGCAATTTCACAATTTACATGTGCCTGGAGGCCTTACATTTAAGTGCACGCTATAAATCAAAGAGATAAAAAAGAATAGCCTCACTCATTATTACCAAATATGACTATTATCTCAGTAACTTTTAAGCCTGTGCATATATAAAATATGTTATTATTTCGCTTCTCTGAGACATTTCCTATAACCCTGCATTTTAAATCACTCAGTGTTGCTTAATGCATTGTCATAAAAATACTGGAATACATTGTCACCACACACAGCATTGATTTAAATGAGGCAATGTCTATCTACTCTATGCGCGCACGCGCGCACACACACACACACACACACTGTACTAGTTGCAGACATATAAAACAACACTTCCTTGGTTAGATAAGGTGACAATTTTCTGAGCTCTGTTTAGCAAGTCCTCAGCAGGCCTGAGCTCCTTCTTGTTGCCTTCAATTTGTTTACACAATTTCATTTCTTATCAGCCAAGTCATTCAGTCCCTGAGCATCCAAACAGATGCCTTCCATTGTGCTCCTTGCCTTTATCAAATTCCAGCACGCAGTCTCTACCTCACATTCTTCAAAATTAACTTTAAATCTTTGCCTAAGGGGATTTTTTTTTCTGCCTGCCAATTTTCCACTTCTGTGGTCTTCTCTTTGGTTCCCCATACTCAGAAATGTGTTCAGCTGATAGGAACCCATTTGGAATGGCGGTGCCAAGGAGCAGTCCTGGCCTGGAGTTTCCGGGTGGCTGCTTCGGTTTCCTGTGCTGAGTGTGGAGCCTGCCCTGTTGGCTGCTCACTAAAGAGGCAGTTGCTGTTAGCCTGCCTTTCAGGTCGCTCTCCATTCCAACACATACCCCTTCCTTTGGTTTTTTATCACTGCGAGTGATGGAAAGGGAAATGAATTTTAAATAACAGTCACAAAAACTCTCCAACATGGATGACATAAAAGGCACTTACTAAAGTAAATCATATCTTGGCAACTTAATGTCTTGTAGTAATGAGAAAATTTGAAGTCATTCCTGGGGACAATAGATCATATGGCTACATTCTCAACCGAAGCTTAAGATAAAATGAAGAAAAAAAAAAAAAAAAAAAAAAAGAATGCAATATCCATTAATACAAGAAACAGCTATGAAAATAAAACACACATGAAGGTATACTAAATCAAAGATTTATACAGCTTAAAATTGTGCTCTTAAAAAATGAAAAGCATTTTTAGGCGTAGCAAAAGTCTTTTTGAAAAGGGATTGTGGTTTAGTAATCTTCAAACCCAGCTTTATCCCAAGTAAAACCTGTGGTAGGCAGTGCATCTGTATGAGGCCGCTAAGAGAGGAGACTAACGGGACGTTAGTGTGGAATTACTCCCTCTGGTCAGCAGTCCCCTCAGGGAAGGGCATGGTCTTAGTATACTCATCAAGAGGTGAAAGAGGCTTGATCGCACCTATGTGTTATCAAGTCACAGGAAATATCCAGAACCAAAGACCTGATTAAACATAATAAATCCCCAGACCTGGAAGTTAAATTTGGAGGCCAATTTATTAATTCCATAATGCATGTGAAATGATCATCCTCTGTTTTTCCCTCTTAATTCCGATGTATTGTTAGTTCCCGTGGAAAGGCTAGGAGATACAGGTAGGTCAAAACTATGAAAAAGAAACCAGTTATATTTCAACTTTTTAAAAATATTTTTGTTCTTGATCTAATATAATCATTTTACTTCTGCTTTCTCAATTCTCCCTCCAAGCCTTCTCATGTTAGTGCCAACTATTAACTTGAGAAATTCTGGCCTCTTTTTCTAATATATATATATATATATTGTGATTTTTTCATATATTTGCATTTAATATATAATTTATAAATGAGAATATCACATATATTGTATATCTAGAATATATATTTGTATATATATTCCTGTATACAAATATATATTCCTAAATATATAAATATAACCTGCTCAGTCCTTACTTGTTATTTGTATGTGTATGTTGCCATGGTTTTTAGTATTAGGTAACTAATTTAGAGTGTTCTTCCCTGAGAAAGAATATTTCTGCCTCTCTCAGCATTACTTAGTTGCCTGAATTTTTCCTTTAATCTTTTTTGCTTATTTTTGGGATTATAATTTAATTACAAAATTTCTTCCTTCCCTTTCCTTCCTGCAAACCTTTCAATATGCCCTCTCTGCTCTCCTTCAAATTCATTGTCTCTTTTTTCATTAGTTTTTATTGCATGTATATATATAATCTCTAAATATAACCTGTTGGATGGATATAATATTACTCACATGTATATTTTTAGAGCTGATGGTTTGGCATTGGACAACCAATCAGTATCCTCTTCTGTGGTGAGGGCTACCTCTCCTGCTCCTATCTTTATTTACTTGGCTGTAATTCTTTTTCTAGGGTTAAGGACTCTTGGGCATTCCACCTTCCGTATTATCACCCTGTTAGTGTCATCCTTCTTCAGTTGATAGTTAGGCAGTCATGTTGTTGACACTTGGTGTCACTGCTGATATTTCTAGAAGACACAACCTCAGAGCAAACTCTGTATTCCTCTGGCTTTGTCAATCTTTCTGCATATTTCTTGAACCTTAGGTGCAAGCTTTGTGTTGTAGATGTATCATTGAGACTGGACACAACAACTATAGGTTTTGATAGGTTTTGGTTTTATTGAATGGTTTCCATCTGTTCAAAAGAGCCATTTCCTTGACGAAATGTAAAGAACTACATTTATCTGTGTGTTTAATAATAAATATGCTTAGGGATTATGGTGATGCTGTAAACAGGTGATTGTAGGTTTTCCTATAAGACCTACGAATCCATTAGCCCTTGATTGCTTGATATAGCCCATGATTGCTACCCCTTCCCTCAAAAAGTGGAAAGTAAATTCCTATTGCTGAAGGTACTGTGCACCTCAGACACAGGATCCAGACCAGATTGGATATGGCTTGAATGCTTCTTCCTTGAGGTCTAGTTTTCATGCTACCAAAAGAACCAAGTTAGCTTCCAAAGGAGGGAAGACACTACCAATCCTGCACAGCTATGCCTGTGAACCATACATTAACCAACACAGCACAGTAAGTCTTAAGGTGGAGTAGTGGTCTGAGTAATTGGGCAGCTCTCTAATAAACTTAAGACTAACTACAGCTATGTAAACATGTCCTTTCAGTCTTTTAATGCATATTTTTAAGTATTTTATACATTTTATACTTATAAAATATTTAATATGAAATGATACTTTACTATACAAGCCACATAACTTATAGTTTCTAATTGATCAAAATATATAGTGAATATATAACAAAACAGATTTCCATAACATAATTTCATATGGCTCTACATACTTTATATGGTATTTGAAACACAAAGAGATAACACATTTCAGTTATGGACTGCCATTCATCTTGAGAACTTAGATTTTCTAAGATGATAAAAATCTAAATATTTTATTTATTTTTTTAATTGAATAGCAAGTAATATTTTAATATGTAAATCCATTATATAATACTTACATATGATTGGATATGTTTATATTATCAAACATTTCTTTGTGATAAAAACTTTCAAAATAATTTCTGCATTTAAAAAATGTTCCTTATTGTTATCTTCAGTCTCTCTACAGTGAAGCAATCCAACAGAGGTTCTTTCTCCTAACTGTAACATTAACCCACTGATCAGCAGTCTATTTCTCTCACTCTTTATGTGGTAACTCCATTTTACTCTTCAACTTCTGTGAGATTAACCATTCTAGATTCCATATCATATGGAGTTTGTTTTTCTGTGCTTGACTGATGTGTGACAGCACTCTGGCTTTTACACATCCTGGAATTTGAACTGGGTTCCTCATGTTTAAATACCAGGTACTTTGCTGACCAAGCCATCTCCTCAGTTCAAAGTATAGGTTCCCAATAACAAGTACTCAGTAAGTGTTTTAGGTTCCATGTAGAAAGGCACACTTAAATACAGGGGTTTTATTGTTAAAACTCATATAATCTTAGCTGAATGAAAATCTTGTCAATATTGGGGGAAAGTTAAGCTTGGTGCTTGCCATGGTAGGCTTTCATTCTCAATGTGGTATAATCTAGAATCATTTTGGAAGAGTCTGAGTAAGGAGTTGTCTAGATTAGGTTGACCTTTGGGTATACCTGTGAAAGATTGTCTTAGCTGTCCTAATTGAAGTGTGAGTGGGTGTGGCAGCAACATTTGATGAGCTATGTCCTGAAGTAAAGGAAAAGGAGCATTGTTTTTTTTTTTTTTTTTTTTTCCTTTCTGCTTCTCAATTATGGTTGCAGTGTGATCATCTGCCTCAATTTCCTGGTGCAGTGACTCCCCAGCAACCATGAACTATAACATTAAATAGTAAACTAAAATACACCACTTCACCACTATTTGCTTATGTCAGGGTATTTCTCAAAGCAATTGGGAATAAACTACAATAGGACTTGGTTGTATGTTAGAAGCTAGGTAATCCATCTCCCTCCCCATTCCCCCATCATCATCATCGTCATCATCATCATCATCATTGGTGGCAGCAGTGGTGGTCGACCCTGAGGCCAATTAGTCATGACTATATATGTATGCATACATAGGACCATTCATTGGGGTATGAATAACCTCTTCGTAGCCACATCCCACTGAAAAGTGACCTTTTCTTTTTCTGCAGTCATCCATTGCCAATAACTGCTCAGCTGTCAGCTAGTAAAATTTAAAATCTCTCTAATGAACATATTAAATGGCCTCTCTATTTCCTTCTTCCTCCCTCCTCCTTAGACAAAAAGAAGACATTAAATTGAACGAACCTGGCTCTCATCACTTAAATTCTTTCCAGTAGGGCCTCTTGGTGAAAGTGTTCAAATGAGTAACATATTTATACTCTTATATTAGACAACACAAACCATCAATACCACGAATTTTAAATAAATACACAGAAGTTGTTTTCTCACTCTTATGTATGCCTATCATTCTAAAAATAAAATATGAAAATTTAGAGCTGCTTCTATTTTGGGGAATCACAATGTGATTAATATTCAAGTGATATGGTTTGTTTCTATTTTTTAATGCCATCCTAATTATCTGACTTCTAAACATGCCAGATCCTCCCTCAGTAGAGCTGAGCACATATAAATGAGAATCACTCCATCTTCCTCCTTGTCTGAGCCTCATATCTTTCTTTGTCCTCAACTCTACTCACCAGTGTTCAATGTCCTAGGTCTCAAATGAAACCAGTTAGAAACAGTGATTGGAATTCAGGGCACATTTTATTCATAGATAGCACCTTGATAGACAAGAAAGCAGAAGCAAATTGGGAACTACCCTCTGCCTTTCTCTTATTTTTTTCTCTAAGATAAACGGTAAGACCTCCATTCCAGAGTTTTTCAGGAGACACAGACATAATTAGAACAAGGAGTCCTTGTGAAGCTCCCACCAGGTGAGAGTCAATAGATTAGGACCTGTTTGTCTAACCACACTTCGCCAAATTCTCCACTCTTCATCAAATAATTAAGCATTATATTGTGTTCTAGGTTTGCTTTTCATTTGCTATAAAATATTACCTAAAGAAGTACAAAGAAGAAAGGATTTATTTCCTCTTACAATTCACAGGTCCCAGTCTATCTTTGAGAGAAATCAGGGACAGGACATAAGGCAGGAAACTGGAGGAACAACAACTCCATACTGGCTTTCTTCCTCTGGCTTGCTCAATTCTCTTTAAAATTTAGTTTTAGTTTTAGTTTTTGAGAGTTGCGTACATTAGTGCTGTGTTTACACTCTTATCTCTCCTCCTCTCCAACCCTGACTGTGCCTTCTCCGCCATTCCTCAAATTCTTCTTCTTAAATTATTGTTGTTACATATGTCTACTGAGGCATATGCGGCTCAGGCCCAGCTATGGAGGGATGAGCCTGTGCAGAGTAGGCAAGGCCCTCCTACATCAATTAGCAATATAAATAAACTGCCCCACAGACATTATCAGAGGCTAGTGTCACAGGGGCCAGTCCTCTGTTGAGATACCCTTTATAACTAATGAGCACACAAACAGTGCTGTCTTTTTTTTTTTTATTCTTATTTTTGTAACTTTTGGCTTTCTTCCATTTGTGAGTGCTCCCATCTAACAAAAACTTTACATCAAGTAGATTTGTGGGATTGTTGTTGTTAATCTGTCTTTTTTTTTTAATAGACACCTTAGCCATGGGCACAGTGACAAGACAGAATAAATCATTTAGCTCTTATAACCTTTTCTGAGATATTGGAATCCTATAGCTAACACCTGTGAGCATCATTCTTCCTAAGTTCTAGTAGAGATCTTGGTTATGGGAAAGGAAGGAAGTCATTCCCAGTCACTGGAGGGCTGCTGGATTAGTGGCTTGACAGCTAACATGATTTCTGGCTTAGAGACCAAAGCTGAGGAGCAGAGTCTAGATTTCATTTCTCTTTCCTTCACAGTACCAATAAATCTAGTGCAGAGAATCTGCATAACAAATGGACAAATGCTCCAGAAACTCAAAGTCCATTGAGGATGATTCATGCATAAACAGTGTGAAAGTAACAATAAGTGAATGTAACCCCTTTTTGTTGCTGAACAGCCTGGAGAGATGAAGAGACTGGGCATTAGTAGAAAGAAGTCAATATTGTTTATTATTGGTGAGGAAAAAGCAGAGTCAAAGATTTGATATAACCCCCCCCCCCGCCTTTGCTTTTCTAGCAGGGAACATTAGTCCTTTTTAGGTACATTTCTCATAGATAGATGCTACCATTTCCCTTTTTGGTCATTTCTTTTTTCACCCCTTCTTGCTTTGCCACAAGTCTTTTGGATTTTTCCACACTTTCCAGAAGAGTTCTGTTACTAGGAAGAGATGGTTAACAAATTGCTGGTAGCCATCATACCAGAATGCTGTTCCTCCAGACTCCTGAAATGGAGTAACTTTTCTCTACTGGTAGATTTCCACACTAAAATGTCAGATGAGTGTAGCTTTGCTGGCACCTGGGGTGTGACAGGCTCTGCGCTGGATCTTTAGGTGGGGTTGCTCCCCCAACATTGGCTGTGTATAGCTGCTGGAAAGATTGCCAACTGAGCAAACATCCTCTATCTCTGGCATCCATTCATGAAGAGTAGAAATGTGCAAAGTTTTCTGTGAGAGATATTTAGTCTGTTTCACCTGCATTGTTTTATTGTTGATGCCTTCCATAAACACTGTTCAGATCATTCCTCACCCCACCCCAAGAATTCTGGCTTGAGAGAAATCATGTATTTAAGTGACTCAGAGAGGCCCCTTTGTATATTTTGTTTTCTTTTCTGCTTTTGTTTGTTTTTAGCACTTTATGAAATTAGTTTACATACCAATTTAAACCACTCATCTGCCATGTTCTCTCATACATGTATTCTTTTTTGGACACAATCCAATCTGGCCTAGTGAGTTGATCATTAAACATCTTTCTTTACTGGTGAAATCTCTCCAGAAATGTCTCTCGTCTGTTATCTTCTTGTCTGTGGTATTTATGAGGAGCTGAGCCCATAAAAATCAAGTATCTCTAATGGTCCATATGAATCTATCCATCAGGAGCTCGTTTCCCTAATTTTGCCTCAGATTGTTTAATCTTTGTCTTAAGGAGACAGAGTGGTATACTATTCACCTCTTTGCTTCCAAAGCACTCAGGCTGATTTTATCCATCCCCAAGTCTCACGAGCTCATTGCCTGGTCTATGTGAGGTTTGTTCATTCTTAGTTAAAAGTAATTTCAATTCTAGTAGCTCAAAGTCAGAGTGTAATATCGTTTCCCATGCTGTGCCATTATATCAAGCCTCATCTGCATTCTTTTTTGTGGATTTTCCTCTTTGTAGTAAAGGTCAGACCTGAGGGGACTCTTCTCTCCCTTCTACTCCTCACTGCCTGATTCTTTCCCTCAGTACCAAGTTTTGGCATCCTGGGAAGAGCTCTTTAGCAGAAATCCAATTTGTCTACTCTTCCTCTTATTCTCCTCCATTAGAAGAAATGACGAGCCACCACTTCCATCTCATTTATTTTCCATTTTCTTCTGACTTTGTCTGACAACTTAGTGGCTAGTGAGTAGGATAGCGTCTTTTTTTCTCATAATTCCTCCAGGCGAGTTCTTTCTGGCCAGGCAGCAGAGCATCAATTGAATGTCTTATTCTACAAAGTAATGTCCTTGTAACTGATGCCACAGGCCGCTTATAATCAATCTCATACCATGTGTGCTACCTTCAAGGACTCTAATGATATCCTCTAGTCTCTCAGCCATCTAAAGGATGTCCCCATAGTCAGTTAGCAAACCCAATTCATCAAGGATATGTTCCAATCCATACCACACAACAGAGGACAGCATCTCCTGAAATATCTCTACAGTACCTTCAGATTCATCTTAGTTACATGTCTTTTTTAACCCATAATAAATACAACTGCCACTCCAGCAAGAAGGTTTGCCATTCCATACTGCACAAGGAATACCAGCCATATCTGCTGTCTCACTTAGTTTCTATTGTGTGAAGAGAACCCATGACCATGGCAATTCTTATAAAAGAAAATATTTACTTGGGTCCGCCTTACAGTTCAGAGGTTTAGTTCATTATCATCATGGTAGAAAGCATGGCAGCAAAGAGACAGATATGGTGTGGGAAATGTAGCTGAATGCTATACATCTGGATTGACAGGCAGCAGGAAGAGAGAGACACTGGGTCTGGCTTGACTGTTTGAAACTTCAAAGCCCACTCCCAGTGACATACTTCCTCCAAAAAGGGCACACCTCCTAAGAGTGCCAGCCTCTATGTGTCTATTGGAGCTATTTTCATCCACACCACCACATCTGTAGCTTCCCAGCGGATACTCTGTTTTCAGACAGCTTTGCTTCAGTTGCATGTCCTGCACCTCACAGTAGAAACAATGCGTGAGTCTTCTCAAACTCATCTTTGACTATGTTGAGCCCCAAGTGTTATATGAACTACTCCTGGGTACATAAAGAAGCATGAGTTCATCCCAGATAAGGGCCCTATAAAAATCAAAGAAACAACTCTGTTCATTAGTGAACTGATGTCAATTATAGGAGGTCATTTATAAGAGCCATAGGAGAGAGGTGATATACAGGATTATGGGCAACCTACAGGTGACCAAGCCACTAAAGAAAACTCTCTCTGCCAGAAACTGTTCTCATGTGGAGGGGTGGGACTATCTGAGCTCTTTTTCCTCTCCATAAAAAAATCATTAATGGGATCTTGTGTGAGTCCCCTGAGGGTAATCAAAGCTCTGAGAGTTCATTAATAGAATGGTGATATATTGCCCAGAAGATGTCATTCTACAAACAATAGCATTTCTTAAAGAATCTAATAATTTCTTCATGAAACTTATCTAGAGGAGTTGGGTTATGTGTTTAGGATCTAACTCCTAAACTAATACCAAGGTTTTGTCATTGTTGAAGTTATACAATACCTGTACCTGGACAGTTTTGCATCATATTCTGTACTGAACCTTTTTTCCTCTTAGTTCATTTTTATAATAAGCATAAAATTAATATGACAGAGCACTTGAAGTCTCCTTTGCATTTTAGACCACTCTTCCAAGACTCATGAAATGCAATGGATTGAGTCATATAGTGAATTAGAAACTGTACAGCAGCTATATCTGCACTATTCTGAGTCCAGACTTCATGGTTACACTTTTTAGTTTTTGTTTCAGTTTAGGTACATGAATATCATTCCAGATTGCTTTATGTCATTTTAAAAACTGAAACCTGAAAGCTTACAAAAAATTGTGTCTAATACTACTTCTGAAATCAAGAATGTCCATGCATTATTTAATTATCCAGTAGCCTACCATATACAACTGTGTTATATTTGTTTCAACCTTCCTCTTCTGCCTTTTTAATCCCATTCCAAAAAGTTGTCAAGTAGTCTTGTCATTTACCAGCAGTTGAGTCATAGCTCCACTTCATTCAAGGTTCAGTTACATCTTGCAAAATAATGTTGCACAATGAGAGTCATGACGTCTGTCTCATGAAGAGTGCATGGACCATGCCTTAACTCATCACTTACACAGGTCTGCTCCCTCTGCCCAACATAAAAATATATATAAATAAACAACTTTTAAAAAATGCCTCTTCTAGGGTTGGAGAAAAAGCTCAGTGTCTAATAGCGTATGCTGCTCTTGAAGAGGATTTGGGTTTGGTTCTGAGAACTCTTAACTGGCCATTCACAACTGTTCATAACTCCAGCACCAGGGAAATCTCTTTTCCAATGTTTTTGTCTACCTTCACTCATGTGCGCACACACCTATTCATTCCCTTACACATACATATAATTAAAACTAATTTAGGAAAGAGACACTTATTACAAATGGATTTGTTAATAGAATATAAGTCATAACTAACAGATGAAACCTATTTAAATGGCAAGAATGTGAAGAACCATTCCTTTTCACAGCATCGTTCTGGCCATAAGAAATACAAAGAGCAGTAAATTCTTCATGATTCATTCATTCAGTCAGTAATGATTTTTGGAGTGTTTAATTTGTATAACACATTTTTCTGATTTTTTATAATAAAAGAATGTTAGTATCAGTAAAACGTATGTCTGCCTTTAGCCATATTTGTTTCCAAAGATCTGACTTTAGTCAACACCAAATTACCACTCATGCCTGGAAAATGTGTACAATGTTTTGGTTTTGTTTTCTTATTAGAGTTTACACACCTTACTCTCCATTAAACCTTGAACATTACTCAGGAACATATACATATACCTTAGTATTTAAGTCTTTTAGACACAGAGTGTTTTTATTGATGTTTAACACAGCAACATGTTTCTATTTGACAGTTACAATAATCATGAAAGAGACTATGACTTGTTTCTGTTGAATACTGTAGAAACTAACCTTCCACAAAATGCGTTTGCATTACTAATGTCATTTATCATCTTGTTTCCTGTAATTATGACTGGAGCCACATGCAGAAAAAAGTACATAAAAAAGCAAAGACTTTGCCTACCTCAGCTGTCCAAATTCAAGCAACAATTAATATTTGCAGATGCTAGGGAATTTACTCAGCCAGTGGCTGCCTGGGCACACCTTCGTCTACCCTTGGGGCATGGCATTAGGTATCCAAGTACTCAGTCCAGTAAGGAATTGAGCAGGTGTGCAAAGAGCCCACAGATGAACTGCCAAATTTCTAGTTTTAAACCCCTTCATTTAAATAACAATGTCACCTATCAAGGTTGTATTAACTTCTGATACAATCTCCATTTGAAATAAACACTGAAAACTATGAAAACCAAGGATATTTCACAATTGAGAAGATCCTGAAAGAAAATTATTAATCCTGATGCCTTTGCCACTCTCAGAAATGCTTCCTCCCCTCCTCATGCAAAGATGATACATAAAATTGTAATAGGGACACATATGGATATAGAACACAAGTGATATTTTTTCTAGCATGTTCTTTTTTTTTTTTTTTTTTTTTAATGGTGGTTGTAGAGTTTGGATGCAGAAAATGGTGGAACATTCAAGAATTTTAATTCCTGTTAAAATGCAGCTTGCACAGCAATCTCCCTGACAACAACTTTAGTAGCTCCATAAATAATAAGAATTTATTCACAGTCAGGAAATTACATAAGCTATAAACCCAAAAGTTGAAACTACTTTGGAACAGCTTAAAGAATGTAATTTAGCTCATCCATTTATCCACAAATTTCAGGAATTCCTTGTTTTTAATAGCTGAGTAGTATTCCATAGTGTATATGTACCACCGTTTCTTTATCCACTCTTCTACTGAGGGACACTTAGGCTGTTTCCATGTTCTGGCTATTATGAATAAGGCTGCTATGAACATGGTTGAGCAAATTTTCTTGTTGTGTGCTGGAGCATCTTCTGGGTATATTCCAAGGAGTGGAATAGCTGGGTCTTGAGGAAGCCCTATTCCCATTTTTCTGAGATAGCACCAGATAGATTTCCATAGTGGCTGTACTAGTTTGCATTCCCACCAGTAATGAAGGAGTGTTCCTCTCTCTCCACATCCTCGCCAGCATGTGGTGTCGCTTGAATTTTTGATCTTAGCCATTCTGATGGGTGTAAGATGGAATCTCAGAATTGTTTCGATTTGCATTTCCCTGATGACTAAGGAGGTTGAGCATTTCTTTAAGTGTTTCTCAGCCATTTGATACTCCTCTGTTGAGAATTCTCTGTTTAGTTCCAAGCCCCATTTCTCAATTGGGTTATTTGGTTTGGGGTGTTTAATTTCTTGAGTTCTTTATATATTTTGGATATTAGACCTTTGTCAGATGTAGGGTTGGTGAAGATTTTTTACCAGTCTGTAGGCTGTCGCTTTGTTCTCTTGACAGTGTCTCCTGCCTTACAGAAGCTTCTCAGCCTCATGAGGTCCCATTTATTAATGGTTGACATTAAGGCCTGGGCCGTTGGTGTTCTGTTCAGGAAGTTGTCTCCTGTGCCAATATGTTCCAGGCTCTTTCCCACTTTTTCCTCTAAGTGGCTTAGTGTCTCTGGTTTTATGTTGAGGTCTTGATACCCTATGAGAATATACAGGGGGAGGTAATCCCCCTCAGGAACAGTCATAGGGGAGGGGAATAATGGGAAAATGGGGGGGGGAGGGAGGAATGGGAGGATACAAGGGATGGGATAAACATTGAGATGTAACAAGAATAAGTTAATAAAAAGTAAATACAATAAAATTGTAAAAAAAAAAGAATGTAATTTAGAAAAAAATAAATTTTTTTTTTTTGCAAATTCTTCCAATTTTTTTTTTTCATTGAACTCAAGGAAACTATGAGGAGATGGTACAAATGATCATGATCTGGGTTCAGAGTTCGAGATTAAGGCCTGACCCATTCGTGGTTTTTCAACATTGCTGGACTGCTGGGTTTTCGCTATCTTATTTTTCACACAATGTTTGGATATAGCTATCCTGATTTGTTTTGGTTTTGTTGTTGTTGTTGTTGTTGTTTGCTGTTTTCTTTTTTTTTTTCTTCTTCACTAATTTTTGAACTTGATCTGGGCTATTAACTACTTTGCTAACATTGCTAGATCTATGTAAATACACATGGTGTTTATTTTCGTGTGTCCCTTCTTTAGAGCTATAACTGGGTACAGTGCAGTAGGGTGAATACTACTGTTTTGGGGAAAATTTTCTCAATCCAATTTAGTTCATAATTTTCCCATCAAGGCTGAAATATTTTCAAACAGAACTTTAAGAATTAGTTGTGTTATGGGTTCTTAAAGATGCAAACAATATTTTACCAACCTTGTTTTATTGGTAAAGAAACTAAGATATAAATATGATAAACTAACAAAGAAAACCACAACAGATAAAGCAAGGAATTAAGATAAAATCCAAAGAGAGAACATATAAGGACATTTTTCTGTAACAGCACACTGATAGATTCTACAATAAAATCGATTCTAGATCATAACCCAGCGATGGAGTATTGAATTGGATGCACCTGTATGTATTGATTGATGGTTCTTCCCAACAGATATATAGGCTCATCTCTTGAAGTTCTATATAAATAAGGGACGGGGAGCGAGAATGTGTATATATATATATATATAATTTATTTACCTTACTTCTCAATTGTAATGCCCTCTCTATTATCTTCCTGTTTGAATCCCCACTCCCTCTTCCATCCTATGTCTCTCCCCTAGACCTTTGACCTTTGTGGTCCTCCTCCCCCACTGTCTGACCACAGCCTATCAGGTCTCATCTGGATAGCCTGTATCCCCTTCCTCTTTATTTCCAGGGGGTCTCTCTGCCAAGAGGCAGTGATCAAATCGCTGGCACCAGAGTTCATGTTAGAGGCAGTACCCCATTCCTCCCTCCCCTTCTCCATGTGGAGAATGAGCTGTCTACCCACTACATCTGAACAGGAGATCTAGGTTCTCTGCTGGCAATGTTCTTGGTTGGTGCGTGAGTCCAGGACATCCTGGATGCAGATCTGCCAGCCTTCACAGTCTCTTTGTGGAGCTTCTAATAGCCCCAGCCTCACCTCCAGTCCTTCTATCCCCCATCTCTTCTATAGAACTCACAGTCCATAGTTGTTAACCAAGAGTCTGGCATTGAGTCTCATTATTGGTCCCTCTGTCCCTCTGGGTGGTGTTTCTCAGATGACATCCATGTTGGGCTACTATTCACTTATAAGAGAGTATATACCATACATGTGTTTCTTGATTAGAGTTACCTTGTTCAGAATATTGTCCCTAGTTCCATCCATTTGCCTGCAAATTTCAAGATTTCCTTGTTTTTTGATAGCTGAATAGTATTCCATTGTATAAATGAACAACAGTTTCTTTACCCATTCTTCTGTTGGGGGACATCTAGGTTGTTTCCAGATTCTGGCTATTATGAATAATGCAGCTATGAACATAGATGAACAAATATCCTTGTTGTATGGTGGAGTATTTTTCGAGTATATGCCCAGGAGTGGTAAAATTGACTATTTCATTTAGATTTTCAAATTTTGTGGCATATAGCTTTTGAAATAGGATCTAATGATTCTTTGGATTTCCTCAGTGTCTGTCGTTATGTTTCCTTTTTCATTTCTGATTTTGCTGATTTGACTATTCTCCCTCTGCCTTTTACTTAGTTTGGCTAAGGGTTTGTCTATCTTGCGGATTTTCTCAAAGAAGCCGCTCTTGGCTGTGTTGATTCTTTGAATTGTTCTCTTTGTTTCTAATTTATTTATTTCAGCCATGAGTTTGATTTCCAGTCTCCACTCCTTTTTCATGAGTCAGCTTCTTTTTGTTGGAGGGCTTTCAGGTGTGTTATAAAAGTTGCTAGTATGGGATCTCTCCTATTTCTTTATGAAGGTACTTAGTGCTATGAACTTTCCTATTAGCACTGCTTTCATTGTGTCCAATAAGTTTGGATATGTTGTGCCTTCAGTTTCATTGAATTCTAGGAAGTTTTAAATTTATTTATTTCTATTTAGTCCCTTACTCAGAGGTCCTTGAGTAGGGTGTTGTTCAGTATCTGTGAGTTTGTAGGCTTTCTCTTGTTTCTGTTGTTGAATTCCAGCTTTAATCCATGGTGGTCTGATAAGATGCAAGGAATTGTTTCAACCATTTTGTATCTGCTGAGATTTATTTTGTGACCAAGTTATGGGCAATTTTGGAGAAGGTTCCATGAAGGGCTGAGAAGAAAGTATATTCTTTTGTGTTTGGGTAAAATGTTCTATAAATATAGGTTAGGTCCTTTTGACTCATGATGTCTATTCGTTTCATTATTTCTCCACTTAGTTTTTGTCTTGCTGATCTGTCTATTAGTGAGAATGAGGTGTTGAGGTCTCCCACTATTAATGTTTGGTGTTCAATGTGTTATTTAAGCTTTAGTAATGTTTCAATTATGAATGTGGGTGCTCCTGCATTTAGGGCATAAATGTTCAGAATTAAGACATCATCTTACAGTATTTTTCCTTTGGTGAGTATCAAGTGTCCTTTCCCATCTCTTTTGATTAGTTTTGGTTGAAAGTATATTTTATTAGATACTAGAATGGTCATTCCAGCTTGTTTCTTGGATCCATTTGATTGGAATACCTTTTTTCAGCCCTTTACTCTAAGGTAATGTTTATCTTTATTGCTGAAATGTGTTTCTTGTGTGCAGCAGAATGATGGGTCCTGTTTTCAGAACCATTCTGTTAGCTTATGTCTCTTCCTTGGGGAGTTGAGACCATTGATGTTGAGAGATATTAATGACCAGTGGTTATTGGTTCTTTTTTTTTTTTTTAAGGTTAGTAGTGGTAGAGGGTGTATGTGAGCTTTCTTTCTTTTGGCTTTGTGGATGTGGGGTTATTTATTTCCTTTGCTTTCCTCCATGGGTTGGAGTTTTCCTTCTAGTCTTCCTTCTAGTATCTTCATCAGGACTGGATTTGTGCTTAGGTACTGTTTAAACTTGGTTTTGTCATGGAATATCTTGTTTTCTCCATCTATGGTGATTGAAAGTTTTGTTGGGTATAGTACTCTGGGTTGGCATCTGTGGTCTTTTAGTGTCTGCATGACATTTGTCCAGGTCCTTCTGGCTTGAGTAGTCTCTGTTGAAAAGTCAGGTGTAATTCTGATAGGTTTGCTTTGATATGTGACTTGGCCTTTTTATGTTGAAATACCTTTGTTTCATCCCTTTACTCTAAAGTCATGTTTATTATTCTTTCTTTGCTCTGTATGTTTAGTGTTTTGATTATTATGTGGCAGGAGGACTTTCTTTTCTGGTTCAGTTTATTTGGAGTTCTGTAGGCTTCTTTTGTATTTATGAGCATTTATTTATTTAGGCTAGGGAAGTTTTCTTTCATGATTTTGTTGAAAATATTTTCTTGGCCTGCTGCTAGGATTTTTTTTTTTTTTTTTTTTTTGCTCCTCTCCCTATTATTTTTAGATTTGTTCTTTTCATAGTGTCCTAGATTTCTTGGATGTTCTGTATTAGGAGATTTTTAGATTTACTATTTTCTTTGACTTCAGGCATTGTTTTCTTCAGACATATCTTCTGCCTGAAAGATTCTGTCTTCCACCTCTTGTATTCTCTTGGCTGTCTGTAGTTCCTTTCCTCTTCCCTAGGTTTTCCATTTCCAGGATTTTCTTATATTGTGTTTTCTTCATTGCTTCTATCTCAATTTTTAGGTCTTGAATCCTGTAATTCATTTCCTTCTCCTGTTTTATTGTAGTTTACTGTCTTTTGCTAATTTCTTTAAGTTATTTGTTCAATTCTTTCATCTCTTTGTGTACTCCTGTTCTAGTTGGAGGAATTTGTTTTCCTCCTTTAAGGCCTCTATCATTTTCATAACCTCAGATTTTAAATCTTTCGCTTGTGGATTGGGTGTGATCATGTCTCTAGGGATTGTGGTGGTCGTAGGAGTGCTGGTATCTGGCGGTATCAAATGGCCCTGGAAATTGTTGTTTGTGTTCTTATGCTGACATCTTTCCTTTATGATGTTTCTGGTGTTAACAGGGTTGATGGTCTCTGATGGACAGAGGGTTTGTTGTCAGGTATAGATGATGAGCCTTCGGTCCTACACCCTACTCACTTCTGCTGGGTTCATTGTTTCTGTTTTGTTCTCTATTTATGATCCAGGTAGGCCAGACAGCTGGGGAGTGGGCAGAAATGTATCAAAGCAGAGAGCTGCTTCAGTGGGCTCACCTGGTTCCTCTGGGCAGAAGGCAATGAGACTTTTGTCCTGTTCCCAGCTCAACTCACCTCTGCTGAGTTCTCTGTCTCTGCTGGCTCCCTATTTGTGAACCAATTAGACCAGACAGCTGGGGAGCAAGTGGAAAATACCAAGCAGAGAGCTGCTCCTGTGGGCCTGCTTGCATCCTAGGGGTGGAGGATAATGAGCAATGTTTTTTTTAGCACAGAGCTCTCTTTGAAGCACAGAGGTCAGAAACTGGGTACCAGCCAGTCATTGGAGCACATGCCCTGTGCCTGCTTGGATTCTGGAACTTTCTGTGGATTTGTCATGTGATATGAAGTCAGATTCACTTGTGTTCCAGACTGTGGAGTCTGCTCTGTGTTAGAAGCCCCAGATGGTGTTTTTGTATACCACAGCTCACTCAGCGGGAGTTCAGAAGCTGCCTGCAGCCAGGCATGAGGCTCTAGTCTTCGGAGCATGCAGCTGTGCATGCAGGATCCCGGGACTTTTCTGTGGATTAGTCCGAGGCCAGACCCAGCATTGCTCCACACAGTTAGGACCCCTCTCACATGGGGGTCACTTGTATGGGTGTTTTGTGTTTCTCAAACGATTCCTTATGTCGCAGTACAGTCACTGCTGTCCTGTTGATCAAACAAGGTGTGTGTTCGTCACTGCCAACCTGGATCCATCTCTAGAATCAGTGATTTTTAACAACCACCCGCTAGGAACAAAAACATGCCACACTTGTCAACTCTGGCTCCAGTGTGAATTCTTGGTCACCTCAAAAAGGTTAGTTACCAATTCTCTACACATTTGAATTGGACTAAACAAAATATCCAAGGTAAATACTATTTTGGAAGCTTTGGTGTAGGGTGGAGAGGTAGAGAAGAGTCCATAGAATATGGAGGATTTATCGAGTCTTGCAAAAATAGTTTTAGATGCAGCATAGAGTTTAGCAACACTGGCCTGGGAATGTGACTCAGTTGATAGAGTGCTTGCCCAGCACACAAAAAAGCCTGGGATTTGTTTCCCAGCGTGGCCTATGCCATGATCCTGCATTGTTGACATTTCAATACTCAGGAAGCAAATACAGTAGGATCAGACGTTCACTGCTGCTTTAGACCACATAGAGAAATTATGGGTCAGCCTGAGTAATAGGAGACCCTGCCTGACAAAAGAAAACAACTCTTTTGTTGGTATTTTTGTTTTTGCGTTTATGTTCTTTTTGGTTACACAAATCGTTTTCTTCTTTTTGTTTTCCCTTACGCTTTCACCTGTGATCTCACTACGGATCCCTGGCTGTTGTGTAACTTGCTAGGGACATCAGGCTTGTCTTGAACACACAGTGATATCTCTTTCTCTGTCTTACAGGATTAAAGGCATGTGTGTCTAAGCCTGGAGACTTTCATTTCCTGCATGACCCACACTTAGTCAAAATCAAAATTAACTGTGGTATTTAATATCTTGGGGAAAGCTGGCAACAGTCTTTAATGGATAGGGGGAGGCACGTTTCTCTTAGCTGAAGGCTGTAAGGTGGGAGAGGAACATCTCTGCAGGGAATGTTCTGCCAGCAGCTCTTGATCATTTGCAGCAGCAAATCAGAATTCTGCCCAAGGATTACAAACCCCACTGTCACACATCAAAATGACACTACTGGGCTTCAATATTGATCATATTAGGATCATGAGGGATATAGCAGTACTCTTTTTATGAATATTGTGATTATAGTTCTCAATTGTCCATGTTTAGAAAGAACGTCAGCTTGTTTTGTGTTCGTTTTAAGATACTGATTTGCAGAGAAGATAGAGCGACGGGCATTTGAGTTTGATTGACAAAAACAAAGTGCTTGTGTCTGTCTACATACAAGCCCAGGCCTAAGTTTTCTCATTTCAAGCCTGAGTAATTTAGATCATCTTGAATGTTCCTGGGCTACAAGGCCACCGATTCAAGTCAGTGTCAGTTGCCTCTGTACAGTAGACAATGAAGCCAGGCACACTGTAATTTTTCTTTTACGTTTCATAGAGTCCTTTTTTTTTTTTTTTTTTTAAAGATTGTAGTCTTCCCTTATATTTTCCTTGCCACAGCTGGTGGCTCACTTCAAAATGGTCAAAATGGTATATTAAGGCCCTCATGCCACTTGAGGTCTATCTTTTCTCCCCAGACTGACACAATGTGTGTCAAATGTAAATAGTCTAATGCAGAAAAGCACATGGGTTCAAGGAGAGACTCCCACACTGCTTCTTCAATGGCTCTGCTGAGCTATATTTTGAGCCTCTTCATCATGTGACCTTGCAGCCTTCTGTAATGCTAAGCTGCTGTGTTTAGAAAGCCGTGCTAATGACCATGCTGGCTCAAACCCACAGAAGATGCGCAGATATTCTCTCTCCTCTTGCTGAACACACAGTACTTTCTATAGTGATCAAAAGCAGATTGTTCACAGCGTGCTGCAGAGCCCTGCAATTCCTTAAAGTCAAATTAAATTGAACTCACTTCAAATTCTTTCTTCTAGTTATTAAGGAATGGTGAAATTCTTTCTTAGCACCCTACCCTAATGAGAGTTCTGTTAATGGAATAGTTAAACATCCATAATCCTGTCAGCATCTAACCTCTGTGCAATCAGATAGTCTTACAACATTAGATATGGCTGAGGCATGGAGACTTGGGAACTGTTTAGTTTGACTCTTCCTTCCCTTATAATAAAATGTGGCCCTGAGAGCTGATGTTTGGCAATTACACATGGCTAATTCTGTACCTAGGCCATGGTTTGCATTTTCAGACTCTGTCCCTAATTGCCACAAAGTCACTTTCTTACAGAGATATGGTGGCTTTCCTGTGTCCTCACAGGAGTCAGCTGTCATCAGTGGATGAATTGATAGCCCCAGGTTTGGGATTCATTCTTTCCTATTGTCTTTATATTCCATATCTGTAGAGAGTCCTGCCTTTCCAAGCACAGAGCTCAGAGAAGGGTTTATAGATGAGAAAATGCTTGGCTTTGATAAATTAACAACTAGATAATTGTAGCCATAAATTGATCAACAACGTAAGGTAATGGAAAAGAAAGAGAGTAAGTTTCTTGTTCTTCATAGAAATGGGGCTTGTAGCCGGGCGTGGTGGTGCACGCCTTTAATCCCAGCACTCGGGAGGCAGAGGCAGGTGGATTGCTGTGAGTTCAAGGCCAACCTGGTCTAAAAGTGAGTCCAGGACAGCCAAGGCTACACAGAGAAACCCTGTCTTAAAAAACAAAACAAAAAAAGAAAGAAAGAAAGAAAGAAAGAAAGAAAGAAAGAAAGAAATGGGGCTTGTTGAAAAAGAAAGGCCAACTGCAAAAAAACAGACACAATCTCTCTCTCTCTCTCTCTCTCTCTCTCTCTCTCTCTCTCTCTCTCTCTCTCTCTCTCTCTCTCTCTCTCTCTCTCTCTCTCTCTCTCTCCAACTTCTGCACCATCCATGACAAAGAACACCAAACATTTCAGAGAAATGCCAAGACAAAAGGAAAGATATTCGAATTGGTGGAAAAGAATATGTGGGGGTGGTAAATTAAAATTCCTTAGTGAAGGTTGATACTGTATAATTTCTCCCATCATGTGTAGGCAACCATCTAGAGTTGTCTTCAGTGGTTATGTTTGCTCTCGCTGTAAGATATGCTTTTGTTTTGTTGTAAATCTATACCCTACTGCACAGAGAGGGCAGGCAGCTTTTCTTTATCTGTTGTTTTTAATTACTTGTGATTTAACAGTCTCTTATATTTGGGCGGGGGGGGGGGGAGACATAGTCAATGCTCCCATAAAAATAAGTACTAAGTTGTTAGGATGGAAAGGCAATATTGACCTACGGAATGATCAGTTCCCTTGGCTTGCTTTCACAGCCAGGTGAAGTGTCGCCCCATTCTTCTCTGAAGCACTCCTAATAAACCTCCCAAAGGCATTGGGTCTCCTCATCTCACATCCCTTCACCTCCAATCCCTTACCTGTTTCATGTATCCAGAGATGATTGTGCAATGCAGCAGACAAAAATAGATTGACAATGTGCTTCTTCCTTTGTTCTCCTCTTCCTCTTCCACCCTTGTTCCTCTTCCTAGCCCTCTGCCCATCTCTAACTAATGGTCTTTCCCCAGGATTATAGTGTATCCACTGTATGAGTAACAAGTCCACACTATAAAGAATGTAGTATTTATTTGTTTATTTATTTACTTTACTTCGTGTTTGATTCTAATGGTAGGTTTCATGAGAACCCAAGGCCACTTCAAATAATAACTATGTTTCCGGTTCACACATCAGAGGACTGTTTGTTTTTACTTCGCTGTTTTACAGATACATTCTTATCATGGAACATGCATGTTTCTACTTCATCTGATTATAATTGTCTCCTGCTAAAGTCTACTTATTTCTACTTACATTTTAATGTTTGCATGTGATGTGTATTTGTTTGGAATCAAATAAGATCAGTTACATTACAAGATCAGAACAAAATAATGATAATGAAGAATGTCCTTAGGTCTCCTACTTACTAGTCATTGTTTCCCTTAGGATAGGGCAATGGTGCTGATGACAAATTTAAATCCTTTCATATCAACTCTTCTTATACTACTCATAAAATTTTTATCTGATTTAAAGTTCTAAGATCTATTATTGGCAGCAATGGAAATAAAAAAATATACTGGAAGGATCCAATATTAAGAAGCCAACTCATCATTTCACAGATATCAGTTTTTTCTTAATTTAATAGGTTAATGCATAGATTTTCACATCAACAATATATACAATCTGTTTTTATTTATATAGTACTTTAACAGTCAAATCAATTTAATTTATTTAGTTCTCACCATCTCATGAGAAGATATAATTAAAAATAGTTACAAAATTATCATAAACACAAAAGACATATCATTAGTGTTTCTCAAGTAGCAGCAATGGAAAGCCTACTTTATAAACACATTCAATAAAAATCCATGGAATGTAATTTATATATGGTTCTTCAAAGCAATGAACTAACAACAGAGCCCAGCTATGTCATATGGAAATAGGAAATATCAGCACTCAAGAAATCAATATATATACAAGGATATATGTATATGTATATGTATATGTATATGTATATAGATATTTGTCAGTTAGGAGTGGGAAGTCTGCAAGAGTGATGGACATTCATAGATAATAACAAACTTCTTGCCCTGGAATGGCTTGTCCTTTATCCCTATGGAAGCTTTTGCCCTGATAGCTACCTAGAAGGGAAAATTGGCTGCTCTTTCTTCTTCATCTTTAACTCCCATCCCAGCATGTGGCTATGAGGCTCCCCTACAGGAGTTTGTGTAGCATCTCCACTGGACGTCATCTTTTTTTCATCACCATCTGGAGGTCTTTTCTCAGGCACTTTAGTTCCTTCTCCACCTGATTGCAATATCCCACTGATCCTGTTTTGCACTCTCTGCTTCTTAACAAGATCTCTCTTTGGTGTCCCAACACCAGAGAGAACTTAATAATGCATAATGAGCCCAGACATCAATAGTTTGAGCTGCAGTGGACGAAAATCACTTCTCTTTCATGGCACCATGAAGGCAGAGGCTGATCATAGGATCCCTGAATTCCCATGTCATCGAGACAAACAGACTTGTGAATACAATGTGAACATCCATGGTAAGTATACAAGCATCCGCCAGAGCAAATGCGCCCCTCTCCCTCATCCTAGTCATCTGGGGAAAAATGAGAGCTTTACATCTGTCCTTGCAAAACTAGCAACTAATAGTCTGGAAAAAACTACCTTTGTCATGTGAAATGCACAATATACTCTTTGTCATTTCCATATAAATCTAGGTTGTCTTTCATCACATTTGGGTTTGTATTCCTCACTATATTATGATTAGCATTCCTAACCACACTTAAAAGAAACATCTATTTTCCTTCTGAATACAGAGAGGTATGATTAGGTATGTCAGAAGCTTCTGAAATGATACATTCTTTTCTCTCTCCTTCTCTCTTATAGTCCATTAATAGAAAGAAATCAGCTCTATGAAGTGTTTGGAAAAAATAAAGCACATACAGACACAAAATACTCTTTGTGAAAATGGAAATGGCAGTAAAAAAAAATCCTTTACAAACAACTTGGGGATATGGACAAAAACGGTTGATTTCGGGGGAGAACAAGAAGTCGAGGCAATTTGGGATCAGTGTTTGCTCCAATGAGTGTAATTATTGTGTAAATTGTAGCTCTTGACAAAAATCTCTGAGTCCTGTTGAGATGTTGCTAATGCCCCAGGAAGAAGCCTGCCTTCTGCAGTGTGATTGCTTACAAAGATGCAGCCGCCTCCTTCCTGCTTTTCCCCACAGGAGATGGGCAATTTGCCAGTATTTCATTTTCAAGAGCCATTGTTCACCTAGAGGTTTAGGACAAGCTCTTTCCTTTCTATTGTTAATCCAATTCTCAGTGATGATCTTTCTTGTTTTTAATCCTTTAACAGTTTATAACAAATTTATTAGCCACTAACATGCACTACTGTGACACAAATAATTGTCATTTTAAAAATAAACTTAACTAATAAAAGTCATATATATAGCCTCAGAATCACTTTATTGGTATATGAAAACTATTGTAATGAGCTATCTATGGAAAGAGATCTAAACCTAGGCCTGTTTCTCAATGTCCTTTCCAACATCAAGGGGTTAGTTATGATTCTCCCAACAAAGTATGATGAGCTTTCTTGTGGGATAAAATCCGTTAGCAGCATATCCTACAATGCTGAGAATGAAAGGTTCAATTGTCCCACAGGGCAGAAGATGCATTTATTCGTTAAATACGTTAAGGAATAGGTTAAAGATGTTAATGATTATCAAATGTGAGCTCATGCTGGGACTTTATGGGAATCAGATTTGGCAGGCTTGGATTAATTTTTCACTTTAAGCATATACCACATACTCAAGAGGAAGAGTAATTTCCTGAGTTTTATCAGAAAAATTGAAGCATGTTCAAAATCTATGCCAGAATTTGAAATAGTTATATGCGAAAATGCAAAGCAGGCAATCTTTGCAATGATGATCTCTTCTAATGGTGCTTTTAGACTACTTCCCTTGTAGCCTTGGTTGTCAGGTCCTGCCCAGCTCTCAGCCCTTGTGATCTGTCATTTGTCTAAGGTCCTCACTGTGACAGCGTCCTTAAACTCACAACCTTACCCATTCTCAGTTCAAAAATTCCTCTCAGTCATTGTGTGTGTGTGTGTGTGTGTGTGTGTGTTAGAATCCTGTCTAGTCTGGAGAACAGGGACATTGATTTGTGTTTAGGACTTAATAGCTGGTAGTAGCTATTAATGTGACACCCTTCCCAAAGATAATTTGCATTTAAACAGCTGCCTTAATGGAAAAAGCTGTAGAATGCTGAGGGTTTTAGACTCTGAGGCAGCACCAAGGAGAGTTATTTTAGTTATCAAGGCATTCCCAGCACTCCTCAGGTGTTTATTTTGCCTATGAGGTATGAGCAGAGAGAAAAACAAACAAGGCTTTGATTTTACTCTGTGCTCTGACAATTACTAGCTGTGTGACCTTGGGTTAGTTCTTCAGGATCCTTCACCATAAAATAAGACTAACAAGGTTTTATGAGGATTAAATAAGAAGGATATCCACAACTCTGAAGTGATCTGGTACTATAAGATTGCCAGTGGCAAATTACTGTGGTAAAGATGGCAGAAATTGATCTGAAAACAGATATTCGGAGTCAGTCTAAAGATATGCATTTTTTAGCAAAGAAATATGAAAATTGGATCAATCTTCAGGAAAATCACTAGTCTCAGAGTCCAATCAGTGTTGTATAGGCATAAACAATGAAAGGCATAAGATGAGAGCATATGTAATGACCCAGGTACAAAAATAATCAATGATGAGGATGGTAAGCCCAGCAACCCAAGGCTGAAATAAGGAAAGTCATGCTTCAGGTAAACACCAAATTATTCAATGAATTTTTATGTACTCAAAACAATTATTGAAATTGGGATGGGGTTTAAAAAGAATATTTATAAAAACTAAAATCAAGAGAAATATTTATTCCACTTATGAGTAACCTGATAAAACAGGCCAAATATATGAAAAATTGTGATGTGTGGATATTGAAAAACAACGAAAACATGTTTGCAGTGGGTAGAGTAATGTGCTTGCTAGACAAGCAGAAGGACTTAAGCTGTATGTTTATTTCTCATAAAAGATAGGTGAAGGACAAGACAGAAATCTCTCTGTTGCTCACTGGAGAGCAAATCTAGCTAAACCAAGGAGCTCCAGATTCAGTGAGAGAATCTGTTTAAAAAGGTAATGTAGAGAGAAGGAGGAAGACACCAAGTTGTGTACACACACACACAGACACACAGACACACACACACACACACACACACACACAGAGATAGATAGAGAGAGAGAGAGAGAGAGAGAGAGAGAGAGAGAGAGAGAGAGAGAGAGAGAGAGAGGAATGTATATACAGTTTTCTTCATATAAACACAATCTTGTCTCATGTTTTTAAAGAGCCACAACCTGAGTTCTAAGTATTGAGCAATAAACACTCCAACCTCAAGAGGTTTAGAGGGAATACTGATTGACAGATGTATGTGGAGACAATGATATTAATATCACATGTAATTCAGAGAACCTATTTTAATTCAGTAGGGTGGACTCTTCTTATTGTTAATAGTATTATTATACTGAATAGTTTTAAGTAACCAGGGAAAAATGACATATAGTTTTAAATCTCTACGCATCTACTATCAAAATGGATAAATGAAATAATTAATAGTTAAAAAAAAAAGCTGGCCATCTTGTAAGTTGATTTACTAGGGACTGTGAATTAAACGAACAAAAGTAGATTAACAAAAATAAGCAAACAAAACCTGATATGGGAAAGGCCCAGAAGTATCTAGAATTAGGGTATATAAAGATTTTTATGAAAAGGGAAGGCTGAATTTCATGAATGATAAAACATGAGCAAGTGTCTAAGAAATGTAATAACAAATTTAATACTAGTGAGAAAAGATGTCTTCTTTTATGTTTTTATATATTTCTATAACATTTGGATTTATGGAGTGTGACTGGGTTCCCACATCTGCTCTATACTGATGTCATTTTGACATTGAAGCCTCTGTGTAACTGTGTAACTCCTGCTTGTACAATGTTTTTCTCTCTTAACAGACTGGACTCTATCTGAGTCATTTTACCAGTCCGTAGGTAGTTGTAAGTAGCTGAAAGATGTGCAAATTTCATCTTTTCTGATAGACATTCCAGTGTCTTCCCTTGAACTCTGTGGAAAAAAACAGGTTTCCATCATTTGCAATTCATATCTACACTCCTTTATTCCATATAAATGAGCTACTTTTTAACAAACGATCTTTTGGCCGGGTGTGGTGGCATATGCCTTTACTCCTAGAACTGGGGAGGCAGAGGCAGGCAGATCGCTGTGAGTTTGAGGCCAGCCTGGTCTACAAAGCAAGTCTAGGACAGCCAAAGCTACACAGGGAAACCCTGTCTCAAAAAACCAAAACCAAAACAAACCAAAACCAAACCTAACCAAACCAAATCAAAACAAAACAAAAACAAACAAAACAAAACAAACACCTGCATCTTTTAAGTTATCCCTTCTTCATGCCTACATTCTCATTGAATGGCTACTGGAAGGTCAAAAACTCATCACCATTCCAGACCCAAAGGGAAACCATAGTCTTACCTCTAAAATATTTTGCATAGTATTTTGGTATTAGTTCCTATTAGCTATGGGCAACTTGGCTGTATAGACCTGTGAGAGCAAAGATTAAAGAGAAGATGCTGCCTTAGCATCATTATGAAAATAGTTTTGACATGAGTGGCCTATGAAAATGTAGTTTCCTAGGGAACTCTCAGTCATATTTTGAGAACTAACTTCTGCTTTATAGTTTTGAGAAGAGCAGTGTTATTTAAACAAAGACAGGAAAAAGATCTCCTTTAACCTATCACCACACTGCTCCCACCTACCAAAACAAAAACAGAAACAAAAAAAGAGAGTTATCTAGGGCAGCCAAGGCTATAAAGAGAAACCCTGTCTTGAAAAACAAACAAACAAAAAGCATAAAACAAAACTGAAGGCAATAAAAATATTCTTCATAATTTTGGAATACAACTACTTAAACTCAGTTCATGTATTTAATTTAACTAAGTGCAACACTTACTTCAGTTGCCTATTTTTTTTTCTTTTGGGATTCCCATGAGCCTTTAGTCTTCTGTAAAGCTTAATAAGAATATTGTCTGATGATGGTGTGAGCCTAATAGGTCCCATGTTGGGGGCTGGGCTAGTGTGTACCAAGAACTGAGCATGGCAAATAAAGGGCATTTTGCCAGCTGGAAAAAAAAGTCTAGTCCTAAATTTTCATTAGATTTATAGTATTACATATCAATCATATTTTGAGTTGCATGAATGTAGAGTTTTCATTTACTTTAAAATAGGATTATAGATTTCTTATTGTTTGTATAATTAGCCAGTCTTCTGAATGCCATCTGTTAAATCATCCATATACAAAATTAGCTCTGTCACATATCTAATATTTCTATGTAAGGATTGGTAGCTAGGTTTTAAAATGTGATCTGTTCATATATTTTGTTTTCTTCTACTATGACTTCTTACTTTTTAAAATATATTTTTATTTTTGTGCATGTGTGTGTGTGTGTGTGTGCATATGTGTGCATGTGTGCGTGCGTGGATATGTGTGTGTGTGTGTGTGTGTGTGTGTGTGTGTGTGTGTGTGTGTGTATGCTACATGTGTGTAGATGCCCAACTTGGCAAAAAGAGAGTATTAGATCCTCTGGATCCGGGCTTACAGCCCATTGTGGGTGTTTGGATCTGAACTCAGATCTTCTGCAAGAATAGGAAGTAATCTTAAAGGCTGAGATCTCTCCAGAACTGTATGCCTTTTTATTTTTACAAGCATGCAGGAACAGCTATTCCTTAATAACACATATCAATTATTATATATTATTATTGAAAGTGCGATGATAGGCATTGTTTAAAAGGAACAAGCACACAGAGTAAAAGAGTAAAGTCATTGAGGAGTGGAGAAAGGCAAGGAGAAAGTGGGAAAAAAAAAGGCAAGAAAAAGCGAAGACTCATGCTCTAAAAGCTTACTACTTCTCAAAGTGAAACTATTGTTAGAATTTCAAGACAATTCTCCACGAGGGTGAGAATGTGGCATTCAAACGACTGCTATAGCCCATTTCTAACCTATTTAAGATACTAACTTCAATTAACAAGGCACAACTTCATCACTAGTAACAAACTCTGAGGAATCAGAGATCTCAACATGAACATTTTCAGCAGGGCCAGGATCCCCCGGTGACATACTGGCAGGATGCCCTGGTGACATACTGGCAGGCAGAATATGTAGCGTGTTAACTTCACCTTTCTCCAGTTCTGCTATAGACCAAAGATAAGAAAGAAATGAATGAAGACTTTGACAAAAGAAAGCAAGTCACACTAAAAATGGAAATAAGCAGAGATTGGCTTCAGATGTGACACAAATTTGTATCTGGACTGTTATCTCCAGACAACATTTCAGAAATATATCCCTCTCTGTCTGCTTCTCAAAGTGGAATTGTCCGTTACCTTGGATTTTCATAAGAATCCTGGAGGATTTGAGAAAGGCCAATTAATCAGTGCCAGAGTGGATAATGATTTATGACCAGACTGCATACTGTTCCCTGTGATCCTTTCTCTCCACTGACCAGGTTTCCCGTTTTTCCTTTCTTTCTTCTTTTCTTCCCCCCTTTTCTTGGAATGTTTCCACACATCTTGCTGTCGAAGAGTGTGTATTTTTTGAGATAGCGAAGTTGTTTTTTGAGTGACTGAGTTCAGTCAGATTCAGCAGCTCCTGCAGTCAAAAAATAAACAAAAAAACAAGCAAAAAAAAAAAAAAAAAAAAAAAACCCCAAACCAAACAACAATAACAAAACCCCACAAACACAAAATAACAAAAAGGAAAGAAAAACCTCCATCTAAGTATACAAATATGGGACAACCATTAGTTGGTTCAACAAGTCAGAGAATGAACGATGGATTGCACACACACTGTGTATAATGTGTGTGTTTATCTGCCTGCTTTATGTAGGGGATAGCCTCTCTCAGTCAAAGCATTGTCACTATGCTGTCACATTTGCACCTAGAAATTTTAGCAGTCTTGTTAGCTTATCAGAACTAAATACCTGCAGTTTCCCCCCTTGTCTTCTACTTTTATTCTTATAGATGTCTGGCTTAAATATTCAATCAGACTTTATAATGTTTTGTTCCCCATTCAAAAACAACATAGTACGAAGTAATACGTCTGCTATGAGTGGCTATAGTATTCTACTTTTATACTGCTGAGATTTGTGTTAGTGATTTCAGTGGTAGTTTCTGTAGGCTAGTGAAATGAACAGTAATGAAGTTGGCAGGCTGAATACTGGTGTGTCTAATGTCTGAGACAGAAGTCTGCTTTATGCAAATCCACACTGTCTGTGAGACTTGTAATTCTGGAAACCAAATATCCAGCATGTGTCCTCTGCATGACCCAATTCAATTAGTAAGATCCAGTGAAGACTGTGGGTGGAGAGTGCAAGGACTAGGAAAGAAAATATTATTGTTATGTGAAGATATTTGTTAAAGGCCATTGCCTATTAACGAAAGAATCCAAGAATAGAATTGCTGCTAAATTATAATCTCAGTAATAAAAAAGAAGAGAACTCTTAGTTTTATTTTGTTTTTTCCTTAGCAACAATAGGGGTTAATTAATATCTAGCACTGTGTTTCCAGTGGAGTAAGTAGATAGTTTCATTTTATTGTGTTGTAAATACTGAAAGGGCCGTTTTGTGAGCAAGGATAAGAAAGAGCTTTAAGACAGCAAAGCTTCACAGGGCTGACCTGCTCACAGGTCCTGCTTTCATCTGAGTACTGGGGCCCAAGCTTGGTTCTGAACCACATGGGAAAGGTTACTGGGTCTGCATTATCAAGTCTCAGCTATCTATTGTTTGGTTTGACTAATTTGCTTCCAGAATGTCTTCTATTCATAACTTTCTCTAGAGTGGCTGTGTTAGGGAACTCATTTTCTAAGCACCATTCATCCAGGTGTGAGAACATAGACAAACCTTATAACCTATATTATGTGATATATACTTGTATATGCATATACACACAAACACAAAAAGAAGAGAGACAGAGACAGAGAGACAGCTAGAGATGGACAGACAGACCTGGATGAAGTTCATTGATCCCAGTTTCACAATTTGGCCATAAGAGTGTAAGCAAGATAAACTCATCATAATAGTTGAAGTATTAAGATGAGCACCAGAGCCATGTTTCCACTACATACAAAGCTTGATAACATATATTTGAACAAAGTGATGTGAGTTAATAATTGAAAAAATAAGCTTCTATATATTCATGAACAGTCTGGGCCTTTTAAGCTTTATTTTTAGGGTTCCCTTAGCCTCAATCTCACCTGTGTCCTTCCAAGGATATTCCTCAGTTCCTTGAGTTAAAATACTCACTGGTTTATCTCATTAATTCAAACATGAATTTTGTTATTTGCAATGAGAAGTCCTAATTAATATAAATTCTAAAATTAATGGTGTTGAGATATACTGGAAATAATCGCTACTGTATAGGACTTTAGAGTAATTACAAAAAGCATAATGCAATTTTTTTTTGGTCGAGAACTGACCTAAATATCTTCTTACTAATAAGATCACTCAAAAAGTTAAACAATTGCCAAGACTACCATATAGTTAATGTTACACAAATAAGAACGAATATAGCATAATCCTATTAAATAAAATTAAGTCAAGTAGATGATATGTAATCATTATGACTTGTTCTAGCTCATCTCCACCAATTGCAGATTTTCCATACACAAATGAGTAGAAACTTGCCTGAATCAACACTAATTAAAAAATAAACAAGCCAAATTAAAGTTGCACAGATAGGAATTGTTTACTTCTTTGTAAAACAAGTTCTAAGATTTCTCCAGGCCTCTTTCATATGTATTTGGAGAACTGCTACTATTTTGTAAACACTGCAGATGACCTACAACTGAAGTAGAGGACAGCATTGGCGATTGCAAATGCCAGGGCTCAACTCTGCCAGTTGTGAGCATAAATCCTGAGTTATGAAACCTTTCTTTCGGTCCCCACCCCCCCCTCCCTCTCTCTCTCTGTCTTTCTTTCTTTCATCTGTTCTTTCTTTCTATCTTTCTTTCTTTCTTTGGCTTTAGGTATTTTACTTTTGGAACTGGATTTCCTCTGTATAGCCTTAGCTGTCCCTGACTCGCTTTATAGACCCGGTTGGCCTCGAACTCACAGAAATCCACCTGCCTCTGCCTCCTTAAGTACTGGGATTAAAGGCCTGTGGCACTGCAGTCAGCTATGAAGCTTTGATACTTTTGCCATGATAGATTTAGTACTATGACCCCTAGACGTGTGGCTCTTGAGCAGCTACTTTAAACATTTAACCACTAGTGAGTAATAGCCACTCTGTGGATAGGATGTGCATAGCACATTCCTTGGAGAACTGGAATGGTACATTACTTCACATGGGAGAGATGATCAGCAAATATTGACTATACTGTTGTTGACTAATTGTTTTTTATCAAAGCAATTGTTACAGAGAGATCAAAAATGATGCTAAGAAGAGAAATCTCACTCTCCAGAAACTAACAAAAAAAAAGTTGAACACTTGTAATTAGATTTTATAAACATTAGAATATTTCAAGAAGATGTAATCACATCTCTAATGTATCAAATAGAGAAATAAGATAGATATTCACTAGCTTGTGGTAAGAAAAATAAAATCATTGAATTTATTCATATGTAAGATTATTTAGGTTGGTGTTACAAATCAAAACCCAGGTCTCATGCACACTAAGCGAGCATCCTGTTACTTAGCAATATCTCATATGCAATTACCCAAGATTTTAAATGATATTTCAGGCCAAGTATAATAAGTGGTAATAATTTCCAAGCTGAATAAGCAGAAGTCTATGGACTGGAGCATGGTTATGCTGTACTTTATGGGCAATATCCACTTGTAAGTGAGTGCATACAATGCATGTATCTTTAGCTCTGAGTTACCTCACTCAGGATGATTTTTCTCTAGTTCTATCAATTTTACTGCATGTTTTAAATTTCATGCTATAATCCACAGACCTAAAGAAGCTAAGTTACAATGAAGGCCTATAGAAGGATAGTTGAGTCAGACTCAGAAAGGGAAGTAAGGTAGGCATTGGAGGTGGATGGAGGGAGGGAACTGAGTAGGAGAGCAGATAGGGTGGGGGGCAGGACTGGGATTTAGGAGTAGGTGAGCAGGGAAGAAATGGCCATATGAGAGAATGGAAATATGAGGTGGGGAGGAATCTCAGGGATTTGCTAGAGACCTTGCATAGGGGAGACCCCAAGAAATCTATGTCACCCTAGCTAAGTCACTCTAGCTGAGTCTCCCTGCAGCAGGGGCTATGGAGCCTGATGTGGCCACCTCCTGTATCCAGGAAGGACTTCTCATGGTTTATAAGGTTACCAACCCACCCACAATATCATCAACCTAAAATTTGTCCTTCCTACAACATGTGTAGGACAAAGATGGAACAACGATGGACGGAATGGTGAATGGAAGACTGACTCTATTCGAGACCCATCCCATAAGAGAGACCCAATCTCTTACACTATTAATATTATTCTGCTAAGCTTGTAGACAGGAGCCTAGCCTAACTCCTCTGGGAGACTTCACCCAGCAGCTGACGGAAACAGATGCAGAGGCCCATGGCCAAACATTAGAGAGAGCTGGGGCAGCAACAAGGGTGGGATGGGGTAGGGGGAGTCCTATGGAAGAATTGTGGAAATGATTGAGGGAGCTGGAGGGGTCAAGGACTCCCCAAGAACACCTACAGTGTCCACAAACCTGGGCTCATGGGAGCTTACAGAGACTTAGCCATTAACCATATAACATACATAAAGTGTCCTAGGCCCCCTGCACTTATGTAGCAGATACACAGCTTGTTCTTCACGTGGATCCTCCAATAACTGGAGCAGGGACCCTCTGTGACTCTGATGCATACATTTGGATACCATTCCCTTAACTGGGCTGCCATGTCTGGCCTTGTGGGAGAGGATGCACCTGCTTCTTCAGGGACTTAATGTGCCAGAGTTAGTTGGTACCCATGGGGGACCTCTCCCTTCTCTGAGGAGAATGGAAAATATTGGAGAGGAGGGGTATGTGAGGGTAACTGGGAGAAGGAGGAGCTGCAATCAGGATGTAAAGTTAATAAATAAGTAAATTTTAAAAAGAATAAGCAGAAATCAAACTATGATTTTTCTTTCTTAATGGGACCAAGCTGACTCTTCTCGTTTTCAACTCTGATTTCCAATTCCTAATATTCCATTTCAAACACATTTCTTACTCACTACATATGCCCCAGTCTTACCCAATTCATAAATCTGAAAAAAGAAATAAAAAGCCCTAAATTTTACATAGGAGTAACAGTGGCAAGGATATTCCTATCAGATACTCAGTATTTACATTTTGTCTCTGTTCCCCATAAAGTCATAGAGGAGGAAGTAGGGTAGAAGAGAAAGAGTGTGAGGAAGTGCAAGAGGAATGGGGTGGAGAAGTGGCAGGGAAGTAAAAAGAACTGCCAGAATTACCCAGTGACATAAATGGTGAAATATTCAGACGCGTGCTTTAGAAAGAACATTCTACTGTATGCTTGGTGGCTGTGGCTGTGGCTGTGGCTGTGGCTGTGGCTGTGGTATCACCTCACCCCAGGCCACTGTTTACATTTGTAGTGCTGTGACTCTTTGTGTACATTAACCTCAGCTGCATGCTCTACCACTTCCTCAGCTATCTTATTTTCTTATTTCAACTCATGACATCGGTATGGGTTTTAGTCACATTATATGTGAGTTGTTTTAAAGGTACTGAGACGTACTCAAATGAATTGATGATATACCCCAAATTTAACTCAATCTAATTCCATAATATGTATTCTAAGCTGGGAATAATAACCATACAAAGAAAAATAACTACCATTGTTACAACAGTAGTGTCTTTTCTAAAAAATGGCTTCATAAAGGGAGAACGGAACATGGTCTTGAATGGAGATGGTAAAGCACAGTGGTAGTATAGGAAATTTGGAGGCTCTAGTCTGAATTTTACATGAAATGATTAACGAAAAGAAAAGAGATGGGATTTGTATCCTTTTACACTATTCAGTACTTTTTGCCCCCTTCTAGTTGAATTATTATACTTTTTGTTTTGCTTTTTATAACAGTTGCTATTCTCTGACTAAATGGTAATTCCTTTTTACCCAATAATCCAAGCTGTGTGCTAGGACAGTCTCGACATCTTCTATTCTTTCCTAGGCACTTTAATCAGTGGACTTGAGGTCTATCATCGATATATCCCTTGTCTATGCCTAACTGACCAACTTTTGGTGCCATGTAAGTTATCACTGTCTTTTCCCTTCAGTTGCCTTCTCTGCTGAATTTGTCATTCCTTCTTTGTACCCACACACTTCTTTCAAAATATTCTAGGATGTAAAATGCTGAAAGCTCTTCAGTGGTCCTTTGCCCCTTTCAGAATAAACCCTCAAATACTTAACATGGAAGACATAATTTCCCTTCAGCACAAGACAAGAGAAGAATGCTCTAATGGAGTCACTAGAAAGAGTGGGCAAGTCCACTTCATCTTTCATCCTATATACAAACCTGCTCTGGCTAAGTGGGATGTTGGAAAAGGCTACTGATCAGATATACCTACCCCAGCAGAGGCAATCTTCTAAATCAAGTGTTACCTAACTGTACTTTGTCTTATCAGTTGTGACAGCACCATTCTGTTCTTTCTGTTTGCCAGTCTTTAGGTGATACACAAACATAGTACAGCTGTTGATTTCTTGGGCACATGTTCAACGTTACAATCACTTCTCTCTGAAACGCATCCTTTGGTCTAAAGAAGTATTGTACAGGATAAAATGACATTCAGACATATGGTAAGCATTACATAATACAGCGAGCCATTAATGTTAGATAAGGGAAACCCACATGAGCATATCTGTAAATTACCATCCACTCCAGGGAAGAGGGGTCCAGTGTAATCAACTTGCCACCAAGTAGCTGATTCCCCTGGAGAGTTGATAACAGAGCAAAGACACGGCATCCATCTCTCCTGCTGACATGTCAAATATTTTTGCAAAGATAGTCACTGCATCAGCATTGTTAGAAGGAAAGCATGCTTCTCAATCTATGCTTGGCCAGCCTCCTTTTTTACCATGCATGCTGAACTGCTCTCTGTGAACACTGGCATTGATGTGTGCAGAAGAGGGTGACTTATACGAGCGAACCATTCTGCCTCCCTGCTTCTTCAGCATTTCCTACCGATTACATACTCTTAGGTTGGAAATAATACCAAATACCAAGATCTGAAAATTGAACAATATTCCTAGGTGGCTATTCCTACTTTGTCCCATCCAACCCAATGATGACACACCCAGTCTGCCTTCCTCTTGTCAGAAATATTCTTTCTTGATTTTATCTGTTGAATACTATCCAAGGCCTATAGTTCCTGTTGGTGAATGACCTCCATCATACTTTTCATGTGAATATCTTAAGGTTTGACTCTAGATATTGATATCTTTGTCAGGGACAGGGTTCTGCAGGGGAGGACTCACTATAATCCATAGGCAAAGGTTTAGGAAAGAGGATGTTGCTATGCTCAAGTCGAGTTAAGTGATCACTTTTTCAATTATACAAGCATCTTTCTATGTGGTGTCAGCATACATCCCTTCCCTGGTTTTAATTTTAAGAGACCGACTGTCTGAATTAGCATTCCCCTCTCTGCTAGATTCATCATTTCATTCTCAGTCTGTTTCCCCATTTGATTCACTCTCTGGCTGTAAGTCTCTGTGTATGTCACCAAAAAGGCTATTCCATGTTCACATCATGGCCTGAGCTTGTCATTTTCATGCTTCTGCACAGTGATATTTAACACAAATCGATCATCCTCAGAATTCTCAAGTAAGCCTTTTTCCTTTATTGCACAAGTGGAAGAGACATTGCATAAGCTAAATGACCATTTCCTGTCTTCATACAAAATAAGTTTTCCACAGGGAAAAGCTGTATACAGCACTATACAAGGAATTATAATCAAATGTCCAGATAGAATTCTTCTCACATTGCCACCATGCTGCTAAATGACCCCGCCCCCAGGATTCTGTCCCATCTGTCAAGTTTTGGCAACCAGCTCTGTTAACTCAGAATGAATTTCTCTAAATAAGATTTACAGAACAACTTGTATGATGTGAATTTATTTGAATGGGCCCCTATGGGGGGGGGAGATACAAAAATGGGGCAATATGAATGGGAGAGAACAGAAGTTGCTATGGTCTGAATATTATCTCTCCAAAACGTAACTCTTATCCATGAACTGATGGTAAAAGGTGAGGTTGTTAGGAAGTAATTAAGACATAAGCATTTCTTCTATATGAGCAATATTAATGTCCTCATGAAGATGCCACCTCTTCCATAATTACATGACCTTATAAAGTGATTACAATTTTTTCTTCCCTTTAGAGGATGTACTATCTATAGACTGCTAAACAAGTCTTAAACCTGTTCTGGCTGGCCTCTGTTTTGGTGGAAACGACATCATTATTTTTTATAAATCACCCAGTCACTGGTCTTTTGATATAACAGTATAGACAAATACAAAGGGTAAGATTTATATATATATATATATATATATATATATATATATATATATATATATATATATATATATATATTGCTACATAGATAATGGTTTACCTACTATGTAACTATCACATTTAGTGACAAAAACATCACTTTAAGCTCAACTGTATAATTTAGAAATGCAGGAAAGTTTAGGTGTATCCCTGCTTATATATCACAAATTAAGTCAAAGATCTGCCTGGTTAGACTCATACCTGAGGACTCTGGATGAACTCTCTTCAAAATTCTTTTGACAGGCTGGTGGAGTACAGGTTCTTGGAGTCCCTACTTCCCTGTTGGCATTGCCCTGTAGTTACTCACAACTAACTGTTAAGGCATCAGTGCAGCTTCCATGTGCCTCCTCTATCTTCAAAGTCAAGTGTGGCTCCTTGCATCATTTGTATGCTCTTTATCTCTCTGGCTTTCTCTTCTGCTACTCATCAGAGAAAATCCCCTGGTTTTAAAAGCCTTGATTAGGTTAGGCCCACCTAGATAATCTCTCTATATTGAGGTCAACTAATTAGAAACCTTAATTAAATCTACAAAATTCTTTTGTCATGTAGCAGTCAAAGAAGGGACAGTGTGGGTCAGATATCACAGGAGCCATGTTAGAATTCTATCCAGTGCTTTGGCTACAAGGGTGCCATGTGGTAAACCATAAATTAATTTATTAGAACATATCATCTATTACAAATCTCAGTGTATTATTATAATGATTAAAATGGAAAGTCTAAAGGAAATAAAAGTGCCCCCCACAATTTTGTGATGACTTGACATTAAAAAGTTTCCAATTTATGATCATGTGAAATTAAGATATATTTATTAAAATATGAAGTTAAATTCTGGATTTTTATCTTTCCCTTGGTTAGCAATAAGTTGTATGATATTCTCCTGTGATGTTTGGCAGTGACTTTGAGTCACAACTCCCAGGAAATTACATGAGCACAAAGGTATACAGCTTATACTGCTGGCTTGTTTTCCATATTTTGTGCTGTTTCTGCGTCTCCTGTATCTATATTCACCTATCATATGTTGCCCCTTTGTTATGAAGTAGATATCATCTCTGCGACATTTCTCTAGCTGTAGGATAATGGAAGTGTTATGAACACATTAAGGGAAACCAGGAAAATCTGTTTTACTTGTTAGGATCAAGAGTAAAGTGCATTTTTATTTAACATTGGTTTTGTTTTCCAGCCAGTTTATCAGGACATAATTACACTGTACATAAAGAGGCTTCTGTATGGGACTATGGTCCCTAGCTCATAGCACACGGTGACAATTCAGCCAGCTATAATACTATCAAGACTCCTACTGCTCCTCTGTAAGATTATCCTCAGATAATCAGGCTCCCCAATGTACATAACAACAACAAAGTTTGTGGAAAAAAAAGTAATGCTGCCTGATTTTTGAGGGAATGTCTTAAGAACTCTTACGGTATCTGCCTTAGTGTCTTAGAAACCCTTGCTCCAGGGACATCCAGCATCTTAAGATAGTATAACTAACGACATGGTGTGGTAAGCGTGGAGGCTCCCAGGGAGCCAAAAGGCTATTTCATCTCAGGTGGATGGTTGAGAAATGATGATAGGAGATATCTTGCATGCTAATCTAGGTAAACCCTTAAAGTCTGCACATCTTGCATATAACTTATGTGAGACTCACTATCAGTAAAGATTACGAGTTACTCTTTCAATCAATGAATTTGCCATGGCCTTCCATGAAGAACTGAAGTAGAATTTTGATGCAGTTACTAAACTCCTCTTTGTAAGATGTGCTTAACGTAACGTCTCACTTTCCCAAGGTGTTACATGATTTCAAGGCTTGATATAATGGTTCTTTCTCAGCGGTGCGTATGGGAGATATCAGCCCTTCATTTAGCTTACCTGACCTTATTTATGGAGTGTCCTCCCATTCCTTGACCATCTGTAGTAAATATTAGTGTCTGTGCACAGTCGAACTGCAGATGAAACCTGGCACAGATAGCAAGTGGTTGGAGTTAATTTGCCCTCCCCAGGCTCCAACTTACTATAGAGAGACTTGCTCATTTAAGGCTTTCAAGCACACATTGCTGTAGTTGGAAACCATTATATGTTGATAGTTATCTTTGCTGACATTCACTAGCCTTGATGTGCCAGGGAATTTTAAATGGAACTGAGAAACAAAGGAAATGCAGTTATGCAGACACTGGAATGTGAAATAACACTCCAGTGGCTTAAAGAAATGGGATCAATGTAGCCCTAATAAAATATGAAGGCTTTCCAGTCCCAGATCCTATTATCTCCAGCAATAGTCTAGTTGTCTGTCTTTTCAATGTGCAGATGCAATCCAGTTAGAAAAATGTCACAGCTCTACAGTATCAACAACTTGCTCTGCTCTCACAGTAATAAAGATTTCTTTGGTGACCATTCTTGTCTCTAGTCCCCAGAACTGAGAAGTATTCCCTGAATTCACAGTATCAGGGCACTTGACAAGTTCTTTGTTCTCACTTGTGAGGGAGTAAACATATTCTTTTACTTTAGTAATTTAACAAAGTGAAAGAAAGAAGATTGTCCAGAAGGAGCAGTCTGCAGCACTGTCTGATTGCTGCTGGTGGTGTGGCCTGGCCTGGCATCTTGGTCCAGCAGAATGTTGACATGAGCCGTCATTCTGGGCTTATTGATGATAAATGACAGCAAGGTCATCATTTCCCTGAACCCAATTGCAAAAACCTCCTCAATCTTATACGCACAGTCATGCCTGAATGACATTTAAAGATATTTGTGACTGTCTAGAAACATGAAGGCCATAGCTTCAAGCTTAATGAACAGCCATGTCCTCCGAAAGAAATAAGAGAATTACCCAACAATCTAAGACTTCAAAACTTTTGACAGTGAAATAAGAGACAGAATTCGTGTAGGTTTAGGACTCTTAATGGGGCATGGAAAGGCTATCCAATCGTTGCATTATGTTATGCTGCTGCATTACAAAGACTGTAAATCTAGCCAGGTTAGGGATCTATATATCTAATAAAGGAAGTCTTGTTTTTGCCTTGATTTTTTTCTCATTAAATGTCACTCTGTCAGTCTCTTAAAATATTGCTGTTGTATATGTGCATGCTGAAAGGGATGGAAGGAAATAAATCAATCAGTAATCACAGGACTACAAGGGACACTGTAATTTTCGTGGCTAAACACTATTATTCTGCTTATTCTAAATGATATTAGCCTATTCAAGGAGTAGTGTGAGGCCACAGAGTCGGTCTGAGAGTCAGGACTTGTAGAGGAGTCCTGTTTGCAGTGTATGCTCCTTTCAAGGCCCCTCCTTGATGGTAGGCACAAGGTTGAGCCCTTTCTTAAGTAGCATCTACTGTACATTATATGTGTCGAGAAGAAACTATAGTCCCAGCAGAAACTGTGAGGAAAGATGAAACAAAATCCCCAGACACACTGGGTTCTAGAGGAAACAAATGGAAGAAGTTTATGATTATAAAAAAAGTATTCTATATTTCATGTAAGGACATTATGTAGAATGCTATTTGTCTTAGTTAAGGTTTTAGTGCTGGGAAGAGACACCATGACACATTTAATTGGGGCTGACTTAGAGTTTCAGAAGTTTTGTCCATTAAAGTCATGGCTCAAAACATGACAATGTGCAGGCAGAGAAGGAGAAGAGAGTTCTACATCCTGATTGGCAGGCAGCAGGAAGTGCATGCCATACTGGGCATGGCTTGAACATATGAGACCTCAATGCCCACCCTTCAGTAATGCGCTTCCTACAATAAGCCACTCTTCTTCCAACAAGGCCACATCTCCTAATAATGCCACTCCCTATGGACATATGGAGATCATTTTTATTGACACCATGACATTATCCATTGCTAACAAGGGTATATATCAGAGATCAAGCTAAAAGAAAACGCACCTATTTCCTCTTTTAAGGGTCACAGGGCAATAGCTTAAAATCCGGAGAGATGATGGCTTAGTAGTTAAAAGCACTTATTGCTCTTGGAGAGGACTGGGTTCAACTCCCAGAACCTACTTGGTGGTTTACAACCACCTGTAACTACCATTCTAAGGGGTCGCATGACCCCTCCAGTTCCCACACATAAGGTAGGCACGCACGCACGCACACACACACAGACACACACACACACACACACACACACACACACTACACATTTGTGGCCAAAGCATGCACATATGCAGGGAAAACATTCATACATACAAAATAAATGAATCTAAGAACCAAAAGCCTAAAATCAAGGTCTTTGTCTGACTTTCAGATCCATTTTCTGATGTTCCTTTCTTCTAACCGTACCTAAAGACTGACTGTATATGTCCTATTTCATCGTTTCCTAGTCCCTATTGAGGCATTGGTTAACTGTTAACAGGATTCAGTGTGGAGTATTAGCCATATATCAATGTTCTCTGTGAAATGTTTGCCCACTTCCTTTTGTTGGAGTATGGTGGGTAGCTGGGGCATGAAAATAAACATATAGCTCTACCAGTGTAAGCTTTTGTGAAAGTCATGGGAGAGGATGCTGGAAAAGGCTTGCCTTTCCAGGTAAAATACTATGTTTGTCATAGGCATTGTGTGTTTCCCTCTTCCTTCTTCCTGAAGTCGAAGTGTAGTGTCCAGAGCTATGGTTGCTATCGTACTCCCAAGAAGTAGTGTGATGATTCTAGGATACATTTCTAACAGTAACTATTTGTGAACCCTTTTCTTATGTAATAATAATAAAAAAAGCTATTCTATGTTTAAGTTACTGTCTTTAAGTCTTCTGTTCTTTGCGGCTGGTTATATTTTTATTTTTCATGTTCAAACCAATTAAAATTATCACCTCTTTCCCTATAAATAAGTGTTTTACTTTACCTCCAAGGAAAAACTTAAGCTATATTCTTCAATTATTAATCTCATATATTTATGCATCTTCCAAGCTACTTGCACAGCATTCAATTGATTTATTTTATATTTTATTTACATTTGATGATAGAATGTGTATGTCCCAATTCAGACTCCATTGACTCTGAGGTTTTAATAATTCTAACATTCATTTCTCTGGCTTACTTTCCTCTATATTTATGAAGATGGGATGACAATGTATCCTCCATTCTAATAGAATGGGCACAATACATTTAAACGACTTTGTCTGTAGGTATGGTCACCCCAGCCTCATGCCACTACTGCTGACATGCACACTTCTCTGTTCATTTATTAAATTATCTTGCTTGCTGGCTATACTTGCCATAAATCTCTGTCTTCTAAGGAGAAAAATGTGGTGTTTGCTCTTCGTTCAGATAACTAGGGCATCCCCAAACTACAAGAGCTCTAAAGAAAAATAATAGCATTCCACTCACAAGAGAAAGTACCACCATGGAGTATAGAATATCCTCTGGTCACCCAACAAAATCCAGTCTTGCAATCCTTTACAGTCCTGCACCCATTACAGCCCAGGTCTTTTTTTTCTCACTTCTCATCTTCTCCTTGTCACAGCCTTTCTTTTTATGGCTGTTGTGTCTGTGCTGTGTTCTTGAGATAGTATCTGCCCACATATCCTCTGCTGGCCTATAATTTACCATGTAAGCCTCACATTTACAGTGATCCCCCTGCCTATGCATCTGTAACCTCTTCATTATTAATACTGAAGAAGGAGCACATTTTGTATGCTTACAGAACCAGCCACATGCCATACACGTCATATGTAGGCAGGTTGTGATTCCCGGGTTTGATTCCACCCAAGACACTAATATTTTTGTCTTTTATCTGCTCCTTTCACAAGCGTGTAATTTTCCTCTGGAACATGGAACTCTTTTTTCCCCCTCCTGAATATGCAACTCTTAATTCTCTTGATTTTTGTGTTGGTTTATTTGTTTGCTTTCATTTTCTATCTCCTTGTACTACACTTGTCATTGACCAATATTGTATGATAAATTGATATGATCTTTATAGGCTGCGAGAGGCAATGTGACAGTGTCCCATGCTGCCCAACTAGTTAGGCTCAGAGTAGGAACTAGAAGTTTCTTTGGCTTCCAACTCTATACTCATTACTCTTTAATGATATGTTAACGAGAATTTGGGTGACACAAGTGGACTTGATTCTTTCCAAATGAGAATGTCTTTGTTCAGCTAAATCTAGCATTTATATTTTGAAAGAGTTTGCCATTTTCTATGTGTGTTTTTGTGCTTACTCTCCTAAGTCTAGGGTGCTAGGACCTCTGGAAACAATCCTAGAAAACAAATGGGAGGATAGCTCTGCTTCTTCTGAAGTTAGAGTGTATAGATCAGTCAGTGGTCTGTAATATTCAATGGGACGCAGAAAACAAACCAGCAAGCAGGAAGAGGGTAAGTTTAAAGCATAGAAAATTATTTTGATTTCATATGTGCACTGTAATTAACCCCCTCCCCAACACACACATTTACTTCCCTATAAATGTATCTCAGCAAACTCAGAAGATAAAGGCAGCTAACAGAAGCAAAATGACAGCAATCAATACTTGGGTTGCCCTGGCAACTGGTGGTTTGGAAGTATGCTACTGCCAAATGATGCGTATGGTGACAATAGTCTTCACTGAGCATCCTGCAAGAGAACCATTAGCCATCTGGCTTAAAGAACAGGAGTGAACAGCAGTGCCAAAGCAACGCACTATTTTATTCATGAGTCCTCCTACTTTCCAACCCAGGTTTCTGACCTAAGCTGGTAACAGAGACAATTGAAAAATAAAACCCAAAACCCACCTTGCATGGATTAAGCATAAAGAGATAATATTTTTTTTCTCTGTCCAACATCTAGGTTTTAAACTATATCTTTTCAAAATGCCATAGCAAAAGCAATAAGCAAATAAATAGAAACTGACTGCATAGATGAAATTGGAGGAATCCAGTCCCAGGGAGGAATCTGAGAACAAATTCTGCAGGACCATTTCTGATGAGAAGCCGCACTCTGCCTTCTCATTGCTGCCTTGCTATTCTCTCATATGACCACTGATGTCTGACAGAAACATAGGAACTGACTATTTTTCTCTCCGCCTCTCCCCCATATAATTTTTGTGAGGTTCAAGTTGAAACCCAGGACCACTGCCAGACAAACGAGCTCTGCCCATCAGCTACACTCCTGGCCGTCTCGTTCTTTTATAATAAGTTTATCTAAATAGGCTCCATCCTCTTTGCCTCATTTAATAATCATTAGCTCCTGGAGCCTCTGTCTCCAAATACAGAGACATTGAGGCTTTCAGCTTCAACATGTGAATTTCAGAGGGACATAATTTAGCTTATAGCTTTATGGTTCATGTGTGCGCACACACACTTGTGTGCCTGCAGGAAGACAACCCCAATTGTTCATCCTCAGACTATGTCTACCTTTTTGTTTATTTATGGGTTGGTTTTTTTTTTTTTTTTTGTGTGTGTGTGTGTGTGTGTGTGTGTGTGTGTGTGTGTTTGTTTTATTGTTGCTTAATTGAGACAGAATCTCTCATGGGCCTGGAATTCACCAAATAAGGCAAAGCGACTGGCCTGTGACGACTCCGATGAGTGTGTGTGTGTGTGTGTGTTTGTGTGTGTGCATAATTTCTATGCCTGAGAGTGTGTAGGGATATCATAAAAGTAAATTTCTTGTGTATCTTATTGCTGTAGAGTCATTTTGGAGGAGACTTTCAGGGAATGGATGATTAATTATATCTTGCCACTTCATAATTACCCATATTTAGGCCTATACTCTAATTATTTTTCATGTTTCCAAGCCTTTCTGTTGTTAGTCTTTAATAAGAGATAATCAACAACTCATTATGGTCTTGGGGGAGAAGTGACAGGAGGAGAGAAGGAAAGACCACATTTTATTTTCTGTTCCGTTTTTCTCTTGACGTTTTACTGCCCGCCACCGTCATCATTACCGTTCCTCTGTTCTTGTCAGCAAATAGCTTTATTTGTCTGTGTTGCTTGTGTGGTTGATCCCCAGGCAGATTGTTGGAAGATTTATATTCCTTGTCTTTTGTTCTTAATTTTCTCTAATGAAGCTACTAGTTGAGCCTTCAGGTCAGGTTTGTCTATGCTACGTTCAGTCATACATGTGTAAAAACATACTCTGACCCGGTCTCTGCTCGTCTGAGTGGGTTACATTAGGCTTTTGTCTGGCATTTCCTGTTGATGTTTATATGAAAGTATGTGACACACAAATATTTCACACTCTGTTTGATCTGTGATACTTATTCTACTTTATTTATTTATTTATTTATTTATTTATTTATTTATTTATTTATTTTGGCAGATGTAGTCTTTCCTAGTCTTTTCTTTTGTAGTCTTACCGCACAGATAGCAACCTTGACTACCTAGGAGTTGATGAAATTGACTCGTCATTTTCCAAAGTCCTGGAGATAAATATCACATCCGTAAATTTTACTCTGTCTATTATTATTTTTAGCAAAGTTATACGTCACATAGAGCCCAGGAATGATGAGACACTAGTTTTAAAAAACATTCTGTCGGGGGAACTATGTGTTGAGCTTAGTGAAAAATAATGGATGTACTTTAATGATTAAATTGAAGCCTAATGATCTTAAAAGTCAATTGTATTAGATTTTGTCATGGTTATTCTTTCTATAGGTAGCTTATTGTATATATATGGAATAATATAAATGTATATATAAAATAAATGAATATTAAAAAAATAAGGATAGCTAAAAAACACTGTCCCTTCCTACATTTTGTTAAAGCAATGGACAGCAGTCTCAATTCTGGAAGCAACTTAAATAATTATTTTCCCTCTAAATATGATTTTCCATCATCTCCTTGGAACACCTGATATTTGTATCTGTTTTTACTCTAATTGTCTTTGCATTAAAATAAAAATTATCAAGGCATGGCATAAAACTGGTAACTTTGGCACTCTAAAGTACAGTCTAGGGTCATAAATAATAAGGCAATCCCTAGGAGATTATTTTTCAAATGGCATTTCACACAGCGCTACTGTCATAAGAATACACTGATGAAAAAGACTTTATTGTCATGGAAGATTTGAACACCACCACTGGTGAGGTTGCTCAGTAGGGAATGGGCACTTGCTGTCAACTCTGACAAACCAAGGTGGATGCTTTAAGCTACTTTGTAAAAGGAGAGAATGGACTTTTCAACTTGTGTTCTGTCCTCTACATCTGTGCCATCGCATGTATACACATGTGCACACACATACATACACATAAATAATTAAGTGTAACTTTTGCTCTGTCCTCTACATGTGCCATGGCATGTACACACATTCACAAACCTGTGCACATGCACACACACACACACGACTAAATAATTAAGTGTAATTTTAGTTATCTTTAGGAGATTTGAGTGCCATCGTAAATAAATCAAGGAGTACATACTTTACCATATTCAATCATGGAGCTTCAACTCCTTATGCTCTTTATTTTAAAAGATTTACTAATATTTCACAGACTATTTTGGGAATGAGTAGGAACATGGAAAATGTGAGGGTAGTGAGAGTTGTGTATAAAGGTGGCATAGAGTTTATTGCTTGGGAATAAATCTCGAAGCTTGTTTACTGGTCTTTGCTCTTAGCATAAACTATTAATCAAAGGGTGCTTTCCTAGAAACCAGGGCAAGATTTAACAGAAGATATTAATCTACTTCTGAAGACAAAGGTTACTTTTCTTTCAAGTACTCTGCATGTATAATTAAATCTCAGAATCACTATTTCTGCTTGCAAATGAAATGAGTGAACAAACAGTCAAAGAAGCAGATTGGTCAGGTGCAAACTAGTGAAAAATATTGCCTAGCAAAACATCAGAATAAATTGTCTAAGATTGTTTTCTTTTACCTAAAGGCAATACCAACGCATTCCATTTAGGAACAGGGCACTGTGGTGATGTTGTCACAGTGCTATGGTAGTGGCATTGGTCTGAGATGGATGTAGTCTTAGCTCCAGGTCATAGTGTTTGAGTACAGTGTATCTTCCTTTGATTGTGATATAATGCACACAAGCCAATATAGAACATATAGATAAGACAAACAGATGCATGATTATATAATCACATACCAGGATAATATCAGGTATCTTGGTAATATATAATATTGTATGTCTATACACAAATGCTTTGAACTTATTAGCTAAACTTTTACATTTGTCTTTCCCCTTTTAATGCTTAAAAATAGTTTTGGTTATTGTCTTGTTTTATTTGACATTTCTTCTGGGAAGTATAATTTAGGCAAAGATCTGGTTTCTCCTATATGAAGAAAGTAAAGTATGTTTTCATAAATTGAAGCTATATAATGTTCTTTTGTGTGTGTGCTTTCATGTAACCATGATGTATATTTTATTAAGTGAGTATATACAATAGTTAAGAAAATGTGTGTAAATTCTTTTGGTAGTTTTGCACAGTTTCCTTGTCTTTTTTTCCACAATAGATATCCAATAAAGCAATAAAGCAATCAAGGTTCTCTCATTCTTATATCATTTAACACACTGGTCAATGGCATATGTATGTGCATATATACCTATATACCATATATACACATTTTCATTGTACTCTATACATTACTTATGATTTTCATAGTATCTTATTCCCCCTTTATTTAGCTAAAATAAATGGAAGTGAATTACATGCTGCTTAACATATTTTAAATGAATGTTTCAAGGTTAAATATTTTCCTCGTTTTTCTCCTTATTCCTATTGTTACTTTGGTCATTATTTTAAGGAACTCAAGTACAATTTTTGGAAAAGAATCACTCTATAACTATGCTTGTTAGTGAAGAAAGAATGAAATAGTCATGAAGTGCAACAAAGGAGGATATTTTTCTAGGCTCTGCCTGAGTTGATGCATCAGCATCCCACGTATCCCATGTGCTAACAGATGCATCATTGACCTTTATAAACAAGCAAACAAAAAGGGGCTACTTGCTTCCAGTTGTACTTATTTACCTTTCAAAATAACTTAGTACAGTAATTCTGTTGATCAAATAATTTCATTCAGTTTATTGCCTATCTCAACATCATTATGGGGGAGGCAATAGGACTAAACAGTCGTGCTGACAGAGTAGGATGTCTAATTTTAAATATTTGTAGTCTTTATTAGTGTCGTTTAATGATGAGTCCCTATGCGACATCATTTCCTACTTAGCACTTCTGATCCATATCTGAATTAGAAAAGGAAATATGAATTGGACCACAAAATAGTCACAGAGCTTTAAAAGTGACACAATGTTCTATTTTTTGGCTTGTCCACAGACATATTTGTTTTACATAAATGGCTTTTTTCTTACAAAATTGAAATGTGAATATATTTTTATTTTTCCCAGTGAATACACAATACACAATTCTTTGACAACACTATGAATCAATTTTATGCCAATTTCTTTGCTGATCTAACAATATCAAAGGAAACACATTTAGATTTGGGATACTGTTTGTTGACTCAAATAAACTACAATGAAAAAAATTTCATCTATAAAACAAAGTATAAAAAGTCTACCCACGGCCACAAAATCCCTTATCTTTGTTATACTTTAAAGCCACAACAAACATTTTAAAATTATGAGAGTAAAAAAATTTATAAATTGCATGTCATTTAAAAATGTGTGGTGTTTCATTTGAAGAACCCATTATGACAAAGCAAAGTAAAATAGTTTCACCTTTCAGATAATATGGAAAAACATGTTCATTTTCATTTCATTTTGCACAATATATAGAAGTAGTTGAACAAAGTAACAGTAAATGTTATGGATCTGCATATCATCAATACTGACAAGATCGCTTTTGGGGGAAGTGATCCAGAGTGGGAGTTCATTGATGTGTTTACTGTTTTATCATCAATGAAAAACATGGCATAAATTTATTAAGTAGAACTTGGTTGTGTTCCATGAAAAAACATACAAACTAGCAACTTAAATCCCATTCAAAATGGGATTTAAATATGTAGAGCACTAAATTATTATAACACAGAACATAATTAATCTGTTTTATTAGTTGAAGTGGGTATTTTTGCAAGGATTTACTTCACTTTGGTTGTATGATATCTTATACATTAATCTTGACTTTCCTAAATACTTCACTGAACTTTGCTCCAAATGCTGTGAAGGAATCAATGGTTTTCATAGCCCTGTTGTCTCCTACCTTACTTTTGTAAAATGGCATGAAAAAGGATAGGAGTTCCCCACTGCTTATGTTGGCATACCTGAGTTTGGGCACTGTTATCAGTACATTCCATAAGGAGATTTTGCCTGTTCAGATAGAAGCTGTGCTTGGGTCTGTCATGACTACACAGCAGTATTGCCTATGAGTTAAAGATGAGGTTTCTTTTCTGTCCGTATTTCCCTCTGATGGCTTATGCAGGTTTCTGCTCATGCCCACAGAAGAGTGAACTCAGAAGATCTCCTATCACATCCAATCAACAACAATATGGAAAGAAATGGGTATCTCAATCTGTTGCTTGATGATGAATGGATTTGTATATACATAGATGACAAAGGCTTTTAGTTGCTGATAGTATGCTTGACCTCACAGTACAAAAGCATGTAATCTTGTCTTCATAGTCGATATTGGATGCAAAATTTTGTAGTAATAACAGTCTATAATCCATATGAACACAATCAGACTGCTTAGGATCATATACTGAAGAAAGAAAGACATGGTGCTATAACCCTGAATTTTTCTGTAAGCTATCATATGATCTGTAGATATCATTTCTTATGAACTTGTTTTATAATAATCTGCAAAAGATAGTTACTATACATATGATATATGAAAGTTTCTCCCTAACTCATATTATTGGTGAACATAAAGTGAAAGTACAACAAAATATTTATCTTAAAAGGCCCTATGCTTTTAAATAGATGCCATGAAATAAGGAACTGTATAAATGAAAAATTAAATTTATCACATCTTAGAATTGACAATAATTATATAAACCTCCCCCCAGAAACTCTTCAATTTTTCCCATTTCCTTGTACCAGAGATTATCAAACTTCAGAAAATTCAGGCACTGATGGTAGAAAGTTGATAAAGGGTGTGTCAGAATTGTTTGCCCTTCCAATTAAGAATGTTAACTATATGGCACTAAGAAAATTTTGGGGCCCATGAAGAACATCACATTCTATGTTTGCCTGTGTATGGTGCAGTAGCCTTGGAACCATGTACTTCCATTATGCATTTCCTATGGTAATGCCATATGAATTGGCATCTGAGCCAATAATGCACAGTGTGTATTGTTAATTAAAAAGTACTCTACTTGAAAACTCAATACTTTTACCATCACACTGAATATTTCTCAAGGAACCATCTATTGAGCATATCATAAGGAAAAAAAAGTTGGCTGAACTACCATTTAAAATTGTGTAGGTAGCACATGGGAAAATGTCATAAGTGGTAATTTCAGGAAGGCTATCATCTACTTGACTTACATACATGTACAGTAGCTAACATACATTTCAAAGTCACATTGATCTTGGGCATACATAATTGATGTTCAGGAACTCCTTGTTCTCAAAGTCGTGAAAACAAATGAGGCAGGACACTGTTATTAATGTCCACTTACAAGATTTGGTTTTATTTAAAAAGTGTATAAACATGCATTTTTCTCCCTTTTGACTGTTCTTTCCAATTTACTCATTCAAAATGGGTCAAACAGATTTTAGTTGGTAGCCAATTTCTGAGAATTTACCAGAAAATATTATTCCAATAAATCTACTTAACTGTAAACTGAACATACTGCGAGCACTGCCTTCAAGCACGTACAACCTGGCTATACATTTGGTGGCATCAATTTCACTTTTTAATCAAAAGAAACACAAATATTTATGTAGAATGCATTAGTTTGTTCTTCTTAAAAAGTAGTGAACTTAAGTGACGTGGCTACTTCCTCTAGTATGTACTGTACATGTATTAGAAAGATGAACAAGATATTGCGATAGAGCTCATATTCAAGAATAGCCCGAGTATGCCCTAATAATAAGTTGCTTCTTTAACTATTTTCTAGAATTTCTAGGATTCATTTTCTTTGTTTCCTTGGGGAACTTCATGTTATAGTCTGACTTAATGAGTCAGAGAGATTAGTCATGGTAATTCAAAAATGCTGTTTTTTTTTTTTTTTTTTTTCTTTCCCAAAGCTGTAATATAAATACAGATCTCTTGAAAAAACTTGATCTCATTTTGCTCATTGTAAGTCTCAGTTAGGTCAATTACAATGGCGGGTAAAGTTGACTCTAAATAAAACTTTAATTATATTTTTAAAGCAAGTTAGTACATCTTTGCAACCAGCATAGTTTAACACATATTCTGTCTAGACTTAAACTCCCTTCTTTTGACCCCTGCTTTCGTCAATAGTAAAAGCCATCTTTCTGCTTTTTAAAACTGACTCAATATCTGATGTTTCCAGAAGACTTTGCCAACACCTTTATTCCTTCGCATCTTCCTATTTCTACACCTCCAAACGAAAACCACCTAAGAGGATTGGTTACACCAGCATTACCCAACCTAACTTACAGTACAGAAAACTCCTTTCACATTCAATCTTTTCTTCATGTCATGAGGAGTAGAGATTTGTGCTTATCACCAAATAAAATTGCAGTGCAAAATTTAAACATAAAAGTTACACAATTAAAAGTTAATATATGGCACCACAGCCCATTAATTCACATATAGTACAACAGACCAGTAAGAACAGACAATAGTATGAACAGAGCTAAAAAGAGTGAGCTTGCATAGCAATGCACAAAAGAAATTATATACAGAGGAAAATCCTTTTCTTCCTGGAGGGCGTTTTTCTTTCTTTCTTTTTCTTATACACTCCTGACAAGAAAGAGTTAAGGTGGGTGGTGTAATTAAGAGAACACAAGAAAATAACTGTGGGATATGTGTGGCTGTGTGTCTTTACATTGCATTTACAGTTTTTTTAATAGTACATAAATAAAGAAATTGTTCATTGCACTGTTAAGTGTTATCACGTCCATGAGTTTGGACCTGATGGTCCTCAGAGCATCTTTGTATGTCCCCTCTCAGTTACTCTGAAAAAGAGAATAAACAAAAGTTATAAATATGGTTTTCTCATGTGTTAAATATTCTTCTATCATAGCTAGCAATAAAGCCAAAGCAATGAGAGAATAACTAATGATTGACTGCTAAGTATTGCGTTTGTGAATTTAAGTAACTTCCTTTGAAGATCAACGGGGATAGGGAAGTGCTGGGGAGCTTGCAGATATGTGATGCCCACTAAGGCTTTCTTGTTGAACTTATCTAACTACAGATACCACCAAGAAAGTTTTAAAAAGGAATCCAAGCATATGTGAGTCTATAAACAAACCATGATAGCAAACTTAGTTGTAGACAATGGCAATAGCTCAGATTCATACAGAATTTTTAGTTCTGTTACTAGTTTGCCCTCATCCCAGGATGAACTAGCTCCCAGCGCTGATGTGAAACCACGAATAAACCAACATTTCACTCAAGGAAGCAGATTCAGAAAGAATTTACATTCTTTGTATTTTTAAAATATAAGAATAAAATAAAGACTAAATCAAGTAGGAGGAACTTCTAAAAAGGTTCGTGAGGGCTACCAAGAGCAGTAAGAGCGTGTGTATCTCAGTGCTAGGAGGACCACAATACATTCAACTCTCATCACAACAAACAAATAAAACTAGCAGGTGGGCCATTTGCTTCCTTTTCTTTATTGTACTAACTCAAAGAGGGCAAATACCCACTCACCACAAAAGTGTCTTGTAAGTATTAAGACTAATTACCTACATTAAAAGAATTTTATACTGTTTCAAGTCAACTTCCATTACCAACAAAATGTTTTCATCATTGACCGCTGTAAACAGTTATCCTCAAACGTACAGTCAATCCTGAATGAAATAACTGAATCTGTCTTTTTAGCAGATAAAATTTTCTATCATTCAGAAATTTGTTTAATATAGTGATCCTATCAGCCCAATATACTTTCTGAATCATGATGGCCTTTGTAGTAACCCAACTTACATAATTCACCTGTAAACTGTCCTTGACTGCTTGAGCCCCCGTATCCAATGTCAAGAAGGTCACTGGTGTTCTTCTGGTGGCTGCCCCGCAACACCTCGGTCTTCCGAGGGCCAGTAGACCCTTTAGAGGAGGCTGTTCCCGATGAGCTGTGCCCACCTGGAGATGGGAAACTGGGCTTGCTGTAGGGCACCAGGGACTCTTCTAAAAAAGAAAAAAAAATTTAAAGGACTAAATTAAACTATGACACAGGTACCAAACACAAACCCAATCCCTAAATATTAAACTCAGTCAGTATAGACAATTTTCTTATTTAACTCTTGAGCAAAAATAAAATTATGATATTTAATTGGTCCTGGATATTACAGGAATTGCCACATGCAGGCCACATTTCCTACAACAGACACTGAGTGGAATAAGTCAAACCAGATCATGGCATAAGTACAGAATAATATTTGCAAGGTTTAAGTTCATTATAATCAAGAGCTTCTAAAAACACCAAACAAAATGTAGTTTGCTTGACAAAAACAGTATCTGAGAATGCCTTAGAGTTCAATGACATTCAATTTAATTTTTTCTATTACAACCAAAGAGACATCATTTTTGTTTTAGTTTAAATTATGGAAATATTTTCATAATCAGTTTAGACATAGAACTTCATATTCAATTCACGAAATAATCTTCTTAAATTTCTGATTATTGCTTGAGCCAACAATCCATTGTTTGAAAGGTTCTGTGTTTAATTAAAATAGGACAAACATTAATTATGATATATTAATGTTCTTTTTAGATATAGTCTCTCAAAAGTAAATTATGTGTTACAATCAATAAGTTAATACTAAGAACTGCTCTTCTATTTATTCTAATCACTCCCTGGCTTCTATTCCTTAAACTCTACTATTATTTCTTATAAGTTTATGAATATACATCATAATTAAATGAATAAAAACTGATTATTGAAGTTACCAGTTCACTCTTTAACTAGTCTTTAATGAGAAAGGGCATACAGTGTCTCTTTTACAGCTGGTATCCTTCCAAAATATTTTATTAAATCTAGATATTGGAATTGTCATTTCCTGGCCCTTTCACAAGATGAACTTTCCAAGACTTGAGCTTCTCATGGTGACAAAACTTAATTGAGATGCATCGGGTGAGGACATACCTAGGCAAGACTAAGTATAAATCAATACAAAATAGAGAAAGAATTGCTTTTCTGAAGTTGTGTGTCTGTGTGCTCATTTCCAGCATATACTAAGCAATGGTGTATGCTTCCCCAAACAAGTTTTTGTGCAACAGATTTACTTCCCCCAAATACATGTAGGTAGGAATTATGAAGTTTATATTGTGAAATTTCCAGAATTTTTTCTTTATGCGTAACAAATTATCCCTTCCAAGTATGAAATTGACCTCCATTTAGTCACATGTAGGACATATGAGCTCAGTTATACTTTTTCTAACTTTAGAGTGCCTGATTCTGCAGTCTTGTGATCTGAAATTAATTATCCCTTTTTGAAAGATGTTACTTCCCTTTCAAATTAGTGGCTACTTCAATCAGTAAGTTGCAGGTTGAGGCTAAGTTGAAGCAAAATAAGAAATTTCTAGTAGGGTTCTAGGGCCCTCTGGATCCTTCTACTTTGCTATTCTCCCATGCTTCTCTCATCTAGAGTCCCAATAGGATGTCCTCCCCTCTGTCCCAGTTTCCTGGTAAGTGAAGACTTTCATGGGACATGCCCCTTGGGCTAGTATGCAGATATAAGTGAGTATATACCATTTGACTATTTCTGCTTCTGGGTTAACTCACTCATTATGATCATTTATAGCTCAATCCATTTGTCCACAAATTTCAGGAATTCCTTGTTTTTAATAGCTGAGTAGTATTCCATAGTGTAAATGTACCATAGTTTCTTTATCCATTCTTCTATTGAGAGACACTTAGGCTGCAGGCACAGTCATAGGGGAAGGGAGTAAGGGGAAAGTGGGAGGGAGAGAAGAATGGGAGGATACAAGGGATGGGATAATCATTGAGATGTAACAAGAATAAATCAATAAAAAAACATGACCAAAAAAAAAAAAAAAGAAATTTCATCTTCTTAAAAAATACTCAATAGGGGCTGGAGAGATGGCTCAGTGGTTAAGAGCACTGTCTGCTCTTCCAGAGGTCCTGAGTTCAATTCTCAGCAACCACATGGTGGCTCACAACCATCAATATTAAGATCTTGTGGACAGTCATGCAGGCAGAACATTGTGTACATAATAAAATAAATAAATTAATTAAAAAAACAACAACAAACCACAAAAATACTCAATATAACTGAAGGATAAAAACATTAAGCTCTTTGCTGAGCACTCCAGAGGAAACCTGGAGGTTTCTGAGTGGAAGGACCTTATACAGGGTTAACTTGCTGAACAGGGCCCTGCTGAATGTGTGCTGTTAAGCTCTGTTGAAGAATTCCAGTTTGAACTGATTTGAGGCAAATCCAGGTACCCTTAAGCAACTGCCATTCCTAATATACCTGGTAGGAAAAAAAAAGTGGTAACAGTCACACTTTCTTGGGACTGTGAAGCACACACCTGATCCAACCCCTTGTTTGTGTGGGGCTTTCCGTGTGTCTTCTTGGCGTTCTGTAGAGTTTATCCAGTTCTGGGTTTGACGCTGCCACTCTAGAGCAGTTTTAGCAGGACAATCCAATGAGCTCTTTGTGTCTTCTAAGTTGGCTGCTTGTTGTCTCTCTAGAGAGCTTCCTTTTCTCTCTGCTGAGTTTTCCACGTTACCAGAATGCTGGCTCGGGCCTAGCTGCTGCCTTATACCCTGACCTGGTGGGGGATCTGGTGGCGGGGGAAGATCTAAAAATTTTGAATAATGTTTAGAATAGACTAAGATTTCATGAAAAATACAAGTTTAAGTTAAAGTTGAAAAATTAAAAAAAATAAAGAGAGAGAGAGAGAGAGAGAAAACATCCTTGCCCTCTTACAAGCATCAACCATGCAAAAGATTGTGGAAAATAAAAGTCAATTAATGGCTATTCAAAATGAATGTTATTGATCTGTCTTCTACCTTCTTGACCTTGCATCTTTGAATTGAAATTGACTCTTTTCATTTATCTGTTCAACAAGAAACATATTTTCAACATCATACTAGGGTCTAGCATTCAAGGTAAAGAGCAGTTTGTGGTTTAAATTCAATCTACTCTTCTTCAATGTACAAATATTACGAGGGGAAAAATCACTGTAGATTCTAGCAGCTGTGCTATTAAAAGTCACTGAGAACAAAAGCACTCTTAATGATCACCACAGAAAAGGCCATGCTTTGGAAATTAGGAACTACAGGGCATTTTATATGCAGCATATGACTGTCTCTACGCAAGGGTGTGCCACATTGAGCAATAGTCAAAGGGTTAAGCTAACTGTATTAAATGCAATTAACATTCTGCCTGACAGCTGATCCTGCCTGTTCGTTTCATGAGTTAGCTAATGAGTTACAACTAATACATTACAATCTTCCCTTGTATTAATTTTCATAAGTAATAACCAATGTTCAGAGCACAGATTGAATATGCTGTGTGGTGAACAGTGTAGACAATGTATCATGGAAATTTGAGATGGCAAAAAAGAGATAAAGTTTTTGAAAGAACTTTTTAGAAGAGATTGGACATGTCCAGAGTGCTTATAGCCTGAAAGAGCCTTTAAACTTAAACTTTGGAAATAAAGAAAAATTAAAATTTGAATATGAGCTATCTTTTTAATTTTCTTTGCTTGCTCCTCAGATTTTCATCTCTACATTTTGAATGTCTTCAATTATGAGCCTACATTTCCTTTTATATCTTTCTTTTTTAATTTTATCTATTTTATTAAACATTTTTATATAAGCATTTATATTATTATACATATATACAATAAACTACCTACATAAAGAAACAATCAGGAATTATATATATATATATGCCTTACATTCATCCTGTTTTGGCTATTTGTGAGGCAACAGCTATCCTTTTGTATATAGAGGCAAAATAAGTTTAATTTTAGATACATTTGCACAGAACCCAAATTTAAATTTATTCTTTACACACATTATATGTATTTCTACTCAAATGTGTGGTATTGTACCCATACAACTGAATTATAATACAAAGTTTATTTCTAATACTTTGAAGGTACTATTTCAGGATGTTTAGGATAAGTAAGTTATACAAGTTAATTGTTAGTTCAAATCATGGTCATGTCAATTACTAGTCCTATTATATCTTTGTAACATTTTTTAAACTACATTGTTAAAAACTTTATACTCTTCTAAACATTCACTTGTATCTGAATGATCTAATATTTTTTATAAGCTATTGTAAATTTTGTGGCTCATCCATAGATTATATAATTATGTTGCTTATTTATAAAATTTTTACTTCATAAAATATATATTTATTAAATAAATAAAGGATCTACTTAGTGCGGGCAGTTATTTCCCATTCCATTTTAAAAATATGGGTTTTGTTTCCAATAATACTTTGTGAAATCAGAAAGATAAATCTAAATGTTTGTACACGGAAGCCGGCTCCCTTAAGAAATGCTTGTGTTCACTTTTAAAAGCTATGCTCTTTGTTTTGTGAGGAAAATGATAATATTTTCCATTGGAAGGATGATCACAGTTGAACATTTGGTTTCGAGGCTCTAAGCTAAAGTAGCATGCTCACCTCTTATGAGGTTAAATTAGGAGCTCCTAGTCATTGATAAGAAAGTGGATGCTATCTGGGTGAATAGGACTACATTTGGAACTTTTCTCAGGCAATAATGTGCTACCTGTTGCATGATAAACTCATGAGTTTGGTGCTTCTTTTACACTTAATACTCACTTCGTTTTGTCTGTGTTATTATGAATGCAAGCTAATTATTTTATTTGAATTATTAGACTTAGTATGACAGGAAGGCAAAATGATTGTATTGGCTTCTAAAATAGCATATCTTGTCATTGATTTTTGTTCGCCATCTGAGCTGTTTAATTTCTAAAATGGCCAAGATGGTATTTGCTTATGGCAGCTAGAATTCTGATGCCTATTTAATTTGACTTGAAATTATATAGCTTCATAATGATATAATATCCTTAGAGATTTTATCTTCTAAGAATAAAGGGCACTGCATGCGCATCGAAATAAAGTGGAAAGAGATGGAATTACAAATGACTGTGGAAAAAATAAAAGTACATAATCCAATGCATTTACTCAAATTAAATTTATTATTCAATTCTTTGTGGAATCATGTCAAGTAAGTCAATTCACTAGAGTATCTCACTGGCCCACTGTGGGTTAGCTATTGTCAAACAATGACAGTTCAATGACATAGGTACCTTATTATTCTCATTTATTTTCAGCTAAGTGAATGCGGGGTAGATGGGGGAATGAATCAAGCATTTCCAGCCTGAATTTCTTTTTTCATAAGACCCAACTCATAATTGTGGCCACAGTAACCGGTTAAGCTCAGATATTAACAAAGCACCTTACACTTAATACTTTAACCTAGCTTTGCATCATCATATGAAAGCATATGTGTCCACTATTGTGTTTTTCCCTCAGTCAACTGCAGTTCCCTTCTACACATTACCTAAACTGTGAAATCATTTTTGAATCTATTTCTTTGTGGCCTAAATTAAATTACATTTACAAATCCCATTAGTTCCATCTCCAGTGTCTTACCTTTCTTATTGCTTTTCCTGACCCACCGAGAGTGGCATGAAGCACCTCAGGTATTATTTGTAAGGCTTCCAACCATCTCAATTTTTACCCTTCTGGGCCAGTTAATTCTTGGCTATATAAAATCTAGCCTGACTTTGTTGAATTAAAAATATAAGATTATGCCACTCTCCTACCTCAAATATACAAATATGATTTTGTAGACACATGCACATGCGCCTGCGCAAACACACACACACACACACACACACACACACACACACACACACACACACACACACACACAACTTCCAGGAACTTTTCCATTCAGGATACTATAAATATTCATGATTGTTCGTCAGTCAGAGGTCCATAAATATTACTCCTTGCTTGTGTCCCAGGTATCATATTTTATCTTGTTTTTCTATCTGCTCCAGTTATATTTCTTTCTTTAAAAAAATATCAAATATGTACCAGGACTTTAATTGCTGGTATCAGATCCTAGTATGAAATTTCTTTGGATATAAACATTGTTCTTTTACTGATGTTATTCCTGTCTACTCTCATATGTCAAGTTGTTGAGGGTTTCCCTGAAAACACTGCATTCAAATTCTTCCTCCTAAATACTTTACAATTTCCTGTTGTTTCTCACTCCGTGCCAACAATCACCATTTGCATACTTTATATTATCACTTATGCATTTATATTGGTCTGAACCCCCATTTTTTTACTAGAATGTAAGGAACAGGACACTAAGGAATCAGATCCATAATATATGCTCAATAAATATTTAAATGGAGAAAGCAAGGAGCTTGTAAATTTTCAGAAAGCTATATTGTGGCAGATATAGAAAAAAACTCTTTCTATTAAGTGGGAGATAAAGATTAGGATAAAGAGAGTACAGTTTGAGAGTAGATAATGTCAGAAGAACACATTGACTGGGAATCATCTACCATATTTTGTCCAGAATTGGTCAGGATATTTCCTTCAAGTACAGACAACTTGGATGCAGCAACTCCTGTTTTGAAGAGACATTCCACTAGAGAAGCAAGCATGTCCATATACATGTATGGGTTTCTACATAGCCGTTGGGACAGAAACTGACATTTCTTATTATTCCGAATTCCTCTCACTGGACACAGAGAAAATTACTTTCTTCCCTCAGAAGGTAATTTGACACAAGGAGACAGCAATCCTGACAATGATATATGAAAAGTCACATGTGCCACTTGCTATTAAGACATTCTACTATCAACAATAATCTGTCATTCTGTATTCAGAATCCACAAAGCCCAACCTTAAAACTGATGTCACTGAGGAAGAGATGGGTGAGTTGGTAATATGGCTGTTCTGTGAGCAGGAAGATCTGATTTTAATCCTCTGGCACCCACATAAAAAGCAAAGGCAGCTGCTAGGATGGGCACCTATAATCCTGGTCCTGGGTAGCCCAGACAAGAATATCCTTGGAGCTTGCTACCTAAGCAGAGTGTACAATTTTTGACCTTGAAGGACAGGGAAAAACTCTAGTACTAAAAGAAAAAAAAAAGATAGAGTGGTTGCAAAAGATGCCTATCATTAACTCCTAGCTAAACATACATGAATTAAGCTCGCCACATGTGTATCCATCAACATATACACATGAACTTAAATACACACACACACACATGTGCACAGTGATGGTATCCCAGTCTCCCCAAATCTTAAAGACTTGTGTAACTAGCTGGTTAAAGGACAGTCAGCTGACCTTGAAAGATAATTGTGTCAGTGAGAATAAGGTCATAATTGTGCTAATATGTTGAGGTTAAATAGTCAAGAAAACAGCCAAGAATGTTTACCCCTAATTAATGTGCTCCTAAAGATTATTATAAATTCTATAATTTAAAAGTTTCCCTGTAAAAGTATTATACAGTATGTGCTAGTAAACAATGACGTTCTGAAACAGAATGATTTGATCAGGAAATACTTATTATTGTTTTTGGTTTAAACTCAGCACAACAGTGAGAGCAGTTCATATATTGAGAGAATGAAATCAACACTACAAATTACTTAAAGTGATCAATTAGTCTTCAGAGCATCTAAAGCAAAAAGAAAATTGCGAATGTGTGTGTGTCTTGGGAGATCAAATTATAGGCCTGTGAATACACCAATATCCTTAACTTTCATATTTCATGAAAATACTCCCCCCAAAAAGAAAGTAAGCAGTAAAACAAGTAAACCCTAGCAATGTTAAAACAAACACACTCGCTTGGTGTTTTGAGTTTTAGAATGATAAGATTTACACTACCATGATGGCTGCTTATTTTCTCCTTCACATAAATAAAAAACAGGACCATTTTTCTTTTCTGACTAATGTTTTACTTTATCTTCTTGTGACTGAGGCCTAAGGACTGGGTCTAGCTTCTCCAAGATGAGCTACAGAAATGCCTGAGTGGATTCTACCTCAGGTAATTACATGTTGTATTTTAGGGTCTTTCCAAATGGCTTTAACATTCACCTTGGCTAGGCTCATCCTCTTGATATTTAATAAAATGATCTCATGATAACATTTGGAGCTCATAAAAATGTGTTTCTCAGAAGGTGGGAGAAATTTTTCTTTGCATCTCGAGTTACAAGAAATACTTTTAAACATATTAAGTTACATAGCCTTGGAAGGTAACTTGAGAGTTGCTATACTTAGAAGATATGAGAATTGAGTTGAAAATATTATAACAAGAATACTCTGTAGGCATAATAAAATAATCATTATTGAGAATGTGTGTCCTCCAGTAATATTGCTTCCTCAAGATAACAGTATTGACTGAAATACTCAAATATTAGATGCTATGTACAAATAAGATGATTTAAATAAGACATCAGTGTTCAAACTATGCCACCACCTCATCTATCAATGAAGTTTTATTGAAAACCAGGCACAGCAATTTGTTTTGAGACCTGCTTTCTTGTGACCCAGGCTGTCTTCTAACTGGAACCACTTATATTGCTGATTCAACATCCCAGGTGTTTGTGGGGATTCCGTGTATGTGCCAAGGAGCCCAGTCGATGCAGTGTTGGCTAACCGATCTAGGGCTGCATTATTATGCTCTGCAGGTATTCTACAAACTGAGCCACACCCTCAGTTACATTTTAAAACTTTTTTTTTTTATAGGTGCATTCACACCACAAGGAGTGGCTTTTGGACATAATTCCCATGCTCCCCAAAGTCAAAAGTATTTACGATTTGTACATTAGCAGAAAAAAAAAAACATATTGAGTTTTCTTTATGAGTACAGTCATTATGCCTCTAAAATTTGTACACTGAAGTTCATCCTAATGTTTGTTGGTATGGCATTGGGAGGTGACGCCTCTGTGAGGTCATTTGGTCATGAGGTTGGCTCAGGGTACTTACGAAAAACACCAGAGAGACCCTTTCCACTCTGTGAGGTCACAATAAGAAGGCACCATCTAGACTTTAAAACTGAGAAATAAATGTCTGCTTTTCATCTTTTCTACTGTTTATAAGATTGTGATCCCATCTTGCAGCACCACAACAAAGAAAGTCTTCATAACCACAGCATATGGCTGCCCGCTAGTTCTGAAATTCATGAATCCAGATCTTTACTAAGTCATTTCACAGTCTTCACTTAAAAAAAAAAAAAAAAAAGAACCCAAAAGATTGCAGGTGCTCTCAGTTCTCATACAATAGCAAGTGCACATGCGCTGCCAGTTTTCTTCCTCAAATTAAAATGTGATGCTGGAAATTTTCAAAATAGCTGAAACGTTGAAAAGTTTCTTTCTTGAGATAATAGTAATAATAATAATAATAATAATAATAATAATAATAATAATAAATTCACATGATTGAAAAAATGTGCTTTATTTAAACATGGCATGTTCTCAAGTATCTGGACTGGTAGGTATTGAAGTAATGCCTAATCTACAAAGCTACTTTCCAGAAGTTAATTATAAGACAGAGAATATTTCTTCATGAGGAGATGTTAGTTAAGACAAGTAGCCTACCATCTGGCATCCCTTCCCTCCGATGAGGTAACACTGGCTGTGGGTCCATCCGTCCTCCCTTGTGTTTTTTGGTAGGCCGAGACCTCTGGCTTTGACTCAGGGCTGCACTGGTATTACTGTCAGTAGAAAATGGGCTGGTGGGCCGAGGCCTTTGAGAGGAGGTAAAGGCTTTTCCTGAAACGAAAAGCAGGGGAACGGACATAGAGAAGATCACTATAATGCTCTATCTTTCCTTGCCTTGTGTCTCTGCTCTTACTAGATTAATGACTATACCTACAGGTGCTGTTTAAAGATACAGACCCCTCTACATTCTGGCACACAATGCATGACCTGCTGTAGGTAACTCATCCAATTTTTAATAAGCCAAGAACACCCCATCCAACAAAAATACGTTTTAAGCAAATGAACCTGAAATAAATTTGCCCAACCAAAGCCTTCCCACTGCTTGATCACAGTTTTATTTAGTCTTGACAATCTTGGTAATACTTTTATAAATCTATGCAAAATGCATGCCATATTTCCTTTTTCAAAATAAGAAAGAGGATTTTTTTTAAGAACTGAATTGTGTACTGTGTTATTTGATCAGTCATGCTTTACTCTAAGAATCTTAAGAATAGTCACATTTGGAAGTTTACATGATCAATCTACTAAGATGCCTATATAAAATTGACCTTACCACTTAATGTTGATACCGAGTAAATTCTACCTCTTTAGCAGGAATAAATAAGATCAATATAGAAGCTAATAGGTTATAATCTTGGTGTATATCCAAAATGTGATGGGTGTTTTCTGTGCAATGTTACTAAATCTTAACAGATCCAGCACCCTAATTTTAAAAGTAAAATGTGCTATATTTTGATAGCTTAGAATATATGAATGGGATTTATTTTGGAGGAAAAGGTCAACTAATACATTTCCTACAACGAATTATGTAATTCTAGGTTTATTTCGGAGAGAGAGGACTGGTTTATGTGCACATATTTATTTTCTTGTGTATATTTTCAGTTCATGCAAAATTATCATCTGTAGTTACACTTTTCTAAGTCAAAGTGACTTGATATTGCTTAATGCTTTATTAGCAATTTGCATACACACTGCACTTATGCCTTTTAATTTATTAGCTCTCTTGCACTATCTCCCTTCTTGGCCTATAGCAAATGCCACAAACAGCACTCAGGCAACATAAAGATTCTGACTTATGCCTTAGAAAGCAAGAAAATTCAAATAACAGCTCTATTACAACATATTTTAGTTTGGATGCTATATAAAAATAAACCTTTGCAATTCCCAAAATATTATTCCATTTTGTTTGAAGAATACTTAATGTACACTAGAAAGAAATACTGATGGTGAAACTTATAGACACCATCCAAGACATAGATTTTATAAGTTGAGAGTGTAGCAAAAGTTCAAAGTCTTTTTTTTTTTTTTTTTGTCATTTACTATTTGAACACTATTATAATTTAAGAATACATTTGATGTTTCATTTGCTTATTTTGTTAAGACAGTACATTAAATACACATATTATCTTTCTATTATGTGCAGCTAAGAAGTATAGATACAAATATAAGGGCATATACATCATGCGTAAATTTTTGTTTTCCCAAAAAAATTAATTAAAAAAACCCTCTTTTATTTAAATTGCAATTACTAGAGTTAACCTTATCTTTTCTGTGGCATGAGATGCATATAACAATTATATAATTTGACCTTGATGCTATTATTTAGTGCTCTTTGAAATCAAAATGAGTTTACTTTAAAGAGCAATATACATGTAGATATGTAACTACAAATGCATTTGGTGTATCTTTAGCTAGCATCCTTTAAAACAAAGAGTAAATTATTGTATTAACATCTTAGTCAAACAATTAGGACCATCAGCCAAGTGAACTGTTAGATAGTAGTCTTAGACCCATTCACCCCATGCTGAGAAAGCCTTCCCAGGAAGTGCCTCTGCAGAAAGAGATAGGATAAAGTAAAGTAGTGGAGATCAAAGCTAAATAATTTTAATTACCAGGTTCATTATTGATTTTGTGAGGATTTTGCAATGTGTAAGTTACTGAAAGTTTAATGACAATCTTAGTTGTGGCTTTGTTGTAATATGAAAAGGAAGCCTACTGCAATTAACCAGCAGAGCCATGAAGAAAAAAAGGTTGCGTGGATGCAAGGTAGTGAGTAGGGACCTATTTTTGGCTCCATAATATTAGCATCAAAAGAAAGTTCTGGTAATAGACCATCCACCCAACTGTGTTCATGCATATTTTAAGAAGCCTGTAGTTAGATTCACTGAAAAGAAAGAACAGAAGGAAAGGTCAGTGTCCAGAGGACAGGATTCTCTCATGCAAAGAGTGTTGACTTGGGGTCTACCAACCTGTTCTTGTAAGACTGGTTCCATCCAGCCTAAAACCAGCTTTATCTGCTGCTGCCACCAATGCTTGTGCAAAGCTGCCGCTGGCAAAGATGGAGCCATCTGAGGAGCTACCTACGCTAGATCTATGACTAGAAAAGTTACGATCCTCATCAGATGCAGAGCCCCATCCATTTACCATTGAACCTAAAAACAAATGTAGTGGTCCAGTAAGTTGTATATATCAAATATCTCATCTGCTGTAACACAGTGTATAATGAATAAGATGGCTACTTCATTTCCTCACTGCTTCTTTAAAGTTCCATTGTGAGTTCTTTACCCCACTACCATCTATGTCTCCAACATCTTATCTCCAGAAAAACTAAGGCCACTTAAAATCGGTATTTATTTTTTGCTTATTGATAAAACACATTCCAATTGATTTGATTCTTACATTGATTAAATTATCTCATGACCATATCCCTATAAAGACTGCTATGTATATTTATCTTCCTATGCATCAAGAAAGAATGAACTTGACTGGAGCAAATAAATGTATTTAAAAAGAAAAAATCAGTTAAAAATAGTTTGACCGCATTTTAATATAAGTTCAGGCTCCATCAACTATATCAAGACTTTAAAATAAAGGTTCTTCATAAAAACAATAAAAATTCATACATCAAGTGTCTAAAGATTGTCACACCAACATGGAACATAAGGAAATTGTGTTTTGCTGAATTTCTATTTATGACAATGTTTCTTATGTAATTTTAATTGGATTAATAACTCATTTTTTGAATGATAATAGTTTCTTTAAAAATAATCATTATGAAGAATATTATGTTCGGTCTTCTGCAAAATGAAACACGATGGTAATAGAAAACTTGAAACTTTATGTGTAACTAACTTCCCTTACTAGAACTTTGAAAATACTACAAGTAGCAATTTCTTAAGAATCTAGAAAGTCAGTTTTCGATTTAAAAAAAAAATCACAGCAGGAATTTACCCAATGATTCACTTTAATTAATATGATATTTATTTAAGTTTGTTATACGATTAATTCATAACACAATAAACTACTAAGTAGTGCTTACCAAAATATATTTAGAAAAGTGTGACAAGTGTGTGTTTATAAAATCTGCTTCAGGTTTTCTAAATGACACAAACATATATTTATGAAAAATGGGTGAAAATCAAATTTTATAGCTTTTGGGTTTATTCCTCTTTCCAAGAGAATAGAGTGACTAAGAGTTTGAAGTACTTGAAATGTTAGTAAAAGGGCCAGTGACACAGACAGACACATCCACTCTCAACACAGAGAAAGCAGAATCCAAAAGGAATCGATACGCAGAGATACTAACATAATGTTAGGTGGAGCAGAGATGGCAGTATGGACTCCACTTGGCAAAAGCATATAGACACATTCATTACATGTTACGCTCCAAACAAATCCCCTTGACATAAGCCACTGCAAAGAAGCTACGATAAATAACTGTAGCAACCCAGCCTCTTCAGATTCATATCTGGGCTAAAAGTCACTGTCAAGGACCAATAGGCCATTCATGGGACATATCCCTTGGGCTAGTGTATCAGGAAAGTGGGACAGAGGGGAGGACACCCTACTAGGACTATGGGTGAGTGAAGCATGGGAGAATTGGGAAATAGAAGGATCCAGAGGGTCCTAGAAACCTACAATAAGAACATTATGATGGGCTGATCTGGGTCCAGCAGTCCTGCTCAAACTATGGCACCAACCAAGGACAATATGTGCAGTAAACTTCGATCCCCTACCCAGATCTACCCAATGGATAGGACATTCTTCACAGCTGAGTGGAGAGTGGAGTCTGACTTTCACACAAACTCTGGTGCCTCACATTTGACCATGTCCCCTGGATGGGGAGGCCTGGTGGCACTCAGAGGAAGGATAGCAGGCTACCAAGAAGAGACTTGATACCCTATGAGCATATACAGGGGGATGAAATCCCCCTCAGTCACAGTCATAGGGGAGGGGAGTAAGGGGAAAATGGGAGGGGGGGAGGGAGAGAGGCAGGGGAGGATACAAGGGATGGGATAACAATTGAGATTTAATATGAATAAATTAATAAAGTATATTAAAAAAGAAAAAAATGCAAATAAACTGCCAAAAAAAAAAAAAAAAAGACCAATAGAAATGATGCAAGGGACAGTGTGATGTAATGCCACAGGGGATAAGGAAAAGTCCAAGGTTGTTCGCGGGAAGGCTCTCCAATGACTGTGGAGCCACAACTGAGAGTAGGCTGATAGAATCAGAACCCCCATTTCTGTCCCTTCCACAGCCTGTTTCCACTGTTAAAATTGGCATACCGTCGTTCTTTCACCCATGAGTTTCATTTTTTAACTCTCTAACTTGTTTCTTTCTGGTGCCTGCAGTCTTCCTTGTCATTGTCTAAATTCCTTTCTCAAGAACTTGCACACTTCAATTTCTCAGCCCAAAGACCTCTAGACTCCCAGTATCACCACATCCACATCCTTCTTTCGCGTCGGAGTCACTGCAGCCTTTTTACTACGCCGTCTATCTCTACACTATCTGTGGCCACACAACACGATCTCCCACCATGTAACCTTACTTCAGCATTGCCACCACCTCTACTTTCCAGTGTCTAAATGAAGGGCTCTCTGCTTTCTTGATTCTGGCTCACCCTCGGTCTTGTATTAAAATCATTCTCAGCCCCTTGATTTCCTAAATACTATGCAAAAATAGTACATTGGTTCTATCCTTTGATTGTAGCTGTTGTATAAACATTTCCTAAGAAGAAGAGTTTTAGAAATAAAGAACTACCTGTCATTCACTCTAATATATGTTATACAGAGGCACTGAAGTGCAGAAATTCAATAAAGATCGACATATTGGATAAAATGTATTTAGTATTTTCATGTTCACTGTAAATTCTATGTGTGAGTCTCTATGATGTATAATGTCTTAGCAGTGACGCTATGTTACTTTCAATGAAACATCTCTCTGGACATTCCTAAACAATTTATTTATTTATTTATTTATTAAATAATGTATACTATAAGTGAATTTTTCTTGATTTAGTCAAAGGGAAAATAATGATGTCATTGTCTAGCAACAAAAAGTTATAAGAAATACAATTTTAAGTATAAAATGGACCACTGGGTGTGGCACATGACTGTAATCCCAGTACTCAGGAGGCAGAGGCAGACAGCTCTCTGTGAGTTTGAGGACATCACAGTCTACAAATCAAGTCCATGACAGCTAAGGATACATAGAAAAACCTTGTCTTAAAAAAAATAGAATGTATAAAATGGAATGAATTTTATGCATATTTATGTATACATGTTATGCTGTACTAAATTAAGATTGTGATAGTTTATAGTGTTTTTAGTGAAGGTGAAATGATGAATTTACTTTAAGACATAATTTTATTTTTATGTGTAACTCTTAGTCACACAAACTCATACATTTAGTCTACCATTTTGTTATTTCAATTTTTGCCCCCAATATGAGCAATCCAAAATACTTGAGTATGTTGCTTTTGGGCCAGCTCTGTGTTTCCATATGGCAGTCTAGCTTATCAACAATTGAGTCAAGCAAGGCTGTAAAATGCAGAGGGGAAAGTCCCATGTCACAAGGAGCATACAAGTGGCATTCTGTACAACCTCCTCATAAAAAGTCATTTTTTTCTCTTTTCTCCCAAAAGAGTTTGTTTTGTCCCTCTCTGTAGTATGTCCTTCGTGTGAAATTCCATGCCTGTGTTTTTCACATCCTAAAATTGCCTTTGTTTTTCTCTGACTTTCTATCCATCCCTAATCCTTTCTGACATGTCCTTAATAACCCCCTGTTCCACCCCCCAATACACACAAAATGTCCTTCTTTAAAGTACTCCACCTTTCTCTGGGTAGACTGAGTAGCTGAGTAACACAAAGACAGTCCTTCCCATAGTGGTCAGACAGAAGAGAAACTTGAGTTACTGCGTTACTTATTTACTTCCTATTCCCGCTAAGAACAGAGTATCTGCATAGAGGAGTTCAGGGTTGAAGAGCCACAACCATGGGCATGTTGCCTCATTAGGCCTTGAAAAGCCAGAGGATTCAAAGCAAAACATATGGAAGGCAGGTGTATGTTGTCTTGGCCCCTGGACAGTTTAAAGCAAGGAGTAGAAAGCAGAGAGAAATGAGATGTTGACGTCTTTGCTTTCTCTCTAACAAACATTATACTGGACTAGGGTAAAATCTACACATGGGTTGGGGGGTGTCAAACTTTCTGGACACATTTCAGCACCATGCTATACACTGTGTATTAAGATTCCTTCCACAAAATTCTGAAAAGGTATGTTTTAGGTACTGGTTTTGACCTTTAGTGGCTATATTTACTTAAACAATTACATAGGACAAAATGTAAGAGAGAGAGAGAGACAGAGACAGAGAGGAGAGACAGAGAGACAGAGACAGGTTCAGAAAGACAGTCAGAGAGATGGGGGGGGGGAGAGAAAGAGAGGGAGAATGAGAGAGAGACAGAGAGAGAGAGACAGAGAAAAAAGCATTAATTGGTAGATTAAAGAGTAAGTCATTTTTATAATAACAGTGTCTTTCATATTTTTTTTATCATAGATGTGAAAATACCAGATAAGAACAACTTGGCTGGAGAATCTTTACAAATTGCAAGCTGTTCATACTCCTCTGACACATTTTAGCCACAAACATAATCAATACATATTTAAACATTTAATGAAAAATGAATTTATGCCACATAGCCAAATTTATCGGTGTTTGCAGCTTCAATCTTTCTAAACTCTTCAGCTTAAAAATGCTGAAAGTACAGAAAAAAAATCTGAAATTAATTCAGGCTGATGAAGAAGAATCTCACATAGGACATTAAGTTGCTTAAATGTTACTGAGCATAAAATGCCGTGATGAAGTGGCATCTTGCTGTGTCTCTATTACATCTTCAGCACTAAAATTAATTTATGATCAGTCGTCAATTCATTTACATGTCAATTTATGCTAAATCCTTCCTTGCTGATAAATGCTTATCCTTAGATCCATTAGGCTGGAGTAAAGTCTGTGCTCTATAATATGACCCTGCTAATTGTTGCATTAGCATTTTTATGAGCTACAAAAACTTATGGCCCCCCAGTTTTTGAGCCAATATTTAATCCACTGCTTGTTTAACTACTTGCAAAGTTAAATCTCTGCTATAATTGTCTTTGGTCAAATTAGTCAAATATTGACCTTTTCTAGACGTAGAAAAAAAATAGAAAAATGTGTAGAAATGCTTTTGATGCTCCCGAGATTTGGATGAACATCAAGTCTACCCCTTCTTCATATGGTGTGTGTGTGTGTGTGTGTGTGTGTGTGTGTGTGTGTGTGTGTGTGTGCATGCATGTATGTAATATGTAAGAAAAAAGAGAATAATTAGAAAATCTTTTCCTTGGGTTACATAACATCTATTAACTTGATTTACTCAACAAAAAGTATATATATATATATATATCCTTTAATCTGTCAAGTTTTGGCATACAATTCACCTAGAGCTGCTGAAGTAGCCTGAAGCAATAAATTTGTCACCTGTAGCATTGAGAAAAAATACACATTCATACTAAACTTATTTTATTTTTCAAAAAACTTTTTGCAGCAGAGAAAGAACCTCAGGTGAAAATTTTTAATGGCGAACTTTCTAAATGCCTGTGTAGCAAGTTAAAATAAAAGAGATAGTCAAGTGGTGTGATCCTGTGAATGAGCTCCAAAAAAAATTAAACTATCCAGAAACAAGTAGAGAAAAGTTCCAGGATTTCATTTTATTTACCATGTACATGTGTGTTCTAACACTCAAGGCATAAATTCTACCTCACTTCTCGCCATCACTATTGGCCTCAGTTCTATCACCACGGAAGTTAGAATCTCAAGTAAATTTTCCTCATGTCACTCTTTTCCATACTTTTCCCACTCTTACCTTCTGAAACTTAATGTTTCAGGGCATTATCATTAAAGTCTGAAGATACTTAGTCCTGTCTTCCACCATGGGAGTTAGGGAAAATACAATGCTGAACCCTGTCTCTCTCCTACCCTACTCTGGAAGGTTGGTACTTAGGCAGAATTCTTACTAGCTTATTTCTTTTATATGTGTGTGTGTGTGTGTGTGTGTGTGTGTGTGTGTGTGTGTGTGTGTGTGTGTGTGTTTGTGTGTGTGTGTGTGTATATATAATTTATTCAGATCACAACTCAATTATAATCCCATTACTTGTTTCCACCTATTCCTCTATCCATCCTACCGCCACCCTATTCCCCTCCCCTAGGTCTATGTGGGAGGGGGATCTCCTCCCCCACTATATGGTCATAAGCTATCAAGTCTCATCTTGGTACCCTGCTTATTCTTTCTTTGAGTGCCACCAGGGCTCCCAAGCAAGGGGAGTTCATCAAATATAAGCCACCAGAGTTCATTTCAGAGTTGGTCCCTGCTCTCTACCCAACTGTGGAGAATGTGCTGCCCATTGGCTAGATCAGAGTAGGGGTTCAATGTTTACTACTTGTATTGTCCTTGCTTAGTGCAATAGTTTGAGCCAATACCCCTGGGCCCTGATCTACCCATTACAATGTTATTCTTATAGGTTTCTAAAATCCTCTGGAACATTCTATTTCCCTATCTCCTATATTTGTCTTACATAGAGAATCCCAGTGGGATGTCCTCACATCTGTCTCAATCTCCTGGTAAGTGAGGACTTTCCTGGGACATGCCTTTTGGGCTAGTGCCCAATTATAAGTGAGTATATACCATGTGATTCTTTCTGCTTCTATGTTAACTCACTCAGTATGTTCGTTTCTAATTCCCTCCACTTATGCACAAATTTTGGGATTTTCTTTTCCTTTTTTTTAAATAGCTGAGTAATATTCCATAGTGTAAATGTACCACAGTTTCTTTATCCATTCCTCAACTGAGAGACCATTTTGTTGTTTCTAGGTTCTGGCTGTTATGAATAAGGCTGTTATGAACATGCTTGAGCATATGTCCCTGTTGTGTGATGGAGCATTTTCTGGGTATATGCCAAGAAGTGGAATAGCGGGGTCTTGCGGAAGCACTATTCCCAACATCAGACACAGCAAAATGACAAAAAACTAGCTTATTTCTGAACAGGGAAATGTTCAGTGTTTATCTTCCAACCCACAACAAGATGTTCATTGAAGCATTAAGCGTATTGTCGTGCTTTGCGCTGATCACATAGATGTTCTTGGTAACTTAGAAGCACAGATTACCAAAAATGACAAAAATGATAATTTCTTTAAAAATGCTGACAGCTAAATTTCAACAGTCCACTGAACCTGAATATAGAAAAATAAATGTCGCACCTAAGAACTCCTATCATGATCTTGACCAAGTAAGTAGACAGTAAGGATTAATGTGTTCATATATTTTATATGTTTTTTAGAAATATATATTTATCCATATGTATATACATAAAGAAGAAAAGGCCTCATGCTAGGTAACAAACTAGTCATCATTTTCATATTAAATATGATTAGTCCAGAGATAAATGTCATGCATTTTCATAGCGGGGATTATAGTCACTGTCACTATCATAAGATTGATTTTTATATGTGAATATATATATATATATATATATATATATCAAGGTAGATGAAGTTGCATGATTTAAATCACCTGTGACTTGATGTCTTTAACTATAAAATTAGGGCATGAGCAATCATAGTATATCTGCACAAGTTCCAGAAACTAAGTTCTTAGACTTTGAAATTTCAGTGCGGCATTCTTTTTCTCCTTTCCCTTTGTAATTCCCCCCTTCTCCTGAGATTTCTTTCTCTCTCTCCCTTATCTTTCCTTCCCTTCCTTTTGTTTATTTCTTTGTTTCCTTGCTACTCTTTTAAAATATGAAAAACCAGTCTGGGTGTGGTAGTGCAGAGTTTTAATTAACACTCTGTAGAAGTCATCCTGGTCTGTATAGTGAGTTCCAAGACAGCAAGGCTACATAGTAAAAACTTGTCTCCAAAAGAAAACACAAAAAACATTAAATGGTGCTAAAAGATAATTCTTCCATCTCTGCGCTATCCAAAAACAGACATCACTGAGATTAAAAGAATGTTTTGTATTTATTGGGATGCTACTATTTCTTCTTCTTCTTCTTCTTCTTCTTCTTCTTCTTCTTCTTCTTCTTCTTCTTCTTCTTCTTCTACTTCTTCTTCTTCTTCTTCTTCATCGTCATCTTTTCTTCTTTTTCTTGTTCTTCTTGTTCTTGTTCTGGTTCATCATCATCATCATCATCATCATCATTATTATTATTGAATCTAAATTCCTAATCTAGTGATAGAAGTAAGGACACAGAATAAATGTTTGTTTTGGCAATAATTATATAAAGCAATAGGTTTGTCAATGCATGCCTTTTGTTACTAAGTTCATCAGATCTGGAGCCGTTGATACTTTCTTCTCCTGACTTTTTCCTTAAATGAATGTTTGTTTTAAAATTTAAGAATATGCAGCTTGTTCACTTGTTTTGAGCATATTCTGAGTTAATGTACTTCTTTACAAAGGAGAATTTCTAGAATATTTTTGTTTGTGTGTTTATGTATAGATGTTTTGCCTGAATGTATGCATGTGTACTATATGGGTGCAGTGCCTGCAAAGAACAGAGGGGGCATAAGATTAATGTATACAGGTAGCTTCTGGAATATCCCCAAAATTCAGGTACATTTGACCCTCCTCCTATGCACCTTTTCTGCTACCTCAGGAATAAATCTACATGTGTACATTCCCAATATATATATATATCATATATTAATTCTATATTTGCTCATTTGTTTTATACATTCACTTAAGTTAATGCACTCAAATTGTCCATTTACATGCCTATGCACTTTCTAATATGCTCACTCTTACTAGGTTTCAGACCCAGAACAAGCAGCTTAAGTGCCTATTTAACATTATCAAAGCAGGCCTGGCCTTCACATTCTCCCAGCATCCCTTAGTCCCAACCTGTTACAGGGTATGGTTGTCCTGGCCTGCCCTCTACTCTGAACATTCCAACTCAGGGCTAGGCTCTCTATACTCTCCCAGAGTCTCTTCCCTATATAATCCAGAAGGGTCTTCCCTGACCCCCACCTTCTGCATTACTCTGTTCCTGCAAACCTGCACCTGCCCATTTGTCTGCCTGGCAATTTCCCTGGACCCTGTGAACCTGCCCTAGAGTTGTTCCCAATAAACCTGTCTCTTTCTTTCTTTCTTTCTTTCTTTCTTTCTTTCTTTCTTTCTTCTAATTCAGCTTGAATTGGCTTATTTTTTTTAGGCAGAGAAAGCTTATTAACCCCCTCTCAATATATTCATTTATACTCCGTGCACACATATCTTTACATGACTCATATACTCCCCATATACTCATAATCTATTTTATATATACACACATTTATTGCTCTCAGTCTCAGTTTCATTAAGTACATTGTACTATGTTCATATACAAACTTTGTAATAAATACACACACATGCAGACACACAGACACACACACAGACACACACAGACATACACACACACACACACACACACACACACACACACACACACACACACACAGGAGTCCACTAGAACAGTGGTTCTCAACTTATGGATCCTGACCCCTTTGAGAGTCAAATGACCCCTTCACATGAGTCACCTAAGGCCAGAGAAAACACACAGATTTACATTACAGTTCATAACAGTAGCAAAATTAATGTTATAAAATAGCAGTGAAAATAATTTGATTGTTGGGAAGGTCACCACAACATGAGGAACTGTATTCAAGCATCTTAGCATTAGGACCGTTGAGAACTACTGATCTAGAAGGCCAATTAAACCTCTCATTAAACATTTTCCTCTGAGTTACTGGTGGAAAGAAAAAACAACAAAAGTTCTTATTTAGCTACTGAAAGGTACAGCATTACTAAGGATATGTATTTTCATGGGATACATTCATTGTAGAGGAATACATCCCTAAGTAGCTTTCATGAAAAGTTCACTTTGCTAGGGAACCAAGTCTATATGGCAACAATTAAGCAGTGAGTTCAAGTATCAGAAGAAACCTTTTTTTTTTTTTTTTTTCTTCAATCAATGCTTTCTTTGTGATAAACATGGAATTGGCCCCAAGAGAAATGAAGATTGCATGGCCACCATTACATAAGACACCCTAACTAGCAGTTGAGCATGTAAATGGGTAAAACAGATTCTGCTAACTTAGAGACATAGATAATTGTCTCTGGGATTATAATATTTAGTAAAGAACTTCAGAGGCTGTAGCTGACTTTTACCATTATTCTTGAAACATCCATTGCATTCTTAATAGGAAACAGTTTGATATTACTAGTGAAATATGCAAAGATATTCAGAATTTTACCCTAAAGTAGATTATGCTAGAAATTCAGGCAAAGAGCTTAACATAATAGTGTACTAATAAGTCAGCTCTCACAGAATGCAAAAGTTTTAACTTTTGCTCTGTCACCTTCATGTGGATCTATGTTTCCAATCCTAGCAATATATGTGTAGTTTTAAAATCTTAATTAGCTTGATAAGAAGCTCATCCTCAAGGCAAGGAAAAAAAAAACCTGAAAATTAGATTCACACCTCAAATGCTGAGAATTAGAAAAAAGAAGGCAGACGCTCTGCTCTGAGGTGCCCTCTGTCCTATCATATACCAGGGCCAGCAATGCTTGTAGACACTTTCAGGCAGCCCCAGTTCTGTAGAGAGTAAGAAGTTCTGGGAGTACAAACAGAGTGGGAGTGAAGGAAACTGGGATAAAAAGCATTCTAGGATGAAAGGAACTATCCCAGTGAACATAGGTACAGGTTGTCTGAGAGGACCCAACAGAATGCAGTAATCTGATGTAGGCTCACAGGAGCTATGTCCTCATTGTCCAGTAAGGGGCTCGTTTATGCATCAAGGGGTAGACAAGTAAACTGAAGTTTGACTCTTGCTACTTTCATTGTGTATACAATGGATTTCAATAGGACAATTTAAACTCATTGGAAATAGGCTTTTTTCTTAGTTCTAGAGTCCTCATAGGCAAGCACCAACTGGAGTCTTAGCTTAGGGAACAAGGAAAAAAATAGGAAGTCTAAGAAATAAACAGGCAAAATAATTGCACTTCTTGGCACAGGAGTGGTGATTATATTCAGCAATGTGAAATGCGTAACTGTATTGCTTATCTCACTAGGCATGTTTCCACTCCAAAAATATAATACCATGTGAAAGCTAAAAGAGCCTCATTCTGAAGCCTTGCTTATTTTCATCAGTGAATGATGGGTCCAGGGTGAAATATCAAGAAGCTCTTTAAGATCGCATTCACTTTGTATGCCACCCTGGATATACAAATCATGTCATTTCTAAAAGTAAAGGTTTTTTATGTAATAGACTTGGTTCCCTAGCAGAGTGAACTTTTCATGAAAGCCTGATATATAATTGAGTTTTCTTTCATGTCTTTAAAGCTTTTTAAAATTCATGAATTTCCTTATCATTTTTAGCAGCAAAGCAAAAGTATCTCTAAATCCTTTTTGAATTTGGTGTTTAACATTAACATATTTAAAGTGTTACAAAAATAGACAGAGTGGAATAAGTCTTACATAAGGAACCATTTGATTTGAGATGCATTTTAGTGTTGCAAACAGGCCACTTATTCCCGTTCTTACCTGTCACAGAGCTGTCTAGATTGTCCATACTGGATCCAGGTGTCTGTTCTAGTGCTCTGAGGGGCCTGGGGATTTCTAAGGGTTCCTCTTCATCATCAGCATCCTCATCTGGAACATCTGTTTCCAAATCAGAAATCAAGGCTCCGGACACATAACCTAACGGTGGAACTGGGGGCTGTGGAGGTGGAGTATTGCTTTGAATGTGCCTGGAATACAGGTGGAAAGAAATGAAAGACAAAAAGCAATTCATTAACATTCAATGAAGTCGTAACTTGTGTTAAATGGCATGTTCCGGTAGCTGGCATTGTCTTCCATTTTTCTCAGTCACAGCACTTTCTTCTGTTTCAGCAGAGACACTGACACGGATACACACCTTACTGAATAGCAACCACTTAAACTACAAAAGAGCTGGTTTTGATATTTATAAGGTGATAGAGAAGAAAATAGATATCAGGAATTTTTGTGTCAAAAAGTTCTTAAAAAGAGACTATGAATATTTGTCACAAATCAGTGTTACCTTTGGGACTTTAACAATAGCTACTGGATTTCCAGGTTAGTGTTGAAATTCATCTCACTTGTTTTAACCTATGCAGCTTGTTTGAAGATAGTTTGTCAGGTAGGAGCCTGATTGGCCCAGCCTTGCCTCTGGCACACTTCCTGCCCCTTGAGGATTGTTTTTTGGTGTGATTCCCATCACATTAGGCTGAACAGCTGTTTCATTATCACAGTGTAGATTAGACACAAATACTTTGTGCTCTAGGTAATTGCTATATATCTCACCATCAAAGTCTTAAGGGATTGAATTTGGGACATAAGGTGTGTTCAATAACCTCTTTATAATGGGTAATGAAGTCTAATCCAAACTTTATAAAATTAACTGAACATTCATGGTCATTCTTTTCTTAGAAACTATTGAAGAAAAGCTGGAATAACTTGGTTCATATTTTGTGACAAACACAGTGTAGAAATGGACCCTGGGTATCAGTTGATTTGCTGTGAAACTATTAAATAAGTCCTTGTAACCTATAAAATGATCAGTGGAAGTAATTCACGGTTATATGTTACTATAAACAAAAAGTGAATGTGCTTCATGTCTGAGCTTTCTATGGACTCAAAAGGCCTTCTCCCACGTAAAAATCATTGCGCATAATTACAATGCAATTTTGCCATTGGCTTTTTAAAAAAATTAAAAGGTTATATCTGTTCTCATTTGCAATCTTTTGATAAAAATTTTCATTTTCTAAGGGTGAGCCCCAGTATTGTTAGCTCTGGACACCACATCAAGGAGGCCAGATCCCATTTTTAATGATATAGGGCAGGTATTTGAGGCAGCCTGCAATTCCCTGCATTCACGACAACCCACTGACTTACAGTGTTACTAAACCCTTGTAGAGTGAATATTGAGCTTAGACAAGGCCACATTGCTATATATGTGGTAGAGAGGGAGCTACATGATGCATAAGACACTATCAAGCAGTATTACACCTGTGGTTCAACTCACTACAACTGTAGAGATTTAGAAGTTGGTGCCATGGGAAGAGGACAGACCAATGCTATAATCCTACATAACTTTTGGCATGTCTTTGTGTTTGTTGTTGCTGTTGGTTTTTTTGTTTTGTTTTGTTTTCGGTTTTTCAAGACAGGGTTTCTCTGTGTAACAGTCCTGGCTTTCCTGGACTCGCTTTTATAGACCAGGCAGGCCTTGAACTCACAAAGATCCACTTGCTTCTGCCTCCCAAGTGCTGGGTTTAAAGGCATACACCACCAACGCGTGGCTTTTGTCATGTCTTGATAGGAAAAAAATGACAAAGCAAAGAAAAATGTACTACTTCACTTAAGCAGAATGAGAAGTTGTCTGAAATGTGAGCTGGATGTATGCAGGATTTGTAACTGTCTTCTAATAAGAGGAAGTGCTCTGTACCTTTCTTCTGTCAGCACAGCTGGGGCCCGTTATCTTTAGAGCTCTGTGAATGTGGTATGTAACCTAAAGTAAGAGACCCTATCAAACCACAGTAGCAAGCAAGGTACTTTTTAGATAAAAAATGAATCACTGCTCTCATATGCAAAGTTAGCTGTGGCATTCAGAATACTGATGGATCTATTCTATGGGTAAATAGGTAGAAGATATGGAAATGACTTCTTTGCTCACTCACACAATCAGGGAATACCTTTGGAGCAACTGTTAAATAGGGCATTTTAAATATGAAAAGTCATCAGTGACCAACTCAAGTCAATGTCCAACCCATTCTACATATTAAAATTTAGAATTGGACAGTTTGCTGTGTGCAAACACTTAAATCTCAAAAAATCATGCAGCATAGAAGAGAGTTTCACCTCAACTCAGGAAAGGGTAAGCATTCTTCTTTACCACCTGGAGGTGGCCCGTTCTCTTTGGTGCAAGTGTCTGTTGGCTTGGGAGTCTGGGCCTACCCAATGTTTCACAGAAAAAAATCCTCATAGGGATTTTACTCACAGTGTGGTAACTTCATCTTCCAGTGGGCTCCTACTGAGGTCAGTCATGATAGTTGTCCGCATCAATAGCCCAAAGGCCATCTCTCTAGCTCTGTGCCCATGTACTTCCTGGCTTAGTAATAGTCCCCGAATCTTACTATTGTTGGGTAAACAGAGCTACCTGGGACTCCAATGGGAGAAAAGGAGATCTCTGCCTTTGGAATTCTTTAGAAGGTTCTTCTACATCTCTTGGTTTATTTTAACCTATAGTGTTTTATGAGAATAGTCTGTTACTTAGAGTGTAAAGAAGCCAGTGAATTCTTAAAACTCTCTTAGTGTGTTCTAAAACTTCCGAATGATTTTTGGGGACATTTTGATCATATACCTAATTGTCATTTAGGATATTGTTGGGAGGGTCCCTTCTATATTCATATAGAACCCAAATATTAGCATCACTATCATTTTCTACCTCAGGGAACAAAGAATATAAAAGACGAACACATTTTTCCAGGTTATACATCTAGTTAGGCAAGTCCATCTTGGGCCTAAACTTGGCTGTCTTCATTGGAACCTCTACCAAATAATCAGAATCCACTTGGAGGTAGGGTCTAGGCATTATTGTATGTTAAAATGTTCTAGATGATTCTAATATGAATCAGGTATGTGTTGGAAGTATAAGTGACAAGACCGCATGACTTCATGAGTCAACAGAAGCAAATCTCAAGTCTCCTTATACAGCGTTTTAAAATTTAGTCATATTTTGTACAAAGCAGCTTTATGCAAAGCGACATTGTTTAAGAGAAAAGCCTGCTTGACTACTGAGAATATATCTGCTAATTGTGAAAAATAAAACAGTCTTTTATTTTCTTGGCAAAGAACATGTTTGTGACAGCATGGATGCTGTTCCTAATCTAGGTATCTTCTCAAATATATGCTTAGGTGTATTTTTAAAATAAGTAGCTCATAAACACAGAAAATAACTATTTCACGATGAGTATAGCTCAGTAAGAGCTATCCAAAAATGGAAAGTCTTTCATCTAACTTTCAAGTATGATATAAATCAATAGAACATACTTTTTGATAGATCATGTATACTGACATATAAGCCAGTATTTCAGAGAAACAAAACTGTCCAAAAATCATGAGGCCTGCTCCTATTTCTATTTCTGCCACATTTTCACACAGCACCTGACAGACTTCCATCTGTGATTTATGAATTTGCAGTTTTATTTTTAAAAATTGTAATGTGCTTTGAGGATTTCTGATGAAGCATTTACTGTTTTTATTTTCCTTGTTTTCTGATCCTCTTAATTCAGCCCAGACAGAGTCTTTTAATAACTGACACTGACCAGAATAATTTCCGGGAGCATGCATTTACATATTCACAACCACATACAGAATTAATCACAGGCACTTTGAGGAATTTGAAAGGAGTCCTTTATTGTGGCATTAAAAGTGAGTTCAAGGATAAACTAAATGAATCTGGTCTGTAAATGAGAAAACATTCTGGTGCCGCCAAGAGCGCTTCAGCCTGAATCCCTGCTCCGTTCACTTCTCTAACCAGCTGTGTGATGTTGGTTAGTATACTTAAACTTCTGTCATCGGTTTCTTTATAAAGACGATTAACACATATTCAAAAATAATTTTTATCCCACCTACATAGATTTATAGCATTTCTGCTTAATATACATGCAACAACATTTCCATATGTTAGAAAGTATGGGGCCTTTGGCTTACTGAAGATATTTACCATGTTTGTTTTGCTATATCAAACTGATAGGCCCTTGTTAACTCATCCAAGTGAGCTTGCAGCATGGGTTGCATCTCTTCCCGTGGGGATGGAGTAAGAGTGGCAGTGGACTGCTGTCCAAAGGAGATAGCAGGTGAAGAGGCCACACCACGAACAGGAGGTGTTGGGACTCTATCTTCATCTTCTTCTAGCTCATCTTCCATACCCTGGTGCAAGTATGTTTGCACTGGCAATGGTGGGCACCAGCTATCACTGTCATAGCTGAAATTAAATAAGGAAAAATGTTCACTGGTGCACACACATGGATGCATAATTATACTAGCAATAGTAGCAACCAAACCATATCTTAAAAGGGTTTGTCTTCCTTACCAAATTATTGATGCTGTCATAGTAAGTCACCTGACTATTATCTGAGTTCTTGTTCCTAATTATATCTATTATCTCAAAATATCTCAGTTTATCCTAAAAAGACCTTATGCTAATTGTTACCACAGTTACAAAAAACAATAACTTTCTATCAAAGTTAATCATGTTGAAACACCAAATTAATAAAAACAATTAATGAAGTTAATGCCTGGTGACCTATCCATTCCATTCTTTTGTGCATTCCTGTGCACAAACAGAATATGCCAGCAATGCTGATGGATCATGTAACATATACATAGGAAGTTTATTCTTCTTCTAGACCTATGCCAATCTATTATTCCATATAATATACCTGTCATCAATACTTGGTGATTAATAACCTTTTAATTTTTTTTTACATTTATCAGTAAAAAATATACAGCATGCTTATCTCAACATATAAACAGAAGCGCCAAGTATCTTAAAAGAAAAGTAGTTATCAGTTTCAGTAAAATTATTTCACATAAAATCTACCATTTTAGATTTTAGATTAGGTATTTTCAGTTTATGACATTTACTTTGACGATTTAGATAGCATATCAGAACAATTTTTATACAGGATTATGGATCAAGAGTAGAGAATACTAGTACAGTAAATTCTAAATAACAGTTTTATTTTTATCATCTCCATAGTCCTAGTATTTCCAGCAACAATAAATCCTAAGATAGTTAAAAAAAAAAAAAAAAAAAAAAAAAAAAAAAAGACTTTTCAAAATTTGCGGTTTCTAAAAGGTTAAAGCAGCGATGATAGTTTAGATGGAAGTGGGGCTCATGCAGCCATGCTTGCCCAGTGGGGGAGCTATGGCTGCCAGGAGACAGGAAGTTACTGTCTTGTTTGATGTAACCACTGGGGAGTTATTGTACCCCAGTGGACAGAGTCACCCCACGCCCACATGAAGAACTTTGCTTAAATCCTGTGGGTCACGAGCAAAAAATTAAAGAGAAAGATATGTGACTAAGAACAGCCTCTCTAGGCTCATAGATTTGAATGCTTGGTCCGTATGAATGCAACTTTTAGGTGTGGCCTTATTAGAGGAAGTGGGCTTTGGGGTTAGAGAAAGCACAAGCACAAGCCAGGCCCAGCATCTCTCTTTTCCTCCTGCCTGATGATCTGGATGTAGAACTCTCAGCTGCGTCTCCAGCACCATGTCTGCCTGCATGCTTCCTTGCTTCCCACCATGCACTGTAAGCTAGCCCCAGTTACAGGCGTTCCTTCATAAGAGTTGCTGGGGTCCTACCTAGTATCTCTTTAAAGCAATAGGGTTTTGACTAACAAAACATGGAAGTGGGGTGGAGACTTGCTAAGAGGAAGGCGGTCGGGATATAAGATTGGATGGGGAGAGGACTCTGTATAATAGAATCGGCTGACGTGAGGAACCAGCAACAGAGACCGCTGTGGGAATGGACACTTGGATATCTCAGTTTGAGGACTGGCAAGGCTCTGTTGGCTAATAGCAATGGGAAGATATTAAGTAACATAGTTGCAAACCCAGAGGTAGGCACTGAAGAACTGTTTCCAAGAGATAGAGAAAGATATTGGCCATAAGTGAGGACAGGAAAGAAAATGTCAGTTACATAGGAGCTCATCATGTCTAGGGAACTTAGAACAGTGCCATCTCTACCTGCCCACTCTCCTTGGCTCTCTAAAATCATATTTCCACAAACCAGATAGTCTCAGCCCAAAGTTAGTTTTCCCTTTGGCCTTTTTGTTTTTCACTCCAAGGTCACTCATGCTTGCCTTGCTGAGGCTATACATCAATGCCCTTCTGCTTGAGCTTAAAGCTGAAAAAATACTGCTTTAGAAGCCCTGCACAGTTTGGAAGGGATGAGTGTCCATAAGTGTTTTTTATGTCATTGTGGACAGGAGACATTGTGGGCAGCAGACACAGTTCAGTGTGTTGCAAATAACAAGTTGTCTCTATTAAAAAAAAAAAGTCATGGGCTGAATCTGTACTCCTATTTGTTAATGTTATATTGTGTGCTAATCTGTGTTGAAAAAATACATTTTTCTTATAGATTGTCATTTTAATACCTTTCTGATTTCATTTGAAGAATTCTATTACTTTAAAATCTGTAACCAGCTCCCCTTGTTGCATTTAATGCCTTTAGGCTTTCAAATCCGATCAATCTTGCTGACTATTTACAAATTTATGAAGACATTAGAACAGTATAAGAGAGTCATTTACTTCTCTTTATTCTATTACGTTCATTTAACATAGCTAAGCTTAGGTATGTTTTCTACACAGAGTTTATATTTTGTCAGCAAGAATTTCACGCTTAAACTAAATGCCTTTGTTTGCTTTTTTCTTTACATTTTTATCCTGGTGCACTTGGTTAGAGAAACAGACTTATTTCAAATAAACTTTATCCTTTGAGGCTCTCTATGTTAAACTTACAAATCTTCAAGTTAAATTCGGAATCATGTATCTTTTGTAAACCTTATTGACAAAGCTAACCAGTGCTGGAATATTACATTACAGAATTGGTTCTGGAAATCTTGCTGAGAATTAATTTGAAAATGAAGTTTAGATTTCCAACATTGATTCTTTTACTCTTTCAGTTTAATATTGAGCTTTTCATATGTTTGTCTTTTCCTCAAGCAGATTTAGCCCCCTTATGGTTGGCCAAAGAAACATTTAGTGACATGCAAAGAGCTTCATTGAGGAAAATGCTTAAGTTTCTTTGCTTGCTTTTCTTATTTGATTTTAAGTAATACATTATTAAGTTAAAAATATATATTTAGAACCTAAATAAAATAATTACCAACTCTCATTATAGAATGCACTTACTGTTAGCCTTTATCAATAGTTAATGTCAGGTTTACTCATAAAAGTTTGTTAATAAAGAAACTTATACTACATACAATTCTGCTACGGGAAAAATGTGTTATTTAACAACTCAGTTATGTTATATAAACATGCTTTATTTATACCCTATGAGAATATATAGGGGGACGTAATCCCCCTCAGGAACAGTCATAGGGGAGGGGAATAATGGGAAAATGGGGGGGGGGAGGAATGGGAGGATACAAGGGATGGGATAAACATTGAGATGTAACAAGAATAAATTAATAAAAAAAATAAATAAATCCAAGTATTGTTTATGAAGCCTAATATGGGATATGAAGCTGCCATAGTTTGTCCACAGCTGATAATTGCCTTATGGGAAGTGTGTTTTTTGCCTATTGGAATTAATGGAATTCTGAGGACTCTGGGAGAGTATAAATATGAGAGCCCAGAGAAAGAAAGGGGCTTCCAGGAAATGGGCACAGAAGAAGAAGGCTGTTTGTTTGTCCTCCTGTGTGTGCCCTTTGCTGTTGCTTGACTGCTAGATATCCTGATGACTAAGAATGGAATTTCCCCAAAGATCCCAACAACCATAACCAGTGGGAACTAATCCTAATGAGGTCTATATCACACTTTCCTTTTAAGCTACTTTCTCTCCTACCTACGGTTGGGGGTTGGATTGTAGATAGAGGCTTAAGGAACCTCCCCAAAATAGTGTTAAAACACAGCAATTACTGTTGTATTTTTGGTATTTACAATGGCTTGTTTCAAAGATATTATAGTTTTACATGAAATATTATATATATGTATAAGTAATAATAACCCATTAGTAGCAATAATATTCCTACTTGATGAATGACAATTTATCAAAAATTTAATTGATATATAAATTTTAAATAAAACCCAAGTAATACAAGAGAAAGAAGGATGTATTATATGTATTATTTGCAATGATAAAAAGAAAAGGATTTAGGATAAATTATTATTGATTCACTCTCTGTTATTCAATTGATACTGGGCTAAGGAGAGAGTATTTGAAAATTTTGATATTATGAAAACAGGTATATATTATATAAATAAGTTGCATAGTGTGTTGTTACTTTACAAATTTCATTAGCCTTTCATTAATGTAGGGTGGATGTTGTTATAAATAGTACTCTATATTCTCTGCAAAGGTAACTGGAACCACAATGAATAAGCATTATGACCCATATAGAATGTGGACGGCTGAAAAGGGTACTAATAGGAAAAAATAAAAAGAGAAAAAAAAATCCCAAAGACCTAAAAAATAATGAGAGGGGATAAAGGAAGCCAAGTCAGGATTAAGCTCAGATCATGTTATTCAGAGACCTGCTCACTACCTCCCTGCTGTTCATATCTGGATCCACAGTTGAATAGTACAGTTACTGAGAAGGGAAGATAGTAGACAATTGTCCATTTTATATGCACAACTCTCTTAATGGTTCCATTCACATTTTATAGATGGGCACCTTATTTTAGCAATACAATTTGATGATTTTTTTTGTAGTAACTTAAAGTCTACAAAAATATTCTCAATGAACAATGAAAGCTGTTCTGTCCAGCCTTTCCAAGGACAGTCCTTATTCTGTGGCATTCTGATACTGAAGTCTGTATGAGGCATCCTGTTATCTGTCTTTCCTGATGAGTAATGATCAAGATGACAGCAAATCAATGGTGTATGTGAACTAACTTATTAAAGGCCAGATACAAATACCAAATTACTAATAAAAATACAATAAAGTTCAACTCCAGCAAAGGCTTGCCAATCTCTAATTGCAAGAACAAAGCAAGGCATCTATTTAATTACTATTGAATTCTTCCAGACAGCCTATGACTCTAATAAATGTATTACAGTTAGAGCCAGGCCCTAATACATTTAACACATTGCCTTTTTTCAAGCTGGAGAAGAATATTAAGAAGGGGAAAAACATTTGCACCATAGCGATATGATTGAATTAACATTCAAATGTCATTTCATTTGAACAATGATTGAATAATGTTTTGTATTTTGTTCTGTAAAGGAAGAAAATAGCTTAGTCTATACTCTTAAGAAGAAATAAAGAAATTACAATTAGAAACTAGGGGCTGTATTTTCAACAGTAGTGGTATTCTCAGTGAGGACTCTATCCTTCTCCCTCATGTCCACTGTCACTACCTTTGCTGGAACATTCCTAAATTATCCACCTGAACCAGTGTTCTTGTCTACTCTATCATCAGTAGTTAAAGAGCTGCCTCTTTATATACAAGGATTCACAGTTAACCTCAAAGCATCTTCTTAGTTGATCTTCCACATACTGGATGCTTAAAAGTGAGCTCTCTGCCACTACGTTTGCTCGGAGAAGGATAATCATTTTTCTCCAAAAGGGGTATCAGTCACATTAGGACAGGCCTCCCTCACGTTCAGGAATAATGGTCAAAGATTTATGGACACCACAGGTGTTGCTGCTGCTATGGTTTTGGTGTGTGTGTGTGTGTGTGTGTGTGTGTGTGTGTGTGTGTGTGTGTGTGTGTATTTGATTGCAGTTTGATATTTTTCCTTCTTTTTGAGTGTGGTTTTTAATTTGCATTCTTGTTTTTCGAGGTTGTTGTTTTATTGTGTTTTCTGTTTGTTGAGAAAATTTAAATTTGTTTGGGGAGGGAGAGAGAGAGCATCTTGAAGGAGTTGGGTGCTGAGAAGAACATGATCAAAATATATTTAAAATTAAAAACTTGTTTTAAATAATAAAAATATATATATAATGAAAAAGTCAAGGTTAGCCAATTTCATTCAGTATATACCAGTTGGTGACAGATGCAATTACACATTTAAAATGCAATCTAGGCATCATCTGGACAGAGAGACAAGTTCAGAAAATGATGAGAAACACAGCATAGGAGAAAAGTTAAAACTAGAATAGGATTCAAGGAAAGCAAATGGTGATCTTTTTATTTTTTTCTCTTTGATCAAAGAAAGCTTTCTCTATTAAATTATCAAGTCCCATCACTGGATATTTTTCACTGCAGTTCTTATCAACACCCTACTCTAGTTCATCGATCACTCCAGGTTGAATATTTTCATCAGGTTCTTCATTATTAACTTTGATGCTGGGCATAGATTCTGACGGCCAACCGATTTTGACTACTATCATTTATGGATAAATGATTCCAGATTCCCTTCTAGACTCCACTGATATAAGTCTTCCCTTGCTTATGGGCTTACCTAGTATTATTTTATATACATTGTTCAGCATATATGACTTGTTATGCAAAATAATGTTTCTTTCTCTCGTGTGTATGTGAGAGGTGGGGAGAGAGAGAGGGAGAAGGAAAGAGAAGAGAACTTGTCATGTGTACCTTGATGTAGGTTGTATGTTAGGACTATAATTACATATTTCTTATTACTGTTTCAGATCTCTCCTATAAATGTTGTTTTTGCTGTTGCGGTTCATTGGTTCTTAGTGCTTCTATTCCTACAGCTGGGCCTAGCATTTAGCATGTATTAAAAAAAACTTCCTTATTATGGTTTTGTAAATTGCAATACAAAATAAAACAAACGAACAAATTTTGCTACGGGATTATTTGCTGGCTTTGGCATCAATAGAATAACAACTAGTTTTTATAGGAGTAGTAGAGTGCTTTTGAGACAGGGTCTGAAATATCCCAGGCTAGCATCAAACCAACTAAAGAGCTATGTAGCTGAGAATGACCTTGGAGCCCTGCCCTCACTGCCTGTCCTTCCTGAGTGCAATGCTGGCTTCATTCGTGCTAGACAAGGCTTCTACTAACTGAGATACACTCCCAGCCAAGATTAATTGATTCCTCATCAAATGAACCATTTCCAATGTTTCTATTGTTTAACAAGGTCATATGGTAAGTTTTTCATTCATTTAGATTGAATTAATTTTATTTCAACAGGCAATTGTTATTTCAGATATAAAGAGATTTGCTGGGGAGAAACAAAAGAGAAAGAATTCTAAATCACCTACAATTTTTGTATGATCTGACTTCCAGATTTTATTCTTACAAAGCATTAACACTCATTTCTCTTCTCTTCAAGCTCTGAGTTCCATTTCTCTGTTTTCTGGCTATAATGTTAAAATTCAAACTGACAAGGAATAACTTTGTAATAATCCTTTTGATAAAATATGTAGTGCTTGTTTTTCATGAGATATTGACATATTTATATCACTGTTGTGAATTAAGATGAAAGTCAGATTTGGGCCCAGGGGTCAGGCCGTAAACTTCAAACCCCTACCCAGATTTAGCCAATGGACAGGACATTCTCCACAGTTGAGTGGAGAGTGGGGTATGATTTTCACACGGACTCTGGTGCCTCATATTTGACCACGTCCCCTGGATGGGGAGACCTGGTGGCACTCAGAGGAAGGATAGCAGGCTACCAAGAAGAGACTTGATACCTTATGAGCATACAAAGGGGGAGGAAGTCCCCTTCAGTCACAGTCATAGGGGAGGGGAGTAAGGGGAAAATGGGAGGGAGGGAGGAATGGGAGGATACAAGGGATGGGATAACCATTGAGATGTAATAAGAATAAATTAATAAAATAAAATTTAAAAAGATATCATAGTCACAATTTAATTTTTAAAAATTTTAATTTATTATAATTTATTCAGATTACATCCCGATTGTTCTACCCTTGCTTGTATCTTCCCATTCCCATAAACCCTCCCTTTTCCTCCCTTTTACCCCCCCCCCCCAGACCTCTGACAGAAGGGGACCTTTTCCCCCACCATATGACCATGGACTATCAGGTCTCATCCAATAGCCTGCTTCCTAGTCCTTTGTGTGCCCACCAGGTGACCATCAGGACCAGCAGATCTGGACCCAGAGGAACTTGCACAAACTGTTGCACCAACCAAGGACAATGCATGCAGTAAACCTAGACCCCTTGTCCATATATTGCCTATAGACAGCTCATTCTCCACAGTTGTAGGGAGAGTAGAAATGCCTCTGTCATGAACTCTAGTGCCCCAGATTTGATTGCAATTTAAATTCTAAGTCAGGAGAGGAAAGGATGTGCTGTTAAACAATAATTTCAAATGAAAATATTTTGATTAGTTAAATAATCATTTTTTGCATATATGAGCAATATATCCCAGAGAAACAAATGAAGTCTATTAGAAAGATGGGGGAAAGATATGTGTGTATTGTCATATAAGTATATATATATATATATATATATATATATATATATATATATATATATATATATATATAATATATAAATAATATATATATACACACAATACAAATTGCATAGATATGATTTCTATGTGCACACATAGAAGGAAAAATATATAAAAGAAGAAAATTCTGCAAAATGGAAAGTTAGAGTAGAAACAGCATTGTGAAATGCTCAAAGATAGCATTTGTAAAGAAAGAAATATATGGAAAATTGAAAAGGAAAATAATATTATATTTATATAACTTAAATGTAAACCATAATACCAGTAGTCAGTTAAACTATGTTTAATATCTTAATAATTCTATATAATACAAAAATTGTAAGAAATATCTATATATTCTGTATTCTTGGCTGTGTACAATAATAGTCAAAATAAACACTGATTTACAAACTGATAGCAAGACACAGCATTTAATTATATTAATTTAGGTAAAATGATTTTTGACTCTTTTTGCAATAAAAACACTACCCATGCCTTTGTGTTTCAAGTAAATCACTACTCAAGCGAACAGAAAACTCACTCTTGTTAGATACTTGGTAAAGAACAGAGAAACATCACACTTAAGGGCCATCAAAAGAAATTGTCTAACATAAAAAGGTTTTCTTACAGAGTGTGCATTGGCTTAAAGCTCTTATTGTTCCTGTCCCTAAATTCCCATCAGAACTGATGATTAAAGTTCTACCCACTGGTCAGGCCCCCACAATTATCCCATTGTGGTGGTGCTCTACTGGTGGCATCCTGCTAAGGCCAGACATCAAGTTATTAGGAAGCTCCAAGGGATGATGAAGAGGGTTATTTGAATTCCCTTTCAGTCCTCCTCAGAAGTGCCTCTTTAGTTCACAGAGCTGTGGGTACTTGCCTTCAAACTAACAAGCAATATTATAAATGGAAGCTGATTATCCTGATTGCAGACAATCTAAAGCACTTCTGGGCCAAGGATCTTACTTCTCAGTATGGGCTGTTTTATATTTATCAACCTAAAATCGTACAGAGAGTGCAAACAGTAAAGGAGGATGCAGTGAACGTGGAGAAAGGAGAGCCAGTTCAATGAACAGAAAGAGAAGAGGAGCCTGGCCCATGTTGTCCGCACACACCACATTCTTACCCATTCTCTTGTTCTGCAGCATAGTGCCCCAGCTCTGTACCAGGAAGGGGCTGCACTGGAGGAGGAGGTAGAGGGACATTAGCCCAGGTTGATCCATTGTTTTTCTGTGCTTTCGAAGAATTTTTAGTTTTCTTCTTCTTTCCACCTTTCCCACCTGAAAGCAATAAACGCATGTATTCAGAGAGGCCATCCACCCAAAGAAACAGAGTGTATCAGATGACAGGATGTATTAATATTTTCAAAACACTGGGATTAGCATGTTAGACATGATAGAAAGCTATAAATGTGGAAATGATGCTATCAGAAAAACAAAACAAAAAACCAAACCAAAATATTATTTTATGAATTCCACCAGTGGCATTGTGTCTCTCCCAATGCATTCCCTGCAGAAATGAATAAACCAAAAAATTGGCTGCTGTATCAAGAGCACATTTATTGATTTACTCATGTCTGCTGCTTCCATGTTTCCATTGTTAGACAAAATAATGGTCCACAGCAAATTCTTTTAAATGTCAAAATTTACTGCATCTATAATACTCTTTTACATAATCTGTCTCAGTGGAGAATGCACTGTCTAAGGATACAGGCTAAACCTTTCCTGTAGAATTTATTCAATTTAATTAATCCAGAGGAGTAACATTCTTCTCTCCAAAGTCATGGATAAAAATCAATCAACTACATCCCAGAGAATATCTGTACATGCCTCATCAAGATACACCTCAGACTTTGGGTCTAATGAGTAGAGCCATTACTGCTATATATTACATTAGTAGTTCTCAACCATTTTAATTTTAGAATTTCATAACATTCCAAAACAAAGGGAATTTTATGGAAATGGAGTATATAGGTTTTGTGCTATGTATAATACAAATGGATTCATGCCCAAATATGAGCAGAAAATAAGACAGCAGTATGTGAACTATATTTGAGAGCACATGAACTTAATGAATCGTGAAAGCAAAACATCATCTCATTTATGCTATACATCTTATTCTTTCAAAATTGGGTAAATAAAACTTGTTCATTAACAAGGATGGTAGCAAGGTAGCTACAAAGATGAAAATTTCTTGAGCAAAGTAACAAAGGCGGTTTTAAGGGTACCTAAGCAACTTACATGACTTACATCAGCTTATAGCTACATGTGCAAACAGAGGTGTTGACCCCTTGCATTTCCTTTTTATTAGAGTACAATTTGTGAGTGTAAGATATTTGGAATGGGGCTATCTATCCATGCATATTTCATGAGAAACTCATCAGTTTCTTTTTTCTATCTACTCTAATATGAATTAGCAAAATCAGATTATATAGTATAGTCATAATATATTGGAAGGCCAGCAACAGATAACATTGCTATACCAGGTATTCACCCCATTGCAGAGAACATAGTTCTACATGCCATGCATGCCTACACTCCTGTCCAGTAGATCAATCCAGGAGATGGTTTTGTCACCTTTTGTTTACATTTTGAGAACAAAAGGTGCCACAGTGAAAGAAAGCAGGCACCTTCTGCACTAAGCCTGTGTGAGTAAGAGCTCAATTTCTGGATGTCAGGGCTTTTTACTTTAGAGGTCAGTCGGTAGATATCATCTTAATTTCTATACAAGAAAATAAATATTTCTATTTCCTTGAGCTATCTTTAGGATTACAAAAGACATTGTATGTAAAAGATTAAGTACAGAATGCCAGCCAATGTTGCTCTTTTCTAACTCCTAAAAAATAATCCAACATCTAGCCACCTCTACAGTCCTTTCTTCTCCAACTTTTCCAGGGTCAGCGAGTATGTAAAAAACAGCCCAAGTTTAGAACCCAGTAAAAACTTCACTGCTGAGTAGATCTGCATTTTTTTCCCTCATGAAACGATTCTTTGAATCCTTAAACCTCCTAAATCATAAACAAAGACCAAGCACTGCAGCAATTTTCATAAAACTGAAATTGAAATGTAATACTTCAGAAGGAGTAGCTTTAGTAGCTCATCCTTCCCTAGTTTACTTTCTCTTTGCCCTTTCTCTTTGCATGAAGACAGTCTTCATGACTTCCCGCAGCCCTTTAGATTTGTTATCTGGACACCAAGAGAACTGAGTGATGAAAGTGGGGAAACTGTGATGTGTCCATTTTAAAAGTGAGATGCTGCTGCCCACACTAAGTGCTACAGAGTCACACGCACATCGTCAGGGAAATCTGCTGCCTTCACCAGCAGCAGCTTGCCAGGAGCCAGCTGTTTGTGCCTTATCTAACCCTTTCAGTCCTCATGTAAATCCACACTGACATTCTTACTAGAATTCAAGAAAGGGCTTCATCATTTACTGTTGTAAACAAAGGGCTTTAAAATGTGGTTTGGAAACAACAGATTCATGGAGGGAATTCCTGAGAAGCTTCCACAGAACATGGTGTTCCCTTCTTCTAGAAATGTAAAATGTATCCCTTTTGTCATTTTGGACAGTCATAGGATTCCTCATCAACAAGTCTGTACACCTTAGCTCCATGCTATGCGGTGTGCTTTTACAATAGGAGCATTTGGCCTACTCTAGTAGTTAAATTCTGTTTCTGCCATCTGAATGTTTACTGAAATGAACCACCGTTTTCTGCTGCAACCTGCAACTAAAAGCTAAATCATTTTTAAGTGAGAACTTCCTCCACTATTTCTGGTGCTTTGAAAAAATATTTGACACCTCTCTGCAAGTCAAAACAGAAGTATCTAAATTTTTCTAATACCTAAAAAATAAAAGCCATGGAAGGAAAACTATGAAAAAATTTATTTTAAAATTAATTGCACAGAGATGGGGAAAAGAACTTTGAGTAGTAGAACAGTTTCCTACCATGGAGCAGGTCCTGACTTTGACCTTGTCACTACTAAAAAATATTGCATATAAAATTATAATATATGTCAAATTGAATGTATATACTTACTTTAAAAGTTGCCATATTAAAAGAAGATTCAGTAATTTTCTCTATAGAATATACATATATGATTATTATTTCAGTAACATTTAAAAACATGATTTGAGCTTTATATTTTTAGTAATTCAACTTTTAATAGAAGTTTTAGAACGTCTAAAAGAAATATATTGTAAAATATTTTAAAGAAGGAAATTATTCACTCAAGTCAGAAATGAAATTTTATTAATCAGTGTAATTTTTAAAAGCCTATTAACATCAATGTGCAAAAAATTTATAAATGCTAAAATATGATACAATTATATTGCATAGGGTGGTTTAGTCATATATCTGAGCATTAGAAAACATCCTTACGAAGCAGATAGAAATATTGAATGCTATACATATTTAAACTGAACAGTAAACTAAAGAAGGATAATCATTTTAATCTCAGTTCCTGAATATTTTTCTATCTCCAATTTATGTGATTTTTGTATTCAGATTTAGAAAAAATATTTATTATAATTCCTATATATACACATAAATGTCATCTGTGCTATTGCTGGGCTCAAAAAAGCACAGCTTTGAATCACATTTTGCTTAGAATTACTTGAAGATAACTTTTAAAAACTGATAAAAATGGATTTATACCAAATATCTGCTGGCTCACATGTATATAGACCCCATGGCTTATGGTATGTAGCTTTCTTTATATATATTGCTTGATATTTATATATCTTTAATTAAGTAAAAAGGAAGCTTCAGCAAAATTACTTCTTAATGAAACAGAACAATTATGGGACTAATTATATACAAATGGCAGCAAAAATGACATATAAGGTCATTTCTAAAGTTCTCCTGTATTATTCAGCCACTTTAAATTCATAACATCTGTTTAAATTTTTTTTTGGATTCTATAATGTATCTGATCCTACCAATAAGCAGGAGGCCGTGACTTGTTTTGGAGGGAAAAGAGGGCATTTGACATTTCAGTCTAAGAGGATTTTATCTCCTGAGGAACAGTAATTTAGTAAATGTAATCCCAGTGGTGTGGAAAGTTAACTCTTTATGGTCTTGAAGTCTGTAGCAACCATCAACACACTATAACCCTTTGCTATTTATGTATATTTTAAAGATATATGCTTAGAAGTATCTGAATTTACTATTTATAAATGGCAAATCATTGATCTGAAATGATAAAACATGTTGGGAAACAAGATCAATTAGAAATATACAGATGAAACCAACAGTCATAAAGTATGAATACAAGTACAAGATAAAGTATGTCAACCACAAAGCCTTCATGTTACAGGTGAGAATACACATTGTAGAACACTGTCACTGGGGCATATTAGGGGAGGTATGCATTTCACTATACCAAAATGCATTTTCACCTGTATATTGTATTATGCTGCATCATAGTTCAGTTCATTTCTTTCAAACACATGTTCAGACTTACAGTAGAAAAACAAGGGGCCACATAAATATTATATGCATGCTTTTAAACTAAATGTTAATAATTTTCTATATCAGTTGCTCATATTGATCTTAGAATCATGTGATTTGATGGATAATAAGCCTCATGTGATATTTTAGAAAACCTGTACAAAATATGAAGCTGCCTTGCCCAAACATTACTATAACAAGGCTGTAAAATATTTTCATTTCCATCATGTCTATTTTCTGGAATCAATGACCTGAAACTAAGTATCATGTATAAAGTTCCCTTGACTCCTAAGTAAGGCTAAGAGTGGACAGGATGCGTCCGTTCTTCATGAGCAGTCCTTAAGAAGTTGGCTCTGTTCCTCTTCATGTATATCATTGAACAATTAATGAAAGAGTAACGGCAATGCTATCCCTCTTCCTCCCCCCAGATGAAGTATATGTTCACTATGAACAATGACTGCCATTTGATAGGTAAATGCCTAGTACTGGCTTGTGATTCAATATGGTAGCTAGGAACACAGGTTATATATGCTCTTGACAAACAAATATTTCTCCTTACTGTGATCAAACCAACCTGAGAGACTGCCACTCCTTTCTGAGCTGTTGTGAGAGCTGGTGGTGCTGAAATCCTGTGACTGGTTGTGTGGCATTCTATTAGACAATCCCTCAGCCAATCGGTAGTCAGGGATGTAAAGTAAGGCTAAGGGTTAAAGGGCAGAGGTCATAGTGGCATCATGTGATTAGTTCACAGCACAAGCCCATGCAGAACATGCAGTTAGCAACTCAGAAGCAGATGTTGTGGGAGAGCACAGGGATGTTTAATCTACCCTTTCCTAATGGAGGTAGAGATGGATTGCTGGTTATTATACTGAAACATGTTAAAAGAATGAAACCAGTTGGTATTGGTGTGTGATGGTGAATTCAGCAGCGGTGGCGGTGGCGGTGGCAGTGATTACTTAAGGTGCCAGATACATACATGCCAACAGATTAGTTAAGCTCAGGTAGTAAACCTTGTAATGGATCTCTAAGTTGGAATTGAACGAGAAATACAAATTTCTATCTCATGCACAAACGATGTGAAATTAATTTCTTGAGATATAAGAAACCAACTCACCATTGTTGCCTTTATTTTGATCAGGTAGGGAATAACCAAATCCCATCAGGTCTGTTTTTTGTTGAATTGAGCTTTTCCACTGTGGGTCAGGAAGATCAACTGCCAGTTCATGGATGCTGTTGGAGTGCAGGATCTGGGTAGTAGCATATGGGGTGGCTTGTGTTATCTGGCTGGAACTGTTGTAAGTGGTTTTGGTGGTGAAGTCAATGCTGCTATAAATGGCTCCATCGGAAAGCATTGTTGCTGTTTTATCCCCTTGGCCTGGAACTGGAGGCAGCACATCTGCGAAGAGCACAGGGAAATGAAACTATGTAATGATGCACGGGAACCCAAAACTATCAGGATTGAAGATGAAAAATAAACGTGTCATGCTGCCCGTCTGCAGTGCAGCAGAGATGGGCTTCATGAGCCAGTGAAGGGGAGATGATATACAACCATTGTCAGACCATCCACCCTAGTGACAGGCAGGCTCAACACGCGTCCTTCATGACTCAGTGCTTAAGACATCTCTTCCTGTTCCCTTCGAGCATGAATTGGAAATCTGAGATGTTTCACAACTGAAAAATACACTCACTTGTTCCCCTGGCTTTAAAAGCAGAGGAACGGCTAGGATTTTGCAGAAGTGTTTCTAAGAGGGGAATCTACAAAGTAGAGATGAAAACATCTCTTTTAACTTTAGCACAAAAGACACAGATTACAACCATGGTGCCATTAAAAATGTGTCCAAAATTATACTACCCTCATTATCAAATAGCATTTTTTTCCTTAAGTTTTAGCTTGTAGTTTATCTTGGTTGATTCCACAGTTTTGAAAATGGAGGATAGCTGATAGAAAAATGGGCTTCTTTTTGGTGGATAACAAATGAAAAATTTCAAGAATAAATCATTTTCACAGTATGGAGAATTTAACTTTAAAAAACAATCTTGGTGATCAGTGGGTTTAATTTATGCTATCAGCTCTGAGAATCAGAGAATTATAGTTTCACATCATATGATGATGAAAGTAAAATTAAACTTTAGGGGCAACAATGAGTATCAATCAGTCCATTATCATTTGGGGATCTGAACTATTTTTACATGATTGTTTATAATTCACATCTATTATCTTTCTCCTGAGCATATATTTTTACCTTTCACAGAGAGAGAGAGAGAGAGAGAGAGAGAGAGAGAGAGAGAGAGAGAGAGAGAGAGAGAGAGAGAGATTGTTGACTCTGCTAATACAGATCTTAGTCATTACGATTAGTGTTAATCGGATTACAGTGCCCTGCATGATAACATGTGCTCCGCAAACCTCTATCTAGCTCTTGAAGATAGCGCATCATTTGGTTTGTTATTTTACAAAAATTTCAGCTGTCTTATAACTCATACTTGATGACTCTCAGGAGTACATGAAATACTTTTACATAATCAGTTTTGCTTTTGTAACTTACAATAGCTAGGGAATTTGTCTTCATAACAAAAATTACAAATATTTTTTTTTCACATGAAAAAAGTCCATTTTGAAAGCTGTGGAGTTTACAACCCCAATCTGTTTACAATGAAGTGAATTTTACTTTATTTTATAATGAAGTTAGGAGCTTAAGTAAAGATCAGCATGATCATTAATGATTGTCAAATTTATAACAGTTAACTGCTTTATATAAACAAGTAATTTTTCTCAGAATTGCCCTAATTTCTTATCCTTCTAGTTTCTAAATGTAATATTCTTTTACTCTTAAAATCTTCATGTTTCATAATATTGATTAGTGGAAATATTCACAGCAATGAGTTTTCAGATTTTTGTTTTGTTTTTGTTTTTTGAGACAGGGTTTCTCTGTGTAGCCCAGGATGTCCTGGACTCGCTTTGTAGACCGGGCTGGCCTCGAACTCACAGCCTGCCTCTGCCTCCTGAGTGCTGGGATTAACGGTGTGCGCCCCCATGCCTGGCTCAGAGTTTTTTCTCTTTTCTCTACCCTGCCACCCATTTATGAACACAATTAAGTAGGATGTCTCACCAACACAGGTCTAGTTTCAGATATCTTGAACTTAAACCTCTTCAAACGTTTAGACTAAGATTATACATCAGTTTATTTGTAAACTCTTGAAACATTATTTTTGGTGTCCAGATGATAAAAAAGGAAAATAACCAATCAAAAACCATAACTTTATGTAACATTGTTCTGTAACCCCTTTGGCTCTGGACACAGAACCTCTCTCTACCTGCTAGGTTACATCACAATAAGCCTACAAGTGAAAGTGCATCTATATTGACTTTTGCAGCTGCATAGTGTCTTCAAATATTTTTTGATTGCTGTCATATTTTCTATAGTAAGTAGAATTATATCCAACTTTTGAAGTAATGGAAGATTACTCGTGAATATTATTATGGGGAAGAGGAGTCTAGTGCTGTTAAATGGTTTGGAACTCTGTGCCTGTTATTCTCCCAACAGTCTGATTCTGAATGGACCTCACCACAATGATGTAGCACTTGCCATTTTCCATTCATCCATTTGACATAACTTGTTTCTACTACATGCTTAGAATGACAAACATACTGAAGAGAAATACAGAAAAGGCTGCAACCCTTTTTTATTGACCTTGATGTGCACCTGTGAATGAAGTAGTAATAAGGAAAAATCTTTGCAAGTCTATGTGTGTTATATACTCTGGTTAAGTTGGAATAAGACATTGTAGAAGTTAATGGAGCTTGCTTAACAAACTCAATATATTCTTTTTGTATGTATTCATTGAACATTGAATCTTGTGGTGGTCTGATACAAATACACGTAAAAGAGGCAGCTATTTCTGGATGGTCAAATGTGCTGGAAACCAAATTGATTTTTATAAAGTGGGTTGTGGAATAACAGAGAGGACATAGTGGGGAGAAGAGACTTGAATATGTCCAGTCACAGATATTTCTCATGTGGTTTACACACACTTCAAGGCTTACAAATCAATCATACAGCTTCCTTTCCATCTGATTTGCAACCTGCTGATGCCTATTGGTGTGCTGGTCGTATTCTATGCTTTGGGCCACACAAAGTAAATGCTTAATATATCATTCACATTAAACAAAGAGGTAGCCTTAATATTCATCCATTCAATTCTTCTTATAGAAATGTTTTTATACCTTTATTCAAGGAAGTCATATTTGGGGAAAAGTAACAGGTATTTAGAGCAGACCATATATACAGCAGAACATAAAACCCAAAGAGATAATAGTAGCATTCAAAATTGGAAGTATTAACAGCTACCTAGAGTGATTGCACCTTTCATTTAAGATATCAGTTTTTAACCATGGATTCCAGAAGTCTCTTTCTGAACATGTCTTATTCACTTAGCTATCGATATTTATTCTGCATAGATACATTATATGGTAGTAATCATATCAAATTTATATTGTTATAAATATAAAAATTCATGGTGCACAGAAGAGGTCCTTGGTAGAGCATGCTGACAAGGGCAGAGTAAGTAAAACATGTGGGACAACATGAAGTTCCTCGTTTCTAGTTTTAGTGTTGTTGTGATAATATTTGAAAACCTGAAGGTTCAGTTAGTATTTTTCTTCTCAGTTATTAAGGATTTCCTTAAAACCTTAATCATACCTAAAGTGATATAGACAAATAAGTTGTCTACCTAATTAGTTTGCAAAGCACAGCACTATGGCTATATGTCTTGATTGCATTATTTACAAAAGAAGATACTCTTTAAAATACTTTTAAATATGTGCATATGTGTGAGCGTGTGTGTGTGTGTGCGTGAGAGTGCTGGTGTCCTTGACATCCATGAGAGGATGCTCGGTCCCTGGACCTGGAGTTACAGGTTGATATGAGCTGATTAATGTGAGTACTAGTCACCTTATTGGTTCCTCTGAAAGACTTCTTTGTCATTAAGTCATCCACCCAGGCCCAAGAGGTGATATTCCTAATGTGTTCTTTTAAAATTCTGACACCTGCGAGATGGCTCAGAGGGTAAATAGCCTTTCCTCCAAGCTTGATGACTTGAGCTTAATCCCTGGGCCCTCTCTTTCCCATTTGTGTGTGTGACTGCATATTTGTTTATATATATATATATAACAAAATAGCAATAAAATGTTTAGGAAAAAACTAAAATAAAATAAAAATTCCAGAACACCAAACTCAAACTAGACACCCAAATGACAAATCATATTACTTTGGAACATCCAACTTACCTCCACGCCCAAAATTCGCAATTTCATTTGGGCCACTGTTGCTATTGTTCACTGGCAAACTTGTGGCTGGCCACGAATCTGCAAGCCATGGGTAATTGGGATCACCAGCATTTAGAAGACCTGGGCGGCTGAAACAGAAATGAAATGAAGATTAGCTTGCGGGGCTCAGAGAGGGATTTTGACATCACCCTTACAGGCTGAAAAGGGTAAGGAGATATAAGATTTTAATTGACTTCAAATTAAATTGCAAAAGCTCTTAAGAGCTAAATAACTGGTAGTTCATTAAAGCCATACATAGATCTTCACTGTCAGTGGGACCAAAGAGTCTCTGCCTGGGATTCTGCCCACGTACAAATGAAATCAGTTGTCTACCCTGGACTGGGGGGGCAGAGAAAACATAGTAGGATCCTGTGATCAAGTGTTATGCTAAGTTGACATCTCAAGGTAATAATTCCTCTGAGAACTGAACTATTCAATTCTCATTTTTGTAGCCCGTAACTGAATCTGTTTTCTCTAGGTTGTCACCCTTATTTAGAGCCCTCACACTAGACTGGAGGTGTATAGTTTGAGAAAAATTAATGAGCATTTCTTATACTTTTCTACCTATAGTACATTTTTATGTTTCCCACATCTCAAAATAAAAAGGCTAGTTAAGATTTTTTTTTTAAGGAGGTAAAAGATCCAATTATGTGACTCAACACATTAGCGTAGTCTATAAGGAAAACTTCTTTCCTATCACATTTAATAAGGAGTTCCATTATTTAATGTAAAGATGGGATTCTGATTCCTTTCCAGAATATTAGCATATTTACAAAGAAATAGATCATCTATAATTGTTGCACTTTTTGATAGACCCCTTCTGGTATAATCCCTAAGAGAAACGTGTGTTTCTATGGAAACTGCAATAAGAAGATTCAATTGCTTCTTGCTATATCCGCTAGCTCTCATTAGACTTAATCTCTTTTTGCTAAAATATTGATTAAATGGGAGATTGGAAGTTATTACCAGAGCCTAATTACAATCTCCATATTGGCAAAGGGAAAATAGATGAGGATATATGGGTTTGTTATCAGCTTTTATCAATTTCAATTGAGTATCCAAAGTTGTGGAATCCAGTCCTATCAATCTACAGCCTATTCATCATCCATGAATCATTTACTTTGTGATCGATTATGTGTAATTGTTCACTCAGAGCAATTTAGTGAGAGCCAATAAGGAGTCTTAAACAACAGCAACTTCATTTGCTAATGTCTAATTAATGCAATAAACATCCTGCTAACAAATGAACACATTCCTTGTGATATTTACTACTAATTTCTTCAGGGGCATCTGGGAGATATGAAACATCTGGACTTGATTCCTCTAAAGTGCACAACTGATAGATCATTAAACCTTGTGGTAAGTCATTCAATTCCTCCTAGAATTCTCAGACTTATAAGTGATCGTTTATTACAATAATAGCTGCTCACTACAGAATTTCTCCAGTACTGATTAAAAATAATAATAAAAAGAAACTCCTTAGCTTACCTCCCATTGCTCATTAGTCCTCCATCTCCTCTTTGAAATGTTACTGTAATAAAAGGAAGACATACACACATAGTAGTCAGTATTAATCACAATTAAGAACAGTTACCTATTGGGCCTCCATTTAGAAATGGGACTTCCAAGACAGTATAATTAATGGAACTATATCGGTAGCAACAAGAAATGGCTTGTTCGGGGCAAAGTCACCACTTGTTCTAAATTTACTAGACAATTTCAAGTTTCTTCAAATGAAATAAACAGCTAGAGTGGCAATTTGTATTTACATATCAAAAGTGTTACAAGTTGTGCATATATAGTCTTACCCAAAGGATGGTATAGCATTTGTGTGGAATAATTTTCCATAACAAGAAAATGTTTTACTTGAAGAAATAACACAAAAATACACCTTGAAGATAACTAGCATTATTCCATTTGATAATATTCTGCCAATGAAGCAATAGAGAGTATTGATTCCATAGTTTCACCATCATAGATCATTTGAGGGATACTAACACGCATTATGCATTGAGTGGGTACAATTACAGTAGACATAAACTCCTATTAATATGGAATAATATTCTCACAAGAATGGAACTTGTGAAGAGGTGATACTGAATGAATTCCAGTTATGTGTAAACATCTCAAGTTTTCTATAATACTAAGGAGCTTAACAAAAGAATATACCAAGGTCCATCTGGTAAAACCATTGTCATGATTTGCTTCCTCCAATGAGTGGCTTCCATTTTCTAAGGCAAGAACATGAAAATAGACCAAGGTACTGACCAAATGATTTAAATATCAGTTCAGCTCTATCATCGCTTCCCCCAAATCATTGCACTAACATGGATTTGAGCTTCACAGTGATTTGTATTTCAGGGGTGTTATATTCCTCACAAAGACGGTAAAAGTACCTAAGGCTGAGCATACTCAGTGATATTTCTATTTCTGCAGCAGAAGTGACTAGAGAAGAACAGTGGAGTAACATATACACAGAGTTTCAAGTTTATTTGTATTCAGTCTTCTCTCTAAATCATCATACTAGACATTGATGTAAAAGATATCTGCTGTTTAAGTGTTTGTAGAAGGAAGAATTGTTAGGATCTTGCAATTTGGACCCAAATCTTTAGAGATCAGCTAAAACAATCCTAAGAAGACATGAGTATCTCTGTAACAATTACAAAAATGAAAAATGAAAAATTCACAGAACATAATATAATTACTTATGTAACTTAAAATGTCCTTCACACACAATTTGGTAGACACAAGATTTCCATTTGGTACCTTTCTGTCAAAAAATGAAGAAGCAAGGAGGAGAGGGAGACACACACACACACACACACACACACACACACACACACACACACACCACTTATCACAGTAGCATTGGCAACTTGTTTTTTAATTGTTTTATATTGTGTTTATTTTTAATTGATTCATTCACTTTACATCATAGTTACAACCTCTCTCCCCTCCCCCCTACCCCCTCCCCCCTCCTGTGGGTCAAGGACTCCACCAGAAGTCCTACAGAGTCAACTAACTTGGGCCCATGGGGGCTTACAGAAATTGAACCACCAACCAAAAAAACATGCATGGACTTGTCCTAGGCCACCTGCACAAACATAGCAGATGTGCATATTGGTCTTCATGTGGCTCTCCCAACAACAGAAATGGGGGCTCTCTCTGACTCGGATGCCTACCTTTGGATCCCATTCCCCTAACTGGGCTGCCTTGTTTGCTGTCAGTGGGAGAGGATGCGCCTAGTTCTGCTGTGACTTAATGTGGCAGCCTGTGTTGGTACCCAAAGGGAACTCTGACCTCTCTGAGGAGGAGAAGGGGGTGTGCAGGGGCGAGCTACTTGTCCTTTTGAGGGAGAAGGTATCCCTGTGCGGCCCTGGCTAGGGTGCCTCAGTGTACAGACCAAACCGGCCCCTGCTTGGACATCAGTCTGGCTCTTCCTCCAGAGACCCAGGATTAGGTGTCTGTCACTTAGCCCTGTCCCTAGTTGTACTTTTTAAATGAAGGTGGGAAGAGGACAGTACATTTCTTTTTCATCCTGTGCTCCAACTTGAAGACAGAGAAAAAGTAATAACAGAATAAAAGCAAGTGGAAAATTATGACCAATTAGAATCTTTACAATGGAAATTGTATATGATCTTTAAATAGCATTTTTCAGAGCCAATAACAGAAAAATGATGTCATTTCAAAGAAATATTTCCCTTCTTGTGGAAAGAGCCTGGGATGAGGAAGAAGGATGCCTGGCTATCTCCTTGCTACTGTTTCTTTATGCACAAGCCAGTCACATTGTGTTCAGCAGAGATAAACTTGAAAGGACGTTGACTGAGAATCAGGAAGTTCTGCTAGCATTGCGGCATAAGGACTTCCAGGGAGCAACCTATAGAAGCTTCAGCATGCACATCTAAAATGTTTTAGAATTGCATTAATATTTGAAGTTATTTTGCTTTTTATGAAACTCAGGAGAAAAAGGGATTTTTCAAGTTTGTGTCATATACAGAGTAGTTCGATGCCTCTGATGTTACTAGTTGGAATTAATCACTGTGGCATGCCTACTGGAGCTGGAAGGCAGAGGGGGAATGTAACTGTGAAGAAATTGACATTTTGAAGCAAAGAAGCTTCTAGAGTGCCTATCTGTATTAGGTCACATTTTCCTACTCCAAAAGGAGACTTTAATGTTGCAGCCAAGACTTTTTTCCCTTCATGATGATATGAATGTATTAATCCCTTTTAAATAAGCATTAACCAAGCCTAGAAAATCAGACTATAAAAATGCCATAAAAATCATTGAGCTGCCTTTGCATGGCTCTGTCAAATAATTTCTATTTCACCAACAATTCAAAAATCCATGCATTGAGTATTTACTGTGATATTATATCCTCGATCATGCTAAATTGTTAATGTGTAGAGAACTTTCAAAAATATTGACCTTATAGATAAGTCACATGATGTAACATACCACTCTGAAAGTGAACAGAAATGCTTTCATTACACTTTGATTACTCCAATAATTATAAATTTAAAGAAAAACAGGAGCTGGAGAGACAGCTTAGTGGTTAAGAGCACCGGTTGCTCTTCTATGGTACCCAGTTTAATTCCCAGCACCCACATGGCAGCTCACAACTGTCTATAACTCCATTACCAGGAGATCTCACACCTTTTTCAGACTCCACAGGAGCCCAGCCTGCACCTGAAGCACAGATATACATACAGACAAATCACTCATATGTATAATATAAATTAAATAATTAAATTTTAAAAATGTTTTGAGATACATGTAATATTCAAATATTATTCATATATATACATGTATATATTCCTATAATATATTTAAATCTAATTGTAATGGGATTACATAGATTTTTTTCAAAATCTATTCACTTTAGCTACTAAAACTATTATAATTGTGACCATACTTTCACTTTGTATTACAAAATCATCTAATATTTTCTTTATAAATCTCTCTCACTTTCTAGCATCTGAAGTTGTGACTCAAAATCCTTCCTCACAGGGACCAGAAGATTGTCCTCTTTGGTGAAAATAACAGTGAATGTCACTACCTGTTCTACAGTTGTGAAAATCTACTCCACATACAATGTGAGATAGAAAGATCTATTGAACAACAGTGGTCATTTGTGGGTTTATATGACACATAGAGCCTTTAGCAAAACCAAGCTCGACATTTATATTCGAGAATTTAAGTAAGAGAAGAAAACACTGAAAGAAGAGCTACAAAATGATATTCAGTACTTCCTTGAAAGTCCTCTGCTTTTGGCTGTGCACAGCAGCAAAACATGTTTAGAACAGATTCTTCTCCAGTATAATTTGAATACACTAGTTTGTATTGATTCTTGCTTATGCAGTGAAGGCTTAGTCCATTAATGTAGTCTCATAAATATGACAAATTCACTGGTGCCCAGAGAAAAATTTCAACACTGGGGAACTGAATTTTGTTTTTCTTTTTACTCAAAGTTCACAAATACTGCTTTTGTAATAAAAATCGAGTTTCAGAGAAGACATAAAGAGATGCAGTGAGTGTTTTGCCTACATATTTTGTGTGGAAGAAACCCTGCCAGACTTAGCGTCTCACACTGCACTCTATTTCTGTGCCACCACTAATTAATATCTCCCTTATTCTTACTTCTTGTGCCTAAGAATAGACTTGTGACAAATGTACAGGAAAAGAGGGGTGCTTCAATCAAACTTGACCTGCCCTACAATCCTATTTCTTATCAGTTTAGCTTTATTCAAAGTCTATGATGTTTAATGCAGAGATTGCATCAATCTTTAATTATATTTTAATGGGAATTAAAAAAACATAATTGGGCCATATAGTGATTTAAATATTGGCTCTAAATTGACTTGAGTTGTTGGAACTTGTGACTCCCATCATAAATTAATTATTAGAGATGACACAGACATAACCAGAGAGATCACCACATCATTTACACATAGTGGTGAAACACTAGAAACTTCAAAAACATCATCTTGTTACTGAAATTTCATGGCTCTAGTTTTTTCTGATTTTGTATTTATAATGGTCAAACAGCAAATTTCCAAGAGAATTTTTGATGAAAAGAAGCATAAAAAGGGCCAATGCAGCATATTTACTCTGTAATTATAAAACCCTTACAAGGAAAGTAAACCTTCACTACTCTATGCTTTTAGAAACGACCATCCACTTATTCAAAGAAACCATAATGACAAACTTGTGAGAACATGTACATAATTGTCCATTCCTATTTAAAACCCCAAATTACCCACGTTCTGTAACGACAGAGATGTAAAAATTCAAAATGTTAGAAGACTGGTGAGTAGGAAAGAAAATTTGGAGGCATTATTACAAGCCAGATAAAAAATGTTACTTCCATGGGAGTAGGCAAATTTTCATTTGCTTCCCATCGAGGAGAGAACATCAATTGCTAGGAGGCAAATGACAAGGATAAAGGACATCTATCCTCAGAGTCAGCCATCTATCAATTAAGTATTAAAGTTTTGAAAGGCTTCTCCCTGGCTTGGCCTTCTTCCAAATATCTGAAGGGCAAAGCACATTCTGAGTTAGCAGTTCTCCTCCAAGCTCCTGGACATCAATCACAATGAGTCATGATAGTAGAAAATGGACAATTCTTGTCAAACTCAAAGACCAAAAGATATTGTCAAGTTAAGTGCATAGGTTTTTGCAAAGACCTGCTGTTGAGAGACAGGAAGAGATGTCTGTCTGATGTAATTGTACTGAAAGTGCAAACTAAGGGCTGTGAGAGCTATCCTATTAATTGGTAGTGAGTGAGTAAAGAAGGATGGCAGCTTCAAAGGCACTATTCCATATGTGAATAAATTAGGACTTTTCATTAAAGTGACTTCCACACTCTATCTTCTGTTATTATCACTAAGTCAATTGGAAGAATAAGCCTAAAATTGTCCTTGAGTTATATCAGGTCTGCCATATGTTTTATATAATGGATTTGGGTACGTCACATAAAGACATATAGCTTATTGGCTGATGGAACAAATGGGTTGGTTGACAATATCTACAAGGGGGAAGGTAGAGGGCTGAGCTGCAAAAATTGTACTGAAATACTGTTGAAGATCAAGACGTTGCTAGCCACCTGTTGTTACTAACTGCCCCTTTCTGGTAAGGATCTCTAATTTGTTCAGGTATTTAACTATTAGATGACAAAGGGTAAGAAAGCCAGCAGCTTTCACCATTGTGAAGTGGGACTGCAAGGCTTCTAGTCAAAAGATACGCTTCTTTTTCTAGACCTGATTAGTTATTAGCAAATTGCATTTTCATATGCTATAGACAAATAAGAACAGTGTTATAGTTAAGTTGCCATTTTTAATGTGGTAACTTCACAAGTAGGTCAACTAATGCATACTTTTGCATTTTGTAAGTGGTAAGATGTTGTATTGCATTTTCCATTTCTAGCATAAATGTTTTAATAACCAATTTTGACAAAGAATTTTTTGGGTATCAGAATATCAGATACAATGTCTCAAAACATTGATTGCAAGTGTATAGGATACAATTAAAACTGCTCCCTTGAAATTCTACAGAGTGGTTTACTGGGAGTTAGTAATATTTTACTGTTGTTATGGAATCAGATTAAAACTAGCTGCAATGTAAATTATAATAGAATACATCTTCACTACTGAATTCATTCTTTCAGTCACTGATGCTAACTTTAGTCTCTCTCTCTCTCTCTCTCTCTCTCTCTCTCTAATTTCTAGACTCTATATCTCTTTCTTTTTCTGTCTTAGCCCCCCAGCCCATCGATCTTTCTCTCTCCACAGATGCTTAAATGAACACCATCTAATATTCTTGAAGTTCGCTTGTATTTTCGTATAGGAAACTATTTCCAGAAATGCTGTAGAGCATCCAGGGTCTCTGCTTTCATTTCTCCTACAGCTATTTCTGATTCCTTTCTTCCTCCTTTGGCTTCCCTCTGTTTCTACTTTAGAGAATAGTGCTTGTTCACACTGAAATAGACACCCATTTAAGTGAACAGTAAATCACTTCATTCATGCCTCATCAGTTTTATTAATTCTGGTGAGATTTTTGCTTGTTTGTCTTATTTCCATCTGGGACATTTCCCAATGTAATCTGCATTGTAGCATACTAAATGCTGATTTTCAAATATTTCTTTCTCTGAGAATTTTAATAACATCTTGCCTAAATAAGCTTCTCAAAAGATGTCTTTATAGCTAGAAGGCCTGTGTGTGTGTGTGTGTGTGTGTGTGTGTGTGTGTGTGTGTGTGTGTGTATGATTTTGAAGAACTAGTTGAGAAAAACAGTTGAGCATTTTATCAGTGTCTACTCTTGCTATGCTTCACTGGAGATACAAGCAGAAAGATTGCCTGTGGTCATAAAACGATATGGTCAAGAGCAAGGCACTGAAGCATGTTGCTTATAATTGCATTTTACAGAGCAGGTTTTTATAACATGCCCAAATCATCCATTTGTTATTCCATTCAATTTCTTCCTCTCATTGCATTACATTCCAAAAGATAAGAGGGTTTTATAGCTGAAAATAGTCTCTTACCAGCATAATTGCTGAGTCCCTTTCTCTTCTTTCTTCTCCAATACAACCAGATGCTAAAGCCCATCAAAATTACCCAGCAGGCACCACCAATGCCAGCTATAAATGCTGGTTGCTTCACGACATCAGTGATTTGCTCAGTTATGCTGTTATTGTTTTCAGTAATGACAACTTCGTTACGTCCCCCTGTGGAAGGAACAACTGTGTCAGTAAACACTAAGAGAAATAATTGCAGGAATACAAGCACATTATGCCACAGGCACTGATCTGTCCTTGTAAAGCATACTTGGTATTTGTTATAGGCAAGGATTGTCAGAATACTGATAAGAATGCTTTCAGTTAAAAAAATACTAAATCAGGTGAGTTTCTTCATTAAGAAGAATATATTTTTATTAATTTGTGAAGGACAGATTCTAAACCACTTATAGATTTATAATATTATAAATAATGCTTTGAATAAACTATTAGGAACTGAAATGCCAGATACTTTTAAAAAACTAGGCAAAGTGATTTTTTAATCAAAGTTCTCAAAGTAAAAGTACTTGCACATTGCTTTTTTCCTACTGTTTTACTTGTTTTCAAGTAGAATAATTCACAAAATTATATAATTTTATAGAACCATCAATAGTCCACCAAAGATGTTATGTACAAGTACCCTTTGAATTTTGAAAAGGCAAAAAATTCACTGTATAGAACAATAGCAATTATGAAAGCATCAATTCTTGTAGCTCAGTGTATAATTAAAACAATAAGAGATACTAAAACACATGCACTTCCTGGGAGCAGTTAAAAGAAATTTGACTTTTAGCACCGAATCAGGACAGGATATATTTCAAAATTTTATACCTGTAAAAAATAAATTAAGCAAAACCAATCCATACTTAATAGATTGTGTATTTGGAGAACCATCATGACATTGGCCAAAACAATTTTAAGATCTATTTAAAAATTAAAAACTTATAAAATGAGAATCAAGTGATCCTAATATCAATATCATTTCTAACCAGTTAATATTTAGTAAAAAAAAAAGTATTCAAAAGGTAAATTGCAAGCAAAATATAACAGGGAGAGTCCAACAGATCACATCTTACTAATTTTATTTTGTTTTATGGAGCACTGTTATATGCTATAGACAGCATGGTGTTTGACCTCCTGAATAGGCAACTCTCTCTGCCTCTTACTAGGTAGTAAATTCTGAGGTTGGGTCAAGAACTTAACCTGTTTGCCCCTGACTCAGATGATTGGCAATGCTACTGTTTCTTATATATATATATATATGTGTGTGTGTGTGTGTATATAAAAGGTGTGTGTGTGTGTGTGTGTGTGTGTGTGTTTAATTCACTGTGATTTTTGTTTCCTTCTTTTTTTTTAAAGAAGTTTCTCTTTATTATTCTAAAATAAAGTTTCACATCGTCTTTCAGTCCAGCAGTTTTTAAAGGCGTCTTCCTTCCTTAGAGCAGGTGTTAAACCTCAAGATGTCTTGAATTGTCCTACTCAGCTGAGTTAGAAAATGGGAGTGTTTCTTGTGCCCAGCAAGTGGAAACCACTCAGTGTACCACTTTCCATGCATAGAACAGTTATAAATAAAAGAACAATCAAACACTCAAGATTGCAGACGTTGAGATACTTGCTAGATGAGGACAGAAGCAGCTATGGAATATTTCTAAGAAGCTAACAGGAGCATCAGATCTGTCCGATGTGATGTAAAAGGTTACATTAAGAGCATCTGGGTTGGTTTTTCAGACTTGTCTGGTGAATTGTTAGGCTTGAACAGCATGCAAAGCTCAAGTACTTGCTTATCAACCCTGCTGATCTTTGTTTCCAGGACAGAAAATGCACACCCATTTCTGAGCTTTACCTGCCACCGGTGACTGAACATGAACCAATGATCTGTAGATAGCAGCGAGACACTTTGTTTTCAGCTCTAAGCCTTAACAATGCTGTGGCAGGTCTCAATCCTTTCTTTATCCTTACATATTTGGTACCAATATGTGTTGGTGGTCATCATGTCTTTAAAAGATAGAAAATCTCTTGCTTGGAATATTATAAATTGCTGAATAACTATGGAATGGAAAGGGCAGTCACTTTCATTCTAAACCATATTTAACTGGGCTATGAATAAGAAACATTATTTTGTTGTTAAATAACTCAAACTTCAGGATTATTTTTATAACTGCTAGAATTTTCTTAAATATATAGCTACCTATATATACACATATGTACACACATGTATAGATATACACACATATATGTACATATATGTTTCATTAATGAAAAATATGTTATGCCTTTTTAAATTTAAAATCAATTCAATTTTGTAATATATCTTTCTTGTGTGCTATATGCACCTGTAGATGTTTTATATATATAAATATAAAAGGCTGTACTTCAATATCATACTTTAAATATGTTATCCCATTATCTTTCTCAATAATAACAGTTTCCAGAAAGCCCCCAAACAAACAGCAAACCTCAAAACCTTGATATATAGCACAGGGCAAAGAGTAAGAGAAGTCTTGCATCACTTTAAAGGGAATCCTTAAATGCTTTTTGTGTGTGTGTATGTATTATGCACTATTTTTGTAAGCCATTATATATTATTACTACTTATGCTGATGTTTTTTGAAACAATGTTAATTTTCCTAAATAGAGCACAGACAAAGGTGATGGGCCCCATCATACTCTATGGTTCTTGCAGGGAGAAAAACATTATGAAAGGTAGTATCTTCCTCCCATTAGAGAGTGATGAAGAATAAAGCAATCCATTGGAATGTAACTCAGATGGACACATCAGACTCAATTGCACCTATTCCTGTGGAAGTGTGTAGCTCTGCTGATGCTTACCAACTCTCCAATATGAGTGTGATGGGTGAATATTTAAAAGAACAGTTTTATTATTAAGAAAGTTTATTTAAAACTTTGTCAATTCATATTTGTTATTTGAGGTACTGTTTGGTATGGATAAATTTCTTTTTTTGTCTGTTAGTTTCACTACAATTTCATGTGAAATTTGTTTTCACATAGAAAGTGGCTAAGAAACAAAAACAAAAAGAAAGAATAACATAAGTTTAAATTGGTGAAAGGTTATGCATCCTATTTTACAGTATTTAAGTATCAGTTTCCTCACAACACTGAGATGGGATAATTGAAACTTTACACAGTCTGGCATAACAGTGATCTAAAATGATGAACCATAAACTGCATCTAATGCCAATGCATGACTTAATTAGAAAAGGGAAAAGAAGGTAAGCTTGAGTCACTGTACATGCCATTTCCAGTATGAATATACAATGGGGGAAACATAAATTGAAACAGCAAAGGAGATTGGCCATCATTAAGCCACTATTCAGCTGAGGAGTAGCAGTTGTGTACAGAGCCTTATCAGACAAGACGTGAAGCTTGATATGGAAGGATAATTAAGGAAACAATTAGGGAGAGTCTCAGGACAGCAGTAGATATTAAAAAGAAATGAATCTCTGGAGGACACGGTCTTTTCTGGGTCGAACTGGACTTATAGATGTGCATGTCCTCATTTTCAATACTGCACTTCTGTGTTGCGTGATTACCTCTTGAGTATAGCATATTCTAATTACCTGCATAGAATACAGGATATTCATTGATTTCATTGTTTTATTACTATGAAAATTTCAACACTTGTTTGATAGACTATTATGGATTAAAGGGTATTCGAAAATTCATTGAGAGACTCAGTCTTCTGGAAATAATGCAGTCTGGTAGAACTCTGCAATTTACTTAAAATAATCCAAAATAAGTCCAATACTTTTTACTATGATATAATTGTTCTGAGAAAAATGCACTCATCACAACATAATAGTGATTTCATGTAATGTTTTCTTGGTTCCAAGTGAATCAGGTTCCCAAAATAGTGTGAGAAAAGAGAAGAAAATTTCCATTGCCTTAAGAAGTCATCTTATTTACTAAATATAATATAAACCAAGACAGTTATTTGTCAACCTTATTTATCTTTGAGTAAGAAAAACTATGTTCAGTAAATATAGTTTATGTTTGTTTCCATTTTGGGAGATCTCAGGGAGAAGCAACTTTTTTTTTTAAGCAAAGTATTCACATTCGTCAACAATGATGCAATTTAGAAGTAAAACACATAGTAAAAAGAGATATACTTGTGCATATTTTTTGTTTCATTTCTCTCATTTGGAGAAGAATCTCCACACATAGCTCCAGCTGGTCTTTGGCTAACTGTGCAGTCTGTAACACTCTCAAACTCATGATTATTTTCTTCAGTCCCCATAGGAATGAGATTATAAACTATACATATGTGGTACCACATCTGGGCCCTCATAATTTTAAAAATAAAAATAATTGTTAAAATAACAAGGTTTATTTCTAAATACTTTAAATAAAGTGTGTATTTGTGCATATATATATTTCCTTTTGGGTGTACCTGTATTTTTTTCTTATTCCAATTTATTTTAGTAAATCTCAGAAGGGTAAGTTTATAGGTTTCCCTCAGGTTAAGGAATTAATTCAGTTTGAACAACTAATTAAGAAGGTAAGGCAATTTAGAGAAAAAGTAATGCTTTAACTTCTTTCCTCAATGCTATCCATTTAGCAAACAAAGAAAACTTGAGAAGTCTAAAACTTTTACATTATGACTAAATATAAAGTCTTCTCTATACAGGAGAAGAAATGGTTACTCAGAATTTACGATATCCTATCTGTGTATCATTTTATCATATCAGAAAATAAAGGCAAAAATGAGTGCTTTGTGAACTCTTGATATATATAATCTATTTTCTTAAAATTTATTGTCAATATGATGCCAATAAGAATGAAGAAAATTGAGTCTAAGAACTAAGAAATCAAACTCAGCTTATGAGGTTTGGCTGAGCACTTTTATCTGCTGAGTTATCCCACCTTCCTAAGAAATAGAAGGTAAAGAAAGTTTTTTTTTTTTTTTTTTATTTTTAAAAAGATACAGAGAGACAGAACTTAACATAAAGAGTGAAAATTTAATGCAAATATTTAAAGAGAGGACCTAATACTAGTGTTTCAGACAAAGTACATTGCAGAGCAATAAATGTCACAGTGAATTAAAGAGAAATACCCAAGGATGGCAGTGAAGTAATCTCACTAGGATGTAATCCCACTAGGATGTAAGTCTTAAAATAAAATCACCCGGTAACAAATAGACCAAACAAAAAATTCAGATTAAGGTCTGGGGAGACAGTTCCTTATGAACGAAGTGATGGAAAGATGGCTTGTTATATATACTGAGGGTTTGAGAGATGGTTCCACAGTTATATATCTTGCATATAAGCAAGAAGACTGGAGTACATATCCTAAGGAGCAATATAGAGGTTGGGTGTACATGAAAAATTGTCTGTAATTCTAGCACAAAGGAAGCACAGACAAGGTATCCCCAGACTAACCTTATTGTACTGGCCAATTCTGAGTATGATCAAGAGATCATTATTCAAAGAACAAGAAGAGTGAAAATACCCAACATCAGTCTCAGGTCTCCACACACACACACTTGTGAACATGTATACAAACCACATACATGCACACTATGATCACACTAAAATCACCAAAATTCCTCCTGGCATGGGTACCATCACCACGTTACTACACTGTTAGGGAGGAGACAACTTTAATCAGTCCTATCAAAACTCCTAGAGAACATAGAGGAGAGAGAAAGTCTTCCCACCTACTTCATAACGCCATTCACCTTCATCCCAAAACCTGACCAAGATATAAAATGATAAAAAGACCCAAGAAGGAGAATAATCACCAATCAGCATCCTCCATGAATACAGTCACAGTTCTTTACGAAGTGATACTAAACTACATCCAGCATACTCAAAGTGTATGACAATGAGCAAGTGGTGCTCATTCCTAGGAATACAAAGATGATTTACCTCTTAAAGGTATTCAGTGGAAATTAGCATGTCAAAGGCAACAAAAAAATGGAGAAATAAAATAGAAGTTTACCTATAACATAAATATTGAGAAAAGCCGACTTTAAACATTTCAGCAGTGTAAGCCATGTGCCAAGCACTCACGAAGTATATCCACAAAACATATAAAAGACTAAACACTGAAAACTACAAAACACTGCTGCACGGTAGTAAATAAGACTTCTGCTATGAAAACATGTATTATGTTCCAGGAAGAACTCATTGTTACATATACTCAATTTAACAAATAGATTCACTGTCTTTTCAACGGCAATTCTTTGATACCTCTGTAGAAACTGATAATCTGACCTGAAAAGTATGTGGAAAAAGAAAAGGCCTATGCTAGTCACCAGAATTTCATATAAGAAGACTGTGGCATTTTCACATTACCCAATTTTAAAGACCACTGAAGCTTTAGCAATGTAAACAGTGTAGTTTGGCATATAAACAAATATAAATGTTATGAACCCATATATTTACATTATTAGGAGAGGTGTCTATATATGCTATCCATTCAATTTAATATGTTTATAGAATATATAAGCCTCAGCCTTTCAACTTCAAGCAATTACCTGAAGATGAATTGTCACTCTAAGTATAAAAGCTAAAATTAAAATGCTTCCAGAAAAAAATGAAAGTTCCCTGTCTGGAGGACAACACAATTTCTCTATCAACAATATATAACATGGAAACAACCTAAGTGTCCCTCAGTAGAAGAATGGACTAAGAAACTGTGGTATATTTACATGATGGAATACTACTCAGCTATTAAAAATGAGGAATTCCCAAAATTTGTGGACAAATGGATTGATCTAGAAATTATCATAATGAGTGAGTTCACCCAGAAGCAAAAAGAGACAAACGGTATATACTCACTTATATCAAAAACACTAGTCCAAGGGATATATACCATGAAAATCTTTACTTACCAAGAAAGTGGGTCAGAGGAGAGGATATCCGATTGAGACTTTAGGCAAGAGTAGCATGGAAGAAAGAGGAAATAGTAGGACCCACAGGGTCCTGGAAACCTACAAGAAGAACTTTATGACAGGCAGATCTGGATCCTGGGGTCCTCCTCAAACTAAGGCACCAGCCAAGGAGAATATAGGCAGTAAGCTTCGAACCCCTACCAAGACCTAGCCGACGAACATGATACTCTCCACCGTTGAGTGGAGAGTGAGATCTGACTCTCACAGGAACTCTGGTGCCCCTTTTCTGACCATGTCCCCCAGACGGGGAGACCTGGTGGCACTCAGAGGAAGGATAGCTAGTTACCAAGAAGAGACTTGATATTCTGAGAGCATATATAGGGGGAGGAGGTCTCCCTCGGTCATGGACATAGGGGAGGGGAGAAGGGGAGAAATCGGAGGGAGGGAAGAATGGGAGGAAACAGGGGAAGGGCTAACAATCGAGATGTAATATGAATAAATTAATAAAAAAAGATAAGAAAAAATACTAAGTAGTACTTCATTTAAGTTTAATACTTATCAAAAGAAATATTAAAATAAATGGTCTAAAAGACTAAATATGTAAAAGAACAAGAAATAAGCATAGGCAAATCTGTTGCACATCATAAACATGCAAAACATTTGAAACTAAAATCATACACACAGTTACAGCCACTGGAATACATCCTTCTACAGACTGATATTACCAAATGTTGATGATGATGATGCAGAAAAACTGAAAGCCCTTTCCCTCATTTTGGGGAATTTCACATTTTACAATTTAAAAATTCCTTAGAAGTTTCAAGTAACATTAAAAACGCGTAATCCTATTATCTGTAAATTCCACCTTGGAGAATTTCTTCAAAGAAATGAAGACATGTTCTTGCAAAGGCTCAACCAGAATGCACATTCTCTCAAATAGGAAATTAAATAGACAAAACAGAGCACATCCATAGGGTTCAAAACCATTCGGTAACCAAGCATTTAAACTGTTTGAAAAATACACCAAAGAATTTACAAAAATATTACTTGAGTCACAAGGCAGCCGCAAATTATCATGTCCTAGATAATTCCATTGGAGCACTTACAAGGACAAATAAACATCCTCAGGAGTGATAGGAAACACTTTTATTCAAGAATGTGAATGAATTTAGCATCAGGTTTTTCTCTCATATATAGTTTTGCATTACCAAGTTTTTTTTAGGATTTTTCTGAGAGGAAGCATACAGCTTTGAGTCAAACATATTCCCTAATTATTGCCTCGTTTTTTCAAATTTTCATTGAATAGCAAGTGTTAGTGAATCTTTGAATACTAATAATTTTCCAGGCAATCTTTAACAATAAAACTCAATGTTTGTACCTGGAAGACTATGGGACACACATACAAACATTTGTTTGTGTGAATTATTTCTAAGAACTCATGTTAATGAATCGAGTTGCCAGTATGGGTCCACTAATCAATGACAAATACCTGTCATAAATAACTGACTATGATCAAGATGAACACAAGCTCCCTTTACTGTCCATGGACAGATGCTAAAGTTCAGATGCCATACCCTGATACTCACCGATTATTATTGGCTGTGGTTCACTTTTCACTCCAACTCCTGCACTTGTACTAGCTGCCACTTCCACCCGGTACTGAATTCCAGGGAATAAACCACCTATTACTACAGAGCGAATGGCTGCATCCACAGTTTTGTTGATATGGAAGCGTGTCTCATTTCCCAGACACCAGATCTATAGAAATAGGAAAATAAAAGAATTAATATGGCATTTTTTCCTGAGAATTCAACTACTGTAATTGATTACATATTTGTTCACAGTGACCCATCAATTTTGTAGTCTTATGAATGGTGTTTATAAATGATATCTATAGCTATCCTCCATATATTATGTATATTTAATGTGTTTTTGAGCTGGAGCAGTGTGACAAGCTGCAACTCTGTCACATTCCTTTACATTTCTCCATTTTCATGTGCATTTACAGAGCAATTTAGAAGGCACAGTGACTCCTTTGACACATAGGGAAAGTGATGGGTTATTTCAAATGTGACATTTGTGTAGATAAAATCTCCTTGTTTCCTCTGCTTACTGTACGAAAATATCTTTTATACATAAATCATCATAAATTTGGTGATTGTGTGTTAATGGTGCATAGGTACACAGTACTATCACACATGTAAGATGACAGAGTTGATTTAGTGTTGTTATGTGAGGATATATACCCTCCTTAAGCATGTTTACTGAAAATATGGTGGGGAGATTAAAAAAAAAATTCTAATTACCACATCCAATTGCTTGAGTAAGTGGACAAAATTCTACTTAAAAAATAGCTTTTAGAAATAAAATTCAATCTGCAACTTTTTTGGGATAAAATTATTTATCATACTTTTTCACATCAGCAAAAATTTGTAAAGTAAGATGGGATCTCAATTAATGGCACTGGCTCTGCCTAGTATATTATTTTCCATATTCTAGAATTATATAAAATATCAAAATTTATTGCTTTGAATTTTTTCAAAGGTTTAATATATAACCACATCATGATTTAGTAAAATTTTATTACAAAATGTAGACACACTTTGTGTCTTACACATCAATGATAGTAATGAAACAACAGCAATGTATCATTCCATTAATTTAAAAATGAAACAATTACTTTTTTGCTATTATGTTAAAAACTTGTTTCAATGGCCATATTTTTCCCAAGGAAAACATCACTGAGAGATGTTTCCCAGTCCTTCCTCTATATTCCTTTTTACTTTCCTAATGCTTAATTCATTGCTCCTTGATGAAACTGGAGAACTTGGGTTTAATGGGACAGAGGGGAGGACATTCTACTGGGACTCTAGAAGAGAGAAGCATGGAAGAATGGGGAAATAGAAGGAGCCAGAGGGTCCTAGAAACCTACAAGAAGAACTTTATGACAGGCAGATCTGGGCCCAGGGGTCCTGCTCAAACTATGGCACCAGCCAAGGACAATACATGCAGTAAACTTCGAACCCCTACCCAAATCTACCCAATGGACAGGACATTCTCCACAGTTGAGTGGAGAGTGAGGAATGACTTTCACATGACCTGTGGTGACCCATATTTGGCCACATCCTGTGGATGGGGAGGCCTGGTGGCACCTAGAGGAAGGATAACAGGCTACCAAGAAGAGACTTGATACCTTATGAGCTTATACAAAGGGAGGAAGTCCCCCTCAGTCACAGTCATAGGGGAGGGGAGAATGGGAGGATACAAAGAATGGGATAACAATTGAGATGTAATATGAATAAACTATATATATATATGATCTTTACTTCTACCTCAAGGCCCCCCTTCCTTCATTCCTGAATCACATTATATTAAAAACAACTCTTACTTTTCCAACAGAGTTGTATTTATTTGCCCTCATTGCATTCTCATTTCTATGCTCTCTTGTTCTTGCCTAAGATCCAACCAGAGCTGTCACTTCCCATGTGAGCTGTTAGGGACAGGCTGTGTCGCACTGGTGCGAAGATCTCTAGAGGAAGCTTAGCCTGGCCCTCCCTTCGCTAGCCTGGCTTACCTTATATTCCTGAATAACTCCGTTCTGGTGGTCTGGTGGTGGAGGATCCCAGGAAACACTAATACTTGTGCTGTTGTGGCTTCCGACTGTGAGCACAGTGACAGACTGGGGAGGGGCACTTGGGGCTGCAGAGGTAATAGAATGATTGGTTGCAAACAGTGAAGCTCTGGTATGCATTTGTTTACAGGACAGGGAAACAAAGACAAGACTCAAGTTTTTTGCCTTTCAGTTGTCCTGAACTTGCATATAGTTTTTTTTAACAAGTGACAGCTTGCTGAGAAACAGGCTTTAATTTTGATGCGTATTTTAAAATGGATGCAGCAAGTCTTAGACACTCAATAACAAATTAAACAGCTTACATTCTTACTTGTTTTTCTACGGTTTACAGCATGTTGTGAGTTTTCAATACTTATGGTGACCTCAGGGAGTGACAACAACTCTGACTTCAGTTTTGAGTAAAGAAGCCATAGGCTAAGATACTTACTGAGGTCAAACAGGAAATCAGAATTTAAACCCAGAAGTTGTGTATTTTATCTTTAATACTTTCTAATGGCTGTATTTCTAGAATAATACCTAACAACAATGGAAATAAAAATATTCTCAGATAAAATATCCAAAAATGCCACCAATCCTCATTTCTAGAGGATGTTTATTCTGTATTGTTTGAGACAGTATTTATAAGTAAAACCAGAAACAAAATTATAAATTTCACCAACACATTGCCTTTCTTTCCATACTGGGAAAAATAATTGACTATTAAGACCTGGCTTATAATTTAAGATTTAAAGCATATTTTATGTGGCTGGGTAAGGGACTCTGCTAGTAAAATTGAAAACGGGCTCGTGTTGGGTCAGATGTGAAATGAGGGGTTTTTTTTTTTATTTCCGACAGTCATTCCCTTCCTTTATAGTTTCTCCTATAACTAATTACAACCATGCTGAGAAGCAATGAGTGAGAAGCAGTTCCTGAATATAGACTTCAGGGCCCCCAATTCAGGGATCCCCAGAGCTAGGGAACACTAATTGTGCATAACTCAACCATTCTCAGTGAAGCTCTTAATTTAACTCGATAGCAGAAAGAGAAACATTGAGACATTCGGATGCCACTAAAAAAAAAAAAAAAAAAAAAAAAAAAAAAAAAAAAAATATCTATCTAGGGAATTAAAACAAAGAATTGTGGACCACTAAGGATTTCTATAAAACTATCAATGCCTTCATAGTACAACAATTTATGCCCCTTACAAATATCCTAAAATACATTTCAAAGGTCACCCATGAAGGTGCCCCATGTTTGGCAAATTTGTCACAGAGTATTTCATTGATATGACATATTCGCATTGAGATATAAGACACAGAGAGACAGCTGCTAATGCAGTTTCTTCCTGACTGTACCTCTATGTGACACTACTGCTCCAAAACCTAGCACAGTGACATATATGTGGCCATTGTGTACCAGCCTTGCAGTGATTAAGTAGTGGACTGTGCTGAAAACTAACACTTTGGAAGCTGGCTTTCCGCTTCTCCTTGCTGGCTAGGCATCCCCCTCAGGAACAGTCATAGGGGAGGGGAGTAAGGGGAAAATGGGAGGGAGGGAAGAATGGGAGGATACAAGGGATGGGATAACCATTGAGATGGAACAAGAATAAATTAATAATAAAAAAAATTAAAAAAAAAAAAAAGAACTCTTGCCTGCTCCCTGACAGGTCAATTACTCCAGTACTCAGCCTCTTTCTGCAGATTTGAAAGAACACGAATGGCTGCTCATTGCTCCCAGACTTGGACCAGCTGAGTCCATTTGTTACATTTACCCAGCCACAGAAAACAGAGACAAATGTGGACCAAACACTGGAAAATGTCTAATCCATGGGAAAAGTCTACTGCAGAGAAACCAATTTTTGAAACATGGAATAAATTATTCTAAGTTATAATTATGTGCCCCCTTTTTTTCTGGTGGAAGAAGTTTTCAGCATAGGCCAAGTTTGATAGAGCATAAATATTATTAGAAAGGGTAATTTATATATTTTTGGTTTTATATATCCTATAAGTAGCATGTTTTCAAATATATTCACTTCTGTCTGGATCTCACTGCAAATCAATGTGATGCTAACGTTTTTATTGTCTATTATATTATAGAAAATGTGTAACTTAAAAGCTGGTTGGTCCAGGCTTCTCTCTATTCCCACACAGTGGTCACCATGAAAAACCCGTTTTGTTTACTTGAGTATCTTATAGAATGTCTTCTGGAAACAAATGAGCTAGAGCCTCATAAACATACAGGAATACATTATGATCAGATTCAAATATCCTGAAACAGAAGGTTTAAGACAAAGATATAAGAAAATATTATTGTTTTCCTTTTTTTTTTTCCCTTTTGGCCTTTGTCTTTTTGTCAGATATAGAGTCTGACTACTCTCTCTCTCTCTCTCTCTCTCTCTCTCTCTCTCTCTCTCTCTCTCTCTCTCTCTCTCTCTCTCTCTCTCTCACACACACACACACACACACACACACACACAAGGACATGAGTTCCCACCATTTTAATTTATTTCACCGAATATTACAAGAAAATTACACTCCCTGGATTCACTCTTATATTAAACTTTTGTGGTTTTCCAGAGCAAGAACTAAAAAAGAAAACTACGTAAAATAAAAAAAACTTACTTTACACTAGAGATAATACTGACCTTCCTCAGTAGTCCGAACTGTTTTTGACTCACTGTCCATTCCTTGGAACTCGTTAAAATATGGTCTGACTTTAATTTCATAAGTCACTCCCTTTTTCAGATTCACTAGGACAGCACTTCTCTCAGTGGGCACTTTTGCGTCTAGATTCTGCCATGAAGGTGAAGCCTGCAGGCCGGATGTCTGACGGTACATCACTCTGTAGCCCTGAATAAACTGGGGTTGCCGATCCACCTGCAAAAAGCATACGTTAAGTGAGAGAAACAGGCAAGATGTCCTTAGGGAATTTGTCTCACTCTGCCCTTATCATGGCCAGAAGAACATCAACTGCTGCATAAGTATGTATATATTTTTCCACCTCTCCCCCATATAAAATCCCATAGTTGTTATAGACATTGTTGTTTTCCTCTGAAGAGAAACATTTTTAAATGTCTTATTGTTTCTTTGAAAGAGTCATACAATGTGTTTTGATGATATTCACTGGTCCTCCAACTCTTTATGGAATCTCTCTACTTTCCTCTGCCGCACTGGCCAGGACTATGCACTTTCTTTCTTTAAATTAAATTCTTCAAGACAATTTTGTGCTGCCCAAATATTCTTGGGTGTATGGCCTTCTACTGGAGAGTGGTCAACTTATCAATAGCTATATATCCTTTTTTTCTTTTTTTTTTTTACAAAACCCTTTCTCTCTTTTCCAGCTGCTAGCAACTGCCAAAATCTCCATGGTTTGGGGTGGGATTGTGTGCCCAGTTACCATCTCCAGGCTGGCATTTGTTTTGACTTGGTCTTGCACAGGATTTGTACAAGTTGTCTGGACTGCTGCTCTTTTTAGAGGTTTTATGGTTTCTTGAGTTACAGAAAGAAATGGCTTTTATGATTTAACAATAATAAAAAAGGAATGTCAAATCATTTTACTGGTTTTCCTTGCTTTATAAATGCATGATTTGAACATAAACTACCGAAGCTGCTCCTCCAATCAATATCCCACACTACAGCTTAGTATCCATAAGTTGAGAAGTTTGAAACCAAGCCATTTCGTTGCCAAAGTGTAAAGATTCATAAAAAGAAGTGAAATTACCTCATTTCAAGCAGTTCTGGAGAAATAAATAAAGAATGTGAATTTTTATTAGGGCTTCAAAAATTCGATGATCAGAACGCTATAAACAAAAGGGTTTTCTTTTATATCTTAACTGCTAATCTTTCTTGTTCTGTTGTGGCATGGTATTTTTGAGAGAAAGAAACCAATTGATGAATAATATATTGCAATAGTATTTTCATAAAATAAAATGCGCACATGCACGCACGCACGCGCGCACACACACACACACACACACACACACACACACACACAGAACTTCAAACAATACAGAATAGAACAAAGGAGTGTTTTTCTCTTTAGAATGCTTCAGCCAGAAGCCTTCTTACATGCTATTTTTAGGTTGATAGATCAGTTGCAAAACTAGAAATCCCTTTTCTTGTTGACAGATTTTTAACCCACAAAGATTCTCTGGAATTAGAGCTACACTTTTACTAAGCTGTATCAAGAAAAATTAAGTCTAACAAGTCTAGCAAGGTTGCTCATGTATGACCTTAGAATGCTCAGCCAGGCTACCAATTTGTGTTGGTAACAAACTGATGTGATTTCTGAAAATCAGAAGTTGCTCTGACATAAAATTAGGCAACTAAAGAACAAAAATTAAATTCACGAGAAGCAAAGAGAATTGTATTTTATTAAAACTTCCAGAGTTTAAAAAAAAAAATACAAAGCAAAACCTTGTTGCGTATGTTAAAACAACATTTAGTTTACATTTTATAAACTTCTCTGAATTCCCTTTAAGTGAATTTATACACTGAAAGAAAGACATAACTCACAATAATAGCTTGTTAATACTGAAAGAAGCAAGCTGTGTTTTTAAGAAGAACATTAAGCAGCTGTTTGGAGATGAAGGGAGTCTGTAAATCAGGGCAAATTGGTTTTATCCATGTTTGGATTTCATTAATTAAGTGTTTTAGGTACTTTATGAAGCTAGTGTTTACTACACAGCATTGCTTGCTCACTCCAGTGAGCACCGCCACCAGCCAGTCGATGGGAATGGTTTACTAATAATAGGAGTTTAACTTAATTTTGTGCAGTTGCGAGGCACTGCTGAGAGGGAGGAAACTGTTATTACAGGTGAAAGCAGAATGGAAAATGCAGAAAGTTGATCTTAAAAACTGAGGTGCTTTGAGCAAGTAGAGGCCCTACATCACTCCCTCCAGCTCTTCTTGATAGGTGATCACGTCCTACTTAAGTTTTATGCTTGTTCTTTATTTTATTAATAGACTAGGAAATAGATAGGTGGTCTTTTGGTATCTATTTAATCACAGTCTACTCACAAAATCTTAATGGTAAACAGGAACTAAAATATTCTTGCCTTAGTCCCTAGCACACCAGAGAATAAAATACTGCAAGTGCAATAATTTAAGTACACAACCCGCCTATTTTTGTGTTATTTTATAAAAATTTGTTACTTGACTAAATAGCATTAAATATTATTGTAATGGCCAGTATTCTAAGACACAATACTTCCATACTCTACACTGTAGCTGTCTTTAAATTCATGCTGTGAGTGATAGTCTTTTGTTGTTTTGCTGTTTAATATGCAGAAAGACGTCTTTGACTAAAAATTGCTTGTGTTATATGTATCATATTATGGCATTTGTCATTGTGTCACCTTTCTCAACCAGATTTGTGCTCCTACATACAATGGCCCTTGAGGTCTGGAATATACTTTGTACTGAAAAGTGGCCTTTGAACTGGATTTGTTTAAAGTAATTAGTTTTGAAAAGGAACCCAAACAATTGCTTTAATTATGTTCATACTTCAAATAATTTTATAAAGTAGTTGATAAAAAATATATACTTTGGCTGTAACCTGATTATAGAAGAGAGCTGATGTAAAGTGTGACAGAATTGTGTCTCTAATGTTCTGAATGCGAAGAAGTTAAGAACCAGTATGGTTTTGAAATTTGTTTAGCTACTTCGAAAACAATGAACATAGATACATACAGTTAAATATACCCTACATAATAATCACAGGAATGAAAGTTGGAATCATAAAAATACATCATTGTATGCCCACCAGAATGGTTACAACCTAAAACATAGAGAATCTTAAGTGCTGATGAATGGGAGAAAACTGGAAAGAATTTCAAAGAGACCAGTCAGTACACCATGACTATACTAACCAGAATGGCTGAATACTTATAAAATATTTAGCAAGTTCAACAAATGTTAAGTGACAAGTTAACTCACTGGGCAAAAATCCCTGGGGATATTCCAAAGACATGAAAATATGCACATTAAAAACTATCCGCAAATAGTTGTGGAAGCACAGTAGCCAAAGAAATGAAACATTTCAAAGGTTTACCATGTAAAGGTATAAAAAGACACTATCCATTGAACAAAATATTATTTAGGACTCTACTTCACATAGAAAAGTTAGATGTAATTGATTTTATATATGTACATTGCAAGAAAGAAAGTACTGATATGCATTGTGACACGAATGCAACAAGCACATTGTGCTGAGTGAATGAAGCCAGATACAAAAATGATTTATGTGATTCCCTAAACAGCAAAACTCCAACATTGATAAATCTATAGCAACATGGTATTTATTGGGCAAAGGGGGATAAGGTTGGGTTTGGGAGGGTGTGGTCACTATTGGCTATGGTGTTTCATTCTGGGATGGCTTTGCCATTCTAAACTTTGATTTTGGTGACGATCTCAGAGTATTAATCATGCTAAAAGCCTTGATATGTACCCTGTAACTTTGGCCTGTTAGCGGCATCTCAGTAGAGCTTCTAGAAGTCAGCACAGCGAAGGTCATATTTCCATTACAACTTAACTCTTACTAATTACTCTTTCTAGAGTTTCCTATAGTGAATATTTTACTTTATCTTTCTTGGCTACCCCTTGATTTGAAATGGTGTTTTAAATTTGGTTTTGGGTTGTTTTCCTTTTTTGCTTTAAAAATTCCAAATAGGTTGTGTTACTGTATATGAATCCTAATATAATCTATGTAAACTTACCGTCCACGTGACTTGAACAGTTGTAGGTGTCAGGACAACTGGAGTATGGAGACGGACAATGACATCTCCTAGTTCTTTCTGTACCTGTCTGTGGTCCACACCTTGTGCAGGAGGGCTGATATCTGCAGTTAGAGGAGAAAACGACTCCTAATTTCAAAATTCAATATTAAATTCCAGTGCATTTTATATAATCCAGTTCAGAATGAATTTCCAGATGGATTGAAATATGTCATGACAAAAATCAATATTGCATATAAACATATCATGTATATAAAACTGAGTGGATGTATGTGCATGTATGTGCCATGATTGTATGGCAAATTTTGTGATATTTGGCTTCACCAAAAGTTTCTATTAACAAAAGAGTGTTTGTAACTCTCCATTCCTACAGGGCTATATGGGTTTTGGAAGCTCGTTAGATTCTAGTTGAACCAGTGTCTACATTCTAATACTTGCCCAAAGAGATGTTTCTATATAAATGATGAGGCACTGAAGTATCTTCTGAGTTTTAAGCTAAGAAACATCTAAAATTGAAAATTAGAGGGTTTTTTTTTTCAATAAAAGTTACACATATGTCAATAGAATTATTTTTCCAATGTACTTCAATGCCAAGGTCAAATTTCCCTAAAATGATTTGACTTAAAAAAAAAAAAAGATATCCAACTCATACTGATTTCTCAATTTCTTTTTTTCTTCCCTCAGTTTGTACTGCAACATTCTATCAAAAGTGTGAGGTCTGTATGTCAGCTGCAACTTAAGTTGAGTGTGCTAACTTTAACTGGGACAGATATAATTAGGAACCACATAATGTAATTTTCCTTCATTTACACGTTTTTCATCTTCAACATAAGCAACTAAGTAAAGTGTGAATTTACTTAGAACAATATGTTCCATTATCTGAATACTTTTAACCTTTGCTGATGTAAATATGCTCTACTGTGATCTTTTCCTACATGTATTTAGAAGGCTTAATGAAGTAAGTGATTTTCAAAGTAAGTGGTCATTAAAGGCTTTGAAAGCTCAGACCTCAAAGACAATGCGTTCTTTGTAAAGAAATGATGTGTAGATTGCCAAACAGCTAGATGTGTGGCATCAAAAAATGAACCTGACATGCAGACACAAAACATGAATTTTCCTATTAAGTATCTGTTAAAGAGAAAATAGGTCTTCAGCTATGTGAAGTTTCTCAAAACAGGCTCTCTCTGTCTCTCTGTCTCTGTCTCTGTCTCTGTCTCTGTCTCTGTCTCTCTCTGTCTCTCTCTCTGTCTCTCTCTGTCTCTCTCTCTGTCTCTCTCTCTCTCTCTCTCTCTCTCTCTCTCTCTCTCTCTCTCTCTCTCTCTCTCTCTCTCTCTCTCTCTCTCTCTGTCTCTCTCTCTCTCATACACACACACACACACACACACACACACACACACACACCAAGACCTTCATTGATCTTTGTTGACCTTTCACTGGGTGTTACACTCTGAGTTATGTTCTGTGTCAAGACTCAGTGACTGGTGCAGTTACTGAAGATCATGAAGGTGTGCTGGATTCCTCACACCAGAGGCCCACCCAAGCTTACAGTTTCCCCACCTAGCTTAAACTGCGGGTACGCACAACAAAAACTGCTATCCACACAGGTAGAGCTATTATTAACATTTCTTGACTTAAGAAAAAAAAAACCTTCCATCTTTTCCATCTCACAGTTCAATCATTTAATTTACTCATCCAATCGAGACACATTAAAAGCAGTTGCACAGGGATGAGGGAAAAATGTAAAGTACTCTCAGGTCTCCAAAGCCTTTGTTGTGCTTTCTCTCTCTCTGGAGACAGGTTCTTTACCTACATACCCTTCATCATCATGGAAAATTAAGCACACTATGGCAGAGAGAACAAAAGCAAAGTGCCATCCCCTCCTCCCTCAACTGTCATCATGTCAGCCACGTTACCATCACGTGGTGACTTTATTTGACTTCATTCCTTTACCGCACCCTTCTCTGTGATAATGGCATGCTAGTCACTACCCCTGAACTACATTGTAATTATAATAATATTTTATGGCTGCATGGTGCTTTTCATAGCATAAAAATACTACTTTGAATTAGATCTTGTTCAAAGGCTCTTATAAATAAGAAATAATTAACCCTTTCTCAAGAACCCTGTGGGGAATAGGTTGTGACAAAGAATGAAGTCCCCATTTTCTATTGTATTACTTCTCTTACTAGTAGGAAAAGAAGGGATAATGTAACTGTGTTAAACCCTTACTTCAGTGACTTCACAGTAGCTGGAAAGGTAATAAAGAAAAAAGGAGAACAAAATTTCCATTCTGAAATTATTCATTTTCACATTCAAGAAGATGGTGGTTTGTAAGCCAGAACAATCACCTATGCCAAGAAAAAAAGGTGTATTTATTGTTTTCTGAAATAAATAGCTCTTTGATACGGCAGTTGTTACCAGTTGGAAACATACCACTTAGAAGGCATGCTAACTAAACTACTCAGGGCCCTGACCTCCTCCCATCTATAGACTGGAAGCTTGAAAACATGTGTCTAAGAGATTCAGGGTCACTGGTCCTTCCTACTCAACACCCACGCTGGGAGAGCCACTTGCCTGAGTGAAAACACGAAACATAGAATCAGGAAAACAAATTCTGGCATTCCTATCTGGGCATCTATTTTAAAAGGGTTTATTTTTTTCTTTTCATATTGTGTAGTGGAGAAGTGGAAACTTTTTTCTTTTTCATTCAGGGACTCTCATTCACAACACAAGTACCCAATTGTTTCTTCGTTTTACCTACATAGACCCCAGGAGGTCAGAAAGGATAGAACAGGAAGGTGATCTGAAAACATTATCTTCCATGGATGAGACCCAAAGAATCATGTACAATCAGAATAGACACATTAGCTTTACTCATTCAGTGTCCATGGTTTAAGTTCATACATCCCTCTCCCCTCCCCCTACTCCCTCCTCCCCCCGCCTAAAGCCAGTCATTTTTCACAGCTACTGAAGTTACCTTGTGTGCGTACAGGATCCGACATAGGACTTGGGTCACTGAGACCTTGGGGGTTGATTGCTCTCACCATGAACAAGTAGATTGTGTTGGGCCTCAACCCTCTCACTGTATAGAGGCTTGTCTTCACATGGTTTGCTACTGTCTGCCAGCTATTGCTCACGGATTGGCTGAAATAGGAAGGAAACTAATTGAAAGAACATTCATAATATAATAGCAAATGGAGTTGAGTGTCAATGACAAAGGTTAATGGCTGAAAATTAAACAGACACACACACACACACACACACACAACACTTGAAGTGTTCAGCCCAATAATGAAACATCTGGATGAGTTCAGTTTATTCAACAACAAAGCCGAGCCCACCTAACAGAGTGCCATGCACAACAAAATTAAACTCAGCCCAGGAGATGTCAAAGCCCTTTGCTAAATGCACAGCAGCCCACTAAATGAATACCTGTAGAAGGAACAAAGGCCAAAAATCACAACAGCAACTTTAAACAATAAATATGGTCCTCATAAATGCATATGTATATACCTTGCAAAGAATTAACCTGCAGAAAGAATAAATGGGCTACAGAGTAATTTATGCCAATATATTTTCCTGTAACAAGGTGTGTTTTCTTTTGCATCAATTCCACATGCAATTTTATAATAGAGCCTTCTAAAACTACATATCTGTAAAAGAAGAAAGGAAGCATGTAATGAATATTTTTCCCTTGGTGACATTTTTAATAAAAATTTACATTACACAGTATTGTGATCTCTCATCTCTAATTGATGAAGTATCTCAGATTCTGTGTATGGTCCCTTGTATAACTAGCCAAAATGGATGCCATTTAAAAGACTTAAGGGGACTTTTTGGCTATATATTTTTTAGCATCAAAAAGCCATCCAAAATTGTCAAACATGAAAATTGTTATTTTAAAATTTGCAAATATGTATTTATCATGAACTAAAATATAGAGTAGAAAGGCTGAGCACAAAGAGGTGCTCATTTGTCCTGATGACAGTGAAGGACAATGATTGGCGTTCAAACTGTGCAACTTGAAACAAAAGCACAGTGAAATTGAATGTAAAGCAACAAACAGTACCTACAGTTTTCCATTTTTACTTTACCATGCTTAGATCAAGCAATGTAATAAGATTCAATGATTTATCATCTGTATCTCTGTACTCATGACAAATATTTCATATAGCACATTGAAATATCTTTTCATTCAATAACTAGAAGCACATGGAATTGATCTCTTAACTCTGGTATTCAATTTTCTTGCAGGAATATCCAATATATTTATTCAAGGACATAGCCTCAAAACATTGGAATTGTTTTATATTTGTGCCCTAATTATTAGGAATATTCTCAAACCCAATGTGCCAATATACACTGAATAATTTTAATAAGTGTATATGTCTAGCTACGGTGTGTTCTTCTAGGGTTAATGTCCCAATGTTAGACATATATACATATGTTTTTCTCAGATATGAAGAAAAATGAAATCATTATAAAATAGATAAATGGATACATCTAGGGAGCATACTATTAATCAAGGTGACTCAAACTGAGAAAAAACTGTGTTCTCCCTCAAATATATATGTATTTATATATATGAACATTTTGAAACATAAGGTGTCTGAGAAAGCACAGAAATAGGTGCTGAGAAAGTATTGAGTGTAGACAAAAGGCAATGTGTTACGGTGTGCATGCTTAAGGGTCAGGTAAAGAAAGATGGAGCAATTATGTTATAAAATTTCTCCAGTAACAGACAATGAATTTTATTTTCAGTCTTGTTATTAATTGCTAAATGAAAGGTTTATGTCTAAATCTGAATAGTTTAGCATAAGTGGATTTTCTTAAAGCACATGAATTTGCCCTTGACATAAGGCCTCGGGGTTGCTAAGGTGAGATCGGAGCATACAGGAACTAAGACAGGAATCCAGAGAAGAATAGAAACAAGAATTGCCTCCTACCTGAAAGCCTCAATGATATATGCACTTGCTGGAAGAACTCCAGGGGTACCTGGTTGCCAGGATAATGTGACACTGTTTTTAGTAACATCAGTGACCTGTGGTTTGGATGGTGGCCCTGGCAGGTCATTTGTATCATAATTTTTACTGATTGTTGCTCCGGATTCTGTAGAGAACAGAAAAACTTCATTCCTGATTTTGTAAGCAGACCATAAATAATGCTTGAGAAAGGAGACGTTAAAGAAATTGACTTGACAGTATACAATTCATCTTCATAAATCAGGTAGGTGTAAGCTATTAGCTGGTTTTCCTACATGCTAATAAATTGTAGTTTTCCTTTTATGAATAATCAGTATAATCACTTGCATTACAGAATAAATCAAGCAACAAGGCTAGGAGGTACAAACGTAAGGAGTTCCCTATACACGCCAACTAATGTGTGAGTTCAAAACTGACATTGAATGTGACTTCGGTTTACATGCAAGGCATGTAAAAACTTTTACCCACCATTACATTGCTATATAAATATGCCTCTCTTTAAGAACTCACCTGTTTTGGTTGTGAGCCTAGCCTTTAACAGCTGAGACATTCTCCAGTCCAGAAGGCTGCAGATGATGCTCCAATGTTACAGAGAATTTTGGGTGACTGTTCGGGCAGCAAACTGTCTCTGTCATTTTCTTATTTTGGAAGTTGCTAACTTGAACTTCCTGTCTACTTAGGTAATCAATTTTATTCTTTCTCAAGTTTCTGATGCGGGTGAAGCCCAGATAGTTTAGTTTACAATTAAGCTTAGTTGTTTAGGGGATAAGATGTTTTTAGTACTAGATAGATATTATAAGTTGACAGAGATGAGATAGGGTAGATGTTGATTCATATTCAGAATTTTAGACTCACCAAGTTTTCTCCAAGGTTGCTAAATGCAAATAGCCTAAACACTATGAATCTAACATTTATATAATTCCTGATTGTTTTGTGGTTTTTCTTACAGCAGGTAGTTTACTGTATTTATGTGTAATAATAGATGTAGATGTAAAAAATAATTAAAAATAAAAAGTCTTAAAAAGAACTCACCTGTTACATCCAGCACTGCACTCCAGGAAGTCTCCCCACTTGAACTTGTAGCCACACAAGTATAAGTGCCAGTATCAGAAATCTAGCACACATGAAAAAAAAGAATCCAGTTGTGATCAACTGTAATCACTTGATCTTGAATTAGGGTAAGGTGTGTGTGTGTGTGTGTGTGTGTGTGTGTGTGTGTGTGTGTGTGTGTGTGTGTGTGTGTGTGTGTATGTGTGTGATTTAAGCAACCTTTTATTATAACTTTTTCCTTTTTTTGATTTTTTTAATTTATTATAATGTATTCACATTACATCCCTACTGTTATGCCCTCTTTCTTAACTTCCCATTCCTGCCCTTCCTCCCTTTACCTCCACATTCCCTTCCCCAAGACTTCACACTAGGGGGGGTCCTCCTCCCCTGCCATCTGCTCAGAGTTCATCAGGTTTCCTCATGGTAGCCTGTATGCATTTTCTCTGTGTGCCGTCAAAGCCTCCTGGCCATGGAGCAGTGATCAAATCTTGGGCCCTGGAGTATATGTCAGAGAGCCTGAGGCAGTCCCCCCTGTGCCCCTCCCCATGTGGAGAATTAGCTGTTTGTGGTCTACAGCTGAACAGGGATGCCAGGTTCTCTGTTTGCATTGCCCTTGGCTGGTGCATCAGTTTGTGAATGCCCCATGTTCAGAACTGCTGGCCTTGACCATCTCCCTGTGGGGCTCCTGACCTCTCTGGGTTCTTTCGTCCCTCAACTCTTCCATACAACTCTCAGCATTCTGAAACTCCAGGTTATGTTTCTGCAACTAAGTGTTATTTGTCTGATAAGATTTATGTATTAACTTTTCATGCCTCCATTGTAATATTTACTTTTAACACTATATTCTTTTGAGATTCCATTGTGTCACTGTCAAATATGAACAAGCCAACTTAGAATTCATGTTGACTTCTAAATGAATGCATTTCAATAGTTAAAAGTACCTAGGACTAATGAGATAATGAGACAGCTGTAACTCTGAGAAGGGCAATGCATGTAGGTATAGGGGTGTTGGCGTGTGTGTCTATGTGTGTGTATGTATTTGTTTGTTTGTTAGTTCATTTGTTTTTCACAATAGGGTTTCTCTGTGTAGGTTTGGCTGTCCTGGACTTGCTTTGTAAACCAGGCTAACCTCACAATGATCTGCCTGCCTCTGTTTCCTTTTTTTTTTTCTTTTTTTATTATTAATTTATTCAAATTATATCTCAGTTGTTAGCCCCATCCCTTGTATTCTCCCATTCCTCCCTCCCTCCCGCTTCCCCCCATTCCCCTCCCCTATGTCTGTGACTGAGGGAGACTTCCTCCTCTTGTATATGCTCATAGGGTATCGAGTCTCTTCTTGATGACATATTATCCTTCCTCTGAGTGCCACCAGGCATCTCCATCCAAGGGACATGGTCAAATATGGGGCACCAGAGTTTGTGTGAAAGTCAGATATCCTTCTCCACTTATCGGTGGAGAATGTCCTGTCCATCGGTTAGTCTGGGTAGGGGTTCGAAGTTTACTGCCTATATTTTCCTTGACTGGTGCCATAGTTTGAGGAGGACCCCAGGGCCCAGACCCACCTATAGTTTTCCAGGACCCTCTGGATCCTTCTATTTCCTCATTCTCCAGGTTTCTCACACCTAAAGTCTCAATAGTATGTCCTCCCCTCTGACCCACTTTCCTGGTAGGTAAAGTTTTCCATGGGGACGTACCGCTTGGACTAGCCTCTGCTTCCTTGATTGCTGAGATTACAGATGTGTGCCACCACACCTGGCTCAAATGTTTTATAAAAGATTTTTTTTCTTGTAAGAAATGTATTTTCAGCCAGGCGTGGTGGCGCACGCCTTTAATCCCAGCACTCGGGAGGCAGAGGCAGAGGCAGGTGGATCGCTGTGAGTTTGAAGCCAGTCTGGTCTACAAAGTGAGTCCAGGATGGCCAAGGCTACACAGAGAAACCTTGTCTCGAAAAACCAAAACAAACAAAAAAAAAAAAAAAAAAAAAAAAAAAAAAAAAAAAAAAAAGAAAGAAAGAAAAAAAAAAAGAAATGTATTTTCTACTTATAAATAAATGGCATGAGAGTAGCACTCAATGACAAAGTGACATCATTTTGAGATAAAAATCTAATGGAAAAACAGTAAAAAACTAAAACAAAACAAAACAACAGCAACAAAATTCATCCCTATGGAGCCTTGACATTTTGAAATAACTACAAGCAGAAACAGAGCCAAAAAAATGTGTTTTTTTTTTTAAAGCATATTTAAAACATCCAAAATTATTGATACTTTAAAATGTCTTTGTTGCCCATTAAAGAATAATCAAGAACTTTTAGAATAGTTGGAAATATGATCAAAAGTTGTCTCTTACAAATGTAAAAGTAAAAAAAAAATATTCTTGACAAAAAAGCTTGAAGGTTAGTAAACATAAAACTTAATTATCCCCATGGCTTTTGGGTTTTAGAGGCTTGCAGTACCAACATTTATTGCCAATAGGTTAGTGGAGTAGGAAAAATAGATGGGAATCAATATCAAAGCATAAGTGAGTTTAAGGCAAACAAGAGATGCAGGACTTAAGTTCTGTGGTGACCAATGAGCATCAGTCTGTGTTCTGAATTGCATCTTGAGAGCCTAAGGTTGTTTCTTATATTTCATGAGCTCTTTCTTAAAAATCTATGTCATGCACGGCACACTTGGTGTGGAGTGCCACACCTTCAGTTTTAAAATTAATCTATGACTCCGTGTCATAATTGATTCTCAAATAAAGCACTGGTGCATAAAGTTACTGCCATGCCACCATTTTTTATTGATTCTAAATGTCATTATGTATTTAACTTAAGTTTGAAAGTGCTCTACCATGTCACTCTTTTCCATACCATCTCTGTACAATTGTCTTCTATCTTACAGGGGTGATAGGAGTAGCCATTGTGGAATAAGCCATCCTTTGAAATGTGGCTGCGAGTACATTATAGTCATTAGGAATCTTTGCATTTAAGAAGCATCACTCACAAGCCAAGTATAATGAGCTGAGGTTGGATTTTAATGGGGCGTTCATTTGAATATGGGCTGCGAATGTGTAAAAGAATTTGCATTTTATGATAGCTGTTGAACTAAAATGTAGCACTTGTTATTCTGTGTAAAAAGAAGAGTATGTAGGTAATGCATCGTAACTGCATCCCCTTGTCATTGTGTGGAGAGACGAGCCTGACATTAGCTGTGGTAGGTAGGCTTTAATGAGTACTGGAATATTCAACTTCTCAAAAGATACAGATTCTGATACCAATTAGCTGGACCAGAAGAACTTAGCATCCATCATGTTATTTTTGTTCTCTGGCCTATGCACTGAGGAAAGAAATCATGAGACACAAAGGACTCTGACCTATAGGAAACCTCTTGTCTACACCAGGGAAGTGGTAAAGCCTGTTGTAATCCTTCTTTAACAGCGTCCATTGTTCAGGAAAGGAACAACATGCTCAATTTGGAGCCGATCAAAAGTCCAAATGGCTTCTTGGTCTCACTCTTGTGTTGCTAGGATCACCCTCACCAGTGCTATTTGTGTGTGTGTGTACTTTGACTTCAGATAGGAAGTATTCTGATCAAGAGTGCTTCACTTTTTCCTCTCCTTATCCTTTCATCCCTGACCAATTTTTTAAAAGAGGGAAACGAATACGTTAGCTTACTTTATCATCCCTTTTCTCCTTGGACAGTTAGCTACAAACAAGCCTCCTGGGGAATGGCATCTCAGAGATGCTACGGGAAGACCAGTACAAGGAGTCAAGCTCCTTTGACATTATCAAGCATCTACCTTTAATTACACCTCTCTCGCACTCTCTAGCTAACTCATGGATCTTTACTATCTATGAGGACATGTCCTTTAATGCCGCAATACAACAAAAAAGCACTAACTTTCACGGCCTAAGTCTGCCTTTATCTCAAAAACAGGTTAAAATGCTTATCTAAGGAGAGCTAGTATATATTTTTAAAAAATAATTTCATATTGTTCAAAGAAAATTTGCTAATTCATGATGAATTTAAAAATACATATTAAAGAGTCCATATTAATTTATTTTCCTTTGACAGAACTTGGCAATATTTTCATCTAGAATACTAATCAATTTGTTGTTATTAATGTTAATATTATTTATAAATGTATTAAAGTTTATCTATGATTGTTCTTCTCTTTTGAAAATATACATAGTACACTGATAAATTACTACATAGATGTGTAATTGTAGATACATTCTATCCTACGAGAAGAATCATCTTCATTTGATGATTGCACCATATTGCACCCTTTCCCTGGCTTCTGAACGTGAAAATTCAAGAAAATTCAGTAAGTTTGAATTATCTATCAATGTATCTATGTATCTATATAGCTGTGTATCTGTGCATTTATCTGTCTGTCTATGTATCTATCTATGTATCTATCTATCTATCAGCTATTTAATGTTTGTATGTTTCAAGGCTCCTGTTGGGAGGTCATAGAAAGCTTAAGTATAAATTCTCTCCTCTGTTTCCTGTATGTTTCTTAGGACCTGAACTCAGGTAATCAGGTGTGATGGCCAATATTCTCACTGAGTCAACTCACTCGCTGGCTATGTTATATGATTCGTTTATTTATTTTTCATCATCTTGGTTTCCAATTTCTGCCCAAGTGCCAAACTATACTAATTGTTCTTCCACTGAATAATTATCAACATTTATATAGTATCATGTTACCTATGTCAATTCTGGCTCTCAGCCCCAGGCCTGTTATTGTTTAAAAATGCTCTACTCTACTGTTATACCTGCTAGCTGTGGCCATGCAGGTTGCTGCACTATACATGGGAGAGTGCATAGGCTGTGCAGTCAGTGGCCAGGGAACCTTCATAATAACAGCTCCTAGGTTCTCACTTCTTATGTAATCCCTCATCTCACTAACATGGTGGTGAGGCCTTTAGACTTGTTTCTGGTCATTAGCATACTTGAAGGTTATGAATCATGCCTGAGATTTTGTACCAGGAGACTGAAATGCTCACTTCTGTTGGCAGCTGTCATGCTGACATTAAAGATATGAGCACTCATGTTAGGAAGACCCAGATAGCAAAAGCCTAGAGGCCACCACCAGCCAACTCTCAGAGCATGGTGGGTATTTAATCTAGTCATCACAAGCAACTCTAGGCAACCAACAACCCCACTGCATTGCTTGAAAGTAAATCAATCTTCCCTCAGTATTCTGACAAGCCCCTAACATTAATTGACAATTACAACATTACAATACTTGTAGCAGAAACTTTAGCTAACTCATGCCATGCTTTTAATTCAATTTTTTAATAGAAATCATGAGGGGAAAAACTGTGTTGCTTTAAGCCACTGTTTTTGCTAAAAACCTTGTGAAATACTACTAGAAGAATAACACAATATTCTGAGTCACAGATTTTTGGGGTCAACTTTCATGTAGATCCAACTTATCTCACTTTGAGGAACAGTCATTCTTTCTTAAGTACATTCATTAAAACACCAGTTTTAACTCATTCTTATAAAATTTGTAGCAACCTAACTAAAAATGTTAGGGCTTTGTTAACTATCCAAACATGCCTCATATGAACATAGTTTCATTCTTATATTCTTGGCTGAGCCAGTTTATTCTTGGCTTACAGTCTTCTAACCTTACAGTCTTCCTTGACAGAGTAGAATTAGAAGCTTTTATTATTCTCCAATGAGGTTATTTTTCAGCGAGATCCATAACTCTCTGTTCAAGGTTGCTTGTTGCTGTATTGGAGGGGATGCAGTAAGGTTTGTTTTGCAGGTATGAATTCTTACCTTGGATTACCAACCCCACTTCAATATGTGTAGAAATGGTGCCATGTGTCAGTAATCCCAGTGTTAAGAAGGTGGAGAAAAGTGGTTACCTGGGACTGCTGGACCAGTGAGCCTTTTATACTAACTGAGCTCCAGTCCCAAGGGAGGCCCTGTCCTTTCCTGTCACTCTCTGTCTAAAGGAATGCCATGGTGGAGGGGTCTTGAAGAAGACATCCAGCTTGTCCTCTGACTTCTATGTGCTCACACACCTTCACACAGATGAATATACACATACAAAATTTAAAGATATACATATATACATATGTATGTATATATATATATATATATATATATATATATATTAATATATACCAATTTTAATTTCATTACTGACAGGCACATATCCATATGCCCAAGTGAGAAGATTCTAGGTAGAGTGTGAAATAGTGAATTACCAAAGGACAATATTCTTTCCTATAATTTCAATTAATCATTGTTGAACCAAGCAATAACATGACCTATCATAAAATGTACAGCAATCATGCTGAGGTATGTGATTTTTTTTCTGTACACTGTGCAAATTTCCCTTAGAGCAACACTGCTGATAAGGTCAACAAGCCAAATACTACTTACCCGTAAATTTTTAATCTGTAGCGTTCCTTGGTCTTGGATTGTAGCTCTTGGCTCTCTACCCAGAAAGGTAAAGCCTTCCTTTAGCCAGCTAATTATGGGAAGAGGCTCACCAGTGGCTTTGCATTTCAGTAGTGCTGTACCATCTACTGCAAGTGTTTGGTTTATTGGTCCTTGCAGGATTATGGGTGGAGGTCTATCTGTCAAAACTAATAGGTAAAAACAAACATTTAGACTTCCAAGACATTCAGTAATCTTGATATATTGACATGAAAAGAAAGATTAAACACCCAAAGCCCTTTAACATTATTGATAGCTTACTTTGCCTTTTTAATATCTACAATATTTTCCAACTATATACTTTAAACATACAAATACATATAGTGTACTAACACCACCATTGTTTTAATTTATTGTGCATTCATTATAATTAAAATGATTTGGGGATAATTTTTGACATTTTAGAAAGGTTGAATTGCATAGAAGAGCTTAGCATGATGAAATTAAAATAAAAAATATTAAGTAGCTTCTACTAGCTGCCAATCATAAATTGTTCATGTTTTTGCTCATAGACATATGTATTAAAAAAGTATCTAGGGGACATATTGCTTGTAAAGCTAACCTGCACCTTTGCTTTTTGTTATAAATACATGTGTATAATATAATTTATTATTCATAACGTCTGCCGAATGCTGTTTACATAGGCTGATATGTTTTTGTGGATGATAAAACATTAGACCTTGAATAATTTATATACAAAATCATAACATTGGGTCTTCAAACTATGCTCATGTCATTTGAATGAGTTTGTTGAAGAGGTACATACAGCTAAGCAGAGTGAACCCATCAACTGGAATGCATAACATGAACAAATTTATTTTTCACTTATAATCAGTGTTTACAGTCAGCAGAAATTCAAAAGTTCTAGCTCAGTGTGCTTTTTTGCTTAGGAAACATCATCCTATAGCATAATATTTATTGTTTTCAGATATATCTTAAGTGGTTTATGAAATATCCCAATGGCTGACATTGTGTAAATGGTTGGTAGAAAAAGAAACTTGGTTAAATAATGTGTTTCTTTAAGAATTCATCATAATACCCCAAAATCAAACTGATCTGCTTTTGCTAGAAAAGATGTCACTTAAAAGAAAATGACAGCACAGTGGGGCACAGAGGCAGGCGATCTGTGAGTTCGAGGCCAGTGGAGTCTACAAAGTGAATCCAGGATAGCCAAGGCTACACAGAGAACCCATGTCTTGAAACAAAACAAAAAAGAAAAAAAGAAAAAAAAAAAAAAAAAAGAAAATGACTATAATAGAATAGACAAAACAGATTTTTTGTTCAATTTTTAAAACCTTGTGTACTTTAATTTTATATTGTACATTTAAACATATATGTGTATATAGAGGTATATGTAAATGCATGCATGATTTATATACAAAACACTAATATATCTTATTTAAGTTACATTAAATGCATTCTACATGCCAGTACATGATAAGAAATTAAAAATTTCATTTATCGACATATTATGACATAGATCTTTGCATCTGAATATATTCAGTATTCTGAACTACCTTAATCTAGTATGTCAATTCCTGAAAACCAACTAGAAACTGAAACACAGTTATCTGTTCAACACAAGCCAAAATTACAACCTTCTTCTGTTTTAGTAATTATTCTTAAATTATGAAGTAAATGAAATAGTTTAGTACAATAAGGATGCATAGCATTACAGTAATTATAACAAACCAGGACAGATGGAAGTTCAACAGTAAGGCTTACAAATTTTCAAGTTAAACTTAATGCACCAACCCTTATATACAATTTTATAATTGAGCGAGAAAATGGGTGTTCATTATATTTCTAAAATGTGTTTATCAAATTTTAAATGTTGTAGTGTATCTGTTTCAAGTTAAATAGCTATGCAGAGTTCCAGTAATTTCTTAGAGCCTGCTTTTATTGTCCTATCTCTGACTTCATTAGACACAACCAAGGGTCAGCTAATTAGAACTTCCTCTTCCTTTCGCCCCCTACCTAGATGACTAATTCATTGCCTTTTGAATGACTCTGATCAATAAGGTAATTGAAAATCTCCTGGCTAGCAGAAATTTCAGTCTCAGGGATGTGTGGCTGAAAGAGGACCACAGGTTTCCATGACACTGAAGTCAAAGGTTAAATGAACATTTAGGATTTTCAGTGATCTGTGAACAACTCTGTGGTCTTCTCTAATGACATGCTGTAAATCCTTAATAAACCATTCAGATAAGACCACAGTGTGGCATTTATTGTCAACAAAAGGTGTAAAATATATTTTATATCTATATGCTTTTTAAATTTTATTGACATTACCCATAGAATGGCCATTACAATTTTTTTTTTTTACTTTTGAGAAAACAGTTGAAGAATCAAAAAAGAAATGAACATTCTGTAAATTAATGAAATTTTTAAAAATAAAGATATATTTAACATACATATTTAAAATATCAATATATTAAATGCTTTGGTACAAATATCTTATATTCCAAGCATTTATTTCTAGCCATTTTCATGGGCATAAAACATGAGAACTTTACAGATGTTAATCATTCTTTTATTCTGGTAAAGAAATATGGAGGCTCAGGGGACCAAAGGTCTTGCTGTCTATGGCAGCCCTTACTCATCACAGTTACCCTTGAACTGGGTTTCTCCTTCAGTTCCATGTCAGGAAATTCTCTGCTGCACTGGCAGGTGAAACCCATAATCTCTGCGCATCTCCGTAGACAGGCTTTGTCTGTGCTGTCTAGCCCTGCACCATTCTTGACACAGTACTAAATTGGACCTAGCCATGGGCAGATATTAAAAGATATTGCCTCTCTATTTATTTTAAATTGCCTTTTAATCTACATGCAAATCTGGAGTATAGGAAAGTAATGTGACATTTACCAGCTCTTTTAAAAAGAAAGAAAGAAAGAAAAGAAAAGAAAAAAGAAGATAAAAGAAATGTCGGAGAGTACACAGATCAAAGGCCCTGTATCTCATAAGTTAGCCTTAAGAGGGGAAAATAGTCAAAATAAAGGGAAAGACTCACAAAAGTAAAACAAAAATAAAGAGTTTTTAATTTAAGACATCAAAGACAAAGGAAAAATTCCTGTATACGGCTTACACATTTTGCTCCCTGAGCTGTCAAGTGCATTAAATAAACTTCTGGTGGAAAAAAAAATATCAGACCTTTTTCAACTTCCAATATAAATTAAAATTCAAAATACATATGTGCAAGTAAAAAAATAAAAATTTTAGCATTCATCACTACTTCAGAATGTATTTAATTAATTTAACTTAGTGAATGTATAATTAAAGTTGGAAGAATGTCATAATGTGATTAGCTAACTAAAATCTCATTTCTGTTTCACAGATGATATTTAAAGATGGTATTTCCTACTCCTCTAGTCCAATAAAAGTATTAATACCCACCAGAAGAAGCCATGCCAGGAAAATATTCAGTGAAAACATATGCATTACATTTGTGGACATGACGAGTGACGTCTTTTGTTTAAAATAACACACCACACCACCATAATTTTAATGAACTATATCGCTGTCTTTGATGCTCTTTTTCTTAGGGAAATGGGTGCTATAAAATCTGAGAGAATTGAAACTATTAACAATTGTTGCTTTACTTATGTAAATATAATATACATTCTTAATCAAATGTATTGTATACACATTGATGCAAGTGATACAGCAAATCAAATCTCCCCCAAACCTATCATAGATATCAAAGTTATTATTTTCAAGAGAAAAGTCAAGTGACATCTCACCATCAGTAACCTCCAGCTGCGCTTTCGCTAAAATGCTTCCTGCCACCGTCAGGGCCTGGCAGATGTAGTAGCCTGCATCTGAACGCTGAACGTTGGTGATGGTGAGGTCCCCGGTGGGGGACACTGAGCACCGGCTATTGGGCTGTTGAGGTTGGTTCGGGAAAAGTAGATTCTGCGGAAAAACAAAACAAAACAACAACAACAAAAAAAAACCAGTCTCTTCACTGTTTTCCCCTCCACAAGGAAGGTTTTAGTAACAAAAATTGTAACCACGATGGGATTATGGTTGGAAAAATAAAACATACAGATTTAAAAACACGTGGTACTGAAATGACTACGTGAACCACGATAGGGCTGACTGGGAAATATTTTTCTAGTCATAGTCTGTGAGCTACTAAGTCAGTATGTTCTAGCTGAAGGAACAGTCATCTGCAGCTTTATAGTCCATAGTATCATATTTCAACACTGAGATCTCCAAGGCATTGACCAAATCAGGGTCATTAACATAACCTTATATCAACCATCTACTCCCTATTATGTGCTAGTTACATATTTCAGCTTTGAAATTTAGTTCCTCCAGGTTTAAAATAAACAGGCAAAACATTGCTCATATGACCAAGGCCTTGAAAGGCCTTGAAAGGATGTTTGAGTGTAATTGTGAGTAAGGAGGTATCTTACAAACTGTACAGTAACAAGCAATGTCAAATATCATTGTTGACCAAGTTGAATGTTAGGACAAGTTCTGAAGAATATATATCTTGTACCCAGACCAAAGGAAGCTTATTCTATACAAAATTTTCATAGAAAGCCATAGCAGCTTCCAAAAGAGCTATGAGAAAGTGCTATGATCTAAGCAAGGTTAAGTCAGTTATTTAAAATCAATGAAGGCTACAGCATGGCTCTGAAAGTGTGCAAGCAACCTCTAAGACTTTCATAGTACTACTTTCTTTAAAAATAGTTTACAACCCACTTCATTAAAGCCTGTCACACAGCTAATAACAGTCCAATCACAAATGCCTAAAGTTCTTCTATGGGAACAGCATCATTAATTTGGATGACCTATGCTGTTTTACTGTTGTTCAATTAAGAAAAACATGTGGATACAATAAATCATACTGAGGTATGTTTCTAGCTGCATTATAAATAAGGACATATCAATTTTTATGTTGTATTTACTTACAAAAGGGACATTAGGACCCTCTGGGATCTGTTTTGCAATATAGTAATTAATTTTCCAGGTTTGTAATTAAACAATTTCAATAAGTAGAAATCAGGAGGTAATAACATTCAATTAAAGGCACAAGACACATTTTCACCTTAAAATATTTTTACCCTTGAAGTAATGCCAGTGGAAGAGGATAAAATAGGGTATTAACACTTTTCAATTACGCTAAATGACTTTAATCCAGCAAATGATGTCCTACTTTAATTAGAAGCTCTTCTCTTTATTGCGACATGATGGATGTCCACTTTATTAGATTCAAGTGTGACACTATAAGCCCACTTTACATAAACATTACTGTGCTATTAAATGCTGTCTATAAGGAGCAATGTTTGCTAGCATGTCAGGAATATAATTTCCAACTGCTGTTGCCCTCTTCCCAAAGTTACACTATGATACAATGTTAGATGTTTTCATACACTTGAAAGATAATCTCCTGTGGAATCCAAATATATTACAGTTATAAACCATCTAAAAGAGAAGGGCCTAAATTTTAAGGGCAATTGAAAATGATACAATAACTCAAAGTGCACACTTTCCTTCAATTAGCCATTAGAATACTAATTTACATTGCACTAATCCATCAGATGGGCTAATTCTCCCCGGATCTCTTCTCTGCAGTGTAATATCATTCTACCTTCTGAATGATTCCTTGACACGTAAAGTGGCATTTGATTGAATTTAATCCATCATCTCTATTCCCAGTTGTATGACATAGGCAAAAGAAATGGATCACAAGCCAAGCCCAGGAACTCTGCAGAGCACTAGTAATGTTGCAGCACCCTGTTTGTACTAATTGGCATTATGAACACAAGTTGAGGAATATGAGTCATTAAGTTCAGAATTTTGACTCTTTCTACTTACTGATGGCTAGAGAGAGAGAGAGAGAGAGAGAGATCACTATAAAAGCTGGATGATACTGGAGACTGAACTCTTGATAGCATCCAAAATTCATTAAATAAAAATTTCTAGTGTATTCAAACATTTTACCTTTATAGGTTTTTAAAAAAATATTTTTTATTTTATGTACATTGGTGTATGGCCTGCATATGTGTCTGTTTGAGGGTATCAGATCATGAAGTTACAGAAAGATGTTACATGTGGATGGCTGGGATTTGAACTTGGGGCCTCTGTAAGAGAAGTCGAGTGCTCCTAGGCACCAAGACGTTTCTCCAGCCCCTCACTTTTTTCTTAACCTCTCATTTACTTCATTCCCATGGGGCGGAGATAATGGTGAAAGAAATAAAATTATATCTGCTATTATAAGGAAATCAACATACCTAACAATACATTTTATGTAATTATTATTATTTTAATTAATTATTTATTTATTCACTTTACATCCTTTGTAGTCCTATCCCTCCTCACCTCCCACCTTCTCTCCCTCTCCCCCTCCCCTATTCCTCAGAAAAGGGAAGTCCCCCTTCCCATCCACCTCAGATCATCAAGTTGCATTAGGACTGAGCTTGTTCTTTTCCCCTGTAGCCTAGCAAAGCAGTTCCCCTAGGGGGAAATGATCAAAAAGCTGGCAAGAGAATCCATGTCAGAGACAACCCCTGCTCCCTTTATGAAAGGAACCATATGAACTCTGAGACTCACTGGCTACCTCTGTGGAGTGGGCCTGGTTTCAGTCCATAAAGGATCCTTGGTTAGTCCTCAGCCAACCACAAGCCCCTCTGGGCCCTGGTTAGTTGGCTCTGTTCGTCTTCTTGGGGAGCTCCTGCCACCTCCATGTCCTTTGCTCCATCCTCCACCTTTTCAATAAGACTCCCTATACATCACCCATTGTTTTCCTGTGAGTAGCAACATCTGTTTCTAGGAGCTGCTAGAATGTTATTTCACTTTGTCAAACAATACAGGGGCAATGCTTAAGTTCTCTTAATAATTACTTTTAAAATGACTGATGATTATGTTAAATACCTTCTGTTCATAGGACCAGAATACCAGAACACCAGAATACATATATATTGGAGCTATATTAAGAACGTTATTTGTATGCATGTAAATTATTTTAATGTATAGCTAATAATCAGTGAAAAGACGTGCTTCCTTTTTTTTTTTTTTTTTTACCATGTTTTACAATTCTATCTGAAATAAACTTTTTAAAGTGAAGAGTCAAAGATCTCCGAGGTAAAAGTCATCTCTTGCAAAGATTTCAGAAAGTTTGTCAATATCAACTGCCAACATTTAGATATTTTATTATACCCAACCCTCAAAAAAATTCTTCCAGGTATTTGAGTGGCAAGCGACCATACTGAGAAAGAACACTGAATACTTGTTTTTGAGAAATGCATGCCTTGTTGGGTTATTTATAGAGCTTGTAGAAGGAACAGACAGCTCATTTCAAGAGGAATATGCAGACAGGTTAGTCTAAGAACTTTCTTAATTTCTCCTCAGCTTCAGGCTGGAAGTTTGTATAGCTTCAACCTAGAAGCTAAGCAACTGCTCACAGTTGAACCAAGTTTTACTTGAGAAAATTAATGAGCCCAGTAGAGTTTCCCAAAGACTCTAAGAGTTGATTTTGGCCAGAAGGATCACAGGAAAACCAGAGAGTGGTGTCCTGTGTAAAATGTGTTGTTTCCTGTCTAGCCTTATTCTGAAGAAATCCATAGGGGAAAAGGAAGAAAGAAATTCCTCCGCTATTAAATGAAAGTGTGGTCATGTTTGTGATATTTCCATACTGCCTAGACAGGGGGCTGAAATCGGATTCAATCACAATTATCTGGATTTAAAAAAATCCTCCCATTTCTTATATGCCAAGGATTATTCTAGGCACTTTATATGTGTCACACGATTTAAACATACCATGCCACTAAATGTAAGAAAGGACATGACTATCACCATCAGAAATTTCAAATATACATGTAGGCTGGGGTATGAATTTCTTTATTTTTATTTTATGTAAGGTATAGGATTTAAAAAATAACCCTGGCAAATAAAGGGTGCTATATTGGAACACTTGACATCCAGTTCTTTTAGACTCATTCCTTTCTCAGAAATAACATACAGAAATAACATCGATAGCAGGGGAAGGAAAGGTCTGAGGGTCACTAAGAGAGGCAAGGTTCAGAGATATCAGAAACGCAGTCATGTCCCCCACTCACCTGGCTGCCTTCTTTCTGCCAAAAAACAGCTGGCTGTGGGTTTCCTTTAGTTTCACAGGGGAATGTCACTGTTCGGCCCTGAGCAACAATCTGATCTCTTGGCCTAACCACAAACTGTGGAGGAGCTAGAATTTAAAAGTAAAGAAAGTGTAAATATCAACCTTTGACAACAATGAAAAAGATATCAAAGAGAAAATCTGGATCTGGGTGGCTGGCTCAGAGCCAGAGCAAGGCTAAGTGTCTTTACTTACTTTATAGGATTTGTCGCAACACAAAGAAAGCAAGCACAAACTCTCAAACACAAGTGAGGTTACTACCAGACACTCTTTAAACACACTACATTAGCACCCTATCTTAAATACCTGCTTAGGAAAACAGACTCTTCATAATTCTAACCTCAAGACAGAATGTAGTTTCTAGTTTGGATCTGCATTTTGAAAAGGTGAAGTTGAAAAAGAACCAATATCTTAAGCAACTATGTCCTTCCTCAAAAATCAATGTATTAGCAAACACAAATTTCTTCATAAGGTTTTCAGGATTTTATATAGGATCCCAAAGTGTAAATCTCAAGTACAAAAGGTTTCCTGAATCTCAACCAACATTTCAATAATCAAGCCTTGACACTTTCAAAACACTGCGGCACTGGAGAGATGATGATTACATACCACAGTTACCAAAAATATAAACTGAGGCATTGAAGCAGTTTGTTCATTTTGAATAACTTCACCAGGCAATCAGTATGTTCTGCTACTGGGTAAAAATGAAAAACACAGGAGTTCACAGCCTTGGGAAAATAAATAAGACAATAAAACTTAGTAATGATGATACTAACAAAACACATCCAAGGATGGTAAATTTAGAGAGAAGACTTTGGTTCTGCTCATATAGGATGAGGTGTGAGAGTGTAATTTGCTATATTATGGCAGCTTTGGAAACCATGTGCATAGACAATGGACATTATAAACAGTTTGGGTAAAGAGCAGCATTTGGACAGTGGAATGATGACCACTTTCCAAGCCAGGAGCTCAGGGAGGAAGTCAGAAGCATGAGGACATCTACCACAAGGCATAGCAGGGAGAAAATGAGCAGGTAAGATTATTAACACAGTATAGAAATGAAGGAGTACGCCACCCTGCCAACTCTGTTGTGGATGCTTCTAGTCTGAGTGACAGCTGCAAAGGTAGCTTTTCAAGGGCTTTAACATTTTAATGAAAATGGATGACATAAGAAACTGTAACTCAATAAAATGAGCATATGGTCAGGAAACCGGTAGAATGGTGCACATAAAGATATGATCCCAAGAATGAGTGACTATTAGGAAAGAAAAGAGATGAAAATAAAAATCCTAATGATGTTCAGAATTAAAAGGGGCCTATTGATTGGGAGGAAAGCAAGAAGTACTAGAGGGTACCCAGAAGTTTCTACAAGGACAGTGTTACACCATGTACGTCTAGGGAAAACAGTATCCTGTGACTCTTAGAATAATTCCTTCTACTTTATAAAGTTACTTAGGCTAGAAACTTGAAACCAATAAAACAGTTTTAAACCAAGCTTAATTCATAGAACTGGGTGTGTACAGAAAACAAAATACTAAGAATTGGACTCGGGAGAATTGTAACAATATATAATGTCCTATATGGGCAGAACCCAAAGGGGCATTAGAACAGAATATCCCTCATAAACATATAGCCAACTATACTTATTAACACTAATTCTAGTATTGCATAAATATCATAATTTTATCAAAGGAAAATAAAATCAATACTTGTTAGGCCAAAATTTGTATTCTGTTATAGTTCCTCTTTATTCAACCAATTTAATATGTAGTGTGGAGATGGAAGGAAAGAAATTTCCTAAGTTAAAACTTTCTCTATAGCTATCTATGATGGGGGAGACACATTCCAACAGCATGGAGAAAACAGATTTATGGATCTATAGAGTAGTATCATTGGTATTGCCTTCTAGTTTTCAGGAGATTACATGCTCCTTAAATTTTCCTGCTCTTTCTATACTATTATGCTGAACTGGCAGATACATTGATGTCTGTCTTAAATAGGAAAATAGCCTAAATAAATATTATATAATTATGTCAGAAAAACATTAAAAACACAAGAGTATCAATTTTTCTTGTTTTATTTTGTTTTGGTTTTTTTGTTTAGTTTAGTTTTGTTTTGTTTTGTTTTAGATAATGTTCCTTTCTATAGCTCTGGCTGTTCTAGAGTTCATTTTGTAGACCAGGCTAGGCTTGAACTCTGAGATCTATGTGCTTTTGCCTCCTGAGTACTGGGATTAATGATGTGCACCATAAAGCCTGGCTTCAGAAGTGTCCACCTTTCAGTAGGCATAAAATCACCAGGTGTTTACCATGTTCTGTATTATCTAAGCTTTTCCATACATATTTTAATAAATATGTACGAGTCAGTATATAAGTATTTGCCTTTGTAAGCCAAGAAGGAAAGACTATTAGTGGCAACTGGCATGTTACCTTCAAGATAAGTGTTATGTAATTTAACTTGCATCTTTTCTTCAAAATTTAATAACTCATATAGATTGAAATCAGTAACAGCACTCAAAAAGCCCCATAGTCACATTAGGTCACGTGACCTTTTTGATATGAGAAAGGCTTTAAGCTGTCCCAAATAACACTAGTAGAAGTTTGCAGCTCTAGGAGCTCTAATTAGTACTATTTCATTTAATATTTAAATTATAATAATCAGTACAATACATAATAAATTTGTCAAATAAGAATGTGTAAAAGCATATGATAATCCATCCTTTATTTATTTTGATAAAAATTACTGTTACTTGAGGTATTCCTATAGATATCTTTGAAGTTGACTTCCCAACATTAAAAGTCTTTCTGTAAGATTTATTTTAGTTCATATATGCATGTATATGCGTGTGCTGCTCAAATGTTGGTGCACATGCGTTCAGAAACCCATAGAAGGAACATGCCAGATGAGGTATGGGATCCTCTACATCCACAGCTATAGGTAACTGTGAGCCACCTGATGATGTATGTACATTCAGGAAGCAGTTTTTGTTGTTGTTTTGTTCTTTGTGCGGCACTCAGAAGAGGGAGGCACACTGATGTCTCCTGGAATTTGAGGAGACCTTGGTCTGTATAAGTTTCAAATTATCTGTGGTGATAGTGAGGTTCTGTCTAGAAACCAAGTATGCAGAAAATACATGGATAAAAGATAAGAAAAGAACCAGAGGAGAACGTGTAGTGAGGAAAGAAAGGTGATAGTAGGGGACAGTCACCTTTGACCTGTGTGCTCAGCTTACAACACTCACTAGATGAGGGGTAGTGAGGTCACCGGCCATGGAGTGAGTCAGCATAAATGGCAGAGAATGCGGAATTACAACTTTGAGAGGACAAAGGGTTTTAAGAGTCCAAGGACCCAGCATACTGACCCGAATACAGATAAGACCAGATAATTTGTGCTAAAGGGTTTTAACATTTTCCTCTGAAAAAGATCTATTCAAAAATATTTTTACAAGGAACAAATCAGATTTGCCTTTCTGAATAAATGTTTTGGAAGCAATGTGGATGCTAATTGGAGACACTGAATAGAAAAGCAGAGAGAGAGGCAAAGGGGTAGATAGCCTTAGAAAACTGGTGCAGAAAATCCATGTGGGAATTGAACTGTATTGGACGCACATAAAGAAAATGGGCTATCACTTAAAGTAATCTCCCACACTGCATCACTACAGTTATTGCTGATGGTGGATTCTAAAAAGAACAGAAAATGATCATTTCCTGAACTTTTATTCTAACTTTATAAAAAAAAAACCTACAAAATGCTTTACTGGTATTATTTATAAAACATGCCTTGCATGAAATATTTACTCATGATTCACATTTATTCTAAGGGACTGTATTAATATGTTACATTTTTAATGATTGTAATCACTTCTTGTTGCTGGAATTCGACTCATGGCTCCCAAAAGACCTGCCATTATCTCACCTTATAAAACATTGAAGCATTTAACAAAGCAAATTTCAAAATGCCTATGTCTTTGAAAATGCTTGACCTATTGTCACCTGAAGTCTAGACAACAACAAAAATTAAAACAGCACTTTTACTTTGGGAGACTCCCTGCCAAAGGTCTATATTGCAATCTCTGTGCCAGAAGACTGGCTACAGAAATTTATTGGGGTTGGGGTGGGGCTGAAATTTATAACAACAACAATAATTCCTCTGGGAACATTCCATTGCACCAGTATGTCTGCAAGGTGGTGTTGAAAATTATTTGAAAGAAGTGAATGGATGATGGCACCAATAGGACAGAGCACAAAAGCACCAAGTGCGCTGTGCATTACAGATTCCTAAGAGAGAGCTCATGAAGTATAAGAAAGAACATTAGGATCTCAAGATGCAGCAAGTCAGAACCTCAAAGCAACTGAGGAAGATTGAGTGGTAAACTAGATGAATTTGTTTATTAGAGAAATGGCAATTCACCTGTCTTTAAGGCAAAAAAATATAAAATACATATTTGTAACCTCTAAGACCTGAAAATATTAGACAGACGGGGCACAGCCATGATGTCCTATACTACTTGCTCCATCTACCAGATGATTATATCTTGTTTCTATGTCTATAAGAGGAGATATGAAGAAGCCTGGTGCCACAATTCAAGGTTTAATCAGAATGTGTTAAGGAAAAACAGCAGCTCTCTAAGAGAACTGCTTTGTAGGACTTCTGGAGAAGCCCACTCTAATATCAAAAGGTCAGTGAAGATTGCAAGTCTGGGGTAGTTCATTCGAAACTGTGTTTTGAGAATTTCAACAAAATGCACAGTAAATTAGATTTGATTTCTGCTAATTTATGCCTCGATGCTGCATTCAGCTCATGCTGGCTTCCATCAAAGTCATGCTACAGCACTCTTATGCTAATTCCTGCTGGTGAGTCAGAGTGTGTGGAATGGAAATCAGAAAGCTGAACATGAGTAGGAAGCATAGGCCATGCTCGAGGTGGGCTTCGAGACGAAGGGAGGGGCACCTTAAAGGTTAATCACATCATGTTCAAGTTGTTTCTACAGGAAAATATGACTTCCTGTGGCAGTCATTAACATGGAAATAGCCATGCAGCAGTTAGATACATTTATATGTCATATGCTGTAGCTACAGTTAGGCTCAGCCACTGTCATTCTTGGATTATAATTGTGTACCAGAATGAATCAATTTTGGCTTCTGTGATAAACATTTGAACTTACTAACTAACGTAGGAAACACTCTTATGATTATATTTTGCTTATTAAATGCTAATATGTTCTCTAAGAATATTTTCAAAGCAATCTCCTCCACCATTTGGTTGAGCTACAAATGTACATAAGTCACAACTTCTTTAACACATTGTCAAAACTCAATAGCTGAGTGCTAACCCTGTGCCACAGACCACGGTAACCATCCACAGGCATTAGTTCCTTTCTAATATAAAAATTTGCACTTCTAGACTATACATATTTTATATAAACACCAGGGAGTTAAATTGTTTAAAGAATGCTTCAATTATTACATTAAAATATTATATTCGGGCATAAATTTGACATGTGGTTTATTTCAATGTTCTATTGAATTGACTAATTTAAAATGACTGGCATTGGACTATGCCTGGATTAGACTCATAAATTTGCATTTTATATCAATCAAAAGATAAGAATTTAAGGTTATAATTTCTAATATGGTAAAATATGTGAAAGATATACACAAGGTTTTCAGGACTAGTGTATTCCTTGCTACTTGCACAGTTATGTGGCTGTTCTTGTATTCCTTAAACCCTGGCTTCTATTAGCCTAACCTTGCTGGCGTAGGTGTGCCTGAACATATTTTGACCATGTACTTGCTATGTTTTCATTTATTTCAACATATATAAGAAACATATTTTTATTCGATATGTGTTGTTTCTTTAATTTTCCTGTCCTTGTGTCTTATTTTCTGGGGGGAAAATGTTGTAACTTATTCCTGCATTGAAATATTTGTCAAATTGTGAATTCTAAATGAATGCATAGAAGGTTTTTAAAACTGTTATGAAGAGAACATTCCACATTTCCCCATCTCATTACATTTAAAGTGTTCAACACATTCTGCTGACTGACCATGACAGTTTGGGTAGAAGGAAAGGCAAAGAGTATATGTAGTTTGTAAAAAAGAAAATATTCTATGCAATTCTGAGATTCCTACACAGAATTCAATGTAGAGTGCTATGTACAGCAATGTAAAAAGACCACAAGCAAATATCCACAATGTCGGAGGAAACCAAACACATTAAAAAAGATTGACATTTTGTAGCACTGAGATGGGGGTTACCAAGTATCATTTAACTTTATATAACTAATGAAAAAAGTGTGAAGTGACGTCCTTGTAATAGAAGAGATGCCAGCAACAAGGCATGCGCACTCATTTAAATGATGAGTTCTAATTGATAAATGATTCGTTCTTCAGCTCATTTAATTGTACTTATTTTCTATGTTTGACACTTTACACACTTTCAAAATAACTGTTAATATTGAATACATAATGTCATAAAATACTTGACTTTTAAGCACAATTTATCTAAGAAGATGAAATTTATTTGTAATGGAAAATACAAATTAAAAATTCAGAATGTATAATGATCATCTTTAAAGCCTGTGCAATTAAATTTTATTCATTTTTATTATTTCCAAGGAATTATAAATTATCAAGTTTCTAAATAACATAATTTATCAAATAAATAAGGTGAATCCACTGCAGCTAGTCTTCCAGAGGTGATTTTTGGTTGATTTCTAAGCCAGTAAGTCTCAGTTAATATTGTAAAATTCTTATTCTAAGTAAAATACCTATTTCTACTTTTTCTTTCTACAAATATCTATTGTCTCTATCTGCTTTTTGGTGTCAATTTTTTTTTAGGAAAGTACTGAATGTATTATTGCTCTCATAAGATGAAGTAAATTAAATAGTCAAGAGAAAAAAGTGGCTATGGTGAGTAGTCTTTGCATCTGTTTGTATTTTATATTCTACCCTTGCCTAGAGGTTTTACTCACATAAACAATTGCTTCAATAATTGTGTGTCTAAAGACATCTTGCTGCCAAGCTGTGCCTCTCTAGAGTTTTGAATGACCTTTATAGAACGCATTGATTTCAAGAAGACTAATTTTAGAGGTGAGTGTAATACTTGAGATCTTCCCTAATCACTGTCTATGGAAAATCTGATGGCTAGAACACCCAATGAGGTTGGCCAATGATGTATTATCTCGGTGACTATAAAATAACAGAGAATAACAGTGGATAGAATTCTGAGAGTGAAAGAAGGGGAGGGTGAACCTGTAAAACAGGAAGTGTGAGAGTATACATCATCCATTGCATCACCGGATTTGTTTGTTTGTTTGTTTTGGTTTTTGTTTTGAAAATGGCAGTCTAAATCAAATTCTTTTTGTGGTTTTGATAAAAAGAAGGATTTTATGAGTGGAGTCATGCGATTTTCAGAGTAAATGGCCTTCATTTAGAAAATCTCCATTAATTTTGTAATGTTATTAAATATTTCTACATTACAGCGAATATTGTAATTCACTCAAAACTAGGACAGACATGCTTAAGAAGAACTTTAAACTCTATTAGATTTCAGATTACTGAAGGAGATTTACTCTTAATTATAGGTAAGTGGAGGAAGTTATGTAAGTCAAGAAAATTATTCTGTGTTTTAATAGGCAAGTGTTACAGAACTTCTCATTATTCAAAAGACACAAATTGAAATCTCTTATGAAAAATATGTCAATATTCTTAACAAATTACCATTTTAAATCTCATTTTCTATGTTATAGGTACCTTAGTTTTTAAAAAATAGTATATTTCTTATTTATTTGCTTTACAATTTTTCCATTAAATATACTTTTACCATATTATCTACTATTTGATTTATTTTTATTTTTTATTATTTTCTTTTTTACATATAAATTTATATTATTACACATATATACAATAAACTACCTATAGCAAGAAGAACCACGAACAATCAAAAATTACATAAATGTTACATTCCTAGTGTTTTGGCTGTTTGTATTTGGCAACCTTGAAGAAAACATCTTGATTAAGATTTTAGTAATAAAATAGTGAAGTTCTGCTTTTAAAGAAACTTAATTTATGAGGGAAATGGTTTAATATTTTAAAAAGCTAATTATTTAATAAGAGTCTATCTAAACACATGATCTAACTTTTAAACCAACAAAATAAGAATAAAGTGTGATGGAAAGAAAACTCTAAATTGCTCCAAATTCCTAAATTAGAAAGAGTGCAGTCCCGAAATATGGAACTGAAGACATTGCAAAATTGGGAATGTGGAAGGAAAGCCATAGTTTAAAGGTAATTCTTCAAATAAGTGGTGAGACAAGACATCCATTTTTACTCACTTAACCTGTCAACTTGCCAGAACTCTCTCATCAGCAATCTAGCTCCACTAGGAAGGCTGCTCACATCCTATTATCTCACTTTTTTTAGAGAAAGACTGCACAAAATGCCAATCAGAAAAAGTTAAAGAAAGAAAAAAATGCAACCAAGGAACAAGTGTACTGATACTGAAGGGTTGCATAGTTAACAGAATTTTAATATGCAATTGCAATGTTTCTTAATAACATTAATTACACGCTTAGTAAGGCACCATCCTAACTCATTAATGCTTTCTTTTTGTTACATTTTATCTGCTACCAGCAGAATAGAAGATATGAGATTGGCCTGTTACTATTAATATTGCTTGATTTTTTAATGGCACTATTTAAAGCTGCTTGCATAAACATTTCCAGGTAAGTATTACTTATGTATATATGCATATATGTATATCAAGTAAGTGTGCCAACATTTGTTATGCACCTAGGCATACTAAAGGTTATACTACACCTTAAGACAGAAGAAAGATGACCACAGTACTCTCTAGCAAAGCACTAATATTTTTATATAGCAGATGATATAATATCAAAAATAAATTTCAGAAATAATTATGGCAAAATTATTTTAAAACATATTAAGAGATATTTTGCTTAACTAAAAAGTTTTAGTTATATATTTAATGAGTATAATTATACACCAATAACCTGAGTAATATGATATATTTAAATAAGTTATGGAGTAATTCAAATGTTACATAGAAGATTTATGTGTAATGCACATATTAGAATTCTTTTTTAAAAATTTTTTTATTAATTTATTCTTGTTACATCTCATTGTTTATCCCATCCCTTGTATCCTCCCATTCTTCCCTCCCCCCCCCATTTTCCCTTTATTCCCCTCCCCTATGACTGTTCCTGAGGGGATTACCTCCCCCTGTATATGCTCATAGGTTATCAAGTCTCTTCTTGGCAACCTGTTGTCCTTCCTCTGAGTGCCAACAGGCCTCCCCCTCCAGGGGACATGGTCAAATGTGAGGCACCAGAGTACGTGAGAAAGTCATATCCCACTCTCCACTCAACTGTGGAGATGTTCTGACCGTTGGCTAGATCTGGGTAGGGGTTTAAAGTTTACCGCCTGTATTGTCCTTGACTGGTGCCTTAGTTTGAGCGGGACCCCTGGGCCCAAATCTGCCTATCATAATGTTCTACTTGTAGGTTTCTAGGACCCTCTGGATCCTTCTACTTTGTTATTCTCCCATGCTTCTCTCATCTAGAGTCCCAATAGGAGGTCCTCCCCTCTGTCCCAGTTTCCTGGTAAGTGAAGGCTTTCGTGGGACATGCCCCTTGGGCTAGTATGCAGATATAAGTGAGTATATACCATTTGCGTCTTTCTGCTTCTGGGTTATCTCACTCATTATGATCATTTCTAGCTCAATCCATTTATCCACAAATTTTGGGAATTCCTTGTTTTTAATAGCTGAGTAGTATTCCATAGTGTATATGTACCACAGTTTCTTTATCCATTCTTCTACTGATGGATACTTAGGCTGTTTCCATGTTCTGGCTATTATCAATAAGGCTGCTATGAACATGGTTGAGCAAAGTTTCTTGTTGTGTGCTGGAGCATCTTCTGGGTATATTCCAAGGAGTGGAATAGCTGGGTCTTGAGGAAGCCCTATTCCCATTTTTCTGAGATAGCACCAGATAGAACACATGTTAGAATTCTTAAAGTCAATATATCCTGACAACACCATGTAAAATTTCCATAATTTCTAAAAAGAAAACTTTAATTTTCTTATAAGGTATGCTTCAGATGGTAATATGATTTATTCATCTTATAGTAGTTTGGAGATGAACATTTATATCTTTAAGAAATATGATATAGTTCCTTATGTACAAAATTTAAACATATTGTTTCTGCTTTATTCATATATGGATATACTATAAATTTGAGATTTTAAACTTTTTATATTTAATGTTCTATAATGTTCTATAAATGTTTATTCTTCTGTTCCCTGATATTGCACAGAAAAAAAGAGAAGTTAATGATATGAGAATTCTACCAGAAACCCAAACCACAAATTTTAAAATATTCTGCTCACTAGTCAAGCATGGAAGAGAATGAGCGCCCATGTTGGATGCCTTTATATTTTACCTCTGCCCCTTTTCAAGTCTGACTTTACAGAAATATCTCTCAGTATTGCCAAATGGTATTTTTTTATTGTGTCCTGGAGTCAAGTGTGATAACTAGCAAATAATTTTTGACTGGTAAGAACAGTAATTAAAATTCAGAAGGCAGAGTATAACTTATTTAAAGAGTGAAGTCTACAATGATTGCCTGGATTTTAAATGATCCATTCAACCTTCAATTCCTGGTGTTGTTTCTATGAATATGTTATGGTACACAATACGTTTCCTGAGTATGTTATTAAAGTTACTAATTAATTTATTTTTAAGAGTTATATTAATTAGGTGAACGTAAATGATTATATAAGATTTCTAAGGAAGGGTGCTGTTTCTAAAAAGGAGCTGTTCTCAGAAGGTAAGTCAGAGAAATTAGATATAATATGCATATGGTGATTCGAATAAGAATGGCTCCCCTAGAGTCACATGTATGAATGTTTGGTTCCCTGTTGGTGGAACTCTTGGTAATGTTTAGGAGGAGTGTCTTTGTTGGAGGTATGCACTGGGAATGGGCTTTGAAATTTCAAAAGCTCACATCATTCCCAGACAGCTCTCTCTGCCTAGTGCTTGTGGATCAAGATTTACACTCTCCCTACCATAATATCAGGTTATGTACTGTAACCCTCAGAAACCATGAGCTTCAAATTAAACACATTCTTTCATAAGTCATGATGGTCACTGTGTATTATTTCAGCTGTAACAAGGTCACTAATGCAAGACAGAAAAGATTTGAGGTCCAGCCACTAGAGTGTAGTGGGCAGGCTCTAAAATCTGTGATACTGGCCAACATCTAAGTCAATAAACACTTCATGAGTATATCTCCCAAAATTCTGAGGATAAACCCAGATAAGAGTCGAAGTAGGGTATCCTCCACCCTTCAGTCATGTGTGCATTTGGCAGTTGTATCAGCAAAACTTCCTCATAACAAATGGATGCCATTTTAAATCATTATATAGTTGGCAGTTGTTTGTGCATCGACAAAAGAAAGCTCTCATACCTAAAGAGCATCTTGTTTACAAAGAAGGGGATATGAATGAAATGAAACAGGGGTCTCATATGGAAATGCACAAATCTTTCTAGTTCTGTTGTTTGTTAACAGGTATGCAGATACTAAGGAAAATTGCATTTTTTTTTTTTTGATAGACTGTTAAGAAAACTTTTCAAGTCCGAACACTGAATGACCATGAGACAACGTCCATTTTTTTCAGAACAAGTAAGTTCAATGCTTCTGAATTTAACTAAATAATTAAATAGTAAGAGATCAAAACAGGATTCAAGTTAATTAGATCATCATATTAACTTATTATCCATTTAATTAATGACAAAAGGAAGATAGTAATAAATGTGAAATAATGAACCCATATCCTCTAAAACTTATCCAAAGAAACAAAATGTTTTTAGAAATCTTCCAATTCTCTAAATGAGACTGTATACAGAACAATTCTCCATCAAAAATTTCCCCTTCAAAATTATAAAAAAAAATAAGTAAATGGGCCAAATGATACAAATAAATAGGTAACTGAAAAGTGAAGCTTAAAATGGAAATAAGGAAAACAAAAAAAATAAAGAAGTAAAGCATCCTTAAATAAGAAGAAATACTTCGTAATTGTAATTGAAAAATTGAGTCTTTCAGTTGGCATTAAAACACATATAAAATTGTGTTATAAGATTGATGTCTTTCGCCAGGCGGTGGGGGCACATGCCTTTAATCCCAGCACTCGGGAGGCAGAGACAGGTGGATCGCTGTGAGTTTGAGTCCAGCCTAGTCTACAAAGTGACTCCAAGACAGCAAGGTTACACAGAGAAACACTGTCTCCAAAAACAAACAAACAAACAAACAAACAAAAACAATTGATGTTTTCATATTACTGCAAAGAAGTTGACAAATGGGATGAAGACATAGACAAGGCAACATAACTGATATGTTTGAGGAAATAAAATATCTTACAGAAGAAAATATTCTTAAGAGAAAGTTAACAAACCATATTCTTTAGATTAAGGGATTTAATTGTATCTCAGCCACATTAAATACCAGATGATCAACATTGAAAGCTAACACATCAAATTCATAGGAAGAAAGAATATCAACGATCTTGCAGTAAAAGAAAATCTCAGTCAAGAGGGAAAACCATTCTGGAAGCTTTATAATTCAGGGAAGTACCATTCAATTAAAAAAAAAAAAAAAAAAAAAAAAAAAGAAGAAGAGCTTCCTTCCCACATTCTGGGAATGATGAAGAAGGTATTATATAAAACTTTTAAAAGCAATTAGTTCTTGTACATACTGTGGATTATACATGCTAAAGTCAATGCAGTATTAGAAATAATATATGACTACATTTTCTCTTAAAAATTAGCCTAGCTAAAGATATTCCAAATGTTTCAACATGATGAAAATACTATTAAAATATATAAGACATACCAATATTTTAATGGAGTCAATAAATATGAAAAACTGAAAAAGTATTCTTCAGTAATGATTAATTGAAACTTTACAAAAACCAGTTTTTTAGTGCTAGGTACAGAAAACATAGCACTTGCAAGTAGGAAATGACTACCCTCATCTGAGTAATGGCTCTTCCATGGGAGAGAGACGTCTGTAAACCAAACCACACATCTTCTGGCAAAACACACCCAATACAGTTTTAGAAGATATTGCAAGATGAAGTGTAAGAACTATGAGCTTTCTAACTTTAAAAGTAACTGAAATAGTTAAAATATTAACTTATGTGTAAATACTAAAGTTCAACCTTGGTTAGAATATGAAGGGGTTGGAAATATTTGACATTTTATTCTCTAAGTCATGTGTGAATTATAGTTTTCTCTCAATAACCTTTTCTTTCTTGTTTTTTTTTTTTAATTGAGTTTTTTTGTGGAGTAAAATTATTTAGTTCTTAAGTAATTAAATTCTACTCCAACGTATAAAGAGAATTAGCTAATATGTGGATAAAGCTATGTCCCTAAAGATTTGTTTAAAATACTTTTCTTTCTTTTTTTTAGAAAGTGATAACTTACAGACATGAATGTTTTACGTGCATGTATGATAGTTCTTCGGGTGTGTACAGTGCCCATGGATGCCAGAAATGGATGTGGCATCTCTGTAAATTGGAGTTACAGATGGTTGTGAGTGCCATGTGAGTGCCTCATGGATCAGCAAGTTCTACAAACCACTGAGACATTTCTCTAGCACTGTTTCTTTAAAAATAAATCATTTAATATGGTTTTTGCAACTGTGTATCATTTTCCAGTACTTATAAATACTTGCTTGGCACACTCTATCCAAATGTAATGAACATTTGTGTGTGTGTGTGTGTGTGTGTGTGTGTGTGTGTGTGTGTGTGTGTGTATAACTAAGTTAGTAAGCGTTTAGAAATGTCTATGAAGTTATATATGGCATTTGCTGCTGTTCATGGTTTCCAGAAGTTTCACCTGATCCACTCAGCTTTTCCTCTCTACAGCTGAAGCAATCAGCAGCTAGCATATGGTACGTAACACACAAAACGGAAGAGAGCTTAGCTTCGCAGGCAAGGCAGCTGGTGAATTTGACAGTTCTTTTCCAAATTGCTCATCATGTTTTGAATTACTGCTAAGAAAAAAAATGTGTTGCCCATCTCCAAAATAGATGTTCACTTATATTTTTACGCAAAAGAAACACTTCCAATAAGAAGATAAACCAGATGGTTACAGGAAAAGTGGTAGGCTCCCTACCGAGACCATCTTACTATTGTCAGGTCTCTTGTCAGATGTTTCCAAATAAACAAATAAATACTTCACTATTCCTAGCTAGCTTATGCCCTCAGTAGCTTTTTTTCCCCTTATCTTATGAACCTTGACTTTGGAACAGTGTCAAAAGTAAAGTATGAAGGCTTTGATATCTATCTATATCTATCTATCTATCTATAGAAATTTTGAAGTTTCCAATAATTCTGAATTTGGCTTCTACACAGAACACAATGAAGAAGCTTCTTCTGGAATAACAAAGTGATTGTTTCTGAAGCCTTAAATGCTTCAGAATCTGAATTTGATTTATATGTTTTCTTTTAAAATCCTTTCATAAGAAGTAACCAGGAGCATTTCTCTAGACTATGTGTTTGTTTGAAAATATTCTCCCTTACTTGCATTAGAATTAGAAAGTAATTTTCTCTTCTCTGTATGATGTTTTAAAATACTCTTTCTGCTATCTCTAAGATCCTCTGAGTTGAAAAAACTTGTGTTTGATTCTACTAACACATTTGAATAATAATGAGTTTTCAATGATATATTTAATTCATTATGTCCATTGACGTATACCTTCTAGCCTTATTATCAAAGTGTCGATGTCTATATTAAATGTATTGAGAGTCATTCTAAGAGCTAATGCAGGTTCACAGCAGTCTAATCTCTTCATTGTCAGCTTTTTCTTTACTAATCCAATGAAAATGTATCTAACTTTCAATTTCCTAAGTTCGTAGCAGTTGTCACATGTGAAGCATAGCTCTTTATACTTCTGAGCACTGTCATAAGTCATTCAAGACAGATTTATGAAATGACAGACTTTCTAAGATAAAGTATAATGTGTCAAAAAGCTATTCTTTATTTCCAATCCAATGGGAATTTAAGAAATTGTTTCAAACAAGAATAAATTTGGAAATAACTTTTGAAACTCACTCCCGGTGACAGCAACATCTCAGAACACGGAGCACTCCATTTTGTTTTCAATGCTTTTCTCTTTGTTTAAAAGTTGGAAAAGTATTAGAGGCTATTAACATTGTCATGTATTCTGAGAACTTCTTAAATAAGTTAAGAGATCATAATGTGGCAGCATTTATTTCTAGGTACCAAGTTCTGTAAGTTGAATCTGTTTATTTTTCTGTTCATTTGAAAACTGCTTGTTCTTCTGAGTGCCACCAGGTCTCCCCATCCAGGGGACATGGTCAAATATGAGGCACCAGAGTACGTGTGAAAGTCATACCCCACACTCCACTCAACTGTGGAGAATGTCCTGTCCATTGGCTAGATCTGGAGACCTGGTGGCACTCAGAGGAAGGATAGCAGGCTACCAAGAAGAGACTTGATACCCTATGAGCACATAAAGGGGGAAGAAGTCCCCCTCAGTCACAGTAATAGGGGAGGGGAGTAAGGGAAAAATGGGAGGGAGGGAGGAATGGGAGGATACTAGAGATGAGATAACCATTCAGATGTAATAAGAATAATTAATAAAATAAAATTTAAAAATTTAAAAAACAAAAACTGCTTTTTACAATTACAATATCTGAAAGGTTTTTTTCTATAATATTTTTCCATTGACAAGTACTCTCATCTATTTTAACATTGACAATCAGAACCATAGATTTATTCTCTTAATATACATTAAAATTTTTAAACTTGTGAAGTTATTACTGCCTAGTTATTAAGACTTCTAATAATGTTAGAATCTTGTCTTTCCAATTACTATGCTTTAGCTTTTATCTTTAATGGATATGCAATTTATGCATAAATATCTTAGTTAATAAATTTTATTATATAATAAATTTCAATGATGAATTTATTTTTTTGATTCATAAAAAGATCAGTCTACCTAGTTCAGAGATGCTAAGGGAGGAAATCTATTGAAACAGTCACTCTAAGACAGGACTAAAGCACAGTGTTTGATCTAGAATGATCAGCTAACAGCCTATCAGGTCTGAAGTGGTGTTTGAGCCCAGCATAGTTCTGAAATGGCCAGATAAGAGATTATCAGCTCTAGAATGGTGCTCAAGCACAGCATCATTCTAAAATGGATAGGTAATGTAGTACCAGTTGGAGAATGGACATACTGTAGAATAGCAGCTCTTTTCTTTTTCAATGTCATCTTATTCTTCCCCGTTCTGTTATAATTTTAAGTAGCCTCGACTGTAACCTAATTATTAATAAGTGAATTGTTACATATACAAGAAATGAGAATTAAAAATTATAATATCACCGTCCTTGATTTTCAAGCATCAATTCTGAAAACTATGATTGGTTAAGTTGTTATACTTCAAGAAAAAATGTAATTTACAGTTAAAGTGTTTTTAAATCTTAAGTATATTTCAAAATGTTACCATGGCAAACAATAAATGTCTCAGAAACTAGGCCCAGAAGTTAGACAACAGAGGTTTACAGAAACCTTGTATGTATGATCCATGTTAAGCTTAATTAATTCCTGCAGATAATGCAGGATGTTATCCTTGACTTACCAGATACCACAGAGTAAGACTGCTAAGATATGAATAAGAAAGGGTTCTAATAAAATGTATATGAAAAACAAATATTCTTTTGACTCCATGTGCTATTAACATAAAAACAAACTATATGATGAAAGTCTGCTAGTGTTTCAACCAAGGAGGGAAAAATGGTATGAGTTTGGGTCAATTCACATAAAATGTCAACCATGTCAGGTCACTATATTAAGAAGGTTTTGAAACTAGATGGACAATTTATAAAACCATGGAACCTGAACATGTTATTAAAGTACTTCGGGGTACAGATTTTTAAAGTCTTGAAACCATTCATTTATTCAGGCATTTATGCAGCCATATATTCACCTCACAGAATTTCTTTTATTTACAAATATCCAGGGTCAGTTATTCTAAACTTTAAATGAGGTTATTAATTTAATGATTTTAAAATATTTCATCATTAAGACATTCACAAATAATTAGCACTTAAATTTCTGCAAGCACATGCTATTCATTTTGCAAAGCCAAAGCAATAATGAGGTATTAAGCCACAAACACTAATTTTTCATGCCAAAACCACAGATCTCCCCACTCTTTCCCACACTAACATTAAGAATCCATTTTACAATGACATATAGCAAATTTCTATTAAATTTTGCCTATGTAGAAATGCAGATGAGCAGCCATAGAGAGAAATATCCCTGAAAAAATGAGGAGTCTGATTGGCTTGAAATGAAGAAAGCGAATAAGTAAATAAACATTTCAATTTAATGCATAGATTTCTCTTCAGTATATCAAGCATAACTTATTACTTTGTACATACAATAAAAAGGTAGTGTTATGTCTTCCTCCTTGGGAAAAAAGAAGTTTTCAACATATTTCAATAAAATATGTTACTTTATCTGAAAACTGACAGCAACCTCATGTGCCAAGAAAGCAATTACAAAAGATGGTTTACTAGAGCAATTGAAAAGCCAGGAGCAACTACTATAGCAGATAGTCCCTCAAGAAGCATTTTAACATGGGTGAATATATACACTTAGTTCTGTCAAATGCTACTATGCACGATTTATGAAGCACTGTGCAAAGCCATGCCAAATGGAGAGAAAGGTGACTACTTACCAACAGGGCGAACTGTAGACATTACAATGGTGTGGTGAGAACATAAAAAAGAAATTTAAAAAAAAAGAAAAGAAAATTGTCAGAATGCATGATGTGTAATGTTACATTTAAGTATGGACAATAGAGTGAATTCTGTTCTCATAATTCAATTATGAACAGGGTGCCCAAGTCCAATAAAACTGAAAGACGTAAACATAATTCAAAGAAAAAGGTTATTTTTCCAACCTCAGGACCAGCTATGAGAACTTAAAGGGATCATAATTGCCTTCAGTTATGATTTCAGAGACTTCAAGTTAAGGAGTCAAATGCTACTCCAAAGTTAAGAACAGACTGACAACACTATTCAAGTCAATAAGAAGCAATCATAATTTCAGAAAAACAAGGTCTCACTGCCAGAATTAAATAGCAATTGGCTTTTAGGCATGGCTTGTCAGGACCATTCCAAGGATTATAGACAAGTTCTTCATACAAGTTATTTTTTTGTCAGCAATAATTTAGGACCACTTTGCTTTCCATCCATGGATACCACATATATACACATATATGGATACCATATAATATATATTATAACAAAAACGTAACAAATAAGTCTACATGCCTATGGAGCACATCTCCATAGCTCTCTAACCAATCCTGAACCTATTCTCTCCCCTGGGATAGGTGATGAACATGAGTAATATGTTGACTCTTTCTCTCACTGAGCATGTCTCCATACTTATGCTTCATAAAATATATCAGTTGTGTGTGTGTGTGTGTGTGTGTGTGTGTGTGTGTGTGTGAAATCATAACTTTCAATTACAAAAACCCATAGTTATAGGCTGAAATTTTTAGAGACATGGATAATCTCTCTCTCTCTCTCTCTCTCTCTCTCTCTCTCTCTCTCTCTCTCTCTCTCTCTCTCTCTCTCTCTCTCACACACACACACACACACACACACACACACACACACACACACACACACAGACACTGGTTTTGTTTTGTTTTGTTTTTGTTTTTTGAGACAGGATTTCTCTTGACTTCTTGGACTTGCTTCATAGACCAGGCTGGCCTCATACTCACAGAGATCCACCTGCCTCTGCCTCCTCTAATACTGGGATTCAGACATGTGTCATTCTTCCTGGCTCACATACATGATCTTAATATTTTCTTTAAAAATTAATTTCAATTCAGTATGGATAAACAACCATTTCATATAAAAACAATAAATAGGCATTAGAAAATATGTGGTCTCCTATCTAAAAGAATAAATATATTTAGAAGAGTTAACTATATAAAACTGTCCAATTAAAAGGCAATTGTTTTGATCCAAAGGCCAATCAGCCTTATCCCACCATATATAACCATAGTGAATAATAGTGCATTTGTAAAACAAGGTATGGATAGATCTTGCTGATGTTGTTTTGGCGCTTTATAAGAAAAATGCATTTTATCCATGCAATAAGTAGTTCATTTAATCAAGATGCTACTCATAATTCTAAAAATAGTAGAAAAGCTAGATAGATCTGAGATATAACTATTATGTTTATATTTATAATAAAACTATGATGATTGAAGTAACAGTAAGAAAATTCTGGGTCACTACCATACATATTTTATGGTATATTTGATGTAGAAAAGCATTGATAAGTTGCCTGATAACCCATCTTTTTTTATTTTTTGATTTGTTTTGGGTTTTTTGTTTTGTTTTGTTTTTGTTTGTTTGTTTTGTTTTTTCAAGACAGGGTTTCTTTGTGTAGGCTTAGCCTTCCTGGCACTTTGTAGACCAGCCTGGCCTTGAACTCACTGTCTCTGCCTCCCAAGCACTGGGATTAATGGTGTGTGCCACCATGCCAGGCCCTTTTTTGATTTTTCTAAAGGTGTGAATAGAAAGGTGCAAGACTAATAACAGAATTCAGATATAACTTAGACATCACAAATTCTTCCTTTACCCTCACAAATAATTTCTCTTAGTTATGTCAGTATCCAGTAGGAAAAAGAATTCAATTTTGAAATTTGTGCTAATTTGGCAGAAACATAGAATTGGTTCTAAGACATTCTTTCCTAAGAAATACCATTTTCTAAGACTGTTATATGAAATAAAAAGAAGAAACTATAATAAGGAATCAGGTCAAAATAAATAATATATTTTGCATTTATTTTAGACAAGTTTCAAAATTTTTTACTATACTGCTGTGGAAAATATTTCTTCCAATGAGATACTTTACAAAGCAAGCTAACAAAGAAAATCATAAATGAGGGGAAATGGTTGCATAAATGAGGCTACTGTTTTAACATTATATTAAAAAACTACTTACAAATTATTTAATACGTGTTCTTTGATTTGATTATTATGAATGCAAGTTCTTTTACTGACCACTTTTTTCTTTTAATTTTGTTTGCCATGGAAGTTAATGGTAAGGTTGGTGGTAAACTTCATCTGATAACCATTTTGGTTACCATATTTTTGAAATTAAAAAACAAACAAAGAAACAAACAAAAAACTAAGATTTTGATTTTCAATGTTAATTTTTAAAATTCCTTAAACTATCCTCAGTGGGTTAACATTTGCATATTGATACATATTCCATATAAACATCACAATTAAACTGCATGTCCCTGTTCCATAGTATCATTTCATTTTGAAAATAATCAGGTGAATGTCTTCAAAATCAGCAAATTAAACTCGACTATATTCCAGAAATAAATGGAGCAAAATGGGTATGGCCTCTTAGGTCAGTTAACCTCGTAATAAAACAATCCAGAGAAAGACTGACCATTTCATTTATTTGTATAAAGAAATAGACACAGAAAATAAAAGTCATAATTTTGCCCCCATTAACCTTGTAGTGTGAGATTTCCTAACTGCTAGACATGATGGTAAAACAGGTTTTTACATAATAATTTACTGAACATTACATTGTTCAGTGGAGATTTATTATCATTATTTAGCCTTGATTTTGAACTTGTAGTCTTCGATGAATCACAAACTCATACCCCTGAGAACAAACATTCTAATTCATTTCCATGATATAATTCAGAGAAGAAACCATTTACGGTCCTTTTTAAAAATGTGTTATTTTTTTTTAAGTGCTCTGCACCTGTTTTGTAGGCTTGTTTTCATATACAAGCAGCACAATATATTAAATAAAAGATTAAACATGAATCTTCCAAAAATTATTAAAACAATTAGCTGAGAAAGATCTCAAAGCAAACAGACCACTATAAGTCCAAGCACTCAAGTGTAAAAAAAAAAAAAAAAAAGACATGTTTCTTCTACAAATAGATTTTCAGATGTTCTTAACATTTGTTTAGTTGGCAAATAGTCTTGAATGAAACATTTGGGCAGTTTAACTCCTACATTTCAACGCCCCTCAGACATATCTTAGAGATGACTTGGTTTAAATGAATTATTTTTTAAAATAGTCTACTTATTTGTGAATAAGTCCTCTGCATATATAGTATGGTTGTTAGGTTGGTGTTTTGGGGGTGGGGGCTATTGACAGTGGGAGTGGGGATGCTCTGTTGCTTTTTTCTTAGGACCCCTTTCCTACTACTGGGTTGCTTTGCCCAGCCTTGGTGTCAGGATTTGTGCCTGATCTTACGATGCCGGGACCTAGTTGATGGCCCTGGGAGACCTTCTCTTTTCTAGGTGGAGGATGAGAGGGAATAGATCTACTACAGGAGAGGGGGAAAGTGTTTGTGTGTGTGGAGGGGTGTGGGTATGAGAGAGAGAGAGAGAGAGAGAGAGAGAGAGAGAGAGAGAGAGAGAGAGAGAGAGAGAGAGAGAGAGAGATGGGGGGGACCTGGGAGGGAAAAATAAATGGATCTAAAATCATCTATGGACTATGTACGTTAGAGTGCACAGTTTTCTTTTGTTTGTATGATTATTATATTTTTATTATATATAATCAATAAAAATAGTTGGTTCATAGATATCCAAAGCCCTTTCTGACTTAAGTAACCAAGAGTGACAATGGTGATAAACAAGTGCTTCCAAATTTGTCTAAAAAGTATTGATCTATGTTCATCTTAAAATGAATGTAAGGGAAAATAAATTGGTTGTGTGCAGTAGCAATGGGGCCATTGAAAAGAAGAGAAAGCATCTTTATTCTCAGGGGTATGGATGCATACCTCCTGCTTGTTACCTGGAGACAAATGAGTGTTGTGGAATAATTTCTTTTTTACTAGATAAAAGATCTAACTAAGGATCTCTGACTTATTAAATGCAACTTCAAATTCCTCCAAACCCTTTTCCTAATTTATAAAACCTTGTGGGAGCAAAGCTGTTTGAGGGTAAAAGGTGAGGCGTGGCTGAATTGCTGCTAACCTCCTGCTATGGAGAGATGAGAGGAGACAAAGTCAGTGGCAGAGAGAAGGTTAATGACTGCACAGCGGATGTGCTGCTATAGCTGTGCTTAGAGTCTGGAAAGTTCCAGCAGCACCATGGCAATGTCTGTGCAGGAAACCTAAGTGCTCCTTGTCTATGTGACAGTATTCTGGACCTTGGAATACATACTTTCTCGTGATAGCCATGTTCCACCGGGAGTATGGTTAATTCATGCTAGAGAATTTAGTAATTTTTGTCATTATAAACAATTCCCTTCTAGAAATCAGCATGGCTCCATAACTCGGAGAGTTCACACCACACAAGAAATTATCATTATTAAAGAATGTCCCTAACTACCTCCATTATTTAAGGCCAGTGAACTTTATAAAGTGTTCTCTAAATCAGATTATCAGGAGGCTTGAGGTCTGTTACAACCTTTAAAGCATGGCGAGTTATTTCTTTCCATTAAGTCGGTGTGTAATAGTGAAGGAAACAAACAAAACTCCCTAATTTTAAAGAGAGTTCTCCCAGAAGAGAGGAATACATTAGCAGAAAGCAAACATTTCACTACTGACAGCATTCTAAAGCAGTGAGTTGTTGAAAGTGAGAGGAACAAAGATTTTTAGATGAACTTTTCAGCCATATGAACTATTTAGTTGACATGTTACTTTTAAATATGTAAATAAATCAGGCTGGAGATATGGCTCAGGGGTTAAGGGCACTGGCTGCACTTTAGGAGACTCTGAATCCAATATCCAGCACCCACATGGTGGCTCACACCATCTGTAATGGGATCTTCTGCCTTCTTGTGTGAATACAAGCAGGCAGACAGAACACTAAAACAAACAAATAAGTAAATAAATAAAGTAAGTAAGTAAGTCATATTCCTCTGCTCTTTCCTTATCACTTGTAACTATTATACATTAGAATCAGTGAGAGTCTCTAAAAAGGTTAATGTTCATTTGCTTCTTTCTTTGGGCTTTTGTTTATTTTAAGACGAGGTCTCACTGTGTAGCCTGAAACTCACTGTGAAGCTTAGGCTGGCCTCTATGTCATTGCAGTTCTCCTGCCTCAGCATCCAATGTGCTTGAATTATAGACATGAATCTCTATGTCCCCCTTGGTGTGAGAATATTACTGTTATTGGAGAGATATGAACTTAACATTTTTAAGTCATGTTTTATGCCATTTGAACTTTCTGTTGAGCCATGGTTGCTATTAACAGTTTTATGTACTAGATTGATTATTAGTTCAATATGTCTAACATGTACCTATGAAAGAACAAAATTCAATTTGAAAACTTCCATAAATTTGATGAGTCAATTTACACACCAGCTGTAGAATGTTCAAGTTATTTCAAAAATATATTTTGACTACATGTATCATGTGAAGTCTGATTTTAGAATGATTGGGTGCAGGTATAATAAAACTTCTGGATTTGCTAGATATCAAAGGCTCCTATAGGAAAATATCTTGGTTTATTGTGCCTTTGTTTGTCAGTGTATGTACTAACTACAAATTAAAAGAACATTGAACTAATGGGAAATTCAGAGTGAGGAATCCACAAACAGTTAAAGCACACCTACTGCATTGTGAGAGCCCACTCCACCTCTATTTCTACAGGGATCTCTTTACCATAAATAAGGGAAGACACTGAGTATACACATTGTACTACTAGAAAAGTGTCAGAACTGATAGGAATCCTGGAGATGAGATTGTACCAGCTGAGGTCTCTCCAGTCTGGGCTCATTGGCCATCAGCCCATAACACAAAAAACTTTGAAAAATAATTTTTACCTACATGACAACACCAGAGCGTTGTCTCATGTTGGGAGAAAGTGGGTGCTCACTGTAACTTTCCACAAATCAGTAGTATGACCACAGACCAATGTTTTTCAACCTGTGGGTTGTGACCCCTCTCTCCAAATATTTGCAATTCATAACAATAGCAAACTTACAGTTATGAAGTAGCAACAAAAATAAGTTTATGGTTGGTGGTCACCACAACATGAGAAACTCTATTAAAGGGTCACAGCATTAGCAATGTTGAGAGCCACTGCTCTAGACAGTTCTATTTATTTCTCTATACTTGCTCTGTCTGTCAAAGCAGTAGGCAGCAACAGGTAGATGCTTAAATAATATCATTTATTGGATCTTACAACACAGACCTAGAGACCAATGGGATACACTTTAAACTCTTTGGTTGTCAAAAATTCAGAGACAGAAATCACAAATAACTTGATATATTTAGATGATAACTAGATAACTCAAGGAGCTACTACCAAATGCTGATCTTGAAGAAGAAAAAAAAAGCAATAATTGTTGGTCTTAGCAAAATAAATGTAATTCTCACACATAAACATACAGGCCACTGGTGTCAATAGCACCTTCAGGCAAGAGACTATAGTAGAGTCAAACTGTGAAGTGATTGCTTAAAACCTCCCTAGGAACCATAAACCCAAAGTGAAGACAAGTTGAGAATATGTATCTTGAAAACAGGCCCGTGCACACTTTCCTCATGCTTACAGAATATATACTTTGCATTCCCAAGTCCAGTCTGGCATGCAAAGAGATTTAAGTCAGTCTTCCAACAGCAATTTTGACCCAGTTCTGAGGCAGCCATTGGTACTTCTATCTCGACATATATCTATCCCCTCTGTGAGGAAGGTTGCATTCATTACCATTTATCAGAAGTGGTAGACTATTTAGCACAGTGAATCAGGTACAGTTAGAATTAGCATCATATTGTACTAAGTGGAGGTTAAACTGAACACTAGTTCAGAGCTGATCAGTGCATTTGGAAATAATTTTTAGTGGAATCCATTAGAAAGAAAAGAAAAGAAAAATAATGAAAGAAACAATTCATTCAAGTAGTCATTTTATTTCAAGTAATGATTTGTGAGTCAAAATACCTGAGTATTTATATAATAAGACAGTATAACATATTCCTTCATTCTGAGACAGTCTTGCTATATAGAAAAGGCTGGCTTCACATTTCTGACCCCTCTCTGTCTGCGTCTTGTGTGTTGGGAGAACAGGTGTGTGCCACCATGCCCAGCAGCTCCCACAATTTTGAGCAGGCATGAACTTACCAATTGAACAAAATATTAACCTCTTTGACAGTTTAAGTTTCTTACCTCGGACAGTGAGGGTTGCAGAGGCTTCCACTTTTCCCACCCGATTCTCAGCAATGCACATATAGGTCCCTTCATCTGTACTCAAGGCCTTTTTAATTCTCAGGGTGTAGTCATCTTTAATGTCATACCTTTGTAGAAGAAGAACAGACACTATCATATAGCAGCCATCATATAGATAGTAATTGTTATGTATCTCCTTTTAGACTGAATTTTACCCAGTGTATACATTGATGCACAAATTACACTTATTTAGACTAAAATCACTAATAATAAGATGTTTCTATGACTGACCACCAGCTGCCTGTCGGTTACCCATTCACTTTACATGTGAACAGCATTTTATACTTTGAAACTATCAAAGGTAGGCTTTCAAATTTGTCCCATCCTTGGTGACTTTCCACTAATAAGGAAAATACCAGATCACTTATATTTTATTATTTTTTAAGTTAATTATACTGTGTTTAGTATGATTTATTTTTAGGAAATTGAATATAAAAACTTGAAATATATTAAAACATAAAATATTTATTTTCTGTACTGAGAAGCTAAAAAACTGGACATTGATTAAAAGAAGAAAGAAAAGAATATTTTTTTTCTAACCATCAATAAGATCATTTGAAATAGAAAGACAAAGCAATTTTGGGAAATGTATAGCACAAGCTCATTCATAAAGGTCCATTTCTTAATTTTAGAGTATAATAGATTGTTTTTATAAGTACAAAACTGTAACATAACTTTCAAGAGTGGTGTTTCATTGCAATAGGAGTATATTCTGATAAAATTCTTGTTAGGCCGCAGAGGAAGAAGATACAGGCTGTCCAGATGAGACTTGATAGGCTGAGGTCGGAGGTTAGGGGGGAAGGGCTCCTCTTCATGAGGACTAGGAGAGTGAAGTTCGGAGGGGGCTACAATTGTAATGTAAAGTGAACAAATTAAAAATATTTTTTTTTGGTTTGCCAACAAGCTGCTTATTGTCCATCTCTTGGCCAAAATAGCCACTGTTCTTAGTTATTCTTGCGTTTCTCTATGTACATAGGAGAAAATGTTTGATCCCATAAAACATAATTGAACAAACATTTTGTTTTCCACACAAAACAATGCAACTCAGGTTTTTTTTTTTTTTTCAGGCACAGTCATAGGGAGGGGAGAAAGGGGAAAATGGGAGGAAGGGAAGAATGGGAGGATACAAGGGATGGGATAACCATTGAGATGTAACAAGAATAAATTAATAAAAAAAAAAGAAAAAATTTTTTTTAAATTCCAAGTTTACAATTATACAAATAAGATAATAATAATAATAATAATAATAATAATAATAATAATAATAATAATAATAATAATAATAATAATAATGCTATGAGACTTCCACTCCTGTGACCATTCCTCTAGATTTTCACAAATGTTTTTGAGCATTTTTTTTCTGGTAGCTTATAATAGTTTACAATACTTTTCTTTTTCACATATTACACATTTGTAGTAATGTTTCAAAAACATGTTTTAGTTGATTCTTGTTGTGACAGTCTGTTGTTTTAAGAATTGATACACATTTTTAGCCTTAATCTCTCTCTTTTTCCCTCCCCCCATCTTTCTCTCCTCCTATTTCCCTGCACCCCTTCCCCCTCTCTTTGCGTGTGTGTGTGTCTCCTTTTCTTGTTTTTGTTTGTTTTATTTGTGACAAGATCTCAAATTCACTGTTACTGAGGATTGCTGGACCTCTGACGCTCCTGCCAGAGCTTAAGTGTTCTTAAGTGGTAAATGACCTCTGTTGCAGGATATTTGATCACACTGTGAACACTGAGATTGTGTACTAAGAAACCCTGTTATGGTTCAGGCCTAACACACACTTTTTAGCCAAGAGCTTCCTGTAAAAAGAATTAAATAAAGTCAACCATAGGTCAAGAGGTAGAGCAAGCAATCTGTTGCCAGGAAATGAACACAGGAAACAAATACAGAGAGTGAGAGGAAGTCCAGGGGACAGATAGAAGAGAGGCACAGGAAGTACAAAGGAGGGACATTCACTTTGAAGGGTTTTTAAGATAGTGTGGAGAAGAAGGACTTTTTTCCTTCTGGGACACTGGCTGACTAGGAAGTTCAGCTATATCCTCTCTCTGCCTTTTTGAGCTAATAAGTTTTTACCTCAACATCTGGCTCCTAAGTCTTTATTGGTAAAATTGAAAATGGAGATTTTGTTTAAAAACAACAGACTTTCACATCCTGTTCAGCTAGTTTCAAAGCACATTTTAATTACTTCTTCTATTCCTACCTCTATTTTAAAAATCAAAACAACAACAATTAAAAATAACAATAATAAAACAGACTGTCTCTACTAGTCACAATTCTACTGCATATACACTGGCATGGATAAAAGCAGTGTTATCTACCAGTCATGCCAGTGCCTTGCATTTCCCAAGCTCCTTTTAATCATGATACTTATTTCTCTGTTTACATATTTACCCTCGCTTGAATTTCTTTCTATTTACCAGTGTTTAAGTCTTAAGAAAGCCTTATTCACTATCCATAGTTGAACCCTTCCATAATGACACTAAAAAGAACTACAGCTACTTCCCTCTTGAAATGTAGACACATGTTAAAGATTCTTCTTGGAGTTTTAGAGTTTTCATTGTTCTTTTTCCAAGAAGGGAGACATCTTGTCTGTTTCACCAAATGCTCTATTTAAAGAGCATAGAACCTCTAAAATATATACGAATGACTTAAAGTGCAGACTTCGGAACATATTGGCAAATTTAAACAACAGGGCCACTCTCTGTGTTTCTAACGATAGACAAAATATTCAGATTCTTTGAGTATGAATTTTGCCACTGGAAAAAAGTATTCTAGTAGCAATGCCTATTTCAACAGAACGGATGGCAACTACAGCTTTATTAATATATGTAAAAATAGCACAGCTTGAGGAAAGCATAATTCATGTTAGATTTTGTTACACAGATGTACAATTAATATCTTGTTTCCTGCTAATAGGAATGCTATGTAAATACGAATGGCTTCAAGGCTAGCAATTTCACATTCTTACCTGCAAGAATGGCATCTTTTTACAATTTAAGATCAATTCTAAGCCAAGAAGCACAAGAGAGTAACAATATATAGAAAGAGGTACAGATTTAATATATTATATCACAGTTTAAAACTAGTGCATAAATATAGATAACTATAATCTCATAAGTATCCTTCTGCTATGTAATTGAGCAGATTCATACATCTGAGATGATTTCACATACAGAAAAAAAATTAGTTATGTTTTCTGTTAAACATTTACTTAGTGTAGACAACAACATAAAGAGTGTATTTTGACTCAAAATTCCAGGTTATAGTCCATCAGTGCAAGACGGAAGCAGGCAGAGAGAGAACTGGTCAGATTACTCCCAGAGCCAGAAGACAGCAATAGATGTATGCATGCCAATGATCACCTTGGTACTTTGCTTTCACTCAATGTTTGGTAATTGGGCAGTTCTTCCCACCTCAGTTATGTAAAATCAAACAACGCCGGCTAAGAAGCTCATAGGCCAACCTAACGAAGACAATTTTCATTGAGACTCTCTTCCAAGATGATTCTAGATGGTGTCAAATTGATGATCAATACTAAACCTCATAGCCATGGAACTAGGGGAGACAGTCTGGAGCAAGAGTAGGGTTGAGACATGTCAAACCCCTAGGAATCTCTTCCTGAGATTGGCAGAAGTAGAATTTCCCCCCTCCCTCCTCCAGGCCTACGTGTCCCAACACTCATAACCTTGACTCCGACTCTGGCCACCCTTGAGGTAGTCATGTAGCTTGGTAGTCAGGTTAATCATCTTCTCCCTCTCTAAGGTCATTTCCAGAAAACACTTGGAATTCCTCTTCTTGCAAATAAGACATTCCTAGCAACCTGGCCCCAGATAATGATGTACACTCACCCTCAATAGCCCCAAATCACCCCCAAAAGTTAAAATACCCTTTGCCCCCACCCCTACAATTGAGATTTCTCACTGAAGTTGTCTCCCAAAAAGTCTGTTTCTTGAGTGTTCACTGTAGCCTGAGTTCTCTTTCATGCCCAGCCATTCTAGCCTCTGGGAAACAGAGCCTGAATGGCAATATTTATATTTAAGTTCTTAGTGGTTTATAATGTGTTTTCACATGTGACCACAAGAAAACCGGTAAAAAAAAAATGCCTATTTCCTGATGAAATTTTAATAAAAAGCTGATTATGCTGTTGTCTGAGTGTATAAAAAGACTGAGAGTCACTATCAGTACATTTATTTTTTATAATAGAGAGCAACCCCATTTTTCTGTTTGATCACTTTGCTGTTTCTTAAGCATGTGTATCAAATAATAATGAATTTATTGTGTCAATTATTCTGTGCCAGGGTTTTGAAATCTCTCAAAACTAACAATATGCCAATTTTCTAAACAATCATAACTATAGGAGCTTCATGGTTATTTATCAATCTATAAATACTGTATTATATTTCTCTTATCAATAAGAGATACTTAAATTTGCTATTTAACTGTCTTTAATTAGTCTAGAATAAATAATAAATGAGTTGAGCATGCTTTGATTAAAAACTACTAATTGGTAACATAGTAAAATTTTATATATGTGTGGCATACACTAGCACTGCCTACTTTAATTAAAAACAGAAAATGAAACAGATGAAGAATATTTCTGATGAAACAGTTTTACTGTAAATGAGATGATTTTTATTGTGAAATCTGCATGATTTAAACTAATATGAAGGCAGCCATTGTTCCCAGGTTTGAGTAATGATAGTTGTACTATCGTGGCCTGTCAGTTGCTACTGTAGATGTACCTTATTTCTCTTGATATGAACCACTGCTGAAAAATACAACCCAATCAAACTTGGCCCCTGGACAACATGTGCCATCATCACTGTACCGTGAATTCAGATTGATTGGTGACCAGCTGTGATAAAATAGGCACTGAAACTTGGTTTTCCTGCATTATTTTCCCCAAATGGGGGGAGTGTTTAAAAAATAATTACCATCTGCTCAGCTACAGAATAAGCAAAATGAAATAAAAATACTTTAATATTTAAAGCAACAGTTTGTATAGGAAGTACTGCTCATGTTTTGATATTTGATGAATAATACTAAAACTGTCTCAAAAGAAAAATATTGCTATTGATTATTTTTAAGAAACAAAGTACTGTATTCTAAAAAATAATTTTCTACATTACATAAGAGAATTTATTAAATTTCATCCTCAAAGACAAACCAGCTATCATACATAGTAGGAAGAATTTATATAAATCAAACTAAAATGGAAATATCAAGCCATACTTGAATTTTTCACAGCATAACCAATTTTTCTCAATTTTTACTTGCAATATTCATAGCATATTGGACCCCTATGACAGAAACCTATCAGTGTTCCAGCTATTCCAAATATATTAAAATAGGGGTGCCAAGACTTTTATCATAGGTATAGAATTGGAGAGCACAAATAAAAGAAATATAAACTAAAAATTTTAGAATAAACGAATGTTCCCTTGTTGAGAGCTTCTTTGAATTATGTAAGATTCTATAAAATTTCCTGAGTGGTAATTTTCAACTCAAAAGCTCCTGTTTTCTTGGGAGAAAATTTATTTCCTCAACTTCTTCTAGTGTTTAAATAATTTCCAATTTCTTTTAAGATTTCTGGCTGGACTTTCAGACCTAATGTTTTGTTTTAACATTTAGTATGTGTCTGCTTTCCTAGATAGCCAGTAACATTGAACAAGGAAATAGTGTCTTGAAAATGAGTAATATTTTTTTTTTAAATGTCTGCTTATTTTCCATCATGTATAAGTTTCGGTGCCTATGAGTGAGTATGTATATGTGAGTTCTCCTATCCAAGAATGCCAGTGTCATCTTATCCTCATGAACTTGGGGTTATAGGCTGTTGTAAGCTACCCAAGGTGGGAACCAATATGTGGTTCTTTGCAAGAGCAGTATGTGCCTCTCTCTTCCCCTTGGCTTTTTCTTTCTTTTACAAAATAGAAAAAATTGATGAGAGAGAGATAGACAGACAGACAGACAGACAGACAGAGATGATAGACAGATCAATGATAGATAGATAGATTTATAGATATATAGATAGAAAATAGATGGATGATAAGAGGAAGAAAGAGAAAAAAGAAAAGTCAAATTACTTTTATTAGCATGGATTACGGTAGGTTTTTTATTATTGGTTTTAATCTCTTACTGTTCCTTATTTATAAATTTAACTTTATCAACAGTATATATGCATATACAAACACAGCGCATGAAGGATTCTCATGTTTTCAGATACACTGATTTTTTAAAAACGGGAGGGAGGGGGTCCAATACTATTTTCCCTTTCACACAGCTAGAAAAAGCAAACTACAAAGCTGTGTGAAGATAAACAGGACACATGTTTAAAACATCCATATTGAGAAACTGCAGTTGACTGTCTGACAGAGTGCAGATTTTGGCTCATAGCATAACAAGGTCAAGTAGAGCAGGCATTGCACAACTGTCAAGGATCCTGGGTTTTGACCACTTGAAAGAAGGACTCTCTGGAATTTTGCAATTGAACTATATCACAGCTGGGACTTCTCCAAAAGACATGACCATGAGGTCAACCTAAATGACAACTCCCTCCCTAAACATTTGTTTTCTCTTCTGAGAATTCAACTCAGAGATTCGAGCATTCTAGGGAAGCACATACTAATGGAGTAATCCCAGGTCCTTCTGCTGGCCATTTTAATCTGTTTGGTCTGTGGTCTTCGGTCTTCAGGTACAATGCCAGACATTGAATACTTTTCCAGGCATCAATTTCCAGCGTAAGTTTATGCTTAGCCTCAAAGTTCACAGTCTGCAGTCTTCACCAATCCCACCTGTCCATCATCTCTTGAAATATTGCTCTTATTTTTCTCCTCCTCTAAAAAGATGTGCTACCACTTCTATAAAAACTGCCCTCTGGCTCTCAACAAACTCCAACCCTTGTCTATAAAATATATTTCTCTCTTAGTTCCCTAGATATGTATGCCCTCTTTCTTGATGGTTTCCTCTTTGGCCTAAGGGTGGACAAGGAAACAGAAGTGTGCTCCATCCCAGACACTCCCACACCCCAAGTGTGTCACACAATGTACTAAATATTTTAATGAAAGTCTGTCCTCTATCATAATAAAAGAACAAAGTAGAACAAAACATAATTTGATTTCACTAAAACTTATAGTACCCAGTGTTCTAAATTACTATAGATTTTCCTCCTCTTTAAGATAATTAATACAGTAATTATTAGTGCCAATTACACATGGCTATTGAAATTTTACCTTAAAAATGACAAATATTTCACAATTAGGGAAACACTTTGAAACAAAGTTGTGGAAGCAGGTTCAATTATCCTTTCATTTAGAGATAATTATCCAATTGGCTTAAGTTCTCTCAAGATAATTTGATTTTACATAAGACCAGAATTTGTAATATCGTACTTGGAACATTGGCAGTATCTCACAGTCAGATATTTGGCAAGAAATTAACCTCAACTGTAAAACCTTTTAGAATAGGATCTTAGGTATTAATTTCACAAGAATTCAGAGTTCGCCGGTCTGTTTTGATATGCAGGTCCTATGTTTGCCTTCTCTGAGATGGGAGAGGTACACAGGCATCTCTGCCAGCAGCTTTACAACTGAGCACAGCTGAGCTACAGGAGAGTATGGCACTGTTACATGGGGATGCTTAGTCTAAGCAGCAATACTCTGAAAAACCAAAAATGCTCTCTTAGCTTGTTATTGTCCAACAAATTCATTTATAAAATGCAAATGTGGAATAACTTTTAAATTCAAGATATCCTAAAAGGGGGCATTTCTGATCACTAGTTGTATAAAATAACTTGTTGCTTGGCAGATGTGATTGAAGGTGCAGGTTTCTGAAGAGTCTGTATAGGCTGGTCCTAGGCTTCCTGCACCGTTGTACCAGATGTGTGGCTTGGACTTCATGTGGATCCCCCAACAACTGGATTGAGGAACCTCTCTGATGTCTACCTTTGGATCCCACTCCACTAACCTGGCTGCCTTATCTGGCCTCTGTGGGAGAGGATGTATCTAGTTCTGCCAGGGCAGGTTGGTATCCATGTAGGACCTCCCCTTTTTCCGAGGAGAGGGAGAGAGGAGAATTGGGGAAGCAGTGTTCAAAAAGGGATTAGGAGGAAAGGAGGGGGCTGTGATCAGGATGTAAAGTGAATAAACTGTTAAAGAAAATGAGGGTTATGGCCTGTGTCTAATTAGAGTCCTCTTGACTCAGCAATTATTAATAAGCAAAGAGAAGCTTTGCCTTATATATTCTAGAAAGTTTTCAAAAAACATTTATTTCATAGTATTAACAAAGCAAAGTGCCTACTATGAGATAGTGTTTTCTAGACATGAAAGAGAAGCTGCATACATGAAATACCAACAATATGGTTGCCCAAACAAGACCTGTAGCAATGACAGCACTGGCTGATGAGCTTCACCGATGGTAAAAACTTCACAAGGTCCCTCCCCTACATGAAGAACAAAAGCAATCAGTTGCATCTGAGGAAGGGAAAATTAGTTTTCTCTTGGGACGGGAACCCTAATAATTTATCTAATTCTAAGTGTTAAGCCCTAAACACATATATATAGGAACAATAGTAAATAAACTCATAAGTTATACGTATATGTTTGTACATATATGTGTATGTGTACATATATATAAACAATAATAATAAAGTCATGAATTTGAAAGAGTGTTGGAAGATGTGTGGGGGGTGAAGGGAAATAATGGTAACTGTGTAAATATAGTAATCATGACTAACATTCTCAAAACATTAAAAAAATTCAATGAAGAAAAATAAAATATGCAAAAATGCATTCATTCGATCATATTAGTGAACCTAAGTGTCTTCATATGTTAAATAAGGATATGTTTATGTTAAATTCTAACATAATATTATTTGTCCATCTCAAATGGTACAAGCTCCATATGTAAGGCAAAGAGAAAGGATTATTATTTTTAGACTATGCTCACTTGAATTATAGCCTATTATTTCTGTCCTAAACTTAAAATAATAGTCAAAATCAGCCTTGTGGCATACGCTGTAATCCCAGGACTAAGAAGGTGAAAACTACTGAATTAAGGAGTAAAGGTTACTCTCAGCTTGATAGTAAAATACAGGCCAACCTACTCTGTGCTTGAGACACTGTCACAAACACAAAACAAAAGAAATGTTTATCATTTGACGATGCGTACTTCATATTTCCCACTACCTTAGGTTTCTTTAACTTTATCACTATTGATAATTAAATTAAACTTATGTTTTGCTGTGGGAGCTCCTTGCTCCTAGAAGGCATTTTGGAAGCATTCTTGGTCTCTGGGTAAAGGATCAAGAGCATCCAATGGAAGTTTACTCTAAAGCATTCTGAAATATTTCTTGGGGAGTGAGAGAAACAAATTGCTGTCAGGTGAGAAACTACTACATTCTAATGTATATCTAAATATCACCTGTCAGTCATAGGTTAGGATGCATATGATTTCAAATGAATACATCGTAGTTTATTAGGATGATAGAGGGGGGAAAATACAATAATGAGTTCAGTCTTCTTTTCTGTTAGTAATAGGTGAAGGCCAAATATACAGAGCAGCAACACCTGTTGAGTAAAACATGGAATGCACATTATTCCACTTATCAAATGGGAAATGAGTACAGTGTTTATTATCAGAGATAACAGGGCCTTTTAAATTTGGCTACATGTTGGACCTGTAGCCTTGAGATTATTTTTCACTATTGCTAAACTTCAGGGACTTTCTTTTTCAAGGCTGTTGGAAACTTTAAGTCTAAGCTATTTATTTCTCAGTGCAAAACCAGGAGACCCTTAAAGCATTTAGTTTTCAGTAATAGTTTTGTCTTTATTTTAAAAATATGAATGTTCCATAAGATATTACTGCAAACACTGGTTAAGAGAGAGCTTTGGGATTCTGCATTCCAAATTTCTTACCAGCAATTACAATTAAAATTGCACCTCCATTTTTCATTTGTAAATTATGAATAATAACACTACTTGTGTGAAAGATAAGTTAACTACTTTTATGTGAAACTGCTGTAAATAATAACTAATATTCATATAGTTAGTAAATTTCAAGATGAATATTTTCATATCTAACTTCTCTGAAATTAAGTTATCATCTCATCAAATGTTATACCATGATCAGTTTGCTACACTTTCCCTCCATAATAAAGTAACTGTTTGCAATTCAAGTCAACGCCCCTTGAATATTAAGACATAAATTACCACTACAGGATTAAAAATGGTTAGACTACAAATTACAATGGTTAATTATGGCTGTCAAATTGACTGGACTTAGAATCACTAAGGAAAGAAACCTGTGGGCATGTCTGTAAAGAATTTTTTTTGTTTTATTTTTTGGTTTCGGTTTTTGGAGACAGGGTTTCTCTGTGGAGCCTTGGCTGCCCTGGACTATGTAGACCAGGCTGGCTTCAAATTCACAGAAATCCAACTGCCTCTGCCTCCCAAATGCTAGGATTAAAGGCATGCGCCACCATGCCTGGATTACATTAATTGAAGGGAGAAAACCCACTCTACATGTCAGGAGCAGCGTTCCATTGGGTGGTTTCCTGGACTGAATATAAAGGAGAACTGAGCTGAGTGTCAGCCTGCATCCCTCTCTGCTTCTGGACTGTAAGTGTGTGATGTGATGAGCTGACTCCCACTCCTGCGGCCATGCATTCCCACCATGCTGGGCCAGATCCTCAAACAGTGAGCCAAAATGAGCACTTCCATCTTAAAGTTGCAATTAATCCAATAGTCTTTTGATTTCTCTGTTTATTAAATTTGAAAACTGCACTCAGTTGCACAAACATTAAAAAGGTCATTTTCTAAATTTGGATCAAGATGCACTTCCACTGTGGGTAGTTTTCATTAAATGTCATCAAAAAATATCAAGAGATATTTTCAATAAATTTAAATGTCTACAGAGTACTATGTTGCATGGTGAAGGTGAAAGGTGAAGTCTAAACTCCCAGTGTTCAAGAAAAGTGATTTTGTGATTCTTTTAGCATATTTGTCTTTGACATCTGATGATTTCTAGTGATTTTTTTGTATATTTCATGAAAGAATATTGGGAATAACAAATAATAACAAGCAAAACATATATAAAAGGATAAAACTATTCTAAATTGCACAAATAACAATTTAAAAGATATATGTTTATCATAGATTGATTGTATATTACTGTAGTATCAAAATTTTATCTGATGAGTATAAAGAAACTGTGGTACATTTACACTTTGGAATACCACTCAGCTATTTAAAAAACAAGGAATTCCCGAAATTGTGGACATATGGATTGAACTAGAAATGATCTTAATGAGTGAGTTAACCCAGAAGCAGAAAGAGTCAAATGGTATACACTCACTTATATCTGGATACTAGCCCAAGGGGCATGTCCCATAAAAGTTTTGACTTATCAGGAAAGTGGGACAGAGGGGAAGACATCCTATTGGTACTTTAGGAGAGAGAAGCATGGGAGAATGAGGAAATAGAAGGATCCAGAGGGTCCTAGAAACCTACAAGAAGAACATTATGATGGGCTGATCTGGGCCCAGGGGTCCTGCTCAAACTAAGGCAACAGCCAAGGACTATACGTGCAGTAAACATAGAACCATGACCCAGATCTAGCAAATGGACAGGACATTCTCCACAGTTGAGAGGAGAGTGGGGACTGATTTTCACACGAACTCTGGTGCCCTATATTTGACCACGTCCCCTGGATGGGGAGGCCTGGTAGCACTCAGAGGAAGGATAGCAGGCTACCAAGAAAAGACTTGATACTCTATGAGCATATACAGGGGGAGGAGGTCTCCCTCAGTCACAGTCAAGGGGAGAGGAGTAGGGGGAAAGCAGGAGGGAGGGAGGAATGGGAGGACACAAGGGATGGTATAACTATTGAGATGTAATATGAATGAATTATAAAAACAACAACAACAACAATTTTATCCAATGAATGCTTTGCTAACTACAGTATATTGTGACTATACTATAGATAGTAATAAGGTCAAGGCAAGCAGGTACTATATTACATCTTTCTATTCCTCAAGCCCAAATAAGAAATGGAAGAGACTCAATAGTTCAAGACACTGGTCAAGTGTGAGGACTTAGAAACCATATAAATTGTCTAAATATACACAGAAACTTGGAAAATTATATGTAATACATAAATACTAGTAGCCATTGACTAGCAGATATACAAATAACTTAATTTTCTTAAACTCATTCATTCCTTTTTCTGATTTATTTTTGTTTTTGCATTGAAGAAAAAAGAAGCACCCTACTTCCCTAATTGTTTTTAGCTTTCCATGGCATTATGCCACTTACATATTTAAATACCACAGAAAATATTTCATCCAATTTACATATTTCAAGAGATTGTTGCCTTTATTCTTTGTGAATTACTCATAATGGCTAAATGAATTATTTGAAATTATCAACCCTTTAAAATCTACATTTCCAGAGGAAGGATAGCAGGTTACCGAGAAGAGACTTGATACCCTATGAGCATATACAGGGGGAGGAAATCCCCCTCAGGAACAGTCATAGGGGAGGGGAATAAGGGGAAAATGGGAGGGAGGAAAGAGTGGGAGGATACAAGGGATGGGATAACCATTGAGATATAACAAGAATAAATTAATAAAAAAATTTTAAAAAACAAAGTATAAATAAAATTTTAAAATATTAAAAAAACTCTAAATTTCAGTTTCATGTTATAATTCAAATTATATAAAACAATAACAGAAATAAGTAAAAAAAATATATATATACTAAAACCAGGCAATTTTAGATGCAGGCAGAGTTGATGGCCAAACTCTACCAAGACAGGGTAAGCAAGTCCTCAATAGTTACTGTCTCGCAAATATGTCTGTCAGAGATATTGTGCCAGAAGGCTGAAAATGATGTTCCAACATCATAGAGAGTTTTGGGTGACTGTTTTGGCAGTAAACTGTCTCATTTTTTTTCATTTTGGAAGCTGCTAACCTGCACTCCAGATTCACTCAGGTACATAAGTTTTATCCTTTCTCAAGTCTCTGATGGTTTTGGAGATCAGATAGTTTAGTCTTTCAATTAAGCTGAGTAGGTTAGGGGTTAAGATGTTTTTAGATCAAGATGGATGTTCTAAGTTAATAGAGATGAGATATGATAGATATTAATCTACATTCAGAAATTTAGACCCACCAAGATAGGAAAAAAAATGTCTACTTCAAGTTTGCCAACTCTAAATGGCCAAATCACTATGAATGTAACATTTATATAATTCCTGATTATCTCCTGGTTCTTTCTGCTGTATATAGTTTATTTTACTCATGTGTAAAAATATAAATGTATATATAATAAAAATAACAAAACATAATAAAAATTTAAAAAGAAAAAAGCTGTCAAGATATTACAAGGCACTCAAGTGATTCTAATCATAAATTATCTTTGTATTAAATCATTTAGGTCAACAATGTTCTTTTAAAATGTTATTTACAGTTAAAATAGCCTAGGAACATGGAAAAGTATCCCTACTGGAAATAATCACCTCACCTGTGACACTATTTTTTGATGAGCCTCAGTCACTTCTTAGCCTTGGCTTTGGTCCTAGTCTTGTTACCCCCATTCCCGATGCTAGCCAGTCTGATGGCTCTGTAGTGGCATACACTGCTGGAAGAAGCACACCTACTGTGGCTCTCATGATGGGTGACACCCACATGCCAATGACAGGTGGCACTCAAACAGATCCTTTTGCTCCGAGTACTGGCACCTGGTCTTGGCTCGGCCCACAAAGAGCACAAGAGCTGCCAGATAATGAGCATCAGAGCTTCTCTTGACTTCAGTATACTTCATATCCCAAGTATGTTCCAGCTTGGGAGTTGAAGGCTGGCCAAAGCAGAGATCGAGTGCCAGGTCTAGCATTGTTCCTGTGCTGAGATGCTCAACAGATGGGCCAGTGTGGTCACAGACCAGGCACCATGATCTCCCACCCTAGTTGGCAATTAGTTTTATGTTGACATTAGCACATATCTGATGAAAACACAGGAAAAGTTCCATCCTGGCAACAATAAAAGTTTCCAATTAATCCAGTATGTAAACAAAATGTTGGGCTTCAGTTCTCAAGAAGATTCTGTGCACTATTCCAAGTTTAAATTTTCCACATGGGCAAATATTTATGTGTAGCTTAAGAAATTTCTCTCAGATCTACCTTAAGTATATTAGCATGTAATATGTCTACCATAGTATAGTAATTTTAACCAATTTTCTAATTTTATACACAATATAAAATTTTAAATCAGTTGAGTCCTTAAACAGTTATTAATGTAAAAATTATGAAAACTAGCTCATAATGTTGATTTCATGTTGGGACAATTCTAAAGTTATTTCTGCCACAAATATGTATGTATAATGTTGGGAACTTAATTGCCTTAGGTGTGTATTTATGTATATCTCAAAAGAAAATCATATTATACTGTGACACCATCCTTTAATAAGATGGCATTGTTGTAAGAAAGTAGCTTTTAGTAGCACTTAGGGCACCTAGCATGTTCTTCTAAGTCTTTTCAAGGAAGCTCACTAATCATTAAAAAAAAAAAAAAAGCTGTTCAGTAGTTCAGTAGTTCAATGAATGCTTGGAATATAGTGATTCCAAGTTAAAATCTGATTGCCCTAAGTCTGAGACATAGTGCTGGAGGAGGTACAGTATTCCAGAGATAGAAAACAAAAAAAGCTAGTGATTTTCAGGCCTGGCAAAGTGGCTCACAATATTTTCCACTGAGTTTATATATACACTCAAAGCAAAGGTGGTATGTATAATAAGCAATACTTTATGCATATGTATATACATATATATACACACACACAGATATAAAGCTTAGGCAGATGAAAAAGAATGTGAAATTAATACATAGAGACTGAATGTTCCTTATTTTTCATTATTAATCCTCTACCTCTTTAATACTGAACTCAGTAAATGCTACTAATAGCACTTCTATGTTTACCACCATGTCATGTTTACAGTGCTTTGAAATATTACAACATTTTATAACCTTTCTGTTAGAACATGCCAAAGCAGAGGGTAATGCCTAAGCACACTGCATACTGTTCTGAATCTTCAGAGTGTAAAACACTCAGAGTTTACATAGCTTCTCCAAGGTTATCTTCCTTCTTAGTGCTAAAGAAACCTGTCAGACATCAGTTTTTAAAGACAGAGACAGATGCCAAGGCATACACAATCAGTCTCAGAACAAGACCGTCAAACCAATAACTGAAAAAAATAGACTACATTTGTAAAAAAAAGTATTCTGAAATCATTGCCCTTGCATCTTGTACATGTGTTTCCAGAGATAAATGGGTAAAATACTTATTTAACACATACACAAAAAAATCTATTTTGATTTCCACCTTTCCTTGTTTATTTGATGAGGACAGATGCTTTGGGACAATGGTTTATATGAATTGCTTTTCTAATGTTCTTAGTATTCCTTTTCTTTTCCTAAAAATTGTTTTAATTGACCAATCTCCACTAGCCAATCCAATCAAAGTGGTTATTTGTCAGGGGCAAAAATCACCGCATGTCCTTGAGGTGCACACTGAACGTGAGGAAGGCAGACCCCCCAGCAGGGTAGCCCAGCACCTCTGCATCCTGGCAGCACATGCGCTAAACAATAAGGCTTCCAGACAATTAACACAGGGACATTTCCAGGGCTAACTGTGAAGAGCCACTTTGTTCAAAATTGCACAAAAGGGGGTTATAAGTGGTTCTATTCAGTTCTTCTTCTAAAAAAAAATCCTGTATTTCTGTGAATCTCATATTCTGAAGAACTAAGAATTCTAGAAAGTCTTACTTAAAATAGACTTTAAAAAAGGAACTTGTCAGTGGGCTGAGGAAAATTGATAGAATTTTGCACTGTATTTCTTAAAACGCTTATTTCTGTAGGCTTCTTTCTGTTTTATGAAATATTCATGAATTACCTACACTATATGGAAGCCATCAGCAGCATTTAGAAGTGGCCGGTGTACATAAGAATGTAAATGGCATATTTTATTTCTTTTTTTCCCATAGAAAACCTATTACGAACATTCTGTTCTACTATAGATCCTTATTGAGGAAGTCAGTGTCTCCTGTCACCTTAGAGATGGTTTAGAAAACAAAATAAATACAATTTGTGGTGCTAACTAATGGTGACATGGTGAAAAGCAGATGAGTGAATGTTTAGCATTTTGCTAACAACTTGAAACACAGTGCTTTAATGTTTAGAGATGAGATTATAATTAGGAAACCCTCCCTTCTGTTTATCTAAATTCTAGGCAGCTTCTTCGGTCTCCATCCTACTATTAGATTGAAGAGAAGGTTGTAGTAAATGCTAGTCCATTTTGTTCTTATTTCTTTCTACATAAGCATGTAATATTTGCCCTTAGTGTAAACTTACAATGTTTTCATAGAGTTAGCAGCATATGGATTTTTTGATGTACTCTTTTTGATTATCTATTTTATGGTGTAAGGTGACACTGAATGGAAAACTGCCCTCTTCGTTATAATTTTTAGCAACTTCTATCACATAAAATACTTGTGAAAACATATATTAAGTCACTTGATCATCAAAGAACTCTAATAAGAACAAGCATCTAGGGTCACATGACAGGGATGCAATCCTGAGAAGAAAGAGTTCCGCCTCAGCATTTTGTCTTTGATGTATTCAGTATGTAAACGGCTGTCCATACTGCCTTGTCTCATTAACCTACAGTTCAAAGAATAAAAACAAAACAAAACAAAAAAAGCAAAACAACAGAAAACCAAAAAAACAAAAAGCATGACTTGCACTTTGCTTTAAAGAATTCCTTTTGCTAACAGGTGGTGAGAACTGAGAACTTTTTATAGATTGCTGCTTCTATTGAAATTACACAGTTGAAAATGTGTTATTAGAAAATAAAGCCATTACATGCCCTTAAGAACCTACTGTTTTTGTACCTTCCATTTTACCCTTTCATTTTCTTGTATTTCATGTGCAAAACTCTTGCTTTTAAATATAAGAGAGTACTCAGGTGTGCTGGTGCATGCCTGTGATCCCAGCCCTGGAGAGATGGGGGCAGGAAGGTCACAAGTTCAAGGCCGAACCTGGCTAACCAATCTGCTATACATAAGACCCTGTCTTTAACAATGTTTTTAACATTTGTTTTTTATTCATGTGTATGTGTGTGTGTGTATGTGTGCATTCATGTATGTGTTCATGTATATTTGTATAAGTACCAGTGGAAGCCAGAAAAAGCTGTTAAATCTCTTGAAGCTGGGGTTACAGGTTACATGCACTGATAATTTTTATAGTTCCAAAAGAGCAGTTGAATTCTTTTCTCCTGGTAATCTGTTGTAAACTAATATCTTTAGATGTTTCTCCAAGAAATTCCCATAGTCTGCTAAACAATCACAATGTAAGGTATCTTTCCATTTTGACTCTATGGGAAATGATCATGTTAAACAGCATTTCTCTGTTTGGGCACAGGATTGTTATTAGATTTTCCACCTTTCCTACCTCACTAAGACATTCTATTTGTTAAAAAAAAATAATATTTCAACTCTGCAAAACTGTGTTGTCAATATCATTAAAATTATGTATAAAAAAGTGTAGAATGCTAAAATGAAACAAAATAAATGGACATATTGTTACTATTTCAAAAATATTCTCACTGGGATGAGTGAAGCTAAAGGGAAAATACTTCCTTAATTCATCTCTCCGCACCAAAAGGATGGCGCAGAGAGCTTCTTCTCTGCTGAAGGTTTAAGTCGCTATCACACATCTCATCAATTTAAACAGGAATTGAAAAGCTCCCCTTGTCTCCAAAAGAAAATAGTCACATATTACTTACATAGTAATTACAGACTATGTAGCTGGCCTACAAAGCTTACTATTAATGTGTTAAGCCCTAACAACTACACAAACTGTATTCAGATTTCATTAAACATTACGCCAAATAAATGTCATCCCTCACACTCAAGAACAATGGTCATCTCCCTCATCTCAGACCTAAAAATGGAACCAAATGTTGTTGGCTAAGTCTGTGGTTCACTAAAAAGCAATACGTTATCCTTCCCCAAGTAGAGACGATTCTTTGGATTTCATGATCAAGTAAAAGTTATGCTAATATGCACAAATCAACACTGAACAAGGTTCTTTGCAATATCACTTGAGTCTGAGAGGTGAGAAAAAAATGCCTGGCTTCCATCAGGATGGAAATTTTCATTAATTTGCATGTTGAACCTCCATAATGCAATTGTTTAAAGCTAACACGTCCATTTGTTTAATAAATTAAAAAATTAGCTAGTCTAACTAGTACTGTACTAGTGTAATCCCAGTAGCAAGAAACTAGAGGCAAGAACTATGCAACCTTTAGGGAAAAAAGGGGTAAGAGTTTTCTCACATTTTAACGGTGTCTTGAGAATGTAGTTTCTATAGTACTATTGGATTTTTTTTTAAAAAATTACATGAAATTTGAAGCAACTGACTTTTACAAAATAATAGTGGAGGAGCTCAAAGGTTGTCATATTTATCACATAACATGTAATAAATTGGATTATAAAACTAGTGCAAATTATGTTGTAATTTCTTCACTCAAAAATATAGCCACACTAAAGTTCAATACAATCTTGCAACTTTCTAGCATATATTTTTAATCTCAGTTTAATCTTAATTAACAATTATAGTACATATATGAGAGCAAAAAAAAAATACAAAGTAAAAATGAAATTTAAAAAAATTCAAGCAGACCAAGGCAAGCATATAAGTATATGACTGTCAACACAGGCCTTGAAGACTGAGGGATCTAAGATGCACTTCAACAAAAAATGGGGTAGGCTAGCAGTATTTTCCCTCGACTCATGAGCCTTTGATGCAATGTGATGAGTTGCAGGCCACCTCTGTGGCTTTCTTTCTATAATACTGCACCCATGTGAAAACACCATGTAAATCTAGGCTTGGATAATCTGTGCCATGTCTGACTAGTACACTTCTTCAAGAATACAAGACAAGTACTATTTGAAAGCACTGTGACCCTGTCAAAGACCAAAGATGATTGAGAATCATTTCAACTAAACACCAAAACTTACGATTCCCAACTAAAGACACATCTGGGACTGGTCTACTGAGCAGAAAAAGACAATAATGAAAATATATTCAATTAAAATAATGTTTACCTTGTATTTAATGATTTCAACATTTTTCATAACGTGTGACAACTCTTTTGTAGATATTAGGAATAAGTAAAACTTGGTTCAAACTCTACCAGAATCCCCATATACATTTTGATATTTTTATAAATTAAAATCTTACCAAGTTAAAACTCAATCAATTGCAAAATCCTTACAGTTTCAACAGTTTTGTTGCTGTTCTTTTATTTTGTTTCATTTTGCTTTGAGACAAGATGTCACGATAAAGCTCTGCCTGTCCTGGGACTCACCATGTAGACCAGGCACGCCTGGAACTCAAGGAGACCTGACTGCCTCTACCTTCATAGCGCTGGGGTTAAAGGCTTGTGCCACCATACCCAGCTTACCGTCTCTGTAATTTAGAACTAAGCATTGTCAATATTCACTTCTTTAATTTATGTCAACATTTTAAAATGTTTGCAGCTAGACATCGTGGCACATGACATTAATCCCAGCTCTCAGGGAAGCAGATCTGGGAGTTAGAGACTAACCTGATCTAAAAATAGCAGAGGCTACATGGAGAAACCCTGCCTCACAAAACCAAAAACCAAAAATAAAAAATAAAGAAAGAAAGAAAGAAAGAAAAGGAAAGGAAAGACAGACAGACGATTGTAATTTGGTCTCTAACAATCAAATTCTACAACCTGTCCTCTGTGAGTGGGGATGGGGTGGGGTAGGGGACAGGTTCAGGTGAATGGTTCTGTTAATGCTTTCAATAGCCATAGGAAAACCTTGGCTGTAATCCTGTAATCAAGTGTGGTCTGACTTATTCTAACTTTCTCTCTTATAATTTTTTCTCCTTTTTATAGACAGGCATTGGACAGGTACTTCAGTGGCTTGAAACTCCCCTGTAGTGTAGGCTTTTTGGCCAGGGAGTCCCAGATATGTACAGATTTTCACATCTTTAGATCTACGATTAAGTGAGAGGTTCCCATACGTTGCCCTACACAGCTTAGTTCCCTTATGTTTTCCAGGCAAGCTCTCTGTCCAGCCCTCTGAATTTTTAATTTGATTCTCTTCTGAGGAAGCATTAGGATGGTCCCAGTTACCAGACACTTCTTATAATAATGACATTTATTTATAGGAAGATGTCTGATTGAAGAGTGACAAAAAAAAAAAAAAAAAAAAAAAAAAAAAAAAAAAAAAAAAAGACAAATACAAAAAAAAATCACAACAAAGCAAGAAAAAGAGTTAGCTTTCTGTGGTATTTAGTTATTTGAATTGAGTTTTTGTTGCCTGAATAGCTAACTGAACTAGATATTTATATCAGATGTATGCCTATACATTGCAAAGAGCCTCTCAATACTATCTAAACGCCTAATTAAGTACAGTGTTGTTGAGGATATGAATTTATAAATTTTATAGTCCTACTGTGTTTGAAATTCAGAGTTTAAAGTTAATGTTCAAATTTAGCTGAGTTCTCTCAGTGGTACCAGAGAATGCATATAAAATCCATTCAGCTTCTGGGAAAGAATGTTTAACTTTAAACTGTTGAGTGAAATCAAGTATTTTTAGAAGAAAACACTTGACAAACTACAGATTGTACAATTTTACACAGACCACAATTGTAGTGGATGGTAGGTGGAATAGGTATAGTAGGTGTGCTGGCCATAATGTCAGTGGGTAGAAGGAAAGAGAAAGTAAAGAAAACAGAAATAGAACTACTGCTTTATAAAAAGAATAAAGTTGAATGGTTTATTTGATAATGGGTGTAAAGATATTTATTTATTTATTTGGGGTTTTTTGTTTATTATTTTGCTTCTGCCTTCCTATTGCTATGATGAAGACTTGTTCTTTCACGTCTAATTTAGAAAGGTCTTTAATAAAAAATATATATAGGAAACACAAACAGTCAAAGTATTTTTATGTAAGACAATAAGCATTTTTGGTTAGTTTGGAAATAGTGTAGTGGAGAGATTGCAATTGGCAAAAGAAGAATGAAAGTAACGGAGAACCTGTCCCCAAGGGAAACAGGGTGAATGCCGGGAATTCCTTCTGGAGCTCCTCCTGGGAGCTCATCTACTTGATACCGCCTCAGATTGTTACTTTCTGTTTGATGTAAGCCCCTAACGACAGCTATTCTCAGCAGCCTTTCATTAGAGATGCTCTGGGCATTCAAGAAATGCATAGCAGATTAAACATCATAAAAGCAGGGTCCACAATAAGGGACACTCAAGTACGGGTGGCCACAAATTCAGTGAGTCATTAGCAAACATACAAGTAGCCCCAAGAACGAAAATACATCAGGACTGTGTGGTTCTCGGACATGCTGGGTAGAGTGAAGGATCGGGAATTAATGTGGATTTCCACTGAAAGAGTGACATCGTAAGTCTGAAGGACTGTGATGTGCACACAGTAGGTACAGAACCAGGAATAAAATTTATGTTTCTGAAAGCTATCCAAGATGTAAAGGTGTTTGGCGGTGGGACCATGCCTGTTGGTGATCTAAACATTCTTCCCTATCATAGACTTACCTGCCTCTCGGCAAGTCTGCATCATCTTTTTTCCACCTCACGGTTGGTTGTGGATCTCCTTGGACCTGACAACGGAATTCTACAGCCTCTTCCTCCAGCACCACCTGGTTAATTGGCCTCCTGAGAAATGTGGGTCGTTCTTTGGGAGGGGGAAAGAAAGAAATAATACAAAACAATAAAATCAGATGAAGTATATGTAATTTATGTAAAGCGAATTAAAACAAAAGACATGTAGTTAATTCTTAATACACACAGACCTAACTCTGTGTCTCACTATGTCAGGTAAGACCTCATTAATAAAATACAATTAAACAGAAAGATTTTTGAATGCAAGAATCAATGTGGGTTCTGTACAAAACTGTATAAACTCTTGCAAAAGATATAAAGTGGATATCCAGTAAATTCCTGAGCTGAAATAGGTGAAACTGATCATTAAAATATAAAGCACTAAATTATTTACAAGCATGGAGTTTAAAATTATTATTTTATTATCATTTTTTAGAATAAAAAAAGTAAAAGATGAAGCCGATAAAAATAATAACAAGTAGTAAATATTAATGAAGGAATTATCATCCAGCATTCCAAGAAAATATTGCACTTTCAAAAATATTCTCCAGCGTATTCAACTTGATATACTCCTTTATAAATACCCAATGCATTCATAAACATTTTAATTCATGTGTTGAAAACTGTCTAACATCTTTAAATACAAACTCTGCTTTTGTTTTGTTAATCATTTACTATCCTACCTAATTTACTTCAGTTTTCTTCAGTATTATCTTTTCGTGTCTTAGTCTGTTCAACCTACACTTTAAACTATGTCCTAGCACTTTTCTATACAAGGAGAAAGGTGTTTGTAATAACAAGGGTCTCAGTTTCAAAAAGACACATGAGACAAAAAGATTTTAGCCATGCCCCCCTAAATAGTTATATCACTTATCTTTTTAGATAAAGATCAGCCACTGGAAAATGTACCTCTAAAACTTTATGAGCATGGGTCTCTGAATCATATGTTAAGTCCAAGTTTGCTACTTACTGAAGGAGAAAGTTAACTAGGTCATGAAAGACAAAGGAGTTCCTGAGGGAGACAACAAAGTAAATCTGGCCATATGGCCATGGTAGTCTTTTAGGACTTCAGTTTTAACTCTTTTAATTTAAAATTGTGAATATAATGTCACATAGATAGAAACGCACTTAGCAGGAAGCTATTGAAACTAAATCGCTTAAAATAACATACAAAGAACACAAGTTTTGAATATATATTATTATTGACATTGAGATCAATATTCATCAAACAATTGTAAAATTGCAAGGAAAATATTTTTAAGGAAGTCAATGATTGTGGGCATTTAAAAGGGTGAGAATGTTACAACTCCACAGAGGATTAGACAGTAGATATTGGAAGAGAGCTATATATTTTCCAGCATTTGTATTCTGCAACTCGAAAATTCAAACTTAGAAAATAGGCAGAAAGAATTTTATCATAGAAGCTTCTAATGTAGAATTTACGAACAACCAAGTCTAGAAAATGATGTTTTGCTTCTAAAGAGTATAACATAGTCAGAATATATTAGCTAAAAAAGATCTTGCCTCAAAAATTCAAGCGATACCACATGCTGGAGAGGATGTGGAGAAAGAGGAATACTCCTTCATTGCTGGTGGGAATGCAAACTAGTACACCCACTTTGGAAATCTATCTGGTGCTTTCTCAGAAAAATGGGAATAGGGCTTACTCAAGACACAGCTATTCCACTCTTTGGAATATATCCAGAAAATACTCTACCACACAACAGGGACATATACTCAACCATGTTCATAGCTGCCTTATTCATAATAGCCAGAACATGGAAACTGCCTAACTGTCCCTCAGTAGAAGTATGGATAAAGAAACTGTGGTACATTTACACTATGGAATACTACTCAGCTATTAAAAACAAGGAATTCCCGAAATTTGTGGACAAATGGATTGAAGTAGAAATGATCATAATGAGTGAGTTAACCCAGAAACAGAAAGAGTCAAATGGTATATGTTCACTTATAACTAGACACTAGCCCAAGGGATATGTCCCATGAAAGTCTTCACCTACCGGGAAAGTGGGATAGATGTGAGGACATCCATTTGGGACTCTAGGTGAGAGAAGTATGGGAGAATGGGGAAATAGAAGGATCCAGAGGGTCCTAGAAACCTACAAGAAGAACATTATGAAGGGCCCACGGCTTCTCCACAAACTATGACACCAACCAAGGATAATACATGCAGTAAACATTGAACCATGACCCAGTTCTAGCCAATGGACGGGACATTCTCCACAGATGAATGAAGAGTGGCGACTGACTTTCATATGAACTCTGGTGCCCCATATTTGACCACATCCCCTTGATGGGGAGGACCGGTAGCACTCAGGGGAAGGATAGCAGGCTACCAAGAAGAGGCTTGATACCCTATGAGCACATACAGGGGGAGGAGGTCCCCCTCTGTCACAGTCATAGCGGAGGGGAATAGGGTGAAAGTGGGAGCGATGGAGGAATGGGAGGATAGAAGGGAAGGGATAACAATTGAGATGTAATATGAATGAATGAATAAATAAATAAATAAATAATTAAGAACTTGCCTAAACCACAGAACAAATGTACAAGTTTGAAAAATTTATTTATTTTTTCCTTTTCCCATTTTGGTGTGTGTGTGTGTGTGTGTGTGTGTGTGTGTGTGTGTGTGTGCGCGCGCGCGCGCGCGCGCGTGCTCGCGTGTTGTACATAAATAAACATATGTGGAAAAATGTGTATGCTTGGAACCTTTAGAGGCTCAAGATTGATATTGAAAATTATTCTCCACAGTTCTTTCACATTATTGGTCTAGACACAGTTCTTTAATCAAACTCAAGGGTCATGGCTATGACTAATCCTGCTACAGTCTCTGTCTCTCATTACTTGAAATAAAGAATGGGCATTTATGTAAATTAGGGAATCTGACTGCTCAATGCACTGAGCCATCTCCATAGCCCAAACATTTCCCTTTTAAATGCTAGACACAATTTGCCTCAACTACGTATTTAAAGCAGGATGATGCTGAGTCATTGTTTCTGCAGTAAGTAGACACTATAGTTAATCATTATACGTGTTCCCAATGTTAATAGTGCACTGGAAAAGAAGTGAGATGGGCATTTCTATGTTGTCTGATGTATTCATCTAGAGCCAGTATAAACCCCATGCTAACAGGGAAGAAACTAATAATAATATCACTTGAGACAGAAAAATATTTCAAAAGACCTCTTTTGTTCCCCTGATATTAATGGGAGTATTGCACCATTACCTAGCCTATGGAGGAACAAAGTCCAGCAGTACTTTCAATCATTAGGCAAAAGTGAATGTAGCCTTTCCTACCCCAGCCTTCAAACCTAATGGCTTGTAAATAACCACCAGCTTGGTTTCATCAAGAGCGTGGTGGGAGATGAAACTCGCCATAGACTGAGGGCCATGGCTGTGATGGGCTTATGGAACAGCTCTCAGAAGATGACAGCCTGATGGAAGGAGAACTGCTGAAGGCTCTTATGTTCCATAGCAGAGCCCTTTAAAAAGCACATGACAGGGATTGCATTGGCAAGTCTGTGAACGGTCAAACAGAAGAGAAAAAGGAAATATGTCAAAGGTTTCCTGACTAAAATTATTTCATTTGACAGAGATTCTGAAGTTTTAATAAAGGCAGTAGACTTAAGAGATCCAAAATGAATTTTCCATTAGATGAGCAAGAGAAAATATAAAAGTGTAGAAAGATTTTTAACACATTGAACATATTGTTAAATATGGTGTGTGTTTGATCCCTGCATGTTTAAGCCATTGTAAATAAGGTTTGCAGACCTTGAAGCTAAATTGACTTTGAATTAATAGTGAAATGAAGTTACATATGCAACAGTAACTAAATTTATTTAAAAATAAAACAAATATGGTAATGTCTGTAGCTATGGCATTTAAAAATACACACACACACACACACATATAGATAGATAGATATAGATGGTAAATGTTCCTGTCAAAAATTAAATGCCAATATTACTTTAGAAGGCAAGATGATAAGCTCATGTTCATTGCCATCAGATAAAGGGTCATCACTCTCTAAGAGTCAAGAAGAAGGAGAACATAGGGAAGTGACCAAAAGATGATGATTCAGCTCACCCAGTACTTGCCGATATCATTAGAAGACATAATGGTATTTTTTCTAATTGCAAAAAAAAAAAATAAATAAATAAATAACTATAAAGATGACAGCATTATTAGCAATACTAGAAAGTAAGGTGTTTTATATAAATTATTACAAATTAATATGCTGAAAATCTGTTGACACTAGAACCAGCTATAATGCTATAGAATACTGCAATGCATTATAAAGGCATCTAGGTATCTCATGTGGCAGATTTTATAACATTATACTGTATATAAATTGAAAGCAGTTCCACACGTCATTAATAGAGCCTGACACTAGTTCTATTAAAGCTCATAAATATTATTCTCTGGTAAATTTTTGAGCAGAAATTCATAAGATATTACTCTAACAATTTTCATAGCATTATTCTAATAATCATTTCTAATCTGCATTATTCATCATTCTAATTGTATTATATCAATTTTGTATACTCACAGTCTGATTTGTGATACATATAATGGCCTACTGATAGGCCATTTTGTCTAACAATAAAAATTGTAGGTTTCATTAACATGACATATATTTAAAAAAATATTTTCATCTTCCATCAACCAAATTATATATTCTTGAAATATAAGAAACAGAATCATGAATATTAAAGACTACAAAATTATATTTAAAAACAGAAAATATACTTTTAAATGCTTTACATTGGTTTTTGCTACTATTATCAAAGTAAATTTCCTTTTATATGCAAACTAGAAATCCAAAGAGAAGTGTGTAAGATGCCTCTCTTTGTACTAAAATCACCTGCAAAAATAAAGGGAAAGTCAGGAGAGTAACAGTGTTAAGATGATAATAGAACAATCTAGTGAGAGGTAAAGATCACATTCAGTATCCACAAATGTCCACAGAGATTGTTCTCAGGAAGCTCTGAACAATTAAAGTAAACAAGTGTGGAAATCTTGATCTATTGAACAAGCCAACTTAATTTTAAGACATGTCAAAATGAGACCACTGAATTTTTTCCATGGTATCCCCTTACGTCTGACCACATATTGAAAAAGCAGAAGGAGAACCCTCTAGAGCCATCTGTAGACTGCTTATCAATTAGATTAGAGTCCCCTTATGTCAGCTGATCCCTAATTATATAACTATGCAGTGATCAGAGACAACTTCTTTGCCAATGCAATTAACTTTTTTTTCTATGAGATTAACTGGATTTGAATCACCTGCATAACTGGCTTGCAAGGTTAATCTCTCTGGAGACAACAGTGCTGTTTGCCAGTGTGTTAGCCTGTGGAGGACAGCTTTCAAATAGCCCTGTCAACCTTGTTCCCAATCGGCATTGTAAAAACCCCAACTTTACACACAGCTATAATCAAATGTAATGCCTTATCTTGTTGCAGCCATGTCAACATTATTCAGGCAGGAAAATGTTCAATTTCATACAAAATACCATAAATCTAATAGGTGGCTGAATAATCTTTTCTTGTTTTTATGCTGCAGTGGAGAAATTAACCACCCAGTTAACACATTCTCCAACTGTATGTAGCCATTGAGAGTGGCTATAAAATTGCCAATGACTGTGCCATGGCAGCTATTTTCAGGATGACCTTAGTAATTTAAAGGTAAAATTCACTAGACATTGTAAAAGCAGCCTTGTGGCTATAATTGCATAGGTGGGGTTGCTTAAATTCTGCAAGAAGAAAACTATGTAATAAAGGGACATTAAAGCTAACTACTGCTTGTAAACCTTGCCTTGCCTTTATCTGCTCCAGCAAGAACTACCGCAGAGCAGTGGCTATAAAATAAAGAACCCATCAGAGTTTGGCTTCATGGATCTCCTTTGACCTAATAGGCTATGTTTAAGGGGAGAAAAGTTTGAAAACCATTGAATGAGATGACTGTACCTTTCCACAAAACTCAGTGATAATGGGCAGATACCTGACTGTGAAAACATAAGTTCTGACTTCATGAAGTTCTTTGTTTGCCAATAATTTTCACCCTTGGAAGCAAAGACCAATATAGATAGAGTTTGGAGGGGAAAATTCTTCTTCATCATGTTTTAAAAACAATATCTCACATCATTCCTCATGGTAGAATATGCTCCCTGTAAACAAAATCCATCACTACCCTGAAGCGTTAAAACAGGATTTAGTATATGGCAGAAGCTTGAGAACTGTACGCAAGAAAGTACTACATTGCTTCTACCAATCAGGATGATTTACTCAACCAGATAGTTTAACTTATTACACAAAATCTGAAGTACATAAATTAGATGGATATTTCTTTTTAATTGTTTTGTTTTATGCATGGGTGTTTTTATTGTATGTTGGTCTACCATGTGTACTTGGTACCTAAGGAGGCCAGAAAGGGCTGTCAGATCGCCTGGGACTGGAGTTACAGACATTTGTGAACTGCCATGTGGGTGCTGGAAATCAAATACTGCTTCTCTAGAAAGGCAGACAGTGCTCTTATGCCCTGTACCATCTCTACAGCCCTGAGACATAGATATTTCTCATGGTTTCTGAGGGTACATTTTTTTAAAGGTTTATTTATTTATTGATTCATTGATTTATTCTTTTTTAACATTCTTTTTTCTTATTTTATTAATTTATTCATAATACATCTCAATGGTTATCCCATTCCTTGTATTCTCCCATTCTTCCCTCCCTCCCATTTTCCCCTTATGCCTCTCCCCTATGACTGTGCCTGAGGGGGACTTCCTCCCCCTGTATTTGTTCATAGGGTATCAAGTCTCTTCTTGGTAGCCTGCTATCCTTCCTCTGAGTGCCACCAGGTCTCCCCATCCAGGGGACGTGGTCAAATATGAGGCACTAGATTATGTGTGAACTTTATCTCTGTATATTTCAGCTCCTCTCAACATAGGAGCCAATTTTCTCATTTAGTGACTGAAAATTGATATCACAAACTCATGTCTCAGTCCCCCATGAATTGACCAGTTACTTGTGTGCAAACTCTAGCTATGAATCATGATTTGACAAAGTTTTATGTTTTAAGTGGTGGAAACAAAATACGAATAAATAGCAATACATGATATGATGTTCAAAAAAATCTTTCTCTGTAAAATCAGAGTAATGGAGGGAAGAGGTGGCATGTGGAAAGGAATTATTGGTAAAGGGAGGCAAATGAATACCAAAGGGGAAAAAAACATTTTTAATTCAAAACAGTCTTATTAGAATTGTGTATGACAAAGCCAGAATAGTGGTGCTTGCCTCCTATCCCCAAATCAGAAGGCAGGAATAGGAGAGTTGGGAATTTTAAAACAGCCTAAGCTACAGAGCAAGACACTGTCTCAAGAGAAAAAGAAGCAAACTTTATGTCAGACAGAGGAGACACACATGGGTCAAGAACAGATTACTATAAAAGGATAAAGAGTTAAAAAAAGATCCAGAAATTTAACATATAATTCATAAATACGTGCCCTGATGTAGTCAAAGAGAAAGTGCAAAAACTTTAATAAAGGAGTTTCTTTGGTTGAGAGAGTTCTGATTTTGATTTACTAGCATAAATGAGAGTGTAGAGCTGTGCCAAAACAAGGCATGCAATTGTAATGTTTCAGAACAGTATGCTAAGAATACACTGCTAAGAATTTAGAAAGAAAAATGAGCAAATCAAAAGATCACGACCATATGCAAAAGAATACCAATCACAGTCATAGTAGACTTCCCAAGAGGAACCGAAGGAGCAGAAAGCCACTCTCCATAGTCACAGAAAATTAAACAATGTTGACACTGTAACTCGAATTTCACATAGACTAAAGGCATCTGGGTTTGGAATGTGTCCCAAGCTCTAGTCAAGCCAAAAGCAATAGAGAAATACTTTTGTAAACAGGAAGAAAGGAAACAAACACAGGATGCGTGAAATTCCAAATCCAGCAAAGGAAGGAAGGAATCCATCAAAGCAAAGGAAGGCAAAATCAGGTTGAAGATCCTAGGACTGAATGGACAGAGTCTGGGATGTCCAGGACAGAAGGAATGGCAGAGCACATGTTGTCGAATTGTGAAAAAGAGAACATAGACTTTACCATTTTGAAACAACTGTTATGTCAGAAGACAAAGTGAATCACAGTATGATAATAATTAGTTCACACGCCATAGTTTTTACATGGCTAAAACTAACCCAGACCATTTTTATTTGTCCATGTATTACATGTGTGTATGTGTGAACATGTACATGTTCATGTTTGTGGGTACCAGTGTATAAGGGCACACACATGGAAGGCAGGGGATAACTTTGGGTGTCAGTTCTCACAACCCATCTGGAGACAAGCTGTATGAGGCTAGGTGGCCTGAAAGCTTCAGAGGAGTCTGTCTCTCCCTTCCATGATGCTATAGAGAGAGTAGAGATGTGAGTTACTCTGCCTTTGAGGATTTAAAATCAGAACCTCACAGTTGATCACTGAGGCATGTCTCTAGCCATCCAAATTTCAGCATTAATAGCATAAATGATTCAAAAAAGAATATACCAGGAAGAGGTGGATTTAAAAAAGAGAACAAAAACGTAAGGGTTGAAAACAAAGTTGTAAGTTGACCAAGTTATTATTTTTCTAAAATAGAATACAGAGCAAAGTCATAATTAACATATAAAACATATAAGAGAAAGAACACATGCTTAAATACTGAAATAAATACCCAAAGGGGTGGGGGGAATAAAAGAAACAAAGATGAAGAGTGTGTGTGCACCTCTGTGACTGTGCGTGAGTATGTGCATACATACATGTCTTCATGCACATCCATGTACAGGTGAAGGGCTATTAAAGAAATTATGAAGCAAATATTTCAGTGTTTTCTTTTGATTTGTAGTACTAATTATTCATGTTTAAACGACAATGAATAAAACTGATATTTATATTATTTTGACACATTTGAAATTATTTACATAACGTTTGCCTATTTTGGGTATTTTTAATAAACAGTTTTTCTGCTTATAAGTTACGTGCTTTGAACCTAGTTTCCCTGAGAATGCTTAGGATCTGTAGGCCTTGACATATGCATTAATGATCTATGGAGTGGGGGGGGTGTCTGGAGTTTGTCACAGATGACAGTGCCATTTCAGACCAGAACATCACATTCTGATTTTTAGATTTGATGATGTATACTTGAGAAAAGTATTATAAAAAATATGGCAGGAGATCATTTATCTAGTTCTGCAAATTAGTATACTCTGATCACACCTTTGTGAAAACAGTCTACATTAGAACAAAATGACCAAAGTATATTTCCTACAACATGTCCAGATGTTGAAGAGTAAAGCTACTGAAGGGATAGGTTGGTTTTTTGTTTTGTTTTGTTTCTTTGCAGTGATGTAGATGGCTATTGCATAAGAAAAAAAAAACACCTGGTTTTCTTTGCTCTCTTTGTAATTTATAAGTGAATGATATTTCTTGAACAGGAAACATCATTGATTATTTTTTCTATAGAACATATCTTAAAGTAAAGCTGGCATTTCATAGCTACAGAGGCACAATGGTAGCCAAAGACCTTAAGGTGAACTTGCAGCTACCTGAAATTAAAGCTGAGCATGTGGAGTAAGTAATATAAATCAGGTTTATAAACTTAATTCCAAAATGATAATATTTAATAATGTTGAAATAGAAGGCAGTTCATCTTTTTAATGTTCTTGATGTAAGAAATTCAATGTAATAAATGAGGTGGGTTTACCTTATATCTCTAAAATTATTTACCTTATTTCTCTAAAATTAGGAGGTACAGCATGCCAAAGCTCCCTCACACAGAAGTCACAGCTTTGACTAATACCAACACTTCCCTATTCTATTTTTTATTTCTTTTCCTCAATGTTTTTTAATATATTTACATATATGTCGGTCATATAATTTTCCTTTTGCCTACTCCTCCCAGAGACTCCTCGGCCCCCACACCCCCACATTTCCATTCTGTTTCTTCTGTCTCTGTCTCCTTCTCTCTCTGTCTCTGTGTATCTCTGTCTCTCTCCTGTTTTACTGTCTCTGTCTGTCTGTTTGTCCCTCTCCCGTTTTACTTGACTTTGAGTGTAGCTTTTTTTTTTTTTAACATAATGGGATTTCAGTTTTCCCTTCACTTATTGTATATAAAACCCCTCAGGCCAGTTTACACCATCAGACAACTGTTTCTCAGTTCCCTAAATCAATTCTTCCACAGGAACTGCCTCTGGATAAATTTAATTCTTGTGTTGATAGCTATTTTTAAAAATAATTTAGAAGTTGTACCACAACTCTTGACAGGCTTAGGGGTCTCCTACAGTTCTCATACTGTCTTTAGGGAAAGTAAGGTAAATATTTCATAATACAGACACATTACTGGTGGATCTAATTGCTTTGGTAATGACATTGACCCTTTCAATTTCCTTCTGAAGACAGTCTATATTGCCATAATGCAATGTTTTCTGCTCAAGAGCCTGTGGTAGTTACAAATAATAGCAATGAGTGTTTCTTTAAATAGAAGGGCCATACTTGTGGGCTTTCAATGCTGATACTCAGTGACCACTAATTTTATATCTTACAAGACAAAACTGTATTTTATTCATTACTGAGTAGAAAGAGTTTTGAGACTCTTAGAGATGACTGCTTACAGTTTAGAAACAAATTTATACTTATCTGGAGTAGGTAAACAGAAGTTTACAGAGATGCATTGAATAGAGTTATATTTACTCATGTCTTTAATGAATTATGAGATATTTTCTGCCTTTCTCATTTGGTAAATTAAGCTGGGGCTTATGCACAGGCATTATGAACAAAGATTACTCAATATGCAGGAAGTTTGAAAAGCACAACCAAAAGAGCATCACAACATATGTTTCCATAATGATGCTCTCATTGTAAGACTGAAAGATGCCTCTCAAGATGCAGAAGAAGCTTTGTCAGGGACCACGCCAGACTACAGTGACATGCTTGTGCATGTCCTGCAGTGATGAGTGTAAGCAGGGGGCTTGACATAACACACATGGGATTAGGAGAGGTATTTTACTGTCATAGAAAATTAATGTAAACTTTTAAATATTCCTCTTAAATCTCAAAAGGAGTGTTATGTCAGAAGGACTGAATTAAATTCTCTTAATATGTATTTACATCCACCTACAAGCACACCTGTGTGTGCATAGTATGTGTATATATGCATGTATATATGTATTTATCTGATACATGATGAATATTTCAAAACAGGATGAATGATGAACATTTGACAGGTTTATTATTTCATATTGCTTTGAAAGAGCGTTTTAAAAATATTTTAATAAAAGACAACATCCTAAATATGTAAATAAAGTAGATGTATATATTTTTAAAATTTTGCCATTAAAGTCTTTATCATACAGCCCTGAAATCCCAATTATAATCACTAATGATTATTCTAATTAATGAATAATTGTTCATATATGTTCCCATCTTTAGTGTTAATAAAAGTAGAACTGTTTATAATTTGTGACAGTCAATATTGCCAATTTGACATGATGTAAAATTATTGACAGGACCCACTTTGAATTTGTCTGTGAAGGAGTTTCTATATTAGGTTAAAAGAGGTGGGGAGACCTAGCCCAATTATGTAAAGTACCATCTTGTGGGCTGTGGTCCTGGGCTGCATTTAAAGGAAAAAAGGTAACCACTTCTCTCTCTTCACTTCCTGTCTATAGATGCAACGTGAGGAACCAGTTTCCCTGTGCTACTGACTCTGTGTCCCCAGATGCTCCTTTGTTTAGCTGTTTCTTGTTAAGTGTTTGGTCACAGAAACAAGAAAAGTAACTAATACATAATTTAGAAGAGGGTTTTACCAAAGACAGTGAGCTCTGCAGGGTCGCTGTCTCTTTCTCCCACCATATTGGTGCCCACACAGGTGTACATCCCCGCATCACTTTTCCTGGTATTTGAGATCATCAGTTTCCCACCACGGATCTACAGAAAATAAACAAAACAAAAAGACAAAGAAAGGGAATAATAATAATGTTGGCTACTTAAGAACAAACAAGTTTAATGTTGAGTGAATAAAAGAATTTTTTAAAAAATCAGATTATAAAGAAAATGGTTTATATAAATCATTGAATTTTGAGATGGTTTGATATATAGCAAAAGTTAAGGTTTATATTTTTAAAAGATACGCAGACACATTTTAAAAGGGTACTCAGTACAAAACCACTAAAAACAAAGCTCTTATTGGCATGATAACTCTTCATATTAGCAACTAAGGCAGAGGTGGGAAGATAGGCACACAGAGGAAGGGGAAGCAGGCTATCTGGATGAGACCTGATAGACTGTGGTCATATGGTGGGGGAGGAGGTCCCCTTCTGTCAGAGATCTAGGGGAGGGGAACAGGGTAGAAGAGGGAGAGAGGATGGTAATGGTAAGATAAAACCCATAGGATAATAATCAGGGTATAATCTGAATAAATGATAATAAACTAAAATTAAAAATCAATAATTAAGACAGAAACATATGAGTAAATATATAATCTCTCCCAAGCATTTAGATTTTAGGTAATGTTATCATTTCAATGTACACATGACATAAATTCTCATTTATAACAGATACATACATAAATATGATTTTTAAATTGTATCTTTGTAATCAAATGAAGCATTTACTTTCAATAAAATACATGCATTCTCAGTTACTGTCATATAATTATAAAACTCATAAATAATATCAAAGGTAAATTTTGTTAAAAGGAAGTTGTTCTCATTATTTACTTCTAAAATACTGAATCTAGTATAAAATGAGAAGTACTTAATATGCTCAATGGCTATCATTCATATTTTAATATCAATGTATAAAGCACAAATAACCAGTAGAAACCTTTACAAGCTATAATGTTCATATTGCACTGCAAAATAACAGATACATATTGAAATTGATGCAATTATTAGTATCATGTAAACATTTATGGTTATTTTATTAAGTCTCACCTAAAATTTTATTTCAACATTTAAATAATTATAATATTTGGTAAATATATTCATATGATTCAACTATATGGTAAATTCGCATTTAGATACAAAATTGCTATAAATGTTAAAAATTTTGTTTTTTTGATATGAATTTCATTGTCTGTCTTATATTTGTACTCACACTTATTCTTTCTTCTTTGTCATCAATGCGGACTTTGTCCTTTTTCCAGTAGATAGTTGGTTCTGGGTGTCCCCGTGGGGGCTGGCACTCCAAAATTGCAGGCTCTCCAGCTGCCACTACCACATCTGTGGGATTCTGTCGGAAGTCATCTCGCAATACTGAGGAAAAATTAAAACAGTTCCAAAACATGCTTCATGTTGATATTCCATTTCTCTTGCCAAAATTAACTTCAAGTCTTACTCAACTGTTCTTGTAACAAATGCTGGGTATGTCTGGTGCACAAGCCAGCCCATTACATAATATGCTAAGCCCAACCTATGTGCTCATTGATGGGGAAAGTGCTTTACGAGGTCATTAATATACATTGGTGCTAATATCCAGTTTCAAAAGCTAGACGTCAAACAACAGTGCAATAAGATATTTATGATATACTTCGGAGCTTTAATAACACGTGAGGTACAGAACATTTGGCATACTGTGTATCTATTCTCTGTTAAGGAGAGCATATATATTTATATGTTCATAAATGCATTACAACTAAATCCTGAAGCAAGCTTACGGGCATGTGTACACATGGGTCAATGAGGGAAGTGAAGTGAGAACTCTGAGAAGCTCTCTTTCTTGTGACATGAATGTGGGTACACTCCACAGAACTTGCCACCCTTCAGTAAGCAGGCTCATTTTTTACTTTTGCAACGCACTAGCACCCACACACAAGGGCTTTATTTTTACTCTCCACCTGCCAAGTGACATCTGGGCAGCGTGACATGCAGAACACAGATACCCCTTACAGCATGGTTGCAGCCTGCATCGTCGCTGTTTTCATTAATAAGCAGAACAGCAGGTTGGACCTCTGATATAACCTCCAAAAATCTGGCATGCGTCAGATGTCCAAATGTCACCTATCTATCAGTATGATTGTTTTTCTGCTGGCAAGAAGGCAAGGCTGCATGTCCTATCAGGCTGCACAGGATTGAGTGCATTTGGCAAATAGTGGCCATAACTATTTTAGTACAAGTTTCCAAAACAGGTGTTGAGACCAATTAATATGTTTACCTCCACTGTCTTTGTGTTTCCCACCTCCATGTATTTGTCTTTTACCTTGACATCCCAACACTCGCATGCTTTATCTTGTCTTATGAATTTAGTTTTGTTTAGTTCTTTGAGACAGCCTCACTATGTAACCCACACTGGCCTTAAACCAATTATCTACAGTCCTCCTGCTTGTCATGTACTGTGATTACAGGCCTGTAATGCAGTGTAGCAAACAAGACTTAAAGTATGTAAAGGTAAAACTTAGCATCTATCTATCTATCTATCTATCTATCTATCTATCTATCTATCATCTCTCTCTATATCTATCATCTATAATCTATTTATCATCTATATCTATCTTTCTATCATCTCTCTATCATCTATCTATCTATCTATCTATCATCTACCTATCTTTCTATCATCTGTCATCTATATATCTTCAAACACTGTTCCATTGTATATCATACAGATATATGCATGTGGGGGTATGTCTGTTTCCATATGTATGTGCATGTTTAAATAGTTACATAAATGTGTGTTTAAACATACATATGCATAGATATGCATTTTCTAGAACTGTCATTAGACAGCCTCATATAGCTTATTAGGTAAAACAACTATTGGAACTATGGGTTATGTTAAGAGAGCTGCTTTCCCTATCTTATCAGAGACCCATCTCAGCCCTCTGCATCTTTCCTTTGTGAGAACTTTAGATTAATTTTCATTATCCAAATAAATAAATAAAAAAGCCTCTATCCTGAAAATAGTTCTAGAGAAACAATTGAGAAAACTTTTCAAGTTTTTCTTTCCTTTTTCTCATAACACATGCCTTAACACAGCTTTCCATCTTAATAAAGTCATAGGCGTGGAAGAGAGCAGAGAGCAATTTGTTTTCTGTTAAAGGAGCAGTAGCAAAGCACTCTGTAAAGCTGTTCACTCTTAACTTGGAAGTGGATTCATTTAATGATGTTCTGCTAAAGATAAGTATTACACATTAGCACTGAGACATTCACAGGTTGTTTTCTTTTATTTTTTTCTTTTTTGTCCGAAGTGGCAAGGGACATGTGATTTTTATGCATAAGGACTGCCTTCTGAATAAAGAGAGGGAGGTGAGCATTTAAGTGTGACATTCATGCAAGAGATGAGAAGGGTTAACGCCATGGTTCCCTTTGGTAGGTATATCCTCCAGAGAGCAAGCTGGTGACTAATCCATAGTCTGAATAGAGAACAGCTGCCTGTTTATGCAATGCTAAGAAGTGCAAAAATACCGGTGGCAGGGGGATGAACCCTTATGATATCCGGTCCTGGCAACAAATGGTGTTTTGGCACAACCTCAATCTGTTCCAAAATGGCACATCTGGCCAGCTGAAGGCCCTCCATCAGATCTTGTCCCCGAACAAATGACATGCTAAAGAGCCTTAACTCAAATGGTACTAAGGACGTTTTCAAATCATTCTGAGAAGCAGTCTTGCACGGATTTGCCACAATCTACATTTTGTAAAAAGGAAAAAAAAAAAAAAAAGCCCTTTGACATGGTGAGTAAAGCAGAAAAAAATATAACAAACTATAAGGACTGCTCCTATGAAACAATATAACATGTGTTTATGCATTCAAAAAAAAAAAAAAAAAAAAGGAAAATGACTCCAATTTGCACACGAAGCCAAGAAATCTAACATCATCTGTAATTTTAGGCTTTCAGACTGTTCACTCAGAGACTAGGGTGAGATAATGGCATAATTGGTACTGTACCCTCTTCAACTTGTAATATGCTCTTTGGGGTTTGCATGTAGCACAGCTAACGCGTCTGCTCCCAGTCACATCGGTTCATTTGCACTGCGTTGTGGGGTAAAACTTGTCTCCTCTGTCTCAGCCATAGAAAACTTAAAGTAACTGCACATTACTTCTGACAGGAGATTCTAACAGGCTGAAATTTGTATCCTTTTTACCTTCTTATCTGTCTCTTTAGGTGTCTGTTACTTAGCTGTTACCAACAAAATAAAACATTCTATCCTGGAAGTAGTCTCCTTAAGTCTTTATTAATAAATAAAACTCATAAGATATGAGCTAAGTCACTTACATTTAAACAATTAATTCCTTTTTTGATATTATAATTACATCATTTTTCCCATCTCTTTTCACCTTCCAAACCCTCCCATATACTCCTCTTTGATCTTTTTCAAAATGCATAGACTTTTTTTTTTAATTTAATTGATGTTATACACAGAAACAGAGACACAGATGCACACACACACACAGTTTATTTTCAGGGTTGAATATTTGGTATTTAAAAAAAACAATTAGATGTGAAAAAAACCAAAAACAAAACAAAACAGGCAGTGTTAATCCTAGACAAAGAACTAAGGCAACTAAGGAATGATGAAAACAGGAAAATATACTCTAACAATTAATAAATACTTAAAATATATAAGATTTACAAGGCTAACCCCCCATTTTATAAAAGCTAGGGAGAGAAGACGGCAACATTCCCACTCTATTCCCTCTCCAGTACTGGAAAGATCAGCAGCAATAAGGCTAGTGGCCTGAGAGGGAAAGCCAGGCAGGACAGCTGGGGAATGCTCTGAAGAGGCAGGCATCATTGAACACCTCATTTCATTGTGGGAAACAAAGGCTCTTTAAATCTTTTGGGCTTGGGTAGAGAATTTCAAGATGTACATCCTTGGCTGCTGCTAAGGCGGTGGGAATGCCATATTTGCATGAGGAAGAATTGCAGTTGCTTGATGGACATGACCTTATAAAGAGAGAGGAAATTTAACCTGGCTGCCACTATTATATAATCCCCTCCTATGGGCAAGGCTGGCAAATTGTGTTCTCAAGAGGATTATTTCTGGGGTTGGGCACAACTAGACACCATTCCTACTCCTGACTGACTCCTCCCAGTTCTATGTACCCCAGCCCCTCATGAAGATCCTCCAAGATGCTGATCTACCTCATGCAAGAAGCTCCGGGGATGCAGCTTTCTTAAATAGTTATTAGTCATCATCCACTCTCTTTTAAGGAACCCTAATACAATCACTAGTACAGTAAGCTAGACTTGGGCCAGATTTTTCTTTGGTGTATTGTCAATTTGCTATCTGGAGGGAATAGAAGTTAATTTACATCTCCCCAGGAAGAACTTGACACTGTTTTTCTGTTTTCAGACATCTCACATTTTCTGATAGACAAGGTTGCTTAAAGCAGACAGAGGGCAGCTTCCCTCCAGTCATCAACAAGAAAAGATGCTTTAGTCCCATGACACTTGAAAACCCAAACTGCCATCAAATTCTGTTGTAATTTGTAGGAAACAGCAGTTACTGTTATAGTGCCCTATACAAGCTTCATATCAGTTAACAATCTTAGATCATGCCTATCTGACTCCTCTGTCTCACATCTGCAGCCTTTTACTAGAAAACTCTTCTCCCATTTGTCTTAAGCAATCTGTTCTCTGGTCTTTCTTTTTATAACCTCAGTTGGAGCAAATCATCACTCAGATATTACTACCTTAGATCATTAAAGTAAATCAGCAATAACAATAAGGTGAGCCTGAACAATAAATGGACTTTTGAAAGATACATTCTGAAACAATGCACTCAGCATCCATAGTGAGGTCATTAGTGCTGTAAAGCCTGAAAACATTACTGATAGAAGTAGTCATGCACACCAGCGGATAAAGAAAACCATCCTAAACAAATTAAATTGCTCATGACAAAGGTAATTTAAAGTGGAATTATGATGATAAGGTTGAGTAACAGGGGTCTCAAGCCAAAGGCCAGTAAGACAGCACTAAACCTGGGCCCTGTACAAATAGAACCTCACTCCGTTATACACTGTGCAAGAGCTGTGAGAGCTGTGCCACAGCCACCTCCCAACGTCTCTAGAGAAAACTGAACTCAAGTCCCAAGCACACACAGTTAAACTTCCCAGTATGTAATCTCAGTGAGCTGCAACACTTAAAAAGATAGGACTTTCAGTCTCACATAGAAAGAGAGAGGAAATTATGAGCTGTTTTGCCATTTTAATGCTTGGAATGGAACTCAGTACCTCCCACATATAAGCGACAACCCTAGCCTATGGAATATTATTTACAGATATATTTTATCAGCGTATGTTCATTATATATAATAGTGGGTTTCCTTTTGATATTCTCATATCTGTACTTAATGTATCCACTCTGCCCATTACCCTATCTCTTCCATTTTCCACTCCTGCTAATTCACTTTCACTTCTCAACTAGCTCCTCTTTAGACTTTTGTGTCTTTGTGTGTATATGGGTGTGTGTGTGGGGGGGGTGCGTGCATGTATGTGTGAAGGGGTGTGTGTTTATGTGGGTGTGTGTGTGTATGTAAGTGTGCATGAATATGTGTGTTTGTGTCTGTTTGTGTCTCTGTGTATGCATGTAAACATTTACGTCACCCAGTGAACCTCATTATTGCTATTTACATGAGTATAGCGGTTTGTTCAAAGGAGTATTAGTACCTTAAACTGCAGAAAATACCTTGTCCTCCTCATCAACCATTGACTACATATAAATCTTCAGGGAATTGTGAGGCCCCCCTGAGTCATAACTCTTCTGTAACTAGATGCTAGTGGACAAAATCTTGTTCAGATTTTTTCTGTAAGTAATCACTCCTGGGTAAGTGTTCAATAACCATGACTTGCCCAGAATTCAGTGTGCTATATTGCTACCACTTTTATGAATTAGGGCAAAGGACTATATGAAGATAATTTTTATTTCTAGTCTAAAAATACCACTACCATCAAAAATAATAAAATAACAACAACAATAATAATAGCTACAATCTCTTGAACACATTTTACCTGCAAAGTATGTCATTGTTTGCTGCATAAGTCTTTTGAACATGTGTTAAGTATGTGCAGGCTTCACACACAGTGTATCTGATACTAGAATCTTGAAAGTCATTGGGGTGACTAATTTCTCACACCACCTGCTCTTATAGTATCCCCGGTGCCACTATTCAGCAGGCCTTATATCTTCCTTAAGGTACTGAAGATTATCTGATGTCATTCATCTCTTCATTGGAGTGACTACAGGTTTCCTAAAATAAAAATAGCTATCAATTTTTTGTTCACCTTATAGAGGTTTGGCTTTATCATTGTTCTATTGATATAAAGAGACATCATGATCAAAATAAGCCTTATGAAGGAAAGCATTTCGCTAGGGGCTTGCTTACATTTTCATGGGCTTACTCCATTATAATAATGGCAGGGATCATGGCAGCACACAGGCAGGTTCAGGAGTAGTACCTGAGACCTTTACATCCTGATCTACAAGCAGAGAAAGAGAGATCCTGGCCTGGTGGGAGATATTTTTTAAAGACCACTCCTAATGATACACTTCTTTTAACAAGGCCATATCTTCTAATACTTTTAAACAATTATCTCCCTCATGACTAACTATTCAAGTATATAAGCCTATAGGGTTCACTTTAATCTAAACACTACTAGGTTAAAGAAAAATTCTCTCTTTGTACAATTCTAGGTGTTGCTTACAACCATGTTTCTAATTAGATCTTGAGGCTTGCAACAAATGTATCTTTAACTCTCCTACCCTAGACATACAGAGAAAACAACTATCAGTTCACATTAGTGCATTAAAACTTTTTCCGCCAGAAGTATCTCTCAGCTGCCAGTTAGTTATCTTACGTTTGCTTATTTATTTCTCATGCATATCATTGATCTGTGATTTAGTTTCCAACTCACACAGAATTCTCTTTCTGTATACTTAAATTAGAGAAGGGTACTTTTCCAAAGCCGCCTTCTTGAAGGGTCACACAAGAATTAAGCAGGTATTGCTCATTGGTTGATTGAACCATACATCCAGAAATGCGTATTGCAATATTTTCTTATCATTTAGTGTCGACCACAATATTTTCATTTTAATTTTAAGATGACATTTTGAAGAACAGCTTTATTTGCTTGGCTGTTAAGAGATAGTGTCATTTTCTTACTCCTCACCTTGCTTAATATAAAAGCCAGACATTTAGAGATGCTAAGCAGACTGTGGACTTTACTGCAATTGCTAGAAATGGTGACTTACATTATTGTGCAGAATAGTGAATATCAATCAACCATACAAAAGCATAAGGAATTGCCACCAGTAAAGCCAGACACAGTATTTCCCTAAACCTACCAAGCACCATATCCCACGAAAGGTCAGTGCTGGAATTGGCAGCGTTTACTTCCACCATGTCTTTAGCACTAGGCTTTCATTACATCTGTAAGGAAAGCATGCCTTTTCTCCATGCTCACTGCTGGCAGGCATGCTGTGAACCCAGGGAAGCTCCCTGTTGGGATGACACTAGTCCATGAGCTAGGACAATATTGCTGCTTGGTGGTATGCCTGGGCAGATCAACCCTGAACATAGCGCCAAGTCTGGACTTTATAGTTACTTTTCATTTCATATTAAAGCTGACTTTCCTTTTCAACGGAAAGCTCACCACTGATACCACAGCAAAATAATTCTTTTTTCCCCATACTTCACTGCATTAAAAACAAACCTTCAAAGTAAGTGTCATTTTAGGAATTATTTCATTATATTTGATACAGACGTATAAAACATGATAAGAAGAGACAGTTCAGCTACCAGCCATATAGAGAACACCATCTTATATTTGGGGGACAAATTATAAGTGGCTCCTCATGCACAGAAGGGGAATGGGGAAAGGAATTGCTCAGTAGGGAAACATCCTGCTACTGCTGTGCAAGCTGACACCCTGGCACCCTGCAGCAAGCTGACAATTCCAGCTCCCCCCCACACCCACCCCCGCCCAGGAATACTCCTTGTATAAGCAAATTCACTAAGCAAATGATGCCGACAAAGCGGCAGTATGAATTGGAGCATGTTGAATAAACAAGGATGCCCTGTGACTTGCTCATTTTCAAGTCACAGCACTTTGTGAAGCCTGGAATTCTGCTGGGAATAAAATACACAAACACACAACTCATGCGAGAGGAATGGCCAGCTCCAAGCTCCTTAGCCAAGTCTTTCTTCCCCCATCCTTTTTTTAGCTCTGCTCTGTCCTCACCCACGGTATAATTTGAAGTCTTGCTAAGAGTGCCAAGTCTTCCTTAATGTTTTCCATTAATGTTTAAAACTTGCTGAAGGATTCTTAGAAATTGCAATGGAAACACTGTGCTCTCTGTAATTTGTATCTGTAACCTCTGTAATGCATATGTTCTCCTTGGGGAGCAAGTGTTGAGATCATTCATAAACTCTTGGATCACATGTGGCACTGCAAACTGGTGACATCTGACCATGGCAGACTCCAGGCCTGTCTCTGGCAATCATTTCCTTTGCTTTGCTGTGAAGGAGCCAGCACTTGGCATAGCTTCAACACTTGGAAGCCCTATTTTTGGAACGCCTAGCATCTGATATTTGACAAGGATCTGCATACCCTACCCATTAGCTTATGAGGAAGTTGTGGCTTGGTGCTAATTAATGTTTAATCAGTTCTTCTTCTCTTCTCCCTTAAAGAACTCTTGCTCCACAAAATTGTTCATGGGGTATTGATGTCCCCAGAACTACAGGAAATTCGAAATGAAAAAAAAAAAAATCCATGTTAGAAATTATGCTAAATATGTGCCAGAAGGAAGATAGCATTTAGAATCATGGGTATGAAGGAAAACATGTTTGGAATGATACTTTACTTGAGAACAAGATTTATATCCCATTCGAATATCTGTTCAGCTCTCAGAGTCACTGTGTGTCTGAGCACTTCTCCACCAAGGATTGAGTATAACACAGATACCAACAGCTCTGAGCATTAGAAGATAAGAATATATTGAATTAAAAACCTATAACCACAAAGAAGATCTGATCAATGAGGTCCCCGAGGAGAGTCCACCTCTTTTCGCACTTCTGATAGTGACTACTATTTTCTAAGACGTAGGCTTGGGAATAAATGAATAGACAAGGAAGTAGACACACTATATTTTTTAAGTAGAATTTACATCAACGGGGTAATTACAAGTGGTCATCTGTTTGATCGGAGTTTCTCAACTGAGTTTCTATTCTATAAGCCTCAAGTCCTCTGCCGCAGTAGAGAAGACATGGATGCCAGAGAGGCTGCTTGCTATATATCTACACTCACTGCTTTTACATTTTTCTCTACCACTCCTCATTCACTCTTCATTTATCCTTTTATCTCAGCAAACAAAAATTCTGAGGGACTCTTTTATACAGATTTATAAGATTTTAAGTCAACAGAGTTATTTAAACATGACTTTACGTTTCAAATGTACATAAGCAATATCTTCAAATGCCAAGCTCAGGATTCTTTTCTTCCCTCTCACTGCGTCTGTCCATTTGAATAAAGTGTGTGAAGAATTGTATCAGGTACATACTATTATGCTGTTTTATTCAGGATCCCCATAGGCCATGCCTCTCCTCTCTCTGTGTTGCTCCTAACTGAAGGCATTAGCATTTACAGCACTCCAACACTGCTCAGTGCGTACAAGTGCATGGTCTCAGCATCACCTTCCTGTCATTATGTCCTGTCCCGGCAGCAAGGCATCATTGTTCTCTTATTTTTCTCCCATGGTGCACTCTGATGTGTATGATCTCCATGAATTACAATGCCAAGTAAGTGCCAGATGTCATGAGTTATAAACTCAATAGTCTAAGGATTATTGCACATTAGGGCACCCTACAGTGCAAGGGTGTCCTGGAATTTATGTGTTACTTATTACCTATTGGCAGGGTCTCAAAGTAATCTCACCCCTGCTGATGAAATGAGGGTTGAGAGGAGAAGGTCAGGCTAGCCTTCCTTGTCAAGAACCCTAGTTACTTTAAACAACTGTTACTTTGTCTTTTCACCTGCACCTGAGACCTAACAGATTTTGAATGTGAGAGACTGACATTGTAATGCCTCTTGGGACTTTCAGTTTCAGTCTTCCTGATTGATAATATCTATTGTTTCATTGAGTTTTAACAAGGCACTTTATAGTCTTTGTCTCAAAGTCTGCTAATGAGTAGATATGTGAGGAACACCATTATCCGTTTACACAAACAAAAGTGCAAAATTTGGGAGTAGACTGGTTTCTTTTGTCTTTAATACAAGAATACAGACTATATCAAACAGCCTTGGATTAGGTTTGAATTTGTGATAGTTAAAGAACCAAGTGCTACATGCCAGCAGTCAGCAGACTCTTCAATAAGATCCTTCCAATACTGAGATTTGCATATGTCCACATCGCAAAACAGCATGACTCTATACTCCTGCAAATGTTCCTGAGACAAATGAAATCTGACTTCTCATATTCTTCAGGAAATGTACACTTTGATGGCTACACCAAATCTAATGCACGTGAGTAGGGAGTAGGCGTGCTTCCTAACTCAGAACGGACAGTGTTTATTTTTAAACTTGCCAACAAGAAAGACACTCCAGCATGCCTCAACTCGGGGTCCTCTTTTCCCCAACCAAATGATTTCTGAGTGCCATCCTTAACAAGAGCAGTCTCCTTGCTCATCCACAGTGAATCCCCCAAAGCATCACTGTGTTTTGACAGTTCAGTGGGAGAGTGGGAAGCAGGGGAGCACAGCTCAGCACTTTTTGTGAATGCAGATGTCTACAAGACTGGGCTTTAATTATTTCAGAAAACTATACTATGTCAGTGGAGTGACTGGTGTGCTTGACAACTTCTGTTTACGTAGAAAAAGCAGAATCCTTCCTTTATTAACAGTGAGTCCACCTTTCTGAAAGAGCCTCTCCCTTTGCTCCATAAAAACAAACTGATACTAGACACAAATATTATCTCCTAAAAGCATAAGGCATATTCAGGGCCCCAATAAAAGCATCATGTGTTTTTACAAAACGAATTAAATATTAGAAAAAATAAATATGTGTTTTAATTAAAGAGCTGTGTTTGTTTTTCCAGAATGTGTGATTTATCACCGAGTCTAATTTGGTGAGGTATAGCAAAGCACAGTGGAAGGCAACAAGAGTTAAAGGCTAACTACTTACTTGCTCAGCAGATCACAAATGGGCATCTATTGACCTCCCATGGCCATCAGTAATGCCCCATTTCTCAGCTACCACATTTTCAAATTCACGTGCATTAGATTTGGTGAAGCTCTACTTTAAAATGAGGATTACCTGGCGGTTCTAAGCAGGGCTCAATCACATTTTCCTTATTTTTCACCTTAGTGTGGATGAACATGATGACCTGGTGTTATTAATTAGGCAGAAGTACAGCCATCCCAAAGTCTCTGGGGACCATGGGAAAACAGGAAACCTCAGAGCCACCCTAAAATATGTCGCTGTCTTCAGACGCACATCACTGCCATCAGAAGCGGGTCACCATCAGCCGCCAGGATGCAGGCCCCCCAAGTTACTTTTGTGCACTTTCTGCACATCACCAAGTGCAAAGGGGGCCCACCCCATCCTCCTCCCTTTCTTCCTCGAGTCTCCCCAGAGACCATCTCTGTATATACCCTTCCAATAAAACCTCTTACATGGGTCTGCCGAGTGGTGCGATTTGTATATGTACCGCATAGTTACTCAGCACGAACTCCAACGTTTGGTGCCCTAACTGCTGCCCACACCACAGCATTCCTGTCCAATCTGCCTGCTCGCAGACCCACTTTCCTGCGTGTATTACCACACGCAACATCTGCCAAATTGATGAGTTCCCCTTTTGGGTAGCATAAATGCTTCTCTAGGTCTGAGGAGACTGACCTTTGATCGTGCAGCACCTCCCTGGTACCTCTTGAGGCAGAGGAAGCCCCAACCATGGTCTTTCCTGGCTAAGGTTGACCATTTTCGCTGAGCAACAGATAGGAGCGCCTCCTGTGTGTAAGATTTTCCTTCTTCCAGCAGTTTCACTCCTTTTGAGTCCTTCTAGCGCTGGGTGGTCAAGACTGCCTCGGGTTATGTACGCCTTGCTCTCTGACTAGCAGCTGAGGAGCTGCCGTTTACAGACTGCATCAATCTCATCAATCTCCTTGAGTCAGACTTTGCCCTTGGGATTCCTAGGACAAGTCACTGACTTCTACTCTTCCCATGGGAATGATCCAATAGGCCCAATTGTCTGTACCCCCATGCACACGCCTGGGGTACCGTCTAGAGAATTTTAAATCCCTAAGCTTAATGCCCGATTTGAGGGCTCCCAGACTTAGAAACTTCTTTAACAAAACCTGGCCTTGGTATTCCTTAGATAGTGGATCAAAATGGCTGCTTACGGCACACCGATGCAATATTTTACTGGAATTTTTTAGCTACTGCCAGAAACTCAGAAACTGGAAGGAGGTCCCATATGATGAGCCTTTTTTCCTTCTCTGCTCCACATCTCCCCCCCCCACCCCCGTTCTTCCTGCTCCCCGACTCAGCACCTTCTAGCTGTAAGGTCTCCATCTGAAGAATCTTCTACTACCTTTGACCTTGCTGATGAACACATGTCTCAAGCACCAACCCACAACAATGCAAAGTATGTCCCGTCTTCTCAGACATCCACCGCCTCCGCTCGAGTATTTCCCCCCTGCCCCCACCCCCCACCCCCCCCCCGTTCCCCTTCTGCCTACTTCTTCTTCTAGTACTTTCTTTTCCTTTCCAGGTACCTCTGCTCCAGCTACTTCCTCTTCCTCTCCAGGTATCTCCTCTCCAGTTACTTCCTCTTCCTCTCCAAGTAACTCCCTCCAGCTACTTCCACTTCCTCTCCAGGTACTTCCCCTCTAGCAACTCCCACTTCCTCCACCAATATAACATCCTACATTGGTACCCACTTTCACCCCGCTAATGCCCTTTAGCTCTCCTACTACCTGTTCTTGCAGCAAATCCTCCTTCCTCCTCTCAACACAAAGCAGCTTCAGTTCTTCCTTTGCAGGAGGTGGCCGGCCTGAGTGGATTAGTTAGGGTACATATTCCTTTCTCACTCACTGAACTCTCTCAGATAGAAGAGACTGGGGTTCTACACTTCTGATTCATCTGCTTTTATTAAAGAATTTCAATATATCACCCAGTCCTACCTTCATATATAAATGAATATGATTCTCCTTAACAACCTACTACCTGAAGCGCCCAGGCGAGTTTGGGGAAAAGGCCAGAACACATGCAGGTGAGGTTCATCAAACTAACGCGTCAGATCTGGTCAGAGCTCAGGTGGTGCCTGATCAGGATCCACTCTAGAATTATAATACCCCAGAAGGTATTTTAGCTTGAGACCAATTCAAGACTTGCCTTCTGTCTGGCCTCCATAAGGCTTCCCTCAAGCCAGTCAATAATGAGAAACTCCAGATGGTCATCCAGGACAAAAATTAAAATCCCTATCCGTTCCTAGAGTGCCTTACATAAGCCCACTTACACTATACTAACCTAGAACCTGAAAGTACAGAGGGCAGGTAACTTCTGATGACCCTGATATTAGGACTCAATTTACAAAGTTGGAGAGAGGCCACCTAACTCCACAGATGGAACCCTTCAAGGTGAACCATGGGAGAGATGGCAAAGCCTGTAAACAAAAGCACCAGATGCTGGCTGAAGCCGTCCAACAGGCTCCAGCAACTACCCAAGCCCCCTTTCCTCCTAGAGACAAGGGACCACCGGGTCTCTGTTTCAAACGCCGACAAGAGGGTCACAGGGCCCGGGCTTGCCCAGATCCCCATAGGTCACCAGGGACACACCCAAAGTGCCACCAAGAGAGCCACGGTCTGTAGACTGCCGCTGTGTCCCCCGTGGCACAGGGACATCACTTCCAAATCGCCCTCTGGCTGATATCCTTAGGCCTGGCCACGGATGACTGAGGGTGCCCGGATTTCTTAGGCTTGAGCACTGCCATCCCCAGCGGGGAGCCTCTGGTAGTCATTATGGTATCAGGGCGGCCCATGTCCTTCCTTCTGGACAACGGAGCCAGTTAACTTAGTTCTGAAAGAGTTCTGGGCCCTACCTCTCCTTCTCATTTCCCTATTGTCTGGGTAGGGAAATAGCCTTACCAACCTTGCCAAATCCACCACTTAATTGCATTTCTAGAGGTGCTCCTTTCACCCACTCCTTGTTAGTGAGGCCAGCCTGCCCTGTCCCCTTATTGGGAAGGGACCTTCTAGCTAAACTGGGAGCTTTTTTATCTTTTGCTCTCCCAGTCCTCCTAAGCCCAACCTCCCTTACAGTCTCTCTCTTTCTTCTCCTAAACACCCATTCTACTAGTTCTAAAAAACAGTTTCCTCTGCCAGCCTCTCCGGTGGATCCTCAAGTCTAGGATGTCCAGAACCCCTCTATCGCTAGATACCATCCCCTGTGATCATGCAGCTACAGGACCCTACCTGGCATGTTACCCAAGCCCAATACCCACTCAGTCTTGAGAGCCTCAGGGGACTCAAGCCTATGGTATCTTAACTCCCAAGGGGGGGAAAAAACCCTTCTCTATCCCACCTCCTTTCCTTTTAATACTCCTATGGTTGCAGTTAAGAAGCCCAAAGGAACTTACCGCCTGGTTCAGAGTCTTCGACTTCTCAAGTCGGCTGTGGTTCCACTCCACCCTTTAGTAGCTAACCTTTATACCCTCCTCTCCACTGTTCCCTCAGGAACTTCCCATTTCTCAGTCTTGGATCTCAAGGATGCATTTTTTTCTATTTTCCTTGATGTTTAGTCACAAACCCTCCTTGCTTTCACCTGGACTGACCCTGATACCCACTTCTCTACTGAGCTCACCTGGACTGACTTGCCTCAGAAATTTTTAGATGGCCTCCACCTGTTTCATCAAGCATTAGCCTCTGATTTTTCTCTCCCTATCTCTTCCTAACTCTAACCCTAAAGAATGCATAGATGATCTTCTCCTCTGCAGCCCCTCCATACAGGTTAGCAAAACTAACACTTCCGCACTCCTAAATTTCTTATCTAGCCATGGCTACAGAGTTTCACATTCTAAGGTCCAAATATCTACTCACCACATCACCCGTTTGCGACTAACCCCAGCCCACAAGCCATTAGCTTACATAAAAAGCACCTGATCTCTTTAGAAGCAGTTCCCTTCACTAAAGAGGAGATTTTTGTCTTTCCTAGGAATGGCTGGTTTCTTACTTTCCTGGATCACTTCCTTTTCCCTTCTCACCTGGCCTCTCTATGAGGCAGGCGAAGGCTCCCTATAGGAACCCCTTCACAAACCGGTCACCAGCCCTTTCATAGGCTCCAAGAGGCCCTTCTCCAGGCACCAGTTTTACATCTTCCCACCATAGCCCGCCCGTTCTCTCTCTCTCTCTCTCTCTCTCTCTCTCTCTCTCTCTCTCTCTCTCTCTCTCTCTCTCTGTAACAAAAAAGGAGGGATCAGCCCTTGGAGTGCTAGGTCACCAGCTGGGTCCATCCTCTGCACCTGTAGCAGATCTGTCAAAGAACCTGGACCTCACCACCCAAGGAAGGGCACCTTGCACATGTGCCTTAGCTGCTGCTGAGCTGCTTATTCATGAGTCTAAAAGACTAACATTTGGATCATCCATTACAGTTTTTTTTCTTCTCACAATCTGTCCCATCTTTTAACACCTATAAAGGCTTAAAAACTCTACCTCCCTCCAGGTATCTCTTCCTTCAGGTGGCACTAATTAAGGATTCTACACTTACCTTCCCACCGTGCCCACCTCTTAATATTTCACCAGGCTAGGGGCTTCCTTCCCAGGACTGGCTGGCCATTTGATTTTACCCACATGCCCACAGTCAAATGTGCCTGGTATCTCCTGATTCTGGTGGATACTTTCTCAGGATGGGTGGAGGCCTTTGCCGCTACTAACAAAAGGACTCACACAGTTTCTGAGCACCTCCTTCTCGAGTTAATCCCTCACTTTGGAGTCCCACCTCTTGCCAGTCAGACAATGGTCCTGAATTCACCCCTCAGATTTCCCAAACCTTATCTAAAGCCCTCAACATTCCTTGGCATTTTTATATCCCATACTACCCTCATACCTCAGGAAAGGCATAAAGAACTAACTGATCTTTTAAAAATGTTCTTATCAAACTCCTGCCATTAGCCCTTTTTAGGCTAAATGCTTTCCCTAAGAAACCTGTTTCTATTTTACCCTTTCAGCTCATGTATGGATGACCAGTTCTAACTCTCAGTTTCTCACCTAAATCCTTGCCCCTCCCTGACAATCTACTACTCTCCCTCTTACTCTGTCATCTTTGCTCCCTACTGTGGGACTTTACTGACCACTGTCTACCAAGCCCACAAATTAGCCCCTGTCCATCTTCTGTCAACATTGGAGATCAAGTCCTTCTTTCTCCTTAGGACCAACTCTTTCCCCTTAATGGCAGGGCCCCTTCAAGATAATTCTTGTGACTCCCACAGCTGCTAAACTAGACGGCTTCCCTCCCTGGATTCACCTATATCACCTCAAGCCTTTTAAGCCCCCTATTGAAGATAATGCCCCTCTCTACATATCAACTCCAATAGGACCCTGGCCCCTTAAGTTCCAGAGGACATAGATAGAAACCACCCTGCCTCCTACGTGGGAAGAATGAAGCTTCACTCCAGCAGCCTGTTTGACTCTACTGGGCTGGATATGTATTGTCTCTCTTCCCCCTCCTGTTTGGCTTCCGTCCAGGGCAACCCTTATGTTTGGAGATTTGAGGTTCAAGAAACCCTCATTCAGTATAGGGTCCTACCCAAAGTGGTTCAGAAAATTGCTCTGTGAAAGGCTGTCAAAGCCAATTGAAATTGCCATCACCCCCACATCTGTCCCTCCTCTCTTATTTGGTAGAATTTTTGTTTGCTTCCTCTGTGACCAAACAAAAAGTTGTTGCAGGGAAGGGCCAGACACTTGTGGGGTCTGCCCCTATTGGTTATGCCTGATCCACATGCCAGCACAAAGAAGCTCCTTCACCTTTACAGAAAGACCCTCTTCTTCTACATCCAGGACCCACGGAATCCCAGGTGGGAAACAGGTATCACTCGTAAACTCTACTGCCACTACACCCCTGCACTCCCAATAAGTACAATTCATAGCCAGAGAAAATATGTTCCAATCACCCAGACTTATGACATGGAGAATGTGGAGAAAGTGATTAAGCACTCCTCCAAGGTCATTGCCTCTCTGACATCCCCTGTCCTAAACAATACAAACCTGTCATTTCGCCTCTTATTCCAGACTGTGACCTCAGCATACAAGCACCTTAATGTCACCCAGTCTGGTCGCTTTGCAGATTGCTGACTGTGTGTCCCTCCTTGAACCAGCTCAGAACTGCCACTGACAGCATCTCTAGTTACCCTATCAGATAACCTCACCTTGCCTTTCATTAACTGCCCTAACTCTGCTGTTGCCACAAACCTCTACCACTTTCATCTCACCCTCTTTGGAGTAGCAAGCTGTTTCAAGGCATGTGGAACATGTTCTGTAGGGATGTTAAGTTCCCTAGACTGCAATGAAACTATAATCCTTGATGCCTTATCTCACCCCCCATGTGCCACTGCTCACAACGTGTCAATTTTTTGTGGTACTTAAGTCTATCACTGTCTACCTGCTGGCTAGTAGTGGATGTGCACACTGGTGTTTCTCTTCCTTGAGCTGGGTGTGACACATGGAGAAGAACCTTTACCCATCCCTGTTGTGGACTCAAAAGTTGCCCATCAGAATAAGGGACCAATTCAAATGTTGCCCCTCCTGGCTATTGCTGGTATCCAAACTGGGACATCGGGACTGGCAGGTCTACTAACCCTATATTATCAGCTTTCTTCTCAGTTTATCCAGGACATCCAGAAAATAGCTCAGAAAATATTAACTCTTCAGGGACAAATAGACTCAGTGGCAACAGTGGTGCCCCAAAATTGACGACGACTAGATCTCCTCACAGCTGAAAAGGGTGGTCTTTGTTTCTTTCTCCAAGAGGAATGCTGCTTCTATGTTAACCAGTCAGGTAGAGTAAAGAAATAATTCAACAACTTCAGACAGATCTCCAGAAGCAAAGAGAAGAGCTGGAGGCTTCCAATGTCGGGACCTTTGATAATTTTGTATGGAAATATATTTTACCCTTCTTGACTCCCTTTCTGGTCATTTTTCTGATTTTGCTGTTCGCACCCTGCTTTATTAACTTCTTCTCTATATTCCTCCAATCCCAGATACCAAAGCTCTCTAACCAAACCTTTAATTGGTTGCTTTTACAGGGTCATCAGCCTTTGACCATAGAACCAGAAGCTGACAACAATCAAATATACTCTCATGGTGAGGATTAGCCATATCCTGAGAGAAACTATGCCCCTTATCAGCAGGAGTAGTGTGATGAGCAAAGCTCCACCCACATTCCCCCTCCTCACCATCACTCCATTGTTGGTTCTTCATTTCTTTGTATAATAATGAAAAGTGAGGGATCTTAGTAATTATGCAGTGGTACAGCCATCTCAAAGGCCCTGAGGGCCATGAGAAAACATGAAACCTCAGAGCCACTCTAAAATATGTTGCTGTCATCAGAAGCACATCACTGCCATCAGAATTGGGTCACCGCCAGCGGCCAGGATTCAGGTCCCCCTAAGTTACCTGTGAACTTTCTGCACATGTGCCAGGTCATTTTATAAAGGGGCTCACCCCATCCCCTCTCCTCACTCTCTCTCTCTCTCTCTCTCTCTCTCTCTCTCTCTCTCTCTCTCTCTCTCTCTCTCTCTCTCTCTTCCTCAAGTCTTCCCAGAGACATCTCTGTATACCCTTCCAATAAAGGCTCCTATGTGAGTCTGCCAAGTGGTGTGATTTATATGTCTGTCATATAGTTACCACTGCGCGAACTCTAACACCTGGGCCATGTGAATCTTGCCCACTTCACCCTTCGTCTTTCCATAAGCACTATAAATGCTTGCTTGAAGCCTATACTGAAGACAGCATTGAGGTAACAGACAAGAGGAGCTTCCTGAAAATTGACTCCAGTTATCTTAGGCAACCCATCAAGGCAACAGGCTACATGAACTATCAGCGAGGCTGCTATTTGCAGCCCTGGCACACTAGGCCTCTGTGAGGAAAGAAAATCAATCAGATTAAATGATTGCAAAGCATCTAATCTATGTTTATTGTGAAACTGAAAAGGGGGCCGTCTTAAAGGCAGGAGCTTAGATAAATTTACTTATGTTATCCAAAGGTGGAAAGAAAAAAGCAGCTCTACAAAGTTGCCCTATGACCGGCACTTGCACATCATGGCATGTGTGCCTACATATACATCCTACACATAATAATAATAATATAAAAAGTCCTCCCTTCCTTTGATATACATTAGAGCCAGCATGACCATCCAATTATAGAGTATGGGCAGAGCAAAAAGGAAGTGAATACATTTACCTACCTTTTCCTACTTTGCTACTTGCTATATCCTATTTCTGGCTGACCTGGTACCCCCAGCCCTGGGAATTATTACATTTCCATTCACAAAAATTAAACAGAAAAGAAACAGAGGCACTTCCTTCTTCCTTGGGAAGTAACTGTCTACAAAGAAATATTTACTTTGACTTACACTGTGGTTTTGAACCTATACATTGTGAGCCCTTTGGGGGTTGAATGACCTTCCTTTCACAGGGCTTGTCTAAGACCATCAGAAGATACAACTTCTTATAATATATAACAATCTTAAAACCACAGTTATGAAGTAGCAATGAGAATAGTTTTCTGGTTGGGAGTCAACACAACATGAGGAGCTGTATCAAAGGGTCACACTGTCAGGAAGGTTGAGAACCACTGTCCTAGAGCATTTTCAAACCTTACGCAGATTTACCAAGAGTCCTGCCAAGCCTCCATCATTTTTCCTTAAGGCAAGTCATAATGCCATGCCTGTTATTACAAGTGACCAGTGAGCACAACTTGCAGTGTTGGACATTTTTGTGTAGCAAACTTTAACCTTTCTTTCTACTCCTTTTCCTTTAACAGCTATCTAAAGATGCTAATATCTCATTTGCTTTCCAATCTCTAGTAGCCAAGAGGGAAGGTATTCATTTATTCTGAAATAAAACATCTTCATTATGACCTATGTGTTGAATAATGATATCTTTTGGCCTTAAAAGTAGGTACTGTTTGAAGTCAGAAGCAGGTCCTTAGTCTCTAGACATTGAGCACTAGGACTCGGAGATCAAAGGTGAAGCAATAGATACGCGTAAGGACAGAGTTACTGAGGTCTGTCAGTGGATACAGTTCAGATTTGATTTTCTCCAAACACCACGCAATTACTAAGAGAAGATGACAATTACTAGAAATCACTATGATTAAAAACTTGCACAGTTGTATATAATATAATTTTAGGCTGAAGGCACTCAATGACTATCTGCATTGCAAGGTACTAAAGGAACAGAATTTCAGTAGGTCCTTTAACCAAAAGTATAATTTTTCCAAAAGAGAGCACAGGCAGGCTATTTGTTAAAAGGTAATTTTTGTACAATATTTAATTTAACCTTGGTTAATTGATACTCAACACATTTTATATGCATTATTATTTTATCTTCAAACAGTTCTAGCTGTAGTATTCATTTTAGGTAAAAGAAACAATTTATTATTTAATTATTCACTTTTGTTATTGACAACTGTAGACCGCACATTCTACTGATTCAGAGTACTTTATATCATACTTTGTGAGTATTAAGAGTTTTAAAAGATTGTTATTTTACCTTGTTTATGATATTGAGAAAATTTTCTGTCTGTAGCTCAGAAAACACAAACAGAAAAAGTTTGAATTATCTGAGACCAAATACAAAGAAGAGAAATGCTGTCAAACTGGACTCTTAACAGGAGGGAGTCTCAGAACAGGATGTGAAATTGTGTTAATAAAGAGCAAGAAAAAAGTAAACAGGCTGGAATGTGCTTGCATGTACATAAAACTTAGAAAGACACAGAAGAAACAAGTAATGACACATTCCATTGGAGAAATAGAAATACTGAGAAACAAAGATTGAGAGAAAAGATTTCACAACATCTGCTTTGCCTCTTCTTTTTAATTTTAAACCTTGTAAATACATTTATTAGTAATAAATATATGTGTTTGATGTTTTATAAATACAACACTTAAATGGAAAAATGCATCAAGTAAGAGTGTATTAAAGTCATTTATCCCACCTGGATTTAAACACTACAGTTGTGACAAAATTCTTCCAAGCCTTACTTGGTGAGACAAAATATAACTTTACAGAATAGTTGGTCCATTCAGTATAGAAGTCAATAAAACATCTTGAAGATGATGGAAAATCTTCCTGTACATATGATCAAAATGCACTTAATTTATTTGATCATTAGAAGATAAAATGCAAAGTCATCATGGTTATTGTTAAGTTCGTTTCATTCACCATCAGCAGAAGGCCTCTGTTAGTGGACAACAGAAAAATGCAGGCTACTGAGACAGTGTTTCCTAATGTGGCCGAGAAGGATTAGGTAACAGACCACAGTTAGGTAATGGCTGAGAGGCCATTAAACTTGAGAAAGACTGGAAAGTATCACATATGTTTACTATCAACAGATACTTTTAAAAATGACACATTTGCTTATAAAAATGTTTTTCTTCTTTTCTGTTTCGACATTATGAATTTATTATTAATACACTTAAAGTTTGAAAAGGAGCCAGTCTGTGGTGGCATATGCCTTTAATCCCAGCACTTAGCAGACAGAGGCAGGTCTCTGAGTTCAAAGCCAGTCAGGTCTACTGAGTGAGTTCCCAGACAGCCAGGCTACATAAAGAAACCCTGTCTCCAAAAAAAAAAAAAAAAAAAAAGCGAAGGAAAATATAAGTGACTTATTAAAGGTATAAAAGTTTATCACCATAGAATAGCTTCTAAATAAAGTTTTCACCAATGATTCTCCCTTTTATATTACTGCATTTTATATTTTACATAATTTCAAATATAAAACAAATATTTGACCTTTACTTAAAATGAGTGCATATTGCTGTTGGAGGCAGAAGCAGGGATTTAAGACCAACCAAGGTAACATAGGCAACATAGCTTGTATGAGTCATATCTCCAAAACAAACATCATTTAAAAAAAAGAGGTAAAATAATGTTTATGTGTACAGATTAAATTTGATGATATTGACAATCTTAGTATAGCTAATGTTTATTTTATAGTTAGAGGATGATAGTTTGATGTCAGATCCATAAAATGACTTAGAGCTCACCTTAAACAGTAAAATGACCACTGGGTGAGGATTTCTTTTCACCAATAAATTGAATTTTGTCTTTTAATCTTTAGGTTGGTGATAAAGTCATCTCATGAAAGCATTAGTTAAAATTCACTAACACATATACTTCAGAACTATAGTATTATGTAAGAAATGCATAATGGCTTATTAGAATTTGTTTTCAAACTGAAGGCATTTGCATAACAAAAAGTTCCACTGCATATTTTCAAGTCTCACAATTCAGCAGCTTTAAGTTGTAGTATCACTTTAATTTTGTAGCAATCTTTATATAATTCTTTTACTGCAGAGTTTTGTTTAGTCTTTCAATTAGCAAAAGGGATCATTTCAAAATAGTCATTATTAGGGGTTTAAAAATCTGTTGATGCAATACTGAAACATTTTTATAAAGTCTTTTATCTCTCTTTCAATACCTGCATTGATGAATTTGAATTGGATTCCCATATGGTACAAGAGAGTTGCATCAGTGGTTATAATGGTGCTTCTTTACTGCACAATGCAGCAATTCTTTGAGAGATTAAGGGGTCTGTAAAGAATTGAAACCATCTAAGAACTGCCTTTAATTTACAATGCAGGCAGAATTATTTCAAATATTTATTCCCTTATACTTGAGTTGTTGTAATCCTTTCATCAATATATTGTTATGCCAAAACTTTCTGTCACACATTTTGCCTTGCCATCACACAATCTTCCTTTCTGAAATCATTAAGATTAGAGCATTGGATAAAATACATCATTTAAAACTGTGCATTTCTTCCTTTGTCTTCTGGAATGCTTTCTATATTTTATTCCCAGTAGCCATTACTGAGCTGTATACAGCACCTGAAACTTTCTTTTCTCAAGATAGTCAGTTCACTCACAATGAATACCCTGGCTACACATCTTTCTCACTTTAATGACTTCTAGCTCTGCCTTCACACTGATGACCCAAGAATGTAATGCTCCGGCCTTGGAAGCCCCTGGGACTTTAGCCCTGCATCTACCTTTCTACCTCGTATTGATGCTTCAGTAGCTCAGATTTAATACGACTGAGTTTAAAGTCCTGGTTTTGTCACAAAAGTCTCCTTGTCTTTAATCTTCCATGACAGTTCCTGGTACAGTCATAGCAAAGTTGTTCAAAGAGTCAATCTTCTTCCATTTCTTACACATGCTGACACACACACCTATGTGTGTCCATTGTCAAGAACCTCTGATGGTGACATGCATTTAGATTCCACTCTTTGCCTCCATGCTTTTCATATCTGCATTGCCCTGTGTTTTGTTCTCTACACAGCACATATTACTAAACAGACATAGCTATCCTTCCTTGTATAAATTTGTAAAGCAGCCCACAAAACACTTTAGATGTGCCCTCGCATTTTATAGTAACTCATCCTCCTCTTTATTCTTCCTCAAGTACATGGAACTTTCTCTTCTCGCTAAACAAGTGACTCTTTTGGATCCTCTTTCTATCCTTTCCAGCCAATCTAGCAAATAATCTGTCCTCCACCACTCGCAATTTTTACTCTCCATTTTCTGTCAGTAAATTCTCAGGTTTCAAGTCATTTTTGCATCTGATTAGCCTTCCAAAACTCTAGAATTGGAAGAAGGGGCAAGAACAACTTGTAACATTCCTTTTTTGTTTGTTTTTTTCTCCTCTCCTGCATATAACTGGTTGTTTTGTGAAACTACTTTTGTTTGGCATTTTGGTTCATTACCTATCTGCCTTAAGTGAAATAAAAGCTAGCTTTATAAATAAAGGAAGAAATTTCAGTTCTTTACTGTTCAATTCCCAAACTTGAGATAGCCATCCTTGGCATGTATCAGACACAATGTCCATTTTTTTAAAATAAAAAGCTGAATAGAAAGTTTCAAATTTTGTTATTAAATGTGATGGGGATATTTATTATGCATCTAAAGCAGAAAGTACCCATATAGTCACAAGTTTACTCACTCAATACATGAGAAACTTCTTTGTTTGATCAACAAAAATAGTATTCCTAAAATGGCATAATTATGGAATTGTCTTCCATGGAACGTCAGTAGTTTTTTATCTTAAGTTAATATATAATTCACAGACTTTATATTATTCCTGGAAACTGATTTTCATATCAAAAGGCTTTTAAAGACCATGTACTGATCCTAGATTTTAAAATCTCTCAATTTCATACAGGATGAAGTAGACACATTTATATGTATGACCAAGTTTTCCACCTAAAATGTGAAGAAATATAATAATGATCTCATGTGATAAAAATTTTTATAAATGAAAATGCATAAATGTCAAGAATCCTAATTTGATTCTTGTTAATATGAATGAACAGGAACTAGGACTTAAATTTCATTTTTATTCTAGAAACACCATAAAAATATTATGATGGCAAGTTGGGTGAAATGAATATATTTCATAAATCTGTAACCTAATAATCAAGGTGTATTAATGATAACCTAACTTGGTAACTATGGTCTTTATTTTAATCAATTAGTGCATCCTATTGTAAGGTAGTGATTTTGAACATTAGGGTTGCATGCTATATAATCCAGACTCCTTGGTTCCACTCACCCTTGTGTTGGCCCTTTTCTCACCTCCCGGCCCCCTCTCCTTTCCTTCCCCCACCCCTAGCATGTGCTCTCCCTTCCCTTTACCCTCCTGAACTGCTTCCAATAAACCTGCATTTATATATTATAGCTTCCTTGCCATTAGCTCATCCTGGTTATTTCATAAATCATCAGTGTCTATATTTAATTCAAACTTCATTATGAATATTCCTATTCAAATCAATTTCTAATATGACTTTTATTCTGTGCAGTGCATTGTCTCATAAGACACAAGAAAGGAGAGCAGAGTAGAGTATCCCAGTGGAAAACATGACCCTGCCCCTCCTTTGTGATGAGCACTGCTGTAGCTTTAACACAAGGTCTGTTAGGCCCCACCACTGTGGTTGTCACTTCTTTCCCTATTGGAAGCAAACCTTCAAATCATTTTAATTTTTTCTCTCTCTCGTCACTTGTTTTTACTATAAATCTAGGAAATACGTATAACCATAGTGAAATTGCCTTACACACAGAGTGGACTTTTAATAGGATTTTGTTTTGTTTTTGTAATTACAGATAAGCAGAGAGGATGGCCTCTTCACCTATTCTTATTCCTTTGTAATTTATTCTTTGATAAGTTCCTATATGTGTACAATATATTTACATCAGATGCAGCCTCCACTCAGCCCTCATCTCCTCTAGAAGACCTCATAACCACACATCTCCCTGCCAAATTAAAGTTATTGTCTTCTTCCTTTTTTGAAAAATACCTCATTTGCATGTATGTATGTGCATGCCATGCATGTCCTGGTGCCATAGGAGGCCAGAAGATTGTTGGAGTCCCCGGAACCAGAGTTACAGATGGGTGTGATCTGATCTGTTGGTGCTGGGAATTGAACTCAGGACCCCTTCGAAGAACACCCAGGGCTCTTAAGAGCTGATACATTTCTCAAGCCCCTATACATTTTCTTAACAGAACACTATTGCATAGAATCTTGCAGCATGTTTTTCTTTTCCTGTAGTTAATTGTTTAAGACCATAGAAAATCATAGAAAGAAACAAAAACAACAATAGGCTGAAATAATGGAAGTCTTGTGCCTACAAAATTTTGGAAAGCCATAAATAACCTGTTCCTGACAGTTTTGGTCTTTCTTCACCAAATGCCTGCTAGTTTTCTTTTTCTTTTTTTAAATCGGTCCAGCCCACACTTGGCCTTCTTTAATAGGGTCCCTGGCGAGTGTTATCATGGGCTATTCAAGGAAGGTTGATAAAGCCTGCAGACTGCACACACACGGCAAGTCAAGGTATACTGGTGTCCACCAAGGGTAAGAGGGCGATGTGATCTCTACTCATTATGGAGCAAGTACCAAGGGTTGGTTATCTGAAAAGCAACAAACATCTGTCAACACTCTTGACACAGAGCCTCATGTAATGGAGAAGTGGGGAGTTCAGTGCTCAGACACAGAGTTTCCCAGCATGCCTTCTGTCACCACATTTCAACAGTAACCCAGACTTTTGTTTGATGATGAGACAAGAAAAGGCATCTGCCTACAGAAGCCTTACATCACCTACTTGGAAGAGTCCCACATCTGGTACTTATGATCTCCCAATGGGCCCACTGACTTTGATCACTGAGATGAGATTCTACTAGCTTTCTCTTCTTTTTGCATTTGCCACTGAATTTCTCATTTTAGTACATTAAAACACAGAATTGAAGCAGATCAGAATGAATATTCCGCACATAGTTTTCAGCAAATCATATATCTTTTTTGCCTTTGCAGAAACATCCTAGACATCTTCTCATGTAGATGACTGCTAGTCAGTCCTAAGATTGTCCATATACCCTACCAACTAAACACAAATAATCACGCTTCATGTCTATAGGCTGCACGTCTTGTTTAGTTTTACTTTTAGATCTTCAGTTTCTTGTTTTTTGTTTGTTTGTTTTTGTCTGTTTGTTTGTTTTTGGTTTTTGTTTTCTTTCTGTCCCAAATTATTGAAAAGTCCACAAGTAAAACACTGGTAGAGTTTTTAACAGGGTTGCATTCTAGTAGTGAACACCCAGTCCCAGTCCCATTCTGTTCGATAGTGCCTGCAGTCTTTATACAGTATACTGTAATATTACTATATGGTTTTACTATGCGATACTGAAATCAGTATCCCTGGAGAATGCAGGGTGGGAAAAGCAATGCTCTCCAAATAATTCCCTTTTTTCTTTCCACCACATTTGGACATAGCCTCCAAATGAGCCATCTTTGGATTCCGATGGGCAGCTTGGTCTTCATATTGGTCCCCTAGTAAGGGTTGCAAGTGTTGTCTCTGACTCTGTTGCCTGCTTTTCAATCACATCCATCCCTGGAGGCATTTCTTCCCCAATCCACAGGGGAAGAAGATGCCCTGAGTCCTGATGCGACTTGATATGCTGGAGTGAGTTGGTAGGGTGGGCTTCCTTTCTCTGAGGGGTATATTAGGGGGATAAAGGGAGGAAGAAGAGAGGGTGGAACAGGGAGGAGAGGGAGGAGGGGGCTACAATTGAGATGTAGAGTAAAAAAAAAGACAGCCTCATTGTCCATGAATAAGAGGAAAAGAAATACAAGTTTGCTTTCACATTGAAGACTTCTTCCCCATTCATGAGCAATTCATTAAGGAAGTCCCTCAGTTTTATACAGCTTAGGGAGTCCTAATAGAAAAAGAAGCAAGAAAAGTGGAAAATATGATCATATATGTGTGCATAAATGTGCATAAATGCATTTAATGATGGCATTTGGTAGTTATTTTCTATTTGTTTGCATCAGGCTTTTCTTTTTCCTCTTCCTCCTCCTCCTCTTCATCCTCCTCCTCCTTCTCACTATGACCCTCAAGTAACCACAGAATCATGATCTTCTGGCTGGAATTACAGAGGGTACCATTATCCTTGATTCACACATATATGAATAAGACAAGTTTATCAACTGCCATTTCTTTAAATTTTTAATTTCAGACATAACCACTTGTCTTTTAAGTATATTTACAATGTCAGCTTTTTCCAGAATATTTTAGTGTTAGGATATTTAGTTTTTAAATTATTCCTACATATTTTTACCCTGTTTTTTTTTTTCTAGTGTAACTACAAAAAGAAAATTTTCTATGGTAATTATAACCATTTCCAACAATTTTTCACAGTTGTTTTAATGATCCAGAGTCCCCTTTGCAAAGGGCTGAGAAAAGGCTCTGTCATTAGTCAAGTTTGTAAGCTTTGCTAATTACGGTAGTGACTCCAGTCATTGCAACAGCAGGTAAATTGGCTGCTTCTTCTATGAGCATTGTAGTCTCATTCTTCTTTCCGGTCTCTTTAGATTACTTTACCTTGCAAAGTAGCCAGTGAATAAAAATATCTACTTTACATCAGCCTAAGTAAATTACTCATCCATTTACTCTTGCCACCTCCTAGTTTTAAGTCACTTTTACTCAATCAGGTGATGGCAGACTAAATTAAGGATGGCGACTGGGGTTAGAAATATGTGCCCTATCAAGAGAAGGTAACTGGACCAAACTATGATGAAGCTTATGCCTCTCCACTCAGCATATTTAGCAGTGGGTTAACAGCTGCGGCAGATGAATGGAGAGGGGAAAAAGTAATTTAAAGGATAAGAAAGGGGGAATATAAACTCAAATAAGTGAAATTAACTGTAGTGAAAATCCTCATTTTATTTCAAGAATTCACGATGTTCAAATTTCAGTGTGAAGGAAACATTAAAAGGAAATTCCTCTCATATTTCTAAGCTGTGAAACGTTACAAGTCAGGTATACTATAGATGAATGTACCACTCTAGACAGACAGACAAGTCAACAGCATGTTTGAAACGCTATCATACAGTAAATAGGAAGTTAAATCTTTACAGCTTCCCGCTTCCATATATATTAGAATAAGTAAACGAAAATGTTCCTGCCTCCTGGCTTGTGATCAAGAGAGGCTTATTGTTAGGAAGCTTGTGGCTTAACCTAGGAGTATGACCCATGTGATGAAAAAGGACAAATATGGAAAGTGATGATGCTGGCCAGAGGCAGCTACATTTAGCAAAGCCAAAGCCAGGAAAATACAAAGACAAAAACCCAAATTGAATGCTTACCTTCTTTTTCAGTGACAACTATGTTTATATTGGTAAGCATCAGCCATCCATGAGACATATACATCAATGTGATGGAGAGGGTGAATACCATGAAAGGAATGTTCCAGTGGATATTTATATCAGAAAGAGACAATGTTCTGCAATTTTATTATTTGAAAGGCCCAATCAAGAAGATTTTCACATTCTTCTTATTCTTTTCTCTTTTTCTCTTTCTCTCTCTCTCTCTCTCTCTCTCTCTCTCTCTCTCTCTCTCTCTCTCTCTCTCTCTCTCTCTCTCTTTTTGAGGGAAGTTGATCAAGTTCCAACCTCTGATGGGAAAAAAGAATCCAGAGCAAATGAGCCAATTGGATAGACAGTGCAAAAGAAAGGCATGCATTTGTGAGATACTTGTAAGGTTTGTGGACAGGACATTCTCCACTGTTGAGTGGAGAGTGCGGTCTGACTTTCACATGAACTCTGGTGCCCCATATTTGACCACGTCCCCTGGATGGGGAGACCTGGTGGCACTCAGAGGAAGGATAGCAGGCTACCAAGAAGAGACTTGATACCCTATGAGCATATACAGGGAGAGGAGGTCCCCCTCAGTCACAGTCATAGGGGAGGGGAGTAGGGAGAAAATGGGAAGGAGGGAGGAATGGGAGGATACAAGGGAAGGGCTAACAATTGAGATGTAATATGAATAAATTAATAAAATATATTAAAAAATAAAGAAAGAAAAGAAAAAAAGAAATGATAGCTTATATTACACAGGCTTTGTCTTCTAGGATCTAGATTTCTAGTGGGACATAGTGGGGACTATGACTGAATTGAAACATATATTAATTTTCATAATTAATGGAGAATATTAATACATTTCAGAATTAATTGGGAAAATCAACTAAAGTTTTCACACTTCAGTATAATGATTTTTTGGTAGTAGGAAGTCTCTAATTACTTAGAACAATTCATATTCATTAAATTGTGATAAGAATGAGTTATCTGTAATTCTTTCTAATATTTGCATTCTCTAATAAAAATTAGAAATGAAAAAAAAAAAAAACAGCCAATGAATGCTGAATAACCAAGTGCAGTTAATTTGTGGGTATGGTATATAATTTAGATTACTGTAAAATAAAAGGATGCTAGCCCATATATTTGTGATTAATAAATCATCCCATTATATGAAGGGACACTGAGCTATATTCAATTATCCATCCTTAAAGTAAAAAAAAAAAAGTGATGAAGAAGGTGCTTAGTTAATATTCACTATGTGATATATTGCTAGAGTTAAGTATAATAGTTTTAATTTAGAAGTATTTCCTTCCAAACTTTAAGTAGTATAATAGCTAAAGTTTAGGTAAACCATCTAAGACAAATGAAAGGATAAAATAAGTTATCTGTAATACTTCTAGGTGATTAAATATCTAAGTGGTAATATTAAGCATGATATGTATGCACATAAGTCTGCTTATATTTTATCTATACTTATATCTATTTCTGTATTTATATTTATTTCTATATCATCCACTCCCAAGCTACAGATTTGTTTTACAAATGCCAGTAACAATAAGTGATGGGAGACAACAGGATTAGAAGATATAATCTAAGGATATTACAGAAGTTCTGAATTTAAGTTCCAATTTTAAGGCTAAGCTAAAGCAAACCACAAACACACACACAAACACACAAAACCTGATGCAAATGCTACATGGGTGTGGTTTTACCCTTCAAGTTGATTTCTTGAAATGATATTAAATTTTCAGCTGATTTATATACATATTTTTTTTTAAAAGGCTTCTAACAGCTTAGAGAGACAGCAACAGTAAAATGCTTGCTTTGCTGACACAAAGACATGAGTTAAAAGTTAATTCTAGGCCTGGGGAGTTCCATCCTTGGTGCTCATATAAAGGAGGAAGGAAAGACTGTCTTTCGACCTCTAAACACATGCCATAGCACAAAATAACCACCTCATATGTATAACACACACACACACACACACACACACACACACACACACACACTAAAGGTACATGTTGTTATATTGTCATTTTTCAAAGAAGAATACTGAGCCATAGAAATGACTAATTGGTATAGAATTTATCCTTTGTCCTACTGCTAATAAAGTATACCCTAAGAAGTAGCATGATTATCTCTTGTACCCAAAGCTATGCTATCTACTGTCAGGATACACAGTTGGAACATTAACTATGAGTAGCCTGTTTAAATTTAATGATACCTACTCAGGCCGGGGGAGGGGTGGGGTGGGGGCAGAGGTGTATTTGCACAAAATGATTAATTTAAAAGAACAATGGATAATATTTAAAATCTGTTTCCCAGTATATTTTCAGTTCTTATATGTAGCAAAGCAGTTTTCTATTCTAATTTCAATAAAGGAAAGTGATATTTTATGGATGAATGATTCAAGTTATATGTTTATTTCTTATCATTTTGCTTAACTCTTAAATTTTTTTTCTCTTTCAAAGTTGAACTCAGCGAGTTATTTTTAATTGTGGGGTGGAGGAAAGAGGAAAGGGAGAGTCTAAAAAGAAAAGGTGGGCGAGAGTACAATGAGAAGAAATTTAAACGGGCAGCAGTGGAGCCAATGCCGATAGAATATCTAAATTTCAAAGCATGAGACCCTGAACTTATCTTCTCATGTCTTCATTTAATAAATACTAAGTCCATCAACCTTTAGGCTCTAGTTACACTGTGGCTGTGGGGTGCTTTCTTGTTTCCAACATTGTGAATACAATAAGGCAAAAGTGCACAATCTGAGGAGTTCAAAGGAAAGATCTATGAGATCATAGTAGCTCACAGAATGGGAGGGATAGTAAGGACATGGAGGACTAATTTAGGAAAAAGAGAAGGAAAAATCAGAATAATCAAAGAGAAAGAGAGCATCTCAGGGCTGTTTGGAGACTTTTTTTTTTTTTTAACAAGACCTCAACTGACATTCTTGGTATGATACAGATTGCGTCATGGTTAGAACCTTAAAAGAATTTGATGTGAGTGCTTGGGTTTTGTTAATGTTACTTAGTACAAATTGCCTACACTGAATTTTAAGCTATTAAAGAAGGCTTTTTTAATAACTGTGAATTAAAAATATTTATATAACAGCTGTTCTGCGTTCTTTTGGGGATCAGGGAGCATTCTCAAATGCATTTTGGTTTCTGGAGAAAGTGTCTATATGCCAGTTGTATGGGTACTTGTCCTGAAACTGGCTGATGGATGTAATAGGCCGTGAAGGAATATTGTGGGCGGCATGCTGGTAAAGTTTCAAACCTGATTTAAAGGAATGTCTCACTCAGCATTTTTATTATGGCTTCATTTTAGTTCTCTTGTGCCTAGCTTACATGTCTGTGATTACATCAATAACTGGATTTAAATATAGGATGGAGGGATGATATTTCTCTTCTTCTGCCTGTGTTTTTTTAACCTTGCTTCAGCTTGTTAATATCATAGGCAATAAAGAGCAAAGACTTTAGATTTATTCTACATATTCAATTGTCTTGGTATTCACAGGTTAAAAGTCACAGGCACAAGTAACTGAGAACAGTATTTTTTAATAGTAACTAATTGTATCTAAGGAAGAAAATTAAATATTAAATGTGTCAGCTCTAATAATAATGATTATTATACTTTGGGACACTGTAGGTACCACAGTGAGCACATACTTTCTAAGCTCATCACTTTTCAAGAGATTATTGTGCATTTCAATGATGTAAGTTTTTTTTTTTTAATTTCAGAGAGTAAATATCAGGGGTCATATATCTTAGACATGAAAATCTAGCACTGTTGTCCTTTCTCCCCACCTTTAGTAGAAAGTGGCTTCTGTTAGTATAAGTAACATCCTCCAAATTCTTTGTCAATGCTGGGGGTGAGTTGCCTCATCTTATTCACAGAAAATGGAACAAAGATTCAAATAGCTTACCAACTGGATACTCAAGTCCAGATAAGAAACTGCAAACTTAATAGCAAGAATTGAAGCATCTCCCGGACAACAGTATAAAGTGTTTCTCAACAAGGTATTTGTCACGTGGACAAACCAAAGATTCTGGCACACAGAGAACGTTTAGAATTGTTGTTGTTGTTGCTGCTGTTTGTTGTTGTTGTTTATGGAGTTATAGAGGTTTTGTAACTATTATTTTACCCCCAGATAAATTAGTAGCTAAAAAAAAAAAAAAAAAAAAAAGAGCCTAACAAAATGGTGAGGCTCTTTATTTTTATTTTAGGATCAGTTACATGTAGGAAGCCTGCAATGCTTCCCACAAAGATTTCTGTCATGCTGTTAACATAGCCCAGTTCTCCTGGTAATAAAATGCTGGGTGATCTTCCAAGGCCCAGCAAGGACTGACTTTGCTCACTGTGAGACACAACTTTTTTCACTTGAATAATTTTGTATAAATAAACTCAGATTTTGCTGGCTAAGCACGTAGAAGTCATGTGAAGCAAACCTAATCACACAGTTGAAGCATTGAAAATGGACCGTATTGCAAAAACTGCACTGCTGCTCTTTCTGTCAAACCCTGTCACCTGATGCTTGAAATGGTTGGTTTCAGGAGTCATTTTTCAGTAAACTCTAATGGAAGCATGGCTAGAAGGAAATTTGAATGAAAGACACAGATTTCTTTCTTCCTTTTGCTGAATAAAACTTAAAGAAAGGGGAAATATCTTTATGACTAAAATTAACATATTTTTAAAAATAGGCAACATGTCTGTAATGAATTTCAAAATTTACAGAATAGCAGCACTTTGCGTCATCCCTTTAGAGCCTGAAAACGTTTGCCAACTGCCTAACTATCTACCTGCTCTACTTTCCTTTGTGCTGTTGTAATGAGATACCTGACCAAAGCCACTGGAGTGTGGCCAGAGATTTTCCAGAATACCATTCTAAGTTACATGCAATCACTGGGGGTTTAACAATCATTTGATAACTAAACATTTGTATGCCTTAGCTAAATTGGCATTACATTTTTTAGTGTGTGTGTGTGTGTGTGTGTGTGTGTGTGTGTGTGTGTGTGCGTGTGTGCGTGTGTGCGTGTGTGTGTGCGCGCGCGCCTGCTTGTGTATGCATGAGTGGCATTGTGTGTGAGATCAGAGGACCATATTGGAGAATCAGTTCTCTGCTTCAACCATGTCGGTCTTAGCAGTCTAACTCAGGACATCAGTTTTGGTGGTAAGCTACTTTCCCTCCCCCCGCCCCCCCCACTGAACTCACACACATTGTATGAGGCACATTGTGGAGAGGGAGTGATTAAAAACATATTAGCAGGGCCTTGGTGTTGCTCAGCAGTGCACAATAAGATGAATATGTTCATGCTCCTAATTTCACAGTGCGCGCGCGCGCACACACACACACACACACACACACACACACACACATGCAGAAGCCCAGTATGCTACATTTTAATACAGTATGTAAAAACTATAAATTTTTCTGGGTATGGTGATTCACACGTGTAGTCCGAACACTTTGGGGACTGAGGCAGGATGGCTTACATAGTGAGTTCCAGACCAGTCTGCGTTATCACATGGGACTCTCTGAAAAACATAAACCTTTCAGTCTACTAAGTTTCTCTAATGCTCTTGGACTAGGCACTCACAACCCAATGGTGACACAGAAGAACTGTCTGTTAGTTATTAGTGAAAAAATATACCCAAGAAATGGATACTCTCACACTTTATATACATATTATTTGTAATTGTGTGTGTGTGTGTCTTCAACAGTTGAACTTAGAGTTCATCTGAAGTAGAGTTGGACTTGTTTCTTGGTGATGTTCTCAGTGTGGGATGCTCAGTGCCTTGGCATCAGCATCAGCATCAGCAATAAAGGCCCTATGTAGATGACATCATAATGCTAAGGGACTGTGCAAGAGTAGCATTGCCAGGGAGGAAGCCAAAGAAGCTGGGAAGGGTGGAGTGGTTCTCTTTGTAACAAACCTCTTAAAACACACAGCCAAAGGACAACAATTGAGGGTATCCCATCAGAACTCATTTAATATCTTCCAAGGGCACACTCCCCAACCTACAGATCTTTCAATAACCTCAACCTCTTAACTTCACCACATGAGTATCAAGGCTGAAACACAAGTTCCCTTCAGAGGTGTGTGTGTGTGTGTGTGTGTGTGTGTGTAAACAAAATAAAACAACAAGAAAAAAGCAAAATAAGCAAACAGAAAATCTTTGAATGCACAGAAATAAAATACCATGATTCTTTGCATTGCATTCAGTCCTGCTAATATTGTCCTGTTGCTGTGCATATAGAGCGCATGTCCATAACCTACCTAGCTGTTTACAAAGCATCTAGCTACCATTGGCTGTTGCTATGAAGCACTGTTGGATTTAGTAACAACTGACTCAGTATACTTGAAAGAACATCCTCTAAATAGTGGTGGTTTATAAGTAAGATTTCCTTTATCAGAATCTGATGTCATTCTTCCCTAAAGATCTTGACTCTCCAGGAAATTAAATAGCTTTTGATTGGCTTGTTGTTGCTTCTTCACTTCCCTACAACAGTTTTGCTTCATTGCCTGCATTCTGTCACAAGGAAAGTGATTTGGGGATTCAAAATGGATTCATCCTGTTCAAACAGATGTCAAAGATGAGGTACATTGGTTTAACAACTATTTAGGGGCCATGAGAGGAATGAATTTTCCCATGTAAAATCCTGTAGTGTGTATGTGAAAATTTCTTGTTGTTTTGTTTGTCTTCCATAGATGTATTTCAATAAATTCAGTATAATCTATTGAGTGACTGAGGGCTGAGAACTGACCGGCATCTTTAATTTAAAATTCTCTCCTAGTGTGTTGTAGAAATTATGATACATTTGAAACATTCATTTGGCTAGAAATAAGATGTAAGCTTTGAATATATATATATAAAGTTGAGTTTGAAGATGGATAGGTGCCCATTTTGTTGTGCAATTTTGTGGTATCATGCCTGGAATGTCATGCTCAGCATATGAATCAGGCACAGAGATAGCCGTCTTCCGGTTCCACTAATATCCTCTCAGACCATTGTTGGATTCTAATGACATACTATATATTGCAGCACATTACCATGTGAAGTCAGAAAGTATGGAAGAAAATGTTAATAACTACCTGTGCAATCTTATTATCTGCGCTTGCATCTCATGTGTGACTTTGATGTCATAATTCCACCTAAGTAAGTGAATTGTTGGCAATTACATGGTGCTGGAAAGTATTTAGTGACCTGACATATGGTACAATTAGCATCAGGTAGAGAGAGACAAAAAATCGATACAAATTTTGATCACAATTAGCAAATAATTCAGTGATCTCTTGCAGGCTCTTTACAGGGGAGACATGTGGAATCCTTGAATTCAAAGCAAGATGGTCTGGATTTATTTCTACAGAAAAGCTTCTCTCACAAACCTGGTGAATAAAGGCATAAGTCTAGATGAGTCAGTGCCTCAGGGTAATTGGAGTTACAGACCCAATTACTGCATGTCATCTTTGGGAATTATTTCACCTAAGCAGTGCATCAGACGTAGTGTCAAATGACACTCATACTTTGCTTATATAAAGTAAAATCACTTCTTGATATTAAAAATTTGAAAAACAACTGGCCATTGTTAAGAAATGCTATTTCTTTTCAGTGTAATGTAATTAGACAATTTTATAAAGAGTATATATAGATATATATAAAACAGAAGTAGTCACTTGTGTGTTTCAAAGTACATATATCTCATAAACTGAATAGTAAAGCTGTTTGAAGCTTTTAAAAACATAGATTCTTGTTAATCTACTGTAACCTACTTATTTTCATATTTGAAAATTTATAAAATAAAAGAAATCACTGTTTGATACCACAAGGCTATTGTTGAGTGTATACTTAAAGATTTAAGCTCAACGCAGTCTCATTGTTGGGGTAGGGTATCTTTTGCAAGAATATAATGTTTTAGCTAGTGGGCTGGTCATCTACTATCAATAGTGAGTTGTTTGAGCCTTCCGTGGGCTGCATGAGAGAAAGCAGCAGAACATACAAGAGATGTCCCGAACTGGAGTAACACACCTGTTACTTTCTAGAAGTGATTTTCTTAAATTAGAAATATTTCATGCAAACAGAGAATGAGAATAGCAAAGCCATTCAGACGTGTGGACTGGAAAAGTGTGGCTACAACTGCCACCCAGGTTTAACTTAATAAATGGGATAAGTGTCTCCTGACATTACAAACATACAGGACAACTGTGTGTCTGCTGGCTATACTATTAGGGGATTTGCTTGCTTTTGTACAGGTCTTGTGTAGGGAGTGGTCTTGTCATGTCTGGGAGTTACTGTGTTAGTCCTATCATCCCTGACCTCTGCCTCTTACAGTCTTCCTGTCTCTCCTTCCATGATGGTCCCTGAGCCTCACTGAGTGGAGGGGGTTCGAGGTCTCATTTATGACCAAGCACTTTACTGACTCTTGTTCTCCTCACTTTGTTCAGTTGTGACTTTTATGTATTTCCCCTCAATATCTTTATCTACAAAAAGAGGAGGGGGGAGGATAGCGGAGGGAGGGGGAGGAAGATAAGGAGGAAGAGCAGGAGGAAGAAGAGAAAAAAATGACAAGGTTTGGATTTTGTCAAACATTCATGAACACGTTACCTTTTGCTTTATGCAGTTGCCGTGTAATAATATTTTTTGTGTTGGCCTGGGTCAGGCAAGGTACACACAATAGAAAACCACATATGTGCAACTGCATGAGTTGTTCTTTTCAAAGGTTCACTTCTATTAACAATCAATTCAGTTGTATAAACAAAGCCTGAATTTGCAGAACATTTCCCTCATACTACTGAGCTTTTAGGCTGTCACATGTATCCTCTGGACATACGTAACTATAGAATCTTAGTTATTCTTTTAACTATACGTTCAATTATATATTCAAATAGTTTCAAATATATATTCAACTGGTTTCAAACAAAACTAATATCAAATAAGGAAATTCTCTCTCTCTCTCTCTCTCTCTCTCTCTCTCTCTCTCTCTCTCTCTCTCTCTCTCTCTTTCTCTCTCTCTCTCTCTCTCTCTCTCTCTCTCTCTCTCTCTCTTTCTCTCTCTCTCTCTCTCAACATTTCTAGTTTCATTTCACTTAGTAAAAAAATCATAAAATGTTTCAGTTGTAAGCACAAAAAAGAAGCTATTTAAAATTAGAATAATTAATAGGAGGTGTTTAAATCAATGAGCTTCTAAAGAATGTGATGTATGTGTAAATTACATTGATTTTTAATGTATCTTTAAATATAATTTTATTTTAATCCAGTATTTCTGTACATATATTAGTTTCTATTCTTTTCATCTCATTGCAGAAGGTCATGTCTGACCATATTAGAATCCTCCAAAAACCCCCAAAGACATGCTAACTTGAATAATTCATAAGACAGAGTATTTTTGCAGTAGCAATGTTGACATAAGCTGCCACTTAGTTTTCCTCCTAAAATGTAACAGGTCCCAGAAAATGAAACCTGGGGAGAAAGAAAAAGAAATAAAGAACATTCCACACAGTAATGGCACAATTAGTTATCTCCTCATATTCTAATGCCATAGATATGGTTATACAAAGGGATTTTTTTAATATACATATGTTTTCCTATAGCTTGTTAACTTTTATTCTACTGGGTGAAAAAGCTGACAAGCTGATGAATTACTATTTTGTGATTATGCCAGAAAACATTTCTCCCGTCTCACAGCCTCTCATCAGCTCAGTGCGATACATCTGAGTTTGAAGTCTAAAATGGAAGAAAATTTGCAAATGGATTGGAGAACCATAACCTGGTTGTAAATCATACACTTTCATCTCTCCAAATATTACACTGACAATTCAAACCAGACTTAGACTATATATAGGATGCTCAAAGTAATGAAAGAAAACAAAAACACCGGGATTCAAAAGTGAAAGTTTTTGAGTAGCTAACCGAATTATGAACTAAGTAAACTACTCTGCCTGGGAAGGGGGTCAAGCCAATGGAAACAAAAGCCATCAAGTCACAACAGCTAACCTTGATAGCATGTCTTTATACCCTGTTAAATGTAGTTTTTAACTCGAGAGAGCATATTAGCATTCAAGTTAAAAATGTGAAAAGAACTTAAAAGCAAACGTAACCTTTGTTACTAAAGGATTACATAGGCTAATCATTGGGTTCCCAAACAAAGCCAAGAGGCACATTTCAGAGACATGGGACATTTGAGTTTGGCTAAGTATTTAATACAGGAAAAGAAGAAGGAAATAAGCCTGGAAAAAGGAAGAGTTCACGAGCAAAAGGAAAGAAGGACTCAGTTCATACCATGTCTTCATTTTCTAAGTTCACTACAAAGTCACCCCTAAACAGATGAGTGTTGATTTCCTGAGAATCCCTCCCAAGACCGGAAGGCAGTATTTTCCCCATTAAGTATTTATGTGATGGTCTTTTTGCACATTTGATTATCGAGTTCCATGATGAATGGCTAACAGGTAAGCTGTAAGCTATGGTCTTTTCACGGTCTCTCTTCATCTCGGCTACCTTGTTCCTCTCCAGACCTGTGTTTTCCCTACTTGACTCTTCACATCTCTGTGCTGGACGAGCACAATGATGTGTAGACAAAGGTCTGTCAGAGCGAATCAATATATCGTTCCTTTGGTTTTGAGACTGGTTCTTCCTCAGTTTACTTTCATTGTTTTAGCAGATCAATAGTGCTAAATGGATGCACTACAGATAGAGGTACAGTGAGTATCTGTCAGGAGGCCAGCTAGCACGAGAATAGAGTTTGATAGATGGAACTTGTGTGGGAAATTCTTTTGAAATTGTCTATATTCAGAGTTGTTTCTAGAATATGGAAGTCTTAAAATGTAAAGATCGTCAGAACAATGCCTACTTTTTTACATTGCTTAGTAATTTGCATAAAAAGGGATTTTCTATTATGTTAGTTTCTTAATATGAACTAACATAAAATTAGCCATTACTATATCAGGTAAAAAGAATTTTTTTTTAAATATGTAACGTCCAATACAAGAAAAGAAATAAATTAAATATACTGAGAAATATTAATTTAAAACTGATTTTGTTGAATACAGAGATTTAGCCAGTTATTTATGAGAAATTGCCCATATCTAATATAAAATATTTAAAGAATTAATAGTGAAGATTTTATACATAAACAGTTTCTTGGGCATGATCTCTTGCGTGATTCTGAGTTTTAATTGTCACATCTGGTAGTGACAATAGTAAGCCAGAATATTGGTTATTTGAGTAATTATAGACCTATATTAAACAATAGTCCTTGCATTTCTAGAGGTCACATTTTAGTGAAGCTAACAGACTTTGCACATACTCCTTTTTGTTTGTTTATATGTTTGTTTGTTATTGCCTACCATCATGATAGGAGACATTTGGTGCCTCTTCAGTTCACCCTTGAAAGTTTTGATAAAAAGGGTCTGCCTTGAATTCTGCAGATAAGGAATTCAAGAATTATTGAGTTCAGGAAAAAGAAACCAAAGACTTCTTAGTAGAAGGACCATGTTCAGACACAGCTATAGTACCATTCAGATGGAAGAAGAAAGGCCAGGAAGAGAGCACTGTGGCTATCTGGGGCTTTGCATATTAGAATGAAAGTCAGAGAACAGCTCCAATTAGTACAGTGTAATGAAGGCTGTGAATGGGCCTGAGGAACTACATCACAAAGTAGTTGATATTCTGAGGGAAAGATATAGAAAGTTTGATTGCGTTGGTGACAGCATAAGCAGAAAAGAGAAAATGGACCTGCAATTGTTTTGGGGAGAGGAAACACTGGACTCTGTGATTACATACAGAAGATAAGAGAAAAAAGAAGGAATACGATTGTTCACAAGAGTCATTGAGCTGAGAATTTCATGAAAGGCAGATATATTTGCAAAGACGGGCTCTGATGGAGCAGTAGGATAAGAACAACCCTGCACGAGGAGAGTGGGAATATTGTCACGTCGTCAGATTGATATACAGACCTGAAGCTCTGAAAAGGTGTTCAAGAGAAAATTATACATTTGAAGCAGGGGTAGCTGTGATTTTTTCCAGGAAGATGTAATAGAAAAGTGATTAAGAGACAAGTACAGCTAAGTCTAGAGGAATTCAATTCTGTACAGATTAGGTGAAAGAGAGTTACATTTGAGTAGATGGAGGAGAATCTTGAGTGCCTGGCATGGGGAATATTGACCATCTTGCCTGATGATGCCCCCAATAAACACCACATAAGTTACATTTAACAGTGACGGCTGTAGAGGACAATATAGAATCACCTTAATAGATAGTGCGTGTTCATATGTGTGTTGTGCCAAATATTAAACAATGTCATATATCCAAGTTGTTAAGAAATACTATTTCCCTCCTTTTTGTATCTTTTTCTCTTCTCCTCTTGTCCCATTGGCTCTTGCCTGCAATTAAAGACTAACTTTTTGAGCATGTCTTTTACTATGAAGATTTAATAATTACATCAGTTTTTCCTTCCCTCTAAATCCTTTAACTTTTAACTTATATCAAGGACATGAGCAGAGGCCAAGAGGCTAATTGTATGATCAGTGAAGAGAGAGAGAAAGAAACAGCAGACCCAACTCTGTGAGTGACTCAACACATCCCTCACAGAGAAGTATTGCCATCAAGTGAAGCCGAAGGTCCTTCTGTCTCCAATGGAATTGCAAGAAACAGAGGCAAACATAAAGCTTCACCCATAACTCTAACCTGCCCCGAAGGATGCAAAGTTGTAGTTATCATTTTCTGAACCAGTGGGTTGCCATGAGAAGTAGAGACAGGATAAACAGTTGAGAGGTGAAGATGCATCTTCCAATGAGAGCCCCTGTAAAACTCTTCACAATGGTCCCTGTAAGTCATCCCTTTTTTGTGACCCGTGAGAACTACTGAAGAATAAGTAACTTTTTTTCCTATAAAAGTTAAGTTTTAGAAAGCAGAAGTTCTGTGTTGTAAAACACTTGGGGTTTTGTCCATTTGTTTGTTTATTTTATATTTCCAAGGTGATTTGAAGTCAGCCACAGTGAGCACGCCAATGCATGATCAAATTTGTGTGTCAAGTATACTTCTTCTTATAAAAACAGGAATGGGGAAGGTTTGCAAAACTCTACGCTGAACTCTCATCAATCCATAGGATTCTGGCTGTGGAGCTCAATCAGTTTATGTACTGATGTGACATTAACTGAGACACACATTTAACACTGGTTACATGAAAACTTGGTTTTATATTTCAAATAGCTGTTTACAAATGAATTTTGGGATCATAGTCAATTCACAAATTATATTCTGCATTACACTAGCAAAATTTATTTCATGAATATGGGTATTGAAAAGCCTGTATATAAACTTATATAAACTGTCATTTCCTATAAACCATTGCATTATTACATATACGGAAGTTTTTGTTTCTAATCATCTCTTTGGTTTTATTGTTACTAGGTTTATTAATAAACTAGAAATCTAAACCAATGCCCCAAGGTTTATTCAAACTTGAAAGTATGTTAGATACACATGGTACATGCAGTGTATAATATTCAGGAAATTGTCTCGCTTCATTTACTAAATATTTACAGCTACATCGATGTCCTACACAAGTCTTTGAATCCTCAGCCATAGTTCCAGGATTTGGACTTCATCGTATTCTTATACCCAGGACTGCTAGACTTTTCTCCCTGAAGCCAGTAAAGCACCAATGTCATGAAGCATACTTTTTTGTTGAATTTTCCTCCTAGACTTCCTTATGACTGAGAGTCTGGCCTGGGATTTCAAAAGAACTAAAAATAGCTTCGCTGAATGTATTTCTGGTCAACACTTTCACTGGGCCTGGCAAAGGCTGAAGTCAACAAGCCTTACCTCTTTCATCACAGACTAGCCTTCTCTTTTATGGCCCCAACCACAGATCGCTGGTTCTTTAACTCAACCCACATTTATTGAATAGTATGAGCCAAACATTAAGCTACATTCTGGGAATGCTGGGCAGAAATGTAAGAGAGTCTGCTTGGGAGGGCTGGGAACCAAGGAAAGAACAATCTCAGGAGAAGTGTGTGCTGGGGTCACCACTAAAAGCTGAAGAGAGATGCTTCATTTAGCAAAAATCAATAATTATTTGCATCTTTTTCAACTGTGGGTCACTTGCACAATTCGTTGCAGAATTCTCTTGCGGACCATGCAGAAGGTTATCTCTGCTTCAGGAATGTTTTCTCTTCCATACATATTGTCGAATGAGTGCATACTTACATCCTTTTTTATTTTATACATTTATAAAGACTTTCCCCAAATATAAACTATGACAGCATTCTTTAACTTTCATTTTTATCGAACCCCAGGAGTTATTTTGCAAATTATCTCACATGCAGTCTTCTTTTGAGTTGGCCTTGCAAGTGATCAACGCCTCATCTCCTTGAAACAAAGCAGCATACATAAAGTCACAGAAGCCACTTTCCAATCTCTCAGCTGGTTTTTGAGTCTATTGTTAAATAATTCTTGCATGAAATTGACTCTGAAGCTAGAAAAGTTAACAGTATAAGCGTGTCTTAATTTGGTATAGTACATCAAAAACTAATGCTGTGTAATTTAGAAACAAATAATAATTGTTGTCTACAATCCCAGAACCTTACAAAGCCCAAGGTGAGGTGGTTAGCATATCCGAGAAAGCCAAATACCTCACATGGTCCTTTTAGCCTTGTTCACTAATGAGTAGTGCTGAGGACACCATTCAGTGCTCTGTTGGTACTGACACTAATTCTATTTGTGAGGCCTTTGTCTAATCACCTCCTGAGAAAATTCCCACTTATACCCTAATATAATGTCACCTTCAGGGTTAGGCTTTTAGCATATGAATTTTTGGGACACAACGTTTGGACGTGAGCAATCTATTTCATGATTAAATGCATATAGAGTGTCTACTCATAGCAAGGACATTTTAATAATGAAATATGTACACACCCTACTCTTGTTTCAGAGGATTTTCTTCACAGGACATAAACATCTGCCATCTATCTGTCTCCCAGAGCTTTTCACCAGGCCTTCCTTTGCAGGCTTCTCTAACTAACTCATCGACTTCAAACTCACTTTTCCTCCCAGTCATAATATACTGAAATTTTCTAAAATGTGTCCTCTTCTCCTTTGACCCCCTCAGTGTGTTCCTCTTTCTTTGTGGCTGCCCACTTCTGCTCTATACCTCTGTGTTCCCCAGATTGCTCGAGTCAAATCTGCTGATTGGTAAATTGCTTAATAGGATATTTTTCCTTTAAGTTTGAAGAGAGGGAGATAGCATTCTACTTCATTACAAGCTTTGGTTTCTGGAGAGTTGGATAATAGTTGAGGCATAAGCCATGTATCAAAAAGTAGATAAACAAATCTGGTGCATCTAAGACACAGTGATAAAATATAGTTTCTAATCCCTTTCCAAACAAATGGAAGGAAATATAAAATATAAAAGGGAGGCTAGACTTTTGACCTTTCATTTTCCCTCACTCATTGACGGTCAGTGATCTACTTAAATTCAAACTTTGACTATGAGTAGCTGCTTTGCTCCATACCTAGTTACAATTCTAAAACAGATGTTTCTAATGCTTGCAGATATGCAAAGAAAATACTTTGTAGATAAAACTTTCCTAACTAATATAACTTTAGAATGGTATTAATTATTCCTTTAGTTACAATCTAAAAGAAATCAAAGCCATAGTGTGGCTCAGGCTTTCTCCTCAGGAGCTAGGAGTGTGACACAAAATATATTGTTCTCACACTATACCCATGAAACTGCTTATTTTCAACCTTCTTGAGGTCATGCATATATGTATTATGCAATATAATTCTGTTGCAATAGATCACTATGACCAAATACTACAGAATTTCTTCTTATAACAACTTTGCATAACAACAGCCAAATCATAAATATGAATTAAAAGGTATGAACTCTGGTCACTGTTCTGAGCACATCTAAATGAACATCAGAGCTAATCTAGCAATTGAGCTTTGACAAAGGCCTCAAACATAAAATATGTTCATTGTAAAAAAAAATATGTTCACTGTTACGTATCACACAGTATCAGTGTTTATACTATGGCCAATGAACTTGAGTAAGTCACTTTGTATATTTTGTGTGTTTGCATGTAGGTGGAAGATTTTGATGGTGTGTGTGTGTGTGTGTGTGTGTACATGTGCATATGCATGTGCTGTAGAGGTCAGAGTTTAACATCTAGATTTTTTCTTTTGCTCTTCAGCTTCATTTCTAATTTTTTAGACAGATTCTCTAACTTAACCGGAAGCTCACAAACTAGCTAGCCCTGTGAATTTTCTTGTCTCTGCTTCCCAGAGCAGGACCAGGGAGCTCAACATTTAACATAGGAGCCAGAGATCTGAACTCACACAGTCATACTTACACATGAAGCAATTTTCAGACTGTACAATCATTCCATAGTGGCACTGAAGCTGCCTGGTTCAGAGTTCTGCGGCAATGACTTTTGCTAAGAGGTACAATTTGTCTTATTGTGCTTTCTTGGTAAGTCACAATATTTTTCTGTTCCTTGAAGAAGATATCACAGTAAAAATTCAATGAGAAGATAAATGCTATTTTTAAGGAAAAAGAATCAGTTCAGCTCTACTCTACAAAAAGAAGTGACTTATCACTGCCTGCAAGCTTAAAAATAGAACATGAAATTCATCTTTCTCTATGAAGGATCAATGTGAAATGAATAGTCAGAATTATTCTTCTAATAACTGCACCTCTAATGATTGATTGCATCCCTTATTGGTAGTTTAAATTGTCCTAGTGAGGCAATTAGCAATCTTTGCAAACACAGTGAAGCTGACTGAATGATTCAGGTGAGATGAGTCAGCAACATAGCAGGCGCAGAAACTGCAAGCCTTGCATTTGGAAAATGACATTTTATGAATTAGTGGAATGTTCTTTTCCATCTTTTTCTCTTTTAGCTGGGGAGAGCCAGCAGACTGTTCACTCCCTGTGATGGCCAGAGTTTCTACCCACTGTGTTGGGAATTCCCTTTCTCCCTAGCCACTCATTCCACTCTACAAATGTTTGCAATGTAGACTTCTTCTGAACAAGAACTCAATTTCTACCTATGTGCCTTAGGAGCTACTTGAAACATTTAAGCTCAGAAAGCTCATGCCAATGCCTTCATTTATAACATAGATATAGTAAAGCACTGTGGAGTATTCTCCAATTTGAGTTGGTTAATTCAACAAGTGCCTACTATGCTGATGAGAACAATGTAAGTAAAACATACACCAGTCATTCTGGTTATTAATAATGGTTTTAGGAGAAAACGCATGGAGCGCTGGCAATGATTCCTCCAGAGAATAGCATGACCATTAACCCTATATCTCATAAGCTTCATATGCTGGCTCTAGGCCAATCTATATGTATGGCATTTCTAGAGGTTTTAATCAGTAAAAACTTGGGAACTTTTCCATTCACAAACAGCAAAGAAAATGGCCTCTCACAAGCCAAAATCCAATAATATATGCTTAGGTTTTCAAAAACATATCCTAAGTTTACATAAACTGTGGAGGACGAGCTGTTTTTACTAATACTTTAACTGCTTTCTATTTATATGCATATATAATCTGTTGAGGAAGTAAGATTAGATCAATTCTTTAATGGAAATTAATTTCTCTATTATTTATGAATATCATACAGTGCAGAGATGAGTTTTGCTCAGAACCCTTGATGATATGTAGAAAGGATTTCATTCTCACTAATTTGCCCACAACCCACCCCTTTATGACTTTATATAAACACACACATATGCAATATTTTTAAACAAGAAGTGAACCAGGCAGTACAACTAAATCTCTTCATTTCTTTAAGTTTATAAAAATAATTTAGTAGATTTAAAAAGCCTCAAAGATAGGAAATTAAAAGATAAATACTTGTATTACCAAATAAGTTAATTTTGTAGTTAGCAAACTAGAATATGTTTATAAAGAATGTTTTATAGTTTGATATTATAGCTAATATCAAATACTGTTATAGCATGTAAGGTACTTCTATAAGTTGATACTCATTTTTATACATAGGTAGAACAATCATCTCTAGAATACTACATGCATAGTATCTTCAAAATCAAGATGCCCAAATATATATCACATGGTTCTATGGCAAACAGCATGTACTTGGAAAGACATCATAATAGCTGTTGGTACTTTAACATTCTCTTTACTCACTCATCTTTGCATATTTTAGGCTTTTTGCCCTTGATGTCTTGCTTGCTATGTCACCCATGTCTCATTTTTTGTGTCTGTCCAAATTCTGTCTGTCCTTCAAGACCCAATGTAAATCCAATTCTTCTGCGAAGCACTCTCTGATCTTTGCTATGCTATTTCTTAGACATATATCTGTGCCAAGGCCAATATCTGTGCCAATTATTAGCCATATATTTTGGATACTTTTAAATAAATATATTGTTTATACTTTCCCCCAATAATTCCACACTTAAAAAACATTATTAACTCATTATTTCAAATTTATATTTCCTCATTTTACAAAGGGACAAAAGTGACAGGATTGAGGATGTCTTCTAGTACAAAAACAAAACAAAACAAAACAAAACAAAACAAAAACTGAGTGATTTATCAATATAGCTATAAATTCAGTAGTTATTTTGCTCTTGCAATATCCCAGTCACCCCAGTAAGTTCAGTGGGTACAAATATGTTATGCCACTGACTATCAAAGACACAAGTAAGTTGTACCACTATCCTGGATGCATTATTTTTCATAAAGCATTAGAATTAAGTTAAAGGTATATAATGGCCACATACTGAAATTTTTAAATGTAAAAGACACTTAGTCTGCAAAGCTTTCTATGAATATTAAGGAAATCACTGAATACATATTTTTATGGGGCTCCAACTGAGACTGAGCAGAGCAAAGTATTCTATTCACACTAAACTGTGCAGGGCCATTTGGGCCAAATGACAAATCAAAACTAAGATATAGTGTTGAACATGTATACAATGCTAAGTAAAATAATTATAAAATTGCATATTAAATCAAATTCATGAAAGTTGACAATTTGGTGGGTTTTTGTCATATTACTACATTAAAAAGCATTTGAAATCTCTCCCTTGATTTTGTTTTGTTAGTTGAGATAACATGTTAGTACCCACCCTGACTGACCTAGAATGTAGGCCTATAGTTCAGAGTAGCCTCAAACTTATGATTATCCTTTGGCCTCTGCCACCCAAGTGCTAGGACTTTAGGAATGTGCCACTATGCCAGGCATAAAGTTTACTTATAATTATTGTTCTTTATTTTACACTTATGTCATGATTCTTAAATTACTTTGAAAGGTTAATGCAAGAAAGGTCTATTATTAAGCATGACATTAAATTGAACACAAAGAACACCTAATAAATAAAGAGTAGATATTAAGAACTCAAAATACTTAATAATTATACAACATGATACATTATTTAGTTCCTTAAATGGTTATGAATATTAGCTTAGGGATCAAATAGTAATATTTTAATGTCAATTTTTATTAATATGCTTGAGTGTGTGTCTGTGGGTATATAAGAATAAGTGTGTGCTAAAGCCTATGGAGTCCAGAGGATCTTGAGGTCTTAAAGGCTATGAGCCATTGGACTTAGATGCTGAGATCTGAACCCAAGTCTCTAGAAGGTCAGCAAGTTCTCTTAAACATCATTTCTTCAGTCCCTCAATTAGTAATAAAAAATGTTTCATTCGTATGTTGGTTAAAAGCATCCAGTTCTCATTTACATAACTATTATATACTTTAGTGGGTTTTGTCTAATAAGCAGTGAGAATTCAAACAGCAAGTTATTTATATCTGTATAGCAATGCACTGCTTCTAATCTGAAAAAGTCTGCCTTTTAACAGCATTTAACTCCTAGACTGTACAGCCTTGACTGCCATGGAGAATATACCAACACTGTCTATGAGCCAATTGGGAATTGGTAAATAATGAAAAATAGTAATTTACATAAAAGACCAAATGATTGCTTCTCAGTACTATATCATATCTTAGAGCTCCAGCAAAGTGCTTTATTCAAAGGTACTTGAGTATTCATAAAATGAGGCACATTATTTCCTAAGCATTCTGTGCTTTTACAAAAAGTCATATAATTATATAAATACAGGCTGACACATCCATAAAAACTAGGTGCAAACCACTGCATCCATTCAGGCAATGGTGCCGCTGTGTAAGCAATAAAGACAGAGCGTTCTGGCTATGAGAGGTCACTAAATGCAAATAGATATATTAATTTTGTTTTTGAAGCAAAATTATTTAGAAAACAACTTTAAAATCCATACTTGTAGTGCAGTTCTCTTTAAATAGTTGTTTGCTTCACTATCATTGAGTTGATTCTATTTTATAAAATTGCAACAGTAAAAAAGAATAATCCCATAGACATACATCTGAAGAGAAAATGAGAAAGATACATTTCTTAAAATGTGTATTGGATGGTCACTGTTTGCAACAATTGGTGTCAAGAGCAATGTGGTCAGCAAAGATAACCAAACTATATTATTATTCAGGGCAGAAAATTACATGAAAGCTCTAAGTTGCTAGTAGCAATCATGTCCATCACGAATAAGATCATTTTGATTGAAAAAAACTACATCATATAATAAAAGGATATGAAATATGGAAAATTTAGCGAAAGTAAATATCAAAGACTTCAACAAATAAATTTATCCCAGTTTTTTTTTCTTTTTTTCTGCACTGACTGGTGTTCTCTTTCAGGTTACTAGTAGTATGAGCTCTTCTGGCTGCTTGTGCAGTCCATTTGACCCTGCAATTAGGTGGACGGCTTCACGACTGATGTGCCAATGCTGGCATTTTCTATGGTGCTGCCTCAGCATTCAAACTCACCAGAAGAGAATAAAGCAGAAAGCCCATTAGTGTAAGAATACACTTCAGCACTTGAATCAAATTTTTCTTATTATTTCTAATTCATTTGATAAATTTTGATGAACTCCAAATTAAAGGAGTCAAGTTAATTACCCTACATTGGAGGAGATAGCATTTTTGAATGACTGGCTTTATTATTTAAGCAAAATTACTTAAGAACTGTATACTTACTTTTGAACTAAAAAAAAAAATCAATCTATGGACTGAAAATAAAAGAATCAGTGAATTACTAAATCCTATTCATGCATTATTGTCTTTATTATTCTGTCTGTGTTCCATTTTAATCTACTTCACTGAAGGTCTTTCTATGTGCATTTTAACAGTATTTAGTTCACTGAGAGTGTTCCTTGGGTCAAGGATTTTGTGCACTAAAGCTTCTTGGGAAAAAAAGAAACAGTAGAAACAAAACTCCTCCAGATGCTTATCAGAAAGTAGTTATTGGTAAAATAATCCTTTACTCAAAATTAAAATACATCAAAATATTTTGAAAACTATATATTCATAGATTACCTTAAAACAGCCTCTAAGGATATGTCTATATGTTTTTCATCCATAAGTAATTATAGTTGACAGATTAAATAATTACTGAGGTTCAGAGCTCTTCTGAAGGAAGAGCCATAAAGCTGTTTCTCTTCTTTCAATGTGAATTTTCCAGTGTGAACTTTTTCTTACATGTTACTCCATCCTGACTTCAAACAATGTTAAAGGGTTATAGCCAGCATGTGCTGGGAAAGGGATGAGCTGTCAACTGTTGTAGAATTGAATCTATAATTAGTAGGGGCGCTGGTACATATAATCACATGTTACATCAAATTGTCAATGCAGAAAAAAATGTGTCCATGTGAGCTCATCTTAGAAATTTTGACCACATAGCCTGTGATAAAAGAAATATTCTAGAATGTTTATTATTACATTTATGCCTCTAAACTGCCTGTGTCCAACTTCAGAGACCGGGTCACTGGAGAAGAACGTCAGACACCACAGGAGGTAATGACCAACCTGAATTTTCTCTAAGAATGCATGACAAGTTTGACTCCCCTCAAGAAATGGAATCAGAGTGACAGACTCCACATTTGGTGGAGCTCCAGCCCTGTCTGCTTGGCTGAAGTCATTGGAGGAGCAGGTGGCTTTCATTCTGTTGAATGTTTCCCAGTTGTACAGCTGCTAAGTGGGAAGTAAAGAGAGCAGCCACTCCCAGAAGGATGGATGCCCAGGAAATTTGGCCCTGTTGGTAAAGCCAGACCGACTGAATATGAAAACAAGCTTCCTTTTGAATAGTAGGAGACAGCACAAAATCTACTCTATTATTTTTATATTTTACAAGACCCAAGAATACATAATACATTGGCAGATATATTCATGGTTATTATGAACAACTTGCCAATAGATAATTGATCACCAAGCATACGTATTTGAATAAGAAAAAGTGGCCTATGAATGTATATAACCCAAATTAATAATTTACAAAGTCTCTATGAAGTACGGATGTATAGAACTGCATATAAAGTCACACATGCATTTGATGATCATCTCTTTTTTATTATAGATATTTTATACATAGTTAAAATTTAAGGTAACATTCGGGAGGGAAGAACTTTATTTAAAACTAGATCAAAGATTCTTGGGTGTTAACTATTACAGAACAATCCAATCCAATATACTTTATTTGAAAGTTAGAATGACTTGCCAGTTTTCCAAGACCTACTTTCAGAAAGTCTGGGTTTGGTAGGCTAGGCAAAATGGCGGGTTACGTGAATGAATGCATTTGCAGCCAAACCCAATGACCAGAGTTCAATACCCAGGGCCTGCAAATTGTTGTCTTATCTCTGATTGCATATCATGGTATGTCAACATGTGTATCTAGAGCAAAAGAGTCAGGGGTCAGGGAGAATGGAAATAAAATGTTTAAAAGGAAGGCATGAATTTGTACACAATAATCCTAGGTTTCTGAAACCCCTTCTCAGGAATGCTACGTGGGAAGTTGCTCAAGAACTATTTCCATGACAAGTTGGGTCAAAGCATCCAAGCTTCTCCAGAATAGAAATAAAAACACTTTATAGAGCAGTGGTTCTCCACCCTCCTAATGCTGAAAACTTTAATACAGTTCCTCGTGTTGTGGTGACCCCCAACCATAAAATTATTTTGTTGCTACTTCGTAACTGTAGTTTTGTTACTGTTATGAATCATAGTGTAAATATCTAATATGCAGGATATCTGATATGCTACCGGTGTAGGAGGTCACAAGCCACTGATTGAGAACTGCTGTTACAGAACTGATTGGAGTTTGCTTGCTTTTTAATCAATTATCAATTCACGTATAATAACACTTGTAGTAAATTCTATGTTATCTCAAAGTTGAAATTGCCAATGTTCAAAGCTATATGAATTTATCATTTTTTGTCACATTCAATAGATACATAACATTTTTATGCTGCATAAAGAATTTTGCTGTAGGAGGCAAGAACAGTATACTGGAAATTAAATTGCTTGAAGAATTGAGCTCAATTTTCCATATATCATACCCCACCATAATTTTATGATTTATGCCTACTTAACTTTTTCCATTTTAATAGAAAGGCATGATCTCATGTTCAGTTTATCTTGTAATTACTCCCTATGTATCACATGGAAATATGCAGATAGTAGCATACTTGGACATGTTTAGGCCTTGATTTCCTTATCTCTACCAAGGTTATACACATATTTCTATTAAGCTAGGTATTAAATGGCATATGCAGGTAAAATATTAAATAAATATTAAATAAAAGCCATTATTAACAATATTTATTATTAGTCTATAAGATAGGCCAATGTATTTCTGTAAACTGTCACAATATAACATTTTTGTAGTAGAATATTTCTGAAAGCATAAATATAAGTTAATGGTTTGGGACATCTTTATTTCCATTTCATTATAGATAAAACACTAGTGAGATGTTGTTTTGTGAGTAGACATGGGATTGCTTTTCCAATTCTTCCAAAAGGAATTACACTTACGAGAGTGGTGTATTTCTATTTACAGCTACCCAGCTTAACCTTGTTTTGTTTTTTGTTTGTTTGTTTGTTTGTTTGTTTCTTTATGACAGCCCATCAAACAAAGCACTGGGTAATTTTTTCTTCTTCCTGTTTTGTGTGTCTGTTACAGAGGGAGGAAATCCCCCTCAGGAACAGTCATAGGTGAGAGGAATAAGGGGAAAATGAGAGGGAGGGAGAATGGGAAGATACAAGGGATGGGATAACCATTGAGATGTAACAAGAATAAATTAATAAAAAATTAAAATAAAAAATAAAAATAAATAAATAAATAAATTTTAAAAAGCTCTCTTCCTCACCCCGTGTGTGTGAAGTGCAAACATCAGCCAGACTCTCTAGATTCCCTCTGAGCTACCCTGTAGATTGTGACAGTATTAATTTGCCAATTCTTAAAGTTCTATAATGTCTTGATTCACCAGAGAGAAAAAAAATAAGTAGGTCCTTTGAGGATGAGTCGAGTAAGTGTTGATGGCATCGGTGTTTAATTAATAACTTAGTATAATAGGGCATTTGATGCAATTACTATGTATGAGCTATTGAAGTTCCTAAATATAATAAAATTATGTGTCAAAGTATCTTCAAGTGGACATTTATGGATTAAGTATCTATGAAAGGGATGTCTTCAATAGTGTCAATCCATCTCTCTATATCACACTGTCAGATCCCTCCCATTTTCTGAATTTTGGTTAGGTTTTTCCTTAATTGAGAAATTAATTTAATGTTACCAAGTATACAAGAAAGAAAGTAAACAACAACAACATTCCTTACAACTCACACCCTACCCCCAAATTTTGTAGAACCCAAACCAATGTTGCCTAGCATTTCAGGGACTGAGAACATGTGATCTTACTAAGTATGCATTGACGTTCTCAGAACTCAATATCATTTGTGCCATTTTTATAGCGCTTAATCTGCCCCAGTTTCTATTTCCTTCTTCTTCTAAGTTTAAGTGATAAATGCAGTGTCCTTTACAATTATGAGAGATTGGCAAAGACACAAATGCCAGAAATCCCAGCTACCTCAGCTGACCTCACCCTGACAGCACACTGACAACATACTCATTTTATTTCCTTCCCTCCTGGCCAATAGCATTCACCGTGGGTATCAGCATCTTGACAGATGATATTAAACAGTACCTTTTACCACAAAGAGAGCTACAGGACTCCCGTTCATATGGTTGCCTTTCTTCGGTTATGAAGTGACAGTAAAAATCCTTTTTTCCCCCTCTCCAAAAACAAACAGATCAGGATCAATCTCTACTCTTCTTTACATTTTATTTTTAATATATATATATATATATATATATATTTTCACTTTACATCCTGGTTGTAGCCTCCTTCCTCCTCTCTAACCAGTCTCACCCTCCCACCCTCTTCCCCTATCCTGATGGCTGCTCCTCTTAGCACATCCTGATTGGACTTGGTCACTGGCAGAGGGCAGCTAATAATTCTTGTTCTTCTAGTTGCCTAGTCTTTCACACACTTGAGCCAGATTACTCTTTCTAAAATACATATATAATTATTAAGGCTATCCTTAACATTGCTAGGACATGGTCCATTTTGGTTGTGATAATTTTCACTCAGAAGAGGCCCTCCTCTATCTGCCCAGACTTTTCTCAGTTGCTTTAAGCAGTTCTGAAGTTGTTGCTTTGTTTTCCATCCCTATAAGGCAACGCTGAGCATTCAGTCTTCACTTCCCTACATCCCAGTTTGTTTCTCAAAATCAGCACTTTTAAGCATCTGACACTAATTACAGTAATGCAGAACACATGCTGTAAGCATTCCTAGATGGCCTTGTTGCTAAACATTCTCTCCCATTAGAAGGCAACTGCAAATGGTGTGAGCAGCCTTGGTTTTTATCTAGAATATAGTCTATGTCCTTCTGAGTATGTCCCACCAGATAAGCAGCTCCCCCACGGCAAGGGTGGGGTCCTCGTGTCCATGAGCAAACACATCTTCATTGTTCCCTCAAGTCAGACTGGAAAAGGGATCCTTTATTTGTACAAACTGGTTATAAAAGGAGCCACATGTAAAAGATTAGCTGAGACCTCAACACTGTCTGGAAATCTGTTCCCTTTCAACACATTTCACTGTTCTGCTAAACAATATAAGCCAGTGTTCCTATTTAAATGGGAAAATGGGAATGTGAAAAAACAAACAAACAAACACATTGTGAGTTGCATATGAGCAAGACCAAGGAGACATATCTACCTCTTAGTCACGACCCACTGCTTACATTCTCCCATGCAGCAATCTTCGGGTACCTCCATCACCTGCACCCATTGTGTCTGGGTATAATCCTCATTTTTCAACTGAAGTGTTTCCCTGCAGCAAATTCCCCTTCTCTGTTGTGTCTCAGATGAGTCTCCTAAGCCTATTGGTAGGCTTTTATGTCCCCATTTAAGATAAGTACAAAACCCTATTCATATTCCTATCCAGATAATTTCTTCATTTGTCCTTGCCTTAAAAGAAACTAGAAATGCCATTTTTACTTGCTATCTTTAATTTCTTATTCTTATTTTCTCTTGAACCTTATGTAATAAAGATCTTCCCCTTTCTACACCAACAAAAATTGCCTTTATAACACATCCAGAGGTCTCCAAATGACTGTTTCCAATGGTCAGTTCATATTGTTAGCAACGGATGAAACGGAACTTTGAATGTAATATTGCCAGTTGGCCTACAAAATGATGCTTCTCTTCTATTTTCCTTCCTACCATCAATGTTTTTTTCTGTAGTCTTTGTTAGGACATTGTCATTTCAGTGAAGTAACTTTAGGATATTTGCTTCCTCCATCTATCTGCCTGTGCTCTTGTCAAATATCACAAGTTTAGCACACATAGCCTAAGATTTCAAGCTAACCTGTGGAAGTTCTTCCTGGCATTCATATCTTCTACCACCTCCTCTTTGGCATCAATATTGTGAAATATTAAGAAAAAATTTTAAACATGACTTAGCCAAAAGATCTGACACTTTTCACATTCTTTTTATGTCGATGATAATAAACATTTTTCCAGTTAGACCAACACTATTGAGCTTTTCCATGATTTTACTCCTTTCATCCTTACCACACATAAAACAATCTAGTGTGGACAATGCTAATTTAAAAATACCTCAATTCCTAGTTCTAGGTATCACACCTCTGCTGCTTCATGGATCAAATAACCTTACATTCTCTCTCTCTCTCTCTCTCTCTCTCTCTCTCTCTCTCTCTCTCTCTCTCTCTCTCTCTCTCTCTCCCCCCTCTCTCTCTGACACACACACACACACACACACACACACACACACACACACACATGCTCTATAATTTCTAAGCAACCACACATATACTTTTACTCCCATTGGTATGTTTTCTCTTGCTATGATACTTTATTATTTGATTAATTAGATTTGCCTCTTTTGTTGTCTGAATCCATTTCCAGGAAGGAAGCTTTGTGGGATAGTTGGGTGTCTTTTGTTCTTTTCTGAATCTCCTGGGTCTGAAAAGTAACGAGCTCAAAGGCTGTGCTCAATAGCTACTTTCAAAAGAATAAATGGATAGAGTTCAGCAAATCCACTGCACTGACTCATCCCCAAATGCTAAAAGACATTAATTAGGGTGGGACAGGGACATAGTTAGTAGCCCAGTGCTCCAGGGCAGACCCACACTGTCACTATAAAACAGGATGTGTGGGCTGACTTCAGAATAAGCAGAGAGCCCCAGGAAACATAATAGGAAAACAGTTTTGGGATCTGTCCTGGCAGGATGGAGCTCTATAGCTCTTAGTAACATCTTTCAGATCTTTAGCTCAGAGAACCCTGTGCTTGGCTCTCTGAGATTGCCTTGGGCTTGGGTGTTCCATGAACAAACTCTTCTTGATTGTGTTCCCACTCTTACCACATACTGTGGCCAAAGAAGCAGCCTATTAGGTGTGTTAATCAGGGGGTGGCCCTTCTCAAACTGGAATTCTTTTCCAGTGTTTGAGGGGAGAGAGGCGCATATCATATGGTGCTAGACTTTATGGCACACACATCATAACTGCCGTTTTGATGTCCTGGCTTAGAGCTGAACTGGGAGTTCCCAACAGATAATTTTCCCTGGAGCACCACAGGCATCCTCTCCAGCTAGAATTGGCTGTAAGTGGCAGTGAATACTTGGTCCTTAGGTCAGGATGTGTATAAAATGGCCACTTTGGCTGGCTGGCTTCACTTTGTCAAATGACTCTGAGAACAGTGTCTGGAAAGTACATTAAAATATGCCTGATATTAACCTGGCAGATTCAATGTGAGTTTATAACTCTCCTCTTATAAATGGGAAGCCTGTCTGGAAGGTATGACGCTCTCTATCGCCTGAATATTTCTAATAGACACTCCCAAACTAGTAATATGAGCGATCATCGAATGGAAGCCTTATAACATGAATAATAGACTTAAATATTAACATGTATATGACATGTTATATACATCTGATACTTCTCAAGTAATACTCCATATAGTTATTAACTTTTAAAAATCCATTTAATACTAGTTGATATTTATGTATAAAGTGATCAAATATTTAACTTTTCAAAAGGCTATATATATTAGCTATTGCATTAATTGTTCTGATGATTTAAAAGATAACCCAATTAAGAAATTGCACTACATCAGCAGATGCTAATCTAAATGGCTTCATGGTTTCTAGTTTACTGACTGTGTTCTTTCTGAATGTGAACCTCTCTGGATATCAACTTAATCTGGGTCCACGAAGATTCCGTGGTGAAAATCAGTGCTTCGGTTATAGTGTTTGTTTATTGCTGTTTACTCTTATTCATTCTTTGGCCTGAGAACTGGAAGTGTTAACTACAGACCCAATGGCGTGGCCTCTGTGGCGGTATACAAATCTACTGAGCTGCCAGAACATTTTCAGTGCTACTTGAGCCCCTTAATGATGAAGAGGCATTTGCTTACACATGGCCCAGTTCTTCTATGAAAATTCCTGGTCATGAATCTGGTGAACGTTTACAGGAATCTGCAAATGAAACAACTAAATCCTCCGTGACAGGGAGCCTCATAAAGGCGCCTCGTTTATTCTCCCGGGCCACTCGTCCCTGCCACTGGGATCAATAGGAAATCTCATCTGATATATTCATAAAGGCCAGGGTGCAACTGTTCTCCTTGCAATTTTGCAGGAGAAAAGCCCGACTTCCATTCAGAGAAACTGATCCCAAATTTACAAATAAACAGACAATACTGTGCTAGGTTTCTTTTCATCTTTAAACCATCAGAATAAAAATAATTTTCTCTCATTACCCAAAATTGAAGACTCAGATATATGAAGGTATTCAAGTTGACTGTGAAATAATAGTTTTTATTTGGCCACACAAGCATCCTGTAACTTTAAGGGCTTCAAATTCTCAAATGGAAGGTATGATTAGCAACAATGAGTTGGATTTTAATTGCAGTGTTGTCTTCACAGGTTTACTGAACATGAGTAGTTTTATTCTTATTAAATGTACTAAAAATGCCTGTGTGTCTGTGCATTGCATCTAGAAGATACAATCATTAACAATTTTCTAAATGTATGTTTAAAGAGACGGGAAAGGAGAGCTCTCTAGGCTAAATAGAATAGAGATGAGAATCGTGCTCAGTAGAAAACAAGCAAAGCTCAAACTTACACTGATATAAGCTTTAGCCTTGGGCTTGAAAGATGTTGCAAAATATAGTGGAACAATTTCCACTAGGAATTAATTTCCTAAGTTTTCTCTTTCATGAATGACAAGGATGCTACCTGCAATTGGTTAATTAATTGAAACTGGGTGCCTTAGTTCTAAAATATAAGCATCCTAATAAAATGGTTCTTGGAAGAGGACCAGTTCTATGCTTGTTGGTAAATTAGAAAGCAATGGGTTTCTCTAAGGTTCACGTGGCTTTTGCTCAACTTTAAATATACTACCAAGATAGTAAATAATTTAAATCTTTTCTTTCATCATGAAAGACAAAATGAAATAAAGCAGCACACACACACACACACACACACACACACACAACTTAGGTGTAACCAAACAGAACCGTTCTCTGACGCATTTGCTCTAAATCTATCAAGTCATTTACTGCATAGTAGAGACATTGATTACAGTATAGATTCAAGAATGTACCAAAAGTATAAAACACTGGCAAAGATGCCAGGGACTATTTATTTTGTCACTTCTCACTCCTTTCAGTTACTATTGTACACTTATAAATGCATAATTCATTGGTACCTCTGTGCAATGAACGCAGAGTTCTTGTGAAAGACATTGCTCTCTATCATATTGAAAGTTAAAGATTTATATTACTACAAATTACATTTGATTTGTTACCTAGTGAGCAAATGTAAACCTAGTATCCTGTCTGTGCATTAAAATAAAACCTTGCTTTTATTTTTAACAGAAATTCAAGGAGAAGGTGATGAAAACTTACTTGATTCTTTTTATTTATTTGTTTGTTTGTTGTTTGGATTTTTTTAAATGTGAAGATCCTATTTAAAAATTGTAGCAGCCATAAAGGATTAGAAATATTGCTAAAATACTCAGGGGTGTCACTTTTTTAAGAGCTGATTTTTATTTCTGAGCTTCTGACAATAGTTTGGTTTAGCCAATGGCCTAGGAGGTAACAGGCCAGTAGGAGGCCATGAGGATTAGCCCTAATTACCTCATGTTTCACCTGAATTAATTCTAGATACAAAAAGTAAGCCCTGTAGGAGTGACAGTGAGACCTTAGTTTGGTACTGAGCTGCCTAAGCTCTTTGCACATAATAATGTTTCCTTTGAATTTCCCCTAATTCTACACAAAGATCAAATGATAGGCACTGACTGCACAGTGATTAACTGTACTATGGAGATATAATGCAATTTTCCAGATTTATCTTGGCATAGAAATCACATTTGCAACAAGAAAATCTGTCTAATACTGGACAGGTGTGAATGTATTTGATTATAAAAGTATATGAATAATTAAAGAAGCTATTCTTAATGAATGAAAAGGGGAAAGTAGGCAGTGGTGGTGATTTCCCTCAGAAAATTCTTCATCTGTATACTAATAAATTCTTTAATCCATCAAAAGAACTATTTAATTACTTGAGTGAACCGGAAGTGCAGGCAAGAAGCTTCCAAAATAAGGGGGAAAAAAAAAGACAGACAGTTTGCTGCCTGAACCTAAAACTCTCTATAATGTTGGAGCATCATCTTCAGCCTTCTGGCCCAATATATCTGACAGACATATATCTGAGGAACGAACTATTGAGGACTTGCTTACCCTGTTTTGGCAGAGTTTGGCTGTCATCTCTAGCTGCACCCAAGCTTGCCCATTTTTAGGCAGAGTTCATTATTTCTCAATTCTCTGGTGGTGTGGAAGATCAGACAGTTTAGTCTTACAATTAACCATAGCTGTTTAGGGGTTAAGATGTTTTTGGGTCTAGATAGATGTTTTAAGCTGACAGAGATGAGATATAATGGATATTGATTCTCATTCAGAATTTTAGAAATCACCAAGATAGGAAAGTTGTTTTCTACAAGGTTGCCAAATGCAATTAGCCAAAACACCATGAATGTAACATTCATATAATCCCTAATTGTTTCATGATTCTTCTTGCTGTATGTAAATTTTTTATTTACGTGTAGTAATATAAATATATAGGAGAAAAAAATAGAATAAAATCTTTAGAAGAAAAAATAGACCTATTTACGATAAGATAACTTGTCATCAAGCATTTTATAAAGTAATGAACAGGATGGAGATAATTCAGCTTTTAAGATTGCTCTCTACCATCCTTTAAGAACACGGGTCAGATCCAGGGACTCTGTAACCAGAACGCTTGCAAATGCCTTTAATTCCAGCTGTGCTGATATAGCTGATACCCTTTTATTGCTTCTACACACAAATGCACACATACTCACTTAAATGAGTGTGTGAGGGCATAGATAAGTAAATAACGTCTTTAAAAGTGACCAAGCCATCTGACTACTTCTCCATTGTACAGGGTAGTTAAGTATCTGCATCATTAAGACATATTAGCGATTAAAAATTTAAAAATTGTCTTGTATCTTTGAGAAGAATATTGTAAAGAAACCTCACTGTAAAGAATTGATATCACAGCAACCTAAATACTTAAATCAAGGCCAAGTTTTTGCCAAGTTGAAAATATAAACATTGATGCAATCATAAAATACACAATTTCCACCTAAGGCATTTTGCTAAGTACATGAAACACAGAATTCTAAACATGTGAAAAACCAATGTGTATTTTAGAACTTGTCGATGAATACGTTCATAAAAATTATGGGAATGAATAAAATAGGAAATGAATTATATGTAATATACAATGAGTAGTTTTTCCTTTGTTGTAATGGATTTTCAGTTATCACTCCTGTTATATCAAGTGTGAAAAAATGTATATAACTTCATGTTTTAAAAAAATTGTTATTTCAAAACTCATGTCCAGAAACCAAGAAAACCACTGATACACTAATATATGATTCTGGACATTTTCATTCATTTTTCAATAAAGTAAAATTTGTACCGGCGTGTATATATAACCATGGTTCAATGATAGACTTCAGTGTTTCCATATAATCCAATCGCTTAGTGTCCAAGAATCATCTTAGCTTATGTAATTAAATTATGGTTTGTTGCATAATAGCAAAGTCTCAGAAGTACTTCATAGCCTCATCAATAATCAGTGTATGATTCTACATACAGTAGCATCACAGAGCTTGGAGGGTGATTTTGTTTGTAAAGGCCCTGCTTCACTGACATGGGGACCTGAGATAAGATAGCTGGGATCTCTATAAACATGTGGGCATCGCAAGATGCAGCTGTGATTCCAGCAGAGGGGTGGCTGGAAGGAAGAAAGGGAAATCCTTGAAGGCATTGCCTAGGGCAAACACCTGAGCCAATGAGCTCTAGGTTCCCTAAAAGTACTGTCTTAAAAAATAATGATGAAATAGATGCCTCTTTTAGAGCTGAGAACTTGAATTCCTATATTCTCTGCATGTTGACCAATTGTGTGTCTCTAATTAACTCTTATCTACTGCAAGAAGAAGTTCTCTGACAAGGGTAGAGAATGGTTATATTTGTGGTTAGAGCAATACATCATAAAAAGTCACTTTAATATAAAGTCTATTTATCACAACTATTGAGTTCTACGCTGTGGCCTACAACCTATCTAGTCTCTTGCTCTTGGCCTCATTAACAGTGTCAGGTAGAGGCTTCATTTTGTGGAGCACAAATGCAAGCAGATAGTGGCTGCTTCACTCCCATAACAGCAGTGCCACTGTTGCACCAATAAGTATATCTTAGTTCACAGTAGGGTAAAATTGGTGATTAATTTTTTTCCACTGGTGTGCACAGCATTTTCTTCAATGTGAAAGTTGCGTGATAGAAATGGATATTTCCATTTGATTTCTCTGTTTATGTCTTATTACATGGTGTTTTCAGCATTAAGAGTTTTCTATCACATTCTAGAAGATAAACAAGAACAAAGGCAATACAATAGCCTATAATGTTTGGGATTCTGTGTAAGTCCACTCCAACAACTCACAAAGAGGTAACCCGTTTGTAATACAGGGGATTTTATTTGATAGTCTGTGGTATCTTGCTAAGATGTTGTTGAACCATCATAACATAACTTTATTTTATGTATTTGTGTGTATATATATATGCATATATATGAGGCCTATACAGAAGTAAATATTCATATGGCTTGCATAGAACACCTTTAGTGTTACTTCTCCTTCCACACATTCCTGCCCCACTTAATATTTGTTTTATATTTCACCTTTCCTTATTGGTAATACTATATTCTTCCCATTAAGGCTTAGGAAGAGAGGCATAAGTAATTTTAAGCTCTAGAGATGGAAGATGACTTCAAGACACCAGCATTTTCTGGGACTATGGCGATTGTACATATGAACTCCGCAATCGTGACGGCATGCACATGGCCTACCCTAATTTAAGCTGGGCAAAATCTCAGCATAGAAATAGGGTGACAAGCATGATGTCCTACTCCAAGTTAAAGAGCTCTTGAGTTCTGATAGACTCTGGAAAAGGGATAGTCTGTTTTCTTCAATGATGTGACACCTGGTATGTACAACAGACTCTAGGTCAGACACCACAGTGAAAAGTTGTTGGAAAGAACAAACTGTACCAGATGGATTTTTAATAAACAAGTAAAAAGATAAATAAATAAATAGGACATGATGCTAAGTGGATAGAAAAGGGGGTTGGGTACAGGGAAAACTGGGATTAGAGGAATGAATATAATCAAATTACATTATATAATTCTGACTGTTTTGTAGTTCTTCTTGCTGTAGGTAGTTTATTGTTTGCATGTATAATAATATAAATGTATATGTAAAACTATTTAATAAAAATTGTAAAAAAAATTAACATTATATGAATTCTCAAAGAATTAACAACAAAGAAACTTTTTAAATAGGACAAGCAAATGAGGAAAAGCACATGACCCCTATCTACCATCCCTGTGCACATGTGGATACAACCCACCCTTCTCCCAGACACACACACACACACACACAAACACACACACACACAAACACACACACCATTACAACCACCACTACCATACCACACCATACCTCACCACACCAAACTACACCATACACACACACACCATTGCAACCACCACTACACCATATCACACCACACCAAAACACACACACCATTGTACACCACCACCACTACCACTACCGCACCGCATTATAGCTACTACCGCACCACACTTACACCCCATTACAGCGACCGCCATCACCCCTACCACACCACACCCCATTACAACCACCATCACCACTCCCAACTACTACACCACACCACCACCACACCACACCATTGCATCACATGGTTCTAGATGAAGCCCAAATAGTTTAAGCATTTACTTTCCGTCAAGCAAAGTTAAGTTAAGCTAGCAAGTTAAATAAAAGACCACACAGTTAAACATTTTGTGAACTTTCACTCTTGAAATGTGTCTGCTGACTTCTGAACCATTAAAATGTATTTCTTGCATTCCAGTGTTACTATTTTCTTCCTTTCTGAGAAAAACCTGACTAAGAATCTTTACTTTATTGGCAGATTTGATCAATCTACAAACTTTTTCAGAAGTGCAAACTAATTTAATGCTACTTGTATCTACATTTGTAACTGAGTTATGCTAAACTGAGTAATTATAATTCTGATTCATTATCTTCACAGTTAACTTTTACTTAAAGCAGAATATTGCTGCACATTTACTTCAAAGGCTTAACTGCCCTTTAAGGCTTAACCAAATGTAGAATATGAAGGGATAAATGTTATTTTGGCAATTCAAATATTTTGTAAATCAAACACATCTACATTTATTGATACAACTTAAATACTTCCTACAGAGGAAGCTGGAAGATACTGTTCTATTTCTATGAAAAGGATAAGCTTGACGTTCTCTTGTACTTAAAAAGGAAAATCTCAAACCAAAGTCAGTAAGCATCTGTACAACATATATGCACTAACATAGTCATTCATTCACTCACGTGTTCTTAATCAGTTTTATTGATCATATACTGTGACCTCTCTGACTTAAGATTCCATAGTAAGTCCGAGGCACTTCATCATACACAAAAATCCATTGGTGAAGTGAAAGTGTGTTAGCAACCACCACTGTTTCGAACACCTCACCATTCTAAGGGACAGGTGGTCAGCAAGCCGTTCTGAGTGTTTTGCTTTTGGAGAAGTCTGTGCCTGCACGTGAACTTCCATGAACACAGTGGGAGGAATACAAGTACATTTCAGGAAAAGAAGATGCCAGCCCTCAAGATTCCTCAGCACAGACTGAAATCTGTACTTAGCGTCAGTTTCCAAACCTGGGGGGGGGGGGTGTCTCTTTTATCTTGCTATTATTTGAATGCAATTAATTTCTATAGAAGGAAATTACTTGCATCTTATTCTTATGGATTTTTTAAAAGCCTGAAACAAATATAATTATTTAAAAATCCAGAATAAATGAATATTTCACTTCCACTTTGCCAAATTTCCCATAATTGATTCCAGGTAACTCTCCCTTCCCCCATTAAAATGTAAGAGTATCCATATGTCCCCTGCAAAATGTTACATTAATCATTTGGAGAGAATTCTCTTTCTTTCATATTTCATTTGAACATATGCAAAGAATGACATGCTTTGAACAGCAAAAGGCACTTTTTTATTAAAAAAAAAGCAGGATTGCATGTTGATGCTGTGCCATTTTTCTGACCTTTATGTTTTCTTGTTATTTATATGTTGATTTCTACACTGATTACTAAGTTTAATTATGACATCTGCAGGCTCTTAAAATGTCTGGGCTTGTTGTCCAACAACTGTGAGAAAAATGCTGTAAATGACACAGAATAAGAAATGTAATCACAAAATTATCTGTTTCATATAAACAACCCAAACTACTACAGTGTGTCTACTTCCATATTATATATACACACTCCATGTTTATATAGTGGGACTATGCACATAAACTCACTTATGAGATATTATATTACATAAGGCTTTGCTCCATTTTAATGATTTCCCTATGTCTATTGCTGATTGTAAAGTCAAGTTCCCATTAGGAATAATATTCTATATAGATACTGTCACATTTCTTTCAATAAATACTAAAGTATTTATTTCATTAGTTTTTTCTTTATAGTCATGAGCGGTTTTTATCATTTTGTTATCTTTTCCCTTTAATTGGAAATCCAATTGCTACAGGTTTTTTTCTAAGTAGAAAATGTCAACCATTTTTAAGTTAAGTACCAATATGGAATGCTGAACTTCTACAGTGATCTAAGAAGGATGTGAAAACTCTTGTTCACTCAGTCTGGCTTAAAACCTATTCTTGTTCAGATTTATTGTAAAACAGAAATCCCTGGTACCATATGGAATTGAATCACATCCTAATATGCAGGCTGGAGTTGAAGAGATATTTCAATCTCATGCTGAGTTGTAGTTTATTCACAATAGGCAAGAGGATATATAACAATAGACATATGGGTGTACAATAACCATTGGATGAGTAGGTGATAGAAGTATGGTGTGTGTGTGTGTGTGTGTGTGTAACTGAGTCATGAAAAACCAAGAAATCCAATCTTCTGTGGTAACACACATGAATGGATGAACCCGGGGGTGTAATTGATTAAATGAAGAAACCTAGGCACATAAACACACATACTGCATGATCTTGCTTATAAAATGAATCTAAAGCGTCAAACTCATAGAAAAAGAGTAGAATAGTCTATGTTGTGGGAAGGATTAGGAAACTCTTGGCCAGATGCTACAAATTTCTGTGAGACAGCTGAAACATGTTTTCAGAGATCTTTTTGTACATCATGGTGACTATAGTTAATATACTACATACTTGAAAATGCTGAAAGTCGATTTTATTTGAACTTACTACAAAAAATAAATATGTGAGATTCACGTAAATAATCTTCAGCTCCACCTCTTCAAAACTTCATGTTATGCACTAGAATATGTACAATACTTACTTGTCACTTTTTAACCCAATTTATTTTTATGTTTTATGCACATTGGTGTTTTGCTTGCATGTATGTCTGTATGAGGGTGTCAGATCCTCTGGAAAAAGGGTTACAGACAGTTGTGAGCTGCCATGTGAGTGCTAGGAATTGAACCTGGGTCCTCTGGAAGAGTGGCCAGTGTTCTTGACCACTAAGCCATATCTCTAGCCCCTTCTTGTCACTTTTAATTTAGTATTTTAAGAACATTTGTCCTACCATTGCCTCCTATTGCACAGACTGTCCTGTGATTCCAAATAATAACTCAAACATCTCCAAAGGCTACAAGGGTCAGGTGCTCACCCCTCTCTGTTGCCACTGAATCATGTCTCCCTGCTTACAGAGATGTGGTAGTTTTAAGGTGGTTTATGCGTAAAATTTTATTTAGTAAACACTTGGTAAAATTCTGAATTGTATGCAATATACACTGCCTCTGTACTGAAGATGTTTAAAACCATGCATTATAAAAAGATGTATTTCATAAAGGCAGTAAAAATGAAGATCTTTTTCTTTCACGTGAATGGTTATAATCTCCTTCTTGAGTTAAACAAATAAATACCCATGAATAGTATACAACCAAAAGAAAGTAAATGAAAGATAAAACTCACAATCCATTTAAAGTTGTATTTTTTTCAATAAACTTCAGTACAGTGAAGAAGAAATCTAGACAAAAACATGAAGTGTCTAGAACAATTTACTTCCTTTTGAAACACTTGTATTTCTGTCATGTCCTTGGCTTATCTAAAAAAAAATGACCAAGAATCTAAATCTAACACACAAGCCCTATATGTTTATAAAGACTCTTCCATGAGAGACAAGAGAAGCTTCTACATTGCCCAAGCATATTAGCACTCTGGACAGAATAAGGGGCATACATTTGCAATAGAGATTTAGCAACTACAAAGCAGCTGAATTTAATTATGGTATCAGTAAACATCGGATGTGAGCACTTGCTAACATCTCCCTTATTTTCCTTCATGTTTGAAAGGAAGATGACAATTCATTTTTGCTAGGACTTGGGGAAGGATGAAAAACATGGGTTCAGGTGACACCTTCATGCAACTCCCAGGAAACGTTCTTGAACTCCAAGAAGTCAGTCACTTAAGTAGGCACTATATCAAACAAATATTCTTCTCAATAAAAGCCAAATCTAAGTTTTGCTTTAGACCAGACATCAATTTAAATAGTTTCATACACAAGAGTAGGTTCCGTTATCCTTAGAAGAAGCATGGGAAGGCCTGGGGATCACTTGAAACCAAAGATAGTAACAAGCTTTTAACCACTGTAGTACTGTAATAGTCCCTCAGATAGCATGGCTGCTAATTGGCTAGTATTGTATACTACAGTATACTTTGGATAATGAACAAATCAGGAGGAAGGGCAAGATGTGGGTATCCTCAGGCTACTCTGAATGGTCTGGAACTCCCAATATATGAAGTTTTTGTTTCTGGATTTTACCTTGTATTATTTTTTTGAGCCACATTTGACCATGTGCAACAAAACCCATAGAAAGCAAAACTACAGCCAAGGGGAAGATGATTGTGTAAAACAACGTGTGCATGTGCGTGCGCGCATCGGCACACACACACACACACACACTCCACAGGTTGATTTTTAATCTTGAAAGTGAATTCATCGACCTATTTTTAAGCATTTTATGCCAATATTTGATTTACTTAGTGAGGACCCCTCTGGGACTCAAGACGGCTTATTTCATATTATTAATCATTTATGAGAGCTATGGAAAAGACACAAAACAGTTCAGAAATTCAATCTATAATTATTGAAAGTGTGTTTAAAGCAACAGATATACTTACCATATTGGGTGATTTGCAAAATGCACTGAAAGACTTTCATGTAAAGTCTATCATTTTTTAAAAGGAGTATGTTAAAAGCCAAGATATATTATTAAATTGATCACAAGTGAAAATACTAGGAAATGGACATTAAAATAAACCCTAGGGGGCTGTAGAGATGGCTCCCTGATTAAGATTACTTGTTATCTTCTAAAGGACACAAGTTAGATTGTCAGCATCCACGTATCCAGGAAATCCCACACCCTCTTCTGGTTTCTACTAGCACAGACAAACACACAAAAATAAAAATATAAAAACAGTCTTTATAAAGATATATTTCAGTGTTCCCAAGCTTTATTACATTATTGCATTACCTGCCCTATCCGCTTTCCCTGTGACATGGACACACTCTCCCGCTTCTCTCTGTTTTGATAATCAAGCCATACACACAGGCACCTACCAGATCCAAGGGCAATAAACTACCAGTGTGAACCTTCCCTCATGAGAAACTTAGAGCTATGAGAGTTAGGCAGGGTAATTTCTGAGCTTCATATTTTGGGGACTAATATAGATATTCAGACATATGACATACTTTTAATGATGACAGTGTTCTAGACAGAAGATGAATCTTTTTAAAAAGGAAAAGCAAGGGAGACTGAGATATACATGTTTCCACCATGTGAAGTCTTATTCTTAAAGGAATGCACAGACTCTATTTAGAATCATTACATGCTCTATAAGTGTCAGTCAGTGTCATGACCATTTAAATCAATCCACATGTTGATAAGTCATCTTACACTCAAAGACCTTCAGCAATAACATTTGCTGGACTGAAATGTTAATAGACACTAAGGGAAATTTGTGCCAAAAATAAAAAACAAAAGCAACAACAACAAAAACGCATTTCAGGTTTTGATATTTGAAATTGCAATTATTTGTGATTGAAAGAACCAAAAGAAATTATTTGACTATTCATCTCTTACATAAAGGAATTTCTAGAAAACTTCTATAAAATGTTTCTTGACTGTAAGGGCAAGGTAAAATTGATCAATCATGGAATAATATGTCCCTTGGGGTGCTGCATGGATTGAGGTGTTCCAGAGAACACCATGTACTAAGGGAATCAATGTGCCAAAATAAGTTATCTCCGCGTTATTCATTTAAAGGATGCAGATTCATCAATCTAAAGCTAACCATTTTAACTGGTTTCTCCAAAGCCTGAACTGTCAAGTAATGTACTCTTTTTCTTTCCCACCCTCCTACCCCTTTCCATTCCTTCCTTTGTTTTAATTTCTTCCCACATTTTGTCCTTTATTTTGTTTGTCTGGTTGGTTGGTTGCTTGGTTGTTGGTTGGCTTTGCCAGGGGCTCTCTCCAGGTGTCTCAGCTAGACCATGAACTCACAATTCTCCCCACCTTAGTCTCCTGAATTCTGGAGTTATAGACATACACATAGGTTCAAGTATTCCTTGCCATCTATATCTGATGAGACCTGGAAGAACATGGGCATTTTTTCACATAGTTATATGCGTTGTAAGCCTGTCATAGTTTTTCTACATTCACTCAATTTTCTTGTAGAATTCAAAGGGGAACCCACCAATTGTTACTAAGAGAAAAACTAATAATGTTTTCATTCAAAGATACACACTATCAAGCAACATGTTGACTAAGTAAGCATACTTCTTTGTTTCCATAAAATTATGCATGAAATTACCAGGACAAAAATGATGACATATTTTTGTTGGCTAATTGTAAGATTTAAACTCTCCATCCTCCTTGGAAGTTGACAGATGTAACTGATGCTCTCAATGTCAGTTGTCCAAATACAGCTCAATCTAACAAGAGGGTTGTATCTAAAAATATTTAGTACTGTAGGAAAAGCATTAACAAATACTAACCTAAAAAGATACACAGGAGAACTGACGTACAAGAAGCTGAAGATCAATGGTTCTGTATAACTGCCTCAATTAGTGTCCAGATGCAACTGAAACAATAATACAAGTGAAGTCCCTAATAATCTTGAAGATCAGTGTTTTGTGTATTTAGTCTTTTGTCACTACATTATGGTTAAAAGTTAATTAGGAGGCTCTAAGTCATCTTCTTAATTAAAATATGAAACCAATTAAACCTAATAAGGAATAAAATATAGTAAAAAAGAACAGGAGACTGCACAGTCTTGAACTTCCAAATTATGTTTTAAATTTTTCTTGTTTAACCAGGATGTAAAAATACAAACAACCACAGAGAAGGCAAGACTGATAACAAATGAGAAAAAAATCAGATTTGTAATGATGAAATCAGTGAATTAAAATAAAAATGGCTGACAGATTTCTCCTTAAATTTCTCATGATTAATTTTAAAACTGTATTGCTGGATTTGAAAACATTGATCATTTACATCACAAATGAATTGAGTCATTAAAGAATGATTTATCAGTGATTTAGAATTTCAGCATATTTTCCAAAATAAATTGAAAAATTAATTCAAAACATTGCCAAAATTACATAATCTCATAGCTATTTTCCGCCTTTGAAGAAACATGAAATAATCTATACAACTTATAAAGCAAAAATCTTGAAATGGCATAAACAAATGGTATTTAAATGATCATGTATCGTGGACCTAATTTCTGTAAAATGTCAGTAATAACTGAATAACGTAGTCATCATGCTATCTGTACACTCAAAGGAAAGCAAAGAGCAATAAGTTACTATAATGTGCTACATTTAAACACTACACAACCTTTAAAATGTGCCTTTGTACGCAAAGACTAAAAATATGAACAAGAACAAAACTTGTTGAATGCATCACTGAACATAGCAGTTATTTCATATCTAAATAGTATTTAGGCATTTTATGAGTTCAGATACATATAAATTTGATTTAAACAAATACTAGTCGTAAATGGTAGCAAAGCTTGAATCGGAATGCTAAACCCATATTCTCACTCTTTCAAATTCCTACTTACAATCTAAAGCATAAATCTCCTCCTACTCCCTCCAAAATGTTCAATTTTTAATAAAGTAACATCTGGTTTGGGAATGGGGCTATACTACCTGCTGTTCCTCACCCCTCTGGGAAAGTGAAAAAGCAAGCAGTTATTCAATATCATTTTTGTTATCCTAGCAACAGCTGTGGTTTTTAAAGAAATAAAGCAGGAGAAATAAGAAGTGTACTTGAACACTATGGATGGAATTCACTATGATATATGCTCAATTATATTAAAGTCACCCTATCCTAGCGGAAGTTGCAGTGTGGGGGCCTTATATGGAGGAAAAAGGGTGTAAGTCAGCAAAAACTGGATTATAGCATTAAAAAAATGCTATTTCGGTATGTAAGCAAAAGAAACTTATAATGACACATTTTTGAAAGTGTTAACAATCCAGTATATAAGAATGTAAAGGGTTATTCATGATAAAAACAGATGAAACCAATGTGAAATGAAGTAGTCCTTTTCTCTTGCATCTTTGAAAGGGCATATTCTAAACTGCTGCTAAAGGATAAAAGAGAAAACAAAAAAGGAGAAAAATAGAGAAGCAAAACTCCACTAAGCACTAATAGAGAAGCAAGAAGTTGGCTCCATTGTTTTCATAACACGCAGCACAGATACATGTTTTTATTGGGATTTTAATAGTGGTTCCATGCTCTATGCATCTTTTAACTGATGTTTCTTCTTCCCTTTATTATCCTTAATATATTCCACTGAGAATTTTCTTTCACTTCAAGAATAGGGAGGCGACCAGACAACAGCATCTCCTCCCAAAAGCCACTATGGTGAAAACCTGCACACTAATCCGAAGTGGGTCAAATGGTCTTCACATGAAAGCATCTAACAAGGTCCCTAAGGAAACCTTTCTAAGTGGCAGCAGAGAAAGCAAGATTGCTTTTTTATGGAAGACGGATGCCAGCTTCCATTGGCCCTTCTTAAAGTGCAGATGCTGCTGCTTTGAAGTTACCATAGTCACAGTTGCTTTTGAAACACTATTATGGTATTGGAAACAAGTTCCTTGAGACTTAGGATTAGAAGAATCTAAGTGGGTTCACTATACAGTTCAAGACTACAGCTATAAAAACAAAACAACAAAAGCCAAAAAATATTTTGCCACCGTTTGTGAAATAAACATTTGAAACCTTCCATTTCTCAGCTTTTAATTGTAAATATTTTCACTAAGTTTAAGAATTTCAAAATTAAATTTAGATAAAAATAAACCACGGATACTTATTTAAGATTTCCTAAGCATGGTTCAATAAAAACAGAAACTTCCAATTTTTTTGCAAGTCATGACCAAAATGTTTCTAATAAACTCTGTTCACTTAGTACTTGTGAAATAAGTCAAGGTATATGGGATCACAATACATGATATTTGATCAAGCTATGGACAATCTAAAGACTCTAATAAATTTCCCCAAATATTAACTATTTGTAAGTATTGAAGTCCTGACAAACAGGCAGTCATCATCACATATGCACGCCTTGCCTTAGTACATGACATTGAAGCCATTTATAAGCCAGTTTGCATACTTTTAACTCTTTCATTGAAATGCTAGTCCTTTTTGTAGTTACTATTGCCATGAAGTAAATTTTTTCTTCTCTCTTAGAAAAAAAACGATCTGCATAGACAGGGTAAAATAGTATTTACACTTCTGGCTTGTCATCTAGAAGTTTAGCTTATTTTGCTTGCCAGTGTCTGAAGGTGCAACATCTGCTTTTCCAAACACTTCATTTGAAATAGACCCTGTCATCCTGCTTAGCATGACTTTGAATGTCAGGAGAGATTGAGAAGAAAGAATAACAACACATCAATCAATTTCTATAGGTCAACCAAAAAAAGATTTGTTAATTGATATTATGTCAACGAAAGGAAAACTAGGATAAAATAAGATTTCATTAGAAAAACTTGGAAAAAAATCAAATGTGTTATTGGCCACAGTTTAAAATGTAACCATATAAAGTTCTTCCCAACACAGAAAATATGAAAATTCACTATCACTAAAAGGTATTTAAATTTACATTAAAGTTTACATTAAAAGCTCCTGTACCCAACATCAGACAAAATAAGAAAGGTCAAATTTTAGTGACATCACAAACTTGTTTCACCCAATATTTGTTTTGTAGGTATAACATGAAACAGACTAAAGTTCCCATGCTTCTGCAAATTCAGAAACAAGAACACAAAAGGGTAGCCTCCTTTAGGAGTGAAAAACAGAATGATGTTTAAATCCCACAAAATTAATGTTTAGCTCAAGGATTTGCTCTTCATCTCAGAACCGTTCAAGCCCGAGGCAGGATTAGGTCAGACTCATGTTCGAACAACTGGAGGAAATCAATGGATTTTACTTTATTAATAATTAAAAGGCTAATACAGGCTGGCAAGTGATTAAAATTTTTCAGAACACATATTTATTACTGCAATGCCAAATACCTCTGCAATATATAATTTTTAATTGGGTCAGCCCAGAAAGAAAGAGATTATATTAAGTCAGGACAATGAAAGAAGGAATTGGCAAGTACTGTTGTGTCCCTTGTAGAGTTAGCGAAGTTTCTGCCTGAAGCAGGAGAAATAAAGCCCATAACTAGTTTGGCTCCATGACAGAATGCAGGCTACTGCTGCAGCTGATTCTGTCACCCATAACTAAATTAATCCCAATTAGGATCTGTCAAGGGTGACAGCAACAAAGTTGGCACAATGAAGGACATTAAAGCCCTTCTGACGGAGTCAAATACTTTAACATTTGGATAACAGTCTATTAAAGATACACGTTGAGCTGCAGTGACATTACCTCATTTCTGTAATCCACGGGAATGGCTTTATTGTAGCCACAACTAGTTTAAAGATGATTAATGAAGTCAACGAATAGAGGAATGGGATTCTACACTCAAATACCAACTTCGGTTTGACTTCAAAGCTCTCTGTGACTCTGGTTGCTTATCTTTGGCTGCTCTGATTTCAGACTCTAGTAGTTGAAACTATGTTACTCATACCTGACTACAATTAATGTTATGAAAACTTTGCAGTAGGGTTGAAGAGAATATTCACTGGTATCCACCGTGCCTGTGAGTCTCACCTTACAAAAACTTAGGAATTGTTTTGTCTTAGCATCTAAATATTGTACTTAATGTAAGCTACTATGAACTATATGCTAGGAAACTATTTTGTCTTATCTGTCACCCTTCAGCTTCTATGACACATGTCACTACAAATTAGCTTAAAATTCTCCCTTAGAAGATTAGACCGGTTGTGTTCAACAGAAAGAAAAGTTCTGGAAAATGAGACGAATGATTATGGGATTCATACCAGTGAGGATCAATGACTATGGGGATGCCTGGGATTGAAAGTGACTCGACATCCCAGAACACACAAAAAAGAGGTGAAAAATACCTTTACTTTTCTATTGGTACACGGGATTCCAATGAAAGGCAGAAACAGAAGAGATGGCTTCTCTCAATTTCCCCTGCCCAGGATGAGACAAAAGTTTTGGCAGCACCGCATGCTTCTCACTATGATAACCTTCCTAAAAGTAGGGCCAGTGGAGTTTTCTGATCATGGGCTGCAACCTTCAAAACACAAGCCCACATCAAAGCTTTCTTTTTAGAAACTGACAGCCTCATGTATTTGTTATAGTCATGGGGAAAGGCTTTATGTTCTAGTATATTTTTCAGAACAGTCACTATCTCTCGCAGTGTGTGTGTGTGTGTGTGTGTGTGTGTGTGTGTGTGTGTGCATGCGTGTGTGCGCTGTATGTTTGCTTCTTGCTACTTATATTAATCAGAGGTGTGAGTAATTAGGTATAAGCTTCTGAACACGTGGCAGAGGTAGGTAGTAGGACAAATTAATAATACGTTCATAACAAAAACAAGAAAAACTTCATTTGACTTCTTACTTCTCCCAATTCCATTAGATAATACTAACTTTTAAAAATATTGATGTTTTTGTTTTTTCACTTTACATCCCAATCACATCTGCTCCCTTCTCTCCTACTCCCACCCACCCACCTACTCTCTTCTTCCCCCTTCATCCGCTGCCTTTCTCCTCAGAAAGGGGAGACCACCTTCCAACCCACCCAGGCACATCCAGTTCCATGATGGAATAAGTGTACCCTATTCCTAAGAGGCCAGACTAGAAAGCCCAGACAGAGGCGAGTGATCTAAAAGCAGGCAACAGAATCCATGTCAGATAGCCCTGCTCCATTTGCTAGGAGACCCATTTGAAGACCAAGCTGCCCATCAGTTGCATGTGTATTGGGGGTCTAGATTCAGTTCATTTCTGCCTGTTGGTGGGTGCTTCAGTGTCTGTGTAAGTCCCCTGGGCCTAAGTAAGTTGACTATGTCGCTCTTCTTGTAGAGTTCTTTTAACGTTCTACTCTTCCATAAGACTCCTGAGCTCTGCCTAATGTTTGGCTGTAGGTCTCAGCATCAGTTTTGAGCTGCTGATGGGCAGAGCATCTCAGGAGACAGTTAATGCTAGGCTCCTGTCTGTAAGCATAGAAGGGTATCTATCATTAATAGTGTCAGTGGTTGGCTCTCTCCTATGGAGTTTTTCTCAGGTTGGGCAAGCCATTGGTTGGCCACTCCCTCACGCTCTTGTCCACATATTTACAAAAGATGTATCTATAGGAAAAAGGAAACTACATCTGCGTTTAACCGTCTGCATACTAAATATGAGTAAACCTTTATGGTGATAGAATGCAAATAAAATATATGCATGAGGCATAAACAGAAATGCTGTTGCAGTGGCTCTGCAGCTTGAAGTTCTGTGGTACAAATTATAATCAAATGTATTATATTATGTGCTAGTGGAATGCTATATATTAAACGGTTTTACGTGTTTTGAAAATTAAGAGCCTTCCCCCACATGCATGCACTCTCCTTTTTCCTCTCTTCTTTCCCTTGTTAAAAAAGGAGAGATTTTTGATTTTGGTACACATATGTTATTGTTTAATTTAGTCTTGGAGACACTATAAACTGGAATCATGTTAGGATTATGAGAACAAACACTGAAGTTAGAATTTGAATCATTTCCAGTTAGGTCACCAACAAGCTAGGAAAGTTTTTTTCTTAATTTTATAAAGTCTTATCTGTATCATTTCCAAACTGGAGATAATATTAATACACATTTATGGGATACCCTATAAAGCTAACAATATAAAATAGAAGTGCAAGGGATAGCACAACTTTACAGTGTTTATCACTTAGAAATACTCACCAAACTTTAGCTGTTGATAGAATAATAAAATATTATTATCATCATAGTTCACTTCACAGAACAAAGTTTTCTTCACCAGACTTAACATTTAAATTTAAGATTCAAAGTGAAATTATAGAAATCAATGGATTGAACCTCATCCCTCAAGTCCTTGGTTGGCTCTGGTGCTTATTTAAATGAGGGGTTTATAAGTTATGTAACTCCTTGAAAAAATGTTGCCTTTGATATATAAGGCTAGGAAGAGACATCCATGATCTTTTCCAGGGTTTATCCTAGAGGTGGATACACCTAATCAGATCTGAGTGAGTCTCCCTGACCCCCCCCCCAGATGGAAATCATAGATAAAGCTGTTGGGCACAGGCCTAGACTCAATCTTTGTCTTGGAACACACCTCCTTGCAGAATTCAGGGCAACTTCTAAATGCTAAACCTCATCATCAAAATCAATTATCTCTTCAAACACCTTCTAAATTCTTGTACTGCAACTAAAAGTCACATAAATGACATTACAATGTGATGGTGGACATTTCTTAATTGTAAAAATTATGGATTCATTCAAACACCAAAACAATTCTAATAAAAATTATTCAGATTATTAGATATATATTAAACCAAACAAAAATAATAAAACACACTTCAAAGCCAGGATATAACAAACATGACCGGAGTTTCTACTTTCTACCATATGAAGTGCCTCTAAGAAAGAGCCAAAGAGCTTTAAATTCTGAAAAAGGAAGGACAGTGTATAGAAGAAAGCTCAGATTTTTAAGCTTTTGTTTATAAATGAAAGCTGTAGTCATTTTGTCACATCAGTATTTCTATATTTCTAATCCAAGCTATTCAAGTTGTATATAGTGATTCTGCAGTATGCAAAATGTCATATACATTACAGTGGTACCTATTTGCTCATGTTTTAATGTTAATTTTTATTGCATGTACTTTGTGTTCCAGCAAAGTAGTTAGACCTACAAGTCACAGCATATGTCTTCAGGAAGCCTTTAGTCTTCTATGTACTAGGTACCAAAAGATAATCAGTACATTTTTCAGTAAAATGAAAAGTGGCAAGCATTCATTTTCGTTTTCAAATAAAGGACCACCTAAGACATAGGTCACAGACGACTTTCTAGTTGAGACTGTTTTTAAGAAAAGATCTTAATAAAAGTCATTGAAGTGAAATCCCATGGATTGTAACATGAGAACAGAGACCACTAGATGTGGCAAGATCTTTAAGTTAACAGCTTTAGTTCAAGCCATAGTCAGGTAGACCAAACTTGAGCTGAGAATCTAGGAGATACTCAATAAAAATGTTCAGATTGCCTTATCAACCATCCTATTAACCATCTCATGCAAACCATCATTTCTGCTGACTGGCTAGTTAAACAGTGTGTAGTAAAAGTCGTACACTATTGCACACTCATCTGTAGTTCTGCCACCCACGATTGCAATCTCCCCCAGCCAAATAGTAAACAATGCATCACAGAAACAAATATTTCCATTTAAAATGACGTCCATTGCAGCAGTTTATTTGAATGGTTCAATTTTATTATATTTGTCATTAACCTCTATTCTCCAGGGAGAACGGCTGTATATGTGTATGTGTGTATATGTATGACTGCCCAAATGTGCTCTGAACAAGTTGGACACTAATGAACATGCTAAACTGGATGGGGAAAATGCCAAGAGGTCTGAAATCTACACAGAATTATAGGCAACTGATAAAAGCTGGGAATGGGAAAGGTGGCCTTGCCCAAGGGAGAGCACACCGAGCTGTCCAGTGCCCAGTGGAAAGTCCTGAAAACACACATACGAGTACCGTTATGTGGGCTTTGCATGCTATATTTAATAATATATGTACATGCAAATACATATATTTATGCAATAACAATTGATGTAAAAAGAGACTATGAATTTGAAAGAGAGTAGGGGGTATATAGGAGTGTTTGGAAGGAGAAAAGAGAAGGGAGAAATGTAATTCAATTACAAACTCAAAAAAAAAAAAACAATAAAAAAGCTTTATTTTCATTTACATTTGCAGGTATGTTTACTGAGAAGGTACTAAAACACCCAGTTCTCTCCAGGGAGTCTGAGTGTTTTGCAAAGCAGATGGACAGACTTTTTTTTTGAGTACTTCACGCCTGTTACTGGGTCGGGTGGTGAACTTAAAAATGTACTCTCCTAGACTCCTCACATTCCTCTCTAGGAAGATAATAATTTATGTTCAAACGTATTCAGTGTTTTGTTTTGTTTGTTTGGATGGTTGGTTTTGGTGTTTTGAGACAGGGTTTCTCTGTTTAGACTTGGCTGTCCTGGACTCCCTTTGTCTACCAGGCTGGCCTCAAACTCACAGAGATCCACCTGCCTCTGCCTCCCAAGTGCTGGGATTAAAGGTGTGTGCTACCGCTGCACAGCTTCAATGTTTAATAATATCAAGTGTCACCCCTCTTTACCCTTTTTCACATCAGAAAATGCTTATGATGACTGTCTTCAAATTTGAAAACAAATGAATACAAAGGAACACATCCAGAGCAAACCAAATCCACACTAGAGGGCGGGGCGTGTGAGCGGAAAGCAAGGGCTCCCACGTGTGGATGTGCAGTGTTTGCTCAGATTCTTTGTAACACGATGGCACATACTCCTGCTTCTTCTTCTGAGGCTAACTCTTCACGAATATCTCAACTTGTGATAGCCAACCCTGGGCAGTGTGTGGACTCTAATATATGCCTCAAGGGAAATGCGAATGTCAGGAAGATGGAAAATTAGCTGGCGTGTGAAATCATCAAAGAGATACTGAAATTTTGAAGCTCTAAGATTTAAAAGGCCCTTCATGCACAGTTCTCCTGGTGAAATGGTCCTGTATTGCATCTCTGAAGATCTAAGCTGGGCTCCAAAGACCCAGAATCTGATAACGGGTTTCATGGTCTAACGGGGCATCCTGTGGACTTTTACACTTTCTATAGATTGCATGGAAATGGGAGAAGTATGAACATTGTCTTGATGATTACAAATGTGAGTATTAGGAATAATCAGGGGGGAACACCGTATCTCCAAGGGGAAAGGGCAAAGGAACACTGAGGTCTCATCCTCTCTGAATCTAGAGCTGAGGTGGGGAGCAGGAAGGACATCAAAGACTGGGGTTTTAAAGTAGTCATTTGATACTGTACTTAGCCAATGGAGAAAATTGAAGAAATCCATAGTCACATACAGATTCACCACTGAAATTATCTCTGCACATCACCTGTGATAAAGTGAGACAAAGGGAAGGAGAGAGGGAAGGAAGGGAAGAATGGAAAGGAGGAAGAGGAGAAGGAGGGAAGCAGGGGAAGAAGGGAGGGCGGGAGGAGGGCAGGAGGTAAACACTGTCCCTTCTCCTCACTTGTGAGGTGTGACCCCCTCAGCTATCCTTCTCATCATTACCTTTTGGCTTTCATTCTTCTCCTTTTAGAATTACTCTTTCTCACCCATGCTGAAACAATGCTTGTATCTGATGATTCACTTCACTAGTTCTTTTGATCCTCTCCTCACCATTTCCCTTTTCTGTGCTGCCCACACTACCAGCAGAGATAATGAGCCCACATTCAACAAAGCCAGTCCAAATAGGCTGATGCTGATATTTCCAGGAGGAGACAAAATCAGGAAGATGGTTAACAGCACATTTTGCTGGTGTTTTTGATCCCCCAAAGGATATATATATGTATGTATGTATGTATGTATGTATGTATGTATGTATGTATAATTTTTATTTCCTTTAAATGCACAATATCTTTTTGAAATCGAGCTGGTGACAAAAATGAAGGAAATTCAAACAGCTCATTGATGATATTGATTTTTGATCAGTTTCTTGTTTCATATATAGACTATTAGCAGCAGCATTTTTTTTTCTATTATAGAGCTCTAAAGAGACACTGTGGAAATAGTAAGACTGAGAAGTGACTATCCATTAAGTCCTTCCTGAGTGTTTTTGGGCAATCCAAATAACTTTGTGCCTCCTTAGGGGATAAAAAGACAGATGATCTGCCACTATCCAGTGGGCTGAGAGGTGGAGGGTGAACGCTAACAACTGGATTGACACAGGAATAAGTTGCTCTCAGGGGACCCCAAGAGGCCAATGGAGGCCAGACTTGGCTGTCATTTAAGAGATTGGTTGAGAGCACTGAGGCTAGGAAAGGCTGATTAATGGAACACTGAGAACTCAGCAGAACCAAGAATGGCATCTTCCCATTTGAGGAGAGAGATGGCTAAGAGCTAGAAGCAAGAGCATGTAATAGTTTATGTAATAACATACGAAGGTGGTTTAAAGAGCAATGGATAACGTGATCTCTACCATATGTGAGGTGGAAAGATATGCCTTGAGAGTGTATTATTGATGAGAAAAAATTAAATAGATCTTAAATACAGAATTTAGAATGGCATCTTTCCATGTGAGGAGAGAGAAGGCTCAGAGCTAGAAGTTCAATCACTTTATATGTGAGGAAACCCTTAACAAGGAAACCATGATTTTAATATCAGGGGAAAATATCAGTCTTTTTCCATGTAAACAAAGCTAAGTTAATCAGGTACTAGTTGGAGCTAGGTAACTAAGCAGAGTTATACATTCATGTAGTTGAACAGAAATATTTCTCAATAGGAACTAAAATTTACTTAGAAGAATTCTCATTTCTACCTGTTTGCTTCATCACAAATATATAGATAAATCATTAAGATGGGCTAATATACAAGGAGAAGTATAATTAAATGTCCAGGTAACCTCCGCAATTTTTCCTATAATCCATATTACTTTATTTTTAAAAAAACATCTAAAACTGAAAGGCTTTGCTTCAATTATAAATGTGTTACATTAAAAACATAGATAAGCCATGGTTTTAACATAATTCAGTGGGTTAAAGACTTCATGCTATATTCGCTTCCAACAAACAGAGAGTTTTAATAGTTCATACAGAAGTACATACACATTTTGAGCTGACACCTGTCAAAAACACCATTAATAAATAAGAGAGCAGGCATTATTCATGAGAAAGAGAAGCTTAGCTTAAAACCCCTTTAGTAATACTACTTTAATCCCTGCCAATCACCCAACCCAAAGAAGGAGAAAGTTCATTTAAACAAATCCAATGACAAGAATTTTTACCTATACTACAGGACCTGGGAAGATGCTTACACTATGCATTTCCATCCTATGCAGAAAAGAATCAAGTTTATGTGTTAATGAAAGACTAATATATTGTCCATTGTGTGAACAAGCAAGTTTTATTAATTCACCACTGATAATTATATTTTAGGCATAGAGACAAGATTTTCAGTTGTCCAAGAGACTACAAATTGTCCTCTTTAACATAGGATTCCAATACTTGTTTTATTTTCTCTTTTGCAATGATTTTGATAAGAAAAGTATGGAGCGTATAACTGAAGTTTTGCACAGGAAAACCCATATAGAACATAAAGATGCTGGAAAATTTTCAGCTTTGCTCTTAGAAATTTATAAACTGAATGGGAAAACACTTGATACAGGAATAGTTAGCTATCTGAGAAAAGTTTACGTAAATAGAAAATTGAAACAAGACAAAAAATGTCAATCTATGCTTAAGATGTATTTCCTGTATAATCACATCAGGTATTGTTCTTGGGTATATGACAAGCTACCTTTCCATAAATTAAACTGTAAGGTTTAAACTCCCTAGTTGCCCATTCAGGTAGAGGACAATTAGGCAAGTCAGGGACACTTTCTAAGCCTTCAGGAGCACACCACCCCAGAAAGAGGGTGAATGGAATAAAGGGCTGGAGACGGAGGCAATATGTTTTCTAACTCATATTTCTTAGATCTTAAAACAAAAGATATAAAATATTTAAAATTATGACCCTTGGGCCAGCAAAATAGCTCAGTGGATAAAAGCATTTGCTAAAAAATCTGAAGCTATGAATAATTTTATTTCTCCAAAACACACACACGCGCGCGCGCACACATGCACATGCACATGCACAGGCACACGCACACACACATGCGCTCATGCGAAGGTTTCAAATGAATGAAAATTCTCATAGTTGAGAATTTCTTCTTCCTCGGTAAATGGTATTGCCTAATACTTAGTATGTACTTTTCATCCACACTTTCATTCCCTGGGGCAGGCTAAAATTAAAGACACTTAAACAATACTATGGACATATCCTCAGATCACACAGAAACACGAAAATATCTTACAGTGATATTTGTAGCTATCCTTACAAATTGGTTGTTTATATCCTTGAAATCTAGAATACTCCCATCCAATACACTGTCACTGGTGTTGCAGTAAATGAAGGCACACAGAGCAATGAATCCTTTAAAGAACAAGAAGTAGCTCTCTCTACTCAAGTTGTAGTGATGGGACAGCTACTTCAAAAAAGACACAATATAGCCACTAATAGGAACAACATCTAATGGATTCCTAAAAGCATAACTTAAGCCTAAAACATATATTTTAATATGAAGTATTGTACCCATATAATTCAACTGTAATACAAGGTTTACTTCCAATACTTTGAAAGTGCTATTGCAAGCTGCTTAGGATAATTAAGTAATACAAGTTAATTGTTAGTTGATCAAATCATGGTCATGTCAATTACTAGTCTATTTTTATCACAAGAATATACATCCAAGGTTTAACAGATAGATACTATTCTATAGAAATATACAGTAAAATAGATAAGGTCTTCAAAAACCTCAAAGACCTACATAATATGACATTTAAAGATTTTTTTATTTTAAAGATTCCTAGTCAATAAGATGGGTTAACTCCTGGCAACACCCAGATTACCTCCAAGAAGATGATGAGCATCACTGAACCTCCATATGGAGATGGCTTTAAATGTGGCAAACCAGCTACTGGACAAAATGTCCTGGATTCTTCCACAGATCGAATTCTGCCTAAAACTGGGCAAGCTTGGATGCAGGCAGAGTCAACAGCCAAACTCTGCCAAGGCATGGTAAGCTAGTCCTCAATAGTTCCTGCATCACAAATATGTCTGTCAGATATATTGGTCCAGAAGACTGAAGATGATGCTCCAATGTTATAAAGAGTTCTGGGTGACTGTTAAGGCAGCAAACTGTCTTTGCCATCTTCTCATTTGGGAAGATTCAGATAATTAATTTTATTCCTTCTCAAGTCTCTTATGGGGTTGAAGACCAGATAGTTTAGTTTTACAATTAAGCCTAGTTGATTAGGGCTTAAGATGTTTTTAGGTCTAGATAGATGTTTTAAGTCGACAGAGATGAGATATGGTAGATATTGATTTACATTCAGAATTTTAGACTCACCCAGATAGGTAAGATGTTTTCTTCAAGGTTGCCAAATACAAACAGCCAAAACACTATGAATGAACCATTTATATAATTCCTGATTGTTCTGTGGTTCTTCTTGCTGCATGTAATTTATTGTATATATGTGTAATGGTATAAGTGTATATATAACAAAAGAAAAATGATAAAAAAGTAAATATTTTCCAATTAAATAGTCTCAAAACATCAATTTCATAGTTTCAACATTGTCATCCACTTTCTTATGAATCCCATACTGTCTGATTCACATGAACAGCTAAATGGCAGAACTTCAGTCTTCTGTAATAGCATAGGAGCTCTTAACCACCATACTGTCTCTTCAGTACCATGACATCACTTTGGATTTGAGCTCAGAGATTTCCTAATTGTTATTCAGTATCACCACATATATGTCTCAGTGATATACCTGGAAGCTACTAACTCAGGTTTTTTTTAAGTTCTTTAGCATGTTTCAGAGAGTTATTAGAGCATTTATCTGCCCACTGACACTTATCTCTTCATCCTTTGTGAGCACTTCTCGTTCACTTCAGAATTGCTCTCAAAAACTATCCAAGTTATATTAGTTATGTAGATGGATATTACCTGGCATAGAGGCCATTGAAGATGGGTATTTTCTGATTTTCTTAAATGGAAGTTTTAGCTACCATGTGTGTGGTAGAAGAGTAAGAGATTTGTTGAGGTCCTTTAAGACAAACCTACTTCCTTGTGGTTGATATTCTACCATACACAAAATATCACCTGCTATTGTCTTCTTCTTTACAGTTATTCTAGCTGGACCAGTCAATCATCACCTAACACCTCAGGAAACCTGATTCACCTAAGGACATGCTAAGGGACAGAGAGGATTAATTAACCCTTAATGAAATTCTGTACCTACCCTGTCCCAGAATCTGTGTTCCTGATACAACTGCTTTCAGTAATTCCTCAGGTGGCATTGTGAAGATGTCCTACTTTTTTGACTGCTAGCTCAAACAAAAGCATCTTTTTCTTTTCCTGAATATGTCCCTTTTTCTTTTGGAAACTGGTGAAACCCTGAGCACCGAATTCCTGATCCTCTATACTCCCTAACTTTTCTCAGAAGACAGTCCCAGTTCGCCTGTCCTTCTACCATGAGTTTGCACATACTGAGCTCCATTGCAAAAGTGTGGCTTTCCTTTAATCTCTTCTGCATCTCCTCCTGACCTCTGCTGTGTCTTGTAGGTTTCCTGCCTTGTTTCTCTCTAAAGCAAATAAAATCATCCTTAAGCTTCATTCTAGATGTTTCTAGATTATTTTATTGATTTGATATTAGGCTAAGAAATCAAAAAGGATTGCGAGATTCTACTTAGATTAAGCTGCATCCTAAATACCACTACAGCCAACATAAAACAATGAAAAAGAAAGGAATAAAAGGCCTCACAGATATATAGCACACCAAAGACTTCCAATAATTGGAACATTACCAGTAGGAAAAAAATATTGCCCAGACTAAAGGAACTTTTTACAACATTTTTTAAAATCAAAAGACTCCTAATTGTGTCATGTGACAGGATAATACAATAAAAGTTTTGGTATAATAAGATTGCATTTTATCACAATGACACTTCGACGTTTACATTCAGCTGTAGGGGTGCTTTTCCATTACAAGGGATAGTTACATAGTTACAGAACGACTCTATAGCTCCCAAATCCTCAGATTTTTACCATGTAGCCCTGCACAGAAAACATTTGCCAACTATGGATTTACACCGCTATAATATATGATCTTAAGCTAGAGCAATGCACAGACCACCCAGAAGAGGGTCCTGTAACCCCCATGGGTGCTAATCTTCACTCCTTTAAGATTCTAGACTCATCTTTTCACATGCAAATCTTGTCACTCTTTGAACTCTTTCTATTCTTAGTTTTCTGTTGTTTTTGTTGTTAATACATATCAGCATGCCCTGTGGGTCCAGTTTCCCATTGCAAACTTTCTTTACAGAGGACTTTTAGTGCTTAGCTGGGGTCAACTTTCAGTTCTTTTTGCCCCTAAAGCTCCATCGTTATGCAAATCCTTCAGGAGCTCTTTGTCTAACTTTGTCAACTTTAGGATTTGGGTTCAGTTCAAAGATTCTTTGCTATACCAAAACCTAGTTCGATTCCCTTTCCTGGAGGACCTTGCCTTCACTTTCTTGTAAAATTTAGTCTTAGCTGGAGTCTCTGTGCATATCACCTCAGGATCTTATCAGTGCTTCATTGTCCACGTTGGCCCTGGACAATGTCTACTCCCTCCAAGCTATTTTCAGTAGAAATCTTGTTGGGTTAGCTTTGTCAGAATCCCCTTTGCACCCAATGTTTCCTCTGAGAAATTTGTCATCTACTGAGGCTTTCTTCTTTGTTTGCAAATTCCCACTTGCCCATACTGTATTTACAGTTGATTTCCACATCTCACACTGCCATGATCTCTATACCTGCAGTGATTGTCTATGGAAAATCCCTCTCACCAAACATGAAAGGGTGTCGCTGCATAATCCTGTTGTTGCTGTTTAATAGCTCAGGTTGCAGTCCCTGCAGGCAATTTGAGCTGAATCTACTGCCTAAGCATACTGGTGGCCCACCACTGTGTGAAACAGTGTACTTTTCCATTCTTATAATTACAGGGTACCAGGCACTTGTGAGATTATTTGATTAATGTTCTTTTTTAAGTTAGAAATTCCATTAAGGCAGGGATTGCAGTCCTTTTGCTCATCCATTAAGGACTAACATTGTAGGCATGCAGCAAATATTTGTAAATTAATTAGTGAGTCATCACTAAGATCTTAAATTTACGCTTACCCTCCCAACAAACAGACATTAAAGAGTAATCTAATGAGCTCCTCTGAACATCGTTTTTCCCTTCTTTCTTCTTCATCTTGCTACCTACTCCTAACCCTTGGGCAGAGGAAAAGACTGACCTAGCTGGATCAAAGGTAATTAGAATTTGTGCAAACTCCCACAGAACATGTTTATATCCTCACAGAGAACCATTCAATTTGTCTGGCCCTGAGTGGTGAAGTTCCATTATGATAGTCTACAGGTGAAAAATGATTGTCTACACATACAGTGTGGAGGAAAGTCTCACTCAGCCCATAGGATCCCTTTCCAGTGTTACACTGCACCCTCTTTTTTTCCTCCCAAATAGTTCTTCTCATCTCTCAGCTCCCCGATGTTGAAGATTTAAAAGTACATTCCAACATCCTAAGACAATCAGACTAACTGAACACGATTCCTACCAGTGCTTGTCTCTCATACTGTTACGTTAGTGTTGTGACATCCAGAAGGTTGACTCAGTAAACATTTGGTAAACTACACCCATTTATAGCAGTAGCGCTTTGGAATGAAGGTTGGTGTTTCCTCAAAGTTGTTATATTGGACACAATATCCAACCCTATAAACTTGAGAAGTGTTTTTTTAATGAGTTTGCTGAAAAAGCCATACCTCTATTGAAGATTCTGCAGACTTACTGGTACACTAGACATTTAAGATTGTAGATAATGGGGCTGGAGAGATGACTTAGCAGTTAAGAGCACCGTCTGTTCTTCCAAAGGTCCCGAGTTCAATTCCCAGCAACCACATGGTGGCTTACAACCACCTGTAATAAGATTTGGTGCCTTCTTGTGATGGGCAGGCACACATGTGAGCAGAATACTGTGTAAATAATAAATAAATCTTATAAAAAAAAAGATTGTAGATAATGTGAATGTTACAAATTTAGAGTGAAATGGTTTTGGTTACCCAGTTTTCATAAAAAGCATGTATTTCTTACCTTTGTTGCTGATCTATCCCTCAATTTACTTAGTCTAGAAATTAAATTATTAATTAGAAGATCATCTGCATTCACTACCCAGATGCCAAGAACATCTTCAGATGGCATCTCAAGCCTGTAGTGGAGAGTTCCCCACTTCTCTGTGACACACTTATCAGCTATCCATACCAATGGAAGTACAAAAGCATTGAGTTATGACTGTGTTTTGTTCTATGGCTCTGAATGTTTGTGTAATCATTCCACAACAGAACAAGTCATTCAAGGCAACCTGAATCTGTCTTTCTGGACCAGGGCAACACAGCTGTTATGTACTGTGTCCATAGAGGTGCAGCCTTTAAAACATGAATAGATCCCTTTACAAGGATGAGTAGGATTCTTGAGGCTAGATCCCTCCCTCATGATCCACTTTGGAACACACATTCCTTTCCCCTGTAGACATTAGCTCTGTCATCCCTGAATTTAAAATTCTACAGGAAATGGCAGTGATGATATTAGGATTTTCTTGAGGCCCCATAATGAAAGTTGGAGCCTGCCTGGTAGGATGGCTCAGCAGATAAAGTTACTGGCTCTCAAAACTGACATTTTGATTGCTGGCTGGAGAGAGCCAACTCCTGAATGCTAACCTTCGACCTCTACATGCATTTTCTGTCATGAGCCTGACTGCCCCTCCACACACACACTTACAACTAAAATGAAGGAATATTATTTTTAAGGAAAGCTACTTCCTCCTGGTCAGAAGAATGGCATTTATTTCTAGTCCTAAGTGGAGACATGACATTCTAATCTGCTCCAAAAATTATAACATTATATACTACTGTCTTCCCCTAAGCAGTACTCGATATGGCCAACCAGTCACTTGTCCAAAAAGGCTGATTTACTGGAGGATATGCTATGAAAAAAAGGTCAAAAAAATTTTTCCTCTTAGTGAGAAAATACATGCACCTTCTCAGAAGCCCCTCCCTTCAATGTGTTCCCTTAAAGATTCTCTATAGCTCAGAACTAAAAAAAAAAAAAAAGTTTTTTAAACAGTTAAGTCAAATAAGCAATTAATTTTCCCTTTTCCTTCTTTTTAATCTATTTCAGATACTGACCAAAAGAGTTGGAATGCTTTCCCTGACAGTCGAAGTTAGCTCAGTTTTTCTTGATGGCTTCCTTCGCCATCAGCCATGTGGATGCTCGCCAGCCTCCGCTGCTCCTGCACACAACCCATGTGCCAAATGCTGCTTTCAAAGGCATGGCCTTTTCTCTTCCTCTTCTCCATGCTCTTCCTCCTGGTAGCAGCTGAGAATCACAGCTCGCCCCCTCAATGGTTTCATTTCAAATCTGAAGCAAAGGATCCTGGCACTCCCCTCAGAATGCATTTCTAAATTCCTTCATTCCCATGACTAAAAACCCAAAGGGAACTTGTATTTCCCTGAAACATCATCATAGTTACACCTCATAAAACAGATCCGAGGGAGCTTGTTCTTTCTACCTGTGCCACATGAAGATGTACAGAAACCACTACTTTTGTGCCATATAATATTAGGTAGATACCAAATCTGCTATTGTGTTGGTATTATCAATCAAACTTCTATTTTGATTGTAAATTATTCATTTTGAGATATTTTGTAATTTCAGCACAACTACAATGCAACAGATATTTTCATCTGCAACCTATGCTTATCCAATAACTTACCACAGATTTATTATTTTCATAGAACATTAACAGGTCAATGGATTTCAGATGCATGAACAATACTTTCTAGTAAAGGCATAGTCCATGCAAAGAATTATCTTTATTCATCTGAACTATAAATGTAATTGTAAAGCCTGTAATAGCTTTTAATCTGATGATGCTGCAAATGAGATTTCTAGTAAAAATAGATGTGATTTGGTTAGAGTAGGGCTTATTAGGAGTTAGAATTAACATTTATAAAGTTACCACAGATGGCTGACAGAAATTGAAGAATGTCATATTGGACGAAATGGAAAAACGTCCATGGGGGCCATGCGGGTGAGGCTGTGTCATAGTGTGTTTGTGGAAAGCCAAAAACCCTCCCTCCATTGTGGGTTCTGGAGTTCTACCTCAGACTGAGCCATTTCACTGGCTCATGAGGTAGCATTAAACTCTGATGGTGCGTAAGTGTGTATGTGTATTTGTTTGTGTGTGTGTGTGTGTGTATCTCTGTGTGTGTATAAGAAAAGTCATATTTTTATAAATAAGATACTGACCTAAATTTACAACCTCACTATCATCAACACACTAATCTAAAACTGGGATGGGGAGAGAGACAGAGAGAATGAAATATCTACAGATTTGTAGACCCCTAAGGACCTTGACTTCCTCACAATCTTTAGCTTTGTATTTCAGTGCACTTTCCTCAGAAATGGAGAGAAACAGGCTTGTTTCTTTCTTTTCTTTGTCTTTTTTCTCCCCCCACAAATTAACAGGACCCCAGAACCCTTAAGGAAACATTTGGCTCTTCCCCAAATTATACAATGTGTTAAGATAAAAGTACAAGGCTCTCAGCTGAGAGCCAGGGTGGGGCCCATGCACAGTGATTTGTTGTGAAGAAAGAACAGGGCAAGGCTACTAAAGTGAGCACAAAGAGAGTCACTTTGTTTCTTAGGTGAAGAGCTTTCTATTAAAGCTAAAAATAGTTCATAGTACTTTCTCTGTCACTTTAATAATGAAGTCAATCAGTAGGAAACAAATGAAATCTTCCAGCATTAAAAACTTATGTGCATATATATATATATATATATATATATATATATATATATATATATATATATATATATATAATAAATCCTATTCTTAGAAATAAGACACCGACCTGAATTTAAAACCCTGCTATCCTCAACACACTTATCTAAAGCTGGGAAGGGGAAGGAGTCAGGGAGGGTGAAATACCTACAAATTCATAGATTAAGGGCCTTGATTCCACACATGCTTCCAACTTTTGCATCTCAGTGAATTTTCCCCAGCGAAGGGGAGAAACTTCTGGTTTTACAAGGCCTATTACAAACTGTCACACTACCACAGTAGAATTTATTAATGAAACATCGACACTTGCCATTGTCCTGATAAGCCAAAGTTAGCAGTGTGTGTGGGTGTGCACATGTGTGTGGTCAGAGGACAGCATTAGCTCCTATTAGGCATCTTGCACTTTTTATTAGACACAGAGTGAGTCTTTGTCCTGGGATTTCACAAGTTAAGTAGGTAAGCTGGCCAGGGGTCTACCTCTCATATCACAACTCTCTCTGGAAAAACAGATGCTCCTGGGTGACAGCCTTTTAATGGGAGTTCATGGGACTGGACACAGGTGCTTCTGAGGGCAAGGCAAGCAAGCATTTCACTGCCTTAGCCCCCAGACCGCAAAGGTAGCAAGGGATGGTGGTGGATTTTTGACAGCTTTTTCCAATTTTAAGTCACCTCTCTGGATTAACTTTGTACTTACTTCCTACCCACAGCCTCTCTTTTTTTATATCACACACATATATTTTTGTAATGAAAACTTTACATGAAATAATTTTCATTTTTAATATTAATTTATCTCTTAGTTGGTTTTCTTTTTTGAATCAGGGTCTTAGAAAACAGTCTTGGCTGGCCTGCAACTGTATAGACCAGGCTCATCACTTCTCAGAGAGTTATATACTTTTGCCCTCTAAGTGCTGTAATTAAAGGTCTGTGCCACCATGTCTAGTTTATTATTATCATATTTACTTAATAGAGAAAATAATGAATTTACTATGACATTTTCATATATATGAATACACATTTTGTGCATTTTAATGTTCCCACTACAAATATACCCTTTAAGTGCTTTTCACTTCCGTTCCTCCACATCTGTTGCTGGTCCCTTCTCTTTTGTCTGGAGAAGCTTTTCTGATTCAATGCTCTCTCTGTGTATATGTGTGTGTGTGTGTTTGCATATACATAATTTGTTACTGTTATAAGGTGTGTGTGTGTGTGTGTGTGTGTGTGTGTGTATTAATAAAGCTAAATGTGCTGGGGCATCTACAACAACATTTGTTAGAAATCCTTGCAAATCAGTGTGTTTGTAACTAAATACCACAATGCACTGCTCCTTGAATATGAAATCTAATGGAGAGTAGGTCAGGCTTTGGGGTTACAGTAATCATTTCGGAGCTTGAAGGGTTCTGTCTCTGGCAGTGTGAGGGCAGCTTAGACCCAAGAATTTTATCTACATGCTGGATAGCTGTGCACTTGCCCATATCTTTGACCAAGAACTGTTTTCTGAAATAGAATATAGATGCCATCATACAATCTGATGCAGTGGACAAAGAGATCCATTACTCAGTCACACTGGTAATGGTGTTCTTTTTCTGGCCTTTGATTTTTAGAGTCTTGGTACACTGCAAATTTTCCACGTAAATAGACAAGGGACATTCTAATGTCCGTAAGTCAGCACAGGACAATTTTGTTTTTGAAAATAGATATTTTCTGCCCACTAGGACAGACACACTTTCATCTATCTGCCTTTCTACATTTTATTTTTGAGCTCTATGGTCCTGACATAATCTTTCTCTTTTGAATCTCCCTTGATCACACTCCAACCACTCTGTATAATACTCCCAGCTTGCTAAGCTGACTCAGACATGCTATCCCATTACTGCTCACTCGCCTGCTTGCCCAGGCAGATTTTCCCAGGTGCTTCAGCTCTTGCAGCTCATTGAATGTGTCTCTGAGAAGCCCATGAAATCTGTTTGTTTTCTTGCTTCCTTTGCATCATTTTCTAAAAAACATTTGATTCCTCTTTAGATATTCCTGCATTGCTTTCTATTCAAGAAAGATGCAAGAAGTCTGCCTGGGAGATAGGACTAAGCAATTCACAAGGAAAAACAACTTTACTTCCATTTGCACTTATAGCCAGAAAGGAAAGCAAAACAAAACAGAACCATGATTTTATTTTGCTGCTGTGGTTGTTGTTTTAAAAGAGGAGTAGAAAAGGTTATAAGCCTAGGCTTCAAATTTCCCAAATGATCTTGTTTCTGGGACAGGCTAATACAACACTTTACCTTTTTTAAAAAGGGCATTTGTTCACTGACTTGTGTGACTTGAATACTATGTAAGTTGTTCTGAACAAAAATTTAGACAAGAAAATGCTGTTTTATGTGATCATGATGACTATATTGAAGTGGTATTTTAAAAATCTTTCAAAGACATTATAATCTGCATATCACGTCTAAATACATGAAATAAATACCAATTACATAGTCCATGAACTATTCATAAATAGACACATGGACACACATAGATATATATGCATAGCTATTTATATATTTAATGTAATTTTAACTTAAATATTCAATATTTATCAAATCAAAGAATGCATTTTTAAATTTGTAATGACAGAATCATGTAGTTTCTCTGGTCCTTTGATTCAAACGATGTTCCAAAATGAGTTAAGTGAAGTCTTAAGCTTGGTAGCTCAGATTATGATTTATTTGAAAGGTGGAATGTTGACCTATTCAAGTAGGGATGACACTTTAAGTAGCATCCGCATATATCAACATCCTTACAGAAGCATACCTGGTGCATAAGGAACAAACATGGTAGAACATGTTGACATTAAGACAGCTGTACTCCAAGGAATTCTGGGATTGACAGTGACTTATCCAAGGCAAGGTGAGACAAGAAAGCAATTTACCTAGGATCAGATGGGTATGGCCCTGCCAAGTCCTTGTCTTCCAGTACTCAATAAGTCCACTGGGAACAGAACCCTCATGATCTAATGACACTGAAAAGGGCCTTCTTTTAAAGATCCCTCCTCTTCTCCCCACCATTCTTCATCCAGTACTCTATTTCTGTTTACAATCATGTGTGCATTGTGGTACCTACATGTTAATGTGGATGTATTAGAAGTCCACAGGGGCTGGACTTGCTGGAGCTGGAGTTACAAGTCATTATGAGTCTCTCAACATGGATGCTGGGAACTCTGGTCTTCTCCAAGCTCTGATATGCCTCTCTACCCCCAAGAGCTCACTTATTACTGCTCCTTCAATGACAATTTCTAATGGGGGTGATTAGTGAGGAGATTCAATTGACTGAGGTGATGGTGACTGCCGTCAGTATAAGATCCTGTGTTCAGATTCTTAGCACTTAGGTGCAAAGCTGGCAGAGCTGTTATTGATTGTGTTCTCAGCACTGGGTAGGGGAAGATGGGAGACCTCTGGAGGTTTGCTGTCTAGTCTAGCCAGTTAGTGGGCCCCAGGATCAGTGAGATAGTATGTCTCAATCAAAATATGGGATAAGCGATCTAGTATGTTAACCTCTGACTTACATACACAAGCACACATGTGCATATGCACCTACACACACACACACACACACACACACACACACACACTCATGCCTTACTTCTACAGTGGCCAAGCATTCACAGCACAATAAATAGATGCCTGAATGGACCTACTCCATTGTCGCAAGACTGAGAACATAATAGCATCATCAATAAATAGAGCAATGTGTATGACAACATTATTTCAAATCTTAAAAATAGTCAAGTTTTATAAAGCAGTTATATGAAAAGAAGAATGTGGAAGACTTTCCTTAAAATCATACCTGATGGTGTTCTAGGAAGGCTAACTCCCAGATATTTTTAGCTATAGACATTCGAGGAAAGCATAGACACACTGTCCTTCTGAGCTTTTACCTAGCCCTTCTCCCCGATGGAGCTCACAGGCTTGGGCTGGTGACTCCACCCTTCTCTATAGTAGCAGGTCGTAAGACATTCCTTGAGTAGCTACCCCCCAACACACATCGGAAGGAAAACAACTGCGGTTCCAGAAGTGCAGAAACATAAGGAAGAACCTGAGCAAACAGCCCTTGTTCTGTCTCCCACTAGTCCCCACTTCATTTTTGCACCCTACCTTCCCATGGCTGCCCCTTCATCATTGCTAAACATAAAGACACACTGGTTTCCTTGCTAGAAAGTTTCACTTTCAAAAGTCCCCGTACTGTACAAACTTAAATAAATTAAGTTGGTATGGTTGATTTCTATTTTATTACACTCTTTGTCCATATGTACTTGACGTGTAAAGTAGCATTATGTGGCTTGAGTATTTCTTTCTGCTACATACTCATCTCAAACTCACCATAACCTGTGTATGTGAACTGCTATTCATCCTTTTCTGTTTGCTATGAAGCCAGTTGGACTCACATTACTTCTCCAAATCTTCCTGTTTGCTCCATAGTTGTCTTTCTCCTCCATGTCTTACTGCTTTCTTTTTTTTTCTACATATGTTAGCTTCATTTTTTTCTCTCATTTTCTCTATTGTTTTCACTCAAACATACATAGCTGCAAACTTCTTTTGTCAAATTAACCATCAGTAGACCCATGCTGAGCAAACTGCTTTTCAATTTTGTCATTTAATATAGAACTTTTCACGATCTAGGCTCATTCACTTTTAATGAGATCTAGCTCATTCTTTATTACAGATCTAGCTCATTATTTTTAATGGCTGCATAATATTTGATAGTGCCAATGAAGTAAAATTTACATATTTATTTCCCCATTGATGCAAAACAATCCATGCCCACATACATAAGTGTTCCTTACTATAGAATGGATTCCCAGATGCAGAGTTGCTGAATGAAATACCAATGTGGATAAGCATCTTTTTATATGCATATTGGAGATTTGTATTTCTTCAGCAAATTGCCTCTTTTGCTTTGCCTATTTTTCTTTCAGGCTGCTTGTCATAGAGATTTATATCTACTAGTTACACAATGTCTTTATCCATACTCAATTATATATGCTGTTAATGTCTCGCTCCTGCTAGAATTAGTTATACAACTATGAGTCTGCTGTCACTCTTCTTTTACATTTTTTCAAATTCTTAAGAGTTACCGTGTTCCAAATTTCTTATTATCCTTTCCTTTAAAACTATATGAAAGATTCCTAAGAACTCATTTGACTTTTTAATTCTTTTTAATAGTTAACTTTTCAACTTATTTGAAATGATCTTTAACAAGTGTATATTTCTTCTTAGTATTCATGTCTAAGATCTTTTGCTTGCTCAATTTTACACTGTGTCCTCAACAAGCCACATCCACACTTCTCCTACTATCCAGTGTGAGTCTCCAGCAGCACCCTTGGCCCTTGCATGATGCACTCATGTCTACCCAAACATGATGTAATTCTCCTCACCAAAAGAAGTATGCCATTTTACCCAAAGCCTTTCATTTACACATATAGCCTTAAAAAAATAGCATAAATATATCTTGCTTAGTGATAGAAGTCTAACTCAAAGGCTGCCTGGTTCATAGTATCTAATCTTATTTGTGTTTTATAAAAGGCAAAGGTATATGGACAGAGAACCCAGTCACATGGCAGGAAGCAGAAGTGCAGGAAACAGACATGGAATGAGTTGAGGGACCTTCAAGGTGAGACTGAAATATTTGATGTGTATGTGTAAAGATGATTCCAGCACTCCTTGTGTTCGTCAGATTCATGGAACATTCACTAAAAGGGAGCCTTATTTTTTTGTATGATATTTAAGCTCATTGTGGACCCAGAGATTGAGAGCTGTTAAAAATCTTTTCCTTCTTTGGTGTAGCTCTGTCGTAACACACATCATTAACCCAAGAGCTTCCTGTTTGCAATAAACAAGTACCTGTAGTGTGGTTTGGCCCTAGCACACATCTTTAGTCCAAGAGCTTTCTGTAAACAGGATTAAATAAAGCTAACCCTAGGTCAAGAGGCGGAGCAAGCAATTGGCTGACAAGGATTAAAGGAAAAGGAGAGGCATTAAGAGAAATGTAGCCAAAACACTATGAATGTAACATGTATACAATTCCTGATTGCTTTGTGGTTCTTCTTGCTGTATGTAGTTTATTATTTGTGTGTGTGTGTGTGTGTGTGTGTGTGTGTATGTGTGTGTGTGTAATAATATAAATGTATATGTTAAAATGTTTAATTAAAAAAGTTTTTAAAAGACAGCATGTAGAAGAAGGGGCTTTTGGGATGTGAGCTGAGGAGAAAGGCATTTTCCTTCTGGGACATCAGCTGAGTAGGAAGACTTGCTGGGTGCTTTCTCTCCCTCTCTGAGCTAGTAGGTTTTCACCCTTGTTTTTGCCCCCTGAGTCTTTTTTGGTAAAATTAAATGTTTGGGATTTTGTTTTTAAAAGCTTTATTCTTTGCTAATTTTACAAAACCTTACCTAAAGAGCCCAGTGGCCTTACTATTGGAGTTTTTGCTGTTGTTTTGTTTGTTTGTTTGTTTGTATTGTGTTTTTTGGGGGAAGGGGGGAATACAAAGTCTTATCATTATGGAGAAAGTGCTTGTGCACACTCCTTACTGTTCACCTCATTGTGAGATGGTCATTCCTGGATAATTTCCATCTCAGAAATGTGCTGAGCCCAAATCCTTTCAGAGCTCTGCTCTGCCACAAGTGCTATTCTGGTAATACATGTTACAGTTATCTACATCCTCTCAGAGTACCTGTGCTAGGGGCAGGAACAAACCTTTTCATCTCTTGGGGACTTCAAATCTGTATTTGGCCGTCTTAAGGACATTTTTTCACAGTGTTTAAGGCTAGAAATTTGTCTTCCAAGAGGTATTTTGATCTCATATAATTAAAGCTTTTTGCTTTTTCATATACTCTGTCTTTTCTGAAAAACTTTCCATGTATATTTTCTATAATTCAAATCAAAATTAAGTCAATGGACTCAACACAAGGTAGTGAATTACTATAGGAAAGATCATATGAAACCTGAAGTGATATCCAGGGAAAAAAAGCACAGCCTAAAATACTCCAAACTAGGAGAAGTGTCCTTAGCTCCTCTGTATATGTTATTCCAGGTAGACGTGGAAAAATAGGCCATTTTTTCATTATAAATGTCCACAACACCAACAAGCACTTGTTCGGGAAACAGAAGACTATTCTTGGCACTGCCCCATGAGATATCATCCTCCTGGGAGTTTTCCCAAGGGGCCACACAGACAACAACATCCTCAACAAAATTCTAACAGTAAATAAAGTAATGAGTTTCTCTGGGCTGTTTCTTCTAATGATCCTCAATGTGACCCTAGGGTGTGCTTTTCAAGTCGAGTTCTGCAAAAACAACTCAGGGCAAGCAGTTACATGTGAAGTGGTAGTAGGAGCAGGCATCAATTAGTGGTGTTCATTTACACATTTAGCGCGTAGTCCACAAAGAGATTTTATAATACCAAGAGAAATATGCCCTATTTTCTGAGTAGTATTAATCATACTTGATTCTTTTACAGGTTCTCTGACTAAGAGTTATTTTAAAAGGACACCACAGAATCCAACATCAAACACCATCTGTCTGTTCATAGTTTTGTTTGGAAATATCATTATTTGCTCAGGTAAAATAAATTTATGTGAAAATAAACAGACTATTATACTCACCATATTTTCATGGCTAACACAAATAGCTGGATGATCAACTTATAGAGATACGACGTTTGCTCAGGCGCACCATCTGGGAAGTTTTAGAGCAAAATTGGTTGCTCCCTTGTTTTTTGGCCTTTGGTGAAGAAGTGCATCGTGGTGGAAGCTTGCAATGGAACAAATTTTTCATGTAATGGTTTTGAGGAAGAAGGAGAATGAAAGGATGGATTTCACAACCCTCTTTGAAGGCTTCCCCAGTGTCTGAAGGGTCCCCTATGGGTACCTGTGTCTTAAATTTTCCTCCAGCTCCCATGAGCACCAGGCCAGGGACAGAGTCTCTAACAAGTGGGTCTTTAGGATGTACCCTCAGTCTTAGTCATAGTAGCCATGCTCTGCCTGTCTTTACTCATCTTCAGTCTTGTTTGGTCTTACTTTCTCTAGACTGTGATCCTGGAATCCATTTACAGAGAAGGAGCATTGTTCACGTCTTTATTATCATTATCACAGATGTCTCTTTACATCTGCAGAAATGTGACATCTGGAGCAATTAATAGCTAGAATACTTCACATTTTTAGGTATGATCTAAGCCCAGAGACAATAAAAGCCATTTCTTTTTTCTAGTAGCAACAAAAATGAATATTGATAAGGCCCTGTGACAGGCCTGATCCAATTATTCTTTTTCCTCCATTATTTAAACAAGCCATTCTGAAAAGAAATCTACTCTGAGAGTTATTGAAACAAAAGCAATGATCCAGATTAATAGATCTCTTTAATTAATAGACACTAATGACATAATTTTGTGAAGAATAATACGCCAACCAATTTAAGGAAGAAAATTCATCCTAGGCATTTCCTGATCTAGCTTCATAGCCACCTTGGTATAGAAAACATGTTTTCCATACAAGGTGTCTAGACTAGAGGACACAGAAGATGATGACAATGAAAAGATACATGCCTGAAGGCTCCAATACCACTAATGATAAGTTCTCAAATTAGTGAAATAAAGGCAAAAATTAGTGACTATCCTAATAAAAGCAGAAGTAAGAGTTTTGAGTATTTCTCATATCATTCAGCCTTACCACACTTTCCTTTCTCCATAAAAATATCATGAGGACTGATGAGATGGGTCAATGTATAAAGTATATGCCTTGCAAGCATGATCACTAGAGATATGATTCTAGCACCCATGTAAATACTTTAGGACTCAAAGGGCTGAGATTCACAAGAAGCTGGGTAGCTAATGTGTAAACTAATGTACAAGCTCTGGATTCAAGTGAGAGACCCTGTCTCAGTGTATAAGGTGGAGAGTACTTGAGAAATACGTTTAACATAACTTATGGCCTCCACAATCATACAGAGGCATATGTGTGCCAGTACCTGCACATATACATGGATGTGTATGCAGAAGAACACATACACAACACATATGCATAGAAAAAAAGAATAATATAACCTATTTTTTATACCTTAGCCAAAGAAAACCATTAAATGGCCTTGTAATTAGTTCCATCATAATGTCACTAATTTCTGAGACTCAAGAAAAAAATTACTATTTTTATCATTGACATCTCTCATTTTGGAAGTGTTGCTATGTATAGGCACATGATGACAGCCATCTCCCTTGAGAATATCTAGAAAGAGCATGGCACATTCTTGTCCTCAAGCCTCTGATGGTACTTGTGAGTCACCAAGTTGGTAGCATTCCATAGTTAGTCCCATGTGTTCAAATTCCATAGTTTCCCTTGTCTTTTACAGGGAAAAAGACTATATTTTCTACTACCTAGGTGTCGCATCCTTTGCACTAGGTTAAAATGTAATGCTAGTACCTGCCTCTCCAGAGGCTGAAGTTCATAGACTATGTTGCAGTCTCTCTCCCTGCCGTGTCAGAAATCTATGTCCTTCCTGGTTCCCTTCTAGCAACTTCAGGCAGATTATAAACCATGGAGAACTATTGACTTGGCTCTGCATGTTACATACATGTATGAGCTCCTGATTCATAAGGCAATAATTGCTTCTGTATTTCAACTTTTCTCACCAAGTTGAGATAAATACTCATGGTGAAAATATGGGACAACCTAATATTCTTAATTACTGAGCCTTTTATCTCAGCTTACTTTTGTTTTTGTTTTTGTTTTTTTTTTTTCTAGTCCCGATTCCTAGGTCTAGGGACCTTCCTTTATCTCATAATTAGTCAACCTATCTGCCTTTGTAGCTTGTTTCATGTACTCTTCATAAAACTAATAGAACCCCTTTCCTCCGTACCTTCTCACATCAAGTTTTCATTTTTGTTGTAAGCAAATGTTTTCTTGATTTGAAAGAGTAATTTTGGCTCTTGCACTAAAAATTCAGGTGTCACTTAATCAAAATGGTATGATATATTCATGTGATTTGTTTTCTGAAATTTCAAAATTTATTCAAAATCTAACTATGTCACAATAGAAATTTGAAGTGATCATAATAGTCCTTTACCTTCTAAGGTGAAGTATACTTAAAAGGCAAGTCATAAGCAAAGCCAAAACAAAACAAAGCAAAAAACAAAAACAAAAAGAAAAACAAATATAGAGAAAAAAAGCTTTTCTTCTTTGAAGAGAATATTTGCCCAGAGTTATTTGTTCCTTATTACTTAATGATTCAAGAGGCAGAATCCAGTAGAATGTCATTTACTAAATCATAATTGCATAAATGTAAGCATTATAAATATTTTTGCCAACAGTTGCTTGGTAAATCAGAAGGTGAGCAAATGTATGTTCACATCTTAGCCTAACTGAATAAGAGACTTGATATGCTTGTTGCAAGTCAACAAAACTGAAGAAAATTGCCCCAGGGTTATTCAGTGTCCTATTCCAAGCAGCTGTTCCTCAAGATGTCTTCTTGTGCATGACCTAGCCCATAGGCCTTCCGCAAGCATCTTGATACAACTCCAAATCACTAAAGCAACAGCTATTAAGACAGAAAGAGGTTAGCCCTGTTGTTCTGGTCTCTCACAGCCAGTGATTGGAAATCTATCTGGTGCTATCTCAGAAAAATGGGAATAGGGCTTCCTCAAGACCCAGCTATTCCACTCCTTGGAATATACCCAGAAGATGCTCCAGCACACAACAAGAAAATTTGCTCAACCATGTTCATAGCAGCCTTATTCATAATAGCCAGAACATGGAAACAGCCTAAGTGTCCCTCAGTAGAAGAGTGGATAAAGAAACTGTGGTACATATACACTATGGAATACTACTCAGCTATTAAAAACAAGGAATTCCCGAAATTTGTGGATAAATGGATTGAGCTAGAAATGATCATAATGAGTGAGTTAACCCAGAAGCAGAAAGAATCAAATGGTATATACTCACTTATATCTGCATACTAGCCCAAGGGGCATGTCCCACGAAAGCCTTCACTTACCAGGAAACTGGGACAGAGGGGAAGGCATCCTATTGGGACTCTAAATGAGAGATGCATGGGAGAACAGCAAAATAAAAGGATCCAGAGGGTCCTAGAAATCTACAAGTAGAACAATATGATAGGCAGATTTGGGCCCAGGGGTCCCGCTCAAACTAAGGCACCAGCCAAGGACAATACAGGAGGTAAACTTTAAACCCCTTCCCAGATCTAGCCAATGGTCAGAATATTCTCCACAGTTGAGTGGAGAGTGTGATACGACTTTCTCACGTACTCTGGTGCCTCACATTTGACCATGTCCCCTGGAGGGGGAGACCTGGTGGCACTCAGAGGAAGGACAGCAAGTAGCCAAGAAGAGACTTGATACCCTATGAGAATATATAGGGGGACGTAATCCCCCTCAGGAACAGTCATAGGGGAGGGGAATAATGGGAAAATGGGGGGGGGAGGAATGGGAGGATACAAGGGATGGGATAAACATTGAGATGTAACAAGAATAAATTAATAAAAAAAAAAAAAAAAAAAAAAAAAAAAGACAGAAAGAAAAAAACCTTTCTTTGAAAACCAGGATCCTTCTTGACCAAATATTGCCCACAAAGCTGAACTCAGCTCACACTTCCTTCTAGAGACATGCTCAGAAAAAAGTCTGTTCTTGTTGTGTATTGGGGGGATTTTCCCCCCCCAGGTTTGTGTGCTAGAAACATGGACAGCAGCATGTAGTGTTGAGCTGTGATGGAAACTCTAACAGTGAGGACTGTCAATGATAATTAGGCAAATTAATGCCTGTCTTCCCAGATGGGTTAAATATATATGTTTTTCTTACATATATTTTAATTACATATTTTATATATCCCATTTTGTATATATAGTGCTGCTATACATAATATATATTGTTTTATATCATACACACAGACACACACACACACACACACACAGACACATACACACATTTTGTATATAAGAGGGTTAGCCAGCATGAGAGGGGGTTTTAATAAAGTGATTCTACCCTAAGTGTATTTCAGCTATTTCCTCTATTGGTATATCTCTTAATTTTCTCAGCCATGTGGGTCCTTGGTCTTTGGTCCTTGGTCCTTGGCAGATGCTGCTACTATGCTATTTAGACACATGATTCTCATAAGCCAAAACACTTCTTTCTTTACATGTAACCCACCATTAGATACTCTGATTTCCTCACAAAATATTTGAAACTTAACCCTACAAAATCGTCTTGGGTCTGAACTCTCTGCAGAGCCTTCTGTTATTCAGCTCTTCAGGTAGAGAGATGGACCAGGGGAGCTTTCGCTCCTTTTTCCTCTGTAGTCTGTGTAAGAAGAGGAAAGTTAGAGTTTCTTAACTCAGCAAGCTTCATACAGAACAGGGCAGTTCAGTGGCTTTAAAGATAACAACAACAACAAAACTTCAGGATACAATGATCCAAAAGACTGCCATATGCACTGTGTGATTCACAGAGAGCGAGTCTAAATGCCAATTGTGTTCATTTTCTATCAGTCATGGCTAATATCAATGGCTAATATTGGATTGTGAATGTATGCACTGTCTGGTGATGCAATGAAATGAATTATTAGCCAAAAGAGATTTGTCTCTCCACGAAATCAGAAAAAAAACGGTAGTAAGATGAAATGCATCAATTGTTTATTGTTAGAGAGCTGTGCAATTCTGATGTACCATTGGACAAAGGTTCTGAAATGCCTGTACTTCACTGACCCATTGCAAACAGTTGTCTGACATTGCGTTGGAATATGCTTTACAAGTGCATCTAGGTCTCCCTTTTCTTATTAACATTTCCTTCCTTTGGAACTCTTCAACCATTTAATCAGTAATGGTCCCTTTGGCTTAAAAGTGATTCTATTCTTTACAGGAACTGATTCATTATCTGTCGATTTCATCGTGCAATTCTCAGAAGGCAATCTTACTTCTTTATCTCCAGGTTCTTGGGGGACTCAGCACTGCAGCTCCCAAGAACAGACAACATTGTATTTTTAGCACCTATTGTAGTGGGTAAAAACCAGGTTAGGAATCAAGAGAGTTGAGTTTGGGCTTAATGTCTGATATGTAACAAGTTTTGTGACCTTGGGTGAGACCTCTAATTGCCTTCATTTGAAAAAAAAATGATATCTGTGCTATCTAAACCAAAGGATTTCACTCAGCACAGAGTTATACTTTGTATCAATGTGTTTCCCTGTATTTCTCCTACATTTACTAAACAGTTATGGACTACCTATTGTATTCTAAATTCTAAAATTGATATAATGAGAAACATTTAATGGGAAATATCTATGCTTAAAGTGTAGAATCTAGGTGAAAGGTAACTAAGTGAGAAGAAAGATAAAACCAGGGCAGGCAAGAATAGGAGACAGGGAACATTAAGGTGGTGACAGAGGGATTGCAGTTTAAATTGATGTGAACAGGAGAAAATGTATCTGAGTAAGAATCTCTGAGAAGCAAGATGGTAAAGAATCAAATGATCTTAGGCTATCTTTTGGCTTCTTAATTGCCATCACTCTATATATCTTACATCTTGGTGACCATTACATTAATCCTTTGGAGTGTACAGATACATAGCTCTCATGAACCACAAATAAAGACTAATAATTTTGTCAAATAACATTTCAGGCCTATTATAGAAGGTTTTCAACTTCGACTTAATACACGTACTTAATGCTTCTATGGAAATATTTAAAACATGACGTGATTTAGGACTTTGTTCTGTTACTCCAAAAAAATTCATCAAACTATGGACACACTACAGTATACAATTTGGTATGAGCTAAATCTCCGTTCCTAAGCTTTAATCACTCATTACTGGCTCTTATCCCCTTTGAGGAATGAGCTATGTGTTGGCATTGACACACAGGACACATGGGTGACAGCAGAGAAATCATGGAAGAAAGTAGAACTGTCAAATGCACTGGGGACTAACCAGGGACAAGGAGGAGAATGAAGCATCCTGCTAGTCTAGTGAAGACACTCTGTAAGAAAGGTCAGGCTCCAGTGACCTGCAGCAAAGGGTGAGTAAGGGAGTATTAAGAAAAGAATACACATGGTGCGATGGTTGATTTTTATTCTCCACATTATTAGATGGAGAGGCACACATGATTTTAGTAAAATATACCTCTAATGTACTTTAACTGCTTAATTAATAGCCCCAGAGTATGGCTGAACATAGTACAGGCAGAATGGATGGTTTTAGTGAATTGGGATATGATGAAGTTGGTACTGAAATTACCACTATATTAACAAGGTACATTAATATACACTGGTCAAAGAAACAAAACAATAAGTGCAATCTCAATGTACCAAACTCAGCCACTATTAGGATGGTGTAATTAACATTTAACTGTCATTAATAGGCAAATAATATGGCTTAATATAACTAAACAAATTGACTGTTAATTGGATGAAAAGTGTATTACTGTAATAAATGGGACAGTATACTGGAAAATAATGACTATCAGTTATGCTGAACAGAGCCTTGGTAATTCATTCTAAGGATATATTTTTACATTTTGATACACAAATTTCTTTAACATCATTATTCCATTAAAATAGAGAATTGAAAAGCAGATGAAAATTAAGACATTATTATATGAGTGTGTACTTAAGAAGCTAAATACAGATATTAAGTTTCAAAAATAGTCATGCCAACTGCTAATTTAAAACATTAAATTAGTATAGATTTTAAAACATTAAAATTAGTGGGTGAAATAATATGATTATTGGCTTATGGACTAAGTAAACAATTTTCCTATAGTAATTAGTAACCAAAATGTCTATAAATTACTTTTACCTCCTGATACACATGTATGATACAATTTCCCATATTTAATATGGCTGAATTCTGAGATGAAAGCAATAATACAAGACAGAATGTATGACTATCTACTTTACTCTTTCCTTTATTTTTTGAATAATCCTGAAGCAAATTGTGAGTGTACACCATTTCTATGGACAGACCCAGTAGGGATGAACAAGCACCTCCAAGGAACATCAACATTTCATGTAAGTTAACTACTTGGCTATTGATTCTCAAGGCTTGATATGATTTGAAAGTGTTGCTGTCCAGTGTTGTGAGCTTGATGCTCAGCACCATGTCATTGAGGTTGACATTCACAAGGTAGAGAATGGCAGCATGTTACTGGGTTTTCTCCCAACAAAGGGCAGAGTTAGCCCGCAGGAGACATGGCACTTGTTCTCACGGGCATTTATAAAGAGGGAAAATGTGGCCCATCCATCCCAGGTTCTTCCAGACCTATGATGTAATTCCCATTCTTCCCATATTTTCCTGCAATTATGGTAACTACAATGTCAACCACTATGAGGTCTACACAACAGCCCCACAAAAATTAGTAACATTCCACAAAGTCTCCAAAATTGTGAGTATGCTCAAACTGTTTCTTAGAAGTTGATGTAGACTCATGGAATTCTGTTAAACTAACCAGTGTTCAAAATATATTAGGCTTTTAAAAGATTGTCTGTAAAAGAAGGGACTAGAATAAGAGCACAGGTTACTTTCTGATATTTGACACATACTTTGTAATTAACTAGATTTAGTATACACATTTGACAGACAAAACTAATCAATGGAAAGGATATAGGTAGCCTTTAAAGTCTTCTCATAGCTTCATATGAAGAACATATGTATGTGCCTTGCTTACCTTTCATAACTAAATAATCAAAATGGAATTGCCAAGGACTCCATCCTGTTTTGTTTTGTTTTTCAAATTCATATGTTGATATTTTAGCCTACAACTTGACCATACCTGGAGATAGGACCTGTACTTGATAGTCAAGATTAGAGAAATTCATAATGGCATAGCCCATATTCAGTAATATAGTGAGCATAAGACTAGTTGGTCTTATTCCCTCTCTTTCATGAATACCTCTCTGTCTCTAAATCTGTCTGTCTCTGTCACTGGAGTACATAGAGGAAAAAAATCATATGTAAGCCTAAAGCTACCTCTTGCAGTAGTGGCAATTAACACAAAGACCCACACCTGAAGAATGTGCAGAGAGTGAGACACTTTGAAACACTCAGTCTTCAATGGAATGTCTTCATCAACCCCAGATCCCAAAGGCCCAAGGTCTAGGTGGAAAACGAAGAAAGACCGTAAGACCCAGAGATGGCAAATGACTCCAAGAAAATGACATCTCCTGAAACAACAGGACTGAGGCACATGTGAATTCACAGAGACTGTGATGACACACAGAAGACCAGAAAGGGTAAGCCTGTTGATTTCCCAGCAAGGAGAGCGGGAAGTGGACGTGGGCTCTCATCCCTAACCAAGAAGCTCTTTGCAACTGATACCCACTGAAAAGGGGAAGTCAGATTCTTCCAATATAGTGTCAGTGTATCAAGTAGACTATGAACCCATGGCAGGAGTAGGTGGCCACTGCAAAATGGTCTCTCTGTTATTGTTTGTTTGGTTGGTTTTTGTGGATTATTTTTTCAGTTTTTGTTTTATTTGTCTTTTGTTTGCTCATTTCAATTTTGTTTTTGTGCTAGATTCAGTTGAGAGAGACAGAGAGAGAATGTAAGTTGGATTGAGAGGGTAAGTGGAGAGGTGCATAGAGGACTTGGGGAAACATGATCAAAATATATTGTATGAAAAAATAATTAAATAATAAATTTTAAACAGAATCTAGAATAGAATGGTATGGTGCATGCCTATAATCCCAGAGTGTTGGAGACAGAGAGAGTGAGCCTTGTATGTGGAGGATAGCTGTTGTTACAAAGGAAATCATTTTCTCAACAACAAAAGAAGAAGAAGATGATGATGATGATGATGAAGAAGAACAAGAAGAAGAGGAAGAAGAAGAAGCGATCAAACTTTGGAAACATAGTAATACCATATCTTAGGCATCTAACATACAAAAAGCGTCAATATTAATTTTTATTTTTTACATAACCTAAGCCAAGGCAGCCACAAAAGACTAATAAGGCATTTTTAAGGCAAAAACAGTGAGAGGACAGTAGATGACCTTTGGTGTAATACATAAAGATGTTTGGTAGAATTTTGGGGTATAAAAAGGAACATAATGACTAAAGAAATTTGGAAATGTGTGAGAGAAAAGTTAAGTAAAAGTTGTTCACAAAAGAGAGCAAATGCAAAGCCATACTGTGTGTTATGAATGGGACAACAGGGCCAGTGAGTGGTCTCAGGAGTATCAAGCCTCATTACCAGAGTTCATTCCCAAGGATCTACACAGTGGAATAGGAGATGCCCCTCCAGCAAGTTGTCACCTGACTTCCACACCTTTATGTGTAGCCAACTTCCCCCACCCCTCACCATACTTATACACAAAATAAATGCACAAATGCCATTTTTAGTAGCACGACACTATAAAGGCCAGGAAAGAGAGAGCTTTTGTGGTCTTTAACAACCAGAAACCTAGCACTGAAGAAAAGGTAGAGAGTTGCAAGATTACAGAATGCATATTCATATAGATACCTATGTGTCTGTCTACCCATGTAACTGTCTAGTTACAAAGGAGCTATCTTCCCTATGGGCTATTTTATTTTGAATTTTAACTGTTAAGTTTCCTGTTCTCAGTTTTCAGTGACCTCACAGTGAGCTTTCCACCCATATGTTGAGAGAACAGAGCTGACACCTTCTATGCTTCGGAGACCTGAATGGTGCTCAGGGCTCTCATATCCTTTTATACACTGACAATAGCAAACATGGGCTCCGTATGTACAACATAAAACCTAATAAAGTATCCAGCTGTTCTTTCCCTGGTGACTCCTGCTGCTTCTATCTGAGGTGCAGTAATGTCAGATTTTCATGAAAATGCTTAGAAAACACACAGTGTAAATGTACCAGGCTAGAATATCCATGCTGTGTTTGCCTTTTGCTTTGTGCCTGTCATTATATATCAAGTGCAGGAGAGGAAGCTTTATTTCCCAGTGGTCTAAACCTAGTGGAAAATGCATATTCTTAATAACCAGTCATTTCTACATCGCTGTCTCCTGCACTATTCCAAGAATATGTTTTCTTTGTTCTCTCTCTCTCTCTCTCTCTCTCTCTCTCTCTCTCTCTCTCTCTCTCTCTCTCTCTCTTTAATGTAAAGATGAAAGAAGTAGAAATGTGTCAATAGTTAAGCTTGATTTTCTCAACTGAAGTACATAGAATCACCCCCACTCCACCTTGGCTCCTGGAAAAGTTCTGTAAAATCAAATTTCATAAGGCATAACCATGCTTACTGAGGCATCAGAGGCACTAAACTAGCTAACAATAAGCAGCATTGAATTTGTATTTGCAGTTTTATGTGCAATTCAGAATAGCCTGTGTCCATTTTCTTTTGTTATACAGACCCTCAAGAATTTTGAAAGAACAAACTAAAGAAACTGATTTTCATTACATCTTGTATTGTAATTCTGCCAGCCACAAAATGCCTTTTCCCCAGTTCCCATAAACCACTTAATTTTGAATTACTCCAAGACAGACCAGGATAAAATTAATTAGATTCAATGGCCTGAATACTGAAGTGATGGCGTGGTGTGAGAAATGTAGCTATGCAAAGGAATGTTCGAAGAACATTACATCTGCCGTCAAGATTTGACATGGTCATTTTCAGTGTGGTAGGGTTCTATGTAACCTTGCAGAAAAGGCCAGGTGTATGATGACCTCACTGTTGTTTTTACCAGTAGACACAAAGAAATCACTTTTTAGCAATTAACCTACTACATGCTTGCACTCAAAGAAGTGGCAATAGATTTAGTCCCAATTAGGTCAGAATCCAAGTCCTATAGGATTGTGGGCCTGATAGTTACCACGTGAAAGCAGCCACAGACAATGTAAGAGTACCAAGAGTGGTGCTTTCACAACAGAAACTGAGTTCTAGACATTAATATTTAAATGTAGTATATGATTCCAATGTAAAACCTAATTCTTTTTATATTTGTCAAGCATTAAGACATGTAAAAACCTGTCTTTAACTCACAGTTGGTCATTTTTGGCCCTCAAATTGTAGCTTTCTAATTTTAGCTCTATAACAACAAAACTACAGAATCTAAACTTGAATTGTTTTAACCTTTGGAAATACTAAGATCATTAGCTACGGCCTATTGGTCATATTGCTACCATCTGCTACAAACTATATTTTATATCTAAATAAGCAAGATTATGATTAGTAATTAGTTTGGCATGACATAAAACTTTCTGGAAGATATCTAAGTGAGCTAGTATTGCTAAAAGACTAGGTAACAAAAACAGTTTCGATTGACTATGAGCATGTGGTTCCTATGAACAGCAACAACACTGAGCACTTGTGTTAATCCGTGCCCTATGCCCATAAAAAGGACCTCAGGCATGCATCTTTCTTCCTATGCTTAATTTCTACATCCTTTTCCCAAAAGTGCTCAGGAAGATAAACTGGCACCAAAAATTGATTGTAAATTACTACCATTGATTTTTAAGAATATGAAAGGATAAGAAACACTCACCTGAAGGACCAAGTCATTTGGAAGCAAGCAAGGATCATCATTTCCAAGTCCACGTAAGGGAACATGAAAAAGATCAGAGGAGAAAAAGAAAAAAGTGATTCCCTTGTCTATTCAGAAAAAAAGAATCTATACAATCGGAAGGCTAATTCTATTGCTAATAATCTGCCAGAGTTTGGAAATCCCACTGGAGGCATTGCTTTATTATTCCCTTTACTGGTCATTACAAAGAAATGATGTTGGCAATATCCAATGAAAACCTGTGAGGCACCTGTGTGACAGCTAATGCCAGCTGAGCAATCTGACCACTTAGGATAGTGAGCAATACAGGACAATTTTGAAAATGAATTGAATGAAGTCTTTATCTGAATATCAGCAGGCAAAGGGCCAGGGCGGAAATTATTCAATGAGAGCAGAATTGAACAATTCAGATATGTTTATAGAAAGCTTGCAACTTGGGGCATCTCATTTGCCATCAAATAAAGTTGTTATTCATGATGTAGGCCAACAAAAAAACCTAGCTGTCATGTATAAATTCTGCTGGCAGGGCACATTCAGACAAACAAACACTTTCCAAATAAATGCATTGAAGTAGAAAGGGAAAAAAACTCTATAAAATATCTGCACGTAGTTTTCCTGCCTCTTCAATGCCTTCTTTAATATATATTATGATGCCTAAAGCCATGAGAATGTCATTATTTTCTATAAATCTATGTTTCGTTCTAAGAAAAGGCCGTAATAATAAATGCATCATCTTACAGATCTAAAACGGTCATCGATTTAAAAAAAAACTACTAAAAACATCCAGGGAAAATGAGGATAGATTATTTTTTTCTTTTCAGTTGGTTACTTTCATGATCTACTGCACCAGAATCCTCCCAGAGCTGGAGGTACATCCATATGGTCCAGAGATTGAAGTGTTAGTTGACTATTCTCTTTAGCACATCAGTTGTCTCCCCAAGTGGTATTTTTGAGCAGTGTGAGATTCAATTACTTAAAGCATGTTTCCACATGACAATAATGAAAATAAGTTGGACATTTCATACACATAACCCCTCATTATCTCAGCTTCCCCCCTCTTATTGACACAGCCAATAAAAAATGGGCTCATGCTCAGTCTGATTATATCACCTTTATCATTTCCCAGGCTGATAGCAGATGACACCTATTTCTAGATTGATCTGAACTGTGGCTACATTAACTACAGAGTCCCTCTCCATGTTTTAAAATCTATTTACTTTTTCAAGATGCTGAGTGGTTTTTTTATTCATTATTTGCTAAGGAATAAATGAAAAGAAAAACTTGTTTCCATGTTTCTATTTCCTTTAGAAAAACACACAAAAAATTAATTTGAAAGAGATCAGGGAGAGGTATACAAAGGTTTCTCATGGTAGTGGTGGTGGTGGTTGACATAATTTTATTATAGCTCAAAAAATAAAACAAATAACAAAATATTAGATAATTAAAAAATGAAGTAACAAAAAAAAATGAAGTAACAAGATCAAAAACCATTTGAATAAAGTGCCTTTTCTTTGAGCATGTCTATATTTAATTCTACCAGTACTCTCCTAATGTAGAAAATAAAAAAAGCACATGTGGATGGTAGCAGAACTCACTTCTAGAGTTGTCTGTATCATGAGGTATGCAATTCCAAAATCAATCCATTCTTAGTACATATTGTCACTTACTTTGGTCTCACACATCCAACATGGAATCATCTAAGTATTTAAACAATTTACTCAAAACAAAGGTCAACATCACACTATCACTTGGCTGTTCATCCACCATGTTCATATGTCTTGTTGTCTATATGTGATTTTTTAAAGAATACTTTGTTATAAAGCCACATGCCTAGGCTTTATGACCCTCATCTGCTCTTCTGTCAACAACTCTCTGGTGAGATTAGGTCAATCATGTCTGAGATCTCATGACCAATTCCAGAGCAACAGATGTGAGCAGGTGATGAGGAAAACAAGGGGAGAGAAGAAAGTTCACTTTCCATAAAGCTATGTGAGTTAAGAAGAAATAAGATAAACATTGTGGAAACTCTTTTTAAAAATCTCAAATAATTTCCAACTCTCTCCACCTCCCTTAAACATACATAAAGAAACTAATGAGCTCTGACTTAGGGTCATGTCAAGGATTTGTCTGTAGCACCCCTTCCCTGAAGCTTGTTTTCTACATCTCAACATTTGAAGTCCAAAAGGTCTTTTTTGTATCTCAGTGGTAGATTTATCTGGCATGACCAAGGTTTCTGTTTCAATTCACTGAGTGTCAAAAAACAAATGAAAATCGAGAAGAAACTGATATATATTTTTTTTCTGGAAGCAAGACTAGTATTACTAACTATAATTGTTTATTGGATGTTTTAAATTTCAGTAAAAAAATTCCAGGGATAATAGGATTAAACTTCAATTATATCAATGAGTTCACTATGTGGTTTAAAGCAAATTAGAGTTGATTGTTCTGTGGGACCAATGTTGAATGATTTCTGCCAAAGGAACCAAACTTTGTTTATGATTTGTGATAAACCCTTTTTATTCATTATGCATATATTAAAAGAATACTACTCTTCATAGAAGAAAGTAATAAAAACACCTTTTCTTTAATTTCGTAAAGGCACTATTAAAAAGTGCAGTAAATACTAAGATTAATGAATTCTTATAGGATCACAGAAACTAATCCTATTAATGCTTTATGTGTGACTAAAGAAAAAGCTTAGTAACTACCAAATCCAGATAAATTAGCAATATAGGAAATCTGTATATTTCTACCTCAGAATAAGTATTTTGTTATTATACTACTGTTTTAGAATATATGGAGCTCAAGTTCAGGTAGCGTGTTCAATATAAAACTGAATTTTGAAGGAACAGATTAAAAGCCTTTTGACTCGAGTAGCCTTTAAAACAAGCAAATCCCTATCTTCCTTATGGGTCACAACCATGAGCAGAATCGGCTGTCTCATCCCTGGCTTAGCATTTTAGAGGGTGGTCTTAAAGAGAGATGCTATGCCTTCAGAGTAAATTTTACCTTCTAATGAAGAAAGCCACCAGTCTTTTGCCAACTTTGCTTTCCCAATGGATGTAAAAGACAATAAACACATCAAAACATTTTAAAATTTCCAAACTGATTCCTGTGACAAGTGTCTCTTTAGCTGTGCCAGGTGACTTTCTAATAGCTCCAGATTGTTTGTGCTTACTCAAAAAAGGAAAGCCTGATTTTCTTCCTGTTATACATGTATTCCTAACCAAAGGTGATAAAACAACAACTCTTGGAATTCTAGAATGATCTTCTCCATTACCCAATTCTAGAATGTCCTTCTCCATTACCTAATTCTAGAATGACCTTCTCCATTACCTAATTCTAGAATGACCTTCTCCATTACTAATTCTTGAATGACCTTCTCCATTACCTTATTCTAGAATGATCTCCTCCAGTGCCTACCTCTAGAACAACTACTTCTAAATATTGATTTGATGGAGACATAACCTCTTTTGTTAATGCATTAAATTAGCAAAAGGCAAAATGGAATTTGTTTATTGCATTTTCCCCCTCAGCATTTCCCCATACCCCTTGTTTTTAACCTTATAAAAAAGGAAACATTGGGAACTATTTCAGAACTGTAAGAAGAAAGCATTCTTTCATTTACTGGTACTGTTTGTGAACCGCATATTTCACAGATGGATTTCTTGGTCCTGGCATGAGTGCCATTCATTGGAAGTGAGGAGAGAAAGCTTCCTTTTTTCTGTTCCGGGCACACATGGGAGCACATAAGCAAACACACACACACACACACACACACACACACACACACACACACACACACACACTACACTCCTTTTACAGATATCACTAAATTGTGTCCGCAAGTTTGATTTCTTTTTTATCTCTATGGCTGGCGCCTTTGTGAAGTTCACCTTTCTACCCTGTGGCATCAAGTTGACAGTGTCAAATGTACAGAGGAGACAACCTTAGGAAACAGATGTGTTTTTGCTTCTATGGTCCTACAGGGAATTCCCTAATGTGCTAAGAAGAGATTTAGGACTGCAAATTAAACTGAGTTATAGGACCTAGAACACACCATCAAAAACCAATTTCTGAAAAATAGCTTGTGCCTTTCTTCCCCAGGTATAAGGGTATATGCATCTTCTCTGAGAACTTGACAAATCTATTGCCATGTCCTCTTCTGGGGAGACTCTAAGGTAAGCAGTGCCCCCGGGATGTGCAAGGGCTTCTGCAAGCAGGGAAAGAGCAAGGGAGGGAGAAATGAAGCATATGACTAAAGGACCAATAATAAGAACAACCAGTGACTCATCTTGCCTTGGTAAGAGGAAGAAAAAAATATCACTTCAGTCCTAAAACACTAAGGTAGACATTTAATGAATTGTCTCATATCAAGAAATATAAGGATAGCAGGCTTCCAAGAAGAGACTTAATACCCTATAAGCATATACAGGGGGAGGAAGTCCCTCTCAGTCACAGTCATAGGGGAGGGGAGTAAGGGGAAAATGGGAGGGAGAGAGGAATGGGAGGATACAAGGGATGGGATAACAATTGATATGTAATATGAATAAATTAATAAAATATATTTTAAAAATAAATATATTATTTTCCAAGGCTGAGTATTAAAAAAAATCCAGGACAAGAGGAGGAGAACTGTGCCTGGCATTGGTTGTCAGCTTCCATCTGTGATGAGGGACTCTGGGAGAATCCCACAGTTGGTGAGATCTCCCCCTATTCTCTCACTTTCCATCTGTCCTCTCTCTACTGCTGATCTCCACACTCTGGTCTTTTGCCTCTGTTAGTCATAGAATCTCAGTATGCTCAGGTTTTCACATCCCTACTTCCTGTTCACGATCAAAACTCTCATCTGTCCAAGATGACTGAGTTATTCTAGGCATTTAGAAGAGAAGCCTTGATGAATTCATCTGAATTCAAATGATGTATCCTAACCTGTTGATGTGCACAGGACAGTGGACTTGTTTTTGCCCTTACAGAATCCAGATGAAAATAACAGTATACCACCAGGTCTCCCCCTCCAGGGGACATGGTCAAATGTGAGGCACCATAGTACGTGAGAAAGTCATATCACACTCTCGACTCAACTGTGGAGAATATTCTGACCGTTGGCTAGATCTGGGAAGGGGTTTAAAGTTTACCACCTGTATTGTCCTTGGCTGGTGCCTTAGTTTGAGCAGGACCCCTGGGCCCAAATCTGCCTATCATATTGTTCTACTTGTAGATTTCTAGGACCCTCTGTATCCTTTTATTTTGCTATTCTCCCATGCGTCTCTCATTTAGAGTTCCCATAGGATGCCTTCCCCTCTGTCCCAGTTTCCTGGTAAGTGGCACTCAGAGGAAGGACAGCAGGTAGCCAAGAAGAGACTTGATACCCTATGAGAATATATAGAGGGAGGTAATCCCCCTCAGGAACAGTCATAGGGGAGGGGAATAATGGGAAATGGGGGGGGAAGGAATGGGAGGATACAAGGGATGGGATAAACATTGAGATGTAACAAGAATAAATTAATAAAAAAAATAAAAAATAAAAAGAAAAAGAAAAAGAAAAAGAAAAAGAAAATAACAGTATAGCACTTGACAAGAGTATTCTCACCGGAGAAGCTTCCTGGCCCACTAGGTTGTAGAAGCCTAATTCCTTTCTTTTTATCAACCTTGATGAAGAAACCGTGCCTACCTTGTCTCAGCTACAAAACACAATGTGGTGCTTTTCATTATGGAAGCAAGTAAATAATCACACAGATTAGCCATTGTTTTACATAGCACATTTCATTGCCAATGGTTATAAAAACACACTGGACACAGCTTTCTAAAAATCGAAGCATATATGTGATTGATTGAGATACAATCTACTCCCAGGTGACTATGGTAACAAATACATTTCGCTTATAAACAAACATGCTCAAATTCAATCGTGTATAACAAACGTAGGTGTAAGTTTTAATTCACACCTATCTTTTCTATAAAAGCCTCCATATTTTCAATCTCTTCATGGTGATCATCCTAATAAAACTAAAGCCTAGGGCTTTTACCATCTCAATTACAGTAGAGCACAAAGTGATCCTTCTAAGGGCAAAATGATAGGAATGGGGAAAAAGAAGCTGTAGAAATTTAGGAAGAGCCAGGTTTAATTAAGGTCCCAGGGATACTGTCTTACTAATGTGTGATTGAATCAACACATCTAGAGCCACTGTTAATAAAATGGCTAAAGCTGGAATATAATCAAGCCTCAGTGGAATCCGTGATAATAAACTGGCTTAAGCTAGTAGAGCAGAGTCCCAGGTATTGTATTCTGTCACATACTTTTTTTTTCCTAAGAGGAGGACTGTCTGAAAAGACTGGGGAAAAGTGCCACAGAGCAAGAAATTAGTTACTAGAGTTCTCTCACTATCAAGCATGAATAGGGACACACCTATCATCAGAAACACATTCCCTAACTAAAGTGAGGGAAAGGTGCTCAAGTTTCCCATTGCCCAGACAAACGTGTAGTAATATTTTTGCTCAGATGTCTCTGTTCTGAGATAGTTTTCAATAAACACCCTTCAGATGACAAAGGTCTACTAAGACTCACACTGACACAGCCATCTGGTCAGGGTCACTAGTGCTCCCTTCTCTGTGGAAGCTAATCATCATCATCAAAACCCAAAGATGGTACAAATGGGAAGAAAACTGGGGAGCTGACTCAGGTAGGTAAAGTGCCTGCCATACAAGCATAAGGACTTCAGTTCAATGCCCAGCACCCAGGTCAAAACCTGGGTGTGATGGTGTATGCTCATAATTGCTGAACTAAAGAAGTAGAGATGATCCAGGACTTGCTTGATCAGTCAGTGTAGCCAAAACCCTGGGCGCCAAGTTCACTGAAAGACCCTATTTTAAAAAGATAGCTAGAGAGCAAGTGAGGGAGATACGCAATGTTTACCTCTGGCCTCCACACACATATGCAGATGTTTGTAGGTACACGTACATCACATACACACACGCACATGCATACACACACACACACACACAAAGGAGAGAGATAGAGAGATATAGAGACACAGAGAGAGACATAAAGAAAGACAGACGGCAGAGAGAAACATATTCGATAAGACTTAATTTACATTTAAGATCCAGTAAGACTATATAAATATGTTGTGAAATACACTATGAAATTCATGAAGTTGCATTCAAGCTACGGTTACCAATTCTAGAACTAATAAGCACGTTGTTATAGTACGTTATGAAGAACTACTCCCATAACTGAACATCAGTCCAGATCTGGAAGTCACATATAGACTCATATAGACTAAGTTGTTTAGTTCTTATTACACTATGGCCACTTTCCTACAATTTCTATAATTACAAGTGGATCACAAAAATTATGAGTGGAAAGAACAGCAAGAGAAACTATGTGCCTTGTTTTATTTCATTTTTAATGTGTGAGGTGATATTCATTATACCTGTAAATACAATATATGACATAAAAGTTGATATAAGATTAGCATGGCTGACTTCATTCCTATTGCTGCTTTTTTCTAAGCCTCTCTACAAGTCCTAAATACAGTCAAGAAGCAGTATACACATTTACACCAATTTCACGTCTCACCAGAAAAGCAAACGGATGTTAATAATTTACATCTCAACTGAGTAAATAGTAAAATTAAGAGTCCTTGATCCTAAGAGAGATTCAGAGATCAGACATGTCAGTTAGTCTTCCTTTCAAATATATATATGAAATTAACTTGTTAGATTTTTGTTTATTGTTTTTGAAATTTTCCTTCTAATAAATAGAGATTGATTACTGAATAAAAAATTGGCATAGCGCAGTGCCATATGAAAGCCACAGCCAAGGAAACACCCAGCTGTATTGTGTTTCAGTCCACGCTACTGCAAGTGTCCTCAAAATGTCATCAACAATAAAGTATAAAGGGCTTTACATCTCCTCATTAAAGAGTCTCCCGAAGGCACTAGGATGCAAACAGAAATTACCTCCTTCCTAAAACAGCTCTTATGAATCCCGGCATAGACAGCATTTTTACTAAACATGAAAGTTTATATATTGAGTCCTGTTTGTGTTATAATCAGTGCCAGGGCAGAACATTCTAGGTGATTTCCATATTAATAGGTTCAATATTTTTCTGTCATACCCTAAGTGTCTGGTGAAGGTTTTAAAATCTAGACTAGAGGATGTGTATTTTTGATGCCCTGGAGCTCTTTTGTCAGATTCAACAGTGAACCCTCAAATGATGAAACACAAAGCAAACTTCTTGACTCTAATGTCGCAATCAACATCACACAAGTTATTCTAAATTACCCACCAAAATCATACACACACAAGAACCACCTATTGGACTAAGTAGGTTGCATTTATATATTTATATGCATGTGCATGTGTGTTTGTATAAAACAGTTAAAGAGAACAAGACCATGAATTTGAGAGAGAATAAGGTGGAGAGTATAGGAGGAAGTAGAGGAAGGATACAGACGAGGTTAAATGAGATACAAGAATATTTTAATTTGAAAAGGCTAACAGTTTTTATTAAATGGGTAAGTAACCTTAATCAAATATTGATAAACATGGTCACTGAGATGTTTACTTTTCAAGGGAGTCTAGACTTGTTAACTCATTGGTGCGGGGGAACACTGACAATTTACCAGATAAAGAAAAAGAAGCATATTCTTTGAAAAATAAAATGTAAAATACGTGGTTTTATGGGCTGCATTTCAACACCTTCTTTGACTTTCCCTTCCTTACTCTCTGTCCTGAATCTACTACTCTAACTGATCTTTGGAAAACCCCAAATGTGCCCCAGAAGCACCCACATATTTTATTACCCAATAGGCTTTTTAACTACACACTCATAATGGCTATTCAAGTGGAAATATAATCCTAAATAACACACCAAACGATTAATAGATAGAATATATGCAGTGTTCTAACTCTTTATCTGATATAGACTGGACCACAAACAGCAATAACAGTACGCCCTGCCATGGTTTACAGTTGGTCTTTGAATTAAAGAAGAATAATCAAGAGCTTAATTTACATTGAGTGGTTTAAAAATTTTGGTGAACTCGGTTAAATTGCTGAAAAAGTTTGTATTTGTGTGATACTAAGTTCACAATTTTCATCTCCTGAGTGTCTATTATCTCTATGTATTAGGATTAGTGTTTATATATATATATATATATATATATATATATATATATATATATATATATATATATATATATATATATATATTTAAGAATAGATAATGATAAAGTACAAAGCTCAGGTATTATGTTGTAGAGGAGTTTATTAAATGAGCATGGGGGGGGGAATGAAAGGGGGAGGAGGTACCCCAGAGAGAGAGGAAGTGGAGAAAGAGAGGGAGAGTGTGAGAGAAGGGGCTAGAGTGGGTAGAGAGAGGTAGAGAGGATACCACGTGGAAGGTCTGTCTTTTAAATCCGCTATCACCACCAACTCTGTATTTAATAACTAAGGCAATTATAGATAGAAGGTACCAAGATATAAGAAGGTACAAGGCAGCAGATATTATGTCATACTGAGTTTATTAAATAACCATGTGGGAGTGAAGGAAAAGCGGGAAAGGGTACCCCAGAGAGAAAGAGAGGAGGAGGGACAGAGAAAGAGAAAGTAAAAAGAGGGGGGATAGAGGAGGGAGAGAGAGAAAGAGAGAGAGAGAGAGAGAGAGAGAGAGAGGGAGGGACAGACAGAGAGAGACAGACAGACAGAGACAGAGAGAGAGGTTAGAGAGTGAGAGAGCAAGCCACATGGAGGTTTGTCGTTTTATATGGTCCTGGGCAGGGCCACACCCCCGTGGCAGGTAGGCAATGACATTACAAGTGGGCAGACTGAAGCAAAATACTAACAATTATGACCTCAATTTTAGAACTATGGGTGCTGAATAAGAAAATATCTTAGTATTTAATGCAGTAAAGGCCCACATTGTAGTAACTGTTACTTCTTTTGTTAGCATGACTTTCCCCAAATACACTAAATGTTCCAACAGCATTGTTGCCATCACCAAAGGGCCCCAAACTCTTTGCTCTCTTGAGCACTTAGCTAGACTGTACAAGTTATATAAAAGTATGTCTCGAAGGATTTCAGACATTGTACATGCTGTGGGAAGTGCAGAGCTACAGAGCATCACAAAGCAAGGACCCTAGCAAAACTGGCTGAAGAAACCATAGCATCCACAGTGCCGAATGCTCTTAAGTACCCTTGTTCACAAAGCTAGCCTGGAAAATGCTAATGACAAACCACTGCCATAGACTTCATTGTGTAAAGGGATCCCGGTGAACAAGAGTAAATATTACTCTATTGTTCCGGTCCTGAGAACAAGAGCATGTGTGTATGTGGTCACTTGAAAAGCCATGGTCCTCATAGGCTCATGTATTGCAATGCTTAGTCCTCAGGGAGTAATGCTACTTAAGAAGGATTAGGAGCTATGGCCTTGTTGGAGGACTTGTGAGCTTGTTGGAGGATGTGTCTCTGGCATTGGGCTTTGGGGTTTCAAAAGCTCAAGCCAGACTTAGTCTCTTTTTCTCTCCTTGCTGCCTGCAGATATAGGCATAGTGCTCTTAGCTATTTCTATAGGACCATGTGTGTCTATGTGCCTCTGCGCTTGCGGTTAGATTCTGCTGCAGGGTGTGGCTGTAGATGCTGTAGGTAGGGGGCAGGGCCTACGAGCAAGGCTTCCCCTCTCCCAGAGACTCACTATGCAAACCAGCTCTTTTGGTTCCTTGGTCCCTCTTTTTCCCTTTTGCCTCCCTTTGTCCCCCTGACCATTTTCTTGCCTCTCTGCCTTTTCTCCTTCCCTCCTCCCTCCCCCAGCACATTCTCTCCCTTCCATTCCCCCAACTCTGCTTCTTTCCATAAACCTGCATTTATTTATTATAGCTTCTTTACCAATTAGCTAATTTTGATTATTTAATCAATCACTTCTCACTATGATTATTATGGATTGAACCTCTGAAACTGTAAGCAAGCTCAAATAAAACTCCCCCTTTTGTAAGAGTTGCTGTGGTCATGGTGTCTCCTCACAGCAATGTAACAGTGACTAAGACAATGTGTTATGTTTTGCTCTGCTGTAAGGAGTAGATTTTAAATTCTTAATGAAGGCAAAAATAGCACTAGACATTACAAAAGTTTTACATAGTCTCACTTTAATAGAATATTATAGAATTGGTTTTGATTATTTTTATCTTTAAAAGAAAGAAAGACACTATAAGGCTATCAACATCAGGTCATTAAGAAGTAGGGAAATGCCACTGCCAATGTCGGTTTTTTTTTTCTTTTTTTACCAAAGTGTATATCATAGGAAGTAGTGCATCAACACAACAGAAAGCAATACAGCTTTGGGATTTTAGCAGGTTACAAGGAAAGGGGAACGGATGATGAAATTTAAAGAGTAGAGTTCTGCCATTGTTCTTGCAACCACTGCAAAACTCTCACAGATTTCAAGCAGTTTATGAAAACAGTATTTTGTGTTTTCAAATGTGCACTTAAATTTTTCACAGGATGCATCAGATGGGATGTATTCTTCTCATTTTTTGGAAAATGTGGAGCAAACAGGCATTCCAAGCCTAAGCACAGCCTGTGGGAATAACACTTTCCATGTCATTTTATTCTGCTTTCTAGTTTTTTTTCCCCCCTCCAGAAGTTAAAGTGTTGTGAAATATTAACAGGGACAACGCAAAGTTAAAAGGTTTCAAACTATATATCTATCTCCTTTATTGCTGTGAGGTACCCTGTTACATTTTTAGCATATGCCATTATTATGAATGCCAGCCCATAACCATTACTATAAATTAAATAGCAGATCAATCGCCAGATAATAGCACAGCAAAGGGATATAGAAAAATGATGAAATGCTGGCAGGTGATCCATATAAAAGCTCCAGATTAAAACTTTAGGTTTGGACAGAGTCTGGCAGTCAATAAATTCTGGCTTGCTAGGAGTGCCTTCTAGAATTTTAGCTTGTGCATTGTTGCTGGAGCTTCCAAAATTTTACATAGAAAAAAATGTATTCTGTGTATTAAAATATTAATTCCCTTCAGATTTTAGTCTGACTTTTATTAGTAAACTCAATGGTGCATTTGGTTAGTTCCTCAGCTTAGCAAGAGCCTATAATAGCTTAGTCTGTGACCCAACACCAACACCACAACCCCCCACCCCCCACAGTTTTGCGGGTGTTTCAGAGAGGAAAATGCTTGCCACGGTTTTGGCAGGGATGGGAAAGTGTGGGAGGCAGAACTGTTTTGAAGCAGTGCGGAAGGAAGAGAGTTGGGGAACTTCAGCAGGAATACTTTCAAGCTTTTACATTTTGGCACAAGGGGTAGTAGGGAAAGCTAAAGCTATTTAGGGTTCCTTCACTGCTCTGGGTGCATCTGAAGCTGGGGGACTTGGATTCTGCATGATCTTGCCTGGCTAGGAGTTTTCTTTCTTTGTGTTTTATTTCAGGCATGTCTTTTTCCTTCCCTCCTCCCCTCCACTTTTTTCTTTCTTTCTTTTCTTTTTTGCCTTGACAGTTGGTGAAAACTGGTTCTTCCTTTTTACCAACCAGCGCCCTCCTCCAAAGGCTTTTAAACTGCAGGAAGATTGTGAACATGAGGATAAGATGCAAAGAAGAAAAATCTAAATCTCTCCTTTCCCATATCTACTTTTCTTTTTTCTTCTATCTCAAACATATTATGTCCAGAGGGTACAAATATCCCTCTCTGCCTGACCTGAGGAATCATACACTGAATGAAATGCATCTGTGGGTATTATCAAGGAAAGAAAAAAAAAACTGTTCTGCTTGCAAACACTAGTCCAGAACACAGAGGGTAGTCTCCAAGCACTGTTATGACAAGAAGAGGAATGGCTTTTTCATAGTTCTACTTATAGGGCATTCAGCAATGTTATCTATCAAATTGGCCTTGGAGAGCTCACCAGGGACTCTTAAGCTTTAGTAAGTTTCGCCACATGTCAACCCAACTGGCTTCCCTCAAGTTCCTACGGAACAGCGCTTTTATAGGATAACATCTTTCATGGCTGGCTTACCTATAGGTTCCCAGAATGACATTCAATTGTAAACTCTGAACACCGGGTGTTCTCTTCCTTTATAGGGAAAGTGTATTGTATTGGATCAGTTAAAAACAAAGGTTAAATGTTGGGTCTTGGGGGGACAAACGAGTATGGAATAATTGAAAGCAGACTTCTTGATGAGGAAGAATTTGAGGAGAATCTACTAAGGAGGGAAACAGTAGATGAGGAGTGTGTCTTCAGTACCTCCTGGGAGACTCTGCAGGAATTAGCTTGTGTTGAGCTAGGTTTTTTTTTTTTTTTTTTCTCAAAGAAGCTTGGCTAAGTAAGTAAGCTGTTTGAAGCTGCTTTCTCAGAGGGATTATCTCCCTCAATCTGTTTTAATCACAACTAAATGCTTTCAAGTGGTATATCCCGAAACTGATTTAGAAGTCAAAGCTCCCCTAGATCTTTGTGATTTTGTTGGGGGGAAAAAAGTAAAAGGCACATAAATAAAAATGCCTTTAAGAAAGTGTATTTTTACTTGCCACTGTTTTCATTAATCATGAATTATAAAGAAATTACTTCTTCAATTCGACCTCATAAGATCAGAGCACCTATAAAATACTAAAATGCACACTCTTTAGAGTGTGCAGGTGATGCCCAGGGTCAGGAAAACACACTCATTAGAGTGCAGCCAGCACATGACAGTCAGTATCCTGAACCAGTCATCCCACAGAGTGAAAAAGTGCTCTTCACTCTGAGAGTCAGTTATTTCTCCCTTTGCAACTTTCTGAGGTTCTTCATTACAATGATTTCCTAATTAGTCCTCACAGAAGTCCTGCATTTATTTACAAAGCTATAAATTTCATGGAATTCTCTAACAACATGCTAATTTAAATATCAGGACAAGAGAATTTGTCAGTAGTAACCAATCTATCTGTGCTGTTATCATCCCATTAGAGCCGTATTTACTGAAACAGCAACTATGATGATAAAGAAAAACCTATCATTTACACAATGTTGGTCAGAGCATACAAGCTCCTTCCTGCTATTTTTTCCACCATTTCCTTGAATTAACAAAAAAATAAAAATAAAAAATAAAGTCAGTGGTGTAACAGTGAAAGAATTCCATCAATTTAGAAACTTTAATTCCATGAAAGGTGGGGGGTGGGGAGTGGTAAATTAAAGAGTGCTATAGACTTTGGAACCAGAATGTCTGCCCTTGAATCCCAGCTCAGCCATCTTCCAGGAATACAATCTGCTTTATCAAATAAAGATCAAAGGAATGCTATTTATCTGAAAGTGCTAGGATTCCATGATAGTGCCCCTTAATGAGTGCCGCCAGTATGCATCCTGTAAGAGGTGATGACTCATGCATATGCAGCTCAAATTTCAAACAAAAGCCATGAGGTAACAAAACAAGTGAATTTTGTTGTTGTTTTTAATTATCACCCAACCCAATCCTGTGCCTTTGGTTGCTATTTTATAGACATCAATAGATTCACATATTGCTCAAGATGTAGACCTATCAAATATTTTTATGCTGACATCAGTTGCCTCCTGACAGCTCCAAGATAAGAAATAACAAGCAGCCACTGTCAGCACTCCTAAATCATGCCCAAGGGCCCCCCATTGCACCAGACAGCAGCAGCTTGTAAGTGCTAAGGAAATGTCAGTGCAGTCAAAATGTGGCAGGGTTGTCAAGTCCCCTGCTGCCTCTGCCCAGTGTAACTAACACAGTATAAGGGTAACATCCATAAAAACGTTGCCATTTTACCTCAGCCCCCAAGGAGGACAGCAGAGGTAGCTCTCAGAGTTCAAGAAGTCGCTAGACTTCTTCCAGCAAGGGATCTCTGCCTCCAGTAACCAGAAGCATCCTCTCTCCTTTGTCTCTGGTCATGATTTAGGGTCAGAGAATGCCTGGTCACCCTCAGAATGTCTCCATATTTCTATAGTGACAGATGTCGTTCCACATGATAACTGACTTTAAGTTACATCCACAAAGAGGTGCATATGAATGCCTTTCATAAAGACCCTTGTTAAGATAGTTGCAACTACCTCCATAGCACAGATAAACTTAAATTCCCATGTGCTCATTAACTACTCTGATGTTCTGACTCTCTCCCTTATACACAACAGTTTTGCGGTGCCACGTATTTCCTGCTTTTAATGTGATGCTTTGGTGCCTTAGTTAAATCAGATGATCTTGGTAGGGTTTTTGTTTGTTTGTTTGTTTTAGTTGTTGCTGTTGTTTATTTTCTTCTCTCAACTTTACTCAAGCTAGGGTCATCTAGGAAGAGAAAATCTTACCTTAACAAATTACTCCATCAGACTGGCCTGCAGGCTAGTCAGTGGGGTCATTTTCTTGATTAATGATTGATGATGGATGTCTGTGGTCCCAGATTATTGGGAATGGAATTACTCCTGAGAATAGTTTCCCAAACGTAGAAGGAAGCAAGCTGAGCAAGCTATGGAGGACCAAGCCAGTAGGTAGTGTTCCTCCATAGTGTTCGATTGAGTTACCATGGCCAACTTCCTCCCTTATACTCCTGTCCTGACTTCCCTTCAGAATGCATAACTTTAAGTTGAAATAAACCTTTTCCTTCTAACGTTTTGTTGTTGCTGTCATAGAAACAAAACTAAGACAGTGTTCATAACAATTTTGCATTTGTATTTAACTTGCACAGTAGTTTCCAGGCAGCATGTATGCTGATTTAAAAGACTCATTTTATCTTCTCCTTGTGAAGTATGGTGGGGGGGGGGAACTTGCCTCTCAACTTTTTGAACAGCTAGCCTACTTCTGTGCTCTCAGTCATACATGTACACACCCAGAGACACACACGCAGAGATACAAACACAGAAACACACAAAAATCAAATAAACTATGTTGTCAGCTGTCAGTCATATGCTCGCAGTATCATCGCTATTAGGTCCATGGTTCCAGCACAGGTATCAAATACCTGTAACTGCATTTAAGACCTTCAATCCATAGTGTCGTCCAATGGCCAAGGGAAGTTCCACCATTGGAGCTCATGCCTGGAACATACTTCCTTCACCATATTGTAGCACTCAGATCCACTCTTCTCTGACACTGATAGACAACCCCTGTGACTTTGTCATTTAGCCAGTATTGGGGTTAGAACTAGGGAATGTAGTCTACGATGTCCCATTCATCTCAAGTCTCACTTCTGAGCAAATTGTGAGTCTCTCCTACCCTGTTGACACACAAGTCTCAAAGGAAAGCTTACAGCTGTACTATAAATCAACATGAATATATAGTAACAGAAGTGAGCATATGGGTTAAATTTCCTTGAAATTACACATGGTTATAAAAATTGACCTAAAAAAAAAAAAAAGAACTTGTAAAAACATGTTTGGGATTTGATCGAAGAAAAATATTTTAAAGTATCTCAAGCTATTTGGCATAGCTCAAGAAATACCAAGTGATTGGCAAGCATACTCTCAGAGCTTGGTCTGACACATGAGCTTCTCGAAGTATGAAAGTGTGTGTGCATGTGTGTGTGCATGCATGCATGTGTGTGTGTGTGTGTGTGTGTGTGTGTGTGATGAAACTATAAATCTTACAATAAATTTCAAAAATTACCTTTTAAGAACAAAAATGGATGGAACTCAACTCTCTAAAAGTTTATCACTATTGCAAGCATTTATCAGTTACCGCGTTAGCTCTGTTAATAAGCTGAATTCAAAGACATGTACATCATGGGATTAAATAAAGCAAATGTTACTTAAGAGGAATGCACCACTTTTTTTTTTTCTGACCAAAGATAGCCCTTCCAGTTCATATTTTTAACAAAGCAAAGATACAAGAAGACTGTGGTACTCTACTAATAATGGAGTATTTCCATATAGTATACACTGCACTTCAGGTGTTTTAGGAAGACAGAGTTAGCTGCAGGTTAAAACAGAGTTAGTCTCCACTTATGAGAGCAGTTGTGAAAAGCCAACATCCCAAAGGCACAGCCAAGGATGCTCTGCTGCTTGTGTTTACAGTCATGACCAGTTAGAGATCCTAGAGCCTATGATTGTGGTAGGAAGCATGCTTGAACATCTAGGGTAGGAAACTCACTTATGCATTTTATACACGTAGCTATACTTTTGTAACTATAAGTATAAATGTATGTGTTTTATCTAAAATATATATTCATTAAGCATATCTTATGTATCAAATATATGTTAGAACTTTAGATTTGTAATTATGTCCCACTCATTATAAATATATTTAGAATTCTCTAGTATTTATTTCACAATGCCTACAATATGCATTCAAAACAGCCAACCTGTAGAGAGACACATGTTGAATCATCTCACTTATATATGGAATCTAAAACAGTCCCCTTCAAGCAGTTCCAGGGTCAACAGGAATGGGAGAGGGAAGGGAAAAACAGAGATGTCAGGCAATGAATAAAAATACTAAGTTTTGGTCTAATCCATAGAAAGATCACTGTAGTTAGTACCATTATATTATATGCTTTAAAACTTTGAAGAGATTTTAAACTTTCTCACTACCAAGAAGTAGTAATTGATATGATAGGCACTAAGAGCTTTGATTTGATCATTTCATAATACTTGACTGTTTCATATGCTGTCCATGAAACATACAATTATTATAAACTACGAAAAGATTATAAACATTTTCTATATAAGCAACTGGGTACTACTCAAGTAATTCACTTCCTTTGTAATTTTAAAAGCGCTTTTTAAAAAATTATGTGTGTGTGTTGCTTGTATTGTAGGTGCACTATGTGCATGCTTGGTGGCCACAGTGAGCAGACAAGGATGTCAGATCGCTTGGTGGCCACAGTGAGCAGACAAGGATGTCAGATCGCTTGGTGGCCACAGTGAGCAGACAAGGATGTCAGATCGCTTGGTGGCCACAGTGAGCAGACAAGGATGTCAGATCGCTTGGTGGCCACAGTGAGCAGACAAGGATGTCAGATCGCTTGGAACTAGACTTACAAATGGATGGCGAATTTGTGCTTTGCCTCTGTGTTTAGAGTTCAGTGCATTCATTATTCTTATTATAACATAAAATTTAGATGCACACACACATATATATATATATATACATACATACATACATACATACATACATACATACATACATACATACATACATACATATGCATACAGACATGGTGGAGGCTTAAAAATATGGTTTTCAATACATAACTGAAGTACTGTTTTTAACCACTAGAGGGATGCTACTTTCAAACTCAACAAAGAAGAAAATCTTCAGGTTTGTGATTCAAGTTATACTCCTTATTCAGATAGGTATCTGATCAACACACTAGTCACACCCTTCTTGGACAGTAACTATAGTGACGACACTTAATTAAACAAGATTCCTCTTTTTTCTTTAAGAGCTACAAACAAAGACTTCCCCTTATAACTGGCAGCTGTAATTTGTGTCTCTCCAGAGGCAGAAGAAAATCTATAAATTGCCTTGAGAACAGAGATCAAGAGGCAAAGACAGAAGCCGTGCACCAAAGTGCAGTCTTATCCCTTTGCCATCTGTCACAATCGCTGTCATTCCCCCAAAGGCCATGTTTAAAACTGACACAAGAGAGAGCCACTAAGAATGTGAAAGATGTAAAAGTTCTGAATTACATGGAAATATTAAAACTCAACAATTTGGACTAGTAGCTGGTCTACAGATGAAGTAGGAGAAGGTCTTTGGAGTAAGCTTGTGGAAAGATTTTAGAGAGAGAGAGAGAAAAAAAAGGAACGGTTCTGAAATATGCCTGGGGACATAAGATTCATAGAACATGGTGTCATGTATTGAAGTATATTACCTGGGGTTTTGAATTAAAATATACAGGCACACTTTTAATAATTATTATACTATCAGTTTTAAAGAAAGTCATTGGCTGGTAATAGCCATTTATGGCCTTAGGACAATCACTGCAGAAATTGGACGCCCAGCTTAAGCAGTTTATTTTCACTGTATTATCTAACCTAGTAATCAATTTTCAGAAGTAGATGCTACCAATATTTTAAAGATCAGAATAGTCAGGTTTAAGTATATTGACTGCTTTACTCAAATGAAAGGGTCCTGTCTTGAATCTAATTTAGTTTTACATTCATTAATTTTCTTTTTTCTTTATTTACTTTAAAGGTAAGATCTCTGTACTGGACTTATTGTGTTCCCAGGCTGAATGCAAACCATGATAATTCTCCTGCCTTGGGCTTCTGAGAACAAGAGATGCAAGCATGACTGTCCAGGCTTAGCTTTAGTTTTACTTTAGAATGTATGATTTTAACCACTGGTCTAATAGCTATAATTCTGGGTTTTGATAAAAAAAAATCAAAATTACAAGTAAAACAAGTTCTTTTTTCATAATATTATAAATAATGGGGCAATCAGCATTTTAGGCAGATTTGTTTACTGGAATATTTCTATTCCCTTTCTCCCCCCCCCCCTTTTATCAGTGAAATTCTAGATTGGACATGTATGGTAAAATAAGCCACAAAGTTTCCATAAAACATAGAGCCTTGCGATAAAATACCAGACAAAAGTTACAAACTAGAAATACTGATTTTATTTTAAGAGGGGATGAACTGGCAAAAATCTCTCTCTCTCTCTCTCTCTCTCTCTCTCTCTCTCTCTCTCTCTCTCTCTCTCTTCCTCTTTTCCTTCCTCCTCCTCTCCCTCTGTCTCTGAGTTTCTTGTATATATGTATACCTGTGTGGATAAATATGCATGTTTGAGCGGTTGCTGCACCTACATGCCTGAGTAGCAAGGCCAGGGGAAGATACCAAGTGTCCCACTCCAGAACTATCTGCATTATTGTCTTGAAATAGTAGGGCTTCTTAGTGAACCTTGAATTTACTGTTTTTCAACTCTGCTGTGTCCAGCAAGCCTCAAAAGTACTGTATAAGTGCCCCCCAGCCCCAGTGCCAGAGTTACAAGCGTGCCAGTCTGAATCTAGCTTTTCATTTGAATTCCAGAGTTCTAAACTAAGGTCCCCATCACTGTAGAGCCAGTGCTTTTATCCACTGAGCCATCTCCCAGTTTTGTATTTTACTTTTACTATTCTTATTATTTTTTGAATAAGATACCGTCTAAACTTTCTTGGAAACCATGGAGGCCATTATAAGAGGAAGGCCAAGGAAATTATTTAAAACTTTAAATGCATAAATCCATAATTTACATATGACATTAGCTAGAAGTTAATAGAGTCTCTAACTGATAGCAATTCTGTTGTATAAAATGTATATAAATGGAATTGAAGATATAAGTTCAAAGCCATGTTTAACTGTGCATTTTGGTCTTTTTGTTTGTTTGTTTTTTTGTTTTTGTTTTGCTTTGTTTTGTTTTTGAGTTAAACATTGCAAAGTTAAAACAAAAAGTAGAAATCAACTTCCATAGCCTTTATTGTTTGGTCACAAACTGTAAATTCGATTAAGTGAAGCCTAGCATTTTTGGAACTCACCCCAGAGCGCCACCCTCCTCCCAGACCCTGTAATTCAAACTCCTGAGCTGCCTGATCAGATCAAGCAATGGAGTCAGAATTCCAAAGACAATTTCCTTTGAAACTCACAAGCTAGTTTAGAAACAGCCACACACACCACTCTTCTCTTCCTGCAGCCTTTGTGCGCTCACAGCTCATTTGATTAGTTTTGGACAGTTGATTTGGTTTACTCTGTTCCACAGTGGGAGACACTGAGTGACCTTTGGGGATCACACTAATGCACCCCAGAAACCCTTCTCCTAATCTGCACTGTCTTATCAATACTCAGAGTAACCAGAAAAATGCAAACACGTCCATTGGCAAGCTGATTCATGTAAAAACTCTTGTAAGAGAGAAAAATGCACTACTGAATTTTAATAAAAATGACCTCATATTGGTGTGTTTTTTAACAAAACATCCCCCAACCCCCCAACCCCCCCACCCCCGCTGGCCACACTCATTCCCGCAGTGCTACATAATAGCTGTGCTTTCTCTCCAAAGTAGCGAACACAGCTTTGAGGAAGTCTTCTCCGTTTCTGTGCTTCTACCCTTAGTAGCTCCATCTGTGATGACTTGATCACTTTCTGATCTGAAAAAGACTATTTACAATAATTTCCTATCAAGTCTATGGCTTTGGAATCCCATGCTTTGTGGTCTATCCCTTCTAAACTTGCAAAATGACCGTCAGAATGGAGCATCTTTACAACTCCAACAACCATCAGAAAATCTCTCCCGAACTCCTGCCTTGCAGGGTCCAGTGTGTAACTCTTACTCCAGTTGAATCAGTTCCGTAATTCTTAAACAGAGTTACTGTGCGCACATTCACCAGTATGTGCGTTGACCAAAGGCAAAACACCCTAAGGCAAAAATATATCAATAGTACATGAAAGCGGCTTTCTTGAAAGGAAATGGGGTGATTCTAGTGCCGTTTTTTAAAAAGGGTCAATATAATTTACGGGATTCAATCACTAATTCAATAAGCAAGGTGGGAGAAAAGGTGGCCATGCTTTGGTATTTATTCGTGGTTACTGGGTGTATGTACATCATCAGCATAGTTGCTGAATGGCTGTGGTCGCCCTACTTCCCGAAGCATTGCCAGGTCATACTGCGCGTCTGGATTTTCTGTGACCAGGTGATTTGTAGCAGCCTGTGTGCTGTGAGATACTGTCTGTTTCAGTGAAGGTATTTCCTCCTGGCTAGGCATAGGCATGAGCTGTCATGGAGCAGAAATGACAGTGGTGGCCCATAGAACACCTAGGCCGACAGTCACGATAACTCGCCAGAGCAAGGCAGGACTCATGATGTTGATTCATCTCCCCCTACATCAGGTGCTTGTGACTTTGAGGTGCTTGAGTAGATGGGGGGGGGGCAGAGAGTTGGCTTAGGGTGGGACTTCAAAGATGCAGCTTTCTTGAGTCATCATCCATGCTGGGGAACAATGTTTAAGAGGCACAGCTCTTATAACTAACTCCAACAGACTTACTTTTTTCATCATGGTGGACGTCAATGAACTCATTTCTCTGACCTGTCCATGCTCATCTCTATAAATGGATATTTTCTTCAAATATCCCCAGGAAAGGTAATATCACAGTATGTCTGGTGCTATTGCAGGTGTGAAGATTTATGTGGCTATGGCAGCCTCTAATCTCTCCCTTCTCTAGGTTACTAACCTCAAAACAATATTCCCTCAGGTTGGTTTCCAAACAAATGTCCCTTCTCATGATAGTACAATGGTTTGGCATGATTGTGACAGGTCTGCAGCCCACAGACAGACTGTCATTTTTATTCCATTTTTAGACATAAACATCTAGCAAACTCTGAGACAGTTTTCAAAGAGTCTCTAAGCCAGTGGTTCCCAACCTTCTTAATGTTGCGACCCTTTAATACATTTCTTCTTGTTTGTTGTAGTTTCCCATAACTATAAAAGTATTGTGTTGCCACTTCATAACTGTAATTTTGCTACTGTTAGTAATTGATTATAATTATATCTAAATATCTAATATGCAGCATCAGATGTATGACCTCAAAGAGGTCACAACCTACAGATTGAGAACCACTGCTAAGCCAAAAAGGTTGATGTAATAAGAACTTGTTCTTGAAGTCATGAGTACATATTATGTACACCTGTCCTTTTTGTGTTTCTTTAATCTTCATAAGATAGAGGGTGGAGCAGGATGCCTCGTTTTCCCAGAAGAGGCACTTTCTCCTTTGAATAACAGCTGTTGGTCTCAATTAGACACTTTTCTTTTTATGATGAAGATCAGCCTTGTACTGTCAGCTGTGAAATTAAGCATGACTCTGAAAGGCACTGGGCAAGGTGGGTAAATGTCAGAGATTTATAGATTTGATGATAATTGAGATTTCTGAATTTTGAAAATGTGTGTGTTGACTGATTTAAATGAGTAACTTCAATTTTAATTCTGATATACATTTTTCTATTGATGCCTCATAGCAGAGGAAGGGACATTTCTGTTTCCTCAAGGTAGACATTTTTAATTCAGCAACTCTGCATTTTCTCTAAAGACTGTTAGGTTTAATCTTAAAAAATGCAATCACTTAAATTCTCAGCTTGTTTAAGAAATCTATGCTTGTCTATGGCCAAAGAACAAAACACAATGGTGAATTATTTCACTGCCTAAATCATACTCACTCAAAAATCTTAAATATATTTCTGATACACTCTGTAATATAACACACATTCTATATTGGCACAATATAGACAAACAAATAAACAAAAAGCAAAGCACTTTCAGAAACAACAACAATAATAAAGTCTTTCTCTTTTTTTCCTGGGCTAGAAGCAAGGATTGGAGTTTCTCTCCACTCCAAGGACATCTACAGAACTGTATTAATAATGCCTTCCAAGACAGTACTTGTAAAGTTCATCATCTGCAGAGCACAAATGTGTAATAAGATACAGGATGGAGAACAAAACACAGTTGAAGCCAATGATTACTCAGTTGTTTAAAAGGATCATGTGCTTATGGGATAAAAATAACATTCAATAAATTTAACATTTGATTCTTGATTATTTTCCTTGTTGCTTGGCAAATATTGTATAAAGCATCCAAAGGAGCTGAAATGTGCCTTTCCTTCCTTTACACTAATAATTGTCCAAGGAGGAATAGGCATTTGGAACCTCTAAAAGATTTTACAGTATAAGCAGTGACTATGAACATATGAGATAGTTACTTATAGAAAATTATTGTAGAAGCAAAGTAGTCCATGTTCTAAGCAAAGCCTATCTTGTTATCTAATAACATAAAACATAAACTCTGAGAAGTTGATAAATAATGATTTTGTTGATGTAAACTGCAACAGGCCCCAATTCTTACAGTCAATAATGATGGACATAATGTTTCCTGTGTGGTGGATTTTATTAAATATCAGAATTAACTGTTAATGATAGTTAAGCAAATGCCTTCAAATTGTGGGACTTTTAATCTTACCATTAGTCATGATTCCTCTCCCCCACTTGCCCCCAACGCACCCATCCCTGGGATGTTGTGAGGAGACAAGGTCTAGCTATGCGGGTCTCATTGGCCTGTGTAGCTCTGATCTGCCTAGAAGTGACATCTATGCATCCTTGTTTTTCATTCTCCCATGTACTGGGATTATAGTTGTAAACCAAGACACATTGTAATTAAGATCTTAGCTGATATCATAGATGAGTTAAGAGCAAACAATAGAACTCATTTCCTTAATCACATGGATTTCTCTTTGGTTCTTATACAATACAGTTGTATAAAAGATACATTCTCATTTGTGAATTAACACCATTTCAAAGAAAGAATCAGAGTTAAAACCCAAACAGTAACAGTACTGGGATAATTCTGTTGACTGAACAGTAGCTGTTGGAAATACCAGACACACCATACTTGTATGCATTTGCCACACCCAAAATTAATTGTACTAATTGCAGACCAGTAAACCGAAGAAGAAGAAAAGAACATTTCAAATGAATACACATATTGGGGTAGATCTCTCATAATCCTCATTGATTTTTTAATGCATCTTAAATTTTGTTTTCATTAAATAAATTAGATGAGAGAGGAAATGAATTTAAGCCTATCCACAGAAGTTTCCTAATAAAATGTATAGTGAATTGCTTCTGCTATGACATTTCAATTCACTCATCACAAGACATCTGATCACTCATGAATGTTTTCATTCCATTAGCCTCTTCACTCATGAGAAGGCCTGTACCAGGCCTAATCCATTATGGGTGGGACTGCCTATTTTTCCCTTCACTTCAAGCTCACCAAGTCTAGCTATACTGAATCTCTTATTAAAATGGGATATTGACCGGGTAAATATTGCTCATAAGTTATTTTTTTTATCCAAAGTAATCAGTTACCTTTTCTGGAACACAGAGCTTACCTGTTTTTGTGAAACAAGATATTTATATACTATTGAAATTTAAGACAGATCAATTGGGAAGAAATGAATAATTGTTCAGACAAATGATATTGCTACCTTTGGAAAGTAATATCTTAATGAACTGTATTTAATTCACAATTTAATTTTTATTTTCTATAGAACCAGTTTAGAATTTATAAGTAAGTCAGATCCACAAGAAATAAAATAGATTTATTCCTAGTAGAAAAAACTATCTCAAACAGTTTTCTCATGCCACCACCTGCTTATAACACTCAACTTGAAAAGGATTTGTTGTGACTCTCCTATTTGTACTCTTTTGTGGTGTCATGGATCAATAGCAGGGTCTAGCATGTGCTCAGCAAAGTGCTCTCACACCATCTATCTTTGGTATCTTTAAGATTCAGTTTTGCTAAGTCGCTCAGGATAGCCCTGCACCTAAAATAGAGCTCAAATTGGCCTATATTCATAGCCCCCCAATCTCATCTTCCCAATTTCTGGAGCTCTAGGAATGCACCACCATGACTGGCTAATTCTGATTAATTAATTAATGCCAGAACAACCTGGAATTTGACTTAACATGGGCATCAAGTTAAAAGTGTGACCCATTAAAACAATCCAAAATAAGGAAAACCCTCTATCTCAGTTACTTGAAACTTAAGAAAAGATATTTTCCCCAAAAGAAGAATATCTAGAGGGCTAATACTTACTAGTACTTAGAACAGCATTTACTAGTACTTAGAACAGTGCTTACCAGTACTTATAATACCACTTACTAATACTTTGAAAAGTACTTAGACTAGTACTTACTAACACTTTGAATAGTACTTGCTAATACTTAGACTAATACTTACTAACACTTAGAAGACAACTTGAAATCTTAAGAACAAGTGCCAAAATACAACTTTGCCTACTGAAATAAAACTTTTCCTCCATTTTCATATATTGAAAACTGTCAGTGAAGATTTTTTATTAAAGCCTGAAAGGAATCACTTTTGCCATTAACTGCCTCTAAGCTTCAGTGCAGCTTAAGAAATCAGTCATTTTCCTATTGAAACGTCAGTGAAATTTCAGGCCCAATGTGCCCATTGCTCATGTTACTGTTTGATGGCTCTTGAATTGAAGCCAGAGTCTGTAGAAATGAGAAAACTGGCACTGTGTATTTGCAGAGGGTGTGGTGGCCTTCTGTGGTTGGAGGAGGATGCCAAACACACTGGTTCAGAGATTCAGTTCAGGGTAAAGCATTTAGCAGGAGGGCTCTGCAATAGATAATCTCATTTAGTTGGAATGTTTGTTCCTGCAGGACTCAATGGTGCTAAACTTTCATCTCTGCCCAGTGGTCTCTTATGCGTGCACGTGAAGGAGGCAGTCTCTCACTGAGCATAGAAGGACATTACAATGTAGTTCTTTTCTGAACTCTAGATTAAAACACAAAAACACAACTAAAAAAAGAAACTTCCCTCCCACATTTTCTTCTAATCAGCACCACATTTTTGCCTTTCCTCAGGATTCCTTAAATTTGTATTATTGAGAATGGATAAACAAGTACAGAAATTGCATTCATGTGAATAATAAATATGTAAATGTGTGGCTTAATACCACTAAGCCTTCATTAAAGTATATATGAAAGTCATAGGAAAGACAATTACATTTTGGCTTTTTGTACTCAAAGCCACCCTTTACCAGTTCTAGCCACAAATTGCTGTTACTTAGGGCAGTATCAAAACCCAAACAAACAACAACAGGCAAAAACAACTGATGGTATATTCTAGAACTATACTGTAGGTACCTATACTCCCAGTAGAGAAGACAGAATTCAAACCCACTGCTTATTTAGCCTCATGATTGTTGATGAAAAAAACATAGCAAATGTACAGCCTAGAGAGTATAGAATGACGTCCAGATGCCATGTCCTATATAATGGCCATGGGGTTGGAATTTAAACATCTCTAGACCTGAGGAATACAGAACTTGAAAATAACACACAAATTTTGAATCAGAAGAAGTAAAATGATGCATAATTTTGCAAATATAGGCATTTTTAACAAACACCATTTTAGAACTTCATGGTCCTAACAACTTACATAAATGGGTTTATCAAAGTTCCATACAGTTACAACTACCCTGCCCCACCCCCACCCCAAGACAAACACAGAAACACTTATACAAATGTTTTAATAGTTAGTCCTCTGTATCGGAAACACAACTAAAATAGCCTGAAAAAAATTGAAAAGCAAAAACCTTCATTGTTACAAAGATCAAATCTCGATGTTTTCTTGCTCTACATACTACATGAAGTTTTTGTTATGAAGATGTTTAGGCATCTTTCTAGATATTGAGGAATTGGGAATTGATCTAATAGATTACCTGCAAGGGTATATGTAAATGTTTGTAAGTTACATGCCAAAAGGATACCATTTTTTTTATACAAGAGACTTAGGAATATGTACATGTGTAGATCCTTAGGGTCCTATAATAAAACCACAAATTAGATGAAAAAATGACTGATTTTAAACCCTGCATCGTATGCTTTAGTAACTGGATAGAACATGTAGTCTCTTTCTCTCCCCTAGGTCCCCAGTACTGGACAACTTGATGTTTCCAGTGTCCATAGAACTATTTTAGACACTGAGAGACTTTATGTTTTATTTTCGCACTCTGAGAAGTTTCCAGTCTTCAGTGAACTCTGGGCTACCCTGGTGTTTAGGTTTGACCGTATTTGAGTTCCTGTATCAGAAGATTGAAGATGACACCATGAGCCAGAATTTATAATGTGGATTAAAATATTTCACACCTACATAAAAATAACAATATTTCATTTAGCTTTCTATCTGTTGCATGAAACATTACATTTTCCCAATACTTTCATATCCCTAGTGACAAACATTGTGAAACTTCTTTTTTGATGATGGTTTTTTAGCATAAAAGAGCATAGTGATTTTAAAACTAAAGTAGAATGTTTGTTGTTGCTTCTGCTATTCCCTTTATTTTCATTTTTTAACTCTTGGTAAAAATACAAGAGGAGCTAAAGTTGGAGAACAGGCATTATTCTTCAAGCAGAGAAGGGTTTTCTTCTCTTAGCCTTAAGTTTGACATTACCCATATGAACATGTGCAGAATCTCATATTTCAATGTGATGTTTCTGAATGGAAGATAAAGAGAGACAGACAATATCTCTACCATATGTATTTTGCTCTTCAATCTTTTCATATCACTCTTGAGAACACCATCTCCAGTTGTTTCAGCCTATAGTGCTAATGTATGGCTGTGTCTTACACTCTTCTGGGAGTTGGTTTGTAGGCAACACACAGGTTTATAGTGTCATACTAACCTAACAGAGAGAAAGAGAGGGAGAGAGAGAGAGAGAGAGATGAGATGATTCACAAAGAAATCAAGAGAAGAATACTATGCAAAGGACAATAGAAATCTCTTCATTCATCTTTTTAAGTGAACGTAACTGCAGTATTTTTAAAAATCACATTAGCAATATGGTGTTTTAAAGTACTTTTTCATGGAAAATATTATTTGTGTTTTACAAATATATAAAATATGGTTCAAAATTATGCTAAAATAAAAATAAATCCACAGTATTCTTATTGATCAACTTTTCCAATGTTAGTGTATGTACAGTAAGTCTTTGCTGACTACAGCCTACCAACAAGCTTAGTGAAGGGGTCAGAGAGCTGGAGAGGGAGACTGTTCAAGAACAGTTACAATAAAATCTAAGAAACTAGACAATGCAATATACAGAGCAACGTGTAATCACTGGAGTGTGGAATACTGCCATTTTATGAATGTATTTAACCTAAACCCCAGTTTACCTGTGTGTCCTCTTTGTGCATGACATATTATAAACCAATATCCCCTTCTGAAAGGGCAATCTTCTGAGCACCATAACATAGATACACCCACTGCATTTATCACACTGTTACTTGACAAGAAAACATCAGATTTCCTGATACAAAAAAAGTGAAAATACTTCTTCCAATTTAAGGTCCATAAAACAGTTATTCAAGATAAAATCCAGTTATTTAGCAATATTGGCCTTGGTGAGTTCCAGTATATGCAAGAGAGTAAAATAGAAATTTTAATGATGGAAAATTATTCTCCTTCCCTCTCCACAGAATAATAACCTTCTAAATCATGTTTGACATTGTAAGTAGAGTGAGATGGCGGCTCTGTAAAGCCTGTGTGGATGTGTGTGTGTGTGTGTGTGTGTGTGTGTGTGTGTGTGTGTGTGTGTGTGTGTGTGTGTGTATGATATATAACCCTTTCTGGAGCAGAAATCTCACTGCTTTCACTTCATGGGGCTGGCAGAATCCCAAGAGACTTATTTGGCTGTGCCTTATCCAAGTCACTAGTTGCTAATGTTCCTTATTACAGAAATGTGCCTTCAGGCCATGGCCATTGGGCTCGAGGTACTACCACCAGCCAACCTTCTGCTGAGATGTATTGTTCTCACTTCTAAATATGCACATGTATTACGTAAAGCAGGTTCATTGTGCTCCGGAATACCAAAATGATAGCACCCAATTGCTAATCTGACAGGCTCCATCTGGTGAGCAGACCCCTTATCTTCTCATCACCTGGACTCGCTAAGGAAAATGGACACCAGTGGCATATGTCCATGGCTGGCTTTTGTGGTTACTAATGTAGAATATGTATAAATGGAAACTTCGACAACACCAATGAAATGGGTTTCTTGATTTCAGATCAAAACTATGTTATGAAGTCTGTTTTCTGTTTCCTAGAAACAAAGGCCCAACTTAAAGCTTTCTACAAGAGGCCAGTCAAAACTTAGTTCTTAGATGCACAGTGATGGGGAAGTGCTGTATTATTGATGGTGCGGAGGTCTGAAATGCCTGCATTTCTCTAGCATACCTCCATGTATCAGTGACAGAGTGTGTGTGTGTGTGTGTGTGTGTGTGTGTGTGTGTGTGTGTGTGTGTGTGTGTGTACACAGATACACAGAGGCAGGATGTGTGCATATACATACACATATATACATATAAATATGTCCACTGGAGATGGTGTTATTTGTAACCCAGTCTGTGTTGGAATTGCTATTTAGACTAGACTGGACTGAAACTTACAATAATCCTTCTTCTTCAGCTTGTTAAAAAGTAAAATTACAGGCCTAGACTACAATATACTGCTCTGTAGGCAGGTATTTAGAATATTTAACTTAAGTAAATAATAATAATTTCAATGTACAAAACATGATTATTTATATACATGTGTGTGTATATGTATACATATATATATGTTTGTATGTATGTTTGTGATAAATATCATCATCAAATTAATTAGCACAACCACTAACGCTCATCCTAAAAATTATACCAGAGCATACAAGCTTTTAGTTATAAGATGTCTAAGATGACTACCCATAAAGTTCAACCAATTTCTTACATCTCTCTTTTTCCCACATAAACATTATAAAGGCTAGACTTATAGACCATTTAATACGTTGACATGATAGATGCTTTATACCATCAGCTGCCTGAAAAAATTCACACACACACACACACACACATACACACACACACACACACACACACACACACACACACACACACACACTCACTCACACTATATTTGGATGTAGGAATGGAATATTTATGTTTTCCATTGGAATATATATAACATCAAAAATCATTTGATCTTCTTGTGTACCCCATATGCCTGCAGGTGCCCACCAATGCCAGAAGAGAGTCAGATGCCACAGAGATGAATATACAGGTAGCTGTGAGCTACCTGATCTTGGTGCTGGGATCTGATGAGTAGTGAGTGCTCTTAACTGCTGAGCAATCTCCTCAAGTCCAGAATTTGCTAGTTTTGCCTTTCATACTTTATGAAAGATTATTAATTTAATTTTTAGCATTCATTCAACAGTCTATCTAATGAGTATAGCTGTTCAACCCAGAAAATATTCCAGGAATTATCATTTTCAGACTATTATTGTATTACTACAATGCAAACTCTAGAGCATTGGATTTTCAAAAAGTGTGTCATGGAAGGACTATTGCATATTCCTGTACAGAAACAAATATTTTTTTCAGGGAGTCAGCCAGGTATTTCTTTGCATTTCATAAGCCATTTGACCTTATGAAACACAATTAGATAGTGATTATAATTATAAATGATTTCCTTTTTTAAAGAAAGAATTGAAAATGTGTGTGTGTGTGTGTGTGTATGTGTGTGTATGTTTTATTAGAAGCAGTTAAAAAAACTACTGAGCTGCAAAAAGTAAACACCCCCTTCTCCACTTTGTGTTTTATGTATAACCTAAAGTCAACTCTATCCTGTGAGATTTAAAGGTATCTGAGACTCTGGGTGAGAAGTGGGAAATAAATGAGGAAATTTCTGTGGCCATTTTCTGGTTCACTCTCTCAATAAAAAGGTCATAGCTGGCTGGTACTGCTGCATTCCAAGCACATATTTCAGATATATTAATGGATTCTTCTGTATTTTATCACAGAGATGATATTTATATATTTTTAATAGGTACCTGAAACTATGGTTGATTGTAAAGTTGCACACAATAACTGAAAAACTAGAACACTGTAGAGCAGAGATTTCAATACTTGGCATTATTGCCTAAACTTTGTACTAAAAGTCTTATACATTTCTAGTCTAAAGTATAAATTAAACACACAGAACTGATCATATGTGTTCAGCTAGTATAAGCCACAGTTGTCTAGTGATGAACAATGAAATAAAAATGTTTGAATCTGAGGCTCACATAAACTCAGTAAAAGGAGTTAAGAATTAGAAGAAGTATGGTTAAACTAATATTAGACCTGCACTACTAACTAAGCCTTGTCCTAAGTAATATGCATCATTAATGCAGTTTATTTCAAAGTAATTTATATTATTAATTCAGTTAGTTTCTAAAATTATGCTATGAGGTAGATACTACTATTACACTCATTTTATTGATAGGGCAGTTGGGACAATGAGAGACCAAGTAACTTGCATGATGACATGAATTATGGCACAAAATTGGGAATTTAACTCTTTAGGCATATATCAAATCACTACTCCATGTCTTTAGAAAGAGAACTATCATATTTCAATGTTGACTCATAAACAAAAGAGGAAAATATTATTTTAGTTCTTATTTAGAGAGCAAGCAGGGTGACTGAAAAGGATTTTCAGTTGGCTGACATCTATGTTGAAAATGAATGGTACACAGCACTTGTTTTCATTTGGTGCTGTGTGAATTTAAATAGTCACATGATTTCATAAAAGGAAATCAATAAACATTTGATGAATGAATAAAAAGCCAGAATATCTGTGTATTAATTTTTATATTATTCTATCATATGGGGCAATACATACACATGCAATTATGGACATATTTTAATGACTGTGAATATATATACGCTACTATTTGACACTGACTCACAAATTGCTTTCTTCCAATGCAGTTTGCTATGTTCTAATCAATGGTGGAAATGTATGTAGCACCAGTCTCTCCCTTGTTATAAAAGCATTTGCTGATAATAATACCCATAATAATATTAAGACCTTTCACTCTTTGGAAACACAGTGGAAAGGAAGAATGGAATTGTCCTCAGAAATCTTTTGCCATTCTTTGAATTCACTCATACGTATTGGCAATTTTAAAAGCCCTTTGTGAGTATCAGGGTGTTTGCTGTGAGATTGTGTCTCCTGTAATGTCAGAAAAAATACACTCCAGAAATCTCAACAACATAACTGCCCAAGCATGAGCTGAGAAAGAGGACAACAAGGCAGATGCTAAACTGAACTAGCAAAAGCCTTTGAGGCCTCAAAGAAGAGCACTGGGAGTAGGAGAGGTTGTTGTCCCCAGGGAAGAGCACACCAATTGGTTGTCTGGTGTTAAATGATCAGCCCTGAAAATTTACATACAAGGAACATTATATGTACTGAACATGTTATACTTGGGAATACATACATACATATATATGTATACACACATATATACATACACACACACACGCACACACACACACACACACATACACACACACACACACACACACACACACAAATACATGCATGCAATAACACATTGTAGAAAAAGAGGCCAGGAATTTGAAAGAGAGCGAGACGGTTATGTGGGAAAATCTAGAGAGAGGAAAGTTATGGGAGAAATGTTGTAATTAAACTATAATCTCTAGAAGAAATAAAAATTGTACTACTAAAAAAACACCATTCTTCGACTGAGGGACATCTAGGTTGTTTCCAGGTTCTGGCTACTATGAATAAGGCTGCTATGAACATGGTTGAGCATATGACCTTGTTGTGTGCTGGAGCATCTTTTGAGTATATTCCAAGGAGTGGAATAGCTGGGTCTTGAGGGAGCCCTATTCCCAGTTTTCTGAAAAAGCACCAGACTGATTTCCAAGTGGTTGTACAAGTTTGCATTCCCAAAAGCAATGAAGGAGTGTTCTCCTTTCTCCATCTCCTTGCCAGCATGTGCTGTCACTTAAATTTTTTATCTCAGCCATTCTGATCGGTATGCTCACTCATGTTCATAGCAACCTTATTCATAATAGCCAGAGCCTGGACACAAGCTAGATGTCCCTCAGTTGAAGAATAGATAAAGAAACTGGTACATTTACACTATGGAATACTACCCAGCTATTAAAAACAAGGAAATCCTGAAATTTGTGGGAAAATGGGTGGAACTAGAAATGATCATCCTGAGTTAACCCAGACCCAGAAAGATACACATGGCATATACTCACTTATAATTGAACAGTAGCCCAAAAGTGTCCCATGTCCATGAAAGTCCTCACTTAGCAGGACATTGGGATAGATGCAGTGACTTCCTATTGGGACTCTAGGTGAGAGAAGTATGGGATAATGGGGAAATAGAAAGATCCAGAAGGTCCTAGAAGCCTACAAGAAGAACATCAAGATGGGCAGATATTGGCCCAGGGCGGTCTGCTCAAACTACTGAACCAACTAAGGACAATGCATGCAATAAGCATTGAGCCCCTATTCAGATCTAGCCAATGGACAGCACATTTTGCACAGTTGGGTGGAGAGGGGGGATTGACTCTGACATGAACTCTGGTGCTCCATATTGGACCACTTCCCTTGGTGGGGAGGCTTGGTGGCACTCAGAGAAAGGATAAGCAGGCTAACAGGAAGAGACTTGATAGGCTGTGACCATATGATGGGGGAAGAGGTTCCCTTCTGTCACAGACCTAGGGGAGGGGAATAGGGTGAAAGAAGTCAGAAGGGAGGAACAGGAAGATACAAGTGACAGGATAACAACTGAAATGTAATCTGAATAAATTAATTAAATAAACATTTTTAAAGAATCTTACGGTGTAAGCAGGTGATATAAACAAACAAACAAGCAAGCAATCAAACAAAGCCATGTATTATCCTAACTGAATGTTAAAACACTTTCCCTCAGTAATCTCATCTTAGCCATATTTTACCCCCAATCTCTGCTGTGAAGGAATTTTTGACACATACATTATTTGTAATGTTGAGGTTTTAATATAGAAAACTAAGGCAAACTGAATGAAGCTTAACATAATGGAGCGTCACAAAAGCAAATTTCACATGTAGATGGAATTAGCACAGTTTATATCACATTTTCCTACCCTCCTACCAACAAAACTAATTTTTTCCTTTCATGTCATTACTGTCATCAATTTTGTAACACAGAGGAGACAGAACTAAAATTTGCAAAAACAAATACAAAAATAACGTATTCAAAATTAGCAGAGAGAACAGATGGGTTGGGCTACTACGTCCACATACTCTCCATTGTACTAAATCAAATTAGAAAAAATATAAATGTGTCTCAGGGTTCCTGGTTAACCATCCAATTAGTACCTAAATAGTAAGCTACTATTGCTTGTTTGCAATTCTGTTAGCTCTACAAGCTAAATGAACTTTCTAGGAATATTTTTTTGAAGGTACCAAAAGGCATAGCAAATGAAAAATAGAAGTCTAGGGGAAAAGCTACAGTTTAAACAATAACACTAATAAGTGCTGCTTTATCAACTGTAACATTTATTTCGTTTGATCAATTTTTTACACTGGATCTGTGAGAGTCTTAAACTAAAATGGCCTCATTTGCATGTGTGTCCATGTTCTGTATATACAATGCATGACGTGTTTTGCAAATTTATATATTTTGAGAAGAAAATTGGGATATTGCTTTTTAAATATAAGGATGTGGTAAGTGTTCAGGAAATATTTACATTCTGCATTTATTTTTATGATTTAATCTCTTTCATGTGTCTAGGTTCAGACATCCTGAAACTTCGTTCGGTGTCTCCATCTCTTCCTTATGCCTTCCAGCTCCTTGACATAACTGGCCAATGATTTCTTCACTATACCTTCCATTGGTGTCATAATCTCTATTCTGTAAGACCCATTCACAGTTAAACTGCCTTCATATTTGTAGCTCTTATTTATATGTTATGTTAAACATGACAAGTATTTTACATTTACTGTTTTAAGATACAAGAAGACTGTATCTTCCCATTTTTCCTTTCAAATATATTTTATATCCAAACAGCACTGAATGTTTGTTTTGTCATCTCATATATTTGTCCTATAAAAATCTCAATTCCAGCAACTCCAACCTTGCCAAGCGATGAGATGAAGGTATCTTCCTCATCTAGATAGATCGCATGGTACTGACTTTTAATAAACTTTATTGCACTTGTGGTAGTGAAAAGTTTCCTTATAATCATAAGTTCACCTTTTATACCAAGCATTACACCCAGCTTTTGTACTTTAAGTCTAAATCTATTATTTATTACAGAGTACTAAGCATAGTAAAACATATGTGGGAGGTGTCAGTAAAAGGAGGAATGGATAGTGAATTTTTCATCACTAAAGAAATGTTGAGACTGTAGTTGGGAGAAGTATGGGAGAATGGAGAAATAGAAGGATGCAGAAGGTCCTAGAAACCTACAAGAAGAACATCATGATGGGCAGATATTGGCCCAGCGCGGTCTGCTCAAACTACTGCACCAACTAAGGACAATGCATGCAGTAAATATTGAACCCCTACTCTGATCTAGCCAATGGACAGGACATTCTCCACAGTTGTGTGGAGAGTGGGGACTGACTCAGACATAAAGTCTGGTGCCCCATATTTGGCTAATTCTCCTTGCTGGGGAGGCGTGGTGGCACTCAGAGAAAGGATAAACAGGCTAACAGGAAGAGACCTGATAGGCTGTGACCATATGATGGGGGAGAAGGTCCTCTTCTGTCACAGACCTAGGAGAGGGGAATAGGGTGAAAGTGGGAGGGAGGAACAAGAGGATACAAGTGAGAGGATAACAATTGAGATATAATCTGAATAAATAAATTAATTAAAAATAAACATAAAATGTAGAAGAAGAAAAAAAAAAAGAAATGTGAATGTTGAGTCTGAAGTATCAACAAAATGATTCTGTTCAATTGTCTGCTCATGACAGCTGCTGTTAGGCAGCAGACTGTTATGGTACCTAGATCAACACTTCATTTACTACAATCAAGAGCCCTTCTTTCTATTTTTCAGTACTGAGTTCTCTACCTTGCCACACCTGTAGCTCAACCTCCTAATACGTTGCTCTGTTCTGAGGGTATCATGCCCAAACGAGAAGACAGAGTGCTTGTAAAAACATCTGTATTCAGGATTAGCCTGAAAACATTTTCCTAGTTTGGCAAATCACTTCCCTTCAGTTTTCTTGTTAAATTTGCCCTTTGAATTGTATAATCTGCGGGTCTTTTCCAGCTAAAAATATAGTGGGAATGAAAAGTAAAATGAAATCTAACTTTGACCTTCAGGAAAACTGTTTCATCTATGTCAGAGTCCTTGGAATTTTTTCCTTGAAATTCTACACCCTAAAGGCCTCATTTCCCTATGGAACACTTTGATGCTCCTAATGCCATTCATTAGTCCGTTGAGAAAGCTTTGCTGAATAATGACTTACTGCCCTGCCTCCTTGGTAGCTTGTCCAGTGACACACTCCTTCATCTGTTACATGCCTTTCAAGTTCCTTGGCATCCGTCCATGCCTCTTCTCATCCCTGCTAACTTCCGTGAGTAAGCCTCCTCCTGTACTGAACCTTTCTTCCAGGCCATGACCAGGTTTTCTCTCTTCTACCCATATTCAGGGTCTGTTTTCCTCCCTTTTAATTTGCACAGACTTCCACTTCATCCTTTCTTTGTTTGTTGATTCCTTTGTCTGCCCTCCAATGTATAGACTGTGCGTGCTAACTGACATCTACAGTTAAAGAAGTGTGGCCTTGACACAAATGTTGCCAGTGACAAACCCTAATGACAGAAGTGCAGTTTTCAGAAGGCAGAACCTAGATGGCAGACTATTCCAACACAAGATGACAAAAGGCACTGTCATTGACACATCTCCAAAAGAGGCAGGGCATTCTATCATTTTATAACCTACCTGCAGAGGGCAGTTCCCACCAAAAACCTGGACCTGAAAGAAACTAGTTCCTACTCTGTGAAGTTGATACACTGAGTTTGCCCAACTTCCCCTCCTCTCCAAAATCTAAGTGATTGCAGTTTGATCCTAGGATCAATGTCTCCAAATTTAATAGCCTTCTAAAAGCTTTGTCCAGTAGATTAGTGGCTATTAAGGCTGGTTGGACATAAGAGCCACAAACTTATGTTTCCTTATCATCCCTCAATTGACTGTTTTAGCCTGGATAGCACTATGCATAAAACATGCATAGCTGGTCATGGGATGGTAAGGTGACCCATTACACCTTGAGTGAATGAGGGACCCAAAGGTCCATAGGTCATTTATTTAGTGACATCAAAAGAACTATCTTAATCTTACATCTGAAACCTTTCTGATAAATCCAGTGTGTATGTGGGAGGACGCAGTTGAAGGATTGGAAGCTTTATCTCAAAAGGCTTTTATTTATTTAGAGGTACACGCAGGTCGTCACATCAAACTATGCAAGAAAAGTTAACGCTGTTTATATTTTCAATGATAAATATCCCCATATGGGAATATCCTGTGCACCAAAAGCCTCCAATGGCTCCCTAGCATTACTCAGCAAATCCCCAAACCCATACTAGGCCTTCTGGTACTGTAGTCTCACGTTTCCTGGGTTTCTTGCCACCTGCTTTATATATTTACCCTAGTGGAGCAGTAACTAACCTTTATCATTAAGATTTTGTCATGGTTCATCTCACTGAAAGGCTTTCCCCATCTGTCCAGCCTATTCCTATGACTTTCTCTCCCCACACCGATTAATAAAGTAATCAAGGGATGTTCTAAAGCTCCCCAAGTTGAGATCTAGCTCAAGCCATTAAAAGTAAATTTCTAGTGTTAAGACCCATGCAATTTTCTAGGAAACAATCATAAATCTCTTTTGCTGATTCTGATAGCAATATGTGTAGTCTGCTGCTCTACCCTCATTAGCTCACCTGTATAATTCTTGAGATCAGATGCATCCTACCTTAAATGACTCCATAGTGTATGAAACTGGATTTTAAAGCTGTGTTTTGCCCTTGGAGTCTCCATTTATAGTGGTTTTGACTCCATTTTGAGGGAGTAGGATGACTGTGAACCCTGGGTAGATCCAGAATCTATGCCATCTGTCAAGCATCACCTATCCTGCACAGACTGACAAATGACTTATCCCTGTAAAGGGAAAGGTGCTCTTATGAGTTTCCTGGATTGACATGAAATGGGAGGCACATGGGTGTATTACCATTACATAAAAAAAAAAAAAATCACAAACTTACTGCACATGCCAGATCACAGAAAGTGTATACCTCCCTCTATGGACCCATAAAGTGATAGAAATCCAACATTGTGATGAATGGCCCCACATGAAAATATTAGATGCCTGGAGTATGCACTCACAACCTGAGACCCATCATTGTCCCTTGCTCTTGATACAACTGACTCACCTTCCTGCCTCTCTACCCATTAATCCTTCCAGACTTGACCCTGACCCTTCATTTCCTACTTCTGACCCATTCCATGCTCCTCACTCAATTCAGCCTTTCACCTTGCACATAAGCACTTCAGCTTTCCACTCAAGCCAGACACCCACACTTATTCCAGCATCAGATCTCTGCAGGCACTTGGCCAGGCTTGTTACTTTATCAATAGACTCTTTCTTGGTCCACTTGGAAACTTCTTGAACTTCCCTGCAGCCCTTTATAACTTATGTTCATTCTGCAACCCACATATGTGCACGTAGACAGTTTCTGTGTCGTATAACAGTTAATATTACCAGCTAGGAGCCACCATACAATCAATGTAGGTGATTTTTATGATAAATTGCTGTCATCAAAATCACTAAACCTTGTAAATGTATTGCTATTCAATAAATTCTAACACTGAGTTAAGATAAACACATTGCCATTGATGTCTAGTATAGAACACTCATTTTGGTTTAGGTTTCTCCTCAACACTTATTTTATAAACAAGCTTTTCTTCAATTTATATTACAATCATGTCATATACTTCTACTGACAACCTCATAATATCAGTTATCTCTTTGCCACAGCCTAGTGTTAATTACATGTCAATTTGCAGAGACTGTGGTCTTCCTCTACCTTCAGCTATTTGACAACGCAATCCGTAATGGATATGTGCTATGATTATGTCTTGTTTTGTATGGACACTGTCCCTATCCTGTTCAAGAAAAAACAAAGCAAGCCAAAAGTCATCAAGGACCAGAGTCTTCACCATATAACACGTGTATGTGAAGAAATTAGTCAACACACAGGTTCATGATGATGATACAGATATATTGAGCACTTTGTTTAGTATTTCTGACCGCCTTGGCAAGTGATATTCCTCTGTGGGGACACACCACTATTATTCTTCTAACTCCTTGACCCAAGGTATACTCATTTGCATGCATGTGCCTGAATCCCCTCCAATCGCCTTTATTTTCTCAACCCAGACAAATTAATGCAAACCACTAATTGCTGAGCACTATAACACATTCTGTTCCTGCAGTTGTTCACAAAAGTGTGATTACATTTCTGTTTGGGTGTGTTTTGTTAAAAAAAAAAAAATCTGCCATGTTGAAAATTTCCTCAGCTGTTGGTTCACAGAGGGTGTCAGACCTGTGGGCTGTCACATGATCACATAAGAAAGACAAGACAAGAGGCATGTTAATTAGTATTGCATAAGCACAGCCATAATGAAGTCTAATTGCTTGGCAGAGGCAGTTACTAGGAGACACAAAACCTATACCAGTCATCCAAGTTTATGTCCAGGGAAAAAAATCAGGGGTTTCTTGGTCTAAATGCACACTAACAGCACCCAGGCATAGCATACAGAAACACGTTACAGGTATATATGCCTGTCAGTGCAAGTCTGTATCACTCCCATAGTGCCTTCACTCCTGTCCATTATGATTATGCTTGCCACGTCCATGTTACCAACAACTGTTTCTCTGATTCTCCCAATCTAGACTAGCTCATTCAATTTCTAAAAGCAATTTTATGCTCGGTCAGTTTTGCAGTCTGTATTTGATCTTAGTATAAAAAGAGAAAGAGTAAAATTCATCACTACGCACAGCACATAAAATAGGCTCCTGTACAGAAAAACAAACCAAGAAGTAAGCTGGGCAGTGAAGAGTTTTCTTGAACTTCAATTACCATACACCGAGATATCCACTTTCAATCACCCTGCGAGTCATTCAATGAGGATCTAAAAGCCAAAAGTCAGTTCTAACCCACAATATTGCTCTAACATGTAATATTGCTGACCGTAAGAGGGTGGCATGGCATGTGTGGTGTCTATTTATTTATTTATTTTTGAGTTCTCCTCATGTTTATGTTATTTGAATTCAAATTTCTCTTAGAAGAATGAAAATTAATTATATTAAATAATGCTTAATGAAAAATCCTTCATACATGGAGATTTAAAATCTTAAAATTAAAATTAAAATAAAGAGAAGTAAGGCATCAAATAACACCAGTGACTTTAACTGCAGTGCTTGACTGAATGGCATCCTAAAGAAGGCGGAGAGTGCTGGGATCCATGATAGTCTTCAACTATTTAAAGTCTACCCAAGTCCATCACCCTGGCACGTGCTATCGCATGGATACTTCCTCACAGTTTATTCTCACAGAGAGAACAATTTGAAATGTGATGGTCTGGAGATGTGAAAGAAATAACACGGCTCTGGTATTTAAGGAAGGAGAATAAACTTAAATATTTATTCTTATTTATAGGGATGGCATGCTTCAAAAATTATCCAGGTATCTTTCTTAATTTTAGAGGAAAAAGGAAATGTCACATCATAAACCACTGTGAGTTAAAAAATAAGTAGTTATAAGCTAGAAGGGATAATTTAGTTAGAAATCTGGAAAATACAGAAAATCTTAAAAAAAAAAAACGTTGATTTTTTTTCCAGAAAATTTAAATGTATGGTGCAATTCCACTGAAAGGGAGCTAGTCTCAAGGGGGCGGAGGCGCGCATAAACACATGAAAGCTTCTGCACACACCACAAGTGTGTGTGTGTATGTGTGTGTGTGTAAGTTAGCATATGTGCTAGTGTGTGTGCATAATCCTACTTAACAAATTCTCGTGGGTTTATTTAAGAGCAGAAGGGATTGTATGATGGATCAGTTTTATAAAACAATGGCTTATGAACTCCAGTCGTAATGCTTTTGCACTTTGCCTACTAAGCAGAGGGATTTGTCAGAAAGGGCCTCCCTTTTACGAGGAGCCTAAGCGGATGGCAACCTCTACTTTTAATCTCTTTAGAATTTCAAGTTGTCTTTGGCATCTACAAAGGAATCAGGAGTAAAGCTATTTGCACTGACATCTCAGCGTAGCATTACTCAATACCAGGCCCAATCTGAAGTTCTGAAATGCAATGTATCAATCCCCAGCAAACATGTGAGAAAGGTGGGAATGTGCTGCACGTTTTTTCAAAGCAGACATCAAGAACAACAGACTAAATATTTACTTAATATAGTTGTGTGAAGGGTAAAGAAAGCCACAGCAGACAAATTGGCAAATGGCTTTCAGGATAGTCCAAAACATAAATATAGTTTAAAAAAATATCTCTTGAAGTTACAAGAATATTAACAAACTGGTCCACCCTGATGATATAGAGGAGACATCTCTGTAGAGTTTGGAAAGCTATGCAGAAAAGGAGGTGTTCCTCCATAGTCCCCTCTCTCTGCTGCTGTTGCTTCTTTGAATGTTTCCAATCCACTTAATTGTTTAGCATAGAAAATCTTCAGGATGCATGGTTAGTGTAATGAACTGGAAAAGAATATTGACGACAAGCCACTGTATTAACTTAGTGATCTCCTGATCTTATTCTAGTCATTTTTAGGATTGCATAGAGATGTCTTTAGAGTGAACTTCAGAAAGCTTAGCGGGTCAGGCGAGGAAAGCTGTACAAACCATAGAGATGTGACTCTAGAAGACTGCACACATGAGAAGTAGCTATTCTATCATCGTGGCATGGACATCAAATCAAAATATAGAACCCGACCTGAACTAAACTGGTACCCAAATCAAGGACAATGCATGCTATTCAGATGTAGCCAATGAACTGCCGATTCCGAATGAAATTTTCAATTGAAATAAGTTTCATGGGCAAAAAAATAACCTCAGACCTTTTTATTTCAAACTAGTTATGAGCATAGAACACAACTAACTCAAGGAGTCATGAAAAATCAGAGTTCAGAAAACTCTTATACTGGGTGAAGGCTAGATATCTTAATTTATTGGGGGCAGACAGATAGATGCAAAAAGCTGCAAATGAATACAGAAAAATTAAAATATATACAGATTGTGATCACATATAAAATGCAGCTTCCATAATTTTTAGATTAGTGGATGTTTATATTTTCATCTTAAAGACAATCACATGCGCCTGCTGGTATTTTTAAATATAAAAGGTTTGCAGGTTGAAGACCTCACTTGTCCTTTGCTTAGAAGCTGGCTTATTTTTGAAACAAACATTTTAGAAGACTTTAATATCTCATCCAATAATCTGTCTGCTCCCATGTAAATGTACTAGAGTGCAGGTGGCCTGTGACGTTGTGTGAGAGCAGTTAATGAAGTTTAGAATTTCGTTCATTTCTCTTGCTCTTTCATGCTCTGCTAAATGGTGAAAGGGGGTTATTATCTTTAATTCTCTCACTTAACAGTACACACAATTAGATATTTTCATGCATTTTTCATTTTTTATTCGTGTGTGTGTGTGTGTGTGTGTGTGTGTGTGTGTGTGTGTGTATGTATTATAGATGGTTTTCTGGTTGTTCAAGGTACAGCTCAAAAATTCAACAATGATTTCCAATATAGGTGAGTAAATTGGTATTTAGGAGATTTTATATGAATACTACTTTAACACTAAAATTATAGAAAAAGCATTCCAACTTTTCTTAATTATAATCTAAAAGTTTTTAAATTCAAAGCAACAACTGAAAAACACAAAGATAGAAACCATCTCACTATAACATAACTGTAAGTCTCTACTTACTAGATATTTATTATGTTTTTATTTAAGATTTTGCAAAGCTTTTAGTTGAATGCTGGAAGTCATTTTTAATAGTTAAATGGCATTTTATAGGACATTTATAAATTAATTGCTATCTAGGTTTCCAATATTTCTGATTACCACATCATACTTTAAAGTTAAGAATGACTCAGATCAAATTATGCCATAATAAAGTATTGGATTTAAGTTTATGACTTTGCCAGTTCTGATATGTACTACTTTTCCTAAGTGCATTATGGATTTCCTTATTTGGCACTAAAGATATTTGTATGAAGTATGGATGCTTTTGTACAGCTCCATGGTCCCATTTATTTTCCTCAATCGTTAATCAAAATTTGTAATTCTAAACCACAGAAAGAAATTTGTTATCATTATCAATACATATTTCTATCTATAATAAAAATTACGAAAGCCTGGAAAAGTTGCAGACTAAAGAATAAACTATCTGCAAAAAGAATGCATGGAACAAATTTTTTCACTCAAGCAACTTATTCAAATTTCATCTCCACTGCTAATTAGTTATCAGCAAACAACCTTATAGTATACAGAACATTAGATGTTATATTTTTAATGTAACTTAATTAAATAAAAATTAACTAAGTTAAACAAATAAGTCAAAATCAGTTTTAAAATAACTGGAAATAGTAAATGTTTGCATTTAAGATCCTACAAAAGACAAATAGGTATATTTCTAAATTTATTTTGAGTAATATTCTTTCCTTTGCACTCATTTAATGCAAAATAAACGGTCCTATAGATACTTAAAAATGTTTCATCTCACCCGAAGCCTTTGTATTCAAATCAGGACAAAATTATACTAAAATAAAATATGATAAAATATTTTTTCTATTCTTTATATGACACTACGGTTTTCCTGAGACATCAAAAATAGGAGATAACAAATAAAGTAGATTGACAATTAGTCAGGTATCTAAAGAAAAGTAGCAAACAAGTCTAATATTGATAACACAAGCCACAAGATAGTTTCTTCTGATTCACTCACTGATATTGAGAACATTTATTTAGGAAATTAACTGTAATTGTCTTCAAAGAGGGTTGAATATGCACCCACTGGACCACTGCTTGCTTCCATCAACTGGATCTTGTCAGCGAGGGCTAAGGGCCACTCTGACATTTGTTAATCTAGCTTCCATCCGTCCTGGCAACTCATAATCTCAGTAGTCCACTTGAATTTCACCAGCACAATTTAGTTCATGTTTTTGCACTTTTTTTTTTTTTTTTTTTTTTTGTCCTCAAAACCTTTCATCCGCTGTGCTCCACTCTGTCCACAGTTAATTTCATGGTATTTGGAGATAGTGTTGGACATCACTTGTTTTGATGCCTGATTGATTTCCTTATCCAATTATTTTTAAATTTTAAGCAGAGTGAATATAGATTTCTTAAAGAAATGTGAGGGAAGAAAAAGCCTTTAAAAATTAGTGGCAAACTGTGGTACATATACACTATGGAATACTACTCAGCTATTAAAAACAAGGAATTCCCAAAATTTGTGGATAAATGGATTGAGCTAGAAATGATCATAATGAGTGAGTTAACCCAGAAGCAGAAAGAATCAAATGGTATATACTCACTTATATCTGCATACTAGCCCAAGGGGCATGTCCCACAAAAGCCTTCACTTACCAGGAAACTGGGACAGAGGGGAAGGCATCCTATTGGGACTCTAAATGAGAGACGCATGGGAGAACAGCAAAATAAAAGGATCCAGAGGGTCCTAGAAATCTACAAGTAGAACAATATGATAGGCAGATTTGGGCCCAGGGGTCCCGCTCAAACTAAGGCACCAGCCAAGGACAATACAGGAGGTAAACTTTAAACCCCTTCCCAGATCTAGCCAATGGTCAGATATTCTCCACAGTTGAGTGGAGAATGTGATACGACTTTCTCACGTACTCTGGTGCCTCACATTTGACCATGTCCCCTGGAGGGGGAGACCTGGTGGCACTCAGAGGAAGGACAGCATGTAGCCAAGAAGAGACTTGATACCCTATGAGAATATATAGGGGGACGTAATCCCCCTCAGGAACAGTCATAGGGGAGGGGAATAATGGGAAAATGGGGGGGGGGGGAGGAATGGGAGGATACAAGGGATGGGATAAACATTGAGATGTAACAAGAATAAATTAATAAAAAAAAAAAAAAAAAAATTAGTGGCAATCCATAGGAGAAAGACTTCTAAAATTGTATTCAATTGTGTTTGAGCCAAAAGATTGTAAATAAATTACGAAGAAAGATAAACAGAAAGAAAGATGCAAAGACACCAGAAGAAAAATGAGCAATGCTGAACTTTTAAAAATTAAGATCTGAATGTGATGATGACAAAATATGGGCACCTTCTAAACACAAAAATCACAGGATTTGTGACGTTCCCCATTGTATTATTTCATTATGTTCTTTTATAGGGTATTCCTATAACCAAAAATAGTGTAGAAAAAAATATATAGTTGCTTTTGAACTGTAGTTCTGATTGTCCCTTTTGTCCATGTGGTGAGTCTGAAGATAGTGCTTTATTAAGTGAAAAGGCCTGTGCTCTCAGAAACCAGTCAAATCAAACATTCTGCTCTCAGCTGCTCCCTGGACTATATAGGCTGATGGAACAACAGAAACAGTACAAAATATCTGGTTTCTTTTCTCTAGGCAGAAAGACAATGAATCAAAGATTTATCTGCTGTGGGTTTAAATTGTCTAGAACCTGTGGACAGCTGTTTGGTAAGGAATGTAACCAATTAGAAATAAAGCCCGAATTAAGCAATGGAAAACACCACATGACTTGAGCCGGTCAATTAAGGTCATATGGCAGAAGTATTGTTCATCTAAACATTTGGATGGTCGTTGAGAAATATTTAATCACCATGCAGCTTAATATAGACTTGATGGAAATTTGAACTCATGACAAGGGAGACCCGTGTTCTATATTGGAGGATGCCCTCAAAGACGAGATAATATGTGGTAATTAACCAAGGTTTTGTAAAATTCTACATGAAGAAACCGTTAGGAAAATATACTCCATATTGGACAAAATGCATTATTTTTTAAATAAAGGGTTTTAAAAATAGTTTAGGGAATATATGTATTCTGCAGTGCAATTTAATATAATTGTTAATAAAGTACCAAATCCAACATTCTGGTACCTGGCAGATATTCCATTAGAAAAAAATGCAGAGGCCCTGATTATTTTTTTATTTTTCTCTGTGTCTTTCAAAAATCTATACTGAAATAATGATAAATAGAAAAATATTTAGTTTTGTGTTTCTAATACTTAAGAAGATATTATATCGAATAATAAACAAGGCTCCACCACAAATGGTATTGTGTATATTCAGGATAAATAACATTTAATTTTAGCTCTTTACTAAAACTAAATGTATATAGGGGAGAGAGAGAGAGAGAGAGAGAGAGAGAGAGAGAGAGAGAGAGAGAGAGAGAGAGAGAGAGAGGGAACTGGCTATAACAAGGTTAGTCCATTAAATCTTCAAATATTTACATGTTAATAGATGTGTATGCATGAATTTTGAAATAATCATTTGGAACACACCCCACAAGTTAAGCAGAATTTTCTACTATGCATATTCAAAATATCTTTTCAAATGCTAATTTGCTAATTACAAACTTTTCTCCAGCTTAAGAAAGCTCATAGGCTTCATTGGAATCATTTGCATAAATTGCTTCTCATATAGGCACTGCCATCATTAAATTCCCAAAACATATTCAAAGAGGCAGATTTTCTTGAACTCATGACAATTAAATCCATTGATTTTTGAACGTTATACTTAGAAAATATATAAACTATTGAAAATTTAAGCATTTCAAAATAAATGCCACACTCATGTTACTTTGTGATAATCATTGAAGTGAATAAAAGGTCTTCAGTTTTCACAGGACACAATTTAATTATCTTTCACACATCTCACACCAACAAATAATCAAGATCATCACACACAAAACATCCAAGTGTAGAGTATAGCAAATGTGATTAGCGTTCTGACCCTTTGTCTTTCCGCCAGGGAAGTAGTAGTGGTTCTCTGAAGGTGATGATGATTTAGTAAGCAGTTAACTCATGCCAGCTGCTATGGCAATTATGATTATGACAGTTGGTAGGCTTGAAACAGCCAATTTGAACACTCCAAGTCTGCCATGTCTCTCGTTTGTCTTTTTTAGTCCTGGTGGCTATTTGCTTGTATTAACTACTTCCATTTCCACAACTGAGAAATAGAAAGGAAAGGGCATTTTTAAAAGCAAGCAAACAAATAAACAAAAAGCCAAATGAGTCAATCCTCTTAGAAGGGTATAATCATCTTAAAAACTAGCTATTCTAAACCACTCTTTAAATGTTGTTCAGGCATGATTAAATCTGTAGAATAGAGAGAAATAACTATCTGCACTTTATTTTGGGATAGGTAAAATTAGAAGGTCTGTGCAGAGTTTATGTGTCCTTTATTTTAATAAACACATAACTATTTCTTGCTTTTCATTCATCATTCATCCATATCTGCACAAACTAGTTAAAATTGTAAAATCCTTGTCTTTCCTAAATCCTTGTTTTTCCTAAAAATACTAGCAATCAGATTAAGATAAAAAGTTACCGACAGCAGTGGATGAATATAGAAAACCCAGATTATCATTACCTTAATGCACAGGAGCTACTAGCATTGATAAAGTCTAGGGGAATATCCTCAGGCTTTTATGATAGACATGGATGGCCTTTTATTTTTTTATTTTTATTTTTTGCCAGGGACCAATGTTATCTCTAAAGTATGGCAATAATGATAACCAAATGGAAAGCCTCTGGCTAGAATGGAAAGTCCTAGCTTCTTCTAATTAGGTCTCATCTTCCTTTCTTTTCTAGAATGAGCAGAAAAGATTGACTTCCCTGAATGATCAAAAGCATTTGTCAAAACTCACAAGTAGAGATTGGAAGAGGAAATATAAACAGTAGAGAGATAGAAAAGGTAGGGAGAGTCAGAAGAAGCATGAGAGAAAAAAAAGAAGAAGAAAAGGAGAGAGAGGGAGGGAGAGAGAAAGAAAGAGAGAGAGAGAGAGAGAGAGAGAAAGAGAGAGAGAGAGAGAGAGAGAGAGAGAGAGAGAGAGAGAGAGAGAGAGAGAGAGAGAAAGAGAGAGAGATCCCTGTGAGTGGAATTCTGTATGGTCCAAAGTGCATTCTCAGGTGAGTGGAAAGGTATCATCTACAAGGGTGCAAAGCAGACTAGGGTAGGAACTGAAGAAAAGATCAGGTCTTAAAATGTATAAAAGTACAGAACAGTTATGTCAATAGAGATATACAGTTTTCTGTAATATTCAGACTTCTGAGGTGCAGAGAAATTGTGAGAAAAACATGGAAAGTGATGAGAAGATCAAAAGCTCAAGTGACAGCACATGCTGGAGAAGATGTACAGAAAGTGGAACACTCTTCCAATCCTTATGGGAGTGCAAACTTGTACAACCACTTTGGAAATTAATCTGGATGTTTCTTAGAAAATTGGGAATAGATCCACCTCAGGACCCAGCTATTCTACTCCTAGGCATATACCCAACAGATTTTCCACCATACCAGATGGACACTTACTCAAATATGTTCCTAGCTGCTTTATTCATAATAATCAGAAACTAGAAACAACTCAGATCTCCCTAAGCCAAAGAAAATATGATACCCAGCTGATCCAAATTTTACCCTGCCTACAAGACATGCAGGGATAGAGATACAACAGATAGAGCAGAGATTGATGGAATGTCCAACCAATGCCTGGCCCAACCCAAGACCCACCCCATGGAAGACAGCCAACACCTGATACTATTAATTATACTCTTTTATGCTTGCAGACAGGAGCCTATCAGAGTTGTCCTCTGAGAGGCTCCACCCAGCAGTGTTTCAAAACACATGCTGAGGCTCACAGCCAAACACCGGGTGAAGCATAGGGGGCCTCATGGAAATGTTGGGGGAAGGATAAAAGAACCTAGAAGTGACAAGAGTTCCATAAGAAACCAACAGAGCCAACTAACCACGGCTCACAGGAGTCTGCAGAGTCTGAAACACAAATGAAGGACTGGGCCTAGGTCCTCTACACAGATATATCCAATAGGCACCTCAGGCCTCTTGTGGGACTACTAGTAAGGGGAGAAGGGAGGGGGGAGGGGAGCTGCCTCTGACATGGACTCTGTTTCCTGCTTTTCAACCATTTCTCCCTGACATGAATGCCATGGTAGGCCACAGGGGAAGAGGATGGGAGTATGGGGGTCTTCCCTTTTCTGAAAAATAGGGGAGGAGGGGTGGGGGAGGGAGTGTGGTCCTGGGAGGAAAGGAGAGAGGGGGCTATGACTGGGATGTAAAGTGAATAAATAAAGTAATTAACAAAAAAGAGAAAAGAAAAGAAATAAATGTGTTATATTTAAACAATGGAATACCACTCAACTATTAAAAGCAAGACCATCATGAAATTTGCAGGCGAATGGACTGAACTAGAAAAGATAATCCTGAGTGAGGTACTCCAGAGTCAGAAAGACAAGCGTGGTGTATACTCACTTCAAAGTGGCTATTAGGCATATAGTACAGGATAACCATTCTACAATCGAAAAACCCAAAAAAGCTAAGTAACAAGGAGGGCCCAGGTGAAGATGTTTGAACAGACAGTGAAAGTGGATGAAGAGAGGGAACAGAGTGAGAGAGGGTGTGGAGATGAAGTGTGTATAGCAAGGGTTGGGAGGTCAGTGGCCTGGGAGAGAGAGGGAAACTAAAAAGGAGGGCATCTCTGAGACAAGTTGGAGATCCGTGCCTGGATAGGTTCCTTAGGAGGATATGGGAGTACTCTAGCTGAGACTCCTAGCTACATGGGACACAGATAGTGAAGAGATCACCTCCTAGCCAGAAAACGGATGGGGATACCAACCCACCAACAAAGCCTTTGACCCAAAATTTACCCTGCCTAACATAAGCGCAAGGATAAAGAGGAAGTAGCGATTGAGGGAATGTCCCAGCAATGACTAGGACAACATAAGAGGTCACCCATGCCACTATTAATGATATTCTGCTATGCATGCAGATAGGAAACTAGCATAACTGTTCCCTGAGAGGCTCCACCCAGTAGTGGATTCAAACAGATGCTGAGACCCATAGCCAAATATTAGGCGGAAATCGTTCTTGTGGAAGAGTGAGGGGAAGGATAGAAGGTCTTGGAGGGGACAAGAACTCCACAAGAAGACTGACAGAGTCAACTAACCTAGGTCCATGGGAACTTACAGAGATTGAAGCCCCAGCCAAAGAGCATGCATGGCCTGGACCTAAGCCTCTGACACAGATGTAACTGAAGGGCAGTTTGGTCTTCATGTGGGTCCCCTAGCAAGTCGAACTGGGGCTGTCTCTTACCTGGGCTATGTTGCCTGCTTTTGGATCACTTTACCCTAACAGGGCTGCCTTGTCTGGTCTCAGTGGAAGAGAATGTGCTTGATCCTGATGTGATTCAATGTGTCGGGGTGGGGTTCTACCAAGGGATGTATAGGGGATAAACAGTAAAAAAAAAAAAAAAAAAAAAATCAACATGTAATCTCATAGGCAGTTCCTATAATGCTGTATATAATGGGAAAGGAATTTTATTTCAGGAGTTTGGAATTGTGAGTTTTAATTTGTTTTAATGGGGTGATGTAGATACAGACTGCATGGTAGGAAGATGATCTAATCATTTTTGACAAACATCTCTTCTACTGTGTTTTCCATAGTTGATGAAAACTAATTTTAGGATATACATGGTATTTCAAGGTCCCAAATGCTTTTGAAAATCATAACTGTGTTTTTGCAATCACATTATTAGATGTCATCTATCCCTTTAATATATCCTTAAGAACTACATTTTGACTAGGTGACTATGGGAGGGGTGGCAATGTTTAATAAAACAGGAATAATATAGAATAAAAAAGAGATACATGAAAACAGGGAGACGTGAGGCTATATATATTGTGCAGCATTGCCTTTCTTCCTGTTAGACACAGGAGAGAGATAAACTAAGAGTTAGGGTCCAGAGCTGTCATATTACAGGAGCCACATAGGAGAAATATTTGCCCCACACAAAGTAACTTTTTTCCAGACACATGCTCAATATAACTTGAGAACAGTCTGAATAGATTCAAATTTCACAGGTGATGCTAGATTTCTGTTGAAGTCATATTTACAGGGCTAGAGAACTGATTAGATCATGTGACAGTACCAAGGATCAATTCCCAAAATAATGAAAAATGAGGAAACAAATGAATAATAACAACACAAGTTTTACCTATAGTACTTTGAAGTGTAATAGTTTTGAATTATCAAAAAGTTCAATTTTAACTTTATTTTTATGGCCTGTGTCTCACAACAGCCTGTCCTTGAAACTGACTAAAAGTTTGACTTCCAATGTCAAGCAAGGTTTCAGAGAATATTATGCATACAAGTTGATTTATTTCTATGCTTGTACCCACTTAAACTCATGCATTGAGTGATGTGATATGGTCTCACATTTCAGATAAAACACTCAGTATGTCAAATGTTCCTCGTAAGATGAATCACAATCGTATCCCTGTTGGAAATACAGGGGTGTGAAATATCTGGAGACCAGATCACTGAAAAGTCTGCCTGTCTCAGTGAAAGAATTTAAAACATGTAAACTACACCATTCCTCATTTCTCAAGGTTCCTAATATCAGTTTTATAATATAGTCACATAATGTTCCCTTTCCTTTTCCTCCCTTCAAACCCTTCAGTGTACACAATTCTCTTGCTCTCTTTCAAATAAATGGCATTTTTCCTTCAATTGTTACATATAGAATTGTGAACCAACCTATGAAGTGTCTAATGTGACAGCTTGGATGCATCTATCTGGCTCAGCTTACTATTTCACAAATGGATGCTTTGAAAATATCCACAAACAAAGGTTTTCAAAATATTTTTGAAATGTATTTTGTGGTTGTATAATTCCTTTGTTTATGTGCACAGGTTGTTAGCCTGCAAGCATATCCATGCAGCAAGTGCAAATGGAGGTCAATAAAGTATAAGATCCCTGAACCTGGAGTTACAGATGGTTGTGAGCTGCAGGGTTGGGTCTGAGAATTGGAGGCATGGCCTCTGAAAGCATAGCCACTGCTCTGAACTGTTGCACCACTTCCCCAGCCTTCTGCAAGCACATATTCTTTTTTAAAAATATATTTTATTAATTTATTCATATTACATCTCAGTCATTATCCCATCCCTTGTATCCTCTCATTCCTCCCTCCTTCCCATTTTCCCCATATTCCCCTCCCCTATGACTATGACTGAGGAGGACCTCCTCTCCCTGTATATGCTCATAGGGTATCAAGTCCCCTTCTGGTAGCATGCTATCCTTCCTCTGAGTGCCACCAGGCCTTCCCATCCAGAGGACGTGGTAAAAAATGGGACACCAGAGTTCGTGTGAAAGTCAGTTCCCACTCTCCACTCAACTGTGAAGAATGACCTGTCCATTGGCTAGATATGGGTAGGGGTTCGAAGTTTACTGCACGTATTGTCCTTAGCAGGTACCATAGTTTGAGCAGTGTCCCTGAACCCAGATCCGCCCATCATAATGTTCTTCTTGTAGGTTTCAACGACCCTCTGGATCCTTCTATTTCCCCATTCTCCTATGCTCCTCTCACCTAGAGTCCCAGCAGAGGGGAGGGCATACTATTGGGATACATATTCTTAAGTTGGATATATATGGAAGAGAAGGCCAAACCTCATCCTCATTCTCCTCCCCTTTTAAGTCAATCCTTATGATTCTCTACTTTCTTTGATGTAGAACTTGTAAGTATCCGAATATTCACCAGGCAGACATCCATGCTGCCACATATTTCAAAGTGATTTTAAAGTGACAGGTACAGTTGTTACTCAACTCTGTGACAGATAGGTTTTGTTGATTTTAAATGCCAATTCTCAAAATTTTATTTTCATGAATAAATATAAACCACTCTAACAACACATACAAGTGTAATTTTAATAAATAGCTAGAAGCTCCCATCTGCCTGACAGTAAAAGCCACTAAAAAGAGTCAGACTAGAAGAATCATGCCAGGTTATTTGGCCTTAGCATTTCTTAGACAATAAAAAACAGAAAAGACCATACGCTTTCTAATTTCCCCACAGCACTTTATATGCAAATTTTCACATGAGACACATGTATTTTATATACACTCATGTGATGAATGTTTCTTGGGGAAAAAAAGATTTACTTTTGGCTAAATTTTGTTCTTCAATTTATTCTGCTTAGATGATTACATAAGCAACTGTCAATAAAATGAACTACAATGAGGAATATATTATTGCTGGGATTCTCCAAACAACTTCATTAATACTGGTCTTCAACTCTTGAAAAAATATGAAAAAAATCGATTTAGATAAGCTTCATATCAAAGATAAGAAAGCTTTGGGGATAAATTCTTAGCCAATAAGGATTATAAAAAGATAAATGACTAGATGAGTCACACTAGATAGTTCTCTCTAGACTCAGCACCAAACCAGTTCTGTCACCCTCAGTACTCAGGAGCCACTGATAAATATTTTTCACTGAACGAGTTTTATCTCTTCAAAAGACCAGGTAAATCAGGTTCCCTTCCCCAGTTGATACATGTACAACACATGCCCCTCACCTAAAGCTCACGGACCGTTGTGGAAGAAGGACATCGAAATATGGTGATGTGAACTAGGACATCTGACTAATGGTTTGCCTTCTAGATGTGATACGTAAGGTACGTTCAGTAACTCAATTGTATAGTTGTGAAACAAGACTTGAAAAACGACAACACCAGATGACATGCCAATGGAGTTGGGGAACTCTCACTGGACCCTGTACACAGTGAATTGTGAGGACTTTTTGCTTACTGTGTATTGCTGTTTTTATTATTTATGCTTTTTGAAATACTAAAAGTGAACCCCTTTTTATTTAAGTAAGTATGGTCTAGTTTGGATAGCAATTGTGATGGCAACTGCTTAGAGTACATATTCATTCATTCATTTGTTTACCATGACAACATTATTTATTTACAAAAATTATGCTTCTTACAGTGAATTGCCTATAAGTAGATGAAAAAAAGTCAATTGATTTATGTATATGCATCTATTTCTCAATTCCATCCCATTTTTCTTTATGGCTATCATTCATAATTTTGATGATTATAATATTTGAAATCAGAAAATATAAGTTTCAATCTTCGTTCATTTCAAGATGATATAAATAAATATCTTGTAGTAGATCCATAATTCTTTTTGGACCTATAAATATCATCAAAGCTAGAGAGGTGAGTCAGCAGGGAAAAAAGTGTTTGCCATGTGAGCCTGGCAGCTTAGTCCCATTTCCAGAAATGACAAAGGTGGAAGGAGAGAAGTAATTCCACAAAGCTGTCTCCTGTCCACCACATGGCATGCAAACTCTTTCACCCAACACATGCAGCCTATACACACACAATGATGATGATGGCAATGATGATGATGGTATGTAGTGGCACATACTTGTAATCCCAACACTCAGGTACGCAGAGGCAGGCTGATTGATCTCTGTGAGTTCAAAGACAGCCTGGTCTACAAAGCCAGGTTGTTCAGGAGAGCCAAGGCTGCACAGAGAAACCCTGTCTCTTAAAAAATAACTGCTTTTAGAAACACAGTGCCACTTTTGGGTAATGAAAATGACAGACTAAAATAAAGATCCACTGGAAGAAATGATAGCGGACAGTGTTACCACTTTTATGTGAGCATGACTCCTGTGTTTAGGAACTGCTCTTCTCTACCAACAATTTTAATCTTGATTACAGACAATTTAGATTCCTTTTTTTTTTTTTTTTTTTTTAGGAGACTTTAAAGCAATTGATCAATTTAAAACATCACATATGCCAACTCCCTGTTTTACAGGTTGAAAAGAGCCAAATATGAAGGGAAGGGGGAAGGTAAAGTGTTTTCCTTCACATGGTGTGAAATTATAGCCACCTGTGCTATGTTTGCAGCACTTCCAAAGCAAATAAAAGGCCCAAGAGTAAGTGTTTCCTTTTATACTCTGCGGGGAAAGTGTATTCAGACAGCAGGCAAGAATCCCCAGTCATTCTCCACTCACAGAGGCATGCTAAAAATAACACCAGAAGCCACTTGCTATAAGAACTTGTGCCAAAGATGAAAAGGCAGTCAGATATCCATGAGAAAAGACTCATCTTAAGCAATAAAGCAACATAACAAGATAGAGTGAGAGCCCACGGGAATAATCTAACTGTTCATCAGTAATTAGAAATTTTAGCTTTTTCTAAAACCAGCTAAGAACACCAGAATACACTTCATTACTTTACCACTTGGAGTTTTATTCTTTCTTACTGTTTTATTTTCTCTTATTTTATTGTCTGTTTTCCAGGAAAAATATTATCAACGTCACTAAGAAGTCTACCTGTGACTTTGCGGTGGCTTAGTAGATAGCAAAGTGAGCCATGGAATGTCTATTCTGTTATCCATCCCTTTCTGTCAGCGCTACAGATTCTCTAGTCTCTCTCTTTTAAATACATTTTATTAATGCACGACAGCTTCACTTTCCTCAGGGCATCCTGCCCTGGTAGGAAAAGCATCATACATAACACATCTGGCAGCCCATGCCTTTTCCCCTAGTGCTTTAAACATGGAGGCAAAACCAGGTAGAACTCTGTGAGTTAGAGGCCAGCCTTGTTTATATAAGAAGCTCTTGTCTACCAGGGCTACATTGTGAGACCTTCGTGTAAAAAGAATGTATCACATAAAACAAAGAGGGTTATGTAGATATTTTGAAGCACCCAATTATTTTATAACTTCTAGTATAGCTTTACCAGTGTTTTTATGCTTTAGAAAGCTTCCTAGAGCGGATTGGGGGCGCATTAGAGCAATTTTGAAGATATTCAGTGAAATATTTAAGTATATATAAGATTATGGAAGGCTGAAAACACAGTTTGGCTCTATGTCGTTGCTCCAACATCTATGTCAAAGCAGGTGTCCAGAAAAGATGGAATGAGTTATTTTAAGCGTCAAATCAAAGTTACAAAATAACTACTACATTATATAGCTCTGGCTCAAAGAAGGCAAAATTCTGAAGGACAAGTGTGTGTGTCTAAGCACAACAAAATCATCACATTTAACAATGGAAAAAAAAAACTATTTAAAATTAATTTTCTTGCCACACAGATCTTAATTAATGACTGCATTTTATTGGATTATTCCCATATTTACATAAATAAATATTGCACTTATTCCTAATAAATAGGCAGCAATCTTCATATGTCAAAGATTATGTCCTCTTACTTGTATAGCATGTTATTTGAACTCTTGAGTCTAACACTGAAGAACTTTAATTAACTTACTGAATACTATAACTCAACAGAAAACTCCAATAGGCCTTCACTGGAAAGAGGAAAACCATCCTGCCTGAGAAGGAGCAAATACTGAAGACGATACCATTTTCTTTCTGACAGTGGTGTTGCCAGAGGTGTCAGCTTATCAAGCTGGTGGAAACTAGTTAGCTGGTAGTTTGTAGGTCATACAGTAGAAACAATGATTTACTGAAATCTATCTTCTTAATTTGAGCCAAGAAATATCATCCATAAAATGCCACTGATACGAACTACGTGTTCTTATATGAAAAGTTAGTGTCTGGCTGCTTCTAAGTGCTGCATGACAATTAACTAAAAAACCAGTTAAAGACACGTAGTATGAAGCGTGTATCAAAGAAAGAGAACTATTGTCTTAATCTTCATATGTATCTAGTCAAATTGACAAGTGCAACTGATGTATTATTTCTTATTTCAAAATGTTTCAGGTGTCAATGATCAATAAATTTAAATTTTAAATAGAGCACTTTTAAAACCAACAATATATTGTGCTTTGCAGTTTATTTTTAAACAGAAACAACTAATTTAGGCTGCTGAAATTCCGTGTAGAAAACAACAGCACACTCTTCCAGGGAAAAGGACTCTTTATATATATTCTGAAAACTACCAAGTCTTTCTCTTTGATAAACCAGAGTCAAGACACCATCAATTCATCCTAGGGGAATTATACAATGTTGTGTCTCATGCTTTCTACATGTCGCCAAACTAGCCCTTTATGGCTTAAAATATTCTGTTCATTGGAAAATATATTGGAAAAGCCTTTGTCACTAAGGTTTCCATTGGATTCCTTAAATTAGAAAGCAGTAACCTCAAAGGAGATGATGTGCTAGAGATTTCTGGGCGCTCTGTTTTCTTATGACTTCCAGATGAATCCTCAATGAACGCTTGAGTGCCCAGAGGTAAAGAAAAGCCCATGTGGCAGTAGATGTATCAAAGTCTAAAGGATTCATATTTAAATTACTGAGACTCACTTGTGAATGCATGATTTGTTTATGCTGACTTGTGCTGGGTGCATGGTGTGTACCAAATCTATGGAATTTAAGAAGGAAAAAATGAGTTCTTTTCAAATATCTTAATATGTTTCATTTTATGTTTTCTATGCTACTTATCCATATTGATTAGACATGATTCAAAAGGGAAAATATTAACACAATATATGTATAAGCCAACTTTCCTTTCACTGCCTTTTCAGTGTGTTCAAAAGGGGTTGTTTTATTAGAGTAAGAGGTAAATTATCATTAGAAAGAAGACAAATATTGAAACATCCTTTGTCCATCTGAAGTAGAACAAAGCTGGTTAAAATAAAGATCAAAAACTTACTCATAAATGATCATCAGGGCTGCATTCATAATTGAAGTCTACTACTGAGTGATATTCCCAGCCCACAATGGATAGCAGAGAAGCAAGCTGTGCAGAAGATAAACTGTTTTTTTGGGAAGCCTGTTACACAGACACAAATTCTAAACATGAACTCATCTCTCATTTCTTTGTGTGTGTGCTATGTCCTGGAGAAAACTGTTTCAGCCTAGAGGGGCCACTCTTAAATTTGTTATACAACTTGATACATCTTTCTTGTCAAATCTTCCAAGAGTTCTACCCAAAAACAGAGAAAGGAAAGGGTCAATAAAACTGTTAGCCAATGAATGCTAAGTCAAAAATAGGAAAGGTCTTGAGTTTAACCATACAGTAGGATGACCACAGAACACAGGAAAACACTGCATGTTTATATTTGAAACAGGAAAGGATTGTTGTTATCACAATAGGAAGTCACAATTGTCTGAGGACAGACCAAATTTAGATTAATTGAAGCATTGCATATAGCATACTTGTGTCAATGGCATGTAATACTACACAGATATGTATTAATTTATAAATATCCAAGTACTTCTGCTCTCAGTGTCATAGGTGCTCTTTCAGGTGGCCTATTGGACTTAGCTCACATGACAAGGAGCCTTCGGTGTCACAATGAGAATTACTACCTTCTAATGCAAACCCTTTGTGTGCTATTTAATGTTGGAAAACTTAGGTGTGTGTGTGTGTGTGTATTTTTATTGAGCATGTGCTTTCTACTGTATTGATAAAAGTGAAAGACCACCATAAAAACTCTAATTAAAAAGCATTAAATGCTTTCCCAACATGGTATATTAACAGTGTTCAACAATTCTAAGAATAAACTGTCAATACAACCTGGTACAATAATGGCAGTATAATTCACCAAGTTGAAAGGCACCGTGCTACACCCAAACCTAGTAAATACCCAGCAGGGAATGGGATTTACAACAAGTTGCTTGCCTATTCTAGCAGGTCATATAATATTTATCTTGTATTTCAGTGAATGTGATCATGATGCAAAATAATGTGCTTTGTTGTGTAGAAAGGGTTAAGTTGCAGCCTTTGTGAGTCATTAGTTGGAGATTTATTGGGGGAGTTAGTAAGTCTATAGTTCAATATGTGGTGATTGAACAAGGACCATAGGTGCAGAGACAGAGAGAGGAAGAGAGCTGAGGCAAACGACGCCCCTAGGGCTTTACAACATATGGCCCATCAGTCAAGGGTCAAGCCCCCTCACAAATTGCATGCACTTTACATAGCCATCTGCATCAATAAATTACTACTCTCTTGTAGCCAAGCACTAATGCACAAGCAAGTGGGATCAGTCCCACTTACAAATAAACTGTTTTATTTATCCTTGTTGATTTCTGCCCCATACGGCGACCCATCTTTTCCACACTGGAATTTCCTCCCACAGTTAGGCCAGCCCACTAATAAAAATGCTAATTCTTGCAAATACTCATTTCTCTTTTTCTGAACTGAAATACATTCAAGATACGAATTGTAGCAAAAGTGAATCCTTTCAGAACACTCACAGGCAAATGAACTGGAGATATAAAATGTTTAAACCATTTTAAGAATTCATCATGTCTGTTAACATTTCCCTTTGATGACCTAGCAGCTGGTTTGCTAATGAAAATGTTCTAGAATATCCTACTGTGTGTCTTTAAATGTCCTCCATTTTTTTATCAGGACTCTGCACTACTACACCGTTTTTATAACCCCCACATATAAAAATAAAGACTGTTTAAAACAGCCTCCTTGACACACCCAAGCTGCACACAAGATTTTTCCCAACTCAGATGCTCCACACTTGAGCTCAGCAGTCAGTGTCAGTGCATATTTTCTTATTTTTACACTTCATTGTCATTGCAAAAAAACCCTCTAACACTTTTAAAATTTAACAATGAAAGTCTTAAGAGATGATAATATATGAAACACATGGTTTACAACAAAAAGCATACCCATTGGAGAAAAAAATGGGCAACTTTTATGCATGTTTGAATGCGTACTTTAGACAGGACAATGTGGCTTTTCCTCAAATCACTTCATTGATTCATTTTTACAATAATCTGGATGCTGGTCACCATTATCATTATTTTCTGGAAAGAAAATTAAGGATTAGGCAAGATTAAGGGATTTACCTATGATAAACAATGAGATAAGGAAGAACAGAAACTTCTACACAACTCAGCCTGGCACCAAGTTTACTGTTACTCAACTTTCCATGAAAGATAATATGGAGAGGGAAGAAAACTCTAAGTAGATGCAAAATTTTGCACTCGGCAGGAGTGAATGTCCTTCACTGTAGGCTTGGATAGCGCGTTTTGAGCCACCTCAGCATCATCTACATCAGCTAGTCCTTGAGAAGAGGCAGGTCCTCGGTTGATGACACAGAAGCACACACAGCATTAGTATAGGTCATGAAGAAAAAGAGTGCAAATATGTAAGGAAAGGGTTACTGAAATCAACACACTTCTGGAGCTTGGAACGGCCAGAGTCTTTGAGAATCCATGCCAAAGGGAGCTCTCTACCAACATGGTGTCTAAGTAACAAGAGTAGCAGCATTCCACACAAGACACCAATTATTTGGGGAAAAGAGTCAAAGAAAGACGTCTTCTTGTTGTTGCTGTTGTTAGCATCTCAAAGTTTTTTTAAAATTTAAATATATTTTTAAAAATTTATTCGCTCTATTTCCCAATTGTAGCCTCCTCCCTCATCTCCTCCTGGTTCCACCCTCCCTCCCTCTTTCCCCCTATTCCCTTCCCCTAGTCCTTGGAGAGGGGGCACACCAAAGCACACCAGCCTACCAAGCCTCATCAGGACTGCCTGCATCCTCTTCCTCTGTGGCTTGATGAGGAGCCCTGGCAAGGGGGAAGTGATCAAAGTGTAGACAGCAGAGTCCATAGCAAGGACAGGCCCTTAATAGACAACCCATATGGAGACTGAGCTGCCTATCAGCCACCTCTGAATGGGGGCGCCTAGGTTCTCTCCATGCATGGTCCTTCTTTGGTACAGAAAGATGTCTTTAATAATGGTGTAGAAGGCGATGGTAAAAGAAATCCCTGTGTCTAAAGAACTATCTTTTGTTTTATCTGAAACAACTGGCTGAATCTCCAGTTTTCCTAGTCTCTAAGACTAAATTAGGTATAATTTTGAACAAAAAAAAATGATTATGCAAATCTTGTAGAGGATTGACATATGCAGAAAAAACTTAAGAGCTAAATATGAAGGAATTTCTCTATGGGATTGTTATGCAGTAAAAGGGCAAAAAGGGATTCCCATAAATCCTGTGTGTTTCTTTAAATACTCTAAAGTAGCCTATCGATGTAAAACGTAATTAGTTACCTTTTAAATTGAGAGCAAATAGGCACCCACATGATTTAGTATGAGAAACACAGATGTGTACTTCACTTCTGAGATTGGACTCCAGTTCCTGAAACTTATTAGACTGGACACAGGACTGGAATCTTTTGATTTAGATGGAAAGCATACAGTAAGATTTGCATTATAATGGATCTGTTGACCCCTGGTCATGACGGGATTGTCAATAGAAGTGTCTTATGTATGGTATGAATCATATCTAATGGTTCTATTAACATCATATTGAGATTGAAGTCTCTAGGAGCATGACTTAGAATAATGGAAATGGAAGTGGGCTATATTTATTATTTTCATTTCATTTCTGTAAGTGTATTTTTCCACTTTTGTATCATCTCTCACAATGAAAAGCAAGGAATGATACACTTATTAAAATTATATCAAAGCACATGAACTTGTAAAAAGCATCCAATATTAAAACAGATGATATTTCTTCCACTAGATCAATCCCCTAATGGCCTACACCTCATAGAGCCATGAGACTGGAGACTAATGGAAAGGAGAGTGGATGTGAGCAAACTGCTGTTTGTCTGCTCCTCTCAGAGTATACAATATAGGAAAGGGACTTTTATTTTCTTGTTCAGAATATACAAGAGTAGATACATTACCTATTCATTTTTATGACACAGAGATGAAAGAATAAAGAAAAATGACAGGTAAGCTTTTGGAACAGAGATTGATTTTTAATTACAATAATGAATGATAACTTAGTCCAACACAAACAGAAGAAATAACCATATTCAACATATAAGTGGCAACATGGACAATCATCAACCTAGACAATTTTCTATTTATTCAAGATAATCATTAAAAAACTGGAATACAGAGATTTTACAGTTATATACCTGAAGAAATTCTCTAACTTTCATACCATTTTAATATAAGATATGTTGAATATGCAAACAAAACTCTTCATAGGCAGGGTATTTTCTATTCCTATCTCTCAAATGTGCTAACCAAGTAACAAAAATTTCAAAGATGCCGAGAGTATTAGAGAAGTGAGGGATTGAAAACCCTTTCTCCTATTGTATGGATAACATTATGCCGCACTTAACTAGAATGAAAATATGTGATATAGAAGACTGTCCACGATAATGGAACATCGTCACCATACAAGCAAACATTCCTCTGCTGAATGCAGCTGAGCTACTGAAGACTATTCCTCTTCCCAGATGACACAGTCCTCTTCAAAACTGGACTTGAAAGAATAAAGTTAGCGTTCTTTGGGTGGAAGAGGGAAATACTGAGCGAGAGAAGATGACCCCATAAGGATCTTACCACTGTGCTCAAAATGCATACAAGCAAAGGGTGTGGTGTATCCAGATGCTTGTGGGAAAGAGCAGACACAGAGGCTTTTGGTATGGAGAAGAACACTTCTATTTTTATCACAAAATTTATGAATTTTGTATATCATTTGAAGACAAAAAGGCTAATCTTTCTATTGGATACAGGATTGACTTTAACTTCAAAAAATCTAATCTCTGGAAAAAGGCTTAAAATTTATCTTTGCCTCTTTAAGCCTTGCCTATTTGGTGTGGTACCTTATAGCACTGTAGTCCATGCTTTTACACCACACAAGATCTGATGACTCTACAGGCCACTTACAACTTCTCCTATTGAGTTTCATGGAAATTCCACTACAACTTTGAAAACAGAAACTTCCATTTTGATCGACATTAGACTTTGTTTTGTGTATAAAATGGAGATAACATGCAAGTGCTGTGAGGTTTCATTGAATGAATCGAGAGACGCATGGGAGAATAGCAAAATAAAAGGATACAGAGGGTCCTAGAAATCTACAAGTAGAACAATATGATAGGCAGATTTGGGCCCAGGGGTCCCGCTCAAACTAAGGCACCAGCCAAGGACAATACAGGAGGTAAACTTTAAACCCCTTCCCAGATCTAGCCAATGGTCAGAATATTCTCCACAGTTGAGTGGAGAGTGTGATATGACTTTCTCACGTACTCTGGTGCCTCACATTTGACCATGTCCCCTGGAGGGGGAGACCTGGTGGCACTCAGAGGAAGGACAGCAGGTAGCCAAGAAGAGACTTGATACCCTATGAGAATATATAGGGGGAGGTAATCCCCCTCAGGAACAGTCATAGGGGAGGGGAATAATGGGAAAATGGGGCGGGGGAGGAATGGGAGGATACAAGGGATGGGATAAACTTTGAGATGTAACAAGAATAAATTAATAAAAAAAAAGATAAAAAAAATAAAAAAAATAAAAAATAAAAAAAATAAAGAATCACTGGAGTGTTGAGAGCACCATGTGATTCACAGCTAAGACACAACCAAGGTTAGCATCATTTTCATCATCACCTTCATCATTGTCATCATTAGCACTGTGATCACCATCAACCTCCTCTCATCCCCAAAGATTTATTAAGATCCCTGGGGGTTGAAGCAGGGCCAGGACGACTTATTTATGATCTTCTAACTATGATTTATGATACCAAAACACAATGATTAACATATGGATGAGGTTCCACATTGCTTTTAGTGATTTTGAAAACTATTTTTATCTGAATGTTTTAATAGACTTTCGATAGTGGGTGTATGTGTGTGGAGAGGGGGTAGACCTAATCTTCTCACAGTGTGTATATTATACTTGCTCTGTCCTCCTGGTTCAACTTAAAGTTAACCTCTCCATGAGTGTCCCGAGAGATCTGTTTTGTAGCAATGTATTACTTACAGGGAAGCACAGCCAAGGTCTATGTACAGATGTTCCTGAAGAGAATGTGTTCCTGCTGTGAATGAAGAACTCCCAGAACAGCTATCAGCACAAGTACTCATTTGTAAGTACTGTATGCAATAATAATAAAAAAAAAAAAAACTGGCTCCCACTGATCATTTAACTCACTGCTTTTATCTCTTGTTTTAAGTCTGGAGCAATTTAAGCCCCTAAATTGTGCTATTTTCTCAATTGAAACACATAGATTTGAAAACAGGTCAAAGTAGAAGCATCTTCTCATGTGTTCTTCAGGCATGAGAGAGAGAGAGAGAGAGAGAGAGAGAGAGAGAGAGAGAGAGAGAGAGAGAGAGAGAGAGAGAGAGAGAGAGAGAGAGAGAGAGAGAGAGAGAGAGAGAGAGAGAGAGAGAGAGAGAGAGAGAGAGAGAGAGAGAGAGAGAGAGGGAGGGAGAGAGAGAGAGAGAGATCCTCCATCATGTTTAAGCTATGGTTTTGCTGGAAAGATATCTGATGAAGCCTCATCTGAAGACATCCCTGAGTTACTGTATGAAGTGATAAACTTGGCATTCCATTTGAGTCCAAATTCAGCACTTTTTGAATCTTGATTTTACAAAAAGAAAATGATTCTATAAAGTTGAAATTCAACGATCACTAAGTGAACTCCATTAAGGCAGTACTTTTCAAGGGATTTAAGAACATCAGTAATTTTCAGGTCATTTCAGAGTATGCTAACTTTTCTCTAATTCTCCTAAGTGATGAAATCAGAAATGATTCTTTTGGCTACAGATGAGTAAAACACTTTTATTATAGTTATATTGACATTCTTGCGAAAAAAATGATCTCATAGAACACACACACACACACACAAACAAACATACACACATACATATTTGTGCCCATGAGCACACATGTTTACATATTTAGTTATTCTACTGGCAATAATAATATTATCATGTGTTTTAAAACTGTCTTCTTATATAAAATCATAAACATTGGGGCTATAGAGAAGAAAGAGAAGGGAGAAATAATATAATCATAATATCAAAATATTAAATAAATATTTTTCATGTCTTGGGAAAGAATATTTTCCTCATTTTGGATCTAACTCTGAATACTTTAGGAGTCAACATAAAACCTGGCAAACAGCTTCTGTGGAGTCCCTGGAATTCCCGTTCAGGCACAGGAACCCACATGGACAGTCGTTTCACATGTCTCATTACCAGCACATTACTTAAATGGATACCGATACACAAAACAGCATTAGGAGTTGAAGAAAACTCTCCCTGTATGTGTTCTTCATTCTGATATAACATCCTGGACATGTGACAAGCTTATTAGAAACACTGTGCCTGGGAATACTTTGTGCTGTCACTAATTCTGGGCTGGTAGCAACTTATATCCCACTCTCTCAGCTCACAAGAAGACACTTCAAAGAGGCCCACTAAACAGCTATTAGTGCTCATGCTTGACCAGTCCTGTCTCACACCTTTACCCAAAGCCATCTCCAAAGGATCAGATCATTGTCTAGGCACATATGCTGCTCAATTCCTACGGCAGTCCGTCTAGCTATGGACTTGATTATCAATGCTGACTCTCCTATCATGAGCACAGTCACCAAATAATCACGTAAAACTCATATTCCTTTGACTCCGAAGCTGTGTACTAGGTGACCTTGGAGAAGCCAATAGAACTCCCAGAGCCATTTCTTCTTTCTGGACTTTGCAGCCTAAATTATTGATTGATCTGAATCTGAATTCTTTGTGCCTTGTTGCTTCAATAAAAAAAAGAGCAGTCTATTGCAGTTCAAAGTAGTAAAAGTCCTTTCCTTGCTTTTGTAAAATGTCTTAAATAGTGGCTCTAAAGATCACAAATGCTGTATCCTAAGTTTTGAGGGAATCTTCAAACAACCTAGTCCATTGATTGATTAGAATGCCCTCCTTCAAGCTCTATGCTTTACAGTTTCATGGGAACTCATTTTTTGTGCTGTGGAGAATTATAACATTATTGTAGGGCAGTATATTAATAGAAATGTCATTTCAGTATGTTGTATAGAAAAATAGGGTATTCTACTTCAGGGATGGCTATACAAAACAGAATCATGTATAAGACATTCACATTTCCTCTAAACCAGATTGCTTAATGACATACTAACCCATTGCTGTGAAAACTGCCTTTTTCCTCCCCCAATCTCAATGGTCACCTCTTTTATTGCCTTTTCAGGACACTGTAGATGTATCAGAAGGAAAACATTGATAGCAGGCAAGTCATTTCAAAGCGAATTCTAACCAGAACAACAAGAGGATCTCATAAAGAGCCTGGACCTCCGAGTGTCCCACAGGTAGTGCTGCGGCCCAGCAAAGCTATTAGTGTAAACATTCAAGAGACAATAAAGAAGGCTGGCCAGAGCCCCAGATGGTGCTGCCGTAAAAACACATTCCAAGGCTTGGCATCTGGATGTTGCAGCTGCCATGCATAGCCCATATGTGGCAATAAATATTGGTTCTGAGGTTGGAATAGCTGGAGGTTGGGGGTCAAATGGAACCATCTGAAACTTCACAATGGAGCAAACAGACAATGCATGGAAGTGATTGTGGAACGGCATGTAATTTTTCATAACTCTTATTCCTTTTATTATTCTCAGCTGTTGAAATGCTAAGGTAAACTTTCAGATTATAGAGACTCATTTGTGGAAGCACAGCAACCAGCATGCAATTGTTTTTGTTGTTCCTTTTCTTTATTCTCTTGCTTTAGGTATTCTTTATGTTTTTTTGGGGGGGGGATCATCAGATAACATTTTATAATTTATCATCTGTGACAGAATCTTCTAGTAACTACTTTCATTATTCACACCAGTTTTAGCCAACAAGTACTTTCTTAAGTGTTTGCTGAAGATGAGATATTGTGCCAGAGACATCCAAATACAGTCCACAAATCTCTGCTGCTTATATTCTATTAGAGGCATAATCCTGTATTTATTCCTGAATATCTACTGAGTACTGACCACACACAATTTTCATTTCAAGGAACGTAGAGACTGTGGTCAAGCAGACGGGCAAGAGCATGGGAGATGAGTGTTGAAACTGTTGACCATAAGAGCAGAGACAAGGCTATAACCATTCTAAAAAGAATCAGGAAGTCAAATGTGATGGTGAAGAGAGTATCAATGTTCTCCGATGAGAGGGAGGAACATCTCCATTGAGACGGGAGCTTACCAGGAAGTATCCACCAGAGTGCACAGGAATTAATAGAGATGGAACATTAACATACTGAAAGAGAGAATGGGGCATAAATATCTTTTTGTGAGGAGCTATGCACGTAAGGAAACTCCTCACACTTTTAAATAATGGAAGATCTTTCCTGAAAGCAATATGATAGAAGACACTAAATAACTGACTAAATGCAGACATAATGATAAACGGAAGAAATTTGCAAACAACCAGATTTTGGATATTGAAAAGAAAGAAATTAGCTCCTTCTGAGACTGAAAGTCCTATAAGCATCTTGCACTATATTTTGATGACAGATAGAACTTTAATAAAGTTCATGGCCAATCTGCCAATGAAGAGACCCGAAATGAAATGATTATGTTTCTTGTTTGTGCATTTAAAGTGTCCTCTGAGAAGATTGATTATAATATCTCAACTTCTACGGTTCAGAAAACCGAGAGACATTTTAGTGCATACAAAGTAACAGAGACTTAGGCTTCTGGAGGGGCACTGCCTCTTCCTGCAGGCTCACTCACACATCACTTTGCCATAATACACCCCTGCAGTAAGTCTGATTCCACCTTCAGGGTTAGCCTAAAGGTTCCAGTTACTCTTCCGCTTGGACACACGCCAGGGAATCTGACCTACATCCTTCTCTCTGCTCACTTACCTAGACCTCCTCTTGTAGCCTTTACTGTGACATGCTGGGGCCCTGCCATTCACAGGTGCTTTATCACATGCAGACCATCACCTCAAGGGCATTTTCCAAAGGCTACACTAGAAGATATTTCACATGGGTGATATTTTCCCAGATTATTCTTGAGACATTTTAAGAAAAGAAATGGCTAAAAGGAAGAACGGCAGAGCATTTTATTATTACAATAATTCACATAATTTATCCTGTATCCTGACATAAATTTCCAAGTATTTTAGAGCATCACTGCATTATTTGTAACCATTCTTTTCTATATTTCTTATTGGTCTTAGCTCATAGTACCACTGATGAATACTGAAAACAGTAAATTAAACTATACACATATTTTTAGCCTAGGAACAAGAAAGAGGAACAACTATATTAATCTGTAAAATAGTCAGACTTGTTAGGAAGTCTTCCTTATGCCAAGGTAGCATTGCTGAACATCCAGATTCAATCAATTGTATGCTTTTTACATATGTACTACACTAACTCCATCTTTTACGAAAAGTTTACAGATCTTTTGCTTAAACTGGGGACATACGCACACATACACATGCACACACGTGTGTATACACATGCACACTCACACACACATGCACACACATGTGCCCAGATACACACACACACACACACACACACACACACACACACACACACACACACACAGATCCAGGATGAGCACCACCACTGAGTTACATCTATAGTCTAAGAGTTATCACTTTTTTTAATTAACACATTTCTTCTCTATCAACACATAATGATTTCTTACTGTGTCTAGCAGTCATTATAATTGAAACAGGGTTCTAGTTTTCAGCTAATATCGGAAACACATGCCTGTTTTCATGGTTTTCTCATTTGATTACAACAGCTTGCCAATTAAATCTTGCCAGGTCCCCTCATCTTGGTGTTCAATAGTACTTCTAAAAGCCCCACCTGCTCTGGGAAGCATCTCAGCTGTAAAGGCCATTCCCAGCCCACACGTGCGCTGCCTGGCTCATGCTTGCAGCATTAGCTCCTAATCTTTTGGGATATACCCTGCTTCATGAAAACCCACCCTTTACCAGATAGGGTCTGCTTAGGCAGACTTGCTTTCGCACCTTGTCTTTCTAAATAATAAAACAGAAGCTGGAGGACACTGGGCCCATCATTTCTGATTACCAAGTGTAAATTATCCAAGTGTTTTGATAGCTCTTAATTATAGACAACAGACAGTCTCCAGGAAGACTGCCGAAACAACACACCTAAGTAATATGAACCCTCCCTCTGGTCTTTGGCAGTCACATCTCTGCTACAATATGGAGGATGGGGGTAGAGGGTGAAACGCCAGGTGTCCAACAGCAAGGACAGAAATTGTGGATGGGTGCAAACCAGGAGAGCTAATGAGCAGCAACTTAGGGCAGGTTTTCCTAGGAGAACTGGGTTAAAGCATGATTCAAGAATCATTTCTCAAAAAGGGGCTTTAAAATTTGCCTAGGAAGTCACCAAGAGCAACATGAGAGTGGCTCTACTCTGGATGGAGTTTGTGGTTTTGAACATTCCCTGGGACCTTGCCTTTGACCCCTCAGTTGACAGCGCTAGTAGTATTAGTTTTTCCTCTTAGCCATTTTGTTCACTGACATTCTCCACAAACACAGCACTATATAATAATAGACCTTACACTATTGCTAAAGCCTCCACAAGCTCTAATTTAAACGAGGGATAAGATATCAAGGTGTTTATAGCGAACAGATCAGAAATACTGTGTATTTTCACACAGAGCTAACGAGAAGGACATAAAGCTCTAACTGCTATTGTCAATATTTATTCTTTCTGATCTGGCTATCATGTTTATCATTCACACGGGAGCTTACAAACTCTCCACCAACTACATCCTCTCTCATGGGTAGACATATATTTATAGCACAAAGATACGCCAAAAACATGCTGGAGCATTAGAATCCAGATCCTAGATATTGTTTAAAATATTATTCTGCTGACAACATGTACACCATTGTAACTGACCTGTTGTCACATTGTAGGACTGTGCTCTTTCTGTCCCATCTCTGATAGTAGAATTAATACACAATGACAACTGGCACTTAGAGACAAATCACCTAAACGCAGAACTCTGGTCAGCTGTGTGCATTGGAGATCTTCCTCTAGGTGAACTTGTAGACAGACAAATCTATCCACACACAGAACTTCAGTAACTGATCGTGTTGGAAACATACACACCACTGAACATGACCATTAACCTTCAATCTCAGCACAGGCAACAAAGCTGATTTACAACAGGAAATACTTCCTAGGAAGAAACATTAGTAACAATTGTAAATATACAACATGTCTCAAGGAAAATGGAAGCTTTGGTTTTGTCCAAATGTAGGGTTTCTTTTGGCAAAGCCATTTTCTTCTGTGCATGGTAAGTATCCTCTTCAACCCAATGTGTCTTCTTCCATTAACACAAAGGATTCTGGGGAAAATATTCAGTCCTACACTAGTTCAGTTAACTCCTTGGATGTCTGTGCTTTCCAGATCAGAAGAATTTCCAAATTACTACCAGAAGAACTTGAAGATCGGTGAAGAAGATGATGTTATCCTCCTCAAAAAACTATCTGGCCCGTGAGTTTAGAAATTAAGAATTTAAAAATTGACAGACAGACCATCTTTGCCCATACAATGCCCAGCAATTCACAGGTTAATTTCTCACAGTCCCTTTCTGATCCTTTCATATCTCCACAAGGTGGCAGTAGAGATTTGTGGTCACATGGTTAGCCCCCCCCAACCATAGAGATTAAATATATTCACTGTTTAAATTACATCTATCTACTTGTCAAATTGTTTTTAACATATGGAATATTTACAAGTATTACCTTACAAATTCTTCTACAAATCTTGCCCTTTAGTGTTCTTATGTTTTGGCTTTCTCAACTCTTTAGATTGCTATACAGTGGATTTGATTTCAAATATCCATAAAGATTTTCTATGTGCCCAGATCCATATTCCATTGAGAAAAATTCCATTCGTGTTTCTTTATGAACAAAAAACCCCAAACATCCAGTGTTGATGGTAATCTATAGGTCATGTCCTTTCATTGGTGGGAAATTTGCCTCCAGTCTGCTCTTCAATGGTGCACTTTAAACTGGGAATTTCAACACACTTAAATTAAAGAAAGAACGAATGAAAGAAAGACGAAACCCAGTAACCTGTATATTATGTATACAACAGTGACAATTGATATTTAATGGAAAATTATTAGCTGTTCTGAGAGAAGATCAGGGACCTTGTTTTTATTCTGCCTTCATTTACTTATTTGTAACAAGAAACGATTACCCTTAACACTTTGACCTTCTCTTTACTCTTTGGCCCAAAGCTAATATTAGTACAATTAGGAAATAGAGGCCAAACATGAAAAGCAAATGAGTACCTAAAACGGAGTGGAGTGGTGTTTTTGTTAAGTTGTGGTTGCTTTAGTTGTTTTACTACTTGGCAGCGAACAAGGAAATTATTAAGAATAAGAACAATTTATCACAAAACGACACTTTTAAAGGTAGAACACTAATCCTGTCTTTTCCAACAACTCTAAAAGGTGTTCATCATCAACAACTCACATAACCTGACACTCAAAGCCTTGGTGCTTTAGTTTTCATATTTAAAAAGTGATTAGAATTCAAAAAGGCAAAATTAAATTTTTTAAATTAAAATGTTTTAATGACTTAGTTCATCTACAACTGGGTCCTCTGTTTAGTTAGTGTAAGGTAGACAATTAAACTTTGTATTGAACCAACTGAGGCAGAAAACAAATGCAATACTTTCTTAACAAATCTAAATTAACTATCTGGCTGGTGTTTCCAGAAGTATGGTAACTTGGCAACATACAAAAGCAAAAGATTATGCCGCTAATGAAAACATGTTTAAAATATTACCGACTAGAGGTTTTCAAATTGTCAATTTATACTCTCGGTTCTGGATTGTTTCTTGATGATTTCTAGTTCACTAATTGTCTAGATCTCAGTATTTCCTCTGTCTATAAAAGCCCTGTCTTTTTTTCATGAAAACAGTACAAATATGTAGCTGGAGTCGGGTGTTATCGTTATTCGGCTGACATCTGTTGGTGGTTCTCATTGGCAAACAAAAGAGTCCTCAAGATCATTTTCAACAGACTCAAACATGCTGCTCACAGTGTGCGATTTTCATGGCTCAACTAGGCTTAGATTCCTTCCAGCTGTAGGAAACTTCAGTTTGTTATTTGGATTCTTATCTCAGAATAAAAATTTCTAGAGACAAAATTTAAAGAAAAATATGTCTCGATTGGAATTGTTTGTTGAACACTAAATACATTGCTACAGTTTATATCATGTATTTTTTATGTGAATTACTTCCAGAGAAGTGCATTTTCTTCAGTGCATTAGATTTATAAATATTTCTTGTTTTAACATATATGTTAAAACTCAAGTTGTAGAGATGCTTGGATGGCTTCCTTGTGAGCTTTAGCATTGATTTATAAAAATTTCACATTATAAAATGTCTCCCAGATTCCTTAGTTACCCTTTTAATATTTTCATTAAAGTCAAACTTTACTGCTGGTATTATGTGCGTCAGGGGCACTACACTTGGTACCAAATCCAAGGTGAGAGTCTATTGCCCACTTGGAAGAACACTGATAGGCCTCCTTTGAGGCCTTGGAGTCTATGCTTACTATAAGCAAGTATGTGTTTTGTACTTTCTTCTTCTTAATTTGTACCTTAGGATGCTTGTGCATACCTATAGCACCAACATGATTAAAAGCCTGCCACGCCCCCTCCCCGGTTGTATGTCATTGTCAAGTTCTTTATCTTTGCTGAATGTTTTATCTCTTTAAACTGTACACACTTCGAAGGAAAGATGGAAGTATGTTTCTATTCTTAAAAGAATTTAATATTTATGCAATGAAACTTTCTCTTTCATCTCATTATTTAAAATAAAATATAAATGTTTATCTTTCAAAAGAAGAGTTGCTTAAGATATATTAATTGTTATATCTGGACCTTAAAGTGTTTATTAGATTACAAAGGTTTTAAAAAAAAAACATATTGTTTAAGAACAATTTTAGATTTACAGAAAACTGTGCAGAAGACACAGTATTCACAAGTAACCCGTTTCTCTGTGTGCCTGGAATTTCAGCGTGCCATGACGAGCTTCGTGTGGTAGTGACACATTATTATTAACAAGAGTCCCTCTTTAACATGAGAGTTCACTGTCTGGGTTGTACATTTTATGGCTTTGACAGATGTATAATGACATATCACAGTGATAGTATTATGCAGAATAGTTTTACCATGCTAAAAAGCCACTCTGTTCCACCTATTCAATTCTACTCTCCTCCAACCCTTGACAGCCCCTGATCTTTTCACTGTCACCATGCTTTTGTCTTTCCAGAATGCCAGAAAGTTGAGATCACCAAGTACTATAAGTCAGAGATGTTTTTAAGCTCCTCTGGACAGCAGGGTGGAGCCTATGAAGATTTTTCCCAATCAGCCTTTTTAACTTAATGATGATGTGATATCAAGTTCCACAATATCTTTTCATGGCTCTTTCATTAGTGCTTATTTTTATGAACATGCCCATAGTTTGATAAATTAATTTTATTTTATTTATTTAATCTTTAAATGGTTTATTTTATAGGCATTGATTGATCTTTTATCTGCACGTATGTCTGAGTGAGAAGACACTGGATTCCCTGGAACTAGAGTTACAAACAGTTGTGAGATTTAAGACAGAGTCTAACTACATACCCCAGGCTGGCCTGAAAATAACTAAGTTAAACAGGCTGGCATTAGGCTCATGGATATCTGCTTCCCCTTGCCTCCTCAGTGAGGGCTATAATGGCTAGCTTTATACTAAATTAATATTAGGTAAGCCTTGTATATTTATGTTGTCTTATGAAGCTTGGACTTGACTTTCATTGCTTTGCCTTTGTTTTTAAGACATGTCAACCTACTCAGGATGACCTTAAGCCCTTGAACTTCTGTCAGAGCCTCCAAAATGACGTTGGGAAGGCTCTCTCACTTCACAGCCGGTATCCTGACAGCTGACTACTGCTTTCGGTACTTAGAAATAGAACCCTACAGAGACTACATTTTCTAGGATAGAAAAACACTTAGAGTTGGTGAGATGACTGATCTGGGGAAACTGCCTGTCCTGCAAGCACACATTTAAGCTGGGTTTGATACAGAAACTCAAGATGGCCAGTGTCACATGTTCTCTAACCTCCACACACAGACTACACTTGTGCCAACATACACATATCTGTATTCACAAACATACATACCCACTATGCACATCATACATATACAACAAATGTGTAATTACTAAAAGAAAGAAATTAAGAAAAGTTCTCAGTTAATATTTATTTTATAATGTTTACAAATAAATATGGACAGATAAGTGTCTAATGAGGTTTACCTTTCAAATATTTGTATCCACCTTCAGTATGAATTTTTTCAATATAATAATAATTAAATGATACAACTTTTTAAAGAAGATTCATTTATTGTGTATACAGTCTTTTGCCGGCAGAAGATGGCACCAGATCTATTTATAGATGGTTGTGAACCACCATGTTTTTGCTGGGAATTGAACTCAGAAACTCTTCGAAGAGCAGTCAGTGCTCTTAACCTCTGAGCTATCTCTTGAGCCCAATGGTACAACTTTTAAAATTCAAATTAACAAAACTATTTTATTTTATTTTTTATTTTTTTAACAAGACTCTTTTTAAGAGATGATGATACTATCCAACTGAAACTACATGCCACTTGCAATATGACTAAATGCAAGATCTGAGAATGTTGTGTGGTTACAGGCAGTCCAAATACTCCTGCCATGCAAACTTCTGAAAACACTTTATTATCATAGAATACCACGGTGTTGTAGTCTTTGAGATTTTCATTACTGCTTATGCATATGTGAATTTTTAAAATTATTTCTCACTACATCATAAACTTAAAAATTATTTAGAACAAAAGCAAACATAAGTTGAAGTTGACAGAATATTTTATCCTAAGCTAGTTTCTGTGTAATTCAGAATTCAGTAGAATTTTGTGTAATTCCGCTTCTCTAGGGTTTTATGAATTAATTAACTAGTACATAAAATGCAATAATTGAGCATATTAATTGCAACTGAAGTTGGGTGGTGGTGCACACCTTGAATCCCAACACCCAGAAGGCAGAAGAAGAAGGACCTTTGAGAATCTGAGACCAACCTGGACTATTGAGTGAGTTCAGGACAGCCAGGGCTACACAGAGAAACTCTGTCTCAAAAAACCAAGATCTCCACCCCCCCCATTTATATAATTTTTAAATTAAGCAAGTTGTCTCTATTTTCTCAAATATTTAACATGTCTTTTTACATTTTATTTTATTAATTTATTCTTATTACATCTCAATGGTTATCCCATCCCTTGTATCCTCCCATTCCTCCCTCCCTCCCATTTTCCCCTTACTCCCCTCCCCTATTACTGTGACTGAGGGGGATTACCTCCCCCTGTGTATGCTCATAGGGTATCAAGTCTCTTCTTGATAGCCTGCTATCCTTCCTCTGAGTGCCACCAGGTCTCCTCATCCAGGTGACATGGTTAAATAGAGAAGAATGGGAGAATAGCAAAGTAGAAGGATCCAGAGGGTCCTAGAAATCTACAAGAAGAACATTATGATAGGCAGATTTGGGCCCACGGGTCCCGCTCAAACTATGGCTCCATTCAAGGACAATACAGCCCGTAAACTTCAAACCCCTACCCAGATCTAGCCAATGGACAGGACATTTTCCACAGCTGAGTGGAGAGTGGGGTATGACTTTCACACGTACTCTGGTGCCTCATATTTAACATGTCTTCATACAGAAAACATATATGAAAGTATTGCAAGAAACATGTATATTTAAGAAAACAATGGTAGGCTTGAGTTCTAGAAAGGTACATACTCAAGTATTCTTCCAAACCCATGGTATTGAATATTTGTTTTCCAAGATTCTTAATGAAATGATATCACTAACTGAACATCATGCATTTACTCATTTAATTGTCAAGGGTTGGTAAGTAGTAAATCTAGGATTCAAATTCAAGTTCATCAGACACGATAAGATGCCAAATAAAAAGGCCTAAAATGTTCAAAATCCAAATGACAGCAAGAAAGCTTGTAACTTTTCTGATTCTTCAATATTCCATCCTTCTGTCAATGATGCAGGTACTTAGAACGCCTGACATTCTACAGGGAAATAGGCCATCACTTGCACATATCCTCTTCCTAAGAGAGAAAGAGACCTAATGCACTCGGGAATAAATCATTATAAAGTATTGCTTCTGATATCTAATTTGGGGTGAAACTATGGAAACACTCGAAATCATTTTGAGGCAATGTATAGAGCCCATGTATCTTGTGAATAAAGGTGAAGCAAAAATCAGCCTATAGCACAGGTTAACTCCAAATGTTTACAGGACAGACACCATCTTATTTTTCTTAAGACAGAAATAGGATGCCAATTTCTCCAACAGCTCCATGGCAACCTACTCATGCCACTTCCAGGAATAAAGATGAGATTGAAAGCTTGGGAGTAACTGCAAGCTCCTAGTAGGAATGGGGCTACACAATTCCAAACCAGGACATTTAATGATACATTTACACGTACTATGGTGCCTCACATTTGACCATGTCCCCTGGAGGGGGAGACCTGGTGGCACTCAGAGGAAGGACAGCAGGTAGCCAAGAAGAGACTTGATACCCTATGAGAATATATAGGGGGAGGTAATCCCCCTCAGGAACAGTCATAGGGGAGGGGAATAATGGAAAAATGGGGGGGGGAGGAATGGGAGGATACAAGGGATGGCATAAACATTGAGATGTAACAAGAATAAATTAATAAAAAAAAAGATATATCCAGCATTTTTTGGCATGGAATACTTAGAGAGTGGAACTGAAGACTTTGGACTGTTTGGAACACTTTATCACAACCTCTAACTGATAAATACCTTTCTTTGTTAACTCTGAAATGCTTTTAAAAGTTTTTTTCCTGTCAGAGATGTCCTCTGAGAGACTCCACCCAGCAGGATATCTGGAAAGATACAGAGACTCAGTGCTGGACTCTTGGTTAAGAGCTGCAAGTTGTATGGGAGAGATGGGGGACAAAAGGAAGGGTGTGTGTGTGTGTGTGTGTGTGTGTGTGTGTGTGTGTGTGTGTGTGTGTGTGTGTGTGTGTGTGAAGCTCCACAGGGAGACTATCAAGCCTGGAAGATCTGGACCCAGGGAGGCCTGCACAAACTTATGTACCAAGGACATTACAAGCAGAGAACCTAGACCTTCTGTTCAGATGTCGTCCATGAACATCTCATTCTCCACTTGGAGAAGAGGAGGTAAGAGAGCAGGGGACTGCCTCTGACAGGAACTCTGGTGCTGGATTTAGTCACTGCCCCTTGATGGTGAGGCCCTGTGGGAACACAGAGGATAGGGATGCAGGCTATACAGAAGAGACCTGATAGGCTGTGGTTAGATGGTGGGGGAGGAGGACCTCACAGGTCAGAGGTCTAGGTGAGGGGAATAGCGTGGAAGAGTGAGTGAGGGTGCGTCTAGGAAGATAAGAATAAGGGAATTACAATAGAGATTTAATGTAAATAAATTATAATAAAAATGTTATATATGAAAAAACTTGTTCCTATCTACATTTTTCTTTTGAATGTTTATCAAAAATCTTTGTATGTTTAATATAAGAAATAAGATAGAAGGTATAAGGCAGCAGATGTCATACAGTAGAGTATATGAGGTTTATTAAATGAACATGAGGGAGAAGGAAAAGGGGAGGGGTACCTGAGAGAGAGAGAGAGAGAGAGAGAGAGAGAGAGAGAGAGACAGACAGACAGACAGACAGACAGATAGAGGAAGAGAGAAAGAGAGTAAGGGTGTAAGAGAGGGAAAGAGAGGGAGAGGCAAAGTGTGTCTGTCCTTTTATATACTAAGCAGGGCCACGCCCCTTTTGGCAGATAGGCAATGATATCATAGGTAGGAAGACTGAAGCAGAATTCTAACACATCTTTCTTTAAATTTAATATGATCCAACCCACCCCAGCACTCGTTGTCAATAACCAGTTAAGTTATGAAGTCTTTAGGAATAAAAATCAACATTTAAATCAAACAACTAATAAATCGGCCTATTTCTTTGACTGAAGAATGTATCCTCCCAGGAGATAGCCTTGTAAACTCAGATGAAGTTCACGTGTAATCAAAGCATGGATTCTCCCTAAAGAATGGTACTTGTATAAATTAAGTCTATTGTCTACCAAAAATATTGTTTCTTGATAGCCTTAGGATATTTAGGAGACTTAAAGTGGTTCTTTGGAGGTTCACAAGAAAATGAGGAAAAATTTCTTGTTGAGGATAAAAAAAAATCAGCTACATTTCCCTCAGGCACATTTTGTCAGGAACACTGAAGCTTTGAACTCTTTTGAAATAGTGCCCAATACTTACCTGGTTAAACTAACTTTTTCTTCTTCTAAAAGCATCTTTCATACAAGCCAGGATTGAGTTAGCCCATAAACTATGCTTTATTATGTATGTGGTCATACAATATCAAGATAAAATTTCCTATAATCATCTCCTCTATCTGTCCCTACCAACACACAGACACAGACACACACAGACACACAGATACAGACACACAGACACACACACCCACACACACATATACACAGACACAGACACATACAGGGTTTCAGCCAAAATCAACTCTCAGTGCTATTTTATATGTTTGACATACAAGAAAGAAGTTTTGATTATATTATTTGTTCCTAAGAAGACACAAACTCATTTAAAAGAAGTTTAAAAAAAGAAAAAAAAAAAAAGAAGAAGTTTCATTTTTTTCTTTTACTTTTATCCAATAGACGTGGAATTCCAAGTGTTAAAGATAGGCACTCTCTCCCTACAAATTAATTACTCTTTGAATTTATTAATAGAACAGCATCATTAACCAGTTAGTTTTAATTGTCAATTTCACACAAACTGAAGTCATCTGGGACAAGGAACTTGTTCAAATCACATTGGCCAATGCCCAGATCTGTGGGAAGTTTCCTTGATTGGTGACTGATGAAAGGGTGCTCAGCCTTCTTTGGACAGACCATCTCATGGCAGGGCAGTGGTACCTAGGCTCTGGAAGAAAGCTCACTGAACAGAAGCAGTGAGTAAGCCTGGAAGCAATGTTCATCATTTCCTGCCTCCAGGCCCTTGCCCTGCTAGAGGCCCTGTCCTGACTTCCCTTATCCATAAACTATAACCTGTAAGACAAAGACATGAACCCCTTCTTCCTCAAGGTGGTTTTGGGTCATTGTGTCTTTTTTACAGAAACAAAAAGCAAATTATCAACAATCTTACAAATGTTTCTTCTGTCTTGATCTTCAGTAGATAAAACTAGCACTAAAGTATGATTTAATAGCAAAAACGTTTGAAATGAATACCCAAGTTAGCCTAGTGGCTTACTAATTAAAGAGACCCCATTGTGTTTTTATTATTAGAACCATTGGCACTTACCAAAATTTGAATTTTTAATAAGTTAAAAATAAGCAAGATAATTCCGTGATATCTATACCAAGATTAGTTACAATTTCAAAGAACTGTGGTTCCATTTACACTGTGAATATATAAATGTAATCATACATGTGATATATATGTGTATATAAATATAACCATATATAATATGTATACACGGTGGCAATCAGATGTATAATGGCTCATCTTTTGGTAGCATTGCTAACACAGTAATTGTTAGAAAGAGGATATTCCTATTTAAGCTCATTACATGGTTAAACATCAGCCTAAAAGAGAACAGCAGAAAATGGCAGAGTGCCTCCTGCTCGTGGCTGAGAAGAGAAGCCATTATGCTTGGCAGTGTGTCTGAATCTCCATTGTATTCGCACACCCTCAGCCTATGGAGGGTTGAGCTAAATGAGGCAGTATGTTAATTATGTGCTCTGGGAGCACAAAGAAGAAATAAAGCAGTTATTACCTTCCCAAGATTCTCAGGTAATGAGAACGGCTTCTGGAAATATGTGGCACAATACCAGAATCTATCATGACAACGAGCTTTGCAGTAAAGAGCACAGAATTAATTTGTTAATGAAAATCCTCCACTGGTTCTCTGCGTCACAGCCACCTGACACATGTCACTGGGCAATGTCATTACCAGTTAACCAGCACAAGGCCTTCAGAACAGATGGTATAGCCATTGCCTTTTCAGAAAGGAGACCAGCTAATTTCAGTCACCCCCCACCCCATACCATGAAAAGGAAATAAAATAAAATTGGTTCCATGTCACTCAAACATGACAGTACTTTGGATTTTCCCCCATGATGTTTTTTAGCCTTGAGGCAGATATGACAGGCGCCTTATTAAATTCCAAAAATAAATGTGGAACAAGAAGGCAGTGCATTCCAATGAGACATCCAACTTGTTAAAATGCAAGACACATAAAACTTGGCTCATTTTATTTTTAGTTATCATCCTCATCATTTAAATCAAAATGGAAATTCAATAATTTTTAGCATAAGCCAAGTAAAAATAGTTCAAAGATACCTGGTTTTGTTTGATAAAAAATTAGCTACTCAATTAATTGTTCACGTATACTTAAGCTGGAATTTTCTAAGAAGTCTCCAGTGATGCTTTGGTGTTAGGATAAGGAGTATTGAACCAAATTAAAAGAGCACTTCTCACTTTGCACTGTAGCACCTTTTATCCAACTCTTAACAGTGCCTCAGATAAATCCATGGATATTTTGAGATCCCTGCTATGAGCATCCCAAGCATTTTTCTGTTTTTATGGGATGTTTTGTCTCTCAAATTAACATGCTACCTAGTCTCTCTGTTTGATTCTCAACATCTTTTCTTGCATATAACCATCTTTATTCATGCCATCATAGGCAGCCAATTTTATAATAGGTCTTGTTCATCACATGCTCAAATCCAACAATAAAACTGTGATTTGTTTTTTAGTAGCAATTTTTAAAGAAAAGAAGTTTCTATTTACCTTTATCTAACCTATAGTATCCAGCCCAAACATTTGGATATATCTGCCACTGGATTATGATGTTAAAAAGACCGTAGCCAATTGCACATATTATAATTTTGTAGGTGCTCTTGTCTCTCCACTGCCTTACCATAGTCTTAGAGTAGTTAGTTTTCCTCATTGCAGTAATACAATACCTGACACGAACAATTGAGTGAGGAAGTTTGGATCTGTCCCACAGTTTGGAGGTGGGGGATGGCAGGGCAGCAGGAGCAGTTGAACACTCTGCACACATAGTAAGGACAAAGCAATCAATGCTTCGATCCACCCCCCCCTCCCCACCACCCCACTCCTACTGCCCCACCACTTTCCATTCATTCTAGAAGGTTAGCCCATGGAATGACGCCTCCCATATCCAAGCCGAGTCCTCCAGCTTCAGTTTAACCTTCTGGAAATATCTTTCCAGACACACTCAGGGATTTGTCTCAGAGGCTTCAAAACCCATCAGAGTGGTAACATCAACAACCTACAGGATGTTGGTTTGACTCAGACTGGCCCTCATAGGCTCACAGAGTTAAATGTTTGGTTCCCAGCTGGTGAACTGTTTAGGAAGGATTAGGAGTGTGTCAGGGTGAATAGGCTTTGAGGTTTCAAAATCCCATGCTGTTCCCTGTCTTGCTCTCTCTCAGCCTATTTCCTGTGGATCAGAATATAAGCTTTTAGCTATTACCATGTTACACTGGTTGCCTGCCATCACTATGGCCACCATTAAGGCCCTGGGCTCACACTCTGAAAGTGTAAGAAGGCCTCAATTAAATATTTTATTTGTAAGTTGCCTGGGTTGAGGTGTTTTGTCACAGCAATAACCTAACTAGGAGTGTAAGCTTCAAGGAACTTTGATACAGATTACCAAAAGGGAGCCAATACTGAAGTTTCAAAATGTGTGCATTATATACTATGAAAAACACAAAATTTCAGAACCTTATCATTTACTTCAAGGAGCCCATCCCTGGTGTTTAGTCCAGTTTCAGGGTCAATGCTAGATAAACGTCTGCAGCCCACACCAAGAGTACTGAGAGGTTCATCTTACGGTTGGTAGTATGTAGAGTACCTTAAAAAATTTCTTTCATACAAAGCATTACAGGTAAACAGGGGGTACTCAGAGCTGGAGAAATTGTCATCCCTGGGGATCACAATGATTAGTTATCTAACATTAAATGGCCATCCCTGAAAACATACATACAGGTCACGTTGTACAGACTGAATGGTTATAGTTAGATATATGTATACAAATATATATGTATATTAATGAATCTAACAACAAAAGGACTATATGAAAGAATAGAGGTAGGGAGGGCTTGGAGGGAGGACAGAGAAGGAAGAAATTAAGACAGCATTAACCTTAGAGAGGTAAAACAACTTTTTCAAGGCCACACACCACACACACACACACACACACACACACACACACACACACATACACACACAAATATATATATAGCAGCACTAGTGTTTGACTTCTTGTACTTTACTGACAAAGGCCAGGATCACAAACCTTCAATTATTACACAGTTGCACAAAATACTAGCGCACCTAAAATAGACAGTGGAGGAGTCTGAAATAGTAAAACTCAGCCCACATATACAGTATTGTGCAGCATGTTGAAACAATTGCTACTAAAACTTTCCAACCCAAGAAACATAAGGGCTTTAAGCAAAAGCAGGTTACAATCAGCAATCATGATCTAAACAATGATTTCAAAGTCAAGAGTTAGCTCAATTTATTTTTGCCTGGGGCTGTTGTCCTAAATAAAGTTTCTTACAAAAGCAGCAAATTAATATTTTGCAATATGGTCAGGTATGTTCTAAAATGTGTTGTGCAAACTATTGTTATTTCTAGCAAAAGAAATATGGTTGAAGTCAGATTAGAGAGACAAGAGAGGCGTCTCTACTCCAACTGCAATTTCTTCATTGTGAATGTTGCAACACCCAACATCAGAAAGCTGAGAAAGACAGGTTGGATCAGGTGGGAGGGGTCACATTCTTCCTTCTCAACCCATCCCTCTCTACTCTCCTCCTTTCCCATCTCTTCCCATCTCCCCATTCTCTTCTTCCTTGTGTCTCATAGTATTTCTCTTGTAAATGGGAGGATACAAGGGATGGGATAACCATTGAGATGAACAAGAATAAATTAATTAAAAAAATCATGTGCAACAAGGAGATAACTTGTGCTCAAGACATTCCAATAAACAACTTTCTGCCTACAGACCATGTACTGGCTCCTTATCAGACACAAAGAAGAAAGTTCTAGACCTGCATATCAAAGCTAAATGAATAAATAACATTGTGACACCATCAGCTTTTGAGGCAGGGTGAGATTGTTTACAACATTAATTCTAGCAGAGACAGGCATTTCTCCTTAAGTTCAAGGCCAGCCTGATCTACATAGTAAATTTCAGGCCTAGAAGGCATCATCAGCTGCTGTTCTTTCCTCTGCCTTAGGCTGAATTCGACATGTGACAGATTATCTCTGCCCCTTCTACTCTTCCTCCCTTTTCTGTTTAAGTTCAACAAGAAATCTGTGTTATGAGGAACATTTGGTGTTTATCCTACCATCTTGTAAAGCTAAGTCACTATGGGAGTCATGTCATGTCTAGAACACAACTGATGCAAAGGAAAGTGGTTCAGTAAGCTGCAAAGGAGAATACACTTATATAACATGTCTTTTACACCCAATTCAAATAGCTCTATCTATATCATTATATTTTTTCCTTCTGGTAAAAGACATTTAAAGAAAAGACACACACGCAGAAAACTGGCAAGACTTGGTTAAGTTTACTTTTTTAAATTTTAAAAAGGATGAATGGATAGGTAGGTGTGTGTGTGTGTGTGTGTGTGAGAGAGAGAGAGAGAGAGAGAGAGAGAGAGAGAGAGAGAGAGAGACAGACAGACAGACAGACAGACAGACAGACAGACAGACCATGAGTTTGCCCTTTTGGTTACATTCTTCATTCTGGAATTCTATTATTTCACTTTCTCAGATAGATATAAATGTACCTAATTTTATTTGAAATGTGTGAATCCTTAACACCACAACCTATGCCAATGCCATCCATAAGGCAGTGCACACTTCCGCACAGATCCAATTCTTTCTTAGGAGTATAAAAATAAAAGAGAGTCAAAGTAAGTTGCTATATAAAAGGGCTGATTTTCCACGTGTTGACAAAACACAGGCAAAATGTGGTATTTCACAGTTTGAGCTCAGTAAATTCTGTGTTTGTCATCAAAGCTCCTAATAATAAGAGAAAAAGCTGTTCTCCAGTCACTGAGGTCACCACTGTTTCTGATTCTCACTCCTTGTACACTTGGTATTTGAGATTCCAGCCACATAAGCAAAAGACTGATACAAATGGGCGATCTTTTCCTAAAGCTTAGTTGGCTTCCTGGTATTGATTAATCATAGCTCAGTGGTGGGAAATTCTGGATTGGAGGTCAGAAGATTGATGATTTTCTACAAGATCAGCCTCTTTTTATTTCCTTTATGAGCCTGCCAACTTGACTTAACTTGTCTCTTCTCCAGTTTGCTCCTCTGTCATTAGGATCTACAGTGATGTGCATGCCCCATTTGATAGCCAAGTGGATAGCCCTCACTGCTTCTGAATATAAGTGCCATCTTTTTCAGAAAGGTGAATGACTTAAAGATACTTAATGTGTGAGGTTTTATTGAAGATAGTGTTAACTTTAAGCCTCAGAAACTAAATATGAATGAACCAAGTCATATAAAATTAGCATTGGCTGACTTTTTTCTTACTATAATTAGTTCACGCTTTTCGTTGCATGCTATGATGATGTGGGTCAGAAATATAAAAATGTATAAAAAGAAATGTAAACTATGAGGCCATTCTTAAAAGTATGAGGTTTCATGGCAAGCATGTAGAATTATTTGAACAATTATTCTTATGTAGCTTTGGAATTTCTTTAAAAAGTTTATTCTAGCCTTTTAATTCTGTGTATCATGTATGTCTGTGGGTAGGTGTGTGCATGTGAGTGTAGGTGTTTTTAGAGGCCAGAAGCATTGGATTCCCTTGGAGGTGGAGTTACTGTCTGTTGAGAGTGGCTTTACAAGGGAGCTGGGAACTTCTAAACAAACAGTAACTGCTGTTATGCTCTGAGCCATCTCTCCAGCACAACATATTTTGGGATGGTCTTACTCTATAGCTACCTGCCATGTTGGTATCTACAAGAGTAAGACATTACCATGAGAGAATTAATTCAGTTCTACAAGACTGCAGTTTTGATACTTTAATTTTATTTTTATTTATGTGTATGGGTTGCAAAGGCCAGAAGAGGGTATATTCTCAGAAACTGGAGTTACAGGCGTTGTGTACTGACCAATGTGAGTGCTGGAAACTGAACTCAGGTCCTTTGAAAGACCAGCAAATGTATTTAATTGAGCTATCTCTCTAGACCCACCTTAGAGACTTTGATGATATTATCTTGTTAACTACAAATAAATTTGGTGAATTTATCTTTTTATAGGCTGTCAAGGTATGAACAAGAATTTTTTGTGAAAAACAACAACAAAAAAACCATAAAAATAACACAATACAGAATTTCAGGGGTTTTTTGTTTTTTGTTTTTTTTGGTTTTTTTTTTTTTTGGTTTTTTTGTTGTTTTTTTTTTTTGCAGGGGACAGTTTGTTTTTATAAAGTCACAACTTCATTTACTCATCACAACTGTTTATCCAGAGATATTTAGTTGGAGTTGTTTTTCATTTGAATACTTGATTCTGTCAATCATCCCTAATCAATCATCTATTCACTGGGGAGAATAAATAAGAGCCAGAGAATAGTTATAAATACATATGTTGTTGTGATTTTTAATGACTAGACTTCAGCTGGGTGTGATGGCTCATGCCTGTAACCCCAGCTACTATAGAAGCCAAGTAAGCAGATCAGGAGACCCAAGCCAACATAGAGAAGCCCCGTCATAGAAATACCCAAATGTAAAAGAAAACAAACCACCCATGGACAAAAGAAAAAAGGTGCCCTTTAGAGCAGCTAGAAGGCAAACCATTCTAATCCAGGGTTACTACTGTTTATCTCATAATATAAAACTGTCTGCAGTTGGAAAGAGTAGGCAGCATTTCATCTATGTGGATAATGGTCAGCCCAGATGCTGCGAAGGGGACCTCCCATGGAACTGAGCAGGGCTTTGTTGTTCTACTTATTTACACTTTTTGTAAGAGCCTGATTAAATGAGGTTGTCTCTGCTGCTATTTCTTCTTTCACTCATCCATATGCTTACTCTATTCTACGGAACTGCAGCTGGCTGCCTCAATGTGCCTTTGCCTGTTGGTTTCTGTTGTGTCTTTGTGAGCTCCTGAGTTGATGTTGCTGCCTCTTGTTTGCTTTCTCAGTTGGGCAGTTCCACTTGTCTCTGGTGGAAATTGAAAACATGTGATCTAACAATGTTTTGAAATCTGTCATTTCTGTCTATCCACTAACCACTATCCATTCTATCATTAGCTTTATGCTTAGTAAACTCAGTCATTCAAAACTGGAAGTTAGCCAGGAGTTTCACTCAAGATCCAGGAAGAAGCAGATCAATGTGAACTCAAGGTTAGCCTGGTCTACAGAGGCAGTTCAAGGCTCAAAGCCAGTTAGGACTATACAGTGACATCATCTCTCTGATATAAGGAAACCGAAAACAAAAATATTGCTCTCATGAATCATTCTCTGGAGTGTACAAATATTAGCTCCTTAAAATTCTTCAAAATAAAATATAAGTTGGTGATCTAGTGTTTATTTTGATTTTTCTTTTCTTCAATTTGGTGCGAGTCAAAGATAGCTTGTGTTATTAGGCGGCACGTTGCTCTTTACATGCCCATCCATGCCATCTCCCTGCTGTGTCTGTGTAACTTCCATCAGCTGGTCACCACTAAGTGTGCCAGGCTTTCCTAAAGACAGTAAATTCATATACAATACAATCAAGTAACTGAACATTTGAAGAACATTGAGAAGATCAGGGAAATGTTTGGAATATCAAATCATCTGTCTATCAGCAGGTAGAAGAGAAAATAAACCAAAGTTATGGCGAAAAAAAAATCTGTCATGGAGACAGAATTCAGTTGCCATAGTGTTTGACCAACAATAGGACATGAAACTTTCACCTATAAAAGTTGAGACTGCATGATTATAGAAAAACATGCACATAAATTATTACAATGTCTTTTCTTAGAACTGATAAACTTCAGGAGCAACTAAGATATCCTGCAAGAGAAGACTAGATAAAGAGGTCTATCCAAGAAATGAAGTATTTTCCAGAACTAGAAAGAAAGAATTTGTCAAAATATGCAACTACACAGAGGAAGCTTAAATTCATCACACAAACAGAAAGAAACTACTCTACAAAGGTCCATTGTAAATGATTCCATAACTCTAGTCTATGGGGAAAATAGAAAGATGAATGCTTGCCAAGGGTTAGGGAGAGGAATGAATGAGTAGACGAAGCTCAGGGAATTTTCAGGGCAAGAGATTTGCTCTGCAGGCCACCAGCATTCTTTGTACACACCAATGCACATTGGTTTATATGCATAGGCTCTTCAATACTAAGGGGGAACCTGAAAAATACAGTCTTTGGGTGATGGTAACCTGTGAGCTTATCAGTTAGAACAAATATGCAAACATGATTGCATAATGGTAAGAGAGGCATTGGCAAAATTATTACACTGGATTAATATTGCTGGGAGCCTGCTGCTGTTCTTAACATAGTCTCTACTATTTAAGATAAAGGCAGGGGATGGTATACCACATTATTGTAGCAGAAGAGAGTAAATCACTTAGTTGAATGCTTTCCTATCACATTTTGATTTTTGCAGAAAGTTTAATGGAAATATTTGCTTTAAGATATTGCTGCATTTTTTACTCTGTTTAAAATACACATCAGATATTTGGGCATTGCATATCATCAATTGTAAAAGAATATATAAAAGTGTCATTGATCCAACTTAATATTTTATGTTTAAGTAGGTTATACTCCAATTCTTTGTATTTATTTTTCTCATTTTACAGAAATCATAATAGTTTAGATCCTAATGAATAATTTTGGAGTAAGTAGTATTTTTGATTTTGCAAATTTAAAAGATAGAACTTTAGTCTAATATTTCTTTCATGGTTAAGTCATCTTGCCATGAATATTTTTATTCTAAACATATTTTGTATTTAATAAATACTAATATATGACATTCATCATAACAGTTTATATACTTTAAATAGATTTGAAAGTTATTATTTATCTATTCTTTACTTTTTTCATGAAAGTAGAATAACTATTATCATATTTCCTGATTGATGTTTTGGGTCTTCTTAAAATCATATTTAAATCTTATGATAAGCGAGCATAGAGGGAGGTATCACAATGGACACACAAACATTTATTTATACCCACAATATTTCAGTATGATGCAACCACTAGAAACCCCCAGAATTAAAGTGACATGATTGTCTCCCTTGATACTGACATCACTCACCTTGGCCCTAATGAACCAATCTCAAAAATCCCTCACCAATAACCACAAAAGCCCAAACACTGAGAAGATAAGCCCCAAAGAGACACTATTTGAATTCCTGTCATTGAATTTTTAATTCTGTTTCCTTTTCAATAAACTCTTCTCATCTGATGACCCAGAAGGAGTGAGTGCTACACAGACAAAGCACTTACATAGGTCAACACAAAAATTACAAAGGGAGAAAGGATAAAGAGATTGCAATTTAATGGTAAAATATTAATAAAAGTCCTTCCTTTTAAGTAGCTCCTGTCTCTCCTTGGGGGATAAGTGTCTCTTTCATATATCAGAAAGCTTTAAATAGATGCATCTTTCATTTCACAGAAGGCTGTAGTGAGCCATGTGTCTCTGTGATTCACCTAATTGTATTCTTTCCTGTCCATTTTCACATTAAGTGGTTGCAGTCTGTAATTCTTGGAGGCCAGAGAAATTCGCTTTCTGAAAAGCAATAAACGGCACCAAGGCCTGATTAGTGTTCAAATATTTGACTTCTCCCTCCTAGAACTCTAATCTCACTTCATTTTAGCAGGAACAACCAGCTCAGGAGTCCTGAGATGGTAATGATGTCACAATCCCAAGGGTAGGCTTGTGTATGGATCGGTGTGTGCGAGGGAAGAGTCAGGTTTGATTGTAATAGACAATATGACTCGTTGCTCTTCTATGAATTTTGACATTGCCCTGGAATGAAGAAAAGATCCTGTCCTAAGACAGCCTAGACAAGGCAATATTAAATATTTAATTTCCAAAGGCAAAGCCTGAGGTCCCTAAGCTCCAGCAAGGCTAATGGCCTACCCTCCAGCTAGGCTCCATGGAGCAAATCCACCTTCAGAACTTCTATTAAATAGTGGAAATTTCTTCAGGAATATTTACAGTCACCAGGCCTATACAAACACAAGGTGCATAGTTCTTAAATTGTGGAAATATTAACATACATGTATTTATATGCCATGATGATTGACTAGTGGATATTTTGTCTGTACATAGGCAGTGTGAATCAAATCAATTTTAGTTTCATGTGTTTTTGCTCAAAATGGCAAAGTAGAATTAAATTAAATAAAAGGAATTCATTTTTCACACTTTTTCTCAAGTATAATATATCTATATGTCTAGGTATCTATCTATTTAATCAGACAGAATATCCATTCAAAATAGTTATACAAATATATATTACATTTTAAAAACAATTAAAATCTACATTAATTTCTGTATGCTAATACAGGCACTCTCTTTGTGAAAAACATCCTTTTGCAATTAGTAGAGTCCATGGTATTTATTCCTCCAAAGCAGATGGCATTTTTGTCTCTTTTACCTGAGCTGAAGAATGTAATCTTAAAATCTATACTGGCTTTCCCAATGCGGAACTCTCTCACACTTGTCACCTCCATGACCAGAACCACTGAAGACACAAAAGCAAGTACAAGTGTTCTTTCACGCTCTAAAAACCACAGTCTAGAAATAATACAAACACACCACTTTATGGAGACTGTGAAATTGTGCAAAGTATAGTAACAAGAAATTATCAGATATGTTAATAAGTGAGATGATATAGCAGCCTTTATAATAGCTATGCAGAGATGAAAGATGGTCATGAGGGCATGTGGAAGACTAGTATATGAGCTTTTTATAGTCACTCTCCTTCATAAACAAAATAAATGTATTCTGTTTGTTTATGCATCAAAACCAAGCTCAGATACAGTAACTCACACTCCTAAGGAGTTCAATATGTGTCAGATGAAACTGGTGTTGATGATTTAAAAGCCATTATTTACATCAAAGAAAATAACATGCCATTTGAGAATGGCATGGCCCTAGAAGCATTTTTCAGATTATGAGATGAATCAAACACATGAATCGTGCTTTGTGTGCTAGGAAAAGAGATGCCTAATGAGACAAAGAAGGTAAAAGCTTAGCCCTAGTTCAAGGCCAGAGCATCCTGAATCACAGATGAAAGGGGGTATTTGAGGTTCATAATCAACAAGCAGTCGTAGACATACACAGAATTTACAAAGTGACCATTTAAATAGGACCATCATAGTATGCAGAGGGAAAAGCAAAACAATTTGAAAAGCCAAGAGGGATCAAACAAATATCAAATATCATGGCGGAAATGACATGAGGTAAAATCTAGAAAGTGGGAACAATGACACCATCAAATTTCTGATACACTTTGTGACTAGCCTGAAAAATGAAGAATGGTTACCTAAGTCACCCAAGCTATAACGATATTTATGGGTAGCCTGAATGTCAGATAGTAAAGCTGATCTTTCCCTGTTAGTTTTGAAATCAGGCATTGATAGACGAGGAAGAAAAGTCAGATATTAAAGTCTCATAAAAAATAAAATAGATCAAATCCAGCAATTAATTCTAGAGACATGCGTAGGAACAAATCTTTGGATTTAGACTTTGAAGGGATGGTCATGTCTTTGAATTGGCATATATGTAAAAATAGTTATAAATAATAGCTAAATAATCATATAATGTCACCTGCTGGTTAAATGTCTACAGCACGTACATGGTAGGATACTCACTTGAAACTTCAGATGTGTATACTGAATACACAAAGATATCTGAACCACTGGGGCCAATTAAAGTGACACGACCAACAGATATCCCATCCAGTTTTTAAACTTATTATTAAAGCTAATTACAAAATAATGTTCATGGACTCTACCCTTAAGAAATATAATGGGGAAAATTATAATTATAACACAAAATAAAAGGATGAAAATGTGCATTGAAACAATAGAGTATGTAAATGAAAGTGATAGAATTCATGACATTGTGAAGATGCCAACACCAGGGTGCAGGGAGAGAGTAACTGTTTATGTCAGTTTGTATCAAACTCCCGAAGTATGGTGCAAAATCCAGCAAGAGCTTCAGGTTGTGAGAAAAGACCAGGAAAACTGTTCATTTCTAGGCCAGGGAGACTATATGTAAGTCTTCTGTCCAGGTAAAGTTAGGAAATCTGCTTTATTATGTTATCTGGTGCAGGCACATGGGTAGACTGAAGGAAGGAAGAGCCGTCTGTCTGTTCAGTAGTCCAGACTGGAAGTTATGCACGCACAATCAAGGAATTCATCACAAGACAGAAGACAAAGGCAAACACATAGCCAAGTCATCGGCAAAGGAAAGTGTAAATGTGTGTTGATCAAAACATCAATGGCTGAGCTGATGAGAAAGCACACGAGGCAAGATTACTCGCTGTGGAAGCCCAAGACCTGAGTTCAATCCTGTACTTGAAAAGAAAAACCATGGCTGAATTTTGTATAGAATCTGGATTACAAATAAAGAAAGAATGGTGGTTCTATTAAGTTTCAACTTGTCCTAAATTCAAGGTTTAGAAATACAATCCTTAAAGTGACAATGTTGGAGATAGGGCTAACAGAGATCCAGGTCATGAAGGCTCTGACCTCATGCAAATCTTTTACTGACCAGGGGTCAAGATATTATGGGAGTTTCTCCTAGACCATTGTTCTTTCTAACCACCCTGTGAAAATGCAACAAGTGTGGCTCCAGCGTATATAAAAGATAAAAATGTACTAATCACACTTAACCTCGAGGTGCCTTGAACATAGATATCTTAGCCACTAAATCTACAAGTCAAAATATTACCCAGCCTCTGGTGTTTGCTTAGGGTAGCACAAAATAGACTATGATACAATCTCATTAGAAAACTAATTGAAAACAATGGATCAAATATCAAAAAGAGAACACTGTTTATGTATATACCAGGACAAGGTGACTAGCTATGAGGCTTAGGATTATTGTCAAGGATATTATTTAGCGATCAGAAAACCAAGACTCATTGCTTTGTTGCCATTCCTGAACAACTGCCATTCATCTTCTTCAAACTAAATCCTGAGTAAGCCTAGACTGAACATAGATGTATTACACCACCCTATTAAAAAAGAAATCTCATAGTTTTGCTCATCAAAGCCAATTTATTGGAAGAGCTTTATGGTCATTTTCTTCATTTGCACATTTGCTGTTGCCCCAAACCACTTCTTTTAAATGTTTTGTAAATATATAAAATGTTTTAGTAAACCTTTAAAATTATGTGTGTGTGTGTTTGTGTGTGTGTGTGTGTGTGTGTGTGTGTGTGTGTGTGTGAATATTTGATTCACATGCACTTCCTGGTGCCCACAGTGATAGATATAAACATAGGATCTCCAGGAACTGGGATAACAGACAATTGTGAGCACTATTCAGGTTCTGAGGATCGAACTCTGATCCTCTGGAGTAGTGGGCAGTGAGCTTAACTCCTAAGCCATCTCTCCAGCTCTTACAAACATGTTCTTAACACATCATAGAAAATACTTCTCTTCAATTCAACACCCTTTCTTCTGGTCCTCTCTGCGTGTTCTTTCCCTCTTCCCAGGTCATTTTACCATGGTCTTTTGTTGAACACACTGTAAAATAGAGTCTCACTTTGATTGTCACCTGCTAAAAGACCATTGCTGGTCCAGGCAGCTAAAAAGCTCTTCCCACTGCAGTTTCTGCACATGCCACTCTACTGGGCTTCCCTCAGGATTTAGCCATCACTTTACCTTCTATTATTTATGGGCTCTCTTTTTTTTCTGTTTGACCACTAGCATGTGTTTCCACAGCAACTTGAGCTATTATTTTTTTATATTCATAATTTTCTTTTTTAACAAATTTTTAATTAAAAATTTTATATATGCATTTATATTATTACACACATATATACATATATATATATATATATATATATATATACATATACACAAACACACAATATGCTACCTAAAGCAAGAAGAACCATGAAACAATCGGGAAATATATATGCATATGTGTGTGTGTGTGTGTGTGTGTGTGTGTGTGTGTGTGTGTTACATTCTTAGTGTTTTGGGTTTTGTCTTTTAATTTTATGTTCTCACTTGATCAAAAAGAACAAGCTCATAGAAAGCATACCAGACAGAATAATTTTTTAAAAAATACTTACTGCACATGCTCACCAGCTTCTGATTTTTTTTTTACCAGCCTAGTGCTGTGTGGCCTGCTTGAAGGTCTGTGCAGAGTGGAGATTGTGGGGTTTTGTTCTGCAAGATAGTGTTTGTGAAAGTTGCCAAATGGAAGGCCCACTTTAAGAGATGCTCAGTGAGGTTTAGAAAGCAGCGAGAGGGTAAAACCGAAAACTGTGCTTGGAAACGATTTGATGTTGCAGGGCAAAAATAAGTATTTCACGCACCCAAATATGGGATGATAGGCTGTATACCTAGCAGAGATACCATCTGTCAGATTACTTATGCCTGACTAGAAGGAGATATGATAGTCTGTGCAGCAACAACACAGGGACTACCAAAATACATTGTACAATTTAGTCTCACAAATTATGCAGCAGTCTACTGAACTGGCTTGCTGCAGGCCCACAGGCTTCTCAGTAAGTTTGGCATGGACAAGACCCATGAAGGCCATGTGGAGGTGACTGGAGATGAATACAGTAAGAACTGATGGCCGGCGTGATCCTTTCACTTACTGTTTGGATTCGAATTACCAATGACAAGAAAAATGTCCAATCGCTGAAAGGAACTGAATGGAGGACTATCTGTCTATCACAGTATCAGACCATTCCCTGGTTAGGATTCTGAAAGCAAAACATTCAGGGAAGATACACACAATTGGTGAGAATGTTGCAGCCTACATGTGGTACCTAATGGAGGAAGACGAAGGCACTTATGAGAAACAGCTCTCTCACAGAACAGTCAAACTCTGGTAGTAGAGTTATGATGCAGAATGAAGGAGCCATATGAGGAAGTGCGTGCTGCCTTTGCAGGGAATCCGTGAGAAGACGCCCAAGAGGTAAGTTAAGAAATAGAAGTGGAACTGCACCAAATGCCCATTTCCCAGAAGAAAAATGTGGTTGCTGAGAAGAATGCAAGCATCCTCAGAGCTCAGGAGCAGGCTGCTGAGAGCAAAAGTAATTTTCTTTGAAGATTTTTAAAAATAAAGACAATAAACTTACTGGCGAAGCAAAAATAAACAAACAGAAAATTCTTTTTTTAAAGTTTAGAAGAGTAGGAAGAACCCAGCAATGTTAATGGCAAGAATATTCCTGATAGAGTAAGAGATTGAACTCAGGGAGGGAAAATACTCGAGAGGAAAGATAGAATGGGTAATCCATAGGAAATAAGCACTAGAGAGAGTTCTAAAAAGCTTGTGGGTAACATTTTCAGTAGAGTCGAAGCACGGAGACCAGGAGATTCAAAAAAGCACACTGCCTGTGTGCACTTGCTTGTGTAGTAGGCAATGAGGTTTAAAAGACACAAGTTGGGGTAGGAAACATGAAAGTTCCCAAGGAAAAGAGCCTGAGCTTGCTGCCTTTGGTGGGAGGCACCCGTGGTCCAGCTATTCTAGGGCTTCAGGCTTAGCTGGGAGGACATCAGAGTTCATGAGTTTAAGGCTAGCTTGTGCAGCATGGTGCGCTCAGGTCTACAACAGCAACAGATCAGTAAAAGGGAATGTGGTTGCGAATCTATTTAGTTTTTGTTTTTCTTTTGTTGACTGAAAATTAATCTGCACACTAAATATGTTAGAAATGTGTTACAAATGAAACTTTAAATCTAGACACTGCTCCTCTACAAATGGCCACATAATCATTTCTGTGAAAGATAAGAAAATCTTTACAGTTTGCATGGTAGCCCAGGCTTCCATTCTTTCAGAGAGTAAATTAGTAAAAAAAGCCAGAGCTACATAAGTGCATTAGGATTCGCTTGAAAGATTCTAATAGAAAAGTAACTTAATGTAAATGCGAAGTATTCTAAACACTAGCTTCCATTCATTACACATGCATAGCCAATTCTAGTGATAATATACTTTTAATTTTTCTTCTATTCCCTTTGATATTTCCTATTACATGCATTTTTTCCTCAAAGAAATTTAGGTTATTATTACATTTGTATAGCACAGTAGTTTTTCTTCTCATGGCTGTGAAGGAGCAGTCTAAGTTGGGTAAGTAACCAAAGGAACAAGTCTAATGTTCTCTTAGAGTCAAGAAAATATTTCTCAATGACGGCAAAAGACATCAACTAAAGCTCAAGCTTTTAAATCACCAGATTTTAAAAAGTGACTTTTTATGTAAATTATCTTTTTATTTTCACTGTTAAGCCTAAATAGCCAAGTTGAATTGTTTTATACTTTTAGTGCCTCTAAAGTATTGATGTCTCTTCAGAGAGTGAGTGCTGAATATAAACTGTTAAGAGAAAAAGCAATTATCCTGGTTCAAGTGGGTTGAAATATATGTCTTTGAAGAGGAAGAGAATTATACAAGACAGCAGGGAACTGTGGGAACTGAACCAACACTGATTATTGTATTCTGATGAGCTAATTCAAAAGTGGTCCCCTCATCTCATTCCTTTAATGCACAAGTTTTTTTTTTAATCTGCTCAGCAGCTTTATGATATGTATGGTGCTTATCTCTGGGGACAGTTCTTGGCATCAAACTAGGTGACATACATAAAACAGTAGCAAACTATATATATATATATATATATATAGAGAGAGAGAGAGAGAGAGATAAATAGATAGATATGGATGATAGATTGATAGATTAGATAGATACATACATACCTACCTACCTACATGCATACATAGGTAAAGATAGAGAGATAGACAGATACTATATTTTTATTGTATACACTGGCATTGAATCTCACTTTGTTTCCAAATAGCTGATGGGCAGGACCACGTTTTCATCTACTACTGTGAAGCTGATGGTATTGAATCCATGGTACCCACTTAGAAATGAACAGTCAGCTCTTATCAATGAAATTAGCTTCTTAAAGAGTAAGCTCATTGATTTGGCAGGTATCTAACTAACTGAACACGTCCAATAGCCTAGCAGTCTGGATGGTGAGCCTCATAGGCTTTAGTCACATTGCCATGTGACTAAAGCTGAGAAATACAGCTGCTTTAACTTTGTCCCGTCTCTTTATTTTCTAGCTGGCAAACTTGATTTGACAAGGATTCCAACAAAACACTATACCCAAAAGACCAGGAGATTCTGTCTTACTATACACATACAAGAGTGATATTATGTTTTTTGGAAATTTCAAGTAAATTTAAAATATATTTAATGCAAGCCTAATAATTTCTCATATTATGATTCGTTTGGATCCACATGACAGGGAATATACTGCTGAGGGTTTATGGCAGGTGCATATTTGTGTGTGGTTCCTAGTTATTTGAGTCTGTCAAATAATAATGCCACTTTTAGAAATATAATATTGAATTGAATTTGTCTGCTTTTCTTCTTTACCCATTGACATCTGTAAATATTTGGGACATTTGTGTGCAGTATTTAGCACAGATACCGAATAATATCACAATATTTGTTATGTCTGTGTTTGTTATGGTGAAGTAATCACATTCATACACAAATCTCTGTGTATATGTAAATACTAGTTTCACTATTTTGACTGGTTTGGCAGTCAATGACAGGGTAAAGCAGTTGAAAGAACAATTGGGTAATCTGATTGACCAGAGTGTATGGCAGAGCCTTTTTCTTCCCACTCATCTTTCACTATCTCCCATGTCAACTTGCTCCAACCTGTCCATCAAAGCCATCACGTACAGACAAGTCTGGACTTGCAGACGTTAGCTTCGGCAGAGTTACTGAGTGCCTCTCTAAAACAGAAAGGAATCAACATTACAGAAACTCAACCTCAGTTTATGTCATCATTCATGATTTTCTTTCTTTAGAAACAGAGTGTATATGGATAATTCTTCCAACGTACTTGAAATTCTAATATCAAATTTAAATTATTTTATCAGTATTCTAATTGATCTGGGTCAAAATGTCTTACAGTAAGGTTTGTATCTCTCAAAAACTCTTCTACAAACTCACTTATGTCAGAAAAGTAATCAATAGAAAGAGGTATTCCTTATCAGTCACAGACAGCATTAGAGAAATAAGGGAAGTTGACAAAATTCACCATGGTACTGAATTGTATATGAATATTTTAAAGACATACTTTAAATGAAGATTATGGCCTCAAAGCATAATGACTACTAATAATTCCTGATAGAATAGCAAAAATATGCCTATTGGTTTTTTTACATATTTTCTTACATTTGGAGATGGTTAAAATACTTTACTAGAAATATTACCTTCTTTTAACCTCAAAAGAAATTCAACGTCTACTGAAAATTATCAGCCTAAATGATTCTTTTCAGAAAAAGTTACAAAATAGAACATTTTCTGTTATATAGAAGGTCAACGGTTTGTTGAACAAAATCGTATTTGCCTGCAACTGAAGCTAACATCATTGTATTTTAACCGAGTAATCTTGTCTTCCTCGCCAAGACCTATAATAGAGTCAAAGTAGTACTAATGGAGCAGCTTTATGTCACTCTGTGACTCCTTGGTTCTGTCTGTGCATGAATGTGGATTGCAAAATCAACAAGGATTTCTAAGTTGTATAGATAATGTGAAGATCAAACCAACTGCTGAAAAGAGGAAAAAGAAAGGGCTGGAGAAGGTGAGGAAGTGTGGCACAAGAAAACTATAATCCAGTGAAATTCAACACTAGTTCACAAGCTCAACAGAAAAATATGTAAATTAAAGGAAAGGAAAACAGAAAGATGTAAATTGTCACTTACAGCGGCCATTGCTTTACTAGACTGGTAGTTTGTTGCCATTTTGTCTGTGTGCTCATATGCTTTCAATTAAAATAAATGATTCTATTCAAAGATGCTTTAATGAGATTTTTTTTTTGTTTTTTGTTTTTTGTTTTTTTTGTTTTTGTTTTGTTTTGTTTTGTTTTTGCTGTTTTAAAACCATATTTCAATGTTTTCTTGAGTAGAATAACTAAAAACATTTTTGCTTGCATGGGACAGAATTGTCATCATTTTTTCCATCTATTCCCCAGATGGTAAGGAGCACCAAAATTCATCCAGGATGCTTAGCTGAGAGTCAAGATGTGTTCTCAATAATATTATCCAGAGTTGACCTCCCGAGAAATACTGCTCTGGTTCACACATCTTGAAGAGCTTCTCTCGATGACATTGAACAGCATAAACTCATATGGAAATAAATCTCTGGCTAAACATGAAGGACTTTGCTTCATTGTTTCTTCCTTTTAAGTGTTACCATATGCTGGCAAGTACTAATTGATTTCAATAGGATATTTTTTCTGCATGGGTTAGTGAATCTTAATGCATCACTGTTGATGGCAAATATATTGAGGATTGACCTAAAACATGAAGTGCTTTTCTATCTCTTTAGTAAACCGTGTTCTTAAAACAAAGTAATCAAAACTTACTGATTAATATGGAGGTTTTAAAATAAGATACCCATAGTATATTCTGATACACACAAACACACACACACACACACATGAAAAATCTGGACTTGAAAAAATTAGTAAAATTCTACAAGTGTACATAACTACTCTTATATGTTATTTCAGTAGAAGTTCTCTAATCAAAGAAATTATAGGCTTGGAAAGGAAAGGAAATTTCATATAAAATGGCTTCAGAAGAGTGGGCTAATGAGATCAATGGTGGAACTACCTTTAATGACAAAGAAAAAATGATTACAGTAGTCCTGTTTCTTTATAATTCTAATTTCAAATGCAGTGTAAAATTAATTATTTTTCTAAAGGTACATTTATCTTCATTCTTAGAACAATTTGATGACATATCTAGTGGTGCAATGAAACACTTAAGTATAACTCAGAGTGAAGAGAAGCAAAATGAAAGAAATTGTGTTAAAATTTTACTGTGTCATCATTTTGTACATAGCTACTTCTATTTCCTATTTATATATTTGAACTTGAGACTATATATACTTGATAACAAGAACTAAAATCAGAAATCTGTATAGTATTAAACTAGGCTTGTATGCTAATTTGTCATTAAATTAAATATTTCCATATATGATAAATGTTTTAAAAGCAAAATATTTCTAATCGGTCTGTTATATCAGAAATAATCCCTCAGGGAAAATACATATCCAATGGCATAAGATGTAATTTACCTTTAACCCGTAAAGGTAGCACTAAGAATTTTCTATTCCCTCCCTGAAAGTGGCTTTTCTGATATCTTAGGTCAAAAGTTAATGCAGATATAAGGAAATTCATACAAGGATTTTATTTTAAAGTTATACTTCTCCAAATTAATTAAATAATAAAACAAACTTTCAAAAAATTCCAAGGAATTATATTAATCTAATTCAATAATACAACACACACACACATAGATCACTAATAGCCAAAGTATAATTACTATCTATATTTCTCATGAATTTTTATATGAAAAACAGTGTTTTGTTACGGTCATGCAAAAAAAAAAAAAATGCCGGTTTGAAATTGGCTGTTTTTTTCTGAAGTAATCAGAGACTATTGTTAAGTACAGAAAAGCATGTGGTTGAAGAGATAGGCCAAAGGGTTAAGAGCACTGACTGCTCTTCTAGAGAGCATGGGTTCCATTCCCAGCACCCACCTGGCAGCTCAAAATTGTCAGTGACTCCACTTTTGGGAGATCTGAAACATTCTTCTAAGGCCTCTGCAATCACTAGGCACACATGTGGTGAACGGACACACATGCAGACAAAACACCAATACACATGACGTTTTTAAAAATTCAAAGCCTCTACAGTTTTGTTATTGAAGATAGATGGTTTCCAAAAAAAAGAATGTTTTGTTTCTGTTAATTGGGATTATAAAGCATATAATTTCTTGGTTTACACTCAACTTTTCTCCAGCAAACAGTCTTCTTCTAGACATCACAGGGGTTCAGAGTGCACTTATCAAGTTTAGAGAAATGGTTTATAATTAGTGCTCAAACAGAGCCCTGCTACACTCAGCATCATGTGTTAATAGCACTCTAATTACAACATAATATCATAAAACATAAAAGAGTCATTTATATACTTTTAGAAGGATAGCACTTCTAATAACAAAAGTATGTATCTCTCTCTCTAAATATAACTGAATAGAATTTAGGTTGATACACACATGGGTATGGTATATCTGAAGTAGGGAAGATCCATTTATCCATAAAACCAAAATAAATTAAAGTTATAAAGTAACCATGTCACATTGATGTAATTATATTGAAAATATACAAGAAATCAAAATTAGAAGAAATTTCTTCACTATCTCTTTATTATACCATAGTCTTTGTGGTCTTTGTCCATATTCTCTGGATATAAACAAGTTCAGCTTCCTTTCCTCAATGTGATGACATTTTCAATATTCAAGGTTATAAATGCCAGGGCAGCTCAATAACACCAAGGCACCTTACTATATCCTTTGGCAGCTAATATGCAAATTCCACTCATGAATCTACAGGGGAGACAGCCTTTGACCAACAAACAATTCTATATAGAATAGAGATCCTAGATATGAAAAATCAGGATGATGAAAATTTTAATCCAGAAAATTGTGGCTTTAAATATCTCAGAAATGAACTGACAATGAAAGTGCATCATCTGAAGAAAATCATAAACAACTAAATGCATCCTTCAACCTCCAACTCTTGGGAAAACAAGATATCAGAGGGCAGACATTCATACTCCATTAAGTAATGAGTGTTTTTCACATAGGATTATCAGAATAATTCTTTAAGAAGCACTCTATCTGATATAAAATATTACTGAAAGTAGGGATAATAATTTTACAGATAAACTTATTCTTAATGTTCATATTTACAGATCATACAATCTGGGTAGCTATCAATGAAATAGATTCTGCTAAACATCTGGCTTCCAGAATGATACGAACTTGAATGACAAAACATAAAGTGAATGGTTCAGAGTATTGTTCACCTCAATGTTCTTGGAACTCATTTTCCCAGGGTGGAAGGCGAAGAGGTCACACATATATTCTATTTGATTCTATTTTGACAGGGCGAAGTGGATTACCAAAACAACGGTTCATACATATTTAAAGAAGAAAGAAAGCACTCCTTAGGAACTACAGCTTTAAGTGCTGGGTACACCAGATGTCTGCTTTTTAATGGGTCTTCTTATTTAGGAAATGAAAATGAAATTAGAAGTAGACCACATTTTCCCAGAGAACAAACGATGAGTCTCACATGAAGCAAATGCCCTTCTGTCTCATCACAAGCTTAAAACAAAGCATGTTCTGCTGGGAATAAATGTTCTAAAAAGCCTTGAAGAAAAACTACACAGTACATATTCACATATTAAAAGAGAGATTGGAATCACTAGAAAGAAATGTTGAGAGTAATAAGTTAAGAAAAGTGAAGGAAAGGTGAAAGAAGAGGAAAGCAAAATATATTTTGCAAACAATCATTTGCAGTTCACTCTTATCTGCAAATTCTGGTACCCATTTCTCTCTCTCTCTCTCTCTCCTCCTTTCTCTCTCTCTCTCTCTCTCTCCTCACCTCTCTCTCTCCCCTCCACTCTCCCTCTCTCTCTCTCATCTCTCTCTCTCTCTCTCTCTCTCTCTCTCTCTCTCTCTCTCTCTCTCTCTCTCTCTCTCTCTCTCTCTCTGTCTCTCACACACACACACACACACACACATTATTTATGCTTTTCAAAGAAACTTTGGGGAAAGTTTTTTTTTTTTTATCATTCTGGATTGGGTCTTTCAGTTTGGAACCTGCTCTCATCGGTTGTTAGTAACAAGAGAGACAGCATCACATTTCAGTGAGACAAAGAAGCCTGGGGCAAGGACAGTTTCTCAACTTCAATTCTTAATATGTTAATAATGATATGCTTCTGTAGCAACTATTGGATATGATCTGTATTTGTAAAAATTCATGTAATTTCTCTTTTTTTATTTGGATTTCTTTATAGGGATTTAAGTAACATAAAATTCTAGTGGGTGTTAACTTTTTTCCCATTCTTATTTTTAAAATTATGTTTCTTTTATAATATATACATTCATATTATCACATATGCATAAAATAAACTGCATAAAGCATTATGTACCATAAAAAAATCAGGAATTATATAAATGTTACATTCATAGTGAGTTGGCTATTTGTATTTGCAAACTTGAAGTAAACATCTTTCCTATCTTATTGTGTCTAAATTTCTGAAAAGGAAAATCAGTATCTATCATATCTCATCTCTATTAACAATATATCTAACTTATTCTAAAAACATTTTAACCCCTAACCAACTAAGCTTCATTGTAAGACTAAACTATCTGGTCTTCAACTCTATCAGATACTTGAGAAGGAATAAAATTTAAAAACATAAATGAACCAGAAGTGCAGGTTATGAGCTTCCAAAATGAAAAAAAAAATGACTGAGACAGTTTACTGCCTGAAAAGTCACCCAACACTGTCTATAACTTTGGAGCATCATCTTCAGCCTTCTAGCCCAATATGTTTGACAGACATATTTGCGAGGCTGGGACTATTGAGGACTTGCTTACCCTGTCTTGGCAGAATTCAGCTGTCGATTGACTGCATTTAAGTTTGCCCTCTTTTAGGCAGAATTCATTCTATGGCAGAAACAAGGACATTTTGCCCAGTAGTTGGTTTGCCACATTTGAAGCCAAAACAAATATATATTATTCATTTCTCAGAGAACTGTGTCCACATGGAATCCCTTCTTTTATTGCTACTATCCTATTTATTTTTATACAAACGGTACTTTTTACATATCCAGTTATGGGTGCATTGATCGAAATTAGACAGAAACTGGCCAGTACCTCATTCTTTTTTTTTTTTTTTTTTTTTTTTTTTTTTTCCTTTTTCTGAGTGCTACTTTGTAGGATCCATTACTTTTAAAAATATAAATATGGTGATCATTTCTAGTAAAAGTAGGTAAAAATAAGCACAAGTGATAGGCATAAGAGCTATCCTCCCCAATATAACAAATTCAATAAAATTAGAAACAGAGTTAGGCCTAAATGTTTTTGTGCACAAGTCTGACTTCTCTGGCTAGCTATTTACCAAGGCTATAAAATAATGCAGAGTAACTGCATCAAATGAATGTTGACGTGGAAATACATTCTGGTTTATCTTTTTAGAGAGTTATTTATTATTATTATGTATACAGTGCTCTGCTTGCATGTACTCCTGCAAGCCAGAAGAGGGCGCCATATCACATTACAGATGATTATGAGCCACCATGTGGTTGCTGGGAATTGAACTCATGACCTTTGGAAGAACAGGCGGCGCTGTTAACCACTGAGCCATCTCTCCAGCCCCATCTATCTTGAAACTGTTTAGAGTTCTACAATTTCGGAGGCTGAAAACTACGAACATGGCACTGACAAGAGACTCACAGGAAGGACTTACATCTGCCAGAGAAATACAAAATAATTTACCATTCTCATAGCTCTGTAGTCTTATGTAATTGACAGTTCCTTTGTAAACATGTTTCGGTGATGTCATTTATGGCACATGGGAGCGCTATACCCTCCCAGTGTTGAAGACACTAAAAACAGTCTTTGCTCTTCTTTGGGCCAATCATTTAAATAAAATAATTTTTCAAGATCCTACTTCACTTTCTTAGTTTTACAGGGAAAAACATTTGATTTCTACTCTTCTACAATATAGTGCACTTAAGAGGCAAGTTAAACAATAATCAATCTTTTTTTTTTTCCCCAAAAGATGAATGGGTAAAATCTGCTATGTAAGACTGCAACTTCATTAATGTCTAAATGATAAAAGAGATACTAATCTCTCTTCATTAGTCAGGCCATGTTGGTTACACCTACCTTGGAAGTTTTTTCATAACTTACATGATTTTAAATAGTTTTCATTGGAAGATTCAGTGATTCCACTAGAAGATTAGGAAAAATATACATTTAATCATCCTGCCAGAATAATGTCCTCCTTTTAAAAGAATCATTTATAATTTTTATAAAGAATCTAATTGAACTATATTAAAGTTGTAGAGATAAGGGTTTTCTAATATTTTATGCTTATAGAAAATGACAAGTAAAAGTTAACAGTGTTTTAATGTATGTACAGAGTTCAATTAAAATGATTAACACTGCACTAAATAATGGAACATGGCATATTCTTCCATATTAAAATTTCCAGGATAAAGTACATAGGAAATTTCAATTTAAATTGAAAGATAATTTTGGTGGATTGTGTTACTGTCAATTTGAAGACCATATTATGCATACCTACATAACATTACATGTATACAATATATTATATATACTTTAAATAAAATTACACCATTTGTACTGATAAATCTATATCAAGGAGTTGTACACTGACAAAACCCCAGTACAAGAGACACTTTTAAAAAACTCTGCTTGAGTTGTTGATCAAGGGGAAAAAATTGAAATAAAGACCCTATTGTGGTGATAACACATATCTTAGACATAGGACTTGAAGAAACAAACTTGATCTGAGCTAAGGGTGTCATCACAGGCTCTCATGGTATAGGAAGGTGCTATATAAGCTGCCAAGGGATCAAAGTAGTGAGGAGTCTTGCATAGTGGTAACGCCTACAGATCACGATGACCAGAATGGCAAGATCTGCCCTATGGGGAATGCTGGCACTTACGTATTTGAGGCAACCAATAGTCACCTAATTCCTACAACCTATAGACAAGTTCAGATATTAATTGGCAAAAATCCTGGCTTGTAAAGGGAAAAATGGTACTATAATAACTGAGAACACTTTTCTATAGCAAAATAGGATCTCCATTCATCTCTGAAGGATGTGTTGGGATGAGAGACTAGCGATAGATTTGAGGTGGAATTAAACTACCATATAGTAGAATGGAGCATATTAAAGGAGCAGGGATGTGGACATAGTGAAGACACTTACAGAGGCTGCGATATGAACTCATTTGGAGTGAAAATCACTACAGCAAGTCAGACTTCATTGATTATTCTTTGTAATAAAACAAGGGCTTAGTCACATCCCCAAGTTTCCAACACAAATCCCCAAAGTTGTATAACATAATCAAATTAATTAATTAGAGTTCATCCAGGTTTCTAGATCATGTGAGTGAATAACCATGGACCTGCCTCCTACACTGTTCTGAAACTGCTTTCCTTAAGTGCCACGCTAATGAGTTTGGATCAATTATTAACTATAATTGAACCTGAGTATAATTTAGCATTTAAAGTTGAGCTCTTCAGGTATAATTCCATTAGCTGCATTATGAAACTAGGATAAATTAAGAATTATTGACAAAAGGTAACCAACCAGGATTAGGGAAAATTCTCATGGTTTTGATCAGTCACATAGTACATGTGTAAATCATGTCCACAGAAATACTAAGCATGTTTATGTTGACACTAGGGTAATCCAAGACTGCATGTTTACATATTGGACAGACTTCAAGCCCACTGGTCTAGTTTTTTATAGAAGGCTTACTTTGCATATCTTGAAGTCTGTAATAGATTACACAATGTACTGTAGTAGATCTCTAGACTTTTAAGCTGAGCATAAAAGTGTCACGTGACTTTTCCTGGGTCATATGAAAAGTGTAATTACCCTAGATTGTTCACTGATGCAAACCAAAGGAAGTATTGCACCACAGTCTGGCTTAGTGAAGCAGTATAATTAATGTGGTCCAGTACAGGGTATGGATAACTGAAAGGAAGCAGCATTGTTCTAACCCCACCCCATGATATGTGAAGCCTTATGAAAAGTTCACTAATGGGGCTCTCTGCATAATTTGTAAGCAGTTCAGGCAGTGGGAAAATCTTGGCCGCCCAGCAGCTGTTACTGCTGCGTAGAAGCATGAGAATGCAGGAGGAAGAGGGCTATGAGTCGTGTAAATTTCAGAAGCTTCCTGAGTGTTGCAAGTTGCTTTCACTTCCTGGGTTTTGTAATTTGATACTTTCTGAGTCTTAAGAAACTCTCTTCCCTCCTATTCAGAATGCTAAGTTTGGAGAAAATAGTTACACAAAAGTAATATGCAATCCCCAGTCCATCTCAACCATGCCATCTGGTTAAATCAAAATAATTAGTGTAAGCTGAAGAAAATGTATAAGTCAATGTATGGATCAAGTGAAGTCCCAAATCAAAGTGTGCTGTTGACAAGGACACTGCTATGTCCAAGACCCAGGGCTTCTGCACCATAGGAGTCGAAAAATTTTTATGAATTGACGTTCAGAGGGATGTGATAGTTTTCCTGAAGACAAAGCCCAAATGTTGGCAGTGTGAGAGAAAGAATACTCCCAGTATCTTTCTTCCTCACCATATTTACGACCTGAAGACTGCTCACCTACAGAGACTGTGCTTACCAAGACAGGCTACAGCTGCTTCTAAACCAGTGAGTATACAATAAACACACTGTGCTTCCAGGGTCTTGGAGCACTCCCAGCTGTGCTGTTTATGTGTGTTTGTCATTTCTTTATCCCCTTGTCGCTCCTGTTAGGCCAATCCCTATCATCATAAATAGAATGCCAAGTCTAAATAAGACATCAGATGATATTTCCATTGCTAGGAAGAAAGAAAAATTTAATATCGACATATCTTATATCAGAAGCTTTTTAACCCCTTGTGTAAGCTTTCAATTTGTTCCTTTTTTTATGTTTATATGTGTTCATTTGTTCATAAAAAGAATATCTCTTGGTAATATATTTTGTTTACCTAATAATACCTCAGTATCTTATGGTGAAGTTTTCTTTGGTAAGAGCTCAAATTTTATGATGGAAACTTAAATCCGGATAGAAATGTTGCATATTGTTATGCCATATTTCTTTTGTGAACTGTGAACTGTTAGTGATTTATTTATTTACTTATTCACTTTACATCCTAGTTGTAGCCTCATTCCCTCCTCATCTCAAACTCTGCCCTGGGCCATCTTTGCCAGATCCCCCCAAGTGTGCTCCACTCTTCATCTCCCTGCACTCTGCATTTTCTGGCCCTTTCTCCATCTGCAGTCTCAAGTGCAGGCAGCAATCCAGGAAAAAGAGATGAGAGCCCTCCCCTTAACTTCCTGCCTACTAGAGTCCAGTCGCAGAGGCACAGTTTGCCCCAGGCCACCCTATCTCCATTGTGGCAGTGAGCTCTAAACTTGAGCACCAGCACCTGGGTGTATTCCAAATCCTGGTACCCCACCTCCACCTGTAATCCCAGAGACCAGAAGCTACCAGGAAGCAACAGAGCATGCCCTCAAAGACGTGTCTGCCCCTGCCTTGGGCTATCTGAAGCAGATCCCTCCTACACCACCCCAAATTTGCACCACTCTCTGTCTACTGGACATGCTTCATTTCCTGGACACGGGACAAAAGATGCTTCCTGGAGACAGGCAGCATCAGGGAACAACAGCCATTAGGGAGCAAAAGTCCAGGAGACCAGCATCCACCAGGGAGCAGCAGAGACACACAATCTTCAGGGTCCAAAAACCCTTCACCCATCCCATTTCCTGCAACCCATCTCCTCCTACAATCCCCAAGACCAATAGTCATCAGAGACGATCTCCAGAGGCCAGCTACCACCCAGGAAAAAAAGAAGTCTGCTACCAACCGGCCCTACCTACAATGCTAGAGACCTACTACCATCAGGCATGGAGAGACTTACTAACACCAGGGTCAACCAGATGGCTAAAGGTCAGCATAGGAACACAAGCAACAAAACTCAGGGCCATATGGCACCTCCAAAACCCAGCTATTCTACTTCAGCAAGCCCTGGATACCCTAATACACCTGAAGTACAAGAAAATGATCTTAAATCTGATGTTATGAAAATGACAGAGGCACTAAAAGAGGAATATAAATCCCTCAAAGAAATACAGGAAAATACAATCAAATGGGAGAAAGGAAAAAATAAAATTGTTCAAGATCTAAAAATGGAAATAGAAGCAATAAAAAGAACACAATCTGAGGATATTCTGGAGATGGAAAACTTAGGGGGCGGGGAACAGAAACTACAGACCCAAGCATCACCAACAGGATACAAGGGAGGGAAGAGGGAATCTCAAGTGTAGAAGATACAGTTGAAGAAATCGATATATCAATAAAAGAAAATGTTAAATCCAAAAAATTCCTGACACAAAATATCCAATATTAGTTTTTTAAAACTAATTTAATTTTTAAAAATAAACTGCAAAGAGCACATTTATGCATACATTTTAAAACACAACAGGTTTAATTTCTAAAAGAAAATGATAAGCTACAGTAGATCTAAATTTTACGGCCATTTCCCTAATCCAATCAGGAAAGTTGATGTTTTAATTACAGCATCTTGAAGTACCATTAAGGAAAAGGTTTTACCTCCCAGTAAAAACAAACCAAAACCAAAACCAACAAACAAAACCAGAATCTACCTTGAGAAGGAGGCATAAAATTGTTTCTTCTCTTAACAATTAACCTATGGGTCAGCCAATAACTGTCCAGGAAGGTAGGCTCACATTAAGCTATGCTGAAGAGGTAGGAGGAATACTTTGTCCTTCACTGAGATAATATACGTTTCCTTCCCAAAATCCTGAAGCTCCCCAATATAAAAATGCTGCAGGTTAACTCAGGGCCCATGACTGTAAATTGGCTTCAACTAGTCTTTATGTTTTACAGATAAAGTAAAATATAAATTTGTAATAGGTAGAATTAATGAATGTATCTGTAGATAAACATAGAAATTGATCTATCATATTGAAAAGTATATTATCTGGATGGCTAGTTTACCCAAAGAAAGATGTACTTTTACAGTTTGAGAGAGAGAAATAGTCAAGATTTTAAATTCATCATTGTCTGTGAGTTCAAGGTGTGTTAATGTTGAAGATCTTTAAGTGAGTAGACAAAGACAGAGAATGAATTTCTTTCCTGATCGGTTTGTTCACACCAGGTAGGGCCTTGTCATGGTTTAGAATCATAATGGAGACTAAGAATTAAACTCAGCATCACCTAATTCTAATGCACAAATCTCACACTTTACAGCAGAAAGCTGAAGATAGATTCTTTAAGTCAATTCCTGCCCTCAGATATTCACAGACAATTCCCACAGTGGGAGCAAATCCATCACAAGCTCCTGGTGTGTATGAAATCAATTCTCAAGAGTCAAAAGGCATCGTTAGTGCCCACACTCATTGAAAAGCAGCATGGATCTTAAAATGTCAGCTGCATGGAAGGCATATCATTAATAGACTTCACTCACAGTGCTTGGATGTTTAAACACAGATCCAATGAATCTCCAATTGCCTCACATTAACCAAGGACACTCTTAAAACTATTGCACACTGACAGCCAGGACTGGCCTTTTGTGATCACTGAAACTTTATCCCTAATTCTCTTTGGGGAGCTGCAGATTATCTCTACTGGACATTGAAACAGCTTTGGATGTTGCACAGGCATAGCATACAAAAATGTCAAATATGAATTACAGTTTTGGGCTTTTTAAAAACCTCTTTATTTGAAGTTGTCCCTGAGACCATAGTCATTTAAATGTATATTTCTAGATGTTTATGAGATAAAATGATAGTGAAGATGAATAAATGCCAGCAACAGTCACAAACGCACAAATTAAGGACATAAATTTTATTTAATTACTCTAACATAAAATTCAGGTCAAAACAACTCTAATACAAAGATTAGAGTCAGAAAAAGTTTATTCTTATAATGAGTCATGGGATTTATATCAAATAAAATCCATAGTTTAAATTAGATTAGTCTTACTAATGCTGTTAGGAAAGGTAATAATTGTTCTATTAAATCCTCTCAAATATTATTCTAATTCTATATTTTGAAACTCGGATAAAAAAGATTGACAAAGAACTTTACACATGGGAAAGAATACCATATATAAAAGATACTTCCCATATTCTTTTAAATAAAGGTTATTATTTAAATTAATTAAATTCTTATAGTCTATCTATTAGAAGATAACACTACAAAATAATTCGGCTCTGATTTTTTTCAGTAACACAAAGTCACATCAAGGTTAAAGTAAGAAAGGTTTCCAACTCAATGATGAGGACAATAAACACCTGCAGTCCTGCCAAGGGCTAAGATTCATCATAGGCTAGTTAGTGAATACAGTAATGTCATGCAACAACTCAAGATTATTGGGACATATGTGGATGGTGTTTTTAAAATAGTGCTAAATAATATTTTGTTACTAGAAAATTCTGCTATACTCATTTTCATTGCAAAGAAGACCAAAATTAAATAGAAACATCTCAACACAAACATAGTTGAGCATATGTCCTTGTTGTGTGGGGGAGCATATTTTGAGTATATTCCATGTTCATAGAAGCCTTATTTATAATAGCCAGAACCTGGAAACAACCTAGATTTCCCTCAGTCAAAGAATGGATAAAGAAACTGTGGTACATTTACCCTATGGAATACTACTCAGCTATTAAAAACAAAGAAATCTTGAAATTTGCAGGCAAATGGATGGAACTAGAAAAGATCATCCTGAATGATGTAACCCAGAACCAGAAAGACACACATGGTCTCTACTCATTTATAACTGGACACCTAGCCCAACAGAGATGTCACCTGAAAGTCTGCACTTAGCTGGAGATTGGGTTAAATACTGGAACTTCCTATTGGACCTCTAGGTAAGAGAGGTAAGGAAGAATGGGGAAATAGAAGGATCCAGAAGGTCCTAGAAATCTACAAGAAGAGCATTAAGGCTCTCGGATCTAGACACAGGTGAGTCAGAGCAAACTATTGTACCAACCAAAGACAATGCATGCAGTAAATCTAGAACCCCTATCCAGATCTAGCCATTAGACAGCACATTCTCCACGATTGTGTAGAGATCAGGGACTGACTTGGACATGAATTCTGGTGCTCCCTATTTGACTATTTCCCCTTGGTTGGGAGACCTGGTGACACTAGGAGGAAGAGTAAGCAGGCTACCAGGAAAAGACCTGATGGGCTGTGATCCTACAGTGGAGGACGAGGTCCCCTTCTGTCACAGATCTAGGGGAGAGGAATAGGATGAAAGAGGAAGAGAGGGAGGGAGGGGGAACGGGAAGATACAAGTGAGGGGATAACAAATTAGATGTAATCTGAATAAATTACATAAATAAAAATTAAAAATATATTTACTTATAATATATTTAATCATACTTCCCAAGAAGCTGCTGTTTTAAAGATGGATATCTACAAACATGACATCAGTTACAGTAGAGTCTTGATGTGCACAATCACATTTAAACTAATTCATTAGAGTAAGTTGTGTCTTTCTTACAAGCAATTTGGCTGAAAGTTACACTAATGTCATTTCTGTTTGGTTAAAAAAATGTTCTTAATGCTACATTATCTTTTTAACTGAGCAGCAAAAATGTATCTGAAATAAAATAAAATAAATATTTCTGAGTCTGGATAACATGAACGGTTTTTCTCATTAAACTGTGGTATACTTTGATACATATACTAAATAAAAATTTAAAATCTAAGTGGGAATTAAAATTGAACATTTGTGGGTTAAAGACAGGAGGCAAAGCATCATCAATACATTTACCACCCCTCAGTGACTTGGTACTGCCAGCAGAAGTTAGATTTGCATGGGTTCCCCAACTCAACACAGATATCTAGTGCATTATACAGATAATATTTTGTCCAGAGAGCCAGAATGGCCAAAAGATAGACTCTTTGCTTATTAGAGTTCCTTTATCAGTGCAGAGGCAAAGGTGTATCACGGTTAAATGCACAGCCATTGCAAGCAGTTTGACCTTGAAGATATGATTAATTCATTTAAACTTCAGCGCAGAAGTGATTACAGGTCCTTCCTCATACATGGGACACTCTGAGGACTAAATGGCATATGCAGGTTAACTAATTCCAAGGTGGTGGTTCAGCTGCTAGTATCAGTTGTCACAAAGATAGCATAAAAAAGATGGCTTGAACTTTCTTCCAATAAAATCCAGAGCCATAAAAAGTAATAAGATTTATCTAAATAATAAATTTATATTTGTTCCATTAGAAAGGAAAGTTTGATTCTGTATGTTTTACACAGAATAGGACTCAAGCGCTACAAAGCTGCCATTTGAAATGTCAGACATCAGTGAATCCACACCTTAGCTGCTCATCAATCTTTTCCCTTGTTTTCTCTTCCAATGGGATGTGAAACCTGATTTATTTTTATACTGTAACATCTTAGGCAAAAGTACATTCTTAATGCGTTTGGAAATTCTCAAAATACCACAGACAGTATCACAGTCTCAAGAACCAGGAGTTAGAGGTTATCCAATGCATTTACAAAAATACTACTAAGTCACTTTAATAAATCCTGCACAGTGAGGTGAACTTCTATCAAAGCACAATTGAACTAATTGCATGAATACTTCCCAGTCTGGGGGATCGTATTTGTGTGCTTTTTTCCCTGGTGTTCAACATAAATGGACCGGAGAAACTGACCTGCTTTAGCTGACTCTTTGGAAACAATAAGACTTAGCTTTGCAAACTACAGTCCTCAACAGTACAACATATCTCTCTCCAAATCTTTACTGATGTTACAACATGCCTTGGAATTCAAGTTTCCTTAAGCCCAACCAGTCTACCTAGATTACCATCAAGGATGAGATAGGACACTTCAAAAGACTGTGGCAATGAAAGTAGATCTGCTTGGGAAGTTATAAGGATAAACCATACTTGTTGAGTTTTGTCCTAATGCCTTGAACGTGGGAGTAACTTGATTTCATGGAACTTTTACAGTCTCTCACGAGAGGTCCACGGTAGACACTGACTTATGTAACTATCTAATGAATGAAAGAGATGAAGGAGAACAAAAATAAGTGAGAGAAGAATGGATGGAGAATAGAAAAAAAGAGTGAGGTGAAATAAGTAAGAGAAGGGGAAAGAAATGAAGAGAAGGAAAGAGAAGAATGAAGGAAAGAAGATAGAAGAGCATTAATAAATCAAGGGCTATGTTAAATATCTATTCTATTATTCATACTAAGAAAATTAAATAATATACAAAACACTTTAAAGCAATTATCAAAATTTCAGGACAATGATAATTTTTCTTTAGAATATTCTCCAAGAAACAGGATAATAGACATACATTAAAAACATAAAAAATAGTAGTTAATGCTATCACTACTTTTCCTGAAATAACACTAATTTGACTTTCTTCCAACCAGTTATTCTAAGTTACTCTAAAATACTTATGCTTCCAGATGGAACAAACTGATAAAACTATCACAAAGTAGAAAGACTTTATACCACAGAAATAAGTCTAAGGCAGTTGGTCAAAATTCAGAGAAGTACAGTGGACAGTAACTTTGGAGCCCATCAGTTTTTTCTGAGCTGTACTATTATTCTTGACTGTTTCTACAATATTTAAAGATGTGAGTAGTTAGCTAAGTGTGGATGAACAGCAGCTATTGTCTCAATTAAAATATGACTTAAACACATGCTCTTTTAGCCAACTGTTTCAAGTCTAGAAATCTGCATGATCAAGATAGGAAATTTGAAGTTGGTGAACTCCATTGAGCTTTCTAAATTTGCCTTCATTTACAATCATGACAAACTTAAAGATAAACAGTGCCTGTGAAGTTTACTGTTGACAATTAACCCTGGTGATCTCTTAGCATATATTCTAGAATATTGACTATTTTATTTTAAGAAATAATGCTGGTGTCTGCTAAACCACAATGTAGCTACTAAATTTCAGAGAACTGATTCATTTGTTGTTCACAAGCTCAATCCTGTCCTCAGTAGGAAGACACAAAGAATGGTCTCACATAAGTGATCAAAGCCAAACAAAGCATATTTAGCGAGAGTTTTAATTAGAAACATTGAAAGCATATCCATATCTTTATAAAGTGTGAGTTTGCCTTAGGCAGACCTTAAATGCTCTAACTTGGTTCTTCTAAACTTGGCATAATGAGAGAAAGCCTACATTTCTTGTCAGGCAATGATCAGGATGACCATCTAGTAGGTGCTTGATAAGTGTTCACCAAGAAAATGAGGAGCAGTTGGCCGAGCAGAATGGATGATGAGTGTGTTTGTTCAGATTTTATATCCTAATTACCATGAAGAGAATCCTACCATTGTAATTACTGATCATCTGGACTCTGAAGTCTTGAAGGGGGAAGGGGTGGGTACTTTCTCAATTCTGGTAAAAGTTTCGTTCCCCACTGATACGTTATTTAAAGACATGTTTTTTTGCCTGTGTTATCTCCTTCACTGGTACTTAACCCAGCACATAGATAGTTCCATAAGCTAGAAGGCCTTCAAGTATGTCCTCTATGAGGAGGACCCTTGTGGTATTATCCCCTTTGCCCACAGTTGGGTGGTAACTCAGCAGAGACAGACTGCAGCTCTCTAGGAAGTTTCTGAATCCACACTAGGAGACTCAAAGCAAACATTTCATTTGACTCACAGCACAATATCAATTCTGCTTTTAAGAAAACTTCACTTTTAAAATAATTTTAAATATATTGTATATCTCTTTGTGTTTCTTAAATTGTTATAACAACAAGAACATCAACCAAAGGTAACAATGTCTTGAATATTTGAACTATCCCCACTTTATGCCTTTGAGAACAGCAAAAAAGTTATATAGTTTAGATCATTTTAGACAATAAATAGATGCAATAGTAGAATAGATATGGTTCATACACTAAAAATTGGCTTATGTTTCATTATTGCTTCTCATTGTAAAATCTGAAATAATATTATTGGATAAAAATCATCCAAAACTACTGCTAATTTTGAACCTTGTTTAAAGTGAAACAATAATTCAGCATGGATCTCTCATATCAATGTATACACTTATATTTCTATAACATAGAATTTTACAATGTGATATAAGTTAATTAATGTTTGGTCACTTTGCCCTTATATTACATAGTAGAAAAATGAGAATGTTGTCATATTAATTCATGCATTTCTAAAGTATGCCATTTATATGAAATATGAAAAGTTATTTAGCCCGTTAGAAATGAGAGAAGCCTGAGTCAGTGACTGGAAGGTGAACAGATAAGTTAACTGACCAGCAAGAGGGCAATAGTCATTTCGTCAAAGGAATTGTGAACTTGACCCTAATAAACAGCAGGGTTAGGCATCATCAAGTGTTTTTTCCCCATGAAAGCCTAGTGTTTGCTTCTTGGAAATTAACATTTTGCACTCTGGTAATAGTGCTTGCTACATCAGCAATCCATTTCACACCTCTGGTTTCCCAAATAGAAATCAGCTAAGTTTTCTGCCTCAGTTTCCCATAGAGAAAAGCAAGTCTCCCAAGATTCAACTTTACAATATTAGAATCCCTTAACACCTTAAAAGACAAAAAGGGAGAGTATCTCATTCAAGACTTAACAAAGGGAGTGGGAGTGCCATCACAGAGAGCTGAAAACCTAGGATGGAACCTTATTCAAGACTATAACATATCTTTCAACAGAGGGCTAACCCTGCACTTTACCACTACAGGATATTACCCTGTTGGGAATCATTATTATTGATTATCATGTCATTTGTATGTACAATGCTATATTGTAATTATCTTTTACACATCTATCTCCCTTGAGCCTGACTTTCTTGACGGTATTACATTTAAGGTTTATCATCAGCCATGCCACATACTATGACTTTATATATTTCATGGTAAAATAAAGTGCCTTTCTCAGACATAGTATGGGACATGAACAAAAGGATCAAGTACATTATAAACGTTATCTTCAAATATCCTGCACTTCATGCCCCAAGCCCCATATTAGATTCCACTAGCTCTGTTCACACCATTGTATATGCAGATGCTTCTCTCAGTCCGGGGAGTCAGCTGAATCATTTTCCATCAACAGCTTCTAGCAGCTGGAGAATTTTCATCCCTGATGTAGTGTCCAGCTCATACACACATTGAAATTTACATCTTCTCCCTACGTGCCATACACTCTAACCAGGCCTTTCTGATGCGTTTTTTTTTTTTTTTTAATCAAGCCTGGCTTTGAGTTTTTTCCACCACTAACCGGAACTTCTAACTATTCTGAGGATAAGTTGCTTATTTTTCTTTTTTAAATTTTTTATGTTTTATTTTTATATTTATTATATTTCTTTTTTACACATACATTTATGTTATTATACATATATACAACAAACTACATGCAGCAAGAAGAACCACAAAACAATCTGGAAATATATAAATGTTACATTCATAGTGTTTTAGAGATTTGTATTTGGCAACCTTGAAGAAAACATCTTTCCTATCTTAGTGCATCTAAAATTCTGAATGTAAATCAATATCCATCATATCTCATCCTTATCAACTTAAAACATCTGTCTACACCTAAAAACATCATAGCTCCTAAACAACTAAGCTTAATTGTGAAACTAAACAATCTGGTCTTCAACCCAATCAGAGACCTGAGAAGGAATAAAATTAATTATCTGAGTAGACAGAAAGCACAGGTTAGTAGCTTTCAAAATGAGAAAGTGACAGAGCGAGTTTACTGCCTAAACAGTCACCCAAAACTCTCTATAACATTAGAGCACTATCTTCAGCCTTCTGACTCAATATATCTGGCAGATATATTTGTGAGGCTTATGACTCAGCAGTTAAGAACACTGTCTGTTCTTCCAGAAGTCCTGAGTTTATTTCCTAACATTTCTTCTCAAAGGATGTTGTTGTTTCATGTTTCCCTCAGAAGAATACAAAGTCCATACATGACCCTTCTGGTCCTCATCTGCCCAGAGTAACAAGCCAGGAGAGAGAGCATATTAGAACCTTCCATGGCAACTTAAGCTAAGGGGAAAAGATGGATTTTTCAGACACATGGAACATATCTCCTCCACTTAACCTCTTTCACTCCTCCGGACTTCTGAGTACAACGTGACAGCAAAGATTTGTGAGTTTCAACTATATTAGGGGTTCCTTTCCTTTGTTTTAGTCACAAAATATATCAGCATTGTCTTAGAAAGAGATTCCACTGACTGAAACAGGGGTTTTCTCCCTATTACTCCACATCATGATAAAATATGATCATAGGTAAATAAATAAATTACTAATAGATACACAATCCACTTATGTTATGGGATATCTAAGTTTTAATGGCTATGCCATCTAACCACCATGTTATTCCATGCCACCAGATATGTTTTAATATCCCACTGTTTCAGTTATTTTGGAGAGAAGGGTATATTTGTGAATACTGAAAACTTCAAAACCTACGAAGCTCACCTCATACCTGTGCAGCTGAAGGAAATGATGCAAATACTTAATCTTCATTGGGAGTAGTCCCAATCTCTATTTTCCAAGACAGCAGCATTCATTTTTTGTGACCCAACTTCAGTGATCACATTTTTCTACTAAGTACCAAAATAAAATAGTGTCTAATACTATTGACCCTATTACTAAGTTGGCCCCATATTCATAACTGAAGAAAATCTCCATTACTCAAATTTGTGCAATCCTTCTTGACCTGTAAGGTAACAGTTAGCAGTTTTCAGGTATTAGAATGCAGAGACCTTATGACACTAACAGTGTCTTCCTCAAGAAACTGAACTTCTTCACTTCTCCCTTCATGTATCTAGAGTTGCACTGTTGCTGACCACTCTGGGCAGTTAAGATGACCTTCAGATTGTGAATGTCCATCACATGGCAAGATAGTCTGTCTACCAGACCTTAAGAAAAACTGCCACACTATTCAGCCAACATTAGAATCAGTAGATGCACATATGCATAGTCCTCTTTAAAACTTTTCAGCATGAAATGTGTGAAACTGTAGGCCTGAGACTTGGAGGAAACATTGTTTGTTTGTTTGTTTTTAATGTTATTTGTTTGTTTCTAAATGGAGCTGATAACAGTGGTCCAGAGAAATTCTGGACAAGATATCTTTTATCCTAACACCACACAGTATTTTACATGTTCCTAAGTGAGAACACAGGACAGATAGAGGCTAGCACTATGCATTGCCTTGCCCTTTGACCTCCTGATTGCACATTTGCATTATTCCTTATGCAAAGAAATTCTAACCTGCCTTTCCTTTTTTAAACACCTTCTTCCAAACTTTGCTTTTATTTTTATGGTATCATTTGTAGTTATTTTGCTTAATGCATAAGTTAATTTACCATTAATTAATCTACTCATTTAAATTTATTTCAGGCTTCCACCTGGCTTTGCCTAATGAAGTGCATACAGGAAATAACAGGTTTTCTCCTGTGCTTGCCTAAGGCACAAAACTTAACTTGCCATAACTTTTAGTCGTCCTAGCTATGAATTATGTGAAAAATTTTGTCAATATAAATTAAATTACTAACAACTTTGCTTATCATGAATATGAATGTCCAAATGATAAATGAAATGCTAATGTAGAATATAAATATGTACCTTTAAATTAATTCAACATATTTAAGCACATCATGATAACACATATAATAACTTAATTTATTATAATATTAAAAACAAAGGAATGCGAAACTTCCTACAGTGCAAAAAGGACAGCCCTCCTGTCAGATTTTTCTAACATAATAAAATATATCTTAAATAACTTCCATAAGGGAAAAATTATAAGTGTACAGAACAACAAACCAAGTTAAAGATGCCAAAAAAAAATGTGTTCTTTGTATGGAGATTTTATTCTTTGTAATTAATTTCTTAGAATTTTCAAAACAAAAGCTTTGCATTTCTCAATTATACTCTAATGAAATATATAAGTATGGCTCTGTTGAAGAAACACACGCGCACACACACAAACACACACACAAACACTGTTGTATCTCAGTTTACAGTAGCTGCATTTGCACAACAGGCTTCCAAATTTCTTTCCCACATTCCCATGCAAGCAATCCAACCTTCAAATCTTTACACTACCTGCCAGTGACTCTCCTGTTAGCTTGCTACTGAAGCTTTTCCAGCAAGTTACCAGGGAAGGCTCTAAATATATTTGATTAGTTTAGGCCTTCATTTTTAGCGAGTCATCACCTTCTTAACAGCAGATGATGCCCCCTAGTTCGAATCAATGTGAGTGGCCCTGGTTACAATAGACTAGATTAATGATGAAAAATGTGTCGTCAGCTTAGAGGTCCTTGGACATTTATCACCCAATGGGTCTGCCAATTGGTGGGCTGGTCCTGGCTCATCACTACAGTACTTTCCCAGGCTTAAAGAGATAGCTTTCTTTTCAGATTAATTTAATGAGGTCTGGTGGGTGGAGAAGAGAGGTTGGGAAGACAGCTCAGTTGGCAGATTTAGATTCTATAATTTTAGCACTTCTGTAACAAGTGTGTTTCTTCTGTAATATGTTTTTGCAAGACTAGAATAGGCAATTAGTCTAAACTCTGCCTTAAAGCCTGAAATTAGTTATATCTATTCTCAAAAGTTTTTGTGGGAAATGAGCTACATGTTATAAGGATATAGATATTTCAAATTAAAATGCTATGCTGTGAATTATATTTTCAGGAAATCCAAATGCCTGCTTGACAATATGATATCTAGTCATAGAAATATCTTATGTCCTCTTTCCTTTCCCTTGATTTTATTTTATTTAACTGCCAATTTAGAAGTCTTTTTCTCCCTTGAACTCAGTTATTAGTACATTTATTATCACTGAGAAAATTGGAAACCAAACAAAAATGTATAGAAATTTTTGCAGAAATTATCCCTTGCAAAACCTTACATATACTTTATACTCATTGATGATTAAAATATTTTATTTATTGTTTTCTTCTATATCTTTGCATGTCATCAAAAGAAAGAATACAGAATTGAAGTTGCCAGTTTTCAAATAAGCCCAATATAATTCAAAGCGTTAAAATTGCAGATTGTTTGATGACAATAAAAGGACTGCAGGGATCATAAGAATAGTACACATTCTATTTGAACTTAAGGAAAATGATTTTAAAAAAACTTTAAAAATCTTTTAAGAACTGAAAGAATGGGAGAAGAAAATGTTGACAGATTTCATTGATAATCCTGGAAACTCCTAACAACAGGATGCCTATACTTGAGACTTATTCTCCGTAGCACTATTTAACATTCAATTTGTAATAAATTATAATAATTAGCATAAAAACTTCTTTGAGACACATGTATTTGTCCTAGTCAAGCCCTGTGTTTAAGTTTCTTTTTCACCCAGCATCATCTTTCTCATTTCCCAACAATGCAGTTTTGTTTTCCTATAGTCTTCTAAAACAAAAACAAAAAGAAACACAAACAAACAAACCAAAAACCCTCTCAATTCATTCGAAGTTATAAAGAACATGGCATATCATGGATTTTATAAATTAATAATTATAACTAACATTGTTTTATAAAATGAAGGGGTTGTTCTTCACAGGTTATATATTTTTTAAATTTTTATTAATTTATTCTTGTTACTTCTCAATGGTTATCCCATCCCTTGTATCCTCCCATTCTTCCCTCCCTCCCATTTCCCCTTATTCCCCTCCCCTATGACTGTTCCTGAGGGGGACTTCCTCCCCCTGTATATGCTCATAGGGTATCAAGTCTCTTCTTGGTATCCTGCTATCCTTCCTCTGAGTGCCACCAGTCTCCCCCTCCAGGGGACATGGTCAAATATGAGGCACCAGAGTTCATGTGAAAGTCATACCCCACTCTCCACTCAACTGTGAAGACTGTTCTGACCGTTGGCTAGATCTGGGTAGGGGTTTAAAGTTTACTGTCTGCATTGTCCTTGGCTGATGCCTTAGTTTGAGCGGGACCCCTGGGCCAAAATCTGCATATCATAATGTTTACTTGTAGGTTTCTAGGATCCTCTGGATCCTTCTACTTTGTTATTCTCCTATGCTTCTCTCTGAGATTCCATCTTACACCCACTAGAATGGGTGTAAAATTCAAGTGACACCACATGCTGGCGAGGATGTGGAGAGAGAGGAACACTCCTTCATTGCTGGTGGGAATGCAAACTAGTACAGCCACTTTGGAAATCATCTGGTGCTATCTCAGAAAAATGGGAATAGGGCTTCCTCAAGACCCAGCTATTCCACTCCTTGGAATATACCCAGAAGATGCTCCAGCACACAACAAGAAAATTTGCTCAACCATGTTCATAGCAGCCTTATTCATAATAGCCAGAACATGGAAACAGCCTAAGTGTCCCTCAGTAGAAGAATGGATAAAGAAACTGTGGTACATATACACTATGGAATACTACTCAGCTATTAAAAACAAGGAATTCCTGAAATTTGTGGACAAATGGATTGAGCTAGAAATGATCATAATGAGTGAGTTAACCCAGAAGCAGAAAGACTCAAATGGTATATACTCACTTACATCTGCATACTAGCCCAAGGGGCATGTCCCATGAAAGCCTTCAATTACCAGGAAACTGGGACAGAGGGGAGGACATCCTAGTGGGACTCTAGATGGCACAGGTTATATTTTTAATACTATAACCACAAGTTAATTAACGAACTTTGACTTGGAAATTAGTGACCTCTCAGTAAATACTAGTTAAGTTGAAGGGATCAATTCAACATTTGGTACCCAATCAACAACAGGTATCTTAACTGTACCTGTTATCACAGCTGATGAGGACTTTGTAAAATGTGTAGGAAAGTGGGGAAATCATAAACCATGAACAAGAGTAAAACAGACCTTCAAACCAGAACTAATGAACGTGTTACCACTGTCATAGGGAACTGAGTAGGACTAGGTCCAGGGACACAGGACTATAGAAATTGAACAGTGAAAGGAACAACGCTTATTTGGATCATTGCTTAATTGGAAAGCCCCTCAGACAATTTAAAGTCACACTGCATTAATCAACTGCATTAAGCTGATGCCAGGACCACAGTCAAGTGTAATGTTAAGAATTTCCGTACTACTATTACTAGAATGAATATCATTTGGGTTGCTTGTGAGAAAAGTTAAATCTATATTCCAGATCTTCTTTGGTTTGTCATAAACAATCCGTATACACAATATATCTTATTTTTACTTTCTGTTATTATTTACTTTGATTTTCATAGCCAGAAAACAAAATATAAGATTAACTTAATGTTTGAAAATTGGAAGTTCTTCATTTTCCCATTTAGAAAGCAACCAAACGCACATAAGTCAAATAGAATCAGAACGTCCAAAAAAGACTGGGAGAGGGCATAGTGTAGTTTCATCATTATTTTATATTTACTCATTTCTATAGTTTTTAAAAAATACAGTAGATTTTTTTCAAAAGTCAAAACATGAGGTTCTTCATGGAAGAGCGCCTGTGGTCCCAATACTCAGCTTAGGTGATGATAGAGTTGTGAGGGGTCCCCTTGTTAACTAGGTCATGACCTATTTTCACCCTTTGTTAGTGCAAGGTCATGGCCTAATTAGTTGAATGAAGAGCATTGGTGTACAAGATAAGTTTGTTAAAATAAGTAAATGGGTCATTTCAAAGCCCCACCAGCTAATCAGGAGCTTCGCCAGCTACTTCAGCAAGGCTTCAGGCTAAGAAGAATGTCTGCCTTGTGATTTCCTGGTAGAATTGCAAAGGTCTTTTCTGAGGATATGAGTGTTTCCTTTAAAGCCAAGAAATTAGCCATAATATCCATCTCGCCTTTCTTCTCCGAGAGCCCTTTCTACTGCTTATCAAGCCTGGGTAATCCTCTTACAGTGAAAACACAAAGTTGATTTTTAAAGTCTCTAAATCTTTTAGTTGGGCAAGCCACTCACTTATCAGGTGTCTCAGTGACTGTGTTGCAGAAACGTACCCTAGTATTTGTAAACTTTAATTCAGGTCAAAACTTGAAGACTATCCTAAGGCAAAGGGAAGAAAAATTAAAGTTAATAGGAAACTGGCTTTTCAAATCATATATTTTAATCAGATTATTTTTAAATAATCTGAAGAGAAATTTTACCCAGTATCTCGCTAGTTGCCAACTTCCATGAAGCACTCAGTTTCCAATAATGACCTATACCAAGTAGCTGCCTACAGTCACAATCTAAAGTTCCATTGACTTCATAGAAGTTTTGCTAGGAAACATATACAGAAGGAACAATTGTCATGTTGATAAATGCATAATAATGGGAACACACTCACTCTAGGAAATGACTGAATTACATTTTAAATTCATAGAAAAATATACTTTTCTTTGAAATAACTTGAATCAATATATGATAATATACTCATTATGCAGAATATTTTTTAATTAACCCAAGAGAGTATAATACAGATGATGATGTGGTGTCATTAAAACTTTCTTTAAAATAATGAAAGTAAATGAGCAGCGAAGTGACACAATTTTTTGCTAGGCATCAAATGTACCTTTCCCAGCCTTGCCAAATAATGTTAAATGGTTTACTTATTCAGTGAATAGTCTATTGCTCTGTGCAGGCATTATGACCTATTCTCTCAACAGTGTCTCCAAACAGAACCACGTCCACTTTATGACCACCCTGTGCACAATCTACAATCATCTTACATTTAAGGGAAAAGTCTTATTTATAATGTTTATCGTTCTTGCCAGTATACTTTTACAAGTCTTTGACATGTCAATGTGAAAAATTTATAGATATACAATAAAGCTTCATTGTAAGGATTTTCAAATAAACTAAGATGCATTTTGTGTTTGTCTAAAAGGCTCAGTAATGAAACCCTAGGGACTTGTTTATGCATAGTGTTTTCCCAGCAGGAAAACCAATACTGGTCAGTCCTCTGTCCACAGAGGCCTTTCTCACTAAATGGAACAGCATTAGCTTTGTTCTTTAAGACTAATTAACAACCAAATCATAAATTTAGTCTTTGCCCAATTAGATTAAGCTTTCAGCTGTATTTGTACTTTTTGAAAATTCCTGCTGTCTAGAGTTTTATTTGGTGAAAAGGAAAACAAGAGCCAAGTGGTAACTACTGAAAGCAGGATGGGGTTGGGGGGGGGTCAAGCTTAATGCATTAGCCTTTTCTCCCCAGAGAGCCTGGTTCCTATCTGTCTTAGGTCACAATTTTAAAGAGTTGAATGATCGGACTAAATCCCTCTGGAGTATTTAGGCCTAAGGCTGTGTCCCTGAACAATTAAGACTCTCTGCTCAGTTTATGGATCTCAGCTGGACCAGCCGGTGGCCCAACAGGTCAAATTGTATATTGCAAAAGCAAACCTGTTCTACTAGTAAATTTACTTGAAGTACTAGGGCATTTCAGCATTAAGTAAAATAATATACCCAAAGAACAATGTCTTCATACAGTCCATCATTATTACATGCAGCTAGCATTAAAACATTTAATGACAAAAATTGAGAGGAAAATTGCCATATGGTTAATGCACATATTTCAATTTTAATAACAATTTTTGTTGAAAGACAAGGTTATATATTTGGTCTAAGTCTATGTTTGTATTTTGACTTTTTAAAGAAAAAACAATTTAAATTTTTCTAAGGTCATCTATCAATACCTCTGCCCTGATAACTTTCTGTCTGCCTGTCTCATCTTTTTATTATGTGTCTGAATGGGTGTACATGGAGGGCAAAGGTCAACCTCTATTGGCATTCCTCAGGAGGATGTTTTTAGTATAGATGTGAAGGAAAGAACAGCCAGAGGCATCTAGAAAAGTCAGACTGAACTTGGCCAGCAGAATAGAAGTAGGCCTTGAGAAGAGAGAGAAGGAAAAAGCAAGAGAGAAAGAGAGAAAAGAAAGACAAGAGAGAGGACCAGAAGATGGAGAAGAATCAAGAGAACAATGTCCTATAGAACAGAGAGAGGATCAGCAGGACCAAGAGCAGAGCCAAGAGAGCTCTCAGTGGAAATGGTCCCATTATGTAGGAATGAGTAGCCGAGGGAGGGACTTGAGAGGTTTAGGGTAGAGAGTGCAGGTGAGAGCTTCTGAGAGGATTAGGACTCTGTAACAGGTACTTGCTATGCTGAAAAAGCCTGGTAATCTGTTTTGGCTTTGATATTTTCAATGGCACCACAGTTAGCCATTTGTCCTGAGTTTTTTTGGGACCTGACACCATGCATCTTGTTTTTGTTTTGTTTTCTTTACCTTTTTATTTTATTTTATTTTATTAATTTATTCAAATTACATCTCAGTGGTTATCCCATCCCTTGTATCCTCCCATTCTTCCCTCCCTCCCATTCTCCCCTTACTCCCCTCCCCTATGACTGTGACTGAGGGGGACTACCTCCCCCTGTATATGCTCATAGACCCTTGAACCTTTTTTTGTTAATTTTTTATTAATTTATTCTTGTTGCATCTTGCTTTTTGAGATACTCTCTTTCAGTGACTTGCAACTCTCTTTGTAACTAGGCATGCTGTCATTGACATGTCTCTGTGTCCTCAGTGCTAGGATTAGAAGAGCCAACCCCCATGTGAGTTCTGAGGGACATACTCAGGTCCTGATGTTTGCCTTGCTGACGGAGGCACCTCCCAATTCTGTCGCCTGTCTTCCCATGACCAAATTTATGTATTTTCTAGTGAGGGTCTCAGCATTATCTGCAGTTTGTTTTGATCCTCGTTTCTTCTTTCTTGATTCCTCTTCCTCCTTTTTTCTTCATTGCTCTTTTGTTGTTATTATTTTGTTTTGCATTCGTGTGCGAGTATGTATGTGTGTGAGTATGTGTGAGAATGTGCTGTGTGAGTCTTTTTGTGTGCATGTGTGTGTGTGTGTGTGTGTGTGTGTGTGTATGTGTGTGTGTGTGTGCGCGCGTGCGCGTGTTGGGTTAAACTCAGGGCCTCAGTCATTTCTTGGAAGAGACCTGAGCTACACCACAGCCCAACTACTCTAGATATCATACACAGAACACAGACTTGCTATCATTAAAGAAGTTTGACAGACTCATCACTGTAGTGTTCTGGACGTAGATGCCACAGTCTTCATAGGATCAGGGTTGAATCATTGCTGCGGTGGGGGGACAAATGAAAAGAAAAAGGAACTCTATGTTTCCAAATCTAGCATGAAACAGAAAAACAAAACCTTGTACTGTGCTAAGGCCTTTGGTCAAGATCTATGCCTAAAGAGTATTCAGTTGAAATATGCTTTTCTTCTCTGTTCTCCTCCTGCCAAGACCCCATGTATTTTTAGAGATTATAATGCAGCATTTCACTGTTTTATCGAAGAGCAAGTTAAATAGGTTTTGTCTGTAATGAAAGCAGAGTTTATTTATTTATTTTTTATCTGATAAACCCAGAAGAATGCCTAGTGGGAGCTGTTCAGATCGGGTTTGTTTATGGAGCCCACAGAGACAAAATCTCTTACTTTGAGAAACATCTGGCACAGGAGTTAAGAGGAGAGGTCAAGATTCCTGTTTGCCATTTGACAGAGATAATGCAACTCTGCAGCCGTAGGTGACCACAGAACAAGGACACCTTCAAAATAGCTAACATGTTCTGGTATGCATGATAGCTATGTGGCATTTGCTGCAATCTGGTTTCTTATGAACGTTTGGCATACGATCCCCACTTAATACAGATAGTGATCTGCTTTGCAAGAATTTCATGCATCCTTCAGAAAGGAGGTCAAATTGTCCGCAAGAAGAAACATTTCCTGACTACAGAAGCATAGATATTTCCTTGCAAATTCAGTGATGAATTCTGCAGAACTACTGTCTTTTCTTTTTTAGGATGTGCAATGAGTTAAAAAAACAAGACCCAAAGTGCTACCATTCATCAATAACCAAGCCCGATGTTTGCTATCATAAAACTTAGAAAAGTACATTGTTCAAAAGTACTTTTATTTTTCACTTAAGATGTCACTGTGGTACAAGGCATCTTATAACTCAGTTGTTATATAGCACTTTTTTTGTTATGCGTAATATCCTCGATTTCATCCCCAGAATGTAGTATAGCAAGAAAGTGAGACCAAACACAAGGAAAAATGGAAAGAAAAGGGGATCAGTGGGGAGAAAGACAGGGAAGGGAAGAAAAAGACGGAGAGGGAGAACTGCAGCTGGGGAGGCACATCTTGTGATGAGCGACCAATAGATCTGTATATTTCTCACTATGTTTCTCCTTTTGACAATAGTGTCCTGAGTTTGTTAGAAGTATGTAGCAAAGCACCTGGCTGGCAGAGCATACGCTCAATGTGAATAATGCTTAAAAGGCGTAACCACATCACTGTGGTGCCTGCACTTTTACTCTAATACATATTTTGTATTAAACTCAAATCTACAGCACACATTTACATGCCCACTCAATTTATCTAATTGACAAATCTGTATGAAAATTAACATCTTCTAAGGACCATCTTCTAGGGAATGCACCCTTAGGGGAAAAGGGCAGTATTTGAGAGAAAAAGAGGAGAACCGACAGACAGTGGTTTGACACACTCAAGGTTTGCTGTTGCTGCATGTCCAGGTGATGGAGTGCGTGAGAAGGATGCATTTCCCAGACCCTGATAAAGAGGGACTCAGGCATCAGCTTTAAAAACAGTTATGATGACATATGAGGTAAATACTATCTGTCATCTTTCCATGGCCACTTCTCTGAGAATTACTTGCAAATACTATCTGCCATTCCCGTTTTCTTATCTCGGCAACACTATACCTTCTTAATTTTCTAGATAATATGCAAGAATTTAACTCTATCATTAGTCTACTCTAGTTTAAAATGTATCAAATCAAATGATGGCATGAGCACTTTATAAAATTCTCTCCACACCCCCCCACAGATTCTTAGACACTTTATTAGATCATATATATATATATATATATATATATATATATATAATGTCTGTATTTAAATGAGAAACCCACTACCTCAAAAAATCTACACATATATTTACACAATCACTTTGGTTTCAAGTTTTAAATATTTGCCTTTATTCTAGATATGATATCATCTGCCACCATGGACTGTTTAAAATAAACAAGGAAACTAATTTTTCCTACTCTGATATTCAGCTTTAAATTCTAAAAGCATAGTCACTATCTTTTTTCCTTTGGTCTCTATATAATTAATGTGGTCTTTATTTTTTTTTTTTTGATGAATCTGAAGCATGATTCATAAGCTGATGTCTGCTATGAAGATACATAGCGAAAATATTCTCTCATGAGCAATATAACACTTACTGCCAGTTTTATCAGCATGATATTATATAGTTTAACCTGCATGTTTTTAAACCTTCAGTACAACTTTTTTTTTTTTTTTTTTTTTTTTGCTTCAAAGTAATCAGGAATGAATAGGAATGAAACGCCATGCAAAAACTTATCATTTTTAGAAACTCAGAAACAGTGCAACTCCATGCTCAGAAGCCCCCTTTTTCACCTTGCTTTCCAGGGCACTGATGAGGAGTAAATGTCACAATTTCTCCATAACCCTGACAGGTCATTTTGCATATAAAACGTATCCAGACTTTCCCATTTCTCTAGGGAAAAGGTGGCTATGTTTTGACAAATATTACTGCTTCCTTTTTAATATCATATAATCCTTTAGTTGGAAAAACCAGAGGGGAGTTTTACCCTTTCGAGTTGATAATATTTAAGGAAACCTAATCTTTTGTCATGCTGATTTTCTCTCTTCCCCTCTCCATACACCCTGCACATGCACGCACATGAGTGTGTGTGTGTGTGTGTGTGTGTGTGTGTGTGTGTATTTGTGTGTATCTTTTTCTAGGAAAGAATAATGCAAATAACAAATCCATCTAAAACAAAATGAAATGGAAACAAGAAATATTAACATGAAAATATGTTCAATAATGCTTCTCCAGTCTGAAAATATCCAATTTTCATGGTAAAAATAAAGGTTAGAATAATTGAGAGTTAACATATATTTGATATTTGGTATCTTATATGCATATATCCACGTGAGACAATCCTTAATGTTTTACATTACTTACTCCATCTTTACTTGATTTCAAACTGAAGTTGTCAATCTCTGGCATTTTAACTATCTATTATGAAAACAACATAATACTAGTTTTCATGACTTTGCCTTTCATTCCAACTTTTAGATGTTATATATTTTATTTTTAATTATTGGAACAATTGAAGATTTTAGCTCTTTAGCATCACAGAGATGCCATATGTATGCCATATATACGTATGTACACATACACACATAAACATATATATATATATATATGTAATAGAAAGTCTTCAGAACTCAGGGGAACCAAATGTCTAGCATCATTCAAAAGGTAACCTAACACTAATGTGCAGTATTATTCATGAGGCAGTGAGCTGACAACCACTCCACACCACATTGAGGTACTGTATGAACTCTAACAAGTCATTATACACCTCCTGTCTGTCAAAACAAGATGAAAAACAATGGTAAAGAGAGCTAGTGTCATTCATGCGAGAACTTTCTACCAATTATTTTCAAACCGACTTTGCTTATTTTAAGTATATTTATTTCCAAGCTGCATTTAGAGCTTTTGGATGTAATTTGGCTTTTGAATGCCTGAGCCCTTTGGACATCAACCAAAACTTTTGAACGACTAACAATGGCGAAACACTACCCTTATGCATATTTCATCTTAAAGGGAAAGAAAAAAAATGTCAACACCTTGCTGAATTCCCAACAATAAGAAGTAAATTTACATAACCACATACTGAAACAATATCAAATAATAAATTTAAATCCATCTCTTAACCTAACTGCTTTATTAAATAAATGTTTTAATAGATACAGTTCAGTTAATCCCAGTTGCTCATTTTTTTTTAAATAAAGAATCAGTCTTATTGTTTTAACTTCTTTAACCTCAGTGAGAATTTTGTATTGTTATGATTACAGTACTGACAATAATTAAAAGTTATCGTTAGCTTTCACTTCCTGCTTTGCGAATACTGAAGTGTGAGCATAAAACCAATGGGTGCCACCCCGGTCTCAGAATAGATTCTGACGCATAAGTATATGATATCTCCCTGGGTAAGAAAAATAAACAAGCAAGCACAGTTGTATTGGTAGCACAATAGAGAAACTTCAAGAATAGTCACCAGATGGGCCAGTGTTGGAATTCTGCGTCAGCAGAAATGACCGCGTTGTTTGAATCACATTAGTTACTCTTACAGCTACCTAGCCAGAAAGTCTGTAAAATGGGATCAATAGTACTTGCCTCCAAATACTGTTAACATCTGTTAAGAGAAACTTTTCAGTTGCATGGACAAAACAAATTCCCCCTTTCTGTTAGCCTGATTCTTCCCTGTGCTCTGGAAAAACCACATTTGCAGATGGCTCAGTAGCTGCTGCCTCTGTGTAGCTTTCCACACTTCAATACATTGGTGCCGTTTGGATTCAGCCCTTGATGCTAAGGATGTTCTCTTTTCATCCTGTTGTCCCTCCCTTGTCTGTAGTATACCCACCCACTTATACTTCTCCCTTTGAATGTGAGAATCAAGATTATTCCTCTGTAATTGTTGTTTTTAATGCTACCTCACGTAGTTTCTGTGGACTTTGAAATTGCAGGTTTGTAATAGCTGAGTAGTATTCCATAGTGTAAATGTACCACAGTTTCTTTACCCATTCTTCTACTGAGGGACACTTAGGCTGTTTCCATGTTCTGGCTATTATGAATAAGGCTGCTATGAACATGGTTGAGCAAAGTTTCTTGTTGTGTGCTGGAACATCAGAGGAAGGATAGCAGGCTACCAAGAAGAGACTTGATACCCTATGAGCATATAAAGAGGGAGGAAGTCCCCCTCTGTCACAGTCATAGGAGAGGGGAGTAAGGGGAAAATGGGAGGGAGGGAAGAATGGGAGGATACAAGGGAGGGGATAACCATTGAGATGTAACAAGAATAAATTAATTAAAAAAAAAAAAGAGGAAAAAAATTGCAGGTTTGTCCACACTTCACTTCTTGTTGAACTGTTGCCCACTTAGATTTCCTTCACCCTTGCACTGATATTAGGTAGGTGTCCCTTCTATTTCTCAGATCATTTCTTCCTTCTCTGATTCACTGAATAGTCTCTGTTAGGAACACCCATTGCCAAGAAACCAGTTTTTCAGCAACAACTTTGTACAATTTCCCCATAAGCAATTAACATTCACCTACCACTGTAAGCAACTAACTCTTCTACCTTATCTATATCTGGATCAAAAATGCCTGCCATTTACTTCTTATGGTACTTCCAGTGTGCCATATTCTTAGGACAAACTCACTCCAGTCCCTAGTTTTTGTGATTACATTATCATTCTACCTCTCAAACCCACCTAATTCTAAGCCTGCTAGTCTCATTTGACAATAGTTATCTATGAAAACCAACCCCCAAAAAGAACATGTGGAATTTTACCTATCTAGAGTCAAATACATCTTCTAGTCAAAGCCTATGTGACTCTATGACCACCTAGCTATTTCAGGCTATGATTAAAATCATTTTTACCAACAACATATCTCAACTACTAAAGTTCCACACATGATGTCAGAATCTAAGAACATACCGGGAAGCACTATATTCTTTTAGTCTTGTTTTTTCCAATTACAAATATTGAAATAGTCCTCAGTTTTTCCTCATCCATAGTATTTACAAAAGACGTGGAGTATCCCATGGGAAAACTGTAGTAAGAATGCTAGAAGTATTTCTATGTCCTATAAAAATAATATCTTTAAGCTAATCATTAGGAAAGCTTCTGTCAATATGTTCATCCACTTTAGTTAAATGGAAGAGACATATTTTCACCTTAGTGCTTTTATTCTTCAGCTAGAAATACTGCCCCTTCTGCTCTCCAGGATGCTTAAACTTTATGACTATCTCATTTGTAGGTAGGCTACAGTTGATCTTCTGTTCATTTGAATAAGAAATGTCTCTTACAGAAACAGGTGTTTAAACACTCCATCCAAAGTTGATGGCGCTGTTTAGGTAGGCTGCGTAATTGTTAGGATGGGAACCTTGCTTGAGTAAGTACCTCTTTAGCAGTACACTTTGAGAGTTTATAATCTTGTTCCCAATTGGTTTCTCTCTCCCTCTCCTCTCCTCTTTTCTTCCTCCCCTTCTTGATTTCCTCTCCTTTATCTCTTCCCTTTGTCTCTGTGTGTGTCACTGTCTCTCTGTTTTCCTTTAGTTCATATATTTAGTGGAAGATGTAATGTCTCAGTCTCCTTCTCTGCCTGCTGCCATGTTTCTCCTGTAATTATTGATTGTCTATCTGAAATACTAAGCCAACATAAACCTTTTGTTCCCTAAGTTTCTTTGGGCCATACTATTTTATCACAGCAATAGAAAAGTGACTAATAAAACTCATGTACTAAGAACCACTTTCCTCCCCTAAAAAGAAACTATCCTCTGAACTCTTAGCAATTTCTCTGGATCTCTTCTCTACCAAAGATTTCCCACACTTTATCACAGTTCATATAGCATTCTCCATTTGAAATTCATCTAATTCCTAAAACAAATTGCAAGTACACTAACTTTTTCTATCATGATAAATGTGTGACTTTAGTTTTGAATTTTGGAATAAAAGATCCAATATTATAAGAATCTTTAAACTTAAAAGCTAATCTGATGCAAGATTTATAGGGTGAAAACACAAGTACTTCATAATTAGTTCAAGCTAGCTCTAGGGATTCAAAGCTGTATTGTCCAGTAGTAAGAAAATCCCAAGAGCCTTAATCATACAAGTCTTACAAATGTGTTCATAATTTAGTGAATGCACGATGATCAGAAGAGATTGTATACAAACACTCAGTTGTAGCTTTCTTTAGCTTACATATTATGGAAAATGTAGAAAATATCCCTTTATACTTAAGATATTCACAGCAAAGCAAGATTCAGCAGTGAGAGCATAGCGTAGCAGAGGGGCTTCCATGAACTCCAGCATATCATGGGGAAAATAATAGTTAATTTAACAGTGATTTCTAGTTATCTGTTATATGAACAGTTATATTCATCATTCTAGTGTTCCTTAGGAGGTTCTAGTTGATAGGAACTATTCATGTAATTGAACTGACAGTATATACAAACATAACCTAGCCTCATTGTACACTGTATTATTATTGTGGAGATACTAAAACAAACTACTTCATTCTTGATGTATTACTGAACAAAAATGTATTGCCTCATATATCTCAAGGCTGAAATTTCCAGAACATATTTATGCAAGACTGGTCCCTTTGGTAGCCTCCCCCTCTAACCTAATCTTCTCCATCCTGTCAGAGCATCCTAGCCTTCATGTCTTAGACAATGCTATGTATAGCCTCCTTATCTATATCTCTGCTCAGTCTTTTTTTTTTTTTTTCATTTTGACTTAACATTTTGGTTTCTTTTTTAAAATATATTTTATTAATTTATTCATATTACATCTCAATTGTTATCCCATCCAATGTATCCTCCCATTCCTCCCTCCCTCCCATTTTCCCCTTACTCCCCTCCCTTATGACTGTGACTGAGGGGAACCTCCTCCCCCTGTATATGCTCATAGGCGGCACTCAGAGGAAGGACAGCAGGCTACCAAGAAGAGACTTGATACTCTCTGCTCACTCTTTACAAGCTTCTTCCTAAAAACTTTCTTCAGTTTCCCACACTCCGGAGAGGTTGCTCAGCGTATCAGCGCAGTGTAGTTTCAAAGATGAAGCTACAAATGGCACCAAGCCCTGATCCTGTCAGCTCACTATTCATTTAGGGCTGCTAGGTCTAAGTTCTGTCTTCTCGTCAGCTGATCGATAGCTTGGCAGCTCGCTGGCTAAACTACTCAATTTACGAGGATGCACTGGTGTTGTCTCATGTATTATTCAAAAGAATGGGCTCAAATACAACCTCTTCTCTACCTAACCTCAGACAGAATTAATCATGCCTTCCTTGAGAATTACTGGCCAGGCTTGTATATTTCTCGATTACAGTGCTGATCATACTGTACTCTGCCGTGCTGTAATCATTTGTTTACACATTCTTCTCTCCTCCTGGCCTGGATATGCCTTATAAACTCAGACTGTGCATATATTTGTTTACCCAAATGCAGTGCTAAGCATGGTCCTCAAGACTTAGCTCTGGAGAAGTGGGGACATGGCTCAGTGAGTAAATCACTTTCTATCCCAGCATGCAGGCCAAATGTGGATCCCAAGCACTCACATGACAAGCTGGCCATGGTGCTGAGTGTCTATTACTTCAGTGCTAAGCTCATCAATAAAGGAGGATTTGGGGAGCTTGATGGTCAGTCAATCTAGCCAAAACAATGAGCTACAGGTTCGGTGGCAGATTCTGTCTAAATAATAAGGTGGAGAGTGACAGGGGAGTATAGCTGACACCAACTTTCATATGTACCATGTTCATGAGTATGTGAGTGCACCAGTGAACACACATGCACATACATGCAGGCACTATAACCACAGCATGTGTGTGTGTGTGTGTGTGTGTGTGTGTGCACGCGCAAGAGAGACTTCGATGTTTAAATTGTTTTCTGAATTTATCAATGAATTCTGAATTGTTTAGCATTTTTCACTACAATAAATATCAATTACCAGTACTATATAAGATATCACTATGAATTGCACACAGACTTGGTTGCACTTGTTGGACATTTCTGAATATGCAATGTCTTAATCTCAACTATTTATCTTAAATAAGGTTACAAAACCTGCCAAATAAAAAGTAAGTATTTTCAACTTTATAGAACAAATCAGGATGTATGAAATGACTATCCATAGAAAATCAGGAGGTAAGTGACAATTTTTATAAAAGTAGGATAACCCTTGCAACAGCATGGTAATTTCATGCAACATAAACAACTCAAGAGTTTTCTAAATAAACTCAATACCAACAAGAGAGGTGGTAATAACAGTAGCCCCCTTAATAATACCAGACTAATTAACTTTAGATATGATTAATAAGTCAAGAATTTACATGAGTTTGACTTTTAACATCTTTTATTACAACTAGCTGTTCAGCAATTACTATAACTAAGATATTTAGGCTAGACTTTATTAACACATATTGAAAGATTCCAACCTCTTTTATTTTTGTTGCTTATTTTTCATAGAGAATGCTGTTTTGTAAGTGTCCGCTATGTGTTTATTCTATCCACAATATGTCAAACCACTTTGTTAGGTGATCAGTTGAGCTTATTGGTCACTATACTTCCCTAAACTGTTAAAAATGTTCTGTAAACAACAACAAAACAAAACAAACAAACAACAAAACAACAAAATGGTTCAGCTCATACCATATTAAACATGGACAACCAAGAGATATTTAAATAATCTAGTATTTTTATCATAATTGATTCAGATTACATCTTGATTGTTATCCCCTCATTTGTATGTTCTCGGTCTCCGCTCTCTCTGTCTTTCCTCTTAGTCCCCTCCTGCAGATCTCTGACAGAAGGAGACCTCCTCCCCCACCACATGACCATAGCCTATCTAGCTATATTTATTTGGTTACATCATGTTTAGGAGGTAGTATGAATTTGTGCAAATAAGTACGCACAAATTTTACTAAGACATCTGGTGAGGTAAATACAGTTTTGTAGATTCTGGACCATGATTAGCTCCTTCAAATGTCACTTCACTTGAATTATCATGGTTAATATTAAAACTAAGGTGATCGTGTGATGTTTATCTGAGGGTATATGTTTTTATGTAGTAAGTTTCAAGAATACATGGAGGGCATTTAGGAAGATTATTTTACTTTAGACAGAAGCATAACATAAGATGTTTTAAAATGATAGTTATAATATATCCTTTGAGTGTTTATGAACATCCTTTTACTTATTTGAAGTTTATTTCTTTTGTTTTTCACTAGAGATGATATAAAACACATATAAAGGATTCCTGAGGTCAAAGAGGACCCTATTCTTTTTATTCAGTAATTTTGTTCTCCAACAATTATTGCTATTTGCTAAAGTTTTTCTTCCATATTTTGCTTGATGAGTTCAATGAAGTTTATTTTTCCAGGCTTAATCAGCAGCTTGGAGTGCAAAACTTATGCTGTATCGTTTTTCTCCTCAGTGTGGTACAAAGGACCCCCTTACAACTGTTTTTAGTGGTAAATAGAAGATTAAGCAATGAACTAGATTACATCAGCACTAAATATGGGGAAAGAACTGTGGTGCTTCTGCTGGTAGTAAATTGATGCATGGCTTGCAGTGTTACTCCAAACAAGCCCTGATGTTTTTATCGACTCCCTCACTGTCTCAAACACAGCCCTGAGTCCAGTCAATACCTGTCATTCCATGGAAGCCATGAGCCCCAGAGCTGCTGTCACTCATCCTTATCTGGTTACAAATGGACTCCTTGGGAGTCTGTCACTTGACAACACACCCAGGACCCCAACTTCTAAGAGACAATTTAAGCCAACAATAATGGTCTAGAATCACTTTACCTGGAATCCTTCAATGTCTCAATCATGTCTTTATCTAATGTTTATACTATCTTGTTTCCATTTTAGTGGAAAGCAGCTATAGTTTTTCAAATGTAAATTTAGGTACATTTTTAAAAGCACTAGGAAGAGCTCAAGTTATATCCCTTTCTGCTTCTTGCCTAAGACCCCAATTTCAATGTCCAATTGTCAACATACTAAGTCAAACAAACAATCAGTTAGCTTTTGTCCCCAAACTAGAAACCTGAATAGTTCATTATACATTGCTAATTTATCCGGCCTCCCCCCCTCCCCCGCTTCAGTTCCTTTATTTGTATAATTTATGTATTTCATCTTTAAAAGCATTCATGCTAAATTGCTTAAGCCAGATTCAAAATGTTGTCCCATTGTTTTTAGTGGCATTTGGTTTTTTTCTTGTGATTTGCAAGTATGATGGACCTACAGGCATTGGTTCATAAACTATGTGAAGGAATAAAATATACTTGTATGGAAATGTAGACAACAATTGAACTATGTATTCAAGCCTTCTCCCTTCTACTTAGCACTTTTTCTTTCTTATTTCACAGATTTAGTTAGCAAATTTTCCCACAGCAATTCAACCCCCTGAGGAGTAAAGAGCTCTTAGCAAATGACCAGGAGTTTGGAAGCTTATGTTAAAGGCATAGACAAACTATATCTAAAACAAGTACCTGGGTGATGATTAAATAGTAAAACACTTTGGGTTTTGATTATGCAAGATATTATAAATCAGCTTTTTACTTTCAATGCTTTGAAGTAAAGCACTAGCATCATGAACCATAACAATAATCAATTTAGAAATAAAAGAATGCACAGTTAGTGGGCATATATGTATGCTAACATATATCTAAGATATACTAATTATGTTACAATGAGTTACTTTGAAATCATTGGCAAATACCCACGGTTTCTGCATTTATATCAGGAGTCCAGACCTTCATCTTACTGTGGTTATTAAACAAGCATAAATAGAGAGAAACTAGTGTTTCTGGTTCCATTTATACTTCACTCAAAATAGTGAAAACAGTGATCTTAATCATAACAGAGTTCGTGTTCCTTTTTTCCAAGATATTGAGGCAAAGCACTAAATAAAAAGAGGAAATCTATGTCTTGGACAGTATAATCACAAGGTAATAGGATATATGTAGATTAAGATCTATATGGTGATATGTAGTTGTTTACATGATGAAGAGAGTAAAGAAATGTCTAAATTATTTATAAAGCATCTATTTGAAATGCTTTCACCACTGTCTTAGAGTTAATAACTTGGTGCTATTTTTTGGTTTTCTTCTTTTGAAGGATTTAGGTAGTCTATTGATGAATCAGAGGCATTGAATTTTATTTATTAGTACGCTTGTGGTAAATGTGTACTGAAGATTTTATTTTATTTTGAATATATTTATTAATTGAAAATTTATGTGTATGTGTTTGTGTGCAAGCATAGATCTGTAATAAATCATTTCAGTGTATATGCTCATTAATATACAGTGCTAAGTAAAGGTTATGATTCTTATTTGGCTGTTTGACTACGTGTTCAAGCGTGTTTGTTAGGATGGAGTTAAAGAAGAGCAATTTTCTGGTTGGAGATAGAAAAGCAATATGGGAATGAGAGGCAAGACATCTGATAAGTACAGAGTGAAAGTAAGAAGAAAATACAAAGTTAGTCTTAGGTATGAAAATCAGAACAGAATCAAAAGAAAGCATTAAAGGAGAATTTGAAGATTTCTTGAGGTAAATGAAAAGACCAAATACTTTCCCCAATAAATCCATGTTAAGGTTATCAACTAGGTAAAAAATACAAATATTGCAAAGAAATAGGAACGATTAACTAGAGATAAAATAACAAATACACAAGAAGTACAGCAGGCGGTATTTAAAAGCCAGATAAAGTATATTATGTTAAGGGTTTTTAATATTAGAAATATTATATGAAGACTCCTTTTCTTAGGTGAGTATGATTTATATCGCCTAAATTTCAAAAAATGTAATTACACTCTGCTTGGGGCGATGTTAATCAATAGCTTAAGTATTCGTTTAAAACTCCTGACTAATGGTACTTTTTTAATCCAACAAAATTATGGTGATGGGATATCTATGACCCATTTAATATCTTTGTTAAATGGTGTTATTATTTCACAAACTTCCCAGTCTAGGAGAACTCATTGGGCATAGAATTATACTCAACGGAAGAAAGTGAGTGAATAGAAACAGACAAGCTTGCAAAGCAGTGCCCAGTCCTAGGGTTCTGCTGCATTTTCATTCTTCCTTGTAGCTTTGTGTACATAATTGAACAAGCATTTGGAGAGTCCAGGAGTCATTGAACATTTACCTTTTAGAAAGCCTAAAGCACTGCGTGTGTCAATACTGAGACAGAATGTGCCAGATGGTAGGTGTTTGGAGTCAAGAGCAATTTCCCTGATGGTTAATTCTAAGAAAACAAAGGTTGTACTTTCTAACCTCATGGGAATAGCAGAAGATAATATTGCCTCCTCATCATTACTGGGCCTCTCAATCCTTTTAGCTATAATATCGTCAGAAACAAGATATCCATTTCTAACTTATTAGATCAGATTTTCAGAAACATGAGATATAACAGATTTTTAGAAATATTGATATATATGAAATGTCAGATTTAACTTACATAGTGGGCATGTACACTTTATGAAAAATGGCAGTGTCATCCCTATTCTATATCTGATAAAATTATGAAGCATAAAAAGTGAAGTAACTGTCACAAGATCACATGATTTTTAAGAAGTTGAGTGAAAGGTAGCCCATGGGGTTCTGAGAGTTGGAACATGGAAATCTCAGCATTTACAAATGCACTGACAAACACATTAGGAAGAAAATATATTACACCATTGAGACCACTTCTTGTTTTTGAAACTATACACCTGCCAGATCCTTCATTTGAAAAAGAATAATGACACAGGAAATTTTCAAAAAATATAAAAAATTTTCTAGGTCTCAAAAATTAAGTCAGCAAAGCTTTGAAAAACAAATATGTGACCTCAATTCAAACTTCTTTTTTTTTTCCATTTTCATAGATAGATTTTCTTTTTTCCCTTTTTTATTATTAATTTATTCAAATTACATCTCAGTTGTTAGCCAATCCCTTGTATACTCCCATTCCTCCCTCCCTCCCGCTTCCCCCCCATTCCCCTCCCCTATGTCTGTGACTGAGGGAGACCTCCTCCCCCTGTATATGCTCATAGGGTATCGAGTCTCTTCTTGATGACCTATTATCCTTCCTCTGAGTGCCACCAGGCATCTCCATCCAAGGGACATGGACAAATATGGGGCAACAGAGTTTGTGTGAAAGTCAGATCTCCTTCTCCACTTAACGGTGGAGAATGTCCTGTCCATCGGCTAGTCTGGGTAGGGGTTCGAAGTTTACCGCCTATATTTTCCTTGGCTGGTGCCATAGTTTGAGGAGGACCCCAGGGCCCAGACCCGCCTGTAGTTTTCCAGGACCCTCTGGATCCTTCTATTTCCTCATTCTCCCAGGCTTCTCACACCTAAATTCTCAATAGGATGTCCTCCCCTCTGAGCCACTTTCCTGGTAGGTAAAGTTTTCCATGGGGACGTACCCCTTGGACTAGTGTCTCGATATAAGTGAGTATATACCATTTAACTCTTTTTGCTTCTGGGTGAACTCACTCATTATGATAATTTCTAGTTCAATCCATTTGTCCACAAATTTCGGAAATTCCTTGTTTTTAATAGCTGAGTAGTATTCCATAGTGTAAATGTACCACAGTTTCTTTGTCCATTCTTCTACTGAGAGACACTTAGGCTGTTTCCATGTTCTGGCTATTATGAATAAGGCAGCTATGTCAATTCAAACTTCTTAACATAACTTTAGCCTGAAGGCATAAATATACATAAAGAATGTGAATTCTCTACTGATTCTAAAAATCCACCCACACCTTCGAAATTAGCCATTTTTTTTTCTTTAAAAACAACATCTTGCTTTCCAAAATCTTTCATTGTGATATCCTATGCCTTCTAAGCTATAGTAAGCTGTTTCTGGTGATTGATTCTGCCTGCTTGATTTACCTAGTCTATCTACCTAGCATCTCCACTCCATTTAGGGTTCATTGAATTCAAACATTCCTCTGATTAATGGCTAATTTATTATTTGCCTTGCAAATGTTTATCTGCTGGGAGATGGGATAAGTACTTCAGTCTTGACAAGGAGGAGGGTCTCTATTCCAGGCCTGGTGAAATGGTCAGCTGACCACATACCAGAGGACTGGGCATGCGCTGGGTTTCTGAGATGATCTTCTGAAAAGTTAAGTATCTATTGTTAATGGGTTAGTCCACATATTATAGGAGGAAATTTATAATAACTTTTGTATAGACATCCTCAAAACTGAATCCAAAAGCCTTCGGAGGTGATCACTTGACAGTACTGAATCCTACTTATTTAAATAAAAGAATATTCCCAAAATTATCAGATGTACAAGTTAAGCTAGAAATAACACTACTTAGGTGCCTAAATAAAATTTGTTCTTATAAACTCTGATATGTTACCAAAAATACCATAATAAACAACTTTGAAAATTATATTGAATTTTCTCTAAATAGTAGTGTAATATATAACTTCTCAAACTAATATTTACACTTACTAATTTTACCAAGTTTTAATGAATATATGCTTCCTTTTTAAAATGTGAAATTTTGATTTAAAATTTATTTTTCACAAAGTGAAAAAAGCATGTAAATTGCACGGCATGGTTTGTGTAGCACACAGACAACAGTGGCCAGCCATTCATTATTACCTTAATCACTTCCAAGGTTCCAGAAGTAAATCATCCCCAGGAAAAGGAATATAAACTTAGGCAGGGCTTTTAATCAGTACTACATCTCAAACAACTTTCCTATTTTGGTGTTGACAGCATATGCGTAACTTTCATCACCTTGATGCCCGGAAAATCTTGACGGGAGAGATTTTCTTTCTTACGAAACTAAAATATTGAAGTGTGTCTATATTAAAGCTATACCTATGATGTTGGCAAATGGCACAGTTCTGTTAGAATGTGATGCTACAAAGATGCTAGCTGGATGGGCATAATGAATAAATTAAAGTACATTTGCTAATGAATACAAAGAATAGTTTCCCGCAGAGGAAAAGAAATGTAGCTGCTTGGCAGTTCTGATATTGTAGGGTGACACAGTTCATTTAGTCGTGAGTTTGTCTGCATGGTTTGGAGGTTTGGAAGTCCTGCTATTTTACATTTAAACCTACTTGAAATTATTTAGCATTGGAGTGGAAGGAAATGGGACAAATGAAGTGGGACAAAAATCATGGTACATATATATATTGTATATTCACATATATATGTGTGTGTAATATATATATATATATATAACACAGAATATATATACTGTATTTTCTGGTGTATGAAATGACTGGGCATATAAGATGACCCCCAACTTTTCTGGTTATTTTGGAATATTGGAACATACTCGCCATATAAGACTACTGCTCTTCCAATGCATACCCTGTGCAGCAGACTCCGCCATGTGTCTATTTGCAGGCAGGGCACAGAAGCCAGGCAGTTTATGAAATGCAGGCAGACAGCTGGTGCCAGCCTACACTGCCACTTTGAGGTGTGCCCCACACTCAACTAGAAAATGCTCAGCCCTCTGAGTGGAATGGGTGGATTTTGGTGGAGTGCTAATCCATGTTCACGTTCTCCTCCTCCAGGTACAGGAAGATGTGTACAGCTCTTCCCTGATTCATACTCCCTGCACAGAGTAGGGAATCAGGCACAGCACCCTCCACATATGACCTGACATATGAAGCAAGGAACAAGATTCATGTACGTACCTGGCCTATAAAATGACCACCAACTTTAGTGGTGAAAACATTATCTTATTAGTCAGAAAATATGGGGTGTGTGTGTGTATGTGTGTGTGTATGTGTGTATAACATTACCTGCCTACACAGAGCTTACTGTTGAATTTCAGTATTACCTCTCAAACAGTTTTCTTGTTTCTTGTGCCTTGCACATAAGCCAGTAACACGATCCCAGGAGAAAACCTTGTGAAAGGTAACTCCAGAAGAATCATAGCACACATAACCATTCTTGCTCATTGAAAACATCAACTTTCAAACCCAATATCATTTCAGAAATCTCTTTTTTATTTTTAATTTTATTAATTTATTCATGTTACAACTCGATTGTTATCCCATCACTTGTATCCTCCTGTTTCTCCCTCCCTCCTGCTTTCACTCTATTCCCCACTCCTAGAAACCTACAAGAAGAACATGTTGATGGGTGGATTGGGGCCCAGAGGTGTCTGCTCAAACTATTGCACTAACAAAGGACGATACAATAGTAAACATTGAACCCCTATTCTGATCTACTCAATGGACAGGACATTCTCCACAGTTATGTGGAGAGCGGGGACTGACGCAAAAATCTCTTTAAGCAATAAGAAAAAGTAAATTAAAACATTTTTGTTATTACAGCAACTCAGAGGGAAAAATACTTCCAGCAATTTATACTAGTTCTCAACATTCCAAATTAACTTCCCAAGCAGGATGAAACAGGCCTGAGGTCCCTCAGTGGGAAAGGCAGTGCACTGTGGTCCTGTTATTCAGTCATCATATATGTAACCAGTCCTGACAACTACTGATTATATCTTTCTTACAGGAGCGCCTTCCTCTCTTTTTGTTTGCCAGTTATATCCTCTAGTGTATATGCCAATGCAGTCAATGTCCCTTTCTGGTAATTGTCACTGGATTGTCTGTCAGTGATGAGGAGAAAAGGGTGACAGCCTTGACATCCCACCAATCATCCCTCTGGAAAATTGATATTGTCCTTCCCAGTAAACAACAGCTCAAGCATCGACCAGTCTTGCCAGCACATCCCTGAACAATCAACTTCCATTAAAGGCAGAAGCCACACATTTATCCCACCATAGTGCAATCAATAGGAAACTGACTTTTTTGCTGTCCCTTTTAAGGACCCTTTTCTTGTATTTTGCACTTAATACCTCCAATTATAAACACATTGTGGTTTTCTTTGCATCGAAAGAATTCAAAATAAGATTTCAAACACTAATTTAGGAAAGGACAGAAATGCCTTTTCTGTTGACTATATAATTTTAATGGCATTAATATGCAGACATTACCAATATATGCCTCTGTGGAAGTAGGTTAGTGACTTGCTCTTCCCAAGCCTTTTAAATAACTCCATAAGTGGAAAAAACCCACAAAGATATTTATATAGTAAACAGCTAAGTTTTGCAAAATTGGGACTGTCTTATTAGTAAGAGGACATACTCAATGCAAACAACTAAATAAATGTCATTGAGTTAGTTCAAGATTTACAATTTTATTACATCTAAGACATTTGCCCTTAATTCACTATGTCTTAAGACACTTAATAATTTATAAGCCCACTAAACATAACATTTCATCAACAATGAAAATATATAAGATTTTATTTTAAAACTTACTCATGGTCCATTATCATACTATGCTTTTTAATGTTATAAATCTTATATGATACAATGTTGTTAATCCATTGTTTATTTGGGAATCCTAATCTGGAGGGTCTACTAAGCCCAGAATGGCAGTGATTGAATCATATGGACAGCCATCCTGATAATGCCACCCAGGCAGAATATGAGAGCGGATAAAGAAGGGGCAGGCCTCAGCTACAGTGACAGGGAATGTACACTCTTTAAAAGGTGACAGGTGTCAGGTCTGTAGGGAAGGCAGTGGCTAAAGGTCCATGCCAGAGCACTCACTGGCTGATTTATGAAGCCTCCGTGGTGTCAGGAGGAGTCTGATGTGCACTGTTTTCTTGGAGGAGGGCAAGTAAAAAGAAAGGAAGCAGTCAAGGGAAGCCCATCACTGTCAGATTCAATCCCACCCCCTGAGACCCTGGAAGACTGCAGTGAGAAGGCTCCTGCTCAACTTTTGTCCCCTTGTGGGGAATTGGGTCTGTTTTCCTTGGGAATCCCAACCTTTGGGACTACTTTTAACTTGTGAACTACATAAAAAGGAGATAAACATCAAGGCAGTCATCATTTCACCAGCTTGCTAATACAGAGCACCAGATCCATTCCAGAAAATTTTCAAATGGCATGTCAAAGTTACATAGCTTAACTTACACATAGGGAAGATATTTTTAATCTATGAGCAGAACAATAATTGCCACTTGTAAGTGCAAGCCAATTTTAGGAAACAAGATGGACAAAATTCCCATAGTATAAGCTTTTATTCTACTCGCAAATGATATTTTTATTAAAATATAGAAACATTCCTTTGGTATATAAATTAACATATCCTACCTGATAAGGATGATGTACAAACAACTTCCAAGTTAACAGTCATATAATTTATTTTATCTTATTTTAATTGACAGACTCTGCCTAGTTAAAAACAAAAAGGTATTCATGAAAGCTTGTAAAACTGAAAGGCAAATACTTAAACAAAGACCTATTTTAGACAGTGAAGCTAAAAGTGTATCCAGTTATCCGACTGAAGTTTTAAAATTAATAAGACATTAAATAATCACCTTATCTATAGGCTAAGAACTTATTCATAACTTCACTCCAAAAATGTAAAAATTACAGATGTATATTCTATATATCCATATATTGTTAGAGTCTGAAGTTTAAATACTCCCAGTACATATAGCCACTATCAAAGAAGTGTAAAAATGGAAGGAGAAATCCTCTTCTGTACTTATTTCAGACTTTCTTGAGTATTGGAAGTGAATTCACTGCTGTCCCTCTTCCCCACTGACACTTAAGGGCAAAGTTAATCTTTTCTCAGAAACATAAATATACAAATTTATATATGTCATTATATAAATGTATACATGATTAAAACCTGCTATAATATGTAAAGTATATATATTATATATACTATATGTACATATATAATATGTATATATTATATATACATATATACATTATAAATATATTACATGCTCAGTCCATATGATGTTGACTGTCATGCATCTGGAGCCAACTGGAATGTTCAGTGAAATCCTGTAGGAATGCTAAGCGATTCGAGAGAATACACACCCTCTTTATTAAATGAACATAGTAAGATAATGAGAATATTTTAAATCTGCCATATGAGAAGAAAATTAAAACATTACAACACCATTTTCAAGGTGCTACATTAATTTCACTAACTTTCTCATTTGACTCTTATTTGCATGCTCTGATACTTTTTGTGCAAATTTCAGATGACTTGCAAACTTAGTGCAGTAAAGTGACATCACACTGATACTCTTGAAAGACAATGTAGTGATATGCATAAATATGCAACAAAGCCGTTATATAAGAAGAGCCGCATTTTGAATAGCACATTCAAAATATCTGTTTTTGTCATTGTAACATTCTTGATGTGTTCTGGAGGAAATGTTTTCTATTTTGTCTAAAACTACAATACCTTCTGAAGGTCTAAGCTATGTACTGGCATTTACATTTTTATGAACTGAAATGCATACAGAAAATTAATATGTACAGAATACACCCACCCTGGTCTTTCTTCCTAAACCTGGAATTTAAGAGAAGAAAAAAAGATCTCAAGTATATGTAAAACACACACACACAATATATATATATATATATATATATATATATATATATATAATTTTCATATTTATATGATGGCACTAAAATAGATAAAAACAGGGACTTGGACTTGGAGGTTTAGCTTAGTGGTATAGTCTTTTTGAGCAGGTGCATATCCCTAAGCTTTATATACATTATATATATATGTATATTGTGTGTGTGCGTGAACTTGACACAAGCTAGATCATCTGAAAGAGGGAACATCAATTGATAAAATGCCTCAGATTTCCTGCAGGCAAGTCTATGGGGGGCATTTTCTTGATTGGTAATTGATAAGGGAAGGCCCAGACCACTCAGGGTAGTGCCATACCTTGGGAAGAGATGGTGGGTCATATAGGAAAGTTTACTCATCAAGCCATGAGGAGCAAGCCAGGAAGCCACATTTCTCTGTGGTTCCTGATTTCAGCTCTCTGCCTTGCTTGAGTTTCTGCCTTGTCCCACATTTCTGCACCAGGACTGGGCCAAACAACCTCTTTCCTTCTCAAGTTGTTTTTGGACAAGGTGTTTTATTGCAGAAATATAAAGTAAACAAAGTTAAAGTTGAAGGTGCTTTTCTCGGTGACCTGAGTTCTATACCAACAACTCACTTGGCAGAAAAAGCGAACCAACTACTGAAAGTTGTTGTGAGCTCCATGTGTTCACAGTAGTGCATGGATTTGTACACAATAAAAAATAAACAAAGGGGGATTCCAAGATGGCGCCGACCATTAAGCCACGTATCTGATCTACTCCGTGGAGACCAGAGACATAAGAGGAGCAACAGATTGCTGGACTTTGAGAACTGTAGGTGAGTGGGGCCCCAAAGGCCGCAGACCAAACAGGGGGCCTACCCCCCTGGGTCAAGCAACATCCCGGAGGTACTAAATGCACTCCCCAAACTCGGAAACGGAATCCACATGCAAACTGCAGCCTGTATATAAAGCACAGACTCGCTGTTTGGGGAGGGGTTTTTCCAGAGTCCCCAGCCAGAGGAGTCTCAGCGAAGAGGGTGAATCTTCCCTAGGATTCCTCCTTCCACACCACCCCAAACTGCAGAGGTCACCCGCCTAGGCCAACTGAAAACACAGGCGGCGGGACCCAACAGAGACAGTTATAGTGGGACTATAGCTCGCTGGCCATCCGGAGCCAAACTTAACACCAATCACAGCGGACTGAGCCTGCAAACAGCGGCAGTGAGAAATCAGCTGGAACTGCTTCGACAGACCCATTGGGAGACGTGGGTCTTGCCTAGAGCTATAGCTGAACTTATTAGCCCTGCGGGAAGACCTGGTTCCGAGGGCTTCCACCAGAGCTCTGCAACCCTTTTGTTCCTACCCAGCCGCAAGGCACTGGTCCTACACTCCGCTCCCTGAACGAGAGAGCCCAGCTGGAGATGCTGGCCTGAGCAAGGCAGGCACCCTCACATTATCAGGAGACAAGACGTGGATGGGTCTGTCTGCAGTGTCTAATTGCTGACCCAGAGTGTGAGGGGACCCACATACCCCGGCGGAAAAATTTGGTTCCGCGAGTGGCCGCCAGAGCTCTGCAGAGCCAGTCTTACTAACCACCCAGCCGCAAGGCCCTGGCACTGCGCTCCCTGCTCACTGAATGAGAGAGACCAGCTGAGCTGGTCGTGCGCTTCCTGCTTCCCAACGAGTGAGCCCAGTGGGAGATCCTGGCCTGAGCAAGGCAGGCACTCTCACATTATCAGGAGACGAGAGATGGATGGGTCATGTTTGCAGTGTCTAATTGCTGACCCAGAGTGTGAGGGGACCCACATACCCCAGCGGAAAGATTTGGTTCCGCGAGTGGCCGCCAGAGCTCTGCAGAGCCAGTCTTACTAACCTCCCAGCCGCAAGGCCCTGGCACTGCGCTCCCTGCTCCCCGAATGTGAGAGTCCAGTGGAGGTCCTGGCCTGAGCAAGGCAGGCACTCTCACTTTATTGGGAGACGAAAAGAGGCTCTTGCTTGCAGTGCCTAATTGCTGACCAAGAGCAACCTTGGTCCCTCCAGGCATATAGTTCTGGGAGAGGGTGGACACCGCTACAGGGTATAGAGACAGAGCTAAAAGACAGCTACACCCCCAGATAATCTGAACTACCTGGGGTCTTAACTACAAATCCACAGGAAGGACAGGCAGCTGGGATCAACCTACTCAGCCAGAACGTTTGTGTGTGGACCTTATTCTAGGTCCCGAGACTGCTGATCTGAATTACAGCAGTAAAGTCCAAACAGATATCTACTTTGGCTGGCTCAGCCTGGAGCCCAGGGGGCAGAGGAAAATCACCAGGAGTGAAACCGGATCACCTACCTGTTCCACAAAAATACTCCCTGATCCCTACAGGCAAGAGCACCTGACCTATAATCAGTCATCAATTAACCACTCTCAACCTGCGAAGGTCACTACAAAATACTTTCCAACATCAGAGCCATCAAAATGACAAGAGGACAGCGTAAGAATGCTATCAAACACCAAAATAGTTTGGCATCTCCGGACCCCAATATTCCCAATGAAAACAACCTAGAGAACCTACCAGCAATGGATAGGCAAGAAAATGACCTCAAGTCCTTAGTAAAGAAGATGATAATAGAAGAAACAAATAAAATCTGTAAACAAATGCAGGAGGAGGCAAACAAGAGAGCTGAAGAGTTAAAAGAGTCATATAAAGAGGCACTTGAAGAATTTCAGAAAAATATAAATAACCAGATGATGGAAATCATTAAAACAGTACAAGACATGAAGATAAAAATGGAAGCTATGATGCAGGAACACACAGAAGAAAAACGTGATCAAGAGTCTGCAAAGAGGAAAGCAAACATCTCAGAGGTGGCCTTATCTAACAAATTGCAAGAAATGGAAGAACGAAAATCAGGACTTGAAGATACATTCGCAGAACTGGAAACAATCATTCAGGGAAATGCTAAATCTGAAAAATACCTAACACAGACCATTCAAAAACTAAAATACTACATGAAAAGACAAAACTTGCAAATAATATGGATACAGAAGAAACTGGACAGCCGACCCCACAGCCCAGAACACATCTTTAATCAAATAATGGTGGAAAAATTTCCCAATTTGAAGAAAGAGATGCGTACGAGCATACAAGAGGCCTACAGAACACCAAACAGAATAGACCTGAAAAGAAAATCTTCCCACCACATAATAATAACAACACAAAATATACAGAACAAGGAAAAAATATTGAAAGCGGCAAGAGAAAAAGGCCGAGTAACATACGAAGGCAAACCTATCAGAATTACTCCTGACTTCTTAGCAGAGACCATGAAAGCCAGAAGGGCCTGGACAGAGGTGCTGCAAACCCTAAGAGAACACAGATACCAGGCAAGACTACAATATCCAGCAAAATTATCAATAACCATTGACAGAGAAGACAAGTTATTTCATGACAAAAACAAATTCAAACAGTACCTAGCCACAAATCCGGCTTTACAGAAGCTATTAGAAGGAAAACTCCATCCCAACTGGTCAAACTACAACCAAAACTACATAGGAAATAGGTAAATATACCATTGCAAAATCATAACCTCACAAAATCTCAACTGTTACAAATACCAAAAATGAAGGGACTTACCAATCACTGGTCATTAATATCTCTCAACATCAATGGTCTCAACTCTCCAATAAAAAGACACAGACTAACAGAATGGATGCATAAACATGACCCAACATTCTTCTGCATTCAAGAAACACACCTTAACCACAAGGACAGACATTGCTTCAGAGTAAAAGGTTGGGGAAAAATATTCCAAGCAAATGGTCACAAGAAGCAAGCCGGGGTAGCCATTCTAATATCTAATAAAATAGACTTTCAACCAAAATTAATCAAACAAGATGAGGATGGTCACTTCGTACTCGTCAAAGGTAAAGTCAACCAAGAAGACATCCTCATTTTGAACATCTACGCTCCGAATACAAGGGCTCTCACATTTGTAAAAGAGTTATTAACAAAGCTTGCCCCACTCATTGATACACACACATTAATAGTGGGAGACTTCAACACCCCTTTTTCACTCAAGGATAGGTGTGTGAATCAAAAAATAAGCCGGGAAATAACCTCATTAATCAATGTCATGAATCAAATGGATCTAACAGATATCTACAGAACTTTCCACCCAAATACAAAGGATTATACCTTTTTCTCAGCACCCCATGGAACATTCTCTAAAATTGATCACATAGTTGGTCATGAAGCAAACCTCAATAGATACAAGAAGATTGAAATAATACCTTGTATCTTATCAGATCACCATGGTCTAAGGCTGGACTTCAACAACAACAGAAATAACAAAAAGCATACTAACTTGTGGAAACTAAACAACTTTCTACTTAATGACACATGGGTCACGGAAGAAATAAGGGAAAAAATGAAAGACTTCCTGAAATTCAATGAAAATGATGGAACAACATATCCAATTTTGTGGGACACATTGAAAGCAGTGCTAAGAGGAAAATTCATAGCACTAAGCGCCTTCAAAAAGAAAAAGGAATCGTCCCACATAAACAACCTAACAACACATCTGGAAGCTCTAGAAAAAAAAAAGAAGCAGAAACACCCAAGAGGAGTAAACGCCTAGAAATAATCAAACTCAGAGCTGAAATCAATAAATTAGAAACCAAGAGAACAATCCAAAGAATCAACAAAACCAAGAGCTGGTTCTTTGAGAAAATTAACAAGATAGACAAACCATTAGCCAATCTAACTAAAAGACAGAGAAACACTATCCAAATTAACAAAATCAGAGATGAAAAAGTAGACATAACAACAGACACTGAAGAAATACAAAGAATCGTAAGAACCTACTTTAAAGGCATTTATGCCACAAAATTTGAAAATTTAATGGAAATGGACAAATTTCTCGACCGATTCCATTTGCCGAAATTGAACCAAGTCCAGATAAACAAATTAAATAGCCCTATTTCACCTATAGAAATAGAAGCAACCACTGATAGTCTCCCAACCAAAAAAAGCCCAGGGCCAGATGGTTTCAGTGCAGAATTCTACCAGACCTTCAAAGAGGAGCTAATACCGATACTATTCAAGCTATTCCAAAAAATAGAAATGGACGGAATATTACCAAATTCCTTCTATGAGGCCACAGTCACATTGATACCTAAACCTCACAAAGATCCAACAAAAAAAGAGAATTTCAGACCAATTTCTCTTATGAACATTGATGCAAAAATACTCAACAAAATTCTCGGAAAGCGAATACAACAGCATATCAAAGACATTCACCATGACCAGGTAGGCTTCATTCCAGGCATGCAGGGATGGTTTAACATACGGAAATCCATCAATGTAATCCACTATATAAACAAACTGAAAGAGAAAAACCGCATGATCATCTCTTTAGATGCAGAAAAAGCATTTGACAAAATCCAACACCCATTTATGTTCAAAGTTCTGGAGAGATACAAGGCACTTATGTAAACATAATAAAGGCCATATACAGCAAACCAACAGCCAACATTAAATTAAATGGAGAGATACTCAAGGAAATTCCTCTAAAATTGGGAACCAGACAAGGCTGCCCCCTGTCCCCTTATCTCTTCAATATAGTTCTTGAAGTTCTAGCCAGAGCAATAAGACAGCAAAAGGAGATCAAGGGGATCCAAATGGGAAAGGAAGAAGTCAAATTATCCTTATTTGCAGATGATATGATAGTGTATATAAGTGACCCGCAAAATACCACCAGAGAACTCCTACAGCTGATAAACACCTTCAGCAAATTGGCATGAAACAAAATAAACTAAAAAAAGTCAGTAGCTTTTCTGTATACAAATGACAAACAGGCAGAGGAAGAAATTAGGAAAACTACTTTCTTCACGATAGCCACAAACAATATAAAATATCTAGGAGTAACTCTAACCAAGCAAGTGAAGGACTTATTCGAAAAAAACTTCAAACCTCTGAAGAAAGAGATTGAAGATGACATGAGAAAATGGAGGGATTTACCTTGTTTATGGATCAGGAGAATCAACATAGTAAAAATGGCCATCTTACCAAAAGCAATTTACAGTTCCAATGCAATCCATATCAAAATACCTACAAAATACTTTGAAGATATTGAAAGATCAATTCTCAAATTCATATGGAGAAATAAAAAACCCAGAATAGCAAAAACAATCCTATACAACAAAAGATCCTCTGGAGGAATCTCCATACCTAATCTCAAGCTGTACTACAGAGCAACAGTAATTAAAACAGCATGGTACTGGCAAAACAATAGACTGGTGGATCAATGGAATCGAATCGAAGACCCAGAGATGAATCCACACATATTTGCTCACTTGATTTTTGACAAAGAAGCCAAATCTATTCAATGGAAAAAGGATAGCATCTTCAACAAATGGTGCTGGTCTAACTGGATGTCTACATGTAGAAAAATGCAATTAGACCCTTATTTGTCACCATGCACAAAACTCGAGTCCAAGTGGATTAAAGACCTCAACTTAAAACCAGAGACATTAATTCAGTTAGAGGAAAAAGTGGGGAAGAGCCTGGGACACATAGGCACAGGAAACAACTTCCTGAACAGTACACCAACAGCCCAGGCCTTAATGTCGACAATTAATAAATGGGACCTCATGAGGCTGAGAAGCTTCTGTAAGGCAGGAGACACTGTCAAGAGAACAAAACGACAGCCTACAGAATGGGAAAAGATCTTCACCAACCCTTCATCTGACAAAGGTTTAATATCCAAAATATATAAAGAACTCAAGAAATTAAACACCACAAAACCAAACAACCCAATTGCGAAATGGGGCTTGGAACTTAACAGAGAATTCTCAACAGAGGAATATCAAATGGCTGAGAAACACTTAAAGAAATGTTCGTCCTCGTTAGTCATCAGAGAAATGCAAATCAAAACGACACTGAGATTCCATCTTACACCCATCAGAATGGCTAAGATCAAAAACTCAAATGATTCCACATGTTGGCGAGGATGTGGAGAGAGAGGAACACTCCTTCATTGCTGGTGGGAATGCAAACTAGTACAACCACTTTGGAAAGCTATCTGGCGCTTTCTCAGAAAAATGGGAATAGGGCTTCCTCAAGACCCAGCCATCCCACTCCTTGGAATATACCCAGAAAATGCCCTACCACATAACAGGGACATATGCTCAACCATGTTCATAGCTGCTTTATACATAATAGCCAGAATATGGAAACAGCCTAAGTGTCCCTCAGTAGAAGAATGGACTAAGAAACTGTGGTATATTTACACGATGGAATACTACTCAGCTATTAAAAATGAGAAATTCCCGAAATTTGTGGACAAATAGATTGATCTAGAAATTATCATAATGAGTGAGTTCAACCAGAAGCAAAAAGAGACAAACGGTATATACTCACTTATATCAAAACACTAGTCCAAGGGATATGTACCATGAAAATCTTTACTTACCAAGAAAGTGGGTCAGAGGAGAGGATATCTGATTGAGACTTTAGGCAAGAGTAGCACGGAAGAAAGAGGAAATAGTAGGACCCATAGGGTCCTGGAAACCTACAAGAAGAACTTTATGACAGGCAGATCTGGATCCTGGGGTCCTCCTCAAACTAAGGCACCAGCCAAGGAGAATATAGGCAGTAAGCTTCGAACCCCTACCAAGACCTAGCCGACGAACAGGTTATTCTCCATCGTTGAGTGGAGAGTGAGATCTGACTTACACACGAACTCTGGTGCCCCTTTTCTGACCATGTCCCCCAGATGGGGAGACCTGGTGGCACTCAGAGGAAGGATAGCTAGTTACCAAGAAGAGACTTGATATTCTGAGAACATATATAGGGGGAGAAGGTCTCCCTTAGTCGCAGACATAGGGGAGGGGAGAAGGGGAGAAATGGGAGCGAGGGAAGAATGGGAGGAAACAGGGGAAGGGCTAACAATCGAGATGTAATATGAATAAATTAATAAAAAAATAAACAAAGATTTAAAAAAACTTCATGCACAATTACTACTATAACAATGGGGACATCTCAGTAAACGGGTTCAGTATCACAGCCGGAAGATCACACCCCAGCACTTCATCCATATACATGTCTGTCTTAAGAGTGGATCCTTCTATCTTACTCTATGGTATGGTAGGAAATTGATGAAAAACCATGTTATTACAAATATATTGCACATTAAGTACAACACTTCATATTTACTAGTATGGTTACTTTCCAGCTTGTCTATAGATCGGTACTTTCATGCTGCTTGAATTCTGCAACACTGTGCATAGTAGTGTCAAAAATAAATGACAATACTGTGTATATGAAAAGAAAAAGTGTGGAACTGATTTATGTTTAATCTGGATCCCAAGTAAACAAATTAATCAAAACACCAAATTATAAAGGCACAATCTATGTAATAAAAATGATGAAAAAGAAAAATCACAAGGGGTTCTGCTACAAATGAGTATATAATACTGGTGAATGGTTTAGTTTTTTATGTAACGGTAAGATATTTAGGGAAGTGATTATAAGTCCTGCACAATTAACATGCTTTCCCTCCACTACACAGTCAGTGCCTGAGAGATATGTGTAAGTATCAGCTGTGAACTAGGAAAAAACCCTCGAGATGTCAACCACCTTAGGAAAGCAGACCTTAATCAAATGAACACATGGAGATATTTTCAAATTATAATACATAGTGTAATGTGAAATTACAAGACACTTTGAAAGAAAACAAGGAGAAGCCTTAAAAGATGCTAACAATTACATTGTTGAATCCTGTGCCTGTGATTAAGGCATTTTTAAATACATAGCAATGTACCTAAATGGCTTAGAGCACTATGTTTGCCCTCATATAAATCAATATCTATAAGTTAACAATTGAATGATGAGCTAGACTACTAATAGAATCATCTAAGCCTCTGCCTAACATGAGTAGTTAAAAACTTTTGAGGTTATAGTATTTAAAACATCTTCCATTAAAAAAATCTATTTATAGATTCCTTATTCCTACAACATGTTCAAGGACAAGAAAATACATTGAGTTACATACTTTTTAAATGTTAGTTTTAATTAATGATGCTTGAAAATTAAGTATTATTATATAGGAGTCACAAAAGAAAAATGTATAACATTAACTTTTCTGAAACCTCCGCAGAAAAAATCCTTAGTGTGAGGTGACAGTATTCCAAGTGTGCCTCCAAGCACTAATGTCAAGCCATAGTGCTTTAAGACAGTCTTAGGAATACCAGGGGGGATGAAAAAAACACATAACACATGAAGTTAAGTTTGATGCATGTAGAAAGGAGATGATTGTTAATTATCTCTGTTTATCATTTCCAGCAGAGAACAAGGAAAATGGCGCACAATCAGGTGCTTACCACACAGTTTCCATCGGCCAAGTTTAGAAAGACTATGAATTTGGCATCTGTAAAAGAATATTTATTGGCTTTTGCTCAGGGAAACAGTTGTTCATCTGCTTGAAAATTATTTTAATTAGACAAAGGAGACAATATTAATTGTTTCCAAAAACAATATTTTTATATTTATTCTCATATGGATTATACCTAAATATGTCCTGTCAATACTCGTTAAGGCAAAAATTGTTAATGTCAATCTCCCAGTCAATTATAAATTCATTGCATTCAAATATACTGCAATTGCAGTCCATGTCCTCACACCAGCCTAGAGGAGACAACATCTACTCTTAGCTGCTCACTTTTTTGCTTTTAGCCTTCAGGTCTCACACAGTGTTTCAATTCTACGTCTACAATTTATGTAGAGTCTAAACACTGATTGAAGAGTGGTCACTTAGCACTACGATAAATATGAAGTGTAGCATCATATCAAATGAAATCTATGATTGAATAGTTCATTCTGCTCCACGTGCAAATAAAGCATCATAGAAATGGTGCTGTGGCTACATTTCATTGAAGATGGCACTTTGTGTTAAGGATGCTAAAAATCCAAATACATAATTATCATTGGGCTCTTATAATGTTTTTCTCAACACCTAAACAAACATCTAAATTCCTATGGGTTCAGTACATTGGATGGTCATACCCCATTGGCTTCATCTTTCCAGGCAGGAAAGCCTATGAAGCTTCCTGTAATGGAGAGTTGTAATTAGTAGCTCCTTCCAGCCCACTGGAGTATTCCTTTTTTACCTATCTGTGTCACTAGTTAACCATTCAGCCATAAAGGATGCTTTAATAACACTTTACATATTTTAATTCCATAGGAAATTGAGAAAATTACCATAGCAGTAGATGATTCTTCAGGAGAGCCATCTCAAAACATGGGCAGTTTTACATCAACCTACAATTTCACACTCAAGTTGTAGTTTTTAGCTTAAAATTACAGTATCTGTATTTTTCTAGGTCAACATAAACTGTAGCTGCTGTGTAATTACACACTAAGAATGCAGTAATTATGTGATCAAGATCCAACTTGAAGTAGCAATACTAAAACTAAAATTCAAATATGATGCCCTATACAGCATGCCAGCAACTGTTCACATCTCAGCTACATAGTAGAAATGATGAACAATTTGATTATGATTAGTAAATTATATTTCACATATATGTCACATGTAGTTGGATAATATGACATAATTCAGGAAAAAAAAGGACTTATTTGATCATATCAATTACACTAATGTTGTTAATAAATGAGCACAAGCCAGCAGGACAACATAATAGATTCAGTTCATGAAGTCGATGAGACTAACTTGAGGTCATGTAAATAGAATTGCATAAATATACTTATTCTAAAAGCAGTCCTTTAATATTGGTAAAAAAAAATTTATGCTCCAAGATTAATGGAATTTTATTTTCCTTAAAAATAGCTGTTAAATTTCTTCACTTCCCTCTAGTGGGGTGACAGAGAAGGACGATGCAGGCAGTCCAGATGAGACTTGATAGGCTGAGGTCAGATGTTATGAGAGGAGGGATCCCCGCTTTCTGAGGACTAGGGGAGTGGGGGTGAGAAAGGGAAGGATCCACCACCAGTATGTAAAGTGAACAAATGGAAAGTTTAAAAATTAAAACTATTTGAATTATTTGTTTATATAGTATTATTTTGTAGTCCTTTTCAATTACATTAGGGATAATATTCATGAGAGGTAGTTTAATTCACATACTGTGCAATGACTCCACAAATCTGTTTATGTCTGAAAAATTTGCATAGCTCCTCCACATCCTTTTCTTTCTGTTTTAGATTTTCTTTGTCTATTTCTTACAGCTAACTCTCAGACTAGAAACCACAATGAAAGAGAATCATTTCAGCAAAGCTAAACCTTGTCAAATTAATAGTTGACAATACAGTCTTTTCACATTTAACTACTGTTTTAAAAAACCTTAAAATATAGAGAATTTGGGAATTTAATATACCTCATTAATTCTCTCATCTTTATATTGACCCCACAAAGTTATTTTTTTGCAGTTGTAAAGTGTAATTTATCTAGCTTAAATGCATTTATCACTTTAATATGTTTATTCGACATATTCAGGATTTACAATCTAGTTATGTTATCAACATTTGCTGATAGAATACACAGAAATTAAACCTCTTTTGCATGAGTTTTCCCCTTTGACTTGGAAAAGTAGACGTAAATCTTGATTTATTTTTCAGACAGCACTGAGCAAATCATCTGTTCCACCCCAAATGGGTTACTTGTGATTAAAGAAGGAAAAGTATTGGATACAAGTTCTACTAATAAGACATCCACCATAGTGAAAACCCACTGGGCAAGGGCCGAGTAAAGGAGTGCTGCCAAGTTCACATTAGGTAAACTGGGGAACCTGCAAAAACACCCCCTAGTGCTGGGAAATTCATTACCAAAATGTAGTAATCATCTTGCAGAAGTACCAACAGATTGCACACATTACCTCCTGCAGATCAGAGTGGGAATAACTAAAAGAAAAGAGGTAATGACTGTCGGGGGAAATTGAATTTTCATGGCACTTATCTTCTGTGTCATTCTATTTGCATGAGAACAATGTTAGCCACAGATATTATAGGACCCTAATGAGAACAGGAGCTACTCCCAATGGGCAGGAGCCGGGATGGGTGTTGATGAAATCAATCTATCAATGAGATTTTAAAGCATGCACTAGCCCCTGCCTTGCTCTGAGCTCATGTGGGTGGGCCTTCCATCAAGGAAGAGAAGAAATTAAGAATGATGACTAGAGAGAGTTCAACGCACACCGGCCGCTCTGTCAGCTGGCCCTTAATGATAACGTACTACCGCTTTCCCGAAAGAGCTTCATGTCTTATTCAGGGTAAATGCCCAAAATGTGGTATTTTAGAAGCCATGATGTGTTTTTCTATTGATGCTGTCAGTGTGACCGGCCACTGCAGGAAGTGGTGTGTGTCCCTTCCCGTTCTCTTTAATGATTCGTCAGACAGTGGCAGTTCTTGCATGCAGCATCAGAAGTGGAGTAAATAACGTATTGGCTCTGCACTGAACACTCGCAGATTTTATTAAGCTGCCAATCACCGGGGGCAAGTCAGCACATCAGAAGACAAACTCTTATAGGGGAGTCTCCGAGTACATACTTCAGTTGTCACTTAATACCTGGCGCCACTATTTATTGTCTCATTTGAAAAACACTTCTTGAGTTGCAAAGCATAAAGAAAGCACTTTATCCCTTTGTCTATTTCTTTACCTTATTTGAAAGCACATCACAAAAGTCTGTTATTAATGTATTTGATTTGCAAACCAATTTTTTTCCCTACAGAATATAACTGTCTCCCACAGTAATCCCCCAGTCACATGGATGAACTAACCTCGTGTGGTAAGTCATTTGTTGTATCTACACTGAACTACGCTAAATGGTTGAATGGGCACCTTTTTAAGTTGCAGCTCTTTAAAGCTAAGTGATTTACATTTTAAAAAATAGAACTTCTTGTTGTATGCAGTGTATTGTATTTATGTGTAAAAAATGTAAAAAAAAAAAAAAAAAAAAAAGAAGGAGCTGCCCTGACCCATGGATCCATGGAGAAAGTTAGAACTACTTTCAAGTAGCAAGACGTTTCTTCTATACAGACCCAGATGTTACCAGGTTTCAGTTTCTGACCAGTTTATTTATTGCACAATATCAACACTTTTGTGTGGTTTAACTCAAGGTCAGCCTGCAGGAGAAGAGCAATTAAGTATAGTTTTAATGACTATATTTAGAGACTAGGTGACTTGAACATAGCTAAGTTCATAAGAGCATTTTGCGTGCCGATTTTAATGTTTCTTCACAAATTCTTTTATTTATTCTTAAATCAAAGAACTGATTTTGGAAGCCCTAAGTGTGAAGTAGGGGACAGCCACTGATGTGTTTTAGTACCAGAACTATATAGTATAATGTTCCTGCCTACGTTCCCCAGTTCCTATAAGAATGTTAATAAAGATGTATGTACCAAAAATAATATAAAACTTGTGATTTCTTCCCTCTAGCACCAAGTATGGGTAGAGGCTAATATAGAAATACTTATGTTTGAAATTTTCATTTTCTATTGGTTTTAAAAGACATAATTTCCTTCCAAGAAAAAGATGCATTAAACACACAAGGAGATGTAGCAGAGTAGTCAATTCAACTCAAAATCAGGAGACCGAAAAATAGGGAATTTACAGACCATTCATTTCCCTGGCCCCCATGGGGTTCAACTGTCTTCTGTGTTACCTTATCCATTCCACAGGGGTACAAAGGATATATACAGAGTTTCCTTGCTCTCATACACAAAGCAAAGCAGTCCCCAAGGGTACCCTGGCTTAGGTTTCTTTCCTTGGAAAGTCACCTTGGACCTAGAATACTATTAAACTGCTAATACATCACTATGGAAATTAAACTTTTACCACATTTCATTTAAGCTAAATAGAGTATATACTGAGTGAAAAAATCAACAATTTTTCAGGTATTTCTTCCTTTTAATTATAAAGGATGGTAATTTTGACCATGTAAGTTCTTGGTTAATATCGTCACTATAGAAATTAAACTTTTACCACATGTCATTTAAGCTAGATAGAGTACATACTGAGGGGAAAAATGAATAATTTTTTTTATATAATTCTCCTTTCTAATTGTAATGAATGGTAATTTTGACCATGTAGGTTCTTGACTAATACGCTGGAAGGAAAATGTAAAATTATGTAGTGATTCTATTTAGTAGCTAAAATTAGTGTGTCAAGAAACAACAAAAATAGCTGTTAGATAGATGCTATGTCTTTGAATCATTAGGTTTATAACACTATGGGTTTTCAAATTCAATGCACACTTGAATCTTTGAAGGGTCTGTTACAGTTACAACGGTATCAACTGAGCTGGGCTTTATCCCCAATCTTATTACTGGAAGTTTGTAGTGAGGTTCAAGAATTTGTATTCCTGGGCTCGCAATGGTCCAGCAAGTGCAGATGTTTGCCCCATAGCCTGACAGCCTGGGCTGGGTCCTCAGAAGCTACATACTGAGAAGAGATGACTGATTCTCCAACTCATCAAAATCAATACATCATGCAATGAAAATATTCAGGGATTTGTAAATTCCTTAGTGATATTGGTGCTGCTGGCACTAAAGCTACATTGGGTGAACTGTTTCTATATAAAAGGAAAATTTAGAGAGGGAAAAGACAAGTTTGAGGGTTTCTTCCCTTTTTACTTCTAATTATTACATAATCCATAGTCTTTGACATCATCAATAACTTATAAAAAACAGTGAAGTCATGTTTTATTATTTTGCAAATGGAAAATGCCTGTATTGTGTTGCCTAGGTATTTCCTCAGATTTGATACATTCTTTTGTAGATTGGGGTTCTTTAAAATTCAAGAAGTTAACAAATTTACAAGACTCAAGAAGCAAAATTTCCTATCTCTAGTTCCTAAAATGTATAAGATTCACAGGCTCCGCCTCCAAATTATGTGAATCTTAACAGTTGTTTGGGAGAGGAGACACTCTGGTTGGCATGTAGGGAGATCCACAGATCTGTATTTTCTGACTTGCCAGCCACAATTTTCAGCAACATGATTTGCCTTTGAGTCACTCATGTTTCAGTAAGTAACTTCACCCATACTATAAGTTACCCTGTATTCAATTCCCTACAACATTAAGTTGAACTATGATGAAATAATTTATTTGGACTGGGATGAGTAAAAGTTTGTTCATTTCTGGGACAGGAAAAGCTAGACAATAATTATATGAGGTTTACAAGGTCTAGAATTTATTATACATTGACTTGAAATGTACACCCAAACTTTCTTACAACTAAGTAACTCATACATGTTTGAGTTATCTGAAATGATAGTCATTTTATAACCCCAGGGGTACATCATTACATTAAAAGCTTAATCAGGCAGGTATGCACTTACCCATAGTTGTTGTTTAATTTATTTGGTATTTGGCATAAATTTAGTTATTGAAAGTACATAAAATGATTTAGTTGCAGACATCTACAATGTTCTACGACATGTTGTAAGCAAATTCAAGTCAGACTACATTTCTGACAAGTGTCCTCACCACAAACACTCAACCATTGTCTTCTTTCTCAAGGTTTGGAGAAGGATACACAACTTGTGGCAATATTGAAAAAGTGAACTCCCAAGATATCATCTCATAGTTTTTATCTTCTATAGTTCAAGGCCAATATTACATGAAATGTTTAAAGAAAGTGTAATGTCAGATCTTCATAAAATACAAAGGAAAGAGAAACATTTCTTAAGGTAGTGAACAAAGCAGTATTTCTTTGAATCACCAGCTACACAAGGGTACCACAAGTCAATAACAAATGTAAATCTGTATTCCTTATGAATATAAATATGAAAAGCCCCAGTAAAATTTTAATGAACTGAGTCAAGAAGCATATAAAAAGAATTACAAATGTGTTCTACACAATTACCAAAGTTAGATTTATTCCTGGAATGCAAGATTTGATTTAACATATAATGGCAATTAAGCTAACATGCCAATTAGTATAATAAGGAATAATGATCTCATGGTCAAAATATTTGCCCAAGTCCAACACCTGATAACCAGGAGTATATCTTTGTTCGAAGACAAATTTTATGTATATGCGCAACAGAAAACACAAATGGTCTTGCTTAATTTCTTCAGCCTAATTTAAATGTGTCATTTTCAAATGCAAATTTTAAATGCAAGACAGAAGAAAATGCCATTTTGTGCTAAACTGGGCATGGAAATTAAGCTACAAATCTTTTTCTCTGGTTTATGAATGTGTTGGGTACTATCAGTTAAAAGAGTATAAAAGAAAAATGACTGTGTTATCACAAGTTCAGCCCAAGACCGGATAACAGAATATCAGCCTTTTTGTTCCATGAGATGGTGTATAGACATAAAATTATGCTATGGGTCAGAAAGAAGATGCCAAGAGCTCATCAGCATCAAATGAGGTGAGTGAAATCATGATGATTACGAGGAAAGAAATAAAGAGAGGGCCTATGGATAGATTTTGTGTTGTTTCTCTGCTCTTCTTCCATGGAATAAAAGCCACATTCTTCATTTAAAGGATACCAACTTTCAACAAATAAATTGTCATTTGATTTCTGAAGCAATAATTTCTTACATTTGTTTATACAATTCATCTTATTCCATTTGTGTGAGCTATTGTATTTTAGAATAATTCTAATGTTCTAACATAACCTTTTCAGGATAATAGAGTTTTCAAGTTAATAATAAACTTCAAAACAGGAAATTATATTTTATTATTAAGACTAAAATACATCATGATTTCTTTCTGTTCTACAGAGGGCAAATTCTAGTTTCATATTTAAGAGCCTGTCTTTAAAGTAGTGTAGCACTTCTTACAATAACAAAACTATGGTAATACAATTTGATTTTAGTTCGAAAAAATAAACTCTATACTATAAAATTCAGCTATACTTTCAGTGCAAATTGGGAACTACTATGTCTTGAAAGCGTCTGCTCACATGGCTAATTACACTTGGACTTCACATGATCCAATCTTGCCAACTGTAGTTTCCAAACATTTTCCTTGCCCAGAGCAGTCCACCATAGCATCACAGGCACTGTCATCTTGCTTATTCTGCTTTATAGTCAAAACCAAAGCTGTTTATTCCTGGGGAGTGGAGAGGCAGTGAACAGTGTCCTCTTGGGAAACAAAACAAAACAAAAACAAAGCAGGAAAACCAAAGACATTGTTCACTTAAGGATTTCAACCACATATCGAAATCACAGTTTCAAATCTACAAAGAATTTCTAGGCCAGTGTTTGAAGTGTGACAATCTGTAAACACTTTCCTGATATTTTTTATTGGGGGCAGAGAAAACCATGGACACAGAAACTTTATTCAGTAGCTTTTATTTCTCTGAGATGGACATGCAGCCAAAAAAAAAAAAAAAGGATTTTTGTAATCTGCCTGAGATAAAATCTTTCTCCTCCTAGCTTTCAGTAGGTTGTTGTTGTTGTTTTCTGAAGTAACTGGAATATATAAAATATTTCCAAATGTGAACAAATAAATATAAAATATATCTTATTCCACATACTACCATAAGAAATTTTTCTTTTGTTCTAAATGCAGATGGTCACTGGCTCATTTTCTCTCGCCAGGGACAGTTATGTCACATCTCTTGACTAATACACATGCATTTGCCACTAAAAAGACATTTTAACTGAGAGCTGTCACATCCGTCATCTCCACCCGGCCTGGTAAAAAATTTTATCTGTCTTCTTGAATTCATTTCAGCTTGCCTGAACCCAGCAGGGGGGGTTTTGAGTGTTTCAGCTAAATTCATCATTTCAAAAGAGAGTATTGTAGTCCCTTATTTAGGCATTTTCTCCCCATCTAATAGTTTCACATTATAGGAAAAAGGCATAACAGTATATTCATTGAAATGGGAAAAAGTATAAACAAAAATAATCCTTTATTGTCATATTTTCCTGATGTAAACTTTTTTCACTTTTTAAAGCCAATTTGTCTAATAAATAATAATGAAGCAGCTGTGCATTATTAGGATAAAATAAATGAGAATCTCGCTATTTATTGGGAGCTGGGTGACCGAAAGTAGAGCGGAAAGAAATCTCATCACAAAATAATTGGAATCATTCCTAAACTAGGGCAAAAATGAATGGAGCCAAGTCAGTACCTTTCTTTCCTAAAGCTGTCATTCAACAGTTTGCTTTCTAGGCAGCCGGTGCAGCCATGGGAAGGTGAAGACAATCAAGCTGTGAGTTTGCTCAAAGGATGTGGAAGCTGACTGATGCCAACACAAGCATCTAAATCTCCCATAAGCCACTACTGACCTGTGGGAATACAAATTCCCATGACAAATACTCACAGGATAGTGCCAGTCTCGCAGACTTGGGGAAAGCCTTCTTTTTTTTAATTTTTAAATTTTTAAAAAAATTTTTTTTTTTGGTGGGGCACTTTCTTTAAACCTGCCATTATTTCCTGAAAGCTTTAGGAAAGGCTCACATAAACAGTAATTTCCCAGGGAAGTTTAATTTCTCATTGTTCCATATTATCTACCAACATATGACTATGTAATACCATTAAAATATACATTCTTTCTTAACCTTCAAGCTTTAGTGTGATGATTTCCATATAAGTCATAAGGCATCAGTATAAACTCCACTATACTTTAATTCAACACCTACTTTCTCAAACAATTTCTGTGTTGGGGCAGTGAGTTGACTTTCACCAAAATTTTTTTTAATGTTCTAAAACACTGTGATTGAGGAAATTTAACCATTTAATTGCCAAGCTTAATTAGAAATTTATATTTCTTTATTAGAATTATTTGATCAATGAGATTATGAACTACAGTCAATATTTGTTTCTTATTTAGTGATAATTTGATATATTTTCCAAGTTTCATTAGATACAAATTATTTGGTACCCATACTCAAGAAAAAATACTGTGGATTCTGCAATATTAGCAATATTTTGTCATTTTTAGAGACCCTCACTGATTTCTATATTTAATATTTTTTAAAAATGCACATCCGTAATGTTGGAACATCATCTTCAGCCTTCTGGCCCAATATATATGACAGACATATTTGTCTTGGCAGAGTTTGGCCATCTACGCTGCCTGCATCAAGCATGCCCATTTTTAGGCAGAATTTTGACTGTGGTACAAAGATGAGATTTTTCCTAGTGGCTGGTATGCCACATTTGAAGCCATCTTTTGAGTGACCATTCAGGAGCAAACTGTCTCTGTCATCTTTTCATTCAGGAAGCTGCTAACCTCCACTCCCTATGTACTAAGATAATCAATTAAATTCCTTCTCAAGTCTCTGATGGGGTTAAAGACCAGACAGTTTAGTTTTGCAATTAAGCTTAGTTGTTTAGGGGTTAACATATTTTTAGGTCTAGATAGATGGTTTAAGTTGACAGAGATGAGATATGATAGATATTGATTTACATTCAGAATTTTAGACTCATCAAGATAAGAAAAATGTTTTCTTCAAGGCTGCCAAATATAAATAGCCAAAACACTATGAATGTAACCTATATATGTATTTCCTTATTGTTTCATGGTTCTTCTTGCTGTAGATAGTTTATTGTATATATGTGCAATAACACAAATGCATATGTAAAATATTTAATGAGTTTTTAATTAAAGAAAAATTGCAGATCCGTGAAGGAAAGAAAATATGAGACTATGAAAATCTCATAGTTCCTCACACATATTATTTTAACTTTAAAGGAAATAGGAACTAAGAGGTTTAGGTAGATTTTCTGTCCTGTTAAGCTATGGGCACATAGTACTAAAAAGAAAAACATCAAGAGACACAAGGAAATGTCTGGTCATAAGTGAGTTTTCCTCTATCCTAAACATAAAGCATGAAAGCGAAGCACATTTTGTGCTCAGAAACAGATTCTGCAGTGTAGGTTTAGAGACATTTAATCTTTAGGACGGATTACAGAAGCTAAATAAAAGTGGTTAGCAAAGGCACTGAAGGCAGCAAGGTGAGAGAGAAGCAGCAATCAGGGGCAAACACAATAGGGTTTCTAAACCTGTATTCTTACCATTTACCAATCCAGCCATCTGCCATGTTTACTGATATTATCATAAATTTGTATTTAAATGATAATAAAATCACTTGCTGGCAGGAAATTAGTCATGCAAAGACCTGCAGACCTGCTGCCTTCTGCCCAGACCCTGGAACTCCGTGTACAAAGTTCAGGCTGTTTATTTGCTCAAACTGCATGGGGTGGTGTGAGGGGACAGCTTGGACGCCTTCAAGGTATCTCTAAATTCAACAGATCCTTTACAACTTTTAGTTTCCTTTAGTTAGTTTTGTGGGGCTATGTACTCAAAATATAAAACTACCCAATGAAAGTCTGTTAAATTTTCATTTTGATATTAAAGGGTTAATTTTATTATATATAATAGGAAAATATTTTAACATATGAAAATATGCTATACTTATAAAATACTTCCATTAGATAAACCTCATTTTGCAATGTCTTTATGAAATTTTACTACTCAGTAGTAAAATATTGAGCATTTTATCTTATGAAGACCATAAGACAATTATGCAACATCAAATGTAATATGAGCAATGCCTGATTTTATATGATACTCTGTGGCTTGAAAAATAATACTCAAAATCTTTATGTCCTTAAATTTCAATCCTTTGAAGCTAATTTAAGTGGACAATGCCTTCTGAGAAGTAGAAACAACTCAGGCAGATTAAATACCTGACCCAAAGTCGCAGGACCAGAACACGCCAAAAGCAGAAAGTAATTTGAGGATTTTACAGAAAAAGTGAAAACAATGATTTCTCAATGACAGGAAGTTAATAAGAGTTCAGTTGGCCAAACCTAAATATAATTTAGGAAATAAGCTAGAACAGAGTCAGTAATAATGTTCATCCTGGGAGTAGTGGGCACACTAATTACTAATCTAAGCAGGCATATACTATGTATATACTCTAAATATTCATTTAAAGTCTGAATGTTTAGTAAATGCTAGCTATATTTCACTTGTATGAAGGCCAGAAATACATGCTATGCCTGCAATGTATGATGTTTTTTGCTAAGCCATCATTTAAAGACTTTTAAAGAATGATATATGAGAAAAGACTTTGATAATGATTAATGATCTTATTCATAATTCTTGATAATCAGAATGATTGTTAGTGCTCTGTAGGATGATATAGTCCAGTTTCCCTGAAAGCTGGTTTGTCTCTTCTACATACAGAAACAGAACTGCTTCTGACAGAGGCATCGCCCTTCCTCCCTCCACGCCCCTCCCCCCCGTGCCCGTGCCCCACCCCCTGCATTTATTTACATTCGAACATGCACAGCTCATGTATAAGCAAACAGATGCAGGGATCCGACTGCCAAACCCTGAGCAGGCAGGAGGTACAAGTGTATCTCGCTGACTGTGGCATGCTACTGATAGAAGATGACATGCCCAGACAAAAGAGAGGGTCAGTAGGTGGCTCTTTGATTTTTCTGGCTTCCTTAGAGGGCAGCAGGCTTGAACGTTGTAGCCTGTTAGATGATATAATTTCATCTTCCCAATGTGTGTTTAACTAGTATAAGTGAAAGTTTCAACATCTGTCAGCAGAGGCACTTCCTTATTTATTTTTTGACTGCATACGCCTGCATGTGTATGTGTGCATATATATACGTGTATGTTTCTGTGTACACATGTATATGGGAGAGTGAAGTACGTGTGAGTGCAGGAATTCATATGGAGGTCAACTGCTGAAATCTGGAATCTTCCTCAACAAATCCTCACTTTATTTCTATTATTTATTTATTGACACAAAGTCTCTCACCAAATCTGGAGTTCACAAATTTGCTAAAGCTTGTGGGCTGGAAAGCCCCAGAAGTCTGCCTTACAGCATTGGATACAGATGTGAGCCACTACACATTTGTCTAACGGATCTGAGGAGCAAACGTATGCTCTTATGTCTGTGTGGCAAGACAGGCCCTTTTACTTACTGAGACACATCCACAGCTGTAACTGTGATTCCTTACCACCACCTCCACCAACTAAAGATGCTTTGATGCAACCTTGCCCTGTATGTTTCCCTGACACTAACTGAATACTGATTGCCTCCATACACACAAGCAAATGCAAGGCTAACATGGAATTTTTGAAATTACTTTAAGCAGTCAGAGAATGCCAATTAGAACAGCCTCGTGTTGTTTAATACAAGAAAAGGATTGACATTTTTATCATTACCTGAACTGACATGTTTATATTTATTTAAATTATCTCCATTAATTCTCTCATCTATATTTTGTGTAGGAGAAAATGAAAAATTACATTCTTAGGGGAAAAAGTGTGCTCTCTTAATATGTTGAATTAAATAAAAACATTCTTCTTGGGTAAATTCAGCTAATACTTATACTTTGGGAATATAATAAAATGTGAAAGATTTTGAAAAATAATATTTTTTAAAAATAGTGTCTTTCTTAATTAGGGAATTAACTCAGAACAAATAAAGTACTGATTTTCATTTTAAACTTAAACACTAATATTTAAATGCAAATAGTAGAAGATAATTACAACACAGCTACTGAGGCTTCTGATCACTTTGCATACTAATCCATCTAATCCAAGATTAGAATAAAAGGAACAAATGCTTAGGGATGTAGTTGATCTACATACCACCATCACCTTCTCTACTGAAAAACACTAATAAGCTTAATTTGAAGACTGAAGAGAAATCTCTCAATGTATTCCTCAATTATCATGAATCTGGTAAAAAAAAAAAATTGTACTTTTTTTTTTTTTTTTTTACATTTTTCTCCCTAAAAGCTCCTTATACTTTTTGGTCCTCAGTGATCTTTCTTCATATGTGAGCTCTATTTCCATATAGTTTACTCTAATTGTCATCTACACATCCAATAAAATCTAAATGGCTGCATTTTACTCATTTCATTATTTCACTTGGTATTTAGAAAGTATATGTAATTTTTTCTGAAGATGCAATATATCTACGTACATCATATTTTGTTAGGTCTACACACACAATATATAATTTATTGTAATCTGAAAAAGAGAAACTCTATCCAGAATGTATATCATATGGACAATATATTCTCAAGAAATTTACATTTACAGAGATAGAAGATGTCCATCAGTGATAATCAGGAGAAACAAATAAACAAAAGCAATGTTGTGAAAAGTTAAAATATTTGGAACACAGTATCCATTCAGCATGATTTCAGGTGGATACTTAAGAAAGAAAGGATTGAGAAAAGAATCATTACTTTCATAGCACCTTGGGTCACATTTATGATTGAAAGGAAAAGGACAAACTGCATTGACAGTTAAGAACAAGCATGGTTTCAGAATTAAACATCAATTAAAGCATGGGATTAAAGGGTTTATCTATGCAGGGAAGATATTTTTACACAGAGACTGAGAAAAGGAGGACTCCATTATAAAGAGTGAAACAACCCTTGTGTAGCATTGATAGTCAATCATTGAAGATCATTTCTTTGTAACTTAACCTGATGGACAAGATTATTTAGCAACCAACGTGTCCTAGAAAAATTGATCTTTGGTTATTGATAAAGTCATCAGGTGGAATTGAGCAACAGGGCTCCTAGAAAGAGTAGCAGTTGGGTGACTCTTGAAGATCTGTCACAGGAAGGCACAAAATGGTGAGTTTGAAAAAATGACAGAAAATTATGAATGTTAGGCAAATTCTATAATATAATTAATGAAATAACCAGAATCCCCCCAGAAATATGCATCGCTGGGTACAAAATGGAAAATTCATTTGATTTCTTTTTGTTCTGTTTAGGTTGAACCCTAGTAGCTCTTCGTTCCCTTAGCGTTAAACACAGTTGAGAGGTGGCAGCGAGCATGCTGAATTTATAGCAGACATGAACTATCACACAGAAAATGACACCTGACACTTTAAATGAACAAGTTTTATGGAATATGAATTAAGGCACAATAAAGCTACAGTTGAAGGATGGCTTGTGTTTCTGAATTGCAAAATATTTTGTAAGCAACACAGATGAAGTCCACATGTTTGTGATCCCCTGTGTCTTTTTGTTAAGACATCAAGTTCAGGAGAGACTCTCGGGTTTCTGGGGTTCACTTAGTGTAAACTTGAGTTGCTTAATTTATGTTGGACTTACTGATTTGCATTTACATTTCACACAGGGACAGTGCACATGCTAACTGAATGCTGAGAAAACATGGATCCCAGAAACACGGCCCTAGTCACGGCGTGGACAGAGCTTCATATTGGCAAGTGCCTAGAACGGTGTTGGATTTACTCTAGTCCCCTGGAAGGAATAGTTAGTTGCCTTCCTCTCTTCTTGTGGACAGTTCCCAAGTGTGATGTTTAAAGACGGATGATGAGTAGTAGAGCATTCACACACTTGCTGTAAGGAAGACCCTGCACTAATCCTGTGGGAAAATCCAGAGATGAAATGGACGCTACATGAGAAGTTAATTTTGTATACCACTGGAAAAGACCAACATGCTCTGATGGCGAAACATTAAGTGCTCCAAAACCATCCAGCAAAACTGCTATCATTTGCTATAGCAGCACACATAAGATTATGCTCTCACATATCACATATAGGTATTTCTGGAAAAATTTGATAGAAGAACAATTTTTTTCCTTTGATCCAATTTATTTCTTTGTATGTAAATAAATTCTTATCTTATAAATATAATTAATTATACTTATCATGAAGCATTTCTCTACTGTATAGGTGATATGGAAGCAGGAATATAAGACCTCATTATATACAGAAAATACTCAATATTGGATTCTAATTTATTGTGTCTGAAAATTGATGTTAATGTCTCCAGATTAGACAAGTGTATTGCCAGACTCTGAAAGTGTATCGTAACATGGTAATGCCTAAGAGGCATAAAAAGAGAAAGAGAGGGCATTTGCTGAAGTTTGGCACTTCCTTTGTAGAGAGTTCTTGGCTGGTCATCTTATTATGCTGTACAAGTGTGCTAACTGGAATCTGGACTTGGCAATTGATATGTAATCCTCAGTCACTTTGAAACTATAGTCAATGAATAATTTGCCAGTGGCGGCAATCAGTAAGTAAGAAGTTTCATCCTGGGCAGCAGAATGTGGCATCGGCACAATTTGTACAATAGATGTTTAACCTAAGGATGCAGCAGAGATGAAAAATCATTCAGGAAGCCTGCATAGTCTGCTTCTAATTTATCATCGCTTACATCTCTTGCCTGCCAGGAGAGCCAAATTCATATGTTATTGTCCCAAATCTGTCATTTGCAGGACTGCTTTTTAATCTTCCTCCATGAATTACATCCAGAAAGGTCACCGCTATCCAATTAGAACCTTATCAAAGATGTACATGCAGTCCAGATTCACACTTATTGAGAATGGGTCATAAATCCACAAACTGCTCATCACAAAGTATCATTAACATAATGAATAATTGAGAAAGGGGGTTTAAAATTGACAAAACACCTGTGTGTTTACCAGCCTCTGATCCCTTCTTTTTAGGAATCAAGGAAGAAAGAGAATTGGAGGACAACGATAAAGTAGAAGATGGAACTGGGTGATCAACAAAAACAGAAGTCAAGTAGAGAAATCCTAAAGACTGTTGCATCTAAGGGTACCGGCTGATTATTAAACAAGTAAAAATCATTAAGCTTATTATCAGCCTGTTGTGATGGGCTTCTCTATTTTACCTTAGTACATAAAAGATACGCATACATTAAGGTATACTACAGTTATATATACAATTTATTGCTTCTCTATGCAGACTTTAATTCTTAAGCATCCAGAATAATGTTAGATTAGATTAGTTCATTTCAGGGAAATAAAAATAAAACCTTCCCAACATGTTTCTTGAATAACAATTATCATATTAGATCACAACTTTCTGGAAAATAATTTCTCCTTTATCTGCAGAATGAACATTCATGATTAAATTATTTGAGTATATCTGTACATATCTAACTGCTTGACAATCATAGAATGCAATAAGTCTGTATAAAATACATCATTATTACGCCAAGAAAAAGAAATAGAAAAATGTCTAGAATTTCTTAAAAGAGATAGTCATGAATTAATAAATCATTTATAGTAAAAATAGATGAACAATCTAGAAAAATGTTTTCTTTTTATTTACTTTGTTTTTCAAAGGAAAACAAAGGCAGAGTAAAGAAATTGGGAGCCTGGGCAACATTTTAAATTCATAGTTCTATTCACCTAGTCATGGAACTTATTGGAATTATTGAAAGTATAACGTGTTACCAGTGACAGAGAGAAATTCTAATCGCTAACTTATTGTAGTGCACAAGCACTCCATTGCTTAAAGGTTTAAGACAATCTTTTTTCTACATGATCAGGGTACGGTTCTCAGTGTTCAGTTGTGCATTCTCCTAGGAATGCCTGTTCCTGCCTCCCCAAAAGAGATTGTATACAGAAGTGGAAGTTGTAATTTGATATAATCTTACCAGTGAAAATTTACCAGCCAATTTCACAATAGAAATAAAATGTCTCTTTCCTAGTCCGTTCCTTATGACAGTCCTAGCCATGGTTTTAGTTCACCCAAAATTCAGCTCAACTTTCTTTTTTACTTAAAGCACAATATGTAATTCCATTCCCAGTTTTAAAATATTTCATCACCAGCAAAAAACAAATATAGCTTCAGAAAAAAAATATATATCACAATAAAAGAAGACACTGTAGAGGCACTACAAGGTCAAATCATTGACAGAAGCATTAGCATTCTGTCAGAAGGCTCACAGTTCATGCTTAACAAGCGGAATGTAATTGCCCATTTGTGAAGCTTGAAATGACAAAAATATTCTCATAACTGTTTGTATGCTGCCATTGACCAAGGCAGGACCACAGACACGCTCACCCTTTCCCCTTTTGCCACTGTGGTGCAGTAGAGTTTGGACTTTAGCTGGTCTGAGATAGAAGCAAAATATATTTGTTATTTTTTAAAATGTTGATAAACATGTCATCTACATCATATGCTCTGATATATACGGGTGGGTGTCAGGATTTGCCTTGATCAGGAAATGAGTGTCCTTTGTTTATAATTATCAAAACAAAGCAGGAAGAGTGACTATAGAGCCAGCTGAAACTGGTGTAGCCCAACTTCGGTGCCAGTGGGTATGAGATGCCTTTCAAAGCCCTAGTGCTGAAGGCATGAACTACCTAAGAGAATATGGAGCATCAGTAGGTAGTGGAAAGTGGTCTTAATGCCAGCATTCTCTTTAAATCATTGTGCTGTAATATAGATAGATAGATAGATAGATAGATAGAAAGATAGATAGATAGATAGATAGATAGATACAAAATACATAGATAGATACATAGCTCTTTAGTGAGGAACTGTTAAACAATAAAACAGGCTCCCCATCACCACATTGCATATTGTATTTCCAAACCAATCAAGCAATAAGGATTCACGATCAAATGTTTGGCAGTAAATCTCATTTCTACGTGTAAGCTCCGGCATTGCAGGTAGTTAAGGCTTCAGGAGTATTTAGTATCAATAGAAGGTGGGTGAGTACTGGTTTGAAAGAAGACACCAAGGACAGTGCCTTGCTAGGTTTAAAATTAAATAGTTTTCAATACTAATAGACTAAAATATATAAAAATGAATATTTTACTAAAATATTCAGCCCATGTTATGTTTTGTTATCAACATCAGGAAAATTGTTCTGTGTGACAAAACATTTGCATGTGTATTTGCATGTAGCATGCATGCACATATGTATGCATCTTTACATCTGTATGGGGACATGATTGTCTATATAGTTGGGTGTGAGTCTTTGTCTGTGTGTCTGTGTGTGTGTGTGTGTGTGTGTGTGTGTGTGTGTGTGTATTTGTGTCTATATGGAGGAATACAACTGATACTCACTGTCTTCCTTGATTATACTCCACTTTGATTTATGGAGTCTGGATCTCTTGCCAATCCCAGAGCTCACCAATTGGTCTAACTAGCCAAGCTGCCTGGTGGTTTCCTAGGCTTGGCCTCTGAGCTACTAGGATTAGAGTCTACTCCCATGCCCCCCTGGCTCTTGTGTGTGTAACATCCAAGTCCCACGCCTCCTGCTTCTCCAGCAACACTCTTTTCACTGCACCATATATCTCCCCAGGAGCAACCTAATTTTATTTTATTTTATTTTATTTTATTTTATTTCATTTAGACAGTAGCAAATGCTTGGTTCTACTCTGCAATTACTGTTAGGAACATTTTGAACACCTTTTTACCCTACATTTCTCTTCCTATCTAATCTCTACATTGATATTTTTCTAACTATTTTCTAACTAATCTTGTAATGGGTTTTTTTGTTTTGTTTTGTTTTGTTTTGTTTTTTTTTTTTTTGTAGTGGATTTTCCTATTGCAAACAGTTTCAAACACAGCTCTACCACTAACCCATGATGCCATTTACTAAACACTTATACTTTCCAACATAGAACCAGATGTTTTTGTTTATTTGTTTGCTTGCTTGCTGCCTTGCTTGCCTGTTTCCCAGTTGGTTATTTCCAGTATTGTATTCATGGATATGCATTTTTCCAAGTGGGAAAGGCCACGGATGGACACAACCTCAATTGTAACTGATGTTGCCTGGAAAGTGTCTATCACATTTTCTATCCAGATTAAAAAAAAAAAGTGTGTATACAAGGGCCAGCCAGAACTGACAGACCATCTTAAACATACCGGGCAGCACGTCATTCATAATCTTTTCAACTTTTGCATGTAGAACAGAGCAAAATGCATCCTATCCATAGCCTCTCAATGGACAAGTGACTCTCACAGATGGACAGGCAGACAATAACAGCACTGGTGGTCTAAGCAGTGACTTGTATGAACCCTGTGGCCTGCCCAATTAGAATTGCTGGATAATAGGAACAGATTTTCTTCAACATCAGTGAGAGAAGAGCCAGAGTTCACTACTTTATCATAATTTTTCCTGTTTCTCAAGTAAACAAATGCAGTACATGGCATTTAACCCCAGAGCCATGGCTTTCTTTACTTGTGAAGTCAAAGAAGTAAAATGTTAAAGTTACTTTAAAAATAGTACTTACTTCATTGATAAAGGAAAGGAAAACAACAAGTTAATTTTTTATATTTAGACAATAGCTAATTCTCTTCTCTAATTCTTGAAGATATGAATACAAAACAATAACCTTCTCTAATAATGAAGAATATATTCTCAAATAAAAAAAAAAGCATCAACTTAGTGTTCCCTAATAGAGACTAGTATGCAAATCAATGAGTCTAATTAATATAAACTCTGTCTTATTTAGACAAAGACAAATTTTGAATAAAAAGAAATTAATCTATTCCTTTGTGAAGAAAATAATTTTAAAGCACTTCTGGTCCATTTTCAGTATTTCCTGTCATTTTACTGCATTCTTAGTTAAAAAAAAAAATTCACAACATCCTGTAGTATACCCATTCGTAACAGGTATGTTGCAAGAAGACATGAAACAATAGACACTGAAGTAATCTCGCTCTCTATACACACACACACACACACACACACACACACACACACACACACACAGACACACACCATATGTATATAAAATTCCACACTTAAATGCTTAAAAAGATGGAAAATCATAAAGCTTCATCCAGTTTACTGTCTATGTGTGTGCAATGGTACATCCATTTACCTCACAAAGTCAGGAATTTCATGAACTTATAACTTGAAAAGCATTCACTAGCCACAAAGTTTACATAAAACTTTTCAGCAGTCATAATCATTCTGATGTGATAATTTTGCTTCCCTTGTTTTTATCACTAAATAATGATGCTAGGTTATGAATATTTACCTCAAAATAAGGTCAGTGTCATCGCATTTTCTCAGATGAGCAAGAAGAAGAGACAAAAGTCTCTCATTAATTTAAGACATTCATGCAAGTCTACACTGGATTTCAGCTACGTAAACCACGTACACCCACCACAGACTTCACCAATTGAGGATGACGTAATAACTTAGCACACAGCTGCTTGATTATCAACAACTGATTCATGTTACCAAACACAATCTTAAACATCACCCGATCTATTCTGTTTCATTGCCACATTTGCAATTAAAAATCACGAAGCATGCATTTTGCAGGGTGAAGGCTGCCAGCATTGTCAGAACCATGTGAATTCGGGGCAAGGCAAGACTCTTAGGACTGGCTTCGTAGTTGATACATGGAACTCTGCAGTTCCACAGCTGTCTAAGCACTGATACCAACAAGAGTCATTGGCATAGTACTGTCTCCCCAGCTCACTTACCTGCTGCCCTGGAAAAAAATGGACAGTCAGCTCAGGGAACACAGATACCATATTTATCATAATCACTGTGATCCACGGTGGAAGAAAATCAATTCCTCTTAATCGAGTAGAGTGACTTATTAAGGGTTATGAGTTCTGACTGGATAGCTGTACTGATTTGATTATATCGGGAGGGAAATTAGCAATGGCCTTCTCCACAGTCTCTTCCTTTGTCTTTCTGGCTCAGGGTTCGTTATTAAATTATTATCCCAAGACAGCACTCGTGAGATCATGCTTTTATAAAGATACTGCTGGGAGATAGGGTGATGAGAGGTTTGCTAAAGTGTTGACAGGTAAAGATGTGAAAGTTCACAAAACTCTCCTTGCACAGCTGTTGGTTGAGAATTGAAAACTACAGTACATCCCTGTGACAACATTCAAAGTTGCTTTCATACATGAGTTGTCCTAACCCCGTCCTTCAGCTTCCACTGTCCATTTTTGATAATATAGTTCCTGCCACCTGAAAAACACCTTGCTCTGTAATGGATCTGGGAGCAAACGATCATGGGTCGCATTCCATGCTAGTTGTTAATCTTTAAAAGTTTCTATGAGCCGAATCCCTGTAAAACCTCAAAGCCTAATTGTGATATCACCAATTCTCCCCAAACTGACCGCAAACTGCAAAATATTTTAATAAAATACAGAGAAAAAAATGTATTACCAACTCCTTTATTCTTGCCTTCATGTTTCTATGAGAAAACTTGGGCAAAGAAAATAGAAAAAACTTTAAATATTTCTACTACCATATATCTCTATAGTGTTTGGAAGAAATTTTCATATATACAAGCAAGAACAAATTAATTTTGTTGAAATAAAATAAATAAGAGGAATTTATCTCTTCCAACTTGTATAACAACCGAATGTCCTTTGCAAATACCTATATTTCAGAAATTGTCCACATGTAAATATTCATTATCTTACATATACTACCTTGAAATTCAAAGGAAATTATTGGCCAAAATTTTTGCTAGGTACAAACCCAAAAGGTGAAGATGGCCTGGACAGGGGGTGTGATAGTGAGTGTAAAAATACATTGTTTCTTCTTGGCTAATGCTAGAATCATTACAATTATGTACTCACTTCCGATGCTTACTGTGTGCACTATATAAGGTAGATTTAGTATGCAGAACTGGCAGGGTTTTTGATAGTTTAATAGTTCTTAATTTGAATTTTCTTTCCATTGAGTTAAATTTTATTGTGCAATAATTTTAACAAAGGAATGATGTAATACTTAGATTGTCTGGGTTTCCGATTATGGTTACCTTGAAAATGACATATCTGTATCTCTCTCTTCCTCTACCTCAGCCAATCCCTTTGCTTCCATCTGTCTCAATCTGTTGGCCTCACCACTATCCCCTCAAAATTACTTGCTATAAATGGACATTGTTACCACATGATCTTCCTTTATTTTTTTTTTTTTTTTTTTTATTAATTTATTCTTGTTACATCTCAATGTTTATCCCATCCCTTGTATCCTCCCATTCCTCCCCCCCCCCCATTTTCCCATTATTCCCCTCCCCTATGACTGTTCCTGAGGGGGATTACGTCCCCCTATATATTCTCATAGGGTATCAAGTCTCTTCTTGGCTACTTGCTGTCCTTCCTCTGAGTGCCACCAGGTCTCCCCCTCCAGGGGACATGGTCAAATGTGAGGCACCAGAGTATGTGAGAAAGTCGTATCACACTCTCCACTCAACTGTGGAGAATATTCTGACCATTGGCTAGATCTGGGAAGGGGTTTAAAGTTTACCTCCTGTATTGTCCTTGGCTGGTGCCTTAGTTTGAGCGGGACCCCTGGGCCCAAATCTGCCTATCATATTGTTCTACTTGTAGATTTCTAGGACCCTCTGGATCCTTTTATTTTGCTGTTCTCCCATGCGTCTCTCATTTAGAGTCCCAATAGGATGCCTTCCCCTCTGTCCCAGTTTCCTGGTAAGTGAAGGCTTTCGTGGGACATGCCCCTTGGGCTAGTATGCAGATATAAGTGAGTATATACCATTTGATTCTTTCTGCTTCTGGGTTAACTCACTCATTATGATCATTTCTAGCTCAATCCATTTATCCACAAATTTCGGGAATTCCTTGTTTTTAATAGCTGAGTAGTATTCCATAGTGTATATGTACCACAGTTTCTTTATCCACTCTTCTACTGAGGGACACTTAGGCTGTTTCCATGTTCTGGCTATTATGAATAAGGCTGCTATGAACATGGTTGAGCAAATTTTCTTGTTGTGTGCTGGAGCATCTTCTGGGTATATTCCAAGGAGTGGAATAGCTGGGTCTTGAGGAAGCCCTATTCCCATTTTTCTGAGATAGCACCAGATAGATTTCCAAAGTGGCTGTACTAGTTTGCATTCCCACCAGCAATGAAGGAGTGTTCCTCTCTCCCCACATCCTCGCCAGCATGTGGTGTCGCTTGAATTTTTGATCTTAGCCATTCTGATGGGTGTAAGATGGAATCTCAGAGTTGTTTTGATTTGCATTTCCCTGATGACTAAGGAGGTTGAGCATTTCTTTAAGTGTTTCTCAGCCATTTGATACTCCTCTGTTGAGAATTCTCTGTTTAGTTCCAAGCCCCATTTCTCAATTGGGTTATTCGGTTTGGTGGTGTTTAATTTCTTGAGTTCTTTATATATTTTGGATATTAGACCTTTGTCAGATGTAGGGTTGGTGAAGATTTTTTCCCAGTCTGTAGGCTGTCGCTTTGTTCTCTTGACAGTGTCTCCTGCCTTACAGAAGCTTCTCAGCCTCATGAGGTCCCATTTATTAATGGTTGACATTAAGGCCTGGGCCGTTGGTGTTCTGTTCAGGAAGTTGTCTCCTGTGCCAATATGTTCCAGGCTCTTTCCCACTTTTTCTTCTAAGTGAGTTAGTGTCTCTGGTTTTATGTTGAGGTCTTTAATCCACTTGGATTTGAGTTTTGTGCAAGGTGACAAATATGGGTCCAGTTTCATTTTTTTACACATAGACCTCCAGTTAGACCAGCACCATTTGTTGAAGATGCTATCCTTTTTCCATTGAATGGATTTGGCTTCTTTGTCAAAAATCAAGTGACCATATGTGTGTGGATTCATATCTGGGTCTTCGATTCGATTCCACTGATCAACCAGCCTGTTGCTGTGCCAGTACCATGCTGTTTTAAGTACTATTGCTTTATAGTACAGTTTGAGATCAGGTATGGAGATTCCTCCGGAGCATCTTTGATGATCTTCCTTTAAATTCAGCTCTCACATTTACATTTTTGTATTCGTGAGACTAAAATACTGGAAATTGTACTTATATAGTGCAATTGCTATACATTATCTCATTGTTCACTTGAAGATGTATCGTAGGATTTACAGATCTAACAAGTTAAAAGTTATATATAAGCTTCCATTTTTGATTATTCCATATACAGTATTTTTAAAATACAAATAAATAAATCTCTTATCTGCTCATATCTCTCAACATGTTCACTTTTGTAATTCCTCAATTAGCAGATACTCTAGTACAAGAACATGGTTAAAAGATATTTAATGTTAATAAACTCAATTTTTATATTAACATATCAAGCCTACTTTAAATAATTCATACTTTATAATTTTTATTTATTTTTTTACTCATTTTCCATTTTTGAAAATTTCAAATTCCATTGTATTTGAAACATTTTCAATCCCTAGAGAAAAAAAGACATATTGTAATCGGAGTCCAGGATCAAAGGACATTGAGTGACTGAGTAGAAATGTTGATAAGTCTCTTCGTGCTACCTCAAAGTTTGAAATTTTGAAGTTTCCAGTCCATTCTGTAATAAGAAATTACTGTTGGTTGATAACATCTTGCTTGAAAGGCTATTTCAGAAAAGTACCCTTTAGTTGTTAACTAATTGTATTTAATCTAATTGTTGGGATCATTCAGTCAAAAGGTCTTCACTGGACCTACACATGAGTTGAAACTCTATAGTCTGATGATACATTTGAATGTGATAAAATTGACACATGCTAAAAAGACCATATTAATTGGAAAGAGTTGTGGGACCATTTGCCACAGCACCACATAAGATCATTTTGTTGCTTAACACTTAATAATCACCTAGATACCTTCCAGTCGTCTGTGTCCTAGCTCAGAAAACTCAAAGCTACAATTAATCGTCTTGCATAGAGTATTCCAACATTATTAAACACCATCATTCAATACATGAGCATTGAATAAAAATGACAATCCTATAAATCATAAATTTATCAAGATGCCAGTTGGAAGTCCTTCCCACCCCCAACAAAGAGTAATAATGTATTAGAATACTTGCTTCCATACTAGTGCTTCTGTTCTGGGAAGACACTGAACTTGGAGAGGTGGTCTACTGGGTCAGGGGTCTTGAAAGTATAGCCTAACCTTGTATTACTGTGACTATGGTTTCTGGTTTAGCCTTAGTCAGGAATTCACACTACTCCACTCTCTTGGACCTAGATTTCTCGGCCAAGTAAGCTGTGTCCTCTGAACTGTAACCACAGTAAGTTTTTCTCTCCCAAGAGGCAACTTCTGGAAAATATTTTGTGAAAATGGCATGTGGAATGAAATGCCATTGTTGGTTTGATTAGCTTTTTCCTAATGACTAATAATGCAAGAAGCTTTTTGTGTGCTCACTGGCCATAAATTTACCTTCTTTGGATACTTTTGCCCATTTTGGAAATGAGCTGCTATCTTGTTATCGAGAGACGGATGTTCCTCAGATATACCTGGATGCTAGGCCGTTGTCAGATTGTAATTTGCCCATATTTTTAGCTCATTCTGTGAATTGTCCTGTCACTTCCCGATGGTGTCCTTTGGGGCACTAAACTTTTTATTTTAATGATGTCTCAAACTTAGTTTTATCATTTGTATTTCTGGTGTGTATCTGAGACACCAGAATTTGAGACTGCCAGAGTTTGAGAAACAAAGGTCTGAAAATATCCTTTATTTACTTTTGCTATAAATTTATTTTTAAAATCTTTTTTAATGATTTTTAATGAATTTTCTTAGCAATTTAGAATTTTAAATTAATTTTAAAGATAATTTTCAATATTTTGTTTTATGTCACAAACACAAGATAGACAGATACTCTCTTACATTGCAGGAATATTTGATGTCCAATAAATTTAGTATTTTATTTACTAAAATATCAAAAGATAGATTCTTCCTCAATTGTTTGTATAACAATTTAATTAAAATTTAAAATTTTAAATTGTGCCATTATCACTTTTATTATTGCATTGAGCACTTGGATGTTTTATAGACAAATAAAAACTTTAAGAAGTTAATTGCTTCTGTCCCGATTTATATTAGATCTTATCAATAACCTATGTGTTTTACTTTACTTATTTAGTGACCAACCCACTGGTTCATTGGAAATCAAATGTATAGCTTCACATACACATCCTAATATGCATTCTGTTACTAAACTATGAGCCCAGTGTCACCTTCTAAGTTCTTACTTAGCTTTTATTTTGAGTCGTGGTCTCACTACATTATTTAGGCTTGTCTTGAACTCACTCAGCAGCTCAGAGGGGTCTTGAACTCACAATCCTCCAAACTCTGCCTCCTAAGTAGCTAAAATTATAGGCCTGTGCTATGGAGTGCAGCCAATATCTTACATTTATATTTATGGATCGTGAAGGCTATATTTCTTCTTATGTTCTTGGCATTTGTAATAGTTCCAAAAGTATGAGCCTTTAAATCTCTTTTGACCACTGATGTTTACTGTTCAGGAATCTTTAAGCACTCAGGCAGCCCTCTGGAATGCTTATGCCAACTGCTGTACTGAGTTATCTCCATGAGCACAGCCTGCTGCTGAAGATAAACCTGGCTTGTAATAACTATATAGTTCAAGGACTAGCAAAGGCTACCTACATTGAGGACCTTTGTTTACCATATGCTAAAATAATATCTGTGGGGGGGGTGTGTGTGTGTATGTGTGTGTGTGTGTGTGTGTGTGTGTGTAGGGTATTTCAATAAAATATCCAGTGTGCATTTGGCACTTGGGGCTACCAGAAATGGAAAAGTGGAGATTGAATTATAGAAGTTGAAATTGGGGTAGCAATTATGCAAGGCTGGGGAAAGCAGATGTGATTGAGGAATTAAACATCATAGTGAAGAAAAATGATAAAATATGTGTGAAATGCAACTAATTAAAATGGCAACTGAAAAACTGTGCAATATACACATTCATACAGAAGCCTAAAAGTGCAAACTATCACCGAGATTAGTAATTTGGCTCTTAACTATTTACATTCAAGTTTTTGCACTGAATTGTTTCTTCGTGAGGACAAAAGTTCTAGGAAAACAGATTTTTTTCTAGTTCATTGACCAATATATCCCTACACCTGCCACTGAACTAATCATGCAATAAGCATTCTGTGATCATGTGTTTAAATGTAAAAGCCTGTTTAATTTTTGAACATTTCCCATCTTAATGACTAATAAATGAGTCAATCATGTATAATTACAAAATATATGTTTAAGTGTCTCAACAAACTTACATCATCCATCACTGTAGGTGGAAAACAACCAAGACTGAAGTTCAATAATTAGCATGAAATCACATAGCTAATGAGCTACCTACAGTAAATGATTCAGCTGGATTGGAATGAAGATATTTCTTCTCACTTTATTTATCCTTTGGCCCATACCTAGAACTATAACTTCTCAACTGGTTGCTACTTTCTTTGTGAAGATTGTTTTAGCAAGTCCCAAAAGGTTTAATTCACTCACTAATAGAGAGAACTTTATATGGAAATACTAACTTTGACAAAAACCCATGCTAAATTTATGGGCAGGTAATTGATATTTTAACAAATATTTAAGTGGCTTTGCACAATGAAGATCAAATCCTATTGTGCTGCCTCTGTCAGTATAAAAATGTTGCAGAGTTCATGATGATAGATCCACTGTAATTTACACATACATGGTCCTAATTATACGAAACACAAATGTTGAACATGCTTAAAGTAAGGGAGATTATGAATCTAACCTGAAAAATGCAAGGACGACTATGCATTATGTTGCACCACAGACAAGAGGTGACAAAACAAAGTGGGTTGAAATATGAGACAGAGTCCCATAGTGTGGTCACTGAAATAAAAATTGCTGTGCTTCTGAGGGTACTTATGAATGTAAGAAATTTCAAAGATGTGAAAATAATGCAGTAGAAAAGTGAGACGGAGATAGAGCTTTTATGGTCAGTATTTCTATATTATTATTAATAATTCAAGAAGTGGGAGTTTCAAAATTAGTCATACATGAAATAACCCCGCAAAGATTTCAACAAGGAGAAAATAATTATGTTCCTTCATATTCCTTCTTTTTCTCTGCTACATAACTTTAAAATGTGGACAGAGTTCCCCTGAGAACTCTGAGAGCTGAGAGCCTGACATTGAACTACTAGTGAGCGCACAAATGAAAAGTGCTGAATAATTTATCACAAACTGGTGATTGTGGACAGAGATGTCTAAAATAAACCAATACGGACTTAATGATCAAGAAGAAAACAGCGGAAAATATGAACTGAAACACCAAACCACAAAGGTTAGCCTCTTGTTGCAGAGCTTGCTCCTGCATCTCTTTTACACAAATTGGAATCTGTAAATCTCATTTGTGAATCTTAAGTAGGCCAATTAGGGATCAAACAGATGATCTCTTCATCGTTTTTATAATAATACTTGAGGCAACCAATTCAAACTTATATTTAATGGCTGCATATGTTCCTTTAAATCATCTTCCATAGAGGATCTAAGGATGGACTGTGACAGTGCTCTGGTGCTGTGTTCCTCCCCTCAGCTCCAAGTCATCACAATTCGGACTGTAATGAGGTTACTCTGCATCTGTCTGTCACAAATAACCTCGTAACTACTAAATGGATTGCCATCAATCTTTCAATTAGAAATGCATAACTTTATTAGCACAATATTTTTTGAACTGATTGTATTACTTTGAAAAAGAGCTTTCATTTATTTTGCCGTTTAGGGTCAAATGTGTGCAATCACTGAGAGCTGGATAAATAATCATAACTGGCTTTGAATTTGTAGGCTGTAGGCACAGAAACTATGTTTTTCTGTAGTTTTGTGAGTGAAATGACTATTCATAGTAAAAAAGTAGAAGGCATCACTACAGGCATGTTTCTTTGACATGTTTTTGTAACTTATTCTGTGATATGAATTGTAATTATGCTCTCAAAATCAACTGTTAGCCAATTTGAACTACAAAAACACTTTGTATAAGTCATTATACAGTAAACATCAGATAAAGAAGAGTATTAAAATAAGGTTATAGTTCTGGTAGAGCAAACCTATCTTATGCTTCTAATTAGCTTTATTTCCTAAAACCATACAGTAACATGTTTAATTATAATCAGGGCATACCTTTGATTAAGACTGACCTCTGTGCCACTATCCAGCTTAGCTTGAACAGCATCTCTCTTCTTTCACTGTTTATTTTGATGATTTTTATTTTTGGTTATAAAGTGAGAATAATGAATACCTCATGATAAGCAATTGATAAAGATCCAGGGCAGAATTAACACTAATATACTAAAATTATAGTAGCGTATCTGAATAAAATATGAAGTAATTGATTACACCACCCATGATAGGTAATACATGCTCAAGGAAATGTTGAACATTGTCATAACTTACATTTTAAAGGCAAAATAACTCCTTTGATGGAATCATCTGGGTCTACTGACCCACCAGTCAAAGGTGAAGTCTATAAACAGTCATGTGACCATGACATTGTGCAGACAAACCACAACAATTATAGTTAACTTTTTTTCCCATTAGCATAGAAATCTAGCCTAAATTCTATTATAATTCCATGTTTCATTGCAATTAAAAATATATGGAGGAATGGTATAATCTTGCTGAAACTAAGAATTTACCATGGGTAAATTACTTATTTCTGACTATAAGTAAAAATGACGTTCTAAATAAAACAAATATTGAGTTATCTATCAAGTTAATGATTAAAATATAATAGCTCCAAGTCAATATTCCATTTCTGGAAAGTGAACTTGATGATGTCCCACACACCTCTAGTTTGTTCTATTTTTATAAGATTTTGCGATATCAGAGCATGGCATGTCTGTCTGTAAGAGGTCCTATAAGCATTCCTACTGATTACAGAATGCTTATCAAAGAAGCTCTACTTGGCATTTGTGAACATGGTAAACATGGCTCCACCTAATTCCATAAGTCAATGGTAGAACACTACTCTGCCAGTCCCCCAAACACATTCCATCCTGGCTCAAAGGTTGTATTTTTTAATGATATTTCTTCCTTGAAGTTTACTTCATTTTTCTCACTTCCAGGTTTTCAAAGTTCATTCAGCTGAAAAAAAATGTTTTCCATAAGGAACACGTCACTGTTGCTCTAGCCAACAGCATCCATTTGTCTCAGACTTTCTTTTTTCCATGAAGCTGGTTGTACCTACTTGAACTCTAAAGTTTTCAGAGAGATAGAAACAGATGGTCTCTGGCTTTAATTTATCCTACAGCAAGGATATAGTGGCTTCTCACAGGATTTTATACCATGACCGTAGTTTGGAGGCAAGAGATATGACTCAACATTTAAGAGCTGTTCTTCCTGAGGATTGCACCTTGAGCTCAGCATGGCAGCTCACAATTGTCTATAACTCATGTCCCCAGAGATCTTCTGCCCCCATCTGCCCACTATGGGTACTGCATGCTCACGATGCATAAACATATTCAATCAAACACTCACATGTAAAATAAAAACAATTAAAAGTCTCAAAAATTTTAAAAGAAGATAGATCTAAAAATACATCATATAAATTTATCTGTACATATCTGATCATTTCTAATCATACAAATATGTGCTTTATATATTAAATCTGTTAGCCAAAAACATCTTTTATGTTATTACTTTCTTGTTAATTGCTGAGATGTTTCAACAGTTTCCCCATTGCTGGGAATTAGCAACCTGTTCAAATTAGTGTACCCAGCCAAAACATGACTTTACCAAATATAGACTAAAACATGCTATATTTGTAATATCCTCTAGGAATGATTTCATTGATTAGATAAATAAATAATAAATTATTTTTTTAAAAAGCAATATTTCCACAGGGATTTCACAAACAAAATTACATTTTCAATCTTTTGAGTTTTTTTCATGTCTTTGCAAAATTATTAGTTCAGTAAATAGATTTGAATTGTGTAGCCAAAGGAGAGAAATTTTTGATTTATTGAAAAGGTCACAGAAGGGAAAATTTCCTTAGGAAATAAAATCTTGGGTACACCCACAGCTGTCACAATTCTTAAGGGAATTTAGTATTTGTGAGGTCAAACAAAAAGTCAAATCAAAGAACATCTTATATTTCTTCCTTCACTTTTCTAAGTGATACTTATGTATAGACATTTCTTAAGTGTCCACAAATTAAACGTATTGTGTGAACACTGGTTCAATTTAACTATCTTCATTGTTAATTCTTTTTTCAAATTTCAGATCCTGCAAATTATTTCTGTTTTTATAAACCTTAATTATTTAATAAAAGCTTGCCAGTAAAATAATTATGACTCATCAAAATTAATCAGACACACAAGTCTCCAATGGATGTCTATTCAGTGAGAAGTTTTATTTTGAATTTGTGGAACTACATAGAATTTTACACTTTCAATAAAATATATTTTTGTGTCCTTGTATACCACTAAAGATGAAAAAACTGTGATAAATGTAGAATTAGGCAAACAATTAGTTTTATGTAACCTTTTATAGTTTGTGGCCATTGCTGCATTCATATTCTTGGCAACCCTTTGTTGTTATGTGTTTCCACAGTTTTAGGGATGGCACCTAGGGCTTACTGCATACCAGTCAAAAGTGCTGCCCTCAGCTATATCCCTGCCCAAACTAAATCATATCTACAGCCTGAAATCATCCCTCATAAGATCTTCTCAGTCTCCTTAGGGCAGCTTGCATGTTGGAGGCTGCGAAAATAGCACACTGACTCAAGTACCATTGGGTGCAAGCAAAGAATGAAAGTCAGGTCATTCAGTTTTAATTTCAAACCTATCAGAAAGGGCTTGTCAGCATTATGTCATTGGGCTGTCAGAATGAAAGAACGCAAGACAAAACACTTTTAATACTTCAGTGCGTGCAATATTACCACCACATCGCATGTGGAATAGACCCCAGACGGGAACCTTGGGGGAGGCATCACAAATTCATTTTTGATATTGTCATCCCCATAAAAAAGATATTTAACTGGACTTTATTCTCTTGGTGCACAATCTCTGTGATAGTTCTATTAGCATAGAAATAATATAATTTTCAATCAGCTAATTTTCTTGTTTCAATACATTGTTAATACATGAATAGGAAAATGATTAAGGAGCTTGTATCTTAACTATTTCTGCCCTCATGAAGGTAAAGGGGCAATGAGAAATAAGTCATAATGCCAACACTTAGGATATGGACTGCTTGCTCATTTACATACCTGCCTGAATGTCTGTAAATCTTATGCAAAGCCTAAAGACACCAGAGCACCCACTGAAAATTTAAAATTAAGAAGAAAACAAAAACAAAAACAAAAACAAAAACAAAAACAAATAAAAGCAACAGCCATGAAACCTCTGTAAACATTTCAAGTAGTTCAGTTGGGGAGCCAAATAATAACATTTCCTTCTTGCTCTCGCTACACATATAAGCCCACAGAAGTTTCAGGTTCATACAAACTTATCTGCCTCATCCACACGACCCAGCAGAATTACATCTCCATGACACAAGATCTTGAGAGCTCACATAAGCTGATGCACTGACTGCACTTAGTATGCCTTTTAAATTCTTTGGGAAAGAGTATCTTTCCCATGGGAGGACATCTAAAATCTCAGTTGGGCAAGTTTACTCTTGTAGCCAAGGGACCACCTCTAGGAAACTGGGTATACATTAAGCCATGAAAGCAAAATAGGAAGATTAATTACTGTTTTAGTGAGACGCCATGCCTTTCCCATAATCTCTGCTGATGGCGAAACCACAGCCATGCAGCTTTGCAAATCTACCTGCTTTTCTAAATCATTAAGAGACGTGTAATTTCTCTCTTTCCTCTTTCTCAGCATCCTTTTCTTAACACTTTGGATTTCCTCAACATTTAGAGTCTCCTTGCTGTTTCTCAAAAGCCTCTTTGACTGCTGTGGGTTTGATCACCGTGCCAGCATCAATGGCTTGGCACTAGGGTCCAGTCTTCAGTTTCATCCAGTGAAAGACTCACATAGATGTACTTTGACATAGATATTGTTGTCCAATGGCTCTCAGCCTTCCTAATTCTGGGACACTAATACACCCTCTCATTTCCGGTGATCCCAAACCATAATATATTTTTATCATTACTTCATAACTGTAATTTTGTAACTGTTAGGAATCATAATGTAAATATTTTTGAAGACAGATGTTTGACAAAGAGTTGCAACCCACAAGTTGAGAACCGCTGTTGCAGTCAAACAATTATGCTTAAGTATTATCAAATGATTTCAAATATAATATCAATACTTGAACACATGTCAAGTTTGTAAAATGGAAATAAGTGTTAACATTTTTGAGCAATCGCTTTTCCCAAGTACTAGTTAATATGAAATCAGTTTAGAATTGTATTTCTCAGAAGCATGTCAAACAATGTTGGCTCTGAGTAAAATCAACTTCAGAATCCAACACAATGAATGCTTACCCAACTAAGCATACCAAGATGGCCAGCTGATGTTTCTTAACTTTTTGTGTTATTTTTACTCGTTAAATAAGTGAGGGCAATGCATTTGATGGATGAAGTTCATTTTCCTTAATTCAGCTCCTCTTATTTTGAATCAACATCACAGACTTAAAGATTTTTCACTTTGTCAAATATTCATCTAAAAGAGAATGTCCTTATTGGAACACATTGGGATAAATGCCAATAAAGGCACAAATTAAGCTTGTTGATTTATTTTACCCACTGGTTACCATCATTCTGAACCAAAGAAAATACAATTAAAATACAAATTTTAAGTATTGATGATGCAAAACCACGATCCAATAATATAAGTGAAGAAATAGCTGAAACTTAAAAAGATATATTGGAAAAATATAATCCATGTGAAAGCCATTCAAACTTAATGATTTAAATTTTTTCAAGTACAATACAAAAGGCTATAGTTCTGCCGCTTTCTAAATTATACTTAAACTCACAAAATTGGCTCAGGTTAATATCCTTCTGTAAAAAAAATCTACAAGCCAATATATATTCTGTAGAATGATTAAACTGTCACACGGGGCTTTAAAAATAGATTTCTCTGTATTTATATCTTTTCAGTGTCTTTTCTCACAAACTCACACATCATAAAATACATCATAGTATTTGAGCTCTTTGGAGGCTAAAAGGCATTCACATGCATTACATAGCTAATTTGTCAGTTATTTGTCAGCTAACTGATGATCGGACCCGTTTCTATGAGGAAGTTCTTGGTGCTTTAACACAACATGCTCTTTATCAAAAGAAAATTTGGCACACAGAAACCTAAATCAATATGGTTTCTTATCTAAATTAATTCACCTTGATGAAGAAATAAGTATTTATATTAATTAGCAGAATCAAGTCATCTTTATTCCAAAATGACATCTACCATTTTTTACTTTACTGTTACTTGTTTAATACATTAGTATCAAGACTGCTCTTGCCAAATCATATGCAACATTACCATTAGAAAAGGCAAATGAGAATGAATGTTGCTTTTTTTTTTTTTTTTTTTTTTTTAAGAATCAACTGGCCCATTGCAAAAGTACAAAGAAAGTTTAGGTATTTAACAGTTAATTGAAATGCAAGGCACATGGAGAGTATCTCCAATTTGAAAGGCCAGTGAAAGAAGCATTAGTGCTGCACATCCTGTCCAAGGATCTGAAGAGAAGTCCAGTTGCAGCATTCTCTGAGACTCTGTTTGAACTTTCATATCGAACTTATATCTTAGTCTGACCTCCCTCACTTTTAATTTCCTTATCCAGACTTGCTTAGCAGTTTTTCTCATTCAAAAGTCTGAATTCTAGAAAGCATCCTGAGGATAACGTTTATCTATGAATTTTAATATGTAGATTAATTACTACAATCAAATGCTGAAGGCATTCAATGGAGAAGGAAGATTTTTGCAACAAATAATGCCAAATGTAGTACTGTAAAAGTCCATCACATTGTAAGAAGTTGAACCATTTTAATGGCACATAACACTGTTATTAATTTAGTAAATAAATGTGACCCACAATGCTAAATATTTCTGTTTTTTTTTAACTAGAAGGGATAATATTGTTAAGTTATTGGTTTAGGAGAATATATTAAGGAGAATATTAATATATTAATATATTAATATATTAATATATTAAGGAGAATATACAAAAATAAGCATTTGAAGTTTAGAAATTTTCTGTCTCACAAGTATTTTTTGATAACATGTATAAACATAAAATGCACTTATAATGCAGGGCATGGTGGTGCACACATTTAATCCCAGCATTTGAGAGGCAGATGCAGTTGGATTTCAGTGAGATTGAGGCCTGCCTGATCTACAGCCAGGACTCTGTTACCCAGAAAACTCTGTCTCCAAAAACAAAACAAAACAAAAATGCTCATAACAAAATAAGAGACTTGGCATATGAAACATAAAAATATACAAAAAAGTAATACAAAAATTATAAATGTGAATAAAGCCAAAGAGTCGATTACATTTAATGATTTATTAATTCTCTAAAAATGTGAATTGCTTTTAAAAGTCATAAACAAACCTTAAAATACACTGCTAGCCTGAATAATTTTGTTTGATAAAGTAATCACAAGTAATTTAAATTTTCTGGGGAACTTCATAATAGGAATATGTAGATTATATTTTATATAAAATATTATTCATGATTGTCATTTAGAGAAGAATATATCATCTTGCTAGATTGCCATTTTTAAGAAGCACCTATTCTCCTTATAGTTCATTTTTTAAAAAAAGAAGATCTATTTACCCAACAGTAAAAATGAAAAGAGAGGAGAAAAGGGATTTTATAAACTTTATCTGAAATCTTCCTTATAATTTAAGATAATTAAAACATAGGATACCTGGTTTGTATTTTCAGTCTGGTGATTCATTGAGTTCACAGGTACCAAACTTTTAGAGTCTTAAGGTTGTTATTATAACTCATTAAGCTGTTTAATAGAGGAACAGAGATGGTTAGTGGGTAAAGATACTTGCAACCAAATCTGATAGGCCAAGTTTAACGCTCAGGAGTATCATGTTAGAAATGCAGAAGCAGCTTCAAGTTACCCTTTGAGATCCATAGGTGCCCTGTGGCATGCATGCTCATACAGCACACACAAACTAAAGTAACTGCAATAAATTTCCAAATAGAAAAGAATTTCAGTACAGCAGTTGAGAAATGTCATTTTCCTACATGCACTATTATTCCTACTGTACTTCCAAGTAACAACTCCTAATTCAAAATGAACCTGGCAAAAATGATTTAAAAAAAACACCCACAAAAATAAATGGAACAGTTTGGAGGTACCAGTTGTTTCTTCACCAAGTTGAAGATGGTGGAGGCCACTGTGTGCTCTCAGATGTTCAAGTACAGGTGCAGGACTCATTTAATTTCTGGAGTCTGTCTTATTAATTCAGAGTAAAGTATTACCAGTATCCAGCTCTGTGATCTCACAGGTAGCCGAGCATGTTATTGTCCAGGCAAATGTGTTATGAGTCCTCAGATGATGAACTACACAGAGGCCAGATGTCACGGGGACTGAAATTGATAATCCATCAGTAATTTTCCATCTGTCGCAATAGCTCTGACCCATTGAACTAAATAAATATGTTTAATCACTGACTGGTCAACTTATCAAATAACATGGAGGGCTAAGGGGGAAAACTTGTCAAATATGAGACAGATAAAGCAAGAACCACAACCCTGGGCCAGAATATTGCAGCATCCTTTATCCTCAGTGATTTCCATGTAAGTTTGGAAAACTGACCTAAGTGGAAATCATAATAGAAAAGCAACTCAGGCTAAAGTAGTTAAATCAAAATCTTGTGGAACTCTACCTCATCTCTTCTGTTCTTTTGAACACCAGTCAGTTATTCATGACCTTCCTTTAGTGCTCTAGTCTGTAAAGGCATCTCTATATTCAACGATAGAAAACACAAGTAATTGAATAAAAAGAAAAAATGAGAGTAGGACTACATCAGCCACTTAGTAAGTCACAGGGAAGTGATAATTTGAAAATGAGGCTTAATAATGTCTTCCTCGGGAAATGCCCCCACACTCATCATGTAGGAGAAGGTATTCAACGTTGCTACATATGAACGGTTACATGACAAGCCTAGGCCATATGAACATTAATCACAGTTAATGAGATAAAAGCACTAGTAATGTGTGACACTGGGCAAGTGATAGATCAGCCACCCTTTCATTGACTGTGCCAACAGCTATGTGATTATAATGGCCGACTGCCACCACTGTCCTGGAATGGGTTGATCTGGGAGATTAGCTCCATGGCATTGAGCAGAACCAGGATAATTTCTTCAGCAGGATTCATGGTGCTGCCTAAGGCATTTCAACAGTGTTAAATTCTTTATGTCTCACACTGCCACTGGCATGTTCCAGCAGCTGAGGCAGAAAACTCTTGAACTTGTTTATTCACACTTGTTTAATCCTGATTCTATACACTGACTCCCAGCCTGTGGGGTTACGAAGATGGATGAGAGGAGCGAGGGCCATGAATGGGTCAGGGTCATGATGTCATTAGATCTCATTAAGTCCATCACTCAAGACAACCGTCACTCCAAAGGTCATACAGAGTGAGCACCCCGCTATAGGTAAAAGAGGACTACTTGAACAATGTAAACCAATTCCTCTTTTAGAGTTGATATTACATATGACAACAAAAAGTTTCTATATGGTCATTAAAATTTGAAATGCCATTTGATTAAAGTAAATGGTTTTGAAGAATAAAGTATCTTTAAGTTCTTCAGAAATTGTGTTATTCATTCTTAAAGGGGTCCATAAAAGTCTGATCAGTTCATGAACTAGCACTGACCCTGCTGATTTACCATCATATAAAGTTATTAAGGAATTCTGAATGTGTTAGTTAGGTTTCTAAAGCTTGCAGATGGATGAGTATTCACACATACAATACAATAGGAAACTTGATGTCAATTTTCTCTGTATCAGCAGTTATTATTATTATAATCATTCCACTATGTTAAACTAAGGATATTAGAGAAGATTTCCAACATACCATAGCATTAGATTCCAGAAAGATTTATTAAATAAGTTGAAAAATTAGAATATACCTATTTTCAGAACATGTGTTGAAGCTGGAACTTGTGTCTTTAAATGTGACTTGAAGACATTTTAAAAATTGGAGTAAAAATACTTGATGTGACTGAATTACAGTTGCTTACTTATATGTGCAGCATCTTTATGATTTACTGAAATATTAAACAAAGCTGAATTCACTCTAAAACATACCTGTGATTAGTAAGATTATAACTTTATTTACTGAAATAAAAGTAGAAAAATGGTACATGGTTATGAAAATAAATTTAAGAAATTTTCTAAAGCTTAAAACATTTCTATAATAATATCTTATATATAATCAGTAAAATGATATAAAATAAATTATTTTGAAAAATCAAATAAGTAAAATGTAAAATATGAGTCAAATAAATATATCAAAAATAATATTTTTATTTTGCTTTTAAGAAAAAACAAAACAGAATTTAACCTTTATACTAAGAATTTATAAAAAAAAAATAAAAAAAAAAAAAAAAAAAAAAAAATATATATATATATATATATATATATATATATATATATATATATGTTATGCTTCGCCAGACAAGAAATATTGGCCAAGACATATATAATTTTTCAAAAAAACAATTTACCTTAGACCTGCATGGGTGATTGAAAAAGAAAAATGACTTAATTCCATGGGCACAAGGTGAATGAGGGCTGTGCATACACGCACACATGAGTAGTTAATTCCTCAAAGACATGTAAGAATAAAGAAAAACATCACTGTATTCATACCATTATCAATTACTTATTGTCAACTAGAGTTCACATGGAGAAATACAGAAAAGAAAATTTATCTAGATAAGCAACAATGGTTTTTATTGCAACTAAGGAAACAGCACATTCAAAAGGGCTGATGTTGAATTTGCTTGATGATCAGAGCTGATAACACAAAGTTCTTGAAGGAAAATACAGTGGTTTCCCTTTTTTTTTGTTTCCAGACTAGTCAATTAGAAGTTGCACACTGGCCTATGGAAGAGATCACTTAGCTTCCTTTTCTATGGAGAAGACACAGACTAGTCTAGTCATAGTATCATAAAATAAGAGTGAGTGCAGAAGGTTGGAAGGTTTGACAAAATGATTGGAATAATTAGTCACGGGAAAGAACCCCAGCTGATGTTTTCAACTCACACTACTATCTTTTCCTTATCTTGGTGACTGATGCATTTGGCTACCTCGTTTGTTGATGTATGTCTTCCTGTCATCCACTGTAGGCTTCCTTAAGTCATTTTATTTCACTATTCTTCCGTTTTCTGAGGAAAACTGGCATGGATCTTCTATAAGGTTCCAGCAACTGAATGGCAACTGCTTGCATGGCTTTATAGTCACCTGACACACAAACATTGTTTCTTCCCCACACCTCCTGGTTTAATCCCACATTCATTTCTTATGAGGAGCTTCCATTAATGCCCCTGTAATTAACATCGAACCCAAATGGAATGAATGGGAGATTTTCTTATGCACAGGGTAAGGACCCTTAAATAAGAATGAATAATGATCATATTTCCCAGAAGACATCTATGGCAGCCCTCAAGTGTGATTAACTAGACCACTCCTCATCTCTCTTTCTCCACAGAAATAGAACAGTTCATTTGCATGTCATCTGATGTAAGAAGAAACCCTAGCATATAACGGATTATTACCAATGGGTACTTCATTAGGAAAGCTTTTTATTATGATATGTCAGAAAAAGAAAAGACAAAGTAAATTGAGATTCTTGCACCTCTACTAATGACATACCCATTTGAAGATGAGACTCTCTTAGCTTATCCAGAGAGTCACTGACACTCAAGAGAGCTTTCTTAAGTAGACCTGTTTATAGGGAGCCCCCTTTAGAAAGAGGCTCCTGATTGAAACTGCTTTTAAAAAGAAAATCCTATATGAATATTAAACACAACATTTTCTGCCTCTTTTTAAGGATATTCAATGCAGACCCAGGGAGAAAGAAAAAACAAAGCAGCCTTTCCCTCAAGATTCTTTTGAATATGGACATGGGGGATCATGGGTGATTATTTGTTATAAATTAAGGGATGGCTTACAAAATGTAATAAATGTAATTGCTTATAGTCTCCAAGGATTTCAACATAAGATGTGTAAGAGGTGCACACATTTTCCCTAGAATTTTCCAATGGTTTGTCATGAAAAATGATTTAAAAAAGGAGAGAAAATAATCATGAATTTACTTTCACTTTGTGGAATTTTTAGTAAATAAGAAGTAATGAAAATTATTTCATAATTGAAAAAAGGGCATGAGGTTCTAAGCCTCATGACTTACTTCATTAAGCCAAAGATTCATTTCTTTTAGAGAGAATATACAAATTCAGGATATGAATCTGTACCTCAAGTGTTACGTTCATCACTTACAACATCCTACAAGCTTTGGTCCATTTTGAAATTCTTAAGTTCCAAGGAAAAAAGACACATCAAAGTCATTACACACAACACTGCTGTGAATCTGAAACTCCCTATAACTTTTCCCTCTATTTATACATGGGTCACATAGACAACCATTTATTTTCCATTTGCTAAAGACCTCTTGGTGCGCTTGCAAAAACCTGGGGACCCACATACCTCTTCATCTGTCTTGTGCTCAACCTCAATAATCCTATTTTTCAGCTTTTCCTACCTTACCTTCCTTATAAATGTTTTCTATTGGAGTTCCTGTTTTAATGGTGAACTTAAACAATACACCAAACCATGAGTAGTTAAAGTAGCACAGAATCAAGCAGAATTATATTTCGTAATTTAAACTACTAATGTAGTAATAAAATTTAAGGTCAGAATTTCTATGGTTGTGATGTGGTGAAATCTATTCATTACATCATATATCATACAGGATTGTGTGGTTTGATATCATTTTAGCTTCTTTTTCTATTAATTTTAATGTAGTATCAAAGCCATGAATTCTGCACAGAACAATGGATATATGGAGTTTTATTCCATTGGCACATTTGTACATTAGAGGACCTACCATAATAAGATGGACACTGCCACCATAGCCTCCCCCTACTATCCCTTCTGAGTCATGATCAGTCCTGCCTTACTTCCATATCTTTGACTTTTCACAACCACTAATCTGTTTTCTATTGCTATAATTTTGTGATCTTGAGAATATGTAAATGGAATTATATAGCATGTGACCTTTTGAAATGCCCTTTAAAATGCCGTTTTCCTTGGACCATAATACCCATGAGACCCATCTGCGTCATGCTGTATATCAATAATTCAATTCTTTCTATTGCTGAGTAGTATTCCATAGTGTGGATATAGACTGCTCTGTTTAATCATTCATTTCAATGAGGGGACAGTTCAGTTCTCTTTTGTCTTCTGCTATCACAAGTAAAGCCAGGATTAAAAACCAAGAACTCTGTTTTGTGTACATGTTAATATTTCTTTGAGATCAATGCTTAGGTGTGCAATAAGATGGCAAGTAGATTTGATGCTTTTATATCTTGATAAACTTTATTATAATGTGACTATAGCACTTTGGGTTTTTAATCAGTAATGCACAAGGAAACCAGTTTCTCTATACCCTTACGAGAATTCTATGAAGAAAGGCATGTGTGTCTTTTTGTGATGGTCTTAATCTATACTTTCCTAAGAATGGTAAATTCCTCCCATGTGATTATGTGCCATTCTTAATATATGTTAATTTGTGACATCTCATTTCATCATGTGTATATTTTAGTATTTGTTGTTTATCTAATAAGTATACACTAATATGTATCTATATATTCTCAGTCTGAAACTAGTCTTATTTTCTTAAAGAGGATGAACTATCTTGAGAATAAAATGTTCTAATTTTAATGAAATCAGATTTATTCATTCTGGTTTTGTTGGGTATTTGTGTGTGTGTGTGTGTGTGTGTGTGTGTGTGTGTGTGTGTGTGTGTGTACATGTTGTTTAATTTTGCTTTGAGGGAGAGATTTTGAGTTTTGTTTGTTCTTGTTTTCTATGTTATATTTTAGGATTGTATAGCTTTGACTAAGCCTTACATTTAAGTTTATGATATATTTGAAACTAATGTTTGAAGTACATTTATCTTTTGCCTATGGGTATTTATTATGTTTGGTATCATACATTGAAAACAGTAATCATTTTCTAAGTTTAAAAACTAAACAGGCATAATAATTTAAAAGTCTAAATGGCCAATGTTAATGAAATTATACGTTGAACTTAAAATTACGACAGCCAGAAGATAGGTATGAATTAACATAGCAACAAAATAACATATGAAGATATTAACGACTCAGAAAACTCTAAAAAGTTATAAGACATGGCTGCCATTGTAAGGCTCCTTTTTGTAAACTTCGTCAATGTATGAATTGGATTTTTAATCTTCAAGAAGCCTTAGCCTCCAAACATGTCAATAAGAGCTGAAAATGATGGATTTTCCTGATACTTATATTTGACAACTAGGAACTGTAAAGAGAAAATCAAATTACTTGAATAAACTAATGAGCCCTCCACTGTCAATACATAACTAAGCAAAACATAGACAAAGATCACTTTGTGTTGTTTCTTTTCTTTAATATCCTACAAATCACAGAATATCAACAACAAAACACGCCCTTCTACCTCATCTCTCCTCTTCATGGGTCATCACTGTGTACACAAAACTGAGCTAAGCTCTCTGGATAAAAGACCCAAAATCAACACTACTGATTTTTTTCCCTAAGTGCCAAATGATTTTGTTTGCTTGTTTAAATTAATCAATGTGTAGGCTTAGCCTAGTGATTAAGAAAACATACCTGATAGCCAGGTCTGTCTGGGTTCAAATCTTATGCCTTAAGTCTGTACAAAAATATGCAACTTAATTTTATATCACAGATATACAAGAGAGAGAATATACAAGCAAATCTTACAACTACTTTCAGAAGTGGATAAAGCCTTCCTGTGAATTACTTAGGACCATAGTCTGGTTCTCAGTAGACACGGATGGTTCTTTCTGCTCAGTTCCTGTTGAGAAGCATCCGCTCTCCAGCTCGTTATTCTGTTTTCTCTTGTCAGCAAGGCCTCTCACATGTCCACAATTCCAAAGCCTGACAGCAGCCTCTGGTCCATGCTCTTGTGACCATGTCCTATACCATTCTGTTCAATGCTGACACCATCATCAGAACTTATACTTCTCACTGTTTTTTTGCTTCTATAATTTGGATTTAAAAACCATATCCCTTAAAATATAGAATCTAAACTACCTTGAAGTGCAAAGTTCAATAATGTTAAATATAATTTAGACAGTACACTAAGTTTATATCTTCCCTGTACATAATTCATTTTTTAAAATTTCTATTGTATATGTGTGTAATAATATAAATCCTGATGGGTGGATCGGGACCCGGGGGGTGTCTGCTCAAACTATTGCACTAACCAAGGAAAATACAAGTTGTAAACATTGAACCCCTACTCTGATCTACCCAATGGACAGGACATTCTCCACAGTTATGTGGAGAGTGGGGACTGACTCTGATAGGAACTCTGGTGCCCCATATTTGACCACTTCCCTTTGGAGGCCTCATGGCACTCAAAGAAAGAATATGCAGGCTACCATGATGAGACTTGATAGCCTATGACCATGTAGTGGGGGAGGAGGTCACCCTTGGTCATAGACCTAGGAGGAAGGAATAGGGTGAAGGCAGGAGGGAGGAAGGAGGAACAGGAGTATACCAGTGATAGGATAACAATTTAGTTGTAATCTGAATATATTAATTAAATAAAAATAATAAGAAAGGTATATATAAAAAATTAAAATTAAAAAATTTCCTTTCAATCCTTTGTTGATATGTCATCTTTCCTTTCCTAAGATGGGCTTAATTTAGCAACCCTGTATTTGAACCCTTTTCTGCCTCATTGTGTCAGTGCAGCACTCCTATGTTTAATGTACCTGCTTCCATACTTTCCTTCCAATTAACACACCAAATGAAGGAGGGATCACTGTGTCTTCCAGAAAAGGTAAAAGTTCTTTAAAATGTTTAATTAGCACAAAGATCTTCTTCTATATGCCCTTATATACAGTTCCTCAGAAAACTAATGCATTTGTTTTCTCCAATGTTTGTCAAATACAGTCTTTCCATTAATTATTATTGTTATTTACAGTTTTTCATGTCTTCCCTTAACATCTAGTCATCAAGAAGCAATTTTTGGTCACTATTAATTTCTTGAGCAAGCCCTGTTTGAGGCCTTGCCTCTCTACCACAGTGGAAGGTGATTACAGTGGGTAAAATTCAACTGTAATAAAGTATCACGAAAGGGGTGAAACCTTATTTCTAACAACTAGGGAAACCAATGCAAACTTTGAAAATGAGTCATGAGAAACATTGAATGTTCCCATTTCACATGAATAAGCAGGAGAAATCAGGAAGAGAAATGAAGCAGACAAATTCACATAAAATGTTTTATATCAACTATGTCCTATGCTATCAAAAGAAACGAATAAGCACAGATTTGTTTTAAAGACTTTATAGAGACTTAGAAGTTTGATAACCACACACACAAAGTATAATGACTGTCTTTAAATATGCTAAGAAATACTTCTGTGTTTTGGAATTGACCTGATTTCTGTGTAGAAGTATGGACGATAAAAGATCTCTTTTTATACGTGGATATTAATTTAAGCTCAAATTCTAAGCAGTCCTTGAGATTATACAAATGTTTCCATGGCACACACCCATTAAGACTTTTCTTGCTGCTTATAACCCAGGCTGATGTTTTTGCATGTTAAAATTTCCAAGGCCAATTACATAAGAAGCCTGCATGGATAAGTGGTCAAGGGATAATTTCCATGGCAGATGAAACTGGTTCTTAGACCTTAGAACAACTGACTCAATTATGGAAATACCATTCAGGCCATGAAGCTCAGCATAGACACAGTTCCATCAGCCAAAATGAAAACAAAGACCTAATCTATCAAATTTCCAGGAAAGCCTCTCATTGTATTAACCTTGCTTCTTGGCTTCTATATTTTGGCTTCTAACTAACTATTGTTAAAAAGAAGTTGGTTTTTCTGCTTCAAATCTCAACCTGAGAAAGGCTTGAAGGCTTGACGCCACATCCCAAACAGCCAATGTCGATGCTGGCTGCCAGCAAATATTTTCTACTGGCTTAAACCTGTGTATAAGTTGTCACTGGATACTGTGCAACAGCGGAGTTTCTACAAAGCAAAACAAACAACTAACAATAATAAGACAACAAGAAGAAGCAAATCAGTCCTAAGAAAAACACAGCAGTTAGTAGTAACCAGGGTTTGAACTACAGAATCAAAGCAAACTGTTGCTCTCACAGTTACAGTTAGTTATTGGTTTTTACAGTTCCTGTTTGAATTTTCTCCAAAATCATCACAGAACTACCAGCTGAGTGGCTGTTCTCTTTCAGAAATAATGTGTTAAAAAATTCCAACTGGTGTATGATGTTTCAAGTTTTAGAAGTCTTTTTTAAAGTATAGCTTATAATTTATTTTTAAAAAAATCCCTGAGATTAGAATTATGTTAGGAGATATGGGGATATGATATGTTCTTTAGGAAGGAACTTCACCTATTGGTATTCTATTCCCAAGAAGCAGAGCTTTACCTAAACACACTCATACTGGCTAGTTGACCATAGACTTATTTAGAACTATGGGAAATCAAATTCTATTGGGTATAAGACACCTCTTTCTGCCATCTTCTCACAGTAGCCTAAATCAACTAAATCAGAGTCAACTGTTGATGTCTAGAAGGGAAGGCTGCCGAGAAACAGTGAAATCCCAGAAGCTAGGTGAAGCTGAGACCTCTTCTTCTCTCACACAGTATGGTGTGTGTGTGTGTGTGTGTGTTTGTGTGTGTGTGTGTAACTTTAACAAAAATATACATGTAATTTCTAACTGACGAAAGTATAGGTGTATCGTCTAATTAAGACACACACAGCTAGGAATGTCTTTGCTTTTGAAATCTCCTAAGAAAAACCAATTTCATTTTCAGTACTAAGTATGTCAATGGAGTAATTAACCTAGGTCCTTTGAAATTAAATTACAAGATTTTATGGACCACTATGTTGAAAAAGAATTAGACTTATAAAAATTCCTCTACTGTTTTATAATGACTAACTCAAATATAAAAGGAATGCAACCCACTTTAAGGAATTATAGAACCCTTGTGGACCTCTTCAGTCAGAATATAAGGACCTATATTAGAGCTATCAGGGAAAAATATCTGTGTACAAAAGGAGAATGGGAGATGTGGTGTTCAAATAGGACCTAAAAGTGTATAAGTTATGGCATAAAATTACCCTTAATAAGTGTTTCCACTCATAAATGCATACAACTACAACATGCAGACTCACAGAGACAGGTAAACGTTTCCAAGGAGACAAGGGAGAAAGGCTTGAGAAGAATGGGAATTGCATGTTAATTGGCATAGGTTTATTTGGGGAAATTGTTACTTTGAGACAGGGTTTCTCTATGGAGCCAGGTTTTCCTCACCCTAGCATACTTAGCAAAACCATGTCTCAAAAACAAAACAAACAAGAAAATTCAAGGAGCATGGCAGAGCTTAAATTTAAAGTCCCTAAAATTTAAATTGCCATAAGTTTTTATGAAAAAAAAAATCAAACCATTCTGCCTGGATAAGTTTTGCCCACAGCCCAAAATAACATCGAACACATAAAAATCTACAGACTTGTCAACATGAAGCAATGAAGCTAACAGTTCGTCTTGTGCTCCTTTTTGAAGCCACCTGCACCCTCTCACAGCAACGCGCATCCACTCACATACTCGCTCTTCCTTGTGCAGATAAATACATCGATGTAGTCCTAGGTTTAAAACAAGCAGGACTATTATGTGTACAGTGTCCTGCAGCTTTTCTACCCCAGCAATCTGTGACCTATAAATAATGCAGAGCCTCTTCTCGCTCTGATTAAGCTCCTGTAGTCTCGATACATGGACATAAGGTTAAAAAAAAAAAAAAAAAAAAAAAAAAAGAGAGAGAGAGTTACTTGGAGGAGTAAAAGAGGAAATAGTGAGGAAAAAGCAAACCATCTTACCTCATGAAATTCACATGGGTTCTGTCTTTTGGGTTATACCAAAAATCATGTTTTGCATATTTAGCTACTTTAATTACCAAATCACAGACAAACTGAAAGTTCCATATTTTCCTTTTAAGTAAGTAATGGGGGCATTCCACGTGACTCCCCCAAACTTTGAATCACCATCTCCTGGCATTAAAATGTTCACCACCTCATTTTAACTCCTTCCTCTGTACTAGTGGAGTGCTGAGAAAACGGAAATGGAAAAAATAATCTGGGGACTTCATCAAATTTTCATGAATTTTCATTTAGCCCAGCACCCCCTCTTCCCTTGGTCGATAGATCAAGCTGCTGTCATATATTTACCACCTGGGGCTACAGCTGCCATCTCTTGAGGCCACCAGGCGTGGTGCATCTCAGGCAGCCATGCTGAGTCCCAGCAAAGGCCTTGATGCTCTCTCTCTGTTTTGTACACCTCAGCACTTTTTGGGAACTGAAATCCTACCTGCACCTATGTGTCTGGTGCTCCGGGGGGGATCCTGTTGGAAAACTACCTATTCACTTCATGAGCACCAGCCCTCTTGCTGGTAGCCTTGCGCTTCTCTTTTCATTCCATTAAAAACAAAACAAAACACTTTCTGCCTAAACAGCTGCTTCAAATTCAAGTGAATTGAAAGGACTTTCTGAATTTTTGTTAATGTACCCTTATAATGCATAAAAGAAAGTAAACAAGAACCACAATTAAAAAAAAAACCAAACAACAGCAATAACAAAAAAATAATTAGGTGATTGAATGTGGCAATACTTGGCCATGAATGACTTTTTTGTGTGAGAGCAAATATTGTATATGAAAAGACAGTAGATTTTCATACAACAAATAGAGATAAATAGATATCAACAGAATTCTGACATTCATGAGCCGGATGGTGGTGGCACACACCTTTAATCCCAGCACTCAAGAGGCAAAGGCAGGCGGATCGATGTGAGTTCGAGGCCTACAAAGCAAGTCTAGGACAGCCAAGGCTACACAGAGAAACCCTGTCTTGAAAAACAAAACAAACAAACAAAAGCAAAACAAAACCAAAAAAAAAAAAAAAAACCCCACTACATCTGTGACATTCATGATATGACAGACACAATATTTTCTCATTTGAAATAAATATCTAGGTGAAGTAAAGTGAATCAAACATTTCCCATGCTGTTTTGTCATTAATCATTACATAATAAATGTGCACGGTCATTGCGTTTTATCACAATGAGGGGTGAAAGAAAGTACTTCCATGTTATGAGCAAAGCCCAGAGTCATTTCCAAACTCCCTTTGTAGAGGAGGAGTCCACATGGTCCCACACTCAGTAGTGTAGATATTGAGAGATTGCCCTAGTTTCTCCATTCTCTAGAAAGATCTAGAAAAATAGACATTTGTGATTCTACCGCCCACTCCTTTTCACCTGCTCTGTCCTTCTCAATTGCTAGAATTCATGGCTACATTTATTTACCACTTACTTTATTTTAAAATGATTTCTTGTCACTTCAACATTCCTTGTCACTCTAACACCTTTTCGCCATGATGCCTCCTGTACTGACATTTATTTTTTTCCCCATGATCAGCTAGAACTTAATCAGAACAAATGGACTCCATATTGTATAATGGTTCACCAATGACAGACTGCCTGGGGATTCTTCTCCACTTTTACTTACTTCTATGGCCTCAAATTTTATTTGAAAATGCCTTGCTTGCCCAATGCCAGAAGCTATTTTATAATGGAATGTCAGGTGTTTTAATCTTGATACCTCATTGGTATATACAACCATACAGCTAAAGCTATCTCTCATTTTCAGGGCTGTTCCTTCTATACACTTCAATTTTATAAATGATGGCCCTTCAGACTTAGATACTGATATTTCAAATATTCTTATGTCTCAGTATCTAAGTCAGAAGGGCCACCATTGATAAAACTGGAGTGTACAGATGCAGGCAGAGTCGACGGCCAAACTCTGCCAAGACAGTTTAAGCAAGTCCTCAATAGTTCCTACCTCATGAATATGTCTGTCACATATATTGGGCCAGAGGCTGAAGATGATGCTCCAATGTTATAGAGAGTTTTGGGTGACTGCTCAGGTAACAAACTGTCTCTGTTATCTTCTCATTTGGGAAGTTGCTAACTGGCACCCCCTATATACTCAGGTAATTAATTTCATTCCTTCTCAAGTCTCTGATGGAGTTGATGACCAGATAGTTTAGTTTTACAGTTAAGCATAATGTTTAGGGATTAAGATGCTTTTAGGCCTAGATAGATGTTTTAAGTTTATAATGCTGAGATATGATAGCTATTGATTTACACTCAGAAATTTAGACTCATCAAGATAGGAAAGATGTTCTCGTGAAGGCTGCCAAATACAATTAGCCAAAACACTAAGAACGTAGCATTTATATAATTCCTGATTGTTTTATGGTTCTTCTTGCTGTAGGCAGTTTATAGTACATGTATAATAATATAAATGTATATGCAAAAATAAAAAATTAATAAAGAAGAGTGCTAGTAGATTAAACCATTAAATATTTGATGATGTCTGAAAAAAGAATATGTTGAAGACAAACACTGTCTTGCAAACAAACAATAAATTGGCATAATGTGTAGTTCTTGGGTGTATTTCTAACCATTTCTTTTCACTCAGATTTTACTACTCTTTCCAGGTTAGAATCTAAGATCAAGTCTTTTCCAAATCACTTGACAGCTTGCCTCTTCTTGGCTTTCTCTATCATCCCATTAGTGTAATCTCCAGTTCTCTTTCAAACACTTCCTTGCACATAATGGAAAAGTGTAGTCATTGTGATTCAGCACATCCCAATCTATTCTCTCTCAACAACCTTGAACAAGCTATCTGATGGTTAGCAGGGAAACGTGGTCTCTATACCAGGATGATGTTCAAAGTCATTTTCTAAACAAGACATCACACAATATTAAAATCAGACGTTAAATGATGCTTCCATTTTTAGGACTCTTACTTCGTATTATTTATCTAGAAATGTTGAGATATTATTCCTAGGGGGCTTCTCATACTATGTCTTATTTGTACTTTTAATGCATTATAAACTATGAGCATATACAGGGGAAGAGGTCCCCCTCAGTCACAGTCATAGGGGAAGGGAGTAAGGGAAAAATGGGAGGAATGGAGGAATGGGAGGATACAAGGGATGGAATAAGAATTGAGATGTAATATGAATAAATTAATAAAATATATTTAAAAATGAAAAAATAATTTTTCTCCATTTGATTTATTACAAAATAATTAAATGCTGGTCATCTTAAGGGCAATCTGAATTCTGTGAATAGTTTCAAATGACTTCTTTATACCTGTCCCTCAGCACATTAAGTGTGAAGTGATGTTGCTTTATTCAGTATTTCTGTTGCAAGAAATAAAACACACAAGAATATAAAGAAGGTTGGTCACCTAATAAAAAAGAGCAGCAAATAAGTGAATATTATTTGATCTTGGGTAGCTTCAAATACCATGAACTGTTGGCATGGCATTAGAAGAAAGAATTGTATTCACTAGCTAAACCCAACATAAAAGCTTTCTGATTTTTCCTTGTGAGATTATAAGTAATTCAAGCATTTCTTAAAGTTCATTTGTTTGTAAATTTAAAAAAAAACGCTACTCTCATATTACATGGAAAAAATCATGCCTCAACTTTTTTCTCTTATAAAAGTTTGATTATTTAGGATTTAATTAGGGGAGACAGTAATCTTTTCTGATAACATAGAAATAAAAGTTGCACGTGTTTGCAAACCTATTTTGACAAAGCTATTACTAACTTACAAACAAACTTCTAGTGAATTTTAATACATTTTAATGTTCTGAAGTTAAATTAATCAGAGTAAAGTAGTTCTTGACTGCTGAGTAAAAAGAAAAAAAGGAAATGTTGTGGGGAAAAAAAGTAAAACTTCATTTTCATTTATCTAAAATAAAGTCTGTTTACATGCAGTGTCTATTAGCACTATTCAAGGAGTGCAGAACAATTCCCTAAAAGCAAAAGTTACAAGAGTCAAGACCCATTCTTGAAATTGCCATTAAATCGTTTTCCACACTTTGGTCATTTAGTAGTGATGTACTCTTCCACTCACAAAATGGGAGGACAACGTCAGTCATATATATAACAGATATGGATCAATAGATTTGGCAGTGAAGTATTTCAATACGCTCAAAAGTTTCAGAAAGCTGATATTGTTTTAATGGACGTGTAGGAAGAATCTACATAGTCTTAAAGTTGTATTTTCATAATTCATGTCCTATTAAACTGTATTTAAGTACTTTTAAAGATCTATTTTATTAAAAAGTATTTGGTATTTGCTGGAAATTTGCAATAACCATAAAGGGTTTAAATGTTTGTATTTCAATGCTTTTTACACATCTAGTGAGTATTTTAAGAACTTCCATTCATTTTTTTTTATTGAAGTTACACATTTACACATCAGTTTGTTCCTGGCTTCCGGAGTGAATCTCTAAACCAGAAGACAAGACGCTTGTGAATAATATCTCTACCACGACAGGAAAATGACCAATATCTGATTTAATCACCAAAAGGCCCCTGCAGGTGCAAAACCAATGACATATTGCTGGAAGTTTCAACTCACTGTACAAAGACATTGTGATCTGCTGTGGTTACCATATAGAATGTGTTGACTTTAATGATCAAAAGCACCTAATATTTTCGAAACCCTCCCAGTTATAACAAGGGACCATCTTCTCTACCTGTGAGCCATTGCTGTCGTCTTACTCACAGTTCACTGCAGATAAAACATTTACTTAAAACAAGTAATTTACTATCAAAATTCATTGTATTTTTAAAAAACACAACCCACATCATCAGACAATGCCATCTACCACACACCATCCATGAAGCCAATGGACTCTATCTAAAGAGATGCCAAGCTCTAAAATCTTTCTTTTCATTGTTAGCAAAGATGTCAAATAAATATATCAAAAAGTTCAAAAGAGGGAGAAAATTCTTATCTTTTTTGACTGGCAAGACTGAGTAGAAATCAGAAACTATGACACAGCATAGTCAACTATAAAAAATAAAGTTATTGTTATATTTGGTGGTGTATTCTCTCGTTGGTAACTACTGTTTCTGAATTTGGTCTATAAAGAAAGGGAGATACTATAATGTAGAGAGTAAAACAATGTGTTACTTCAAAAGTTATAGGTATACATGTATAAATATTTATATGTATCTATACACCTATGTGTGAGTAACAGAAATGGGTGAAATATTGAATTTATGTCTGCATTTCATGACATTATTATAAGTGAAGTTGTTATTTTAACATAAGCAACATTGAAACTCAACTATGTATTTCATCAATAGTTCAAATTTTCAATAAGAATAACCTGCTGTTTCAATATAATAGCATAGCCTTTACACTAATTTAAGTAAATAAAATTGTGGCAGCCCTAATACTGACAATATTACAACCATATTTGCTCAGAGAAGCAAGGGTTGTGTATTTTCAGTTGTTTTACTCTACAGTTCCTATGCATCCGTGAGAAACAATAAAACTTACTAAAGCGAAGCAGAACAAATGTGCACACGAGGCCCATGGTGGTTACTTACATGCCACTTCCAGAGATGCGTTCCGACTCACTGCTTCGCCAAGATAGTTCCTTGCAACACAAACGTAGCTCCCTTCATCCGGTTTACTTCTGCGTCCGTGCACAATTCTCAAAAAGAATAAGGATCCGCTGGGCAGAAGCATCCTGTGTGACCTGGGATCATCTTTGTCTGTCTCCACTCTCTCACCATCCTTGTACCATTCGATAGTGGGAGTTGGCCGGCCCTCTGCTTTGCAGTTCAGGGTGGTGGGCTCTCCCTTGGAGACGATGACATCAGAAGGGTGTTCTACAATCCTCGGGGGAAAGTCTTCTTGACGAAGGCGAGATCCTACAAAACACGACACAATGAAGTTAAGCTTAACACGTTTCTTATCTGTAATGTATGATTCGTTTAGATTTCTACTCATAGGGCTAAATATTTTCAAATATTTAATAGAATATCATGTTGACATGAGGATCAAGGTGAACAGGACTGACTGACTTCTTGTTCTGTCAATATTTACTATTTAATGGGATAGCAAACCAAGTGTACAATTGGAACACCATGAGCAAAGCACAGGGAAACCAGACAGTGTACACAACACATTGTTCAATCAGAGAGAAACAGGGTAAGGCTGGTAAAGTTTCAGGTTATTTTTGAGATGTATGCCCTTAATTTTACATGCACACTGAATTTGACATGCAGTAACATGACTATCTATGCAAGCACTAAATAACAAACAAATAAAAATTTTGGTTTCCAGTATAAGGGATGGAAAGCAAGAGGCAAACTACCCCCTTGTAATTCAAAATAATAAAAATAAATAAATAAATTCTAAATAAATAATGTGGTAGTAGAAAATAAAAGAAATATATTTTGTACATTAATATAAATAAAGATGGAATGGAGTATTTCACTATAGGGTAAAACTGATAGTCCATTCCTCTATCTGAATGCTTTCTGTCCTTTAAGGACAGATGTGTTGAAAGTAGGGTGCCCATGGTATTAAAATTAAGATAAGGATGACCTGTAAGACTTATGACCTGCCAAAGGATCATTAGGTGAGTGGCTATCATCTTTGGAAGAGACTGTTGCTTTTCCTATAGGCTGAGTCAATTTTTGCAAAAGTGAATTGTTACAAGATGGGTAGTGTGGCTTCTGAATATCTCTAGCTACCTGTCTTGACTTTTGATATACATCCAACAATCAATTTGCCACTCATTGTTCTGTAATGAAGGCAGTACGCCCTCATTCAGAGCTATGAGTTGGATCTATGAAACTAAGAGCTAAAAAAATCCTCTTAATTTATAAAGTATCTAGGTATTTTGTAGTAGCAACAGTAAATATGCTAATATAAATACCAAAATGATACTCTTATGATACAATAAAAGCTTAACCATTAAATAATAGAAGAAATATAAGACCTAGATGTGATAAAATTATGCCTTGTATTTTATTTCAGATACTTTTGAGTGTTAAGGATCTATTTGATAATTTATTGATCTGTCTGTGCATACCCTGGAAATGGTGTTATACTGAGCTATGCCACCCAACATGAGTGATAAGACCTTACTTCTGATAGAACACCAAATAATCTTAACAACCACTGTCTGAGTACTTTCGACTTTCACACAGTCACTGTTTGGGTAATGCAGGTAATGCCTTCCAGATAAATCAAATGGGTATTCTAAAAGCAATAGCCCTTTCAAGAAAATAATGATAATGATCTATAGTGGAGCATCTTCCATTTTGCTATTATAACTTTCCATGCAATCACCTAAATTTGCACACTTCTGATCTGGAAAGAGAGGCAATATGCCTCAGGGTAATTCTAATCAAATTTAAGTCAATCACCATGCATATTTTAGTTGAATAAACAGAACTTAATTTGGCCATGAGTTTAGCTTTTATTTTGGAAGAGAATACATATCTTAATGGTTGCAAACTACAAATTTCATTTAATCAGATCCAGCAAATGGACATACAGATTGTAAGCATTGGGTGCATCCATAAAAAATTGCAGGGCAAAATCTTAAAACTGATTTAATAGATGTGATATGTTTGGAAAGGGAGTCACAATCTGCAGGACAGCAACACAGGGTATATATCATGCATACTGTGCCATTAAAGCAAGTTATGTGTTACATAACACTTTTCTCAGTTATCATTTTAGACTTTAAATGCAATTATCAAGCCTGCAACAGTTAACTAGAGCAGAAAATAAAATGGGAATGGTCTCATCACTCCAACAAAGATAGATTAAAAGGAAGATATATAGAAATAATTAATAAAGATACAATCTGAACGTTAAGGTGTAGTTGAAAATGTGAGGATTCTATATGAGCACCCTTAAATTATGACACTGCACACTTATGGCCCTACAAGAGAGCCAATAAATAAATCTTAAATAGTAGCTTGATGAATTATTTGTAATATAAAAAATGGGTGTTTGGAGAGGAGTGAGTATAGTGTGGTATAGAATGTGTGATATATTTTTTCACTACGTTTTCACAGAGGTCTGAGCCTTTAAATTATGAAAGACTGTAAGTCTGCTTGATTTAAGCATGTGACTCCTGTATGTGACAACACAAGCCAAAGCTGAGATGTCTATGGAACTAAGTGGGGAAATGACACACTACCCTGTGTACAGGGGGAGGAGTGCCCATCATGCAGAGTCCTATAAAACATTGGGATGTACAGAGTCTTATTATATTTTGTGGCCCCAAATGAGTATAAAGAATAACATAAAGAAAAAGAGATCACAGAAACCAGATGGGAATGCAGGCTTAGAATGCTGAACCTGCAAACAAGGTTCCTGAGATATACACACATCAAATAAGGATGGATTCAATTTTGTGTGGCCCTGAGTTAAGAATATCTTTGAAATTCTGTTGGAAAAGGAAGCAGATATGGTAGAAATAGGAGGAGTCAAAGAAAAGAAACAAAAAGGAAGGGTAGAGAAAACGGAGGAAATATATGAGGAAAAGAGGAAAGAAAATGGCCATGTGCTATCATGCTATGAAGTTCATCATCTGCTCCTGCTTACAATGACTGACTCTGACAACAATATATTTTCCATTGCAATATCCACTTGGAATGTCTATCTTTTAATCAAACCATAAACTCTTTTCTCCAGATTTCAAACAAATTACCTTAATTCTAAGGTAGTATTAGTAATACACACAAAATATGAAATATGCAACCCCACTTATTGAAAAGATAGGGGAGCAAACAAAACAATAGCGATAGAATTCAGTGTCCTTGTATCTTGCATCAATTCTATTATCTTTACACTTCTTAATTATTAATTAGGATGTCATTATAATTAAAAGGTTTTATTTAACTCATCCTAGCTATTATAAAAGAAAATGGGAAATTTAAAAAAATATTTTATTAATTTATTCATATTACATCTCAATTGTTATCCCATCCCTTGTATCCTCCCATTCTTCCCTCCCTCCCATTTCCCCCTTACTCCCCTCCCCTATGACTGTGACTGAGGGGGACCTCCTCCCCCTTTATATGCTGATAGTGTATCAAATCTCTTCTTGGTAGCCTGCTATTCTTCCTCTGAGTGCCACCAGGCCTCCCCATCAAGGGGGTGTTGTCAACATGGGGCACCAGAGTTCCTGTGAAAGTCAGTCCCCACTCTCCACTCAATGGTGGAGAATGTCCTGTTGAAATAGAGAATTTTTAAAAAGACTTCTAATGCTAATATTCAAATGTTAAGGTACGCTATGCAATAGTCATATAACTTCCCCATAGCTGAAGTGATTGTAGGAACAGAAAATATATTCAAGAGGGTTCATGTGTAATGTATCTGACATCTTTAAATATCAAGAGAAGAGCAAGGATAGTTTGCATGCTTTATGTAGTGTATTAATAAAAACTCTTCTGAAATTGACTTCAATAAGAGAATTACCTAAATATCATTACTAATAATTAAATTATGAAACATCAGCCTTGGTTTTCAAGGAGATTCACCAGAATCACCCAGAATGCATTTGAATATGGAATGTTTTGCAAATATTTATGTCATCCGTGCACCGGGCCAAACTCGATCTCTGAATACCCCAATTTTAGAACATGTGCAAACAGACAAGCATTGAGATGTTTCTTTTCTTATTTAGTTGTGTTGTTGTTGTGTGTGTGTTTGTGTGTGTGTGCGCATGTGCACACATGCTTACACTGCAAGTATGTGCACCTATGGGTGTGGATGTATATGTGCCTGTGGTGCATGTTCACATGTGTTTGCATGTACTTGGATGGCACAGTTATGTAGGTGCTATTCTTTGATGTTTCTCTTCCGTGTCTTCGAGACAGCACATCTCAAAGAACTTGGAGTTCTCAATTTTGTCTATCCTGGCTGGCTGGCAGGTGAGCTCCCATCATAGTTCTAAAAAGGAGAAGTCCCTGGTTTCTACAGTATATAGGTAGCATAGGACAAGTGTAGGAAGCTGCAGTACTAGAGTTCCTACCCAGACAAGATCATGCATTTAGATTAAACTGTATCTAAGCATCCCATAGTGATATCAGCAGATGTGCCCTCAACCACTTGACTGAGGACCCCAATTTACATAATGAATAATTCCTATTTCTCAAAGACTTTTTAATATTCTTTGGAAATTTTCACTTCACTAAATTTTAGTGCTTTGTTATCCTGTTGCATTTTGCTTTATTGACCAATAATGACCCAAATGCTTTGAGCACTTTGAAACTTTTATTCTCAGGAGTGATCCAAATTGCAGGCTACAATAAGGACAATCAAGCATCTAGAAGTATGGTTTTTTTTTTGTTTTGTTTTGTTTTTTTTTTTTTTGTACTTCAGGGGTTTCTAAGTAAAATGCCCCTGCCTCATTCTTCAGTAGAAAGCTGGTGTTAACTGAAATATAGTTTTAGTTTTCATTCAAAAACAACAACAACAAAAGCAAAAAGCAAAAAACTCTATCAACTATTAGTACCTTGACAAGTCAAACAATGCCTACCAAAATGGTCTGAGGTTTTCTGACAGAAGAACTTCACTACAAATTAGAGGCAGATCCAGGCGTTCTTTTCCTACAGTAAAATTTCCAGAGTGTCTATTTTTTTTTTATCTTAAAGGGTATGCACCTGTTTATCCTCTTATAGTAATCATGTCTGTTCAAATAAAGTAGTTTCCCATAGGCAATTATACTACTAAAATTAATAAGGAGGATTACTACAATAATGGTGATGCTTAAGTGAGTAGGTGAATATTGTAACATTATCTCCATCCCATTTTGATGACTACAGTAATACGACATGGATTAGTGAAGGCTGCCTGACAGTAAAGTAAGAAACAGAACTTCAGAAATGAAGGATAAAGATTATTACTCAGCTATTATTAATGTGCCTGCTTATCTCATTTATGTGGTGTAAATCAAATATGAATATCTCACTTCAGTTTCTCCATAGACTAAAAGAAACAGATAGATGATAGTTTACAGATAGATAATTTGATGATAGAGAGATGGTTGATAGATAGATGGATTGCAGATTAAAGCCTAGTCGGTCCCTGTGATAGTAAGTAGTCAGCATATCATACTTTCCTCCTCCTGTGAACTGTTACAATATTCTTCCCAAATCTAGCTCACAAAACACTGAGCCAACTGACAAGAGTCTCTTTGCTTGGAAGAATTTTTACATTATTGCTTTGTTGTTTGATACATTTAACTCCATCCAGTGATAGCTTATATTTCCCCATTGAAATAAAGCCAACTCAACATTTTCCTCAGAGAAAGAAATGTGACTCAGTGCCATAGTGATCAGTGATTTGAAATAATTGGTAACAAAGTGAAAACCATGAATCACTCTGCTGAATTAATACTTGAAACTTTTGGTAATTTTATTTCAGGAAGACTAAACCCGAGTGTGCTTCTCTTATTGGAGAAGAAAAAATAAAAAGAGATGTTGAGATAAGTGTTACCCCTGGAGCTCCTGTAATGGGATCCAATACATGAAAGGATTTTTGTACATTTGAAAACTACTAAAACCTTCCCAAGACAGTTGGTTTAAAGAAATCTATAAGGTTCCCTTTACCTGTGGAAGTAGATGAAATATATTATCATATGATACCATACATGCTGAAATCCTGTAATATATTATATCATGAAATTAATTAAATGTAGACTTAATATCAAAGCACTATCAAATAGACACACAGAAATATTACTTTAAAGTAGAGTATTTCAAAAACAGTCTCCAAATTAACAAGTTTTATACAAAATGAATAGGCAATGAGAAACAAAATTTTAATTATTTTTATCAACTCAGTAGTCAGCTTAAATTGTCAAAGTACCCAGTTTCATAATATGGCATCCAGCAAGTCCTTATTACTTAATTTTCTGGAATAATATACAGAAGGCATAGCTACCAAAGAAAAATCCAATCTCAAATCCACACTCTACGATGGAGAGCCAAAGACAGTGAAGAATGACAGCATTGAGGTTTCCTCTCCCAAACTTGCCCACTCTAAGTTTCCAGGGTGACTTTTCCTTAACTATTCCCTCACTTTCTTAGCTCTTTTGAGAGTATAACACCTCAGGTTGCCAGATACTAACTTTTAGTCCTGTGTTTTACTACCTTAGCTTTGTGCTTTGGGGGCTGCCCAGAGAGTTACAGTGATCTTCTAGTCTCTGTCCCACTAGTACTGGAACAACATACATTAGCTGCTATGCCCAGCCTTTTACAAGAGAGCTGAGATCTGGATTCAGGATGTTATGATGTGAAGCATGCACATTACCAACAAAGCCATCTTCCATGACCTCTGATCTATTTGATAAATAATTTTAGCCTAAGAAAAACTGGCAATATATAGCTACATCTTTTAAAACCAATTATTTCATTCACGGGAGAAAAAGTAAAAGAAGTGGAGATCTTCAAATTTTTCCTCGTTGGTCATAGTGAATGGAAGAAAACAGATTCATGAAAATGTTTCTCTAAATTTCATAATTAGGGGGGATCCAAGATGGCGGCGAGCAGTGTGGACCGCGTTTGGAGGCTCCAGTGAACAATTCAGGGAATTGCACAGATTTCTGAGCCAGGAACACCGAGGTCCGAACATCACGGCAGCGGGAGTGCTCCACGGTTCGGAGGGACCAGGGTGCGGAGGACCTGCGTGCCCCTGCACACGGGAGGAGCGTGGTTTTTCTCTGATCGGAGCGGCAGCGGTAGAGGCGGCAGCACCAGCGGCACCTGCAGCGGCGGCTGAGGTTTGCAGCTCATAGCCTTCCGGTGGAGGCGATTGGTGTGGTGGCTGGTGGGAATTGCTGCGGGAGAGGGGACTCGGGGCAGGATTTGGGTCGCGTGGAGCCTTTGGACCCAGATTGGACTCGGCGGACAGTTCGGCCCCAGAGTCCCGGGTATTGGCCCGGCCCAGCAAACAATTCTGCCTGAGGCACTAACTCAGCGTGGCCATAGCTCCCCTGCTGTGGCGCAGGCTTAGTTGAGCACGCTGCTCCACACTAGGCACTACCTCAGCTCAGCGGCAGCTCCCCTGCGGTGACACAGTCTGGGCGGAGCACTTGGTTTCACCACAGGCGCTAACTCAGAGCAGCCGCAGTTCTCCTGCTGTGGCGCAGGCTTGGTGACGTGCTCGGTTCCATCCTAGGCACCACCTCAGCTCAGCGGCAGCTCCCCTGCGGGGACACAGTGCGGGCGGAGCACTTGTTCCACCACTGGCGCTAACTCAGAGCAGCCACAGTTCTCCTGCTGTGGCGCAGGCTTGGTGACGTGCTCAGTTCCATCCTAGGCACCACCTCAGCTCAGCGGCAGCTCCCCTGCGGGGACACAGTCCGGGCGGAGCACTTGTCCCACCACTGGCGCTAACTCAGAGCAGCCGCAGTTCTCCTGCTGTGGCGCAGGCTTGGTGACGTGCTCGGTTCCATCCTAGGCACCACCTCAGCTCAGCGGCAGCTCCCCTGCGGGGACACAGTCCGGGCGGAGCACTTGTTCCACCACTGGTGCTAACTCAGAGCAGCCGCAGTTCTCCTGCTGTGGCGCAGGCTTGGTGACGTGCTCAGTTCCATCCTAGGCACCACCTCAGCTCAGCGGCAGCTCCCCTGCGGGGACACAGTGCGGGCGGAGCACTTGTTCCACCACTGGCGCTAACTCAGAGCAGCCGCAGTTCTCCTGCTGTGGCACAGGCTGGACAGAGCTCTCGGTTCCACCAGCTCTAAGACTCTGGTTGGACACAGTGTACAGTTTGAATCCAGAATTCCTGGCTGAGATTGGTGGTCAGTTCGGGCCCTGAGTCAATAACTGACCACAGCACGCACTTTGGGCCAAAAGGCCCTAGTGGAGCTTGGTGCGTAGTCCCAGCCCAAAAATTCTGGCTGGGCCCTGTGTGCATTTTGGGCCCAAAATCCCTAGCTGAGCTTGGCAGACGGTTCTGGCCCTGAGAATGTAGCTGAGTTCTGCCCGTGGTTCGGTCCCAGTGCTCCTGGCTGGACTTGGCAGGGAACACAGAAGGCTGTGGATACCTTGGCCTGACCCAACGCTCATTCAGAGACCCAGAACAATTGCAGGATCCACAGCAGAGAGGGACTGAGGATCACTGGCTGTGAGAGACCAGAACAACAGGGCTAACCTCCTAACATCCACACCAGTGAAGCTTTGAGCTCGCAGCCTAGGGAAATCGTAAGAAAACAAGTGAATCTATCATCAGACACCCTCCATTCAACTCTGGAAGCTACCCAACAAAAACAAAGACGGCAAGATGTCTAAAGGACAACGAAAAAGCATACGCAAAAAACCCCAAAACAACATGGCGTCTCCAGTTTCCAGCTATCCCAAAGAAAACCACCCAGAGAACTCAAATACAACGGAAATACAAGAAAATGACCTCAAATCCTTAGTAATGAGGATGATAATGGAGGAAACAAATAAAATTCGTAATCAAATGCAGGAAGACGCAGACAAACAGGTGAGAGACATAAAAGAAGCACATAGAGTGGAACTGGAAAAATTGCAGGAAAATGCAAACAACCAGATGAAAGAAATAACTAAAACGGTTCAAGCTCTGAAGACCTATAAAGAGGCAATGGAAGAAACTCAGGAATATACAAAAAATCAGATGAAAGAAATCAAAAAATCAGTTCAAGATCTGAAAATGAAAATGGATTCAATGATAAACACACAGACAGAAGAAAAACGAGAACGTGAGACCTCAGAGAAGAAGGCGAGCAACACAGAGGTGAGCTTTTCTAACAGAATCCAAGAGATGGAAGAACGAATCTCAGGGCTAGAAGATACAATCACAGATATTGAATCAACCATTAAAGAAAATGCCAAATCTGGAAAACTCCTGACACAAAACATCCAAGAAATTAAGGACACCATGAAAAGAAGAAATTTGCGGATAATAGGCATTGAAGAAAGAGAAGACATCAGACTCCAGGGCCCAGAAACTATTCTCAACAAAATCATAGAAGAAAATTTCCCCAATCTAAAGAAAGAGATGCCTATAAACATACAAGAGGCCTACAGAACACCAAATAGAATTGACCAGAAAGAAAAACTGCCCGCCACATAATAATCAAAACACAAAACATGCAGAACAAAGAAAAAATATTAAAAGCTGCAAGGGAAAAGGGCCAAATAACATTTAATGGTAAACCTATCAGAATTACACCTGACTTCTCAGCAGAGACCATAAAAGCCAGAAGGGCCTGGACAGAGATCCTGCAAACCCTAAGAGAACACAGATGCCAGGCCAGACTACTTTACCCAGCAAAATTATCAATAACCATTGATGGAGAAAACAAAATATTCCATGACAAAAACAAATTCAAACAGTACCTATCCACAAATCCAGCTTTACAGAAGGTACTAGAAGGAAAACTCCATCCCAAAGGGTCAAGCTACAACCAAAACTACCCAGGAAATAGATAACTATCCCATGGCAAAAACACAACCACACAAACGCTCGACTGGAAACAACATCAAAATTAAGACTCTTAACAGTCACTGGTCATTAATATCTCTCAACATCAATGGCCTCAATTCTCCAATAAAAAGACACAGACTAACCGAATGGGTACATAAACAAGACCCAACATTCTTCTGCATCCAAGAAACACATCTCACCCATAATGAAAGGCATTACCTCAGGGTAAAAGGTTGGAAAAAAATATTCCAAGCAAATGGTCACAAGAAGCAAGCAGGGGTAGCCATTTTAGTATCGAACAAAATAGACTTTCAACCAAAATTAATCAAAAGGGATGAGGAAGGACACTTCATACTCATCAAAGGTAAAGTCAACCAAGATGACATCACAATTCTGAACATCTATGCTCCCAATACAAGGGCACCCACATTTGTAAAGATCTCCTAAAAAAGCTTAAACCACACATCGATCCCCACACAATAATAGTGGGAGACTTCAACACCCCACTCTCACTGAAGGATAAGTCATTGAAACAGAAACTAAGTCGAGAAATAACATCATTAACCAATGCCATGGGTCAAATGGATCTAACAGATATCTATAGAACCTTTCACCCAAACAAGAAAGAATACACCTTCTTCTCTGCACCCCATGGAACCTTCTCCAAAATTGATCACATCGTAGGTCACAAAGCAAGCCTCAATAGATACAAGAGGATTGAAATAATACCTTGTATCCTATCAGATCACCATGCTCTTAGGCTGCAATTCAACAACAACAGAAATAACAAAAAGCCTACACGTTTGTGGAAACTAAACAACTCTCTGCTAAATGACACCTGGGTCAGGGAAGAAATAAAGAAAGAAATCAAGGAGTTTCTGAAATTCAATGAAAATGAAGAAACAACATACCCAAATTTGTGGGATACATTGAAAGCAGTGCTAAGAGGAAAATTCATAGCACTAAGTGCCTTTAAAAAGAAATTGGAAACATCGCACATAAGCATCTTAACAACACAACTGGAAGCCCTAGAAAAAAAGAAGCAGAAACACCCAAGAGGAGTAGACGCCTGGAAATTATCAAACTCAGGGCTGAAATTAACAAATTAGAAACTAAGAAAACAGTCCAAAGAATCAACAAAACCAAAAGCTGGTTCTTTGAGAAAATCAACAAGATAGACAGACCATTAGCCAAACTAACTAAAAGGCAGAGAGACAGTATTGAAATGAACAAAATCAGAAATGAAAAGGGAGACATAACAACAGACACTGAAGAAATTCAAAGAATCATAAGATCCTACTTTGAAGGCATATACGCCACAAAATTTGAAAATCTAAGGGAAATGGATGATTTTCTTGATCAAGTTCACTTGCCAAAGTTGAGTGAAGAACAGATAAACAAGTTAAATAGTCCCATTTCCCCTACAGAAATAGAAGCAATCATCGATGGTCTCCCAACCAAAAAAGCCCAGGGCCAGATGGTTTCAGTGCAGAATTCTACCAGACCTTTAAGGGCGAGCTAATACCGATACTCTTCAAGCTACTCCAAAAGATAGAAATGGATGGAAAATTACCAAATTCATTCTATGAGGCCATAGTCTCATTGATACCTAAACCTCACAAAGACTCAACAAAGAAAGAGAATTTCAGACCAATTTCTCTTATGAACATAGATGCAAAATACTAAATAAAATACTTGCAAAACGAATACAGGAGCACATCAAAGATATCATTCATCATGACCAAGTAGGCTTCATTCCAGGCATGCAGGGATGGTTTAATATACGGAAATCCATCAATGTAATCCATCATATAAACAAACTGAAAATAAAAAACCACATGATTATCTCCTTGGATGCAGAGAAAGCATTTGATAAAATTCAACACCCATTCATGTTTAAAGTTTTAGAGAGATCGGGGATACAAGGCACTTTCCTCAACATAATAAAGGCTATATACAGCAAGCCAATAGCCAAAATCAAAGTAAATGGTGAGATACTCAAGGAAATTCCTCTCAAATCGGGAACAAGGCAAGGCTGCCCACTCTCTCCATATCTCTTCAATATAGTACTCGAAGTTCTAGCCAGAGCAATAAGACAACAAAGGAGATCAAGGGGATCCAAATGGGAAAGGAGGAAGTCAAATTATCCCTCTTTGCAGATGATATGATAGTGTACATAAGTGACCCTCAAAACTCCACCAGAGAACTCCTAAAGCTGATAAACACCTTCAGCAAATTGGCTGGATACAAAATTAACTCAAAAAAGTCTGTAGCCTTCCTATACACAAATGACAAGCTTACAGAGGAAGAAATTAGGAAAACCACACCCTTCACATTAGCCACAAGCAATATAAAATATCTAGGAATTACCCTAACTAAGCAAGTGAAGGACTTGTATGAAAAAAATTTCAAAACTCTGAAGAAAGAGATTGAAGATGACCTGAGAAGATGGCGTGATCTTCCTTGCTCATGGATCGGGAGAATTAACATAGTAAAAATGGCCATCCTACCAAAAGCAATCTACAGATTCAATGCAATCCCTATCAAAATAACTACACAATTTTTTAAAGACATTGAAAGTTCAATTCTGAACTTCATATGGAAAAACAAAAAACCCAGAATAGCTAAAACAATCTTGTACAATAAAAGATGCTCCGGAGGAATCTCCATACCTGATCTCAAACTGTACTATAAAGCAATAGTACTTAAAACAGCATGGTACTGGCACAGCAACAGGCTGGTTGATCAGTGGAATCGAATCGAAGACCCAGATATGAATCCACACACATATGGTCACTTGATTTTTGACAAAGAAGCCAAATCCATTCAATGGAAAATGGATAGCATCTTCAACAAATGGTGCCGGTCTAACTGGAGGTCTATGTGTAAAAAAATGAAACTGGACCCATATTTGTCACCTTGCACAAAACTCAAATCCAAGTGGATTAAAGACCTCAACATAAAACCAGAGACACTAAGCCACTTAGAAGAAAAAGTGGGGAAAGAGCCTGGAACATATTGGCACAGGAGACAACTTCCTGAACAGAACACCAACGGCCCAGGCCTTAATGTCAACCATTAATAAATGGGACCTCATGAGGCTGAGAAGCTTCTGTAAGGCAGGAGACACTGTCAAGAGAACAAAGCGACAGCCTACAGACTGGGAAAAAATCTTCACCAACCCTACATCTGACAAAGGTCTAATATCCAAAATATATAAAGAACTCAAGAAATTAAACACCACCAAACCGAATAACCCAATTGAGAAATGGGGCTTGGAACTAAACAGAGAATTCTCAACAGAGGAGTATCAAATGGCTGAGAAACACTTAAAGAATGCTCAACCTCCTTAGTCATCAGGGAAATGCAAATCAAAACAACTCTGAGATTCCATCTTACACCATCAGAATGGCTAAGATCAAAAATTCAAGCGACACCACATGCTGGCGAGGATGTGGGGAGAGAGGAACACTCCTTCATTGCTGGTGGGAATGCAAACTAGTACAGCCACTTTGGAAATCTATCTGGTGCTATCTCAGAAAAATGGGAATAGGGCTTCCTCAAGACCCAGCTATTCCACTCCTTGGAATATACCCAGAAGATGCTCCAGCACACAACAAGAAAATTTGCTCAACCATGTTCATAGCAGCCTTATTCATAATAGCCAGAACATGGAAACAGCCTAAGTGTCCCTCAGTAGAAGAGTGGATAAAGAAACTGTGGTACATATACACTATGGAATACTACTCAGCTATTAAAAACAAGGAATTCCCGAAATTTGTGGATAAATGGATTGAGCTAGAAATGATCATAATGAGTGAGTTAACCCAGAAGCAGAAAGAATCAAATGGTATATACTCACTTATATCTGCATACTAGCCCAAGGGGCATGTCCCACGAAAGCCTTCACTTACCAGGAAACTGGGACAGAGGGGAAGGCATCCTATTGGGACTCTAAATGAGAGACGCATGGGAGAACAGCAAAATAAAAGGATCCAGAGGGTCCTAGAAATCTACAAGTAGAGCAATATGATAGGCAGATTTGGGCCCAGGGGTCCCGCTCAAACTAAGGCACCAGCCAAGGACAATACAGGAGGTAAACTTTAAACCCCTTCCCAGATCTAGCCAATGGTCAGAATATTCTCCACAGTTGAGTGGAGAGTGTGATACGACTTTCTCACATACTCTGGTGCCTCACATTTGACCATGTCCCCTGGAGGGGGAGACCTGGTGGCACTCAGAGGAAGGACAGCAAGTAGCCAAGAAGAGACTTGATACCCTATGAGAATATATAGGGGGACGTAATCCCCCTCAGGAACAGTCATAGGGGAGGGGAATAATGGGAAAATGGGGGGGGGAGGAATGGGAGGATACAAGGGATGGGATAAACATTGAGATGTAACAAGAATAAATTAATAAAAAAAAAATTAAAAAAAAAATAAATAAAATAAATTTCATAATTAGACATCAGTTCTCACTGTTAAAAGGAATTTCTGAAAATATTAAAACACCAAAGCATTCTCCACTTTTGTCTCCACCATTCTGCCCTAATCAATATATTCACTAGGTAAGTTTTAATCACTTATATGAATATTATATTATTTGGCTGATCATCTTCAAGACATGGACCTTGCCCAAGCAAGTAGGCCCTGGGCAGGTAAATAAGAGCCTTCCCAGATATAGCAGAGTTCTCCTAATCAGTAACTTTAGGCAACTGAATGCAGAAGCAGACCGATTGGAATATATTTGTTATTTATATAACATTAAAGAGAAGTCTTTATGCACATGACTGAATGTATTCCAGATGATTTGATGAGGTGATATTCCTCTAGAGGAATTAATCTCCTGCTTTATAAACTCATTTTCTGACAGTTTGGTGAGAAGGCAATGCATTTACCTGGGCATCTACCCAGTACAACCGTAAATCAATTCGCTCCATCTTCATGGTGGAAGACATTCTTTAAGTAGTGATTTGCCACCAAATCAGAGGTCTTCATGGGTTAGGCAGACCTGCCTTATAGTGACAAAAGTGATCCCTATTTCTGGAAAGATATCTTTGACATTTAGTTTTTTATTATCATATTTATAATATGGTGTAACAGTTTAGAATTGCATTGGCTTTACAAAATAGAGTGAAATGGAACAATCTCAAACACATTGAATTTTATAATAACGTTTAGTTTTCTAAAAACTATTGACATCCATTTAATGGCCATGATAAACTCTAAATCAACTGGCCACATCCAGACCTTCTATTCTACTCCCTAAGTAATATATTCTGAAAGTTCTTGTCAGTGACTTTAATCTCAGTGACCATAACTATAGAAGACCTGAGTTAGTGTCTAAAAGCCATCAATCCGAACGTTACTAACATTCTAACACATGTGGTATGTTTTAAAATAATTAGTTAGCTTATTTGTAAGTTGAGCTCATTCTCATGTGAAAAACATTAATGCATGGTAACTTTTTACATTTCTCTAAACTATTTTATTAAAATATATCTCTAGTAATATAAATGACATTTCATGAATATCTGTAAAATCTCTGCACTGTTAATCCTCAAATGCTGTCTATGTCTTGGTAGAATTTGCACCACAAATTTAGTGAGGTTTAGGGTACATCAAACCATATCTTCTGAAGGCTCACTAACATGACTTAAATGACATAAAAGCAAGAGGAATACGGTAATCCTATCTCACTTTACCAGGAGTTTCAATGGATGGACAAACAGAAATTATACCCCGCCCTAGGGGGAAAAAACTGCATTTTCTTGAAATGTTGTAAGTGTAGAACACTGTATACTTTAAAAATAAAGCTGTACTTTGTCAAATAAATGATCCACCTCAGAGACCAACATAGTGATGTCAATGCATGAGGTGGTCTCTAGAACAATGGGCGTGGCTGCACCAAATTCGGGTTTGTTTGCATTCTTCGCTTGGGAGAAAAGGAGCCTTGTAAAGGGAGCTGGCTGAATACAGCTTGCATTATTATGTTGTCTTTCCTTATGAGGGTCAGAGTGAATGGGCTCTGCAGCTGACCAACCTGAACGGAGGTGATAGCATCATATTTCTGCAGCAACTCAAACTTGAGTTCACATTATTTCACCCAAAAGTAAAAGGAAAATGCTCACTTCACTAAAGGTACATGGATTTTTTTAGGAATATGAAGTAGGTGTGCTAAAACAGTTTCAAACGTTTTCAAATGCTTATACTCTTACAGAAATACTTGGAGTTACATTTTCTTTAATTTTGCATTATTCAATACATTAAAATAATAAACATATACAATGGAGGCAAGTTTCTTTGAGAAAAAATATTTTTCCAGGGCTTTATTCAGTAAATGGCAATGATTTTAAAAGTCAGCAATGGTAAGGCTATGTGAATGGCTGGGCAAGCTTAGCCTACAAACTAGATTTATAATAGTCGATAAGGAATTTGAATTACCTTAATGGCCAGGGCACATTTCATTTGGGGATCTACTTTCATCTTAGTTTTTACTATTAGCGATATCTTTTGAAGGCTTCTAAAGTGAGTGGTTTAACAGAATGTTAAATTTCCTTCCAAGAGATGTCTTCTGTTTCAGAAATGGCTAGCAGATAATATCAATGTCGCCACAGAAATCTTGAGTGTTGTTTTCAGAGAAAAAAAAATCAATGTCAAGAAAAGGAGCTCATTTTTTTTTCTACTGAATGGACAAAAGCATCAAGTAAGAGTGTTGTAAGTGTCTTCCAATGATCTTTTCTCTGCTTGAGGTGTGTACTATAAAACTTGAAGAGACCCACTTCTTGGGATCTCTCAAAAAACATGTGCCATTTTCACGAAACTTATGGAGAATAACTGTGGCATAGCCCAGTCAGTCCATTTACTTTGAAACTCCATCAAATGGGGGCTAATGTGAAACTGATCATCCTAGGTTTATGAAAGTTAGTAACATGTGGCAAGCAACTAACATCGCTGAATGTTTCTGAGTTTAAGTGTCACCGAGATACTTAGGATGCAACACTTTTTTGTTACAAAGCAAAAAGAGTAGAAAGAGAAACTTTCGTGATCAGACTGGAAGGAGAGAAGAGGTTGACAGGCAAGAGAATAAAACAGCAAACAGCTGTGGTGTGAAGGGCAAGAGGGACACAGCGTAGAATAGAGAATGTTTTAAAAATACAGATGTTGCCTTCACAGTGTGGTATTCTGTGCATTGGATTCTGAGCAGTGGGATTTTATAAAAGAGCAGTAAACGAAGGAAACTTAAAGAAACTTCTGAAGAAAATAGAAGTATGGAAATTTAAGGGTATAGTGAGGATCCTTTCAGAAGTCTTATGGTTCTTTTATCAAGGAGACAATTGGTGTGTGTGTGTGTGTGTGTGTGTGTGTGTGTGCACATGCTCATATGCATGCACCTGTGTAGGTGCATGCTTACCTGCCTTATTATTTTCTTATACATTTCCAACACAAATGGAACAAAGACACGAACCCACCAATCCTTGCATTGTATGTAAATGACTGAACTGAGTTTATACAGAGTGTTGTAAATTTGGACTAAGTCAATGGCTCCCCAGGTAATGTGACTTAATCCTCTGAACCTCTCCTCAGTACTTCCCACGGAGAGCTCATTTGGTCCCACTGTGTCAGTTATTATCTCTATGACAACAGCCTCAAATACCTGGGATCTTCAGCTAAGGGAAGCTGGAGGCTTTTCTTAGGAGCTCACCTGCAAGATCGGTGATTGCTTTCAACTGTATCTCCCAAATGAATGCCCTACGTCCTGTCCTCTCAATCTCCATCCTCCTCTCCTTCCTGCTGTAATCTTCAGCTTCCTTCATGTCCCAAGAGTACAACATCCCAGTGGTGGGGTTTATAAACTATGGTGTCTTTATCTACTTAGCATAGATCTCCATGGATTCTTCCTCTTTCAGCAGATCTACACCCATCCCTCAATCCCATTTCTCATCACCTCTCTTAAAACACCATGATATCATGACCCAAAGCATCTAATTTCTCTGATTTAAATGTCTCCTCTCCCTCTACTCTTTGCTTAAATTCTCCAAAAATATGTAACACTTTCAGAATATCTAGGTAAGTGCTTTCTTTATTAAAGGTCTCTGAATTCTTCTACTTCCCTGGTGAGTAGAAATCCATTTATCCTGCCAGCTGATTTACAAATTGGACCTTTCCAAATCCAGTTTACACAGTCAGGATTAAACAAATTGCTCTCTGAGTCTTACTATGAAGTGCAAACTCTGAACTTCAGTGCCAAATCTCAGCATTTATTTGGACATTTACTTGTATTGCCAAAAGGCCTTTGTGTCACTGATTGACAGTCCCAGGTGCCAGAACATCCTTTACTCCATTAACACTTGGCCATGTTACTCATTTTCTGAGTTTAAAAAGTCATCGACTACAAGGGAAAACAATTGAAATACAGAATCCTATATTTCATTGAGGTAACTTGACACTGATATATTTATCTAAATGGCCCATGTTGACATGGGCCTATAGGTCAGCTGCATAAGATACAACATCTGAAGAAACAAGGCAAGCAATGACTCAGTCATGCTGATTGTTTTTCAACTTGGTTTATGAGTAGTTTTAAATATAAAAGGAACAGGTTATATACTAACTAGGGACCTTAATTAAGCCCTGGACATTACTGCTGAGATCATTAGTAGAAACAAAGACAGTAGTTACACCGATGCAGTTGGCATATGTTCATCGGCCTTGCTGTTTTTGTGTCCAGCATATGGAATTTGAGCTCTAATGCACAAAAACACTGAAACAAATTTCAGAGGGAAAATATATCAATTATCTAAAGTCTATCAGCAATCAGCAATGGAGGAGGCTGTATCTCCGTTGTCATTAGTTTACAACCAAAGCGATTACTTTAATTATCCTCATCGGGTCTCAGAAAGGTATTAAACCCCCAATGATCAGTCACAGGAACAAAGGCATGAATACGAACACATGTAGGACTCCTCCAGGCTCAATGAGTTCCACCTTGATGTACTGACGGCTCTTAATGAACGACCACCGCCAATTAGTCAAACAACAATTAGGTTGAGCACTGGTGTGTCAAAACAGAAACAAGAGATTGACCCCTGCAGTCTAAATTATTTTTTAGGTGTCATTTAATTTATCATACAATAGTGAGAGACAAACACCCCTGATTATTCTCACCACCCCCGAGTCTTCTGTTTTATATTGTATATTTGGCAGGATCAAGGTTCAGAGTTTTTATTTTTCTTCTCCTTTCCTGAACTTTGTGGAGTGCAGGTTTTTACTCTCGTTATGATCAACTGAAATCAGTGAGTACAGATTAGAAATGTGAGCCTAATACAATATCTAAGTGTGGGGCCAGAGAAGACAGAGTGCTCAGACTCACCAGCGTTCATACAGAACTTATAGTCAGGCTTGGCTCTCAGATAACACATTATCTTTGCAGTAAAAGAGCGGATTTTTAAAGGGATTAGATTTTTTTTTTAGCTAAATCCGAATGATTGCAAAACACATCTAAATAAGAGACCTTGGGAAGTATGTATGTAGAGCCCCGGTTGTAGAGCCCCGGTCAGCTCGGCTCAGGAATATTCATACATATTCATTCTCATAGCAGACACATTGCTGAACGTGCCCATGACCTGTAGAATATTCTGCAGCAAACCCCAAATTTTACAACACTTAATATGCATGTATGCAAGCCACTGCCTTCCCTCACTTAACAAAAATAGAAAGTCTCCATGCTTGCACTGGCAAGCAGCCCATGTCGGTCTCTACCCCGATTATTTCTCAATGACTTGGCACAACCTTGAATGGTGTGCTTCTTGCATCACAGGATTCTATGTTCCATTTTTTGTCTATCTTACCGGTCTTCACCCTAAGAGTTGTACTTCCCTGATTATTATTAATACCCACTGGCATTTCTCTATGGCTGTCCTTGGAGTCCACACATCCCCAAGCTGCCATAGAGGTGAGAGCACGTTGAGTCTCCACTTCCTCAGGTCCCTTGGATGAGATCCAAGCCAGACTGCCTTCCTTATGGCAAGTTTTACTGTTGTGGCAAAAGATATAATAATGCAGTTTCATGTCAATGACCATGGGACTGTAATGGATCATATTTCCAATACTACATGAGCATTTGAAATGATGCTTCCTTTACTTTCAATACATTGAATACTTTTCTTTTACAATCAGGTCCAGGCACTTTGTATCCAAATACGATCTTGCCAGTAATCTACAGTTTCCCATAGCTACTGAAGAGACATTAAGCCCACACATGCATTTCCAGCCATGGGAAGCGAATTTCACTTATTTTTTTCTCAAGGAGAAATCTGACACTCAATATTGATGTCCAATATATTCAACTAAAAACCATATGATGCCAGTGAATATTTATAAAAAGCAGGATGGATAATATACACATGTATTATCAGAGTTACACACTCTTTATGCAAATATACTTAGCCATTAAAGAAAGATTCCCATTAGCTATGTGTTTATAAAGAAAGAGACACAAGCAATATTTTGAAACTTGCTGCCCTGATGCCAGGGGCAGTTGTATGCATGAGGCAGAGGATACAGGTCTATCCTCACAGTCAACTGTAACTAGCTGAGCTGAAAAGAGCTTTCTAATTCTTGGCAGAATAACAAATTCTCAGGCAAAGAGGGGATGGGGTGAGATTTTTTTTTCTCCTGTAAGTAACTTAATGAATGAAGTACTAATTAACATTATGGCATTGATAAATGGAGAGAGAGATTAGGGATGCACTCGATATTCAGACCTTCGCAGATGGACTGTCAAAGCCACATTAATTCCTATCTCATTGGAGCATCTGCTTCTCCCATAATCCACTGGCCCTTGGTCCGAACAACACAAACTGTTGTGACTCAATTCGATTTATATCAATCTAATTTCTTTTAATCCAATTTGTATTCCAATCAACTACCTTCTAATCACTTAAATCTTCAGCCTCCATCTGGTAAATTTTCCCTCAAAATTAACCGAGCAGATGCCTCTGCGATTGTCTTCCATAGTCAAGCTAATCAGACCCTCGCAGTGGCCTATGGAATCCCCTGAATAGGTGCGTGACTTACAGTGGTGTCCTTCCAGTTACAAACACCAAGAGGTAGGAAGACCATTTTATCTAACAGTAATTGGTTCATTTGCATAATGTCACTTGAGAAGAAATACAGGACACAAAAGCAAAGAGAGGAAAACTACCATCAGGGCAAAACCCACTCACTCCTCAACCTAGCTTTACAATCCAACCAGTCTTTTCTTTAGATTGACAAACAAGGGATAAGGGTGTTATTTATTACCCAACAGACTCCCGCTCTCTTCTGCACTTGACTTGACATCCGGAAGTGTGTCTAATAACCTCAAAATGCATGTGAAAGTTCAGCTTGGTTAAGCCAGCATTTTCTTAAAATAGGCTTTTGAATTTCAGAACTGTTGACTAATTTATTCCCTAAAGCATATGGGATGTGACCAAATGAGCCCCTGGCTAGCACTGACATTCACACCCAGGGAACTTCCACGTTGAATTGTAATTAAGGTCACAGATTAAATGCCCTTAAAGACTGACCAGCATTACCTGTAGAATACACCTTACTGTAGTGCAAACATATTTAGCCAAAAAAATAAATGAAGGTCCCAGGAGATATAAAGGCAAAATTACAGCAAACTATACTTTGCAGAAGTCTAATTTTAGTTTCATTAAGTTAGACTCATATTTGCTGTGTGTATTATTATTTTTACACATTACCTGTGTTTTAATATATATCAAGACACTGTCAAGTAAGAATATTAAAGGAGCCAATGTGGGCACATGGTAAATTAGTCTCAAAACACTTTTGCTCTTAGACAAAACATAAATGATCAGCCAATAAAGTGTAAAATTAGAATATCATGTTTGGAGTGAATTTTGCCTAGCAGAGTAGTCTTGTTAATATTATGAAACAAGCAACAGTGTCAAAAAATCCTTTATAAAGCTTAACAAATTATTCTGTGGATGAATCAAACCGTTCAACTAATTGATGCCTATAGTTCTGACTAAGTCTGAAAGTGGACTATGGGTGACTTAGTCACTAGGTTTCCAAAGAAGCCACTGTGACTGAGTTGGAGACATAAGAGAACCCAATAAATTTGGGATGGTGGAAATCTTTGGACAATATTTTATCTCCATCTTAAGATACTGAAGGACACACAACTCTCAGTGAAAAATCCCAGCACTGCTGAGCTTAAATTAGTCTTACTGACTCTAGACTCAAATGTGACATGCAGGCTTCAGAGTTAACAACTAGATGGAATGTACTCACTCTGTTGGTAGCTCATTGTGACAATGTGAGGACACTATCTCTTACACCATGTTCTAAGAAAAAAAAAATGACTCAATAAGCATAGTATGCTTAGATGAGGATCTGGAACAAAATGCTCCAGAAAAAAAAAAAAAGTCATCTCAAAGATGAAAGCTGAGATTTGTGCAGTTCCATTCTCACGTGTTTCTGGAGTTACACTACCTGTACCACAGCTAAAGGGCAGTGTCAGTTCTCTCAGTGAAATTTATTTTTCAGAGACAAACATGTTATTAACAGTATGTTGGTTTTCAGTACCAGAATGAGGGATATCTGTGAATGGAATGAAAAGATGGTTCATAAACTACTCTTAATTAGCAAGGTACATCAAGTTAAAGTCCCACTAAGCTGTCAGGAGGAATGTGTTGATGATTAAAATAATCTGTCTACAGAAAATATGTAGACTACATTTTGGTATTTCTAGCAACATAAAGGTAAAATAACACCATTATTGAAACATCTATATAGCCTCTGAAGTATCCATTTATCATCAAAATATTTCTTACTACATGCCCTATATTGCAGGTTTGACATGCAAAAAAGTTCTTGCTTCGAATTCACATGAAAAAAGATGGTACCAAATAAATATAGATGGCCGTTATATAATGCTAAGGTTGCTGATGACATAAATTATAATCCTAATGTATAAGAAATTATTTATATATAAAATTATCACTGGCCAGAACCAAGGTTGCATTTCCTCCTTAAAGTTATATTTCATTTGAATATATTTAAACTTATTTAATACATTCAGATTTCTAGATATGAAATTATAAATGGTGTGATAGTGACACAAACAACAAGTTTTTTTAGTGGTAAAAATCTTAATTTAATATTTTAATATCTTTCCTTTAAATCCTGGGCAACACAGCACATATTTCTCATGAAGCTTTGGAAGTCTAGTGTAGTACTTGTCCTTTATTTAGGCACAGTAAGATGTTCTAAAATGACATTATTCTTTCAAAAGATTGTTCTTGTTCCTTCACTTATTATTTGTTCATTTGCAGGTAATGTTCCAGTGACTAATACATGTCAGAGGACAAGGGGGAGAAAAACAAAATGTTAAAGTTTTTCCTTTCTTTATAGACGGGTACTCTAAAATTGAGAAATACAAGGCTGTGAATTCACCCAGGACATGTCTGTTTCTTTATTTCTTTCTTTTAATTGAACTAGCTCTATTAGTTCTTTTCCCACCCTAAAGGAAACATCTGTCAGAAAAACAGCTGAACCAATAAACATCTGAATGTGCTAGAAAAGACTGCCTTGGTTTGTTCAAAATATAATGGATGAATACAAAAGACGTCTCAGGAATGAAGCTAATCACATTAGTAGGCGTTTGTAAAGAAGCAAGGCACATAAAAATCATCTGTTCATAACTGCTTCCCACTTGTGCGGACGCCACTGGTGGCAGAGGCCATATTTTAAAACTGAACCTCAAAGCAAAGAAAAATGAGAGCACATAAGGTAGGTTGACATTGGAAGAACCCCCACAGACACAAGACTAGGGAACACCTTCACTTCACCTACTAATATATATGAAAACAAACTGAACACACTTGATTGCTTATGAAAATGAAATTTGAAATCTGCATCTATAATTCATAACTGTACACAGTACTATAATAAAAATGAAATATTACCATTATTTGTTTAATGAGAATGCTCATTTTTACTTACAGGATCTTAACTGTTATGTAAATGCTGTGCATCTTTACCATGTATTAAGCATTTTATGAAAGTAGCAGGCAGGTTTTGAATAAGTTGAAATATATGACCTAGTTGGCAAAGCTTATGTCTCCTTCTTTTTTTTTAAACATCTGCTCAGACCTTAATCTCTGATTAGGGATAAGACTTTGTGGTGTGATTTCCCATGGAAAAATAGAGAATTGCATCATGCCCATTGGAAGACCTATCTGGTCACCTTCGGTGTGAGGGTCAAGTTGTGAATTCCCCAGAAAGTAGCAGTGAATCAGATGACTTAATAATGCACTGGGGAGGAAATCTCTTAATATTCATGGTGACAGAAAGGAGCAAAGATTAATCATTGGGATTCTGGACTCAGGGAGGACTCAAGACGGCCTAAGTTGGAGCTCCAGGAAGGCTGATTGCGTTAAAGCTGTTCACAGAAACCTCTTGATGAAATGCTAAGGTTTACTGCAAATTGGCACTGGGTGACAAATGAGGGACCTTCCTTCCTTTAACATCAAATTAATCATATTGCCCTGTTGATCTTTGTTTTCTGTAATGTGCCGCTCGCTGCTGCTCACAACATCTCTCCCTCTTTTGTATGGAAAGGCCATCGTGTCACTCAATTTGAAACAACAGTAAAGACCATTTGCTCTCGTATTTGCTTCACCAGAAAGATGAAATGTGATTTTTTTTTTCACGTAGTGAATAATGTCTTCTTGTAATTCTGCACTTTTTTTTTTTTTTGGTTTGGTTGGTCTTTATTTGTTTATTTTAGGGGGACTTGGCTTTGTTTTTGGTTTGGTTTGGTTTTTGGTTTCTCAAGACAGGGTTTCTCTGTATAGCCCTGTCTGTCCTGGACTCACTTTGTAGACAAGGCTGGCCTTGAACTTACAGAGATCCACCTGCCTCTGCCTCCCAAGTGCTGGGATTTCAGGCCTGCATCACTGAGCCCAATTCATTCTGCCTATTTCTTAAGAGAAACCATACATTCGGAAAATAACAACCAGTGTTTACTTAGTATTCAGAGCACTTAGGTAAAAGCATTCAACCTGTTAAATACTATTTTTAATGATAATGATTAAATGTAATTATATTTCTTTTCCCTTGAGCAATTTATTAGCCCTGTTTGGATTAAATACTTGTTTGCTATAATTTTAAAGGGCAATTGTTTTTATATTTATTATTGTTTCCCTCAGTACCTACTTACAAGTCTCTCAGAAGCAGCAATATAATCATAAACACAAGAAAGGCTTAGAATTTATTCCCTATTCATTTTTAAAAAATTACTTTCTTTTAACTTTTGTTAATCATGCTCTTCAACAGAATGAAGATAGCCTGACAATTCAACAAAAACAAAATGACTTTTGTTTTGCTATTTTTATAGCATATAAAGATAAATGCAACCCTGGGTTGAATTTAAAACCAAATTTTTAAAAAAAAATTGTGGGGATAAAGTTTCAAGATATATAACTTTTAGGAAATTTAGAGTTTATAATAATTATGTAATAAACACAGGTATACTCAATCAGAACTTTAAATTTAAAACATCAAAAAACTGTATTTTAAACTTGTGGGAGATGTGATAGAGTGCAAAACACGAAGAGCAAAACTGGATTATCTGTCAAGAAATTTTCAAAAGTAGGTGACTCACAAAGACCTCTGAGAAAGATGGAATCATCCAAAGTCAAGAACTGAAAGAGAAGGTCGGGTGTGGTAGCACACGCCTTTAATCCCAGCACTTGGAAGGTAGAGGCAGGAAGATCTCTGTGAGTTCCAGGCTGGCCTGGTATACAAAGGGAGTCCAGAACAGCCAAGGCAACAAAGAGAGACCCTGCCTCGAAAAAAACCAAAATATAAAAGAAACAAAGAAAAGAACTGGAAGAGAACACACTGACAGACTGCACAAAGTGCAAATCCTTCAAATGGGAAGGTGTCTGTTTGCTCCAGAGAGTGGCCTATATCAGGATAACCAGAGTATCACATTAGGAAGAGTCACACAAAATGCTTTAGAGTCAAGTTGGGGTCAAGAAGATTGTGCCGCATTTTGCAAGGCCATCTAAGCAAGTGCAGAAGAAAGCACCAAGTTGCTTCATCCACAGTTTCCGAGACCACTTTGGCTCATAAGAAGCATCAGTCAAAGTAGAGGTATCAAGGAGGCCCTTGCAACTACTCAAACAGAAGGTGACAACTTCTAGGGCACATAGGGTGTAGGAATAGTGGGTAGACTGAGTTTGTTTGGAAGGTGTCAGGATACATTATACCCAGTCTTTTTCATAGGATCAGATTTTTCAAATACCTTCTCCTATTGGCCAAGGAAGAACTTATAAAAGGGCACAGTAATAGAAGTGGATCACAGAAAAGAGCAAACACACATGACCCAACCCAAATTTCATCTCAAAATGACTATGGTAAGGAGCCTTCATACCCCCACGGACAGGTTGCACAATGGCTCTGGTCACTGCACCATCACACATTCCAAAGATGGACAGAATGGATGGCATGATCCATTTTCTTCTCCATTTATGAGTTCTTTTCATTTGGTTAAAAAAAGAAAATAACAACAACAACAACAAACTGGCTTAAAAAACTAAACAAAAATTTTAATTTTTAATATTTAACCTCTAACCATGTTTTACCTAAACTCATAAAAATATTCATTATTCATCAGTCATAAGGAATATGTCTATGAAAATTATTTAATCCTATTCAGAGACTAATGTTTGCTATCCTGACAAGAAGCATAACGGACACATGAAGTTCCAGGCCAGAAACCCATGTGTGGATGGAGTTGGAGATGGCATTCTTCTGCCGCGTGGTGAGAGGCACCAGCACAAATGAATGGCTGGAAGAGATGTGATTATACTAGCTCCCTAGATTATACTAACAAAATATGACAAATGGAATGATTCGAATACCTAAAATACATTGCAGTTCTGAAGAGAGCTGTGGGGGAAAAATCATCCCTGTGGCTTTCTCCCAGCCTCTGATGGTTCGCTGACGCGCTGGGTAGTAGACCAATGGTTTCAAATCCTTCCCATTTTTCTATGGAAGATCCCTACATTCTAGCCTCTTTATTCACATTTCTCCATGTTATAAGGATATCAGTAATACTGGATAAGTGTCTACCGAAAAGTCTTTACCTTATTATTCCTAAAAAGATCCTATTTTCTTAACAAGATTTCATTCTGAGGAACAGGAGATTAGAATTTCAGTGATGACTTTGGGACAATAGGGTTGAACTCATATCACAAATACATGACTTAGAGTCCTCAGAGATAACAGCATCTTATGGACAGCCTGGTAACCTCCTGAAGACGGTGCCCTGTCCACTCAAAAGCTCTAGCGAATCCATTACAAACACTCAGTGTGTGCTGTCTGACTACTCTACTCCCAGTATATCTAAAAAGAATGTTTCTAACAATGGAGGGTTCAATGCATATTTGTTGTATTTGATAATAAGAAAGTCAGTCTGTCTTACATCCCCAGAGTTGATGGGTAAGTCAATGCTTAAATGACTGCAGAGTTACTGAAATCAAGAGAAAAGCATAGCATAATGACCCTAGTATGCTCTTTATCTTCCCAGCAGGTAAAATGTCTACCTATTGACCTTCACTTCAAATTAGCCTCTCTGTTATATTTGTCAACTTGAGCAACTGGACAGGTGGCTCAGAAATTAAGAGCACTTGTTGCTATGGCAAGGGAATAAGGTTTGGTTCCCAGCTTCGGACCCACATGATGGCTCACACCCATCCAATACTGCAGTTAAAGGGATCTGAAGCCATATTCCATCCTTGTGGTACAAATGATACATGCAGGGAGTGTATATACCTGAAATAAATAAATCCAATACTGTAAAATATGTAAAACAATTCTAAACATTTTTTTTATTAATTTATTCTTGTTACATCTCAATGTTTATCCCATCCCTTGTATCCTCCCATTCCTCCACCCCATTTTCCCATTATTCCCCTCCCCTATGACTGTTCCTGAGGGGGATTACGTCCCCCTATATATTCTCATAGGGTATCAAGTCTCTTCTTGGCTACTTGCTGTCCTTCCTCTGAGTGCCACCAGGTCTCCCCCTCCAGGGGACATGGTCAAATGTGAGGCACCAGAGTACGTGAGAAAGTCGTATCACACTCTCCACTCAACTGTGGAGAATATTCTGACCATTGGCTAGATCTGGGAAGGGGTTTAAAGTTTACCTCCTGTATTGTCCTTGGCTGGTGCCTTAGTTTGAGCGGGACCCCTGGGCCCAAATCTGCCTATCATATCCAGGCATGCAGGGATGGTTTAATATACGGAAATCCATCAATGTAATCCACCATATAAACAAACTAAACATTTTTAAAATTATGATGACTGAAATAACTTGCCTGAGACAAACATCCTCATCCTATTATCTACTTCTCTTTCCATGTTCCTAGAGTTCTCAGCCTGCCTCCTCACCTTCTTTACTGTGTGTCTATCACACTTAATTATATTGTGTTTACTTCGTATAATTTATCATTGTTATATATCTTAATAGCACACACTAAAGTACAAGTAACAACCTTTTAGAGATCACTAATTATTTGTATACAGAACAGGGCAGCAAATGTTTTATGTTTTGTGAATTCTGAATAGTTACTCAATTCTGCTCTTGTAGCCTAATGGACCTTGTGGTACACATGGACATATACAGACAACACACACACACACACACACACACACACACACACACACACAGACACACACACACACCACACTGGAACTATAAGCAAACAAACATGGCCGTGAATAAAATTTTATTTGTGGTGCTAAAAATTAGATTTGATGAAATTTACCTATCATGAACAATAATTATTATTTTTTTACTTAAAGTTGGCTCTTTATAGGCATAAAGAACATATTACTGGAAGTTGAAAGAAATTCAAGGAGTTAAGAATGCTTGTTGATCTTCAAAAGATCTACAGTGCAGTCTCCACAACTCTCACAACTACCTGCATTACAGCCTTACAGGACCCAATACCTTCCTCTAGTTTCCTTAGATATACACACACAGACACACATATACAACACACACACACACACATACAAATAAAAATAAATATTTTTATAAGACATTACTTTAGCAAAACAGGTAGCAGGATGGATTTTGATCATGCATTACACTATGCCCCTCTTTACTTTCTAATGCATGTACTAAGTGTGAGTTATACATTATGCAGTGCAAGTGCCTGCATATTGCATGATGAAATTCACTGAGTTTAATGTTCACAAAACATTAAAATTTTCATTCATAAATTCTCTTTCCAATACTGATTTCTCTCTTGCTGCTTGGATGTCATTTCCCCTCCCCTGATAATGAACAAGTAATGTGCTGGAAGTATACTATAAAGGCATATTTCCCCTTAGGAGAAGTATTACAGCTGACTCTAAAGTGAGTGAGTGTTGGCAAGATGTTTCAGAAGTTAGCAATAGGAAAAGAAAGACTATACACAATGCTCACATATACAAAGATTACTGTTAGTGGGTGATTTGTTCATTCTCATTTTAAAAGATCCAAAACAAAATGGCTTCCATCACTTCCCTTGGGAAATGATAGCACAACAGAAGGAGACGTCTCAGTGAAAGCTGTCTTAATTTCACTCTTTGTTTCCAACACATATGAGCTATAGCTTTTCTTAATCATGAAAATATTTTTTCTCATATCAAATTAAGGTTCACACCCTTGACATAAATATTAACCAAAGAGCCTGTGCATTTTCAGTGTTAAGAAAGAAATGACATTCCACCCTAAAGGAAATCATCTTTCCTCTAGCTGTAACTTTATAGCAACACAATGGCAGAAAACTAATTCATCATAGATCTTGTAAACATAAGCTTGCAATTGTCTTGAGAACTAAAAGCACCAGGAACATAAAAGGAATGGTTTACAGAGAGAAATACAAAGAACTAAAAGACTTTGATATATTTGGAGTTGGAGATTCTATCTTGAGTAGGTTATACCATGGAAGAAATTGATACACATGATTTGTTTAAAACATGGATGAATGTCTCATCATTGAATGAAAAATAAAAGCAATAATAAATGGACTCTGCCTATACATATAGGAGGGGGGAGAGACAGAGAGACAGAGACAGAGAGAGATGGGGAAAGAGGGGAAGAGAGAGGTGAGAGTGAGAGAGATAGAGAGAGAGACATAGAGGGAGAGAGAAAAAGAGACAGATGGAGACAGAGAGAGAGACAAAGAGAAAAAGCAGAGAGGGAGAGAGACAGAGAGAAAAGAAAGGGAGGAAGAGAGAGAGAGAGAGAGAGAGAGAGAGAGAGAGAGAGAGAGAGCGCACAGAAGTTTCACAAACAGATAACATGGTAATTCTGAAAGAAACCGGACCTAATTCATAACAGTTCATTTCCGGGATAGCCATGCTAACAGCAGCCATGCTGTTAGCTCTGGGTCCTCTGAGGGCAAAGATGCTTCTGAGCATGAAGTCTCTACTTCAACAGTTAGAGAAAAGCAAACTTGCACTGAACTCAGCACTGGGTCTATGCCAAGGGTGGTGTGGCCGTTCTCACACATGGTTGCCTGTTTTATGCTATTCTCACCAAAAACTATGATGTTTTCTCTGATCTTGTAGGCCTGGTGTTCATATCTAACCAAAGAAGTTTATGTTAGAGACTCAGAAGCAGATGCTCTTTGACTCATTACGTATGTTTAAAATGCCTTCTTTTTATATCTTCAAGTTATTCATTGTCTTAGCTTCTGCTAAATGAAGACAGTAACGGAAATATTAAGAACAATGGAGGGAGAGTATTAGTACAAATGATTTCCTACTGCTTAGACACTCTAATTTATAAGAATGCCAGTGCCCATATATTAAAATTAAACTATTAATTCTGTCTATTGAAAGGGTCCTTTGTGGAGTAGTGGTTGTCCAAAGAGAGTGGCAATGTTGGAAAATCCAATACTTCCACACATTAAAATTCAAGTACAGTTTCTAAACTGTTCAGAAGTATTGATAAGTCCTAAACAGAAATGCAAACTATTCTGTGGCTCTCTCATGGTTTATAGACATTGCAGAGAAGAAAGTTGAACCCACTTTCCCTTAAAATGACATGTAAATTAAATAAGAAATTAAGAAATGTCTAACTCAAAAAATAAGGGAGCCTGCAAGGGATTAACCTAAGCCCTTGGAATGTATGATCTAGTTGTGTAACTTGGTGTTTGCGTGGGGGCTCCTAACAGGGGACCAAGGTTTTCCCATACTTTTGCTTTCTTTTGGGATCCTTGTCCTCCTATTGGGTGACCTTGTCCAATGTTAATATGACAGAAGGTGCCTTATCCTATTGCAACTTGATATGCCACCTGTGGTTGATATCCCTGGGAGGCCTGACCTTTTCTGAAGGGAAAATAATGAGGAGAGGATGAGAAGCAAGAAGGTGGGAGTGGTGGTGGGAAAGAGGGGAAGCTGCAGTTGAGGTGTAACATAAGAGAGAAGAAAATTCGTAAAAATAGAAATTTCTACGTCAGACGTGGCTAGTAGATTTTTAAGTTAAGGAACAAATAGCAGATACTCATTTCTTCATTTTACTTGAGAAAGCAGATAGATAATGTGGTAAATGTAGAAGATCTTCTTATAAGTTTCCAATATAAAATGCTAAGCAATTGCATTTTATATTCTTTAGAATGCCTCCTTACATTATCAAAAATTATTTTCAAACAGATGTTTTTAAAAAAATCACTCTGTCCAAGAAATGTAAGTAAAATATGACCATCCTAAAGCTTAAGACGTTCATCTCTGTACATTAGCTTATGTGTCTGTTCTTAATTGTTTAGTTTGTTATACCCACACGGTAATATCATTTCCTATACGTCTCATTCTCTGTCTTTATACATTTATAAATATTTGATTGTTATAGTATATATCATATATAATCATTATATATAATATACATGTAAAGAAATGTCTGGTAAGTTATTATATAGAGACAGATGATAGATAGTTATAGATACAGCTATATGTGATATTGTATTGCCCTATATGAAGCTTTTCAAAGATAATTTTTTATCAATATGTTATCAAAACAAATAGCAAAACGTTTTAGGAATTATACAGTTACCTAGTATTTGCATAAGACCTTCGGAAACATTCAGTTTTGAAGCTATTTTTCCAACCATACTTCACATCATTAGCGTTATTACTGTCTCTCACACTCTGACCAGGCAGTTACATTCCAGAGCTTATGATACCTATGAAGAGCTTTTAGTTCATTAGAGTTTTAAGAGCAGTCTCAGTTTTCCCTAACATAAACGCATGGATATAGCAATAAAACCACTGATGAGATATATGTAGTAGTCTCTTCAAAGTTATTCCAAACATTTATCTTGCCGTTTCCCAAAGGTACATCCATCTTTGTAAATGCATTAGGTTTTTACTGTATTGTTATCAATTACCAAATTGATTATGATAAGATATAATTCTCTCTTGTCACAAGTCAACATATAAATTCTGAGCCATTTTTAGATCTTTTTAATAATCCAAGAATTTCCCCTCATAATAAGTTATAACTTTATTTTTGATGCCAGCCAACTCCTAGGAGAATGCCAATTATGCCAATTTTGTAAAGACAAATATATGGTGATTTCGTGATATGGACTATTTTACACCAGGGACAAAGGCCAACTATTCATCTCAATTTACTTAGGACAGAGGCTTAATTTGAACTCTGACCTCAGAGTGGAAAGGGCATTGGTGTATCCAATAATAACACAAGGCAATACCTTCAAAGAGAAACGTATAGATTCACCATCATACTGAGTTAATTTTCTAATTACCTATGCAAAGAACAATATTGTTTCAGTAGTTTGATTGTTCCTTAAAATAACCAATTGAAAGAATTGTTTAAAATTTGGCCCATTACTAATGTAGCTAAATGTTTAATCAATAGTATGGATGATGCTATTGATTGAAATTCCCCCATTTAGGGCATTATCAATCTTGATTGCCAATAGTCAAATGACACCTGACTAAAGATTGCTGAGAGTCTTGTTACTCAATGAATTTAATGGAATTTTGAAAAGAGGTCATAGGAATCATACGTAGAGTTTAGCTGGAAAAAAGACAGAGGAAAGCAGTGAGTCCTTTTCATGGTTAATTTGAATAAAATATTAATTTTCTTCATTCATCTCTTGTAAAGGAAAGGTCTACATTCACTACGCTGAAAATAAATTGTGATGCTTCTTGTTCAACCTAAATCTATTAAGAATATGAGTTCCAGTCCTGTTGAAAATAGCTGTTCTCAAAGAGGTGTATGACTTCTTACCAGGAAGCCTCCGAAACTAATAAGACAATTGGCAGAGGCTTGAAACTCCTTGGGGAAATGCCATGACACTAATGAACAGCACTGTGACTGTTACTACTGCCTATGCATTTACTTCAAATAAGGTAGATTTTTAAAAAATAATTTAGTCATTATCTTTGATCAAGTCAGACCCACCTTGCACCAAAATCACTACAAAACTACTTTGTAAAGTACTTATAACTTTCAAAGCAAAGCAGTCATACAATCCTAGTTGTGGAAAAGAGTACTATGGATATCAGATAACTATTAGGAAAAGCATTCTGTTAGAGAGAATAATTAATCCTGGCTTTCTTCTCAGGAGAAAATCAAGACAATTCAGTGAGAATGCACAGACCATTATTATAGAGACTGACCATTGACTCAAGCCTTTTCTGTCCCAAAGGTTTAAATCCTACAAAGTCTTACACTTTTTGTCTTAGAATAAAATGACTTTAATTATGTTCAAAACATCACTAGTATTCTGTTATTATTTGTAGCTAAATAAATATAATATACAATTTCAGTTGCAAAATGATTTGCTATAAATTTTTGTGTACTTAAAATTTGTCTTACAATCTAAATAAATCTCTAGATTTCACCTTTTGAAAACACAATTTTTAAAAAATAACAATATATTCTCCCCTTAAGGTCATTTAAAAAGTAAAGGTATCTATGACAACAACATAACTATATGAAAACACTGATATCAGTTAATTTCTTATCATGAGAATAGAAAACGGAAGCTTAGCAAAAATGATGTGAGATCATTCCTTTTCTTTCTTTGTTTTGCATGTTTGTAGGCTCACATGAAGAGATCAATCCTTTCCATCTAGTCGAGAACATCAATGAGTACAATAGAAAGCTTATATTGTGATTATTCACAAAATAGGAATAGGAGTTTTTGTTTAACTTAAATATTCTTTTAATATTTTTATAATTGGTGATAGCTTATCAGGATAAGCTAATGAAAAGACAAAATTATATTATACACTTGCAAGTCGATTAAGAGCAGTGGGGGAGAGGATGGGGATAAGAGAGAGAGAGAGAGAGAGAGAGAGAGAGAGAGAGAGAGAGAGAGGGAGAGAGAGAGAGCCAGAGAGAGAAGAGAGAGAGGACAAGGAGATGAGAGAAAGCCAGAGGAACCAAACATCTGAGTTATACAGTGAAGAGCTTCTGGAAGCCCAGACCCTGGTATAGGGAATTCAGGGAAGAGAACAGGGTATACTAGCCATGCGCTGCCTCAGGTAGGAACCAAAAAAATTGGTTCATAATATAATATGCATTTATGGGGCACAGTGTGAAGTTTTGATTCATATACGCATTGGGCTCTGATCAACTAGCTTATGTATCACATTGAAATTGGATGATTTATTTTTTTTTCTGAGAAAGTTTAAATTCTCCTATCAGACAATATTTTTAATATAAAAGGCTAAGAGATAGCCTGCCCACACCCACACTCAAAAATTGGACATTTAAGTTGTACATATCTAGGAAACCATGAAGAGATACATTTTTAATTTGTACTCATTATGGATAAATTCCACAATATGGAGGGATAGTTTTTCTTAATGTAGAATAGGCTAAGACAAAGCAAAGTTGAGGAAAAGGAGAAATGAATTAAGGAGGTCCTTTTAATGTAATCCAACAAATATTTACAGCACATATTTCTTTATGTATGTTTCTTTGCCGCTCGCTACAAGCAATAACAAGCAGGGAGCTAACAGCTCCTGGCATGAAGGAGCTTAGTGTAACTGTGATTCATTAAGTGCATCCATAAATTACCCATGTTGCAGGGAGTTTTAATCTAGTAGTGAGTAAGAAAGACTTATGAGAGTCAACAAGCTAAAAGGAATCTGTTGATCTCTGGCTGGTGTTCCTGTATTGAGGCACTTATTTAAATTTGCTTTGGGGGTCACTCTCCTCCTCTAATCAGACCTCTTCCTCAACCTCTTCCTTCAAATTCCTTTGTAGTTTTTTCTGATTTTATTCTCTACAGCCTGTCCAGTACCACCCTGACACTGTTCGGAGCATTTAGTGAACAAATATCTGTGCAGCTCTCTCCTTCATTATGTCTTTCCCCATGCCTTCCCCTGCCATCTCTTTACTGCCTCCCTTTATCTCCCTTCAGCACCTCACTTTCTTTGTCACACTGAGGAGAGAATGCGTTCTGTGGGTTACCTAAGTAGGTACTTTCCCCTGAGATGTGGCCATAGCTTGAGTTATTTTATTTTTTAAGATATTATTTGGAGACATTCACATAATCTTATCATCTTCCACTTCTCTTTGCTCTCTCCAAGCCCTTCCTTGTTCCCTCCCTCCTGCTCACTTTCACATTCATGACCTCTTTTTTGTTAATGTTGTTACATATATATTTTTCCTAATATATAAATATAACCTGTGCACTCTGGTCAATGCTACTTGGTATTGGAGAACCAATTGGTGTGTCCTTCCCTGGGGAGGACTATTTGTCCCTCCCTCTCAGCATTCTGTAATTGCCTGGAGTTTTATGGCTAGAGCTGAGATCTCAGGAGCCCATCTTCCTTGTCCACATTAGCATGTCTATTTATGCCATCCTTATTAGGGTCATGTTTAAAGAGTCATGTAGGGGAGAGTGAATGGGTATCCCTTCAGACATCCCTATGAGGTACACTCTCAAAGAAGCTTCCTGTTCCTCTGACTTTTACAATCCTTTTTCCACCACTCCCACCCTGCTTATGAAATACTCCCTGGGCCTTGGGTGCAAGAGTTGTATTATACATGTATCAGTTGGGACTGGGCTCTGGGACTCTGTGTTTTGATTGATGGTCTTTTTCTGTTATTGTCCAGGTTGCAAAGAGAAAATCCAGCTTTTGATATAAATTGGAAATTAGGGGATGGCCATAGCTACACTCCTTTGCCTCATCAGGAAATGTTGTCCACTTCTTTCTTACAGCCAAAATATTTCCATTTCTAGTGAATAAACCTTCACCACCCCATGGAGCCACAATAAGCTCAAAACTGCACCAGTTTTGCAGTATTCAGAAATATCTATGGGTCCCTTATACCAGCTCAGAAATTCCCTGAGGAGCACAGCTGTCCTCCACTGTCTTGCTGTTAACATTAGATGAACATCAAGAAACAATACCTGGGAATCTGTTCCATCTGATCCAGTTCTTTCCACCATGTTTTGTTCACCACCATTTCTCAGTTACATGAAGTTGCCATAGGTCAAGTTCTCCCATTCCAGCCCCTTCTGGACTTTCCTTCTGCCTGCTCTTCCCTGCCTAGCTCCCACATTTCCCATGCTTGCATGTCTGAAGAGACGTAGCCCTTCCCTACAAAGGTTCCAGAGCTTAAAAATAAAATTCTGTAGAACCATGCATCTTTTATGGCCCTATGTTTCCCTTTATCACACCTATGCTCAAGTTCAGGTACAAACCTATTGAGTGTGATCATGTATTATCTATGTTTTCCACCTAGTCAAAAACTCACAACATGTTTGTAAATATACATCATAGGAGTACATGTTCAGTACACACATGGATCAATGTACAAGTATGATTTTGCACTACTGTTAGTATTAATTAGAACAACTATAAACACGGCAAGAGTAGAAAGTATGCATGAAAAAAGCCACTGCCTTTTATTGCCATATTCCAGATATACATTATTTTCAGTTGCTTTCTAGTTGCACTAGCAATTCTGAGACCTTAGATAACCTTATAAAGAGCTGGAAACTCATAGTTAGAAATATTATGGGAAAAATGGACTTTATGTTTCAGATGCCACACAGAACTTTTGTTTTCTATTACAGTGACAATTCTATTGTGAACATTGCTTACATGTCAGCACCTTGCAGCAGCTAAACATTAAGGAACCATGATTCTAAAATAAATCTACGTGACTTGTCTCAAGACAAATGAGTTAAGGCTCTTTGACTATCAAGTTAAAAATATCTAAGCTCAGTGGTTTTATTCATATATGCTGTTTAAATGATATTTTAATTGTTAATAAAGGACTTTAAATGCCTTTTATATTTTAATATTCCACAGACTTTTAAACAACTTATTAATAAAGAAGACTATTCTCCTTTTTTATAGTAAATATGATGCATGTAATCCCCATAATAGGAATCCAACCAAGTGTCTTTTCAAAATGCCCTGCAGAATCTAAACTGTGCAGCCCACAAGTTAGTAACTCACAGAGCTGGTAGGAGATTAAAGCCCCAAAGCATTTGAGCTTGATTATTTTCCCATAGATCATATTGTGTACACATGCATATATGGATATTTGTGTGCTCTTGTCTGTATTCATGTGCATAGATGACCAGAGGCTCAAATGACAATGGGAGCCTTCCTCTCCTTCTAAACACTTGGTTCCAATGTTGTGTCAAATTAAACTTTCTCACAAAGTCCTGCACAATCTTTCAGAGTCTCAGTGAATTCTGAAAAGCTTCATTTATGGTGGTCATTGGAGGAAAGCTATCTTATTTACATCAGCTTGGAATTGAAAGATCACAGCCAAGTAAATATAGTAAGAGTAAACTAAGATTTGCTAAAAGGAGGGAAGAAATTGGAGGAGGAGATGAGAGAAGCCTCCCACAAATCTGCCACTTGCTTTACTCCTGGACATTCTTTCTCTGTGTCTTCTAATGAAAAGGGCTAGGGAGTATAGTCAAAAATATGCTTCAATTTTGCTGGCTCTCTCATGAGATTAAAAATTCCTTTTTCTTTTTAAATAATTGGAAGAAAAACATTTTGAGGGCTAGAAGGATTACTAAGCTGGTAGGAGGGCCCTTGGACAAGCATGTGGACCTCGATACAAATGCCCAAGATTGTGACAGAGTGGTGAGTGGGATCAAAAATTTGCTGGGGCTTAATGGTCACTAGCTCAGCTTTAGGGTCAGTGACAGACTTTGTCTCAAAGGAATAAGGTAAGGGATTGTAAAGAACAACTGATATTTACCTCTGGCATCTGGCCTCTGACCTCTGACCTCTGGCCTTTCACCTCTGGCTTCTGTACACAGCACATTGGCTAACACACACACACACACACACACACACAATGTAACATCACTTACACTCAACACACAAGACACATTGAGATTTCAAAATTATAATAAAGTATTCCAATTGTCAGTGTGTAAGTAAAATTTGATTATAATGTCCTGCTCGCTGATTTGTATGTATTGTCCATGTGTACTTTTGCCCCAAATATTCAGGGTTGTATCACATGACAGAGAAGTAGGTCTGACTGTGTTGATGGTAGATATTCCTCTTTGGCTTTGTGGATGTAGATCTACTTTCTGAAGTTGATCTACTGTACTACACTGACTTTGCTGACAAGCATAGGCACCTGGAAACTGGCCTTAAAAACAGATGTGCTTGATGAGGGTTGGCAGTCAGTTTCTGTTCCCTTGTGGTTCCCAGAAATTGTATAAAACAATAACCAAATTTCAGAGAACAGTTTTTATGCCATGCCTGGTGAATATTTGCAAATGTTTCAAAGTAAGGTTTAACATTCAGCATTGGGTAGTGCCTAGCCTGCAACTGTTCATTTAAGATAAGAAGCCATAAGAAAAAGAGAGAGAGAAAAAAGAATTGTACCTTAGGTAGCACATCTGAGGTATTATTTTCCACACCGATTACCATTTTGCAGTTCTCTGTGGGACAAGCTATCAAGTTTTCCACACTCTCTTAAACTGTATAGCCCCAAAGGGTTCGTGTTCATCTGCTAAGATCTCATTAATGTGGAAGGCAGTAAAAGAATTATGTTCCAAAGTCTGCTCAACTAGTTCACCTAATTACAATTCTCTTGCATATATAAAGAGAGCTCGCAATAGTTCGTGACTTTTTCTTTGAACTATATTTTACTTTAGGCAACACCTATAGTCTGAGCTGACAATAACTGACATGAAAGCTTGTTCAACTAAAGACCTCATTGCTTCTAAGGATTTTGAGAACACTGTTCTAAAGAGTTGCTAGTGAAATAATTCAAATATTGTTACATTGTTGTTCTTTTCCCTGTATGAGCTGGTATTATTTGTCTGAAGTAGAAAGGACTTGCAGAAACTCTAAGTGTGACCATCTCTGCTTTCAACTGGCATATCTCTTCCTCAAAAGCCTCTCTCTGCACTAACTTTTGTGTCTAATCTGACAAAACCTCGCTGAGATTCATGAAATACAGAGCGAAAGGAGAATTTCCTTTGCATTCAACACACTATCTGAGGTAACACTGCAGAAATGGCCACTACCATCCTGTGGCCTTTAAACTGGGATTTGGAAGCTGGCTCCTTGCATTCTTTCTGTGACTCTTCTACATATTTCCCCCAGGCCCTTTCAGTGTTATTGCTTTGCCAGCTTCTTCTGATACTTGAATGTCTAGATTTCTGATTGCTCCCCTAAAGAATTTGTTTACATTTATGTACTAAAACAAGCATTGCTCCTTACTCTGAGAAGAGTCTTTTCTTTCCTGCCAACATTTTAGTAAGTTAGTAGGCGTGGTTTCTGGAAGAAGGGAGGTCGCAATGGTTTTCTATGTGGGGGACTAGAATGTCTTCATCACTTTGTTCTTAAATCACTAATAAAGATGTTAAATCAGACCTCACTCAAAGCTCATCTCTAGACATCGCTTACCAAATCGTTACATTTTCATCTCAGATTGCCCTTGGGTATTACCACCTTTTAACAAGATATTTCACCTGTGCAGAGTGAAAAAACAGGTTCTAAGAAGCAGCACAGGGGCGTTTTAAATGTTGCTTGTTCTCATAGTTAGAGGAAAGCAAGGACTGCTGGAAGTGGAAACGAATAGAATGATTAGAAAAGGCTGTTGCTTCAAAAATAGAGATGAGAGATAAGGCATGCATGAACAGGAAACACTTAATCTTGGCTCCATTTGCTTTCTCTCCTCTAACAGCCTATTGGTACCCATCTGAAAGTCAGCATGGAAAGCACCAAATTGTGTACCCTGGGTGTTGTTCACAGGCTTGCCAAACCAGAGCATCTCTCCTACCCACATCGTCAGTTGGTAAACAAACATCTTAAATCACAAGCAATTTTTATCTGAACTATACCAAATAGGCTATGTGGTGAAGAGATATAAAAAGACATATTGAAAATTACAAATGTCTCCTAGAATCACTTATGCAAAATTGTCCCATATATAAAATAATCCACATATATGTATGTACATATAAATAACAACTCTCTAAGCCTCAAAGTGTCCTTTAAATCCAAGTGCTCCTGGGTAACTAACACCTGCCACCCATAACACTCTCTCATTATTTGCTTCTCCAAACTCTCCAGAGCATTGTAATTAGTTTCTTTATCAAACAAACTGAATTGCTATTTGGATATTGTGAATCAGATCTGCCTAAACAACACTGTGAAGAAGTAACTAACAGCAGGTTTTTTATTTCAGTGTCGTGACAAACATTGCCAAGATATGAGACAGGCTAACTGATTTTTTTAATAGTACTTCTGGGGATATTTTGACTGTTTTATTTCATTTGACAGCAGTCACAATTAACAGTTCATAAAACACTGTGCTTTGAAAAAGACTATCACAGGTATTGGACATTTAGCAACCTCGTTGTCAAAAGCTTGGACAATGTATAAACTCTAATTTGCAAAATGGCCAGAGTAGTATGAGGGCCTTTCTTGTGTGCCTTTTCCCCCCATTAAAAACAGAAGGTATTAATCACTCCATCTGAAAGGCAGCTGACTGGAGCTATTCACTGACTAGGGCATTCTTGCTCATGTGGCCCCATGAATAACTCTCAAGGCTTTTATTGTGGCTCTGAGTGGACTCTTAACAGCACAGCCACCCTTTAGTTGCTCTCATCCCCTCAGGCACCAGAAGGATTAAGGATAATGGCTGAAAGAAAGCATCATTGGTAAAAACAAAAGTTTTCACAGGAAAAGAAAAAAGAAAAAAGTGGGACCAAAGTGGACACACTGGAGACATGTCATGATTCATGGCTTGTGCTGTGCTCTGCCTTTCTCTCTCGCTCAATACACTCTTTAGTTTTACTGATGGAGATGAAGTAAGGAACCCAGTGCACTTCTCCTAGCAACCAATATCATCCAGGGAAGAAGGCATGTCCTCTCCTCTAAGAGAAAAACAGAGGAATTTGGCTTTGCACAAAGCAGACACACGTTCTTTTGCATTTGATCCCAAATTGATTATCAGGAAGGATTCAGCAAATGCTAAATAATTTTGTCTTATGTGAATGTGAGCAGTCCCTTGAACTAAACATAGGCTGGTCTGCTTGTGATGTAGTGATGGAGCTGGCCTTCAAATGCTAGTCCAATCAATCCGTTCAAATGCTCAGTTTTCACTTTTCAATGCACCCGTTAGGTGACCTCTTACAGCTCAAAATCATCACCCTCCCAGGTATGCCCACTCACTTCTTGGATGACTGCAAATGCAAGACTTATGCAAACATTCCCAGAGTACTCACGGTTTATAAACCTTAGGGCTTAATCCTGAAGTATATAGTAAGTTCCAAGTCATCTTCAGTAATAGTGAGACCATCTCTCTTTTTAAAAAAATTTCAGTAGAAACAAAGTACAGTGAGAAAAATTATTTTGACACCATTAAAGGAAATGTTCTACTTTTTTTATATTTCATTTTGCATGGGGAAGAAAAAAAAGTTGAATAATGTTGTGTCGCCAGCCCTACCGACTTGCTTTCACTCCTTCCTTGCCATGTCTTTGTCAAACCAGAGTTTCTCACCGTGGGTGACCTGAATATCCAGTGCAGCAGAGAATGACCTCGAAGTCCAATGTTCTTGCTATCCCGCCTCCACCAGCATGTGATGACACACAGTTTACACTGGGAATCAAGCCCAGGCCGCCAAGTGTGCTGTGCAGCCACTCTACCAATGAATATCTTAGGGCTGGCATTTCTCTTTATAGAGTTACATTCTACACAGATATGACTGTATATCCACTACTCTGGAGGCTGAGGCAGGAGAATCACCATGTATGGGAAGACCTGTCTGGGCCGCATATTATGGACTAGCCTGATTGAAGAAAACTGTGAAACCCTGTTTCAAAACAAAAGTATTAAGAAGTTAAAAATGACAGCTTGCTCTTTTGTATTCAGTTGTCCTGCAACACATCACAGCAATGAGAAAATTAAAATAGAATTTAGTTAAGAAGATTACCCATTGCTGAAATGTACGTGAACATTTGAACACAACAGACCATTGCGTGCAAGTATGGAAAAGTGGGGTGTATTCTCTAGTTGAGTGGATCAGCAATGCACTCGGCTTTCACTGACTACTAGACTGCTATTTGGCAACATGCAGACTGACATTCACTTGAAAGTTCTCAAGTGAAGGAGAGAAGGCTTGCTGCTGAATTCATCTTCAATTCCCCTTAATTTAGTGTAATTTTCAGAATCACATTCTAATTTTCACACATCTCAAACCAATTATTTTAAGCATATCGTACCATTTGCTTGTGCTTGGAAACACATATCGTACATCTTTAAACTCTGACCTTGATTTATAAAAATGTGCACCCTTAAAAAATACGACGTCTCTGATTCCAATGCTATCCCGTTCCCATGGTGCATATGGACTTGTTAATTAGTTCTAGCCATGCCAAAAGTTTTGGGCAAATCTCATTCCAGGACCTTTGTAAATCGGTAGTTTGTGTTTGGATTTAAAGACAGTGTAATGGAATACCCGAGTTCTATCCCATGATCATTGGCTAATTTTTTAATAGTCTGCATCCAAAAACAAGGGGAGGGGATCACACATCAATCCTAGCCATGGACATTTAAAAATGGCCCCCAAAGCCACAGTCTTGCACAAGGCTCCAGTTCCTAAGGTCAGGAGCTCACACTGCTTTCCATAGTTCCAATTTTAAAAGCTCTACTTATTCATAAAGAAAAGTAGTTATTAATAATTAGAGAAAGCGGGAAGCAAATTATAGGCTTACAATATTTGCCTATTTTACACTTGCATAAACTTATTGCTCCATTCATACCCAAACACAGGCATGGAATGCATGTAGTTTGGGCAACAGAATGTAACTGTTCTATATGGATCGTATAGTTATGCAAGTAGTATTGTCTAGTATGATGGGTTTTTTCCTTTACAATCATTCAAGCGATAATGTACTCAGACAGATGTACATAAAAGAATAGAAGGTGGAATGAGGTCCTGGAGATTAGACAGTCAAAGCTCTTTTGTTTTGTTTTGTTTTTGTTTTTGTTTGTTTGTTTGTTTGTTTGTTTTGTAAGAATCCAGACATTTAGTAATAGGGAAAATAGCTGTAGTCCAGGAGTCCTTCCTAAGTGTTAGGGATATTTTATATTACTTAGGCCACGTTTTGTAATACACAGAGCCACTCGTTATGCTAATCTGCATAATAGATAATTGTAAATTATATTAAAATAAATGCTATTAAAATATGTGACTTAGAACAATGGAAAAGTTACTCTTGATTTTCAGTAGAAGCTATGTTTACTTATACCTCAGTAGGTTTGTCTTACACAAAAAGTATCTTCATAGTACTTTTTTAAAAACTAAAAACAGTAGGTAAAAATATTAAAGTAATGTAAAATGTAACTCTACATGAAGCAAACTACAGTATTATACCATCATATAATATTGGCCACCAAATATTGCTGCCTATAGGATGCCTTCCCTATTCAGCCCTTTCTGTCACAACACTATTCACGTGGGAATGCTAAGCATTCTGTGATCAGCATATGATGTAATGGAAATGCATGTCATAGCATGCCTGTCACAGTTTCATAGGTGTGGTCACAGATGAGTCCACTTAAGCAAACACAAAAACATTACCGGTTACCTGAAGACTTAGGTTAAGAGAAATCTTACAAAATGTATCATAAATGTATAGCCCCAGTGAAACCCAAAGCTGATGTTTGATTGACAAAGTCTTTTTCTAGTTAGTCCCTTGTTTATACAAGTCAGAGAATAAAATAATAAAAAACTGGCTAATTAACGTATTATATAATACTTTAATGAGTTTTATAAGCTCTCAAGTATCAATCAGAGGTTTGTACATATATTTTCCAATAGATATTCATTTATTCCTCATAAGAATCTATAAGAGAAACATTAGACCATATAAAGCTCAAATTGCTTGCTCAAACTCACTCAGGAGTTTTCATTTTCTGGAATACACTTTTTACCTTTAGACAAGCCACCGTGCAATTATGGTCAACTCCTTGCTTTTCTCAATCAAACTTTTGTCCATCCCATGCCATTTCCATTCCTCCTTTTCCTGAATGTAGTTTTAAAATATTCTTCCCATTAAAAGCCCCTATATGTTAAGTGACCTCTTTAAGGTGGTAACATTTCCCTGGCTCTACCATTTAGAAACCATCTCATTCCGTCTTAGAATTCCCCCACACTGTGTTATGTCTTCAAAACCCATCTCATTCCGTCTTAGAACTCCCCCACACTGTGGTATGTCTTCAAAACCCATCTCATTCCATCTTAGAATTCCCCCACACTGTGGTATGTCTTCAAAATCCATCTCATTCCGTCTTAGAATTCCCCCACACTGTGGTATGTCGTCTTCAAAACCCATCTCCCAGACATTGTTTTTCTTCAATACTTGACTGCAGAAGCATCATTTTAAGTCCTCCTCTTCTATTTTAAATAATTTCTGTGATTTTGGTTTTAATAACTTCACTTCAATTATCATGTAAAGTTTTCAATGTTCAGTTAATACAAGTGAACTTGCCACTTAGCAGAGATTTAAGGAATTTGAAATGTAGATGAAAAACAGATAGAATCTAAGAAGGAGAAGACTCCGGGATTGATTTAGAATGCCCTTGTGTTTCTCAAAGAGCCCAGCAAGTTGGCTTGTCTACAAATCAGCACCCTGTAAGCATGTGTTGAATAAAATGATAACCATACAATACTAGAAGAAATGTGATGTGTTTGCAAATGAGTCTTCTCCCTCTTCAGTTCTATTCTTCTATGATCTACATTTTATATTCTTTAGATCTCTGTTAAATGGCAGGTTGACTTGCAGTTTACTGAATCTAAAAATCTTCACATAGCAATTGAAGAGCACTTACAAGACCAAAATTACAGGTAGAATTCAAAATTCTGACTATTGGAAATTTAAGACATATTATAACATGAAATTGTTTCGTTTCAAATCTTCAAGTTGAGCACATATTAGCCATTCAGGAGTTTTGTTGAAAAAAATGTATTTAGCTGATGCACTGCTAGGGGTGGCTTTGACAAAGGAATATCACCGCCCTTTAAAATAGTTAAGCATAGAGTCACTACATGAGCAAGCAATTTCACTCAGGGTTAATAAAAGAATATTCATGTTCAAAAATCAGTGCACATCATACATTCTAAATCTCCACCAAATCGCTTTCTATCTTCAATGAGATAGAATATTATTAGTAATAAATGGATGAAGTTCTAATGCATGCTACAATATGGATGACCTTTGAAATAATTATAAAGAAACTTATCATAAAATACGACTTGTATGTGGGGGGTGTGGGGGGGTGTGGGTTACGCATGCACGCTTGCTTGATTGTTTTCCAAATCTTACTATACAGCCCTTGATAGTGCCAAACTGAAAGGGATTACTCTGTTTCTTCCACTTGACTACAGATGTACCCTACTGTATCCAGCCTAAAATATATTTCACCTGACTCATTTTGTGTAAGAAGTAGAGAAACAATTCATTAGGAGCAAGATGGATACTAATGGTTTTCTGTATTAGGAGGGGCAGGAATAATAAGGAAGAAGGAATAAGTCATTTCTAGGATGAAAGTCATTTTAAAACTAGATTTTTGTAAGGTTGTACAACTCTATACTTATGCCTAAAGTCACCAAACATTATGCTTTAGTGTGAAATTTTATGGCATATGGAAGTGCACCTCTATAATGGTAAGTGAGAACAAAATATATATAGACCAAATTTAGAGAGTATCTAGTTTAGCCTTTATCTAAAATTTGAAAATAAAAGTTCCAGTTAAGATATCTTCATAATTCTAGACTGAGTATCAAGATGGGTCAAAATTTAAAGGCAGTGAGGCAAAGAACTGACCCTTATAGTTATCCTGTCATCTACACATAGAAGCTCTGCACCAGTGCCATCTTGAAATGTGTGCATCCATCACCCCCACACACATAGTCACACATAATAAACAAAAGTAACATTTAAAAATAAGTCAGTACTAAGAGAAGGTTCTACTTATCATATCCTCAGTCATATCTCAGTTTCTCATCTATTGTTAACAGGCCGTTGATCATGACAACTGTCAGCACAAGAGTATAGCATGCATCACGGGGGAGGACATGACTTTTTAGCCTCCTTTAATATGCATAAATACTACAGAATTAAATATTTGGGAACTAATTTTAGAACTTATTGACTTGATTCTACTTCCAAATTAAGGCAATCATTTGCATTTGTCACTAATGTTTTATGAAATTGAAATATGTACCAAATGTACAGACAAGTATCAATTCTTGATCTAAGTGTCATAACATAAGTCAGTATTCCTGGAAAGGGGTGGCCTTTATGACATGTCAGAATCACTTTAAGAAGTTCATTGTCAAACTATATACAGCACTCAGAGCTATGTTAAACAATTATAGTAGTGTTCATGTGGGAGGAAAAAAGAAGTAATTGTGATAACCATCATAGGATATACTCTTTGCTTGATAGAAATAAGATAGATTAGAGCAAGTGTCCAATTCTGTCTCTTGCCAAGCATAACATTGAGTCAGCAGAAATCAGATAAACCCATTCAATATGCATATCTAACAAAGTTCTCAGTCAATTTCTATAAATATACAACACATGCATATAGGTGCACACACACACACACACACACACATTGTAAATATTTCTTGTATTGTGCCTACTCATAAAACTGGTATCACAAAAGTACTCTGAAAGCACATTTTCATTTGTTCAACAAATATTTGACTATGTTCTCCGTGTCCTCTAGTGCTCTAAGAATTGGAGGTACACTGGTAAATATGATAGTCAAAGCTCAGTCCCTACTATAAGTGCTTACTGTAAGAGTCAGATGACAAACAAACCAATAACTGGCTAGGCTTATTGACTTCTAGTAGAACAACTTAGTGTCTCCTATTTCTGCAACTCTTGCTTGCAGAGGCACTAATGTCTCCTTCCAAACTGTATTCAAAACCATTTATTAGAAAAAACTTCCTGGGCTTTAGAAAATTCATATGGTCCCTATGTGTTTAGAGTACAATATAATGAAGACTATCATCATTTAGAGCAAAGGTTATTAAAATCTCTCTTATTAGCCATTATTTATTAAGGCCCAAACTCAGAGCTCTTCACAATGAGGCTAAGCCACTGCTTCCCCAACATCTTCCTGCTCTGCTTCTCCAGGCTTTTCAAGATTTAGGTAACAAAAAACTTGAAATCACACAACTTACTGTGGCATGACTAAAAAAGCCCCTCACCTGTGACTAGAGGACCTTGTGCTTATTTTTTTAACAGATGTATCACGTGTTTTGATGTATATTTTATTATATGTACCATTCTTAATTTTAATTCAATAAGTCCATCTGTAACATTTCTTAAAATACGGACAATCACACACACACACTCACACACACACACACACACACACACACACACACACACACACACACTCTTCTCCAACCTGAGGCAAACAATACAAAATAATTGTTTAAGACATACTAATACCTCAAAAGAAGCAATTTTAGACACAGTATCCAATAACTACAATTTAAACTTGAGCATCCTCTGAAAGCCGCAACGGTAGCACACTTACGATCTGGTGGGACCTTCTGCAGGTGGAGTTTCATGTGAGCATAGTAGATATTTTTGTATAATTTTGTAGTGGGACCAGGCATCTTCTCTTTCTTATCTTTTAATTCCTAGCCGTGGCATGATCAGTGATGTCTTTTCATTTGCTGCTCACATGAAGTTCTTTATTCTTATATGCCCAGAACATGAGGGCCTACTGTCCAGGATAGAGCTGACAAAATGCTAAGCGCAAAATGTGCATATTCTCTTTATATTTCAATTGTATCAGGTATCTATTTTAGCAATTGAAAGATTTTTTAACACATCTATATGTTCCAAAGAGATGATAATGAAACAGAACGTCATTAAATAACTGAGAAACTTTTCTGATACTAAGATCTGAATAAGGGTATTTTCTGTAGAGGAAAGATCACATGCAAAGACCTAGAGTAAGTTGAATGACTTCCTCCACAATTCTAAATCTACATTCTAGCTGGATAGTCTGAAACATGAAGTCCTATATGTAGAAGAAAGTCTGAACTCACAGAGTCTCTCCTATCTTTGTGCCAGGCTTTGTGGAAGCCATGAAAGGAGCTGCAGAAAAATACACATCTCATTACATGTGCACTGAAGGTCCTATTGACTGAGATGTGGAAAAATGGGAGGGAAAAGAGGAAGGGATACTAACAAAACTGATAGCTTACAATGGATATATTAATAAGCAAAATGAATCATTCTAGAATATGGGAAAAATTTAACGTTCATTGAAAAGTATTTTTTTCAGCTTAGCTCATGTTTAAAATTGTTCGTAAGATGCTAGATTAAAAAAAAAAAAAGACAAAATCAAGCTAAGTTTCTAGTGTTTTATAAGGGGCTAGGTATAAGTTATGAGAACAAATATAGAATGAGTCATTGTTTTGGATCATGAAAAAACTGTGAATAATGAAGCTATTGATTGAGATGAAAACAAATATAAAATAAGTATGTTCTACCTTGAGCTTGAATTTACTACAGTGTCATAGTAACTAAGACAAGATGCCATATAAGCAGAGAGACCTGGCAAGCACTCCTCCAGGCCCTGGAGATGTGCTGGGTTATAGGTGGGTTATGGTGAATCCCTATGAATCTCCAACTCTTCTATGAAATGATTCGGTAGTTGTAGAGGCATCAGCATAAATATGTATGAGATGAAAGATTATAAGGAGTGGTTGAAATGAAGAAGAGAACACTAATGTCTGAGGTCTGGTGACTTTAACACTGATTTGAGTATAGATAGGGAGTTGGGATGGATATGGCACATACTACAAATGATGTTAAATACCCATCTTGGCATAGTACCCCACTAAACTCAAAGAAGAAATTTTGCAAAAATTCTCCTCAAAGACTATAATCATTCAGTCATTCTTCAGTCAATGTATTTTTTTAAAGGAGGAAATTAATAGCATGCCATGTATTGATTGGGCATGGCAGCTCTATACCTGGAGACACTAAAAGAGATATGACAAATCTGCTATTTAGAAATAGTTCTTAAAAATGATATTTTATATTTCCATTTCTGTTTGAACTCAGATCTCGAACTTCTGTTTTGTCTAGTTTGAAAAGTATACATATCAAGTTTATTTAAAATTATATAGTTTACTCTAAGAAAAGTAAGGATACGTAAACCAAAATTACCTATACCTAAGCAAACAAGTATTACTTTAACATCCTTATCTGCAGTTTTACAGTCAACATTCAATAAACACTATGAACAATCTTCTTCACTCATCAAATGTCTAATTCCTTTTATAATGTCCAAAAGAAAAAGAAAAAGAAAAAGAAAAAGAAGGAAGGAAGGAAGGAGACAAGGAATGGGAAAAAGTAGATGAAGGAAGGAGAAGAAAAATAATAAAAGTATGATGACCCCCCCCCACTGCTGTTTTCTAACATTGGTCGGAAACCAAATTTCACAGGGGAAGTAAATTTATCTTGTGCCTCAAAAACTTCATAAACATATATCCTGTGTGTGTGTGTGTGTGTGTGTGTGTGTGTTTGCATGCACACACACACACATAAACACACACACATATATCCATACCCCCCACTGGGAGGGTGTGAGCCTACCTCCTACTACACACATATCCATGTGTAAGCTATTTCCTTACCTATCCATATTTTTACTGTCAAAGATGCCATTTTTTATAAAATACTCAGGAGCAAAATGACAAAACTGAATTTTATCCCTGTGTGTTTGTGTGTGTGTGTGTGTGTGTGTGTGTGTGTGTGTGTGTGTGTGTAGTATCATGACTTTTACTTTGAGATTTTCTTGTTTAATGTTCTAAGTAATCCTTTTGGTTTATGGTCTACATGTTACATAGCATCAAAGGTTATTCAAACAAAGCCAATTCAAATGTGATATTACTGCTGAGCTACAAGAACAAATTTCAGGTTACTTATATGCAATTCAAGTTCTGAAATGGGCTACATATGGCTATGATAATGAGCCCATTACTGAAAGAAGCACTTTAGCAAAATGTATAACCCTATATGAGATTATGCATCTGCACTGTGCACACACATTATCTTTATCTCCCCAAATACCACATGTGTCATTTTCATTTAAGAATAGGTAAGGAGTAAAGAAGAGAAAACCATTATCACTGTGAAAACACCTTTGTAAATTGTAAATTTCAGAGTATTGTAAAATTATCAAATCGATATATGGGATGGGATTATAATTTAAAATCTTGCAATCATTCAAATTATATCCCGATAACTGATTGAAAACCACTGTTCTTTAAAAACCAAATCTACTAAACAAAGGCTAAACTCATTGTATTTTCTATATTGCAGGAAGCAAAACCTCCATATGGCTATTAATCTGCTTCAAATTAAAAAATATCTTCACATGAAAGTTTTGTTTTTGAAGTTCATCATCAGTTCCCAACTAAGTTAGTATTTACTCTTTATGGCTTGCTACAGGGAAAGATTCTGAAAAGTCATAAATAATATTAGCACATATTTTCTAGGAGCCAAAACTCTAACATTTTTTCATGCACTATAAAAATGCACATATAAATAACCCACCAAGCCAAATTTAATGCAAATCTATGTATCATTTGTCACTGAATAAAATTAATTTCTATGTTGAGCACAAGGATAGTCAGTATATCTTTGGAATGGTACAAGCTTCTCTAAATTTGAAATTCATGTGGAAAATAAGCCCACCGCTCGAAGACGGACAATAAGTAAATAAATAGCACAGAATCCAGGATGAGCACAAAGCTGAGAGATCCTCCTCATTGGATATGTGAAAGCAGGGTCCCAAACCTTCAAGCAGCCTAGATGGCAGTATTGTCCACATCCCCAATTTTCAACAATTCCCATGGAAGAGCTGTCACCATTCTGAAGTATCCAATGTCAAATGTATGGCTATGTGCAGAGTCACTAAGAGTGTCTTTAATTGCTTTGATTATGACCTAGCAGATACTAAACACAAACTACTTTTATGCATATGAAATGTAACATTGCCTCTTCAGTTCTAATCTTTACCTGTAGGGAGTTTCTTTTTCCATTTTATGACTGTGAACCCTCTTGAAGATGGTCCAGACACAAAAACTGTCTCCTCAATTTATAATGGAAAATCAGAACAAAGGTTGTAGGCATGTCTTTAAGGAAGGGAAAGAGGAGGAGGAGGAAGAGAAAGAGGAGAGGCATGTGAGAGAAAGATGGGAAGAATAGAAGGATCAAATGGTAAGAGGGGCAGAGGGAGTAAAGGAGTGAGGGAGAAAAGGAGGATAGAAATTATGTAGCTGCTGCCAGTCCAGAACACTGGTTAAATGCATTTGTTTCAAACACCTTAGTACATTAATTGCATTCTGTAATGCCATCTCTTCAGATTCCCTCTGTCACTTCCATGGAGCAATGTAATTATATTCTTCCTCAAGACTTTGACTTTAAAAATGGTGATAATTCTATAGCATGATATATAGTTTATAAATGCATTGCTATAGGAAAGTCTTAGTACAATAATCAAACATATTTGGCATATATAAACCTTTTTTGTTAGGATAGTATCCCTATATTGCAACCTGTTAAAATGATTATGCATGATTAATGATTACAGATATAATTACAGACATTACCACAATGTCATTCAAAGTGACCAAATCCTAAGCTTCTACTACTTTTCAGGGAAAGAGAGAAACCTTGTGCACAAACGCACCCCTCCAAGACGCTTATCCTTTGCAGGGGGCAAATGAAGTCATGTACCACAACTGAAAACAGCCACTTAGCAGTAAATAAACTCATCTGTATTGCCTTGTGTTTATAGATAGCCTTCCTTTGGAGTCTGATACTAAGGTTCTGTATAGCAGCTGCCAGAACTCAGTTGGCTCCTACAGATGGACAATAACAGGCAAAGTCCCAAGTAATGAATTCAAAGGAAAGTTTATGTAGCAACATGCTATCTTAATGTCTTAAGCATCCCGATTAATATACCTCAGATTCTTTATAAGCACAAAAATTAAAAATGAAAGTCATTGTCATGCTCAGGGTATGGCTAAGTGGCTTAGTCCACTCTTTATAAACACTTGCCATTGATACAAAAATCACTATCCCAAGAAAACTAACATCAAATATGTTTGTTTGTTTTCAAAGAACAAACCCATAGCATGTTCAGAATTATTAACACTTCTCATTCAAACAGCTACAGAAAGGATTGTGTAATAATCTCACAAGAACCTGATATTCAATGAGGGTATCCCAGGAAACTAACTCTGAACAAAAGAGAGGAAAACCAGAGCTAGAAAACTGTCTGCTTGACAGAGTGGTTCGCCTACAGAGAGACACCCACAGCACCTGTTCCAAGTCTCTATTGTGTTTGCCCACTGGGGACCCAGCTGAGGGCTCCCAGCTTGAAGCCAGCCCATAGTGGCTACTGCCTCCTTCCTGGAGCCTCGCCCAGTCTCACTTGTGACAATTTTCTCTTTGGGATCTAAATCCTCCATTCTGATATCCTGCTGGGATAGCATTCACTAATACACCTTGAGATACCCCGTATCAAATCTTATTCATTGAACACACCTTGAACTATCAGCGACTATAGATCTTCAGTTGAATGGCTAAGCCAAAGTTTAGATACCAGAACAAATACCAGATAGAGAGTGGCCACATCGTGCTGGGCTCTTTCATTACATTGTCTTTAATAGTTATTCTTCTAACCCGGGCGTCCATCATTTATTGTAAAACTCCTCAATTAAGTAATTACGATAATAACAATAGGTGACTATACCGTGTTCTACTAGCAGCAGGTTAGAAACAAAAGACTTGGAACCTCTGCCCCTGAAGAGCTTATGCATAGCCCAAACACAGTGCCAACCACACTGTCATTTTATTTAGAAGCCACAATCTCAGAAAGAAAAGGGGAGTTTTAACTCACCGTCAATCCGAACGCAGAGAAATCCAAAGGGCAGCAGTAGTGTAAACATCAGCGGACTCATTTTGACATATGAAAAAGGATCCAGATTGTTTAAGAAACCAATCCCAGAGAGCAGAAGTACAAAAATAAGTATCAAAAAAAGAGGTAGGTCCGAAGTTTAGACTTTCCTAGAGATTAATTAAGGTCAAGAAGAGCAAAATGGCAACATCGGAAGCTGTTGGTGAAGAGGTCTGACACCGGGCAGGTTAGGAGCCATCCATATGAACCCAGGGGACTCTAGAGCCGCTGTACTTCCACAGGCTGCTTCCTAAACTCCCACAAATTCAGCCCAGCTGGCGGGACTATTCACGTGCGTCTAGCCCTGTCTCCTTAGACTCCATTGCAATCCAAACACAAGTTCTTTCTTCAGAAGTCAAGAAGATGATGGGGGACAAAAAAAGAGACCTAATTCCTAGAAAGTGTTCCACAAACTTGCCAGCTCGCTGCGGAACAACCATTGGCCTGCCCACCGGGTTTTCTCTACCCCCTGGTCTCCTTCTCCGTAGCAGCAACACTTCGTGGAGTTTTGTTTTGTGTTGTTTTGTTTTCACTCAACTTCCATGCTAAGGATGTGTCAAAGCAGCACTTTGTGAGCCGGCCCTCTCCTCTGCAGCCTGGTCGCCTCCCTCGGAGTCTCTGGTTTCCAAAAGGAAGGAAAAGGGGGTGAAGCTGGAGGGCTGGGGTGGAGAATGGGAACTCCTACGTGGTGAGGGAGTGAGGAGGGAGGCGAGGGGAAGGAAGCAAGGGAAGAGGGAGGGGCTGGGCTGCGACCGTAGCCACCCCGGAGGGGCCGCCCTGGAGCGATCTAGCTTTCAGCAGCTGCGGGTGAGTGCCAAGAGAACTGGTAGCCCCGGACCTGGGAGCCTTGTGGATGCTAGCGCTTAGTCCAACCTCCCGGAGCGTCCTGCCTCCAGTCCCTTCCCGGGCAGTCACTGCTTCGGCTGCCGTGGCTGCGCTGCGTCTGCCTCCCCCAGCAGCTGCCGGGGACTAGAAGGAGTTGGAAGAGGGAAGGGGAGAAGGCAAGAGAGGAGGGGAGGAAAGAGGTGCTCTGAGTAGATCCCTGGGAGGGGGTGGGGAAAGAGGAGTGTACCCAGATCTCCACCTCCACCAGTCACCCTTCCAGGCAGGGGGAGAAAGCCCGCCTCGGGTTCCTCGGAGCTGTGGCAACCCCGCAAGTGATGAGTCTTAGGGAGGGGATGGAAAGAACCAATGTAGAGCCGCTGCGGGCTAGCTAGGATTGCGATTAGCCATCAACTCTTTCCCATTCCGGGAGCCTCCCGGGCGACCCCCTCTTTCCCTCCTCGGGAGGGGTGAGGTGGGCTTCAAGCCTTGCGCTCTTCACGCGGCCCGTTTAATGGGCAGGTAATTTTCTCGGTGAGTGATTTCATGGAAGCCCTTCCTAATTATTCATCGCTCCGTCTGCTGGAGCTGCACAAGAGCTTTTCTAGAAAAAGATGATCTTTCAGCACCCCGGGCACAGCATTATTATCCGTTAAAATCACACACACACACACACACACACACACACACACACACACACACACACACCTTTACCTTTTACCAGAAAGGAGAAGCTGACCAACAGGGAAGAATGAGAAGGGATGAAACATAAATACCTATTAGAGTTGGAAGGTTTTATGTACCTACTTCATATGTGGTTGTAAGTGAACCACCAGACTTCCCCCAGCAAAAACAAAAAGGTGTGTGTGTGTGTGTGTGTGTGTGTGTGTGTGTGTGTGTGTGTGTGTTCGGGAGGGAATAGCTCTTTTGGCTTGTTTTAGCCAAGCTCTATGACTAAAGGTGGAATCCCCAAGAGTAGAAAGGGGAAGGGTTCGCACCCCGCTAATGTTGCTCAGTTGCCTTCTGACCTCCCAGCAGTGCCCATCATTCCGGACCCTGAGTCCAGCGGAAGACTCTGGGGAAGGAGAGGGTCCAGGATCAAAGGGCTTGGAGGAAGTGGTTTTCTAGTGACTTCTCGCCCTTTTTAGCACCTCTGAAAGGAAATTTGGAAAGCAGGCTACGATTTAGGAATGCTGATAACCCAACCCAGACAGCTCCCGCAGACTTTCAGTCCAACGTGATAAAAAGACATACATTCCAAGCAAAAACTACGAAATGCCTGCCATTAGGGCTGCAGATAGTTAGGGAAGGTCACTTTAAATCAGATGGCTGCCACTAAGGTGTCCTGGCGTGGCCGTTGTGGCCTGATCCACGTGTGATCACAGCCTAGCTGGTAGCTGTTTGATGCTTGTTCAGGTGATTGTGAAAGCACTGACAGGAACTCACGCAGGTCCCTGAGCAGAGCTAGCCTCTGCTTGGCGAGTCTTTAGTTCCCCCTACTGGAAAATATTAGGAAAGAGATTGTATATCAGGACATTTGAGGAGGAGCCTTTTGTTTGGTGGGATGTATTTTGGGGCCTCCATTGAACTTAGCACTGTTTTGCTTAAAATGAGAAATGGAGTGTTTCCCCCTAAAATGGCCCAGGATATTTAAGCAAGCAATTAGGAGAGTTCTTGTGGCACTCCACCAGGCTTGCTGGTGATGGCAATAAAACTGTCATAGAGCAAAAGACTGAACAAAGCCACTCTTCTCATGAGGAATCAACAATCATTTAAACAGCTTTGAACTATAATTTTTAACCATAAAGAAAAAAAAGAAAGAAACACTTTAGATTACTGAAATTATATAACTTGAATTCTCAAGTATTGACTCCGTATTAGCATGATATGGAAAAGAAGGGAGAAAAGAACATTAAGGAGAAAAAAGTTTATGTGATTCAATAAACCACCACTCCAAGACAGGGGATTATATATTAGATAAAACTATGGCAAAGAAAAGGCCAAAAAGAGGCATGTATTAACATCTATTACCTCTCCAGGTTTCTAGAAAATTGTAGATGGTTGCATAAAGCTTTCAACTTGGACATTGGACTAGGTTTTCAGTCAAGGATTGGAAAATAAAAATGTCTTGTTCTTCTATACAAGTAACCCATCCTTTGATCTCACTCAAACTGTATTGCTTTGAATTTTTTCCCCTGTGAACATAAGTAATGATAGTCTGCAAGAATTAAAAATCAAATAAGTTAACAGGACTTTTAATTTTAAGGGAGGTCTAGGAAGAGAAAACTGACACATTTCATTCAGAAGTTATCCTCTGGCTTTTCGTTTAATTATAAGACGCCTTTTCTTTCAATAAGCCATAAAACTATTCAAGGGTCAGAAAAAGTGAGTTTGGGAAGCAGAAAGCATGGGTTGGAGAGCACCTACCCAACAATTCTTCGGGGCCTCTAAGGTAGAAAACACTGCATTTTTATTTCACAAAGACACTCAATGTGCAGAGTATGACAAATGAGCTCCAGCGAGGACGGGAGTGTTATTTGCTGACAGTATTTAATAGTCGGGTTTTGCCGAACATCAGTATTTTAGCATTCACAGCTACCTGATAAACGTCACAAAACAAGGTCAGTGATTTCAGAATGGGCCCATCTTTTGTGTGATTATTTCTTGAGTGGAGAGTGGGGTCTGACTTTCACACGAACTCTGGTGCCTCATATTTGACCACATCCCCTGGAGGGGGAGACCTGGTTGCACTCAGAGGAAGGATAGCAGGTTACCAAGAAGAGACTTGATACCCTATGAGCATATACAGGGGGAGGTAATCCCCTTCAGTCACAGTCATAGGGGAGGGGAGTAAGGGGAAAATGGGAGGGAGGGAAGAATAGGAGGATACAAGGGATGGGATAACCATTGAGATGTAACAAGAATAAATTAATAATAAAAAATAAAAAATAAAGAAATTAAGACTACAGAAAAGTTATTTTGGAGTATACATATTCTGTTTTTTTTTTCTGAAGACAAATTTGGAATTAATTTATAAAAGAAGGAGTTGTCAGGATCTCACTTGATATGTAGTGTGCCTAAAGGAACCATGATATTATATGATTGTTATTTAATGGAATTTTTAGGGTAATAACTTAAACTTGTACACTAAATAAGCAACAGTAAGGTTCCCTTAGTCAGAAATTTAATATGAGTGATATTACGGCTAAGAGAACCATCATCATCATTTTTTGTAAGATTTCACAGAATGAGAACTGGAGCTATCACGTTTCATTTAAACTTTATGTCTTTTTACTGAACACGAGTTATGATAAATATGGATTATTTGGTCTAGATGTTTTCTTCCTTTGTAGGTAAACATAAGTCTTTAAAACCTAAGCCTTGTGGTAGAAACTGGAAATTCCACTTTAGTACATGAAGAAGAAGAAGGAGAAGATGATGAGGAGGAACAGGAAGAGGAGATAAAGAAAGAAGAAAAAGGAAGAAAGAAAGAAAGAGGAAGAAGTTGTTTCATTAAAAAAAAAAACAGTTTTAAAGTCAAAGGCTATCTATTTATAGACTGTTCAGATGATTGTTTCTATGTAAAATTGCCTTAGCATACAATTCTCCTGAACCAAATTTAAACAAAATATATGGGTCATTACCTACAAGACAACAGACAATTAAAATAATGTGTAAAAAACTCCTGACCAGACAGGAATGATTTGCTTGCTCCTGCACAATTTCATTTCCTCATGTTCTATCTTTCCGCAGAAAGATTCTGAGTATGAGAAAATATTATTCTTATGAAATAAATTAGAAATTTCTGATTACAATTAATTCATTTTGAGATGATAGTCATTAATTCCCATCAATATATAATGAGTCTGTCTTTTAAATAAACATGTATATGCATCTGTGTATGAATAGTATTTTGGTCCAGTCCATAAAGTTGCTTAACAAACCTCATTTTAGTAATATGAGTTGATTGAAATATAGCAATCTTTTACTTAAAATGTTTTTGTCACATATATGGTACATATTTTTCAAGAAAGATTAATTTTCTTTCACCAGAATTTTACAAATTGAAAAGTAATTTTGCTATTGATTGAAATTTTTAGAAAAATTTCAAAACATAATAAAAAATGTTGAATAAATGAAAGATAGCAACTAGTATATAACACTGAGGCAGAATTTCTCTTTGTATGTATACTTTAAAGAGAAAAATACAAAAGAAAGGTTTGAACCTGTGGTGGAATAAACACTGATGATAACATCACAGATACAACTGTCCCCGGAGTGTTCTTGTAGAGAACCTGTGGACACCGTGCAATAAGCATGTGTCCTGCCTGTGAACATGAATGCTCAGGACAGCGCACAACTAAGACAGCACCAAAGATACTTTGTTTTCCAGCATTGCGATCAATGTGAAATGATTGTTCCTTTTACCACTTGGCAGCAAATAGGAATGTTCTCTGGAGCCTTTTTTGTTTTGTTTTTTACCTGTTATTGTGGATATTCTATGCCTAAAGGAGTCCCTATGTTCAGGTACCATTTCCAATATTCTCAGGGGTGTGTGTGTGTGTGTGTGTGTGTGTGTGTGTGTTAGTGTCACAAGAAGTTATGGAGCACCATTTGGTGCATTAGAAGAGGATCAATGAACAGAAGAGTGGGAGCTAAGTGAACCAGAGCTGAAGAGCAGCTCCCCCAGTGCTTTGGAACATTCCAAGTATACATTATTTTAGACAGTAGGCTATGACAAAATTGTGAAACAGAATTTATCTCTCTAGTTTGTAAAATCCCCAAATTAATCTCACACCCATTTGATCATGTAAAAGTATATCAGCTCGTTGGTGAAACTAGATCTTCAGTGCGTCGGTAAAGGGTTTCAGACATCCACCATCACACAGGCACCTGGTTAAGAGCAAAGTCTCAGTACTTGACCAAAATGAATTAAAAGAATTGTGTGGCCAAGGCAATGGCACCTTGTTTTATTTATGCTAGTGCCTGTATAACACATTTAAAGTTATCACTATTAAAATTCTAGAATCTCTGAAAGTAAAGTTTCAACCATTGACCATGAGAGGGTAGAAAAATGTCTGCAAAGTGTTTCTTTATTGTTTCTGTTCTGAGACTTCATCTCCTCATTTCAGGAGGAGTGTCTACCTGAAGAGATAAGTTATTTTTATAGTGTGCTATCACAAAACCATGGAAATTCCTTGATTCCTTGCCAACCTATTTCAAAACTATCTGCTCTAATCTGGACTTCACATCATCACATTTTAGACACACACACACTGAAATCATAAAAAGAAAACTTAATCTAAATCCCAAACAAAATTTTGTTATTTTTAAAAAAGAATGGACTCTCCAAGGTTGAAGGAAGCACTTTGCCACACCCTTAGATTCCAGATTTGGACAGATCACTGCTTATGAGTTGACATTCTGAGATGTATGACAATGGATCCTCCACATGAGAAAATGATGCATCCCCCTCTCTTATGATAATATATTGGAGTTCATCCAAGGGTACATGTGATACAATTGGCCTGTCTATATGGTTCTATGGCAGCAGAAGTAAGGTTTGTGGGAACAGATTCTGATTTGTTTCCAGTATCCAAAATGTCTGGTTTCTGCCTGACAAAATGAGCTTGGACTTTCTGTGGAATAACCGAAATTCTTATTTTAAAAGAAAATCACAAAGGGTTTACTAGGCTTCTTTTGTTAGATTCTTGCTCCAAATTTCAGCAATGTATTTTTGTTTAAAATTATACATGTAGACACTGGTGCCCTTCCTTAAGTGATGAGAGGTGAAGTAATGAAGGCAGAATAAATCCCCAAAGCTTTGCAAGATACATAGCCTGGTGAATGTGGTGAGAAATAGTAAGATCTTATCTCAGACAAGGAGGAAGGTGAGCACCAACACTGAAGGTTGTTCACCTCCATACTCCCTGCTCAAAGCACTCACACACAGGAACGGGTGTGCATGCAAGCAAGCATGTGTTTGTGCATACACACATGCATACACATATACACACATGCACATGCACACATTCATTAGCACACATTTGCACACACATGCACACATACAGGCCGACACATATGTACAATATTTCAAGTTGGATGAAAACTCTTCTTAAACCGTTTCTAAGAGTCAACACATTACTTTAAAAGAAAAAAAGAGGTAGTGACTCATCTTTTGATAACTTTGGCTTTTTAACTATATACTAATACGGACCTACAATCTAACAGAGAAGCAAACATGAAGAGTATGTAATTTCAGTGTAGATCGACTGGTACAAAATAGATAAGTCTCTGTCTTCCTGCCTTGTTTCCTTTGTAGTTTTCAGTGAGTAGCTCCTTATATTCATTAGCAATATAATATTAAAGTATAATTATCCAGTATCTAATATGTGATATATTGATCATCTAAATCTATTAATGCTTTTTAGCAATCTGCAAAATATCTCATGATATCTCTATCCTTTAATTTCTATTTTTTTCCTAAAAATTACTCATTAGGATTTTTTTCTTCAGTTATCTGACAAACATTAGTGTTTGAGGTATAATTAAGGTCAGTGAAAATTATATAGCATAATGAGCAATGGAGGGGTTTGTGTTTTATTCTTGCAGTTTTTGTAGTCTGTCTCTACAGCTGGCTTCATTCCAGGTTGTTACTTACATTTCATGTTGTTTCTCTCATCTCTACTACCCTCCAAAGGAACACATTCTGAGTCCATTATATGATAAAGCTGAAGGAGCAGTTACAGGATTTCTGATAGTCTATTTCCCAGCCTTTGTTTGGAATCATGACTGAACCATCAAAAAGAGATGAAAAACTGTTTTATTTTAAAGATTTCCAGATGCGATTTCACAGGGCTCGTAAGCAAGCTGTTTACTGGTCATTAGGAAAACTGTAGTCTTCTTTGACCTGATGTCGATGGCACATTTCCACTCCATTGTCTCTGCGAAGGCCAAGGATAACAAATGTGGTTTGAATGGACAAACAGCAGAGCAGGCTGGATCAAAACTAGAGCTTGAAATCAGATCTGAAAGGCAGATCTGCACTGTCATCTTATTCCTGCCACTTCAGAGCATCAGGTTAACCATTAAACCGTTACACAAAGGTAGTCATGCCAGCTTCAGTATAAGGGATTGCACTTAAAGGACCTGGTGGGGTGGGGGTTGTCTGGATTCTTATAATGAACATATGTTGAGATGACATCTATTTGTGAGTCAAGAATCATATGTCATCACCTAGACGGAGCTGAATAACCTTAGCTTCATTTGCATCTACGTTAAACCATATGATTGTGTGCTGGCCAATGGAAAAGCTGCACTTCTCACTCAGCCTGTGACCTTTGGTATTTATTGTCATCCCGAGGAATAAAAAATCTAGAGTCATTTGGGAGACAACCCCTGGGCATATCTATGAAGGAATTTCTGAACTCGGATGACTGAGTTGCACAAATACATCCTAAGTTTCAGTGGCATCCTTCCTTAATGTCAAGTCTCAGACTTGGTGTAAGGGTGAAAACAAGTTAAGTGCCTGTATTCATTGACCTTTCCTGTTTTACTGCTGATAAAATGTGACCAAGTATCTCAAGCTTCTGCTACTGTGATGTCCTTTCTTAATTTGTTTGCAAAATAAATCCTTGATTATGTTGTTTTAGCACAACATTTTGTTACAGCTGTGAAACAAACAACTATAACAGCCTCTGAGATTCCTTCTCACGCCACTGTCTAAGGGACTCTGACCATTGTCCAATTGATTAGATTACCAAATCTTACTGAAAATACTAGGCTGCAAGATAGGATTAAATCAACCTAAAGTGGTTGTTCACATCCAATTCAGATCATAATCCTCTTCTCCAAAGACTTTAGGATGGAACTATAGTACTGTAATTTAATTGCATTGATACATAAGTCTTAAACAGAATGCCTGGTAAGAACTACAAACCATTTGTATCATCTAATAATATTCTCATATCTGTGTGTAAGTGACAATAATACCCACTTTACTATTAACTATGTAATGAAGAGTAGAACTAATAAAATTCAAATAGAAGAAACTGCAAGTGTCAAAGTTTGTAGAGAGTCATCAAGACTCTCAACAAAGTCAGAAGTATCACCCAGCTTAGATCTGGCATTAAAACAAAACACTGTTGTCACCTAAGGAGCAGTCTCAAACCCAGGGTGCCTCTGTCCCCTAGAAATGGGTCCTAGATGATGTTTATAGCCATACGGTGAAACTTTGGGAGGGTGACTGTGTCATAAAGACAAGGTCCTCATGATTGATTCTAATGTCCCTATAAAAAGACTGCAGAGGAAACCTTGCCCAGTCTAGCCAATGAGGACCCCATAACAATAGTCTATCTGTGACTCAGAAGTCAATTGATGATACTTAGTCCTTTGAATTCCAAGACAAGAAAACAGAAGAAAAATCTTGCCATTGAAAAGCCTTCCAAGTTGTGGTATTTTGTTCAATAGCATCCTGAACAGACAAGAAAGGAGTGTTTTTAGAGCCTTCCTTCCTAATTCCATTTACATGTAATCATTTCACTATGCACTTAATGCATGCGCGCGCACACACACACACACACACACACACACACACACACACACACGGAGAGAGAGAGAGAGACAGAGAGACAGAGACAGAGACAGAGACACAAAGACAGAGAGACAGAGACAGAGAGAGACAGAGATCCAAAGAGAGACAGAGACAGAGAGAGAGAGGGAGAGGAGAGGAGAGAGAGAGGAGGGGAGACGAGAGAGAGAGAGAGAGAGCGAGGAGCGGAGGGAGGAAAGAGAGAGAGAGAGAGAGAGAGAGAGAGAGAGAGAGAGAGAGAGAGAGAGAGAGAGAGAGAGAGAATGAGTGAGTTTTCTGGCCCCAAAAACCATTTTCTCATTACAAACAAGGAGAAAGAACAAAGAACATTGCATGGAGCTGACCTAAGCATCCTGAGATCTCAAACAACAAAGTGTGTGTGTGTGTATTGTTTTGTCCTGTTATGTCTTAGCTGAGTAGACCTATACACCACCTATATTCAAGAACCTAGGCTGGTAGAGCACTGATTTTCCAAACAAATGGAAGCTCTAGAGGCTACAAGATATTCTGTCTGGACACAAATTTTATGCTTTCTTATGCTTCATTGTCAAAGCAAAACATATGTTTTCCTTCACCTCCCCATTCACAGGGGGCATTTGGGGAGGATTTGTTATCCTCTACATTATCACACATATCCATCTCCTGCAGACCTTTTTGGTTTTGGAAGAAATTGTATAAATCTTTGGAGCTAGCTGAGTTATTTCAAATGAATGGCCACCATATGTTTCTGTATTGGGTGGCATAATGTCTCCTCCAAATCATGTCCACTAAAAACTTCAAAATTCAATGTCATTTAAAGGTGTAGTTTTGGGTCATATAACCAGTTTAAGTTCATATTAGATTCTGATGAGCCATAAGCCATGGATCACAGAAAATAGAAGTGTTGATGCAGAGAAACAGAAATCACAGAGAAGAGTAAATACTATGAAGATTTGGCACAGACTGGCCAAACCAGTTTTGGGACTTTCTAGTCTCTAAAAACTTAAAAGAACAAAGTGGTTGTACGAGTTTGCACTCCCACCAACAATGGAGGAATGTACCCCTTTCTCCACATCCTCACCAGCATGTGCTGTCACTTTCTTTTGTTCAAAGATGCTAATGTATGTCACTTTTCTCAAGAGCCTGAGAGAAGCAATAGATTCGTGAGTTATTCAGACCAATTCAAAATGAATATATAATTCTTACTACTGCCGAAATTGATATGTACTAAATCAGCAGCCTTAAGAAATGCTAATTAGCATCTTAGATTTACTTAATAAAAGGTTACATTATCTGTGCACACAAGTACAGAAGTGTATACATACAAAGATAATTTAAATGGAAGAAAACTGTTAATTAAAAAAAATAACATTATGAGTGTGTGGTTTAGCCTAGTTGGGGAGTTCTTGGCCAGTCTGTAGAAGACTCTATATAGTATACAAAGAGTCTGGGCTCAGACTCTAGCACACACCCCCAAAAAATAAAGTCTATTTTAAAACTGCTGAACTGAATGGTATCTGTAAGTTCTTCTGTTATAATTACGTTGCTATATATCTGAAGAATGGGAAAACAAATTAAAACGATAATAGATACCTTATTTATTTATTGGTCTTTTAAACATTCATAATAATGTAACTAAGACACAGCAATGTTTGTATTAATGTTTGTTACTGTGATTGCCAATGGATTCTGATTGTGGTTTATTTACTTTCTTAACTATTTACTTATAGTTCAATATTTATTTAATGTATATATTTATGTGCGTAGGTATATATGTGCAACATGTACATGCAAGAGCCCTTGGATCTAAAAAGAATATTTCTGTGGCCCTGGAAGTAGAGTTATAGGCATTTGTGGATGCTAGAAACCAAACTCAAATCCTGCAGAAAAAACAGAAGGCAGTCTTAACTTCTGAGACATAACAGATGAGTGCTTAGGACCAAACTTTGGTGTTCTGCAAGAGCATGTGTTCTCTTAACCAGTGAGATGTCTCTCAGCCCCTAAAGTCTATTTGTTTTATATTTAAACAAGTATTTGGTAATTCAAATTTAAAAATAAGTCTATAACATAAAAATGTTAGAGGAAATACTAAGTGTCTCTAATGCGTATGTGGAAAAGAGAAGCAAGAACACTCAGTTTGGATTTATTGACTTTTTTTTTGACAGCATGCCTTTTGTAAAATGTGGCAGAGGTTATCACAGAACCAGCTTTACACAAATGCCTATGGCAGTAAAGAGAAGACTTAAGTTGTTTCTTTTGTTGATTTATTTAATGCAGTTTTAGAAACGAAGGCTTAACTCTCATCTTTTTATAGCCTTCCTGTTTTAAAATAAGGGAAAGTGTGAGCCATGCCTTTATATCTCTATCACCACTACCTCAGTTTGGTTTTTTCCCCATGCTTTTCTAAAATATAAAAATGAAAAACAAGAACAAACAAATATTCTCCAGTCGTTGACTTTCCAGAAGTGATCCACACTGTGCTACTGGGGTAATTTTTTCGCGACTGTACTAGTTCTGAGAGGACCAGCTAATCATATGATAATTGATAAAAGTGGATAAATACACACACACACACACACACAAACACATGCACACACACACACACAGATAAACACACACACACAAACAAACTCAAACACATACACACGCACACACACACACACACACACACACACAGACACACACACTGTGGAGAACAGAGAAAGTGAGAGACCCTAGAAATCTTAAGCCCAGTTGAAAGAATAACACTTTATGAGAAATGACACTAACTTATTTCTTAGTTTCAGTCTAATGTATTGTTTACATTAAAGAGGGAAATCTGCCACAAGCTGTATTTATACTAAGGCACATACATGAAATCTACATCAAGAGCTTTAACAAATGAATAAATTAGATACACTGATGTACTGGAGTGGGCACAGAACTAGGTGTCCTTTTCAGCAGCCAAGTTGATGTGAAAGGGACTTACTGAGAAAAAGAAGAGAAAGATTCTCAGTTCTGTGAAAATCACCAAGATAATGAAGAATGAAATGAGAGCCACTAGATGACTTTTCAAAAAGAAGATGTCAGTCCATGAACAGCCACCTGGAAACATGGAAGCAACAGTGCAGTAAAGCTAGGGGTCTTCTGTGCACCAAGCCAGGACAAATACACATGAAACGTGAGGTGGTTTGGAGACATTTTTTTTTATTAATTTATTCTTGTTACATCTCAATGTTTATCCCATCCCTTGTATCCTCCCATTTCTCCCCCCCCCCCATTTTCCCATTATTCCCCTCCCCTATGACTGTTCCTGAGGGGGATTACCTCCCCCTATATATTCTCATAGGATATCAAGTCTCTTCTTGGCTACCTGCTGTCCTTCCTCTGAGTGCCACCAGGTCTCCCGCTCCAGGGGACATGGTCAAATGTGAGGCACCAGAGTACGTGAGAAAGTCATGTCACACTCTCCATTCAACTGTGGAGAATATTCTGACCATTGGCTAGATCTGGGAAGGGGTTTAAAATTTACCTCCTGTATTGTCCTTGGCTGGTGCCTTAGTTTGAGCGGGACCCCTGGGCCCAAATCTGCCTATCATATTGTTCTACTTGTAGATTTCTAGGACCCTCTGTATCCTTTTATTTTGCTATCCTCCCATGCATCTCTCATTTAGAGTCCCAATAGGATGCCTTCCCATCTGTCCCAGTTTCCTGGTAAGTAAAAACCACACCCTTCACATTAGCCACAAGCAATATAAAATATCTAGGAGTTACCCTAACTAAGCAAGGGAAGGACTTGTATGAAAAAAATTACAAAACTCTGAAGAAAGAGATTGAAGATGACCTGAGAAGATGGCATGATCTTCCTTGCTCATGGATCGGGAGAATTAACACAGTAAAAATGGCCATCCTACCAAAAGCAATCTACAGATTCAATGCAATCCGTATCAAAATACCTACACAACTTTTTAAAGACATCGAAAGTTCAATTCTGAACTTCATATGGAAAAACAAAAAACCCAGAATAGCTAAAACAATCTTGGAGACATTTTTAAAGGATGTAAAATGGGTGAGAGCAGTAGTGAGCAGTTCTTATTCATTATGGCTGTAATTGAGGCTCTGAGAAAAGCAAACAACAAGAGTACAAGACTAAACAAACACCCAAACCAGAGACTACGACCAAGTAAAGTCCGCTTTCCATTCTACTATGTTGACTGAGTCCCTGTTAATCATTGTTTTCCTCGAATAGGAGGTGTACAGAACACTCCGAAGATAAGAACCGTGTTGTCACTTTGTGAACTAGAAGATCCAGGGAGCAGTTCCCCCATTTTATTTGCCACAACAGGATTTGAAGAAGAAAGGTAAAGCAAACTGAACAGCTGAGAAAGAAAAGTGAAGTGGGATAAAGGAAAAGCCAGCCATGTTGGAGGAAGCAGTCACCGATTTCTCTAAAACCAAGGCAGAGGTGTCTTCTTATGCTGTGACATTGCCTTTAGGTTCACCATCAGAAAGACAGATAAAGAGATTATTAACATTATTGTTTGTCAGACTTATATTCCCTTTTCCCCATGAAATACCAGTGCTCCAACTGAGCAATAAAATTATATTTGCCCATCTGAAAAAAATGCTTTTAAGTTCTACTTGATGCTGACGACATGCCTTTTCAGGGCTTATATAATTTAGGGTTTTTGTAATCTGAATGTTTGATAAGTAGCAGCATGATTCTATTTTCCTAGTTAGAAATCCATTAACTACTCCTAAAGAACTGTTGCTTTAATAATGCTTTTATATCAAGGTCAAAAATCTAAAATATATCTTTTATTTTTTAATTGGGCATGTGTCTAAGGCAGGAAAAGCCTCAGGGATCAGGATAAACTAAAATGCAGAGTGGGGGTTGCTTGTTATTTCGTTAACTCCTCTACAATATCCACTGCTTACTGGTATGCACTGGGGCAGAACATGAGCGACTCCCATCTCAAGGATATCCCTTGCCTTTTGGGATTTTATTTCCTTATCTCTAAAGTTGCAATATTGGCATAATGCCCTCAGAAATGTATCCCCCCACCAGTGCCTTAAACAAATGTTCTATTACACATTTTGAACATGTTGAACTATTTCCATGTATTCATCTCTGGAATCTATGCTCGGGTCTGAGGCCACCATTGCTTCTAGTTTCAGATTCTGTTAAGCATGTTACTGTGAGTGCTATGATATGAAGTAGTGTGTCTTCTGATCATCTGGCCTTGTGATCCATTCCACTGATCTTGTATTTTGTTCTGGCTTCTTTGTTCGTTTGTTGTGTATGAATGTTGTGTGTGCATCTATATGAACGCATATACTACATATGTGGTATATGTTTGATTGCTAACATATATTTCTATGCCCATATAGGATGTCTTCCCTGGGTCATCTTCTCCATCTTTCCCTTGATACGGGTTTTCTCAATGACCCTGAAGCTCACTACTACAAGATAGCGTCATGCTTGTCTGTCTCTGTACCCTGACACTGGTGTTATGTATCTATTCTGCCACACTTGTTTCTTATGTGAATGCAAGAGATTTGAACTTAGTTCCTTACCATAGGGCCCCCTATGCATGTTTTTAACTGTCAGCAGCATCTCTGTCAGGCTAGGTAATAATACTACAGCAGGTCTTCACTCCTCACAGCAGATTCATCATATTCTTTCAGAAAAACGCATCTATCTCATTCTAAAGCCAGAATCATGGAGGTCAGAATTTCTCCCTAGACAGCAAATGGGATACAGAAATCCCATAAAGATACATTAATTAAAAATCCTAAGATGGAAGAATTCATACAGCTGAAGACTCATATACCTTTCTGTTGTTGTCTACCATTTTATCAAACATTTCATTTGACAGTCAACATGATGATGGTGAGCATGAGGAAGGCAGTCTTTTACAATCAATCAGTAGGTGAAATGGGTGGTGACCCAGCCCAGCCATATTATCTCCCTATTGTAGTGTTGAGCATGCTTCCTTATCAGGTACCTTCTAAGAAGTAGGGCTGTAAACCACCCAAGTGAAAGTGGCAGCGAGGGAAATGCCTGTCAAGGGATGATGCCGAGATTGATGTGTGCATCTCTGGCAAGCGCTCTAGGGATAGATGCTTGTTAACCCCCAAAACGCTAAGACTGCAAGACTTTCTATTATCACACTGCAGGCCCATTCTCAGCCTGCTCACTACAAATGATACCACCCAGGAGACTTTTTCTAAGAGACTTGTAAAGACTTCTCATGGTCATTTGCATTTCAAAAGAAATTCACATGAATCAAGAATCTTTTGTCTGACCTTATGCCATCCCCCTCTTTGTTCAACGGGGAGCAATTTGTCTGTTCTTGGAGGAACTTGTTAGATATCATGTTAACTAAATTTCCAAGCCACTGCAGAACATAATGTTGGTTTTGCCCTGAACAATAAATTCATATTTAAATGAGTTTCACCCAAGAAACTGCAACGTTTCCACAAATTTAATTACTGTTGTCATTGAGGAAATATTATATTACATCTTGTTTGCAAGGTCAGGCATGGTAATGGAAGTCTTATAACAAGAGACAATTTTATATGAGGGTAAGATCTGATGGCAAGCTTAAATACTTATTAGAAAAGGAAGTCCAAAATAAAAACTGAGACCTAGGGAGCAGAGGACCCCGGTGGATCTCAGATGTGAAACAACAATAATGTAAGCTTTTTCTTGTCATCAAAACATTTTGTGCTTGAAGTTTATGGCTACTTCCTTTAGATGTAACTAAGCACATTCTGAAGGGTGGGAGTCACCACCCTGTCTCCTGGTGACAGGCTTTTTACAGAAGGCACACTAAATTAATTTACTCTGTAAGAACAATCCATCTGTCAAAAAAGAAAAAGAAAGAAAAATATTCTCTAACAGTAAAAAAAAAAAAAAAAAAAAGTAGAGAAAGGTTAAAAAAAAAAAAAAAAAAAGAGGTCACCACACTGATGTGCCAATGCATCTCTTTTTGAGGTTCCTGTATTCCAAAACATATCTTCCCCTTGCATTATGCTGTGAATTTACAAATTCCAAACAAAACCATAAATTTGAGGATAAAAGTAAATGGAAAACATGTTCCCAGACAATAATACAAGATTTAGATTTTACAAACAAAATTTAAATTAATTTTCTCCCTTTAGTTGTACCATTATTATTCTAAATGCCATCCAGGACAAATTCACAGTATCCAAATTCCAACATTTAATTCAGTTTATCAGTGTAGAGTTCAAACTCTTTAACTCCCACTTTTCTCAATACATTCTATCAATTCTGGCTTTTACTTGAAGTTCATTGTTCTCACTAAGGGCTGGATTGTGGCCTTAGGTATGCTCCTTATGTTTTCACCAACTGTTGTTCTCAGCATTCTCTGTAGTTTTATCTGCAGTCAGTAAAACAACCAGCTCCTATTTTTACAAAATAGCATAAGGGTATTTATGGACACGGTGTGAAATTGCAAGAGAACGCACTGATAAAATCAAGGTAAATGTTATTTTCAGCTCCTTATCATTTCTTTACATTTGGACTCTGCAAGCACCTCTTTCCTAATTTATCCGTAAACAACACAAAATGTTATTCTGAAATATAGTCAGCTTTAAAGTACTGTGAGAACTAGAATTTATTACTTTCTTCTAAAATAAGAAGGCAGCCTCGTGTATCTTCCTTTCAAAGAGGAAGCTAAAGTTGTTGATCTTAAGATAGGATGCTGGTTTCTAGAGGCTGGGAAGTGTGGTGGGAAAACAAGCATAGATGAGGTTGGGCAGCATCTTCATCACAGATTTACTGCCTGGTGTTCATGTGGCTCAGCTCACTTTTGCACTTGCTTCTGACTTGACACTAACATTGAAAACAATACAAACATAATATATTAATGCTCTGCACCTCTTGTCCTGGACAACGCACCTTACCCTTCCTGTATCCTCTTTTCATCCTCTCCTTCTTAAAACTGTCTGGGGCCATGACTTGCCCTATTCTAAAATGTTAAGACAATGCTCTGGCTACTAAAACTCAGGAGTTAGTCTGGAAATACCAAACTGATCTCTAAAACAGCTATCTCAGAGCAGCAATAAAACATAAAGTAAGCAGATTAATTCTAGACAGCATGTTCTTATTATATCCACTCACCTGCTATGAATTTGTCACAGGAGGCATTGTATAGAATAAATCTGAATTTTGAGGACTGAAGAAAGTATTACATTAATACCATATTTTTCTAACTTGAGCATTAAAGATACTAATGTTACTATGAAATAAGCTCTAGGTCTTCCTAATTTTCCAAAATATACATATGAGACATTTATTGTTCAATTTTATATTCCTTATGTAATTTACATACAATCTGAATATTTCTGAAAATTGCTTTGGTTGTGTTATTATAGCCCACAGGCTCACCAAATTGAGAGACAATTAACTTTCCATAAGACTTTGATCATCATAGACAGGTTATGATTTCTTCTCTCTGGTTGTCTTTATATTTGAAAGAAATATTTAGGTAAATTCTAAATTGATAATGAGGTAATTGGTCTCCTAAATTACTTTTTAGTAAGATATATTTTAAGCAACCTTTCAATTTTTTAAGCTCTAAAAATACTAAGCCCATTTTAAATATAAAAGGTAGTTAAATTACCATAGACCATTATACAAATTTTAGGCAAGCATAAATGTCCCAATATTTGTTGCAACGGTAAGTGCTTGTTTGGTACTTTTACATGATTTTAATTTTGAACCACTTACTTGTTTATTTTCCACTGCTTTCAGGGAGAAGAAGAAAAAATGATTTCTGTAATTGTTCATATGCAAGCCAATCTCTTTTTTCTCTTTCCTCTCTCTCTTTTTTATTAATGTATTTATTAATTCCCTTTACCTCCTGATCATAGCCCACTCCCTCCTCTCCTCCCAGTCCTACCCTCCCTACTCCTCATAAAAGGGGAGCTCCCCAACCCACCCACTCCATCTCAAACCAAGTTGCAATCAGGACTGAGTTTCTCCCTTTCCCATATGGCCTGTTGAGGCAGCTCCACCAAGGAAAGGTGATGGAAAAGCAAGCAACAGAGTCCACTTCAGAGATAGCCCCTGCTTGCCTTACTAGTGGATCCACATGAAGCCTGAGCTGCCCACTAGCTACATGTATGTAGAGGACTTAGGTCTAGTCCTTGAGTGGTCCTTGGTTGATGTTTCAGACTCCACAGGTCCCTGTGGGCCCTGGTTAGTTGGATCTGTTAATTTTCTCCTGGAGCTCTTGTCACCTCTGGGTCCTTTTTTCTCCACCCCCGTTGCCCAATTTTCCACTAGACTCCCTATCCTTCACCAAATGTTTGATTGTGAGTCTCATCATGTTTCCAACTGCTGCTGGGTGTAGCCTCTCAGAGGACAACTCTAATAGGCTCCTGTCTGCAAGCATAGCAGAAAATCATTAACAATGACAGAGGTTGGCTCTCTCCCATGGGTGGATCTTGGGTTGGGCCAGACATTGTTGGACATTCAATCTCTGCTCTGTCTGTTCTATCTTTATCCCTGCATGCCTTGTAGGCAGAGTGAGTTTTGTTTCAAAGTTTTTGTGGGTGGACTGGTGTCTTCCCCCTCCACTAGGAGTCTTGTATAGTTAGGTGTCCTCTTCAATCACCATGGGCCCTGCTACTAAGAGTCTCAGGTATAATTTCCCTCATATCTTCCCAGAGGCCTACTCTGAATTAGGCCTCCAGCTTGTCACAGAGAAGGCCACAACCCACAGTTTATCTTTTCTCTCCAGGCCCTCAAGCCAATCTTAAGGAACCAAAATCATCCCGAGTCTCCTTCATTACATTCTGTGAGCAGTTGAATATATAGAGAAAATGTGGGATGGCTGTCAGAGGCAGGAGAAAGAACAGTGATTATCATTTAATGGTCAGAGTTGGTGGGGAGGAAGTACAGGTACCGGATGCCAATGGAATGTGTACTTTGCTGTTGTTTGTTTGGTTGGTTTTTTAAGACAGGGTTTCTCTGTGTAGCCTTGTCTGCCCCGGACTCACTGGCTGGCCTCAAATTCCTAGCAATCCACCTGCCTCTGCCTCCCTAAGTGCTGGGATTTCATGCACATGCCTGAATTGTGCACTTTTTAAAAGGATAAATGGTGCTACTACTAACATCATAACATTAGAGTCACTTCTCTGGCTTTTTATAGATGTTTAAACACTAACAAGCCTAAGGAAAAGAGCTTACAGAACTCATTCTTTGATAGTCAAGAAATAAACACATTCATTATGTATATTGCCATTTTTCTCAGAACATTATTGTAAACATTTCTCATTTTTCTATAGTCAGCTTTTGCCCACTTAGACATGCTTTTTTGATGATATTATATTTTAAAGTTTAGACATGATATTTTACTTAGTATTCCTTTATTGTTGGGCATTAAGGCTACCTCCAGGATTGTTTATTGTTTTGTTGCCTAGCACAAACAATACTGGCTGGCGAATAGTGTTCCATAAACCATTGTTCAAATTTTTCATTGCTTATTATCATTTAAGCATTTGCTTAATTAGATTGACTTTACTAACTCAAAAGACATGTACACTGTTAAAGTTTTAAACATGCATTGTAATAATGTTTCTGAGCAAAACAAAAAAATATTTACACTCTCACCAGCTGTGAATCTGTGCTTATGCTTCATGAAGGCTTTTATATTTATGAATTTCCTCCCTTATAGATATTAGATAAATTATTCAGCGCTCAGTTTTACTGCTTTGCTTGTGGCTTTGGTTTTATATTTAACCATAAAACAAAGATATATTTTCCATTTTAGTACAGGATACGATGAGTGTCTAAATTATTTTTCCCAAAAATCTCCTCAGTGTTCATTTCTTAAATAATTCTCCCTAGTCATCCTTCACAAAACAACAGAGCCTCCTTAATAGTTTTAAGTAGATTGGAAGTCATAATGGCTAGAAGCAATTATTGTGCCCAACTGTGCTGTGGTAAGCATTTCTATAACAGTGTCTCATTTGAGCTTGATGAAAACTCTTTGAAACCCCACTGTCAAGGCTCCCTCACACCTAATGCACATCACCAAGTCAAACAGTCACAAGTAATAGAGTCGGAGCTCAACCCCAAATCTGTCTGGAGTTAGGTTCCAAAGCTTTGACCTTAGTAATGTGGTAGCCAACTAGTTTCTTCTTGATTTTTTTTTTTAATATTTATTCATTTATTTTAATATATTTTATTAATTTATTCATATTACATCTCAGTTGTTATTCCATCCCTTGTATCCTCCCATTCCTCCCTCCCTCCCGTTTTCCCCTTACTCCCCTCCCCTATGACTGTGACCGAGGGGACCTCCTCCCCCTGTATATGCTCATAGGGTATCAAGTCAGGCGGTAAACTTTAAACCGCTACCCAGATCTAGCCAATGGGCAGAACATTCTCCACAGTTGAGTGGAAAGTGGGGTATGACTTTCCCATGTACTCTGGTGCCTCACATTTGACCATGTCCCCTGGAGGGGGAGACCTGGTGGCACTCAGAGGAAGGATAGCTGGTTTCTTCTTGTTTTTAGACAGAGGCTTCCATGGCACTTTTGAAGTAGTATATAAACATAGGATATGTAGAAAGTGGGATATAAACTTTTCTAAGATATAAATTCTTGCAACAGAAATAGTCATTCAAAACGTATCTGAAGTCAAAGTGGTAAAATGCGGAGGAACAAGGATTCTTCACTCTGGTTCTCCCTATGGGTCATTTCTTTTCTCGAAATTATCCTCTAACACTTTTCCTTTCCGATTCCGTGAAGATCATATGCCCGTGACAAGTGTTCTGGTACCTAGTACACAAAGAACTCTCTCTCTCTCTCTCTCTCTCTCTCTCTCTCTCTCTCTCTCTGTTTCTCTCTCTGTCTGTTTCTCTGTCTCTGTGTGTGTTCTTTAATACTTATGACTGAGACACTCATATGGTCAACTGAATTTTGTTTCTCTCTGGAATTCACATGTTGAAATGTAATCCCTGAGGTGATGGTATCAATACAGGGAACCTCTTACAGTTGATTAGAACTTGAGAACAGAGACTTCGGGCATGAGATTTATAAAGCTTTGTAGAAAGAGAGCCCTGTGAGGGTGGCTTTCTCTCTTATATCTTGTGAGAACACAATTAGTACTTGTTTTCTATACATAAGCCAACACATCTGCTGGGACTTCAATTGGGACGTTTTGGTCCCCACAACTATAAGCAGTGGGCTCCTATTGTTTGTAATCTACCTGGTTTGTGGTATTTTGACATAATAAAGAGAATGGACTATGCCAACTCATTCTGGATTTGTAGAAACTTACTTGAAGTTCTACTCCAGGACCATTGCTATGACCTTTGATCCTGTGTGGATGCTAGAGGAACCACAACTAGAAGATAGAGGGTGAGGCTGTATCCTAGCCAGGTGGGGATGTTTGTTCTTGGCAATCCAGCAGTGGACAATGGACCATCACTTCGGACAGGCAATTATGCAAGGCCCAGAGATGAGGCCAGAGTTGACTTACACTTTAAGAAGCCTCTGGTAATTTACTGTTTATCTCTGAAGTCCAGGCATCCGAGCAACAACAACAACAATAAAATAATGCTAGGCTTGGAAGATAGCTTAGTATATAAAACACTTTCCTGTATTAGCATGGAGAACTGAGTTGGAGCTCCAGAAAGAACATAAGAAGCTAGGAATTCCAGTTCTGGGAGTGGTTCACAGAGGATTCCTGACCTTTGCTCCCAAGTCCAGATAGCTAAAACATTGAATGGCAGATCTAACAAAAGACCTTATCTCCAAAACTAAGAGAAAAGAGCTAGAAGAAGGCACTCAGCTTCAACCCCTCACTTCTACATGTATGTACATGCACAGACATAAGGCTGCACAAACCTGAAAACAACACATGTGCACAGAAGTACTGCATTGAGTTACTGAAAGGTATTGATAAGATGGTTAAATATCATTTCCGAATTGGTAAGACCTTATTAACTTTCTCATGTCAAATATACCATATTATGTTTTTCTATATGAAAGCAATAGTTGAGATGTTCACTTAACATAAATCAGAAAACAAATAAAAATTAGCTAAATATTCACTTAACATGAATCAGGAAACAAATAAAATGCTACAATATGCCACCTTATATCTAAAGAATCTTATATAATTATTTACACTTTTATTCATGATATAGCTCATAAAAATAAGAGTCATTATAGAAGGTTTGTTAAATACAGCAGATACTTCATATTAAATATCCAAAGACTATGCATCTCATTTTCTTTCTCTCAAACTTGTTTAAGTAAATGTTTTATATATAAGAATTCGACGACATTTTCTAGAAGATGAAATTTAATACACATATAAATCTTCTCAATTTGTTTTAATGTCAGCAGCTCTTGCATACACTTCTTGAACTGGTTCTGTGAAATTATTACGAAGAAAAATAAAGCTGATCTCTTTGTGATATGCTTTAATTTCTTGGGTCCCGAGAGCTATTTGCAGCTATCTCTGATGGGGTCAAATCTTCTCTTCATAAATCAGAGTGGCTTCTCCCATCTATCTGCTTTATCCTCTTTTCACGGTGAGGTTTTGTGTTGTGGTTGTTTTGTTTTGATCTCATTTCCTTTGAATTTAGAAGATGGAGGGTCATGGGCTCCAAGGCTGATTATTTTTCCACTTCACAGTTTCTGAAATTAAATACCAAGTCCAAGGCAGCCTTGGACTACTCACATCCCAGCAGCCTTCCGCTTCGCTTTCTGGGCTTATGGTATTTTTATTTCACTTTAAAATTCTAGACAAAACACAGATTTCCTGGTTCGATAAGAATATGTATTAAGATCAGTGTGCTGGGCTTCTGAGGTAGAGTCGATTAATTAAGACTGGCATCTGATTTTGATGAAGGCTCAGAGATGACTGAGAAGTCTCCCCCAAACTACACAGCTGAGACAAGGTCCTAAATCTAGTAAGTATTATAATATGTAAAATGTACTTCAGAAAGAAATATGCAGTAATACCCACGTTTGCAGAGTTCATGCGTGAAAGAGGGTTCTGCTGTGATCAGCATCTCTGCTCCCTCTGGGTTGATGCTATCTGAGCACACAGGGGAGAAGGATGTCAAGGAAAAGCCCAGGGTTACTGAGCAGCAGGGCCAGGTTCCCACCACAAGGCTCCTGGGACTGTGGAATGGGCACTTTCTTCTCTAGGAACCAAAAGTTTCTCACATACACGTGAGGACAGTGACAGCAAGAGTCAGAAGCTGCATTAGATTAAAGTAGGAACTTCCTCTATAGAGTTCAAAGTTCAAACACTCACAGATTTGAATTTGAACGTACAGGGAGATAGTGAAAATGCCACTATGTACAGTCAACAGAGAACATGTATACTTCTTTTATAAAAAATTCATTTATCTATGCCTGTATTTAACTCACGGTAGTAGTATCTCATGAAGAAAGCAAATAAAAGTGGAAATAGGTGGCAGAAAACAACCCACTCACAACTAACGGGCAGCACAGATCACAGAATGAGTCAGTTCCCAGAATGGGTCCCATTCCCAGAGAATGGGCAAGCTGCGCAAAGGAGAGTGAGCTATGATAATGCAGTAGCTTTCAGTTCTCTACCAAGCGAAGGCTGCACAACAGCTGCTTGGCTTACAAACCATGGAGTGCCCTATTTGGCAGGAAATTAGCATGAAAGACAATGCAGAAGGCCTAGCTTAGATAAGTGCCCTTCTTGTCTTCACAGCAGATGCACTATAAAGTAAAAAAAAAAAAAAAAAAAAAAAAACACAGTAATTTTTAACTTGTATGTGTATTTTTCCAGGATGCCTATCTGTACTCCAACTGTTGGGGTAGAACCTTAAAGTGGGTGTGAGGTCTCATGGAAATGGAGTTACAGACAGTTGTAGGATACTATGGGAAATCTGGGAATCTAACCTGGGATCTGAAAGAGCAGCCAATGCTCTCAGCAAGGCCATGTACATGTATTTTTCTCTCCTATTTATTTATTTATTTATTTATTTATTTAACAGCCTGATTCTAGGGCCCTCTCTCCTCTCCTCACAGCCACACCCCACACCCCTCCTCCTCCTATTTCTTCCTCTCCTTCTCAGAGAAGGGGAGGCTGGGGGGTGGGGGATGGCAGAGGGGAGGGGTACTAATGCACCCTGGCACTTCAAGTCAAAGCAGGACTAAGCAATCCTCTTCCACTGAAGCCAGACAAAGCAGCCCAGCTAGTAAAAAGGGATTCGAAGTCAGGCAACAGAGTTGGAGACAGCACCTACTCCCATTGTTAGAGGACACACTGCATATCTGCTATATATGATGGGGTCAAGGCTCAGCTCATGCATGTTCTTCATGCACATCCATTTTTAAAGCATTTGTACACACTAGGGTTCTTATCAGGAGATATGAAAAAGAGCTTTTTAAGTAGTTTTGAAATAATAGGCTTAAGACCTGGAAACAGACTAAATGTCCCTCAGTTGAAGAATGGATAAGGAAACTCTGGTACATTGACACCATGGAATATTTCTCAGCTGTTAAAGCAAAACAAAACAAACAAACAACAGCAACAACAACAAAAGGAAATCCTGAAATTTGTGTACAAATGGATGGAACTAGAAATGATCATACTGAGTGAGTTAACTCAGAAGCAGAAAGACTCACATAGTATATACTCACTTATAATTGGGCACTAGAACCTACAAGAAGAACACTATGATGGGCAGATCTGGGCCCAGGGGTTCTGCTCAAATTATGGCACCAGCCAAGGACAATATGTACAGTGAGCATCAAACCCCTACTCATATCTAGCCAAGGGACAGGTCATTCTCCACAGTTAAGTGTAGAGTGGGGACTAACTTTCACATGAACTCTGGTGCCCCATATTTGACCATGTACCCTCTATGGGGAGGCCTGATGGCACTCAGAGAAAGAATAGCAAACTACCAAGAAGAGACTTGATACCCTAGGATCATATTCAGGGGGAGGAGGTCCCCCTCAGTTACAGTCATAGGGGAGGGGAATAGGATGAAAGCAGGAGGAAGGGAGGAATGGGAGGATGGATGGGATGGGATAACAATTAAGATGTAATATGAATGAATTAATAAAAATTAATAATAATAATAATAATAATAATAATAATAATAATAATAATAATAATAATTGGGCACTAACCCAAAAGGCATGTCCCATAAAAGTCTTCACTTATTAGGATTTGGAATAGATGTGAGGACATCTCACTGGGACTGTAGGTAAGAAAAATATAGGAGATGGGGAAATAGAAGGACCCAGAGGGTCTTAAAAATCTACAAGAAGAATATCGTGATGGGTGGATTGGGGCCCATGGGTGTCTGCTCAAGCTATTGCACTAACCAAGTACAATACAAGTAGTAAACATCGAACCCCTACTCTGATCTAGCCAATGGACAGGACAGTCTCCACAGTTATGTGGAGAGCAAAGACTGACTCTGACATGAACTTTGGTGCTCCATACTTGACCACCTCCACCTGGTGGGGAGGCCTGGTGGCACTTAAAGAAAGAATAAGCAGGATACCAAGATGAGACTTGATAACCTATGACCATATAGTGGAGGAGAAGGTCCGCCTCAATCATAGGGTGAAGGGGATAGGGTGAAAGCGGGAGGGAGGGAAGAACAGGAGGATACAAATGATGGGATAACAATTTAGTTTTAATCTGAATAAATTAATAAAATAAAATAAAGAAATAATAGGCTTTCCTGGTTACCCCCTTTTAATTCTAAAATTCCTTGAGTCTTATGATTCTATCCAATACAAACACCACTAAATGTCATCCTGGATTACAATTTGCCTAGAACTGCATTAACCATGAATAGTCCTTGGTTAAGTACCTTATGGCTTTTATTGTAGTGGTGGCTGTTCATGTGACCTTTCGTAGGCCTTACAAGGATGTGGACTCAAAATACAGTGTTCTCTTAAAATATCAAAGAAATGGAAAGATATCTTCACTAAAGCCACGTTAAGTTTCTGAGCCTTCTGTCAATTCCATATGTGTTCACAAAGAGCCTTTCAGTACACAGCGGTCACACACTTTAGAACTGCGCACTAATAAGACCTTTAAATGATATTAATCATGTTTAAAGAAAAGAGAGTTTGCTTTAGTAAAACATTAGCCAATGCTTGCTAAATTGATTCTGGCCATCTTGGTTAATTGATTTTAAACATTATTTCCTCAGAGCTTTTATGATGGGCCAGATGGGAGGGAAACGACACGGTTTCCCCTGGAACATTGGCTAGAAATGATATATTTCCTTTCTTTTTGTTAAATGAATACTTTCTCAGAGAGTTTTCATAACTCGAGCGCTCAATATGCAGGAGCAAGGATATTATTGAGAAAGAAAACAGGAATTTTCAAATATGAGCCCATGAGACTTCCTTAGTATGTGGATGATCTATAGCGTTCACATCATCAGACATGACAGAACAACAGTGCAAAGTGAAACAAATGAAACCTACACTATTCTGGAAAACTCTAAGACAACACTGGTGTTGAATAGCCTTCTTGTCCTTATCCTCACTTTCTTTTTCTTCCTCTCCCTGTTAAAGATCACCACCAAGCCACAGCTCATTTGCTTGCGTCTAATTAACAGAGCAAAACTTAGTTGGTCTTTTGAACACCCCTAGTGCCCAGCTGCCCCATTGATCCCTCCATTAGCAAAAATCAAATCTTTTCTGATACAGCACCTCCTGTCTGATTGTGTAAGAGACACTTTTCCAATTTAAGTAGTAATATAAGAATGAGGGTGAGGCCTTCTAACTCAAAGCCCCTTTCCAGGGCCTTGGCATCTTAGAAAGCCACAGCAGAAACTACTAAGTTTGCTGCTACAGGGACGACAGCATTCAGATGCGTACTCAGTTTGCATTCACTTTGTGAATATGTGATCTCGTAGTTCACCTTGTGAGTAAGGGTCATTCAACTCTATCTGCGGAAGGACTAAATTCTCCTGCCCGCTGCTGTGAGCTGAAAGAGTTTCATCAGAGTCTTCCAAGTGACAACTTATCTAAGTGTCCTGGGTAGGCAGTGGAAGATCAAAGAAAAGAGTAATCCATTACGTGGGAGTGTAAAATTGGAGAGAGGGCCAATTAGCAGTCATTAAAACTCAGCACGTTAAAAGTTTAGAGTCTTCTAGACTAAATGTTTATACTCCTAAAATCAGGGATAAAATTAAAAGACCAACATTTCACACAATTTTAATTGCCCTGAATGTATTTGGGGCAGATGTTGCTAAAAGGATACTTACCATTGAGGAACACATGTTCAACAAAATACTAAATCTCTAGGTAACTGATAAAACAAAATGGTCTAGGTCCTTCAAATCCACTTAAAAAGATGACAACTTACAAACACAATTTCCGATTACACCCTCTATTTGGTACTCAGAGTGCAACAGAATTATGGAACAAAAGTAATACTATTGTGAACACAGGATCTTTGAAAAAATATAGTGGCCATAGTTATAAGACATAGAGAGAAAGCGCATTGTTTTACTAACAATGAAGCAGAAATGTTTGTTGTCAAGTATTTCTTCCTAACAAATCCATTGACTGATTTTGGCCAGAGCCTAAAGACATTAAAATTGGGGTAAACTATTCTTGATGTATTTAGAGATCATAATTTTATCAACATCTAAAATTGATATTTAATGCATAGCTTTAAAGTAATTTTATTTCACTGTGATATTTGCATTTTAGCCTCATGACTACATTCTGTTATGTCTCTTACTCCAAGAATCCTGCCTTTCCATTAATGAGCCTGTGTCGATGGAAAAATATAATTTAGTTAATAGAAATTACCTCTACAGCCAATTCCTCAGAAACACATCTATCTTATAAATTAAGATATATCTATAATTTAATTTATTTTATCATTATTTTTCTACTCTGTCTTAAAAATGCCTCAATTCTTATTACATTAAGGATGTGATGTTTAGTGATTACAAATTACACCAAGGCACTAATGTTAGCTGACACGTAAAGATAAAAGGATTTCATAGAAATGTATATTTCTTCTTTTAAGTGAATTTTATCCATAGACAACTGCATCTCTAATCCTATTGGAAGACTCAACATCAAAGCAGAAAGTCTTTCCAGCCACAGAAACTGGGGTGTGCTATTGAAGAAATCGAATCCTATGGAAAAAAATAGAATGAATGGCAAATCTGAAAATGCCTAATTGACTTAATAAGAAAAGTTACCTTTAAAAAGGCAGTATATTCTGTTGGAATATGGAATATTCTAGATCTATTCAATAATCTGAGAGGGTCTCTAAATGACTACCAGGCTGACTCAGGGCTTGGTAGAGATAAACAATGATCACTGGGCATTTATTGCAAAAGTTCCGGCCTGCATCTGACAGTCATTTAGATTTTTCCTTGACATAGGGACTGAATCTGTAGCCCTGACTGGCCTCAAAGTTAGGGTCATCCTGCTGCCTGCCTCAGTCTCTCAGTGCTGGGATGAAAGGCTTGAGTTATCACTCCTGACAAACAACAAAGTTTGAAAAGGATTGACTTACAGGATGCATTTTTTTCAATAAGAGCTTCTCATGCCCTAGTTATTCTATTTTTTATTCACCTATGTAACAAAAGTCCGATTATTGGATGACTCTTCAATTTACAAGAAAGGATTAATACGGTTTCCAGGAGATGGCATTTGTGCAGTATTCAAATAGGTGTAATGATGTCACAGAGTTATCTATCTTCTCCTTGTTAATGTGGACTTTAATTATAGTTTTTCAAATAGGATACAACCTATATTCTGGAATTTTCCAAAACTTTGATGTAAAAGAAATCCAGCATAAGCTATAAGTTCCAAGGGACCAACTTAAGACTTGTACTCTGTGATGTCTCTTGACTCTGAGGTCAGGGCGCATGGACCACATGCAGTGTTGAAGTCTGTTATAAAAGGGCCACAGTCCTTACTTCTAAAGCATCAGAAGAAATTCATGTGTTCCTTATGTGCTTCTATCTGTTTATATTAAAATAACTATAACTATTCTAGAGCCAAAAAATTCCCTGTCATAATCCTGTATATATTTGTATATGTGGCTTTGCCTTCATTCTCATATTAGAGAAGTGTATTTCAATGAAATTTCCTATAGGTGTATTAAATTCAACACACATATTTTGTCACAGCCATGGATGCTGTGCAAGCAGGTCGATTTTCAAGGGGACAATGTAGGCTACAGTATCTGCACACAAAGTGTGAGAAGAAAGAACATATGTAACATAGGAAACAAGTCCTTTGAACATCAATGATTTTACATGCACACAAATACACACACACACACACACACACACACACACACACACACACAGCTACATAGTGACTTGCACATAAACATTGGTGTTCTTTGAGCCGGAGATAGCTAAACTGGTAAAGGTGTATGCTTCCAAAGCTGATAACCTGAATATTTTCCCAGCAAACCCCATCGTACAGGAGAGAACAGACTCCTACACTAGTTGTCCCTTGATCTCCACACAAATGTGTGGTATGAATAACTATATGATAGGTATTCTTTCACTGAAGAAATGAGCCAATTCAACCCAAGTTAGAGTATATAAATGCAGATTTATTGGAGGGAGCTCTTGGAGGGTTCACTGAGCTCACAGGAAGGACTCTGTGAAATCACTATGCATAGGGAGACAGAAGGGGACAGAGAAAGAAAAAGTGTGCAGAGAGAGAGAGAGAGAGAGAGAGAGAGAGACAGAGACAGAGAGACAGACAGAGACAGAGACAGAGACAGAGACAGAGACAGAGACAGAGACAGAGAACCAATGAAGAGCCTACGGAGGAGAGAAAGCCCCACCTCTGGACTAGAGAGTGCAGGGTAGAGGTCAGGTTACAACAGCCATGCCCTTTAACAGGTAGGGAATGCGGGATGCTGGGAGAACCAGGAGGTCATGTCTGCTTTGGTTAAAAAGACACCTCAGCCACTTGTCCAGGGTCTGAATCTCAACATCCTATATATGTACATTTAAAAAATATTCTTTTATATGAACATATTTATAAATGTTTACTGTTTCCATCTTAGGCACTAAAGTTAACACACTAAATAAAGACAACAGGTTATGTTCTTTATATAGGAAGGGAGGGAAGGAGCGAGGGAGAGAGAGAGAGAGAGAGAGAGAGAGAGAGAGAGAGAGAGAGAGAGAGAGAGAGAGAGAGAGAGAGAGAATTGTAAGTTTTATGAATAAAGCAGAAAGGAAGAGGAGTACAATGGGACTGGGGTAGGTTGCTGTTGTGTAGATTAGCTCCCATAATAGAAGCCTCTGAAATAAACAAAGACCTTAGAAGATCCATCCACTCTGAAGATATGAAGATAGCATCTCAGGAGGAAGGAACAGCTTGCCAATGGATGGGGACTGGTATGAGCAGGGATGAAACAGAGCTAAGAAGGAGCCAAGCAGCTAGTGGAGTCTACATGTTAGAACAGACAGTGGATTGGGAAGATCTGACTTGGTCACTTGGGAACTCTGGATCCTTATTGGGGAGGGGGGAGATAGCCTTTTCTTTTTCTTTCTTTCCCTTTTTTAAAAAAAGATGGTCTTTTCTTAAGAAGGGGAAGAACTCTTTGGGCAGTGTTCATTAAGGAAAGCTGTGGTTTAATCTCATGTTTGTGTCTGAGTGTGTATGTGTGTGTTTAGATTTTGGTATTCAGGAACTCTGTATTCTTTTCCTTCAACAGTAGAAACAGAAAGGATGTCTAATGGAGCATAGGGGCTGGAGAGATGGCTCAGAGGTGAAGAGCTTGTGCTGTTCCTACAAAAGACCAGAGTTCACTCTGAGCACCAACGTGGGACTGCTCACAAGTGCCTGTAACTCCAGTGCTGGGGACCCATGCCTCTGACCTCCACAGGTACCTGCACATTATGTCCCAACACACATAGCTCATATATTCAGAATTCAAGCAATGACAAAACTGTGGCACTAGTCCATGGTAAATCTTATGTCAGGTGTGTTGGTAGGCAGAGTGAACAGGGTCAGGTTCACCAGCTTTGCCATGTGAACAGTTTAACTGAATTGAAACTAAGCTAATATGAAAGAGTGAAGTCCCTTGTTTCTGAAATTAACTAAGTATATGTTAAAAACCAAATCACATCTGAAAACTGATATTTTAAGGAAAGTTTTTGATTGCAGTTATATAAGCAATTTATGACAAGCATCTCAAATTCATAACAAACATCAACATTGAATAATTTCTACAAACCAAGGTTTAAGTTACTTCAAGAATAATATTTTGAAATTAGTAATTGTTTAGTAAAATAAAAATAAAACTACGTAAGTTACAGAAACAGACACTTAGTGCCCTAATTTTGTACTTGAAGCTTTGTGTACTAAACCACATACAAAATTGTGATTTCTAACTGTGATCAGATATTGTTAATATCATAAAGCACTCGTCTTATCGCTAAAGTACCTGAACAAATGCAATTCTTACAGAGAAAAGAAACAGCTATCAAGAATAGAAACACGAGGCTGGAAATACAGTTCAGTGCCTAAGAGCACATCTTACCATTGCTCGAGTCCCAAATTTGGGTCTTATCACACACAATGCATGGCCCACAACCACCTTTAACTGCATCTCTGGGTGCCTCAAATCCCTTATGGTCTCTGCAGGCACCTGCACTCACATATATATATATATATATATATATATATATATATATATATATATATATATATATATATATATTTATATTAAAAATAATGATAAATATTAAAAAAGAAAAAGAAAATAAAAGTGGAAACCCTGTATTAGAGTTTTTATTTTTTTAACAAATGTAGCCTAAAATTAGATTTCTTCTTAAAAGTTTACTGAAACTTCAAATATGTTATTCTGATTAATAGTAATTTACTCAAAGGGAGATCAACTGCCATACTCATTTTTTTTCATACTTAAGCAAATCACTGGAAGACTGAAGAGTATATTCACACTCTGAATATTGGCTTGTGTTTAATGTTAATGAAATAGTAGCAACTGGGTTGCTGGGTTATCCCATCCAATGCTTTTTGAAGTGTCAATTATTCTACAGTGGAAAGCAAAGAAACTGACTACAAGATAGGTGTCATGATGTGTCCCAGCTGCTGATTTTATTTATATGTTATTTACCATAACTTTGTAATAGGCTAATCAAAAATGAAGAGGAAATCCCATGTGAACAGAAGCTTATATAGCCACTCATCAAATATTTATTAAACTTCTAATTTGTGTCATGGTAAATTGTATATGTTGGGAATAGAGTTGTGACCAGAATAAAAACATCTTAAATGTATGCACCTTCCCTGTTCACCCCATTACATGTGCCCTCCAGTGTCCATGCTGTACTTCACTCTAGATGACGTCATGCGAACCTGAAACAAGGCTATACAGTGTATAACTCAAGAGATGTTTTGTAGTACTGTATGTCTAGTTCAGAAATGTCTGGTCTGTACTTCCAGACAACCTCTGTGCTGTCACTCAGCAGGACCCGTTGACCCCTTGGTTACAAACGGCCAAAAGTCTCAAGCAAAGATACTCTTTCTTGTACACTAATGTGTCTCAACCAATAGGCTTATTCTTCTTCCAGGCACAAGGAAAATGAATTGAGAGCAGCACCCTTCATATATTCATCCTCATCTTATCTACAATTGGTCACAGCCTGTGAGCTTGTTACTATTTTATCTATCATCCCTTCAGAATAGTACAATGGGAGTACTCATGCCTGAACCTCAGCAGTGATGTCACATCGAAAAGCAACGTTTTACAATGAGTACTCGCTCTCTATTGAAAAGCTATTCCTCTCTGCAGTAACTCTTCAAGGCTCAGGTTCTCTGTAGCTGTTTGATAATATGCATTATATGACAATCATTCTTAACTTATTTTGTGTTTGGATTTGTTCATTTTTGAGTATATCTAAAATAAATGCTCTTTTTTGTTGTCTCTGACTTAAACCCTGAAAAATATGTTTAAAGCATAAAATGTCATGTATACATAGTGTACTTGATTGATACATCAGTCACTTGTACTTGAGATTTCTGTCATGATGACACTGAGTTATATGATATATTTTTATGTTCTAATATTTGATAATCGTATGTCAAACTGGATTTAAGTGTGCAGTGATGAACTCCAATTAAAATAGTAATGTTTCATGATTCCTTGACTAGTAGAGGTTAACATTCTAATGTAATTTGTAAGGGTTTTAGTGTAGTACCTTTCAAATATATGAAAATAACAAGTGCATGTAGTTAAATTCAATAATCTATTATCATATAGGATAGATCTTATTGAAATAGTATGTCCAAAGATGTCCAAAAATAATTTAGGATACACTGCAAAAGAGAAAATTGGGTTAAATTTCAAATAAAAATGTGTAGAAATAAATACATTGTGAAATATTCATAGCATAAAATACTGTACAACCACTTAAAGATCAAAAGTGATTTAAATATACTGCTTTATAGCTTCAGGAAGTAAGTGAGTAAACTCTGATAAGTATAATTGAAAGAATTTACAGTGTAAAAATAGGTGATCATATTTTTAGTATCTTAGTATCTTAAATATTTTATCTAGTAAAAAGAAAAATATATAATGAAGGCAAAACATAAAATGCATATATATGTTCAATTTTAATGATAAAATAACAATGAACTCATTTATGCTACAACATATACAGAAAAATTAAGCCTCAATAGATATAAAATCAAATCTTTGAACATAGGCTTTCATTTGGCCCATATCTTCTTAACCAGTCCTTTAAGTATAAGTGGAAAGACAAAATTCCCCATCGACCCTCCTCCCCTCTTCTCCCTGCCTCTGAGGGTATCGTCTGTATACTCTGTCAACTTCAGATTTTTTTTAAATAATTTTTTTTATTAATTTATTCTTGTTACATCTCAATGTTTATCCCATCCCTTGTATCTTCCCATTCCTCCCCCACCCCCCATTTTCCCATTATTCCCCTCCCCTATGACTGTTCCTGAGGGGGATTACCTCCCCCTATATATTCTCATAGGGTATCAAGTCTCTTCTTGGCTACCTGCTGTCCTTCCTCTGAGTGCCACCAGGTCTCCCCCTCCAGGGGACATGGTCAAATGTGAGGCACCAGAGTACGTGAGAAAGTCGTATCACACTCTCCACTCAACTGTGGAGAATATTCTGACCATTGGCTAGATCTGGGAAGGGGTTTAAAGTTTACCTCCTGTATTGTCCTTGGCTGGTGCCTTAGTTTGAGCGGGACCCCTGGGCCCAAATCTGCCTATCATAGTGTTCTACTTGTAGATTTCTAGGACCATCTGTATCCTTTTATTTTGCTATTCTCCCATGCGTCTCTCATTTGGAGTCCCAATAGGATGCCTTCCCCTCTGTCCCAGTTTCCTGGTAAGTGAAGGCTTTCGTGGGACATGCCCCTTGGGCTAGTATGCAGATATAAGTGAGTATATACCATTTGATTCTTTCTGCTTCTGGGTTAACTCACTCATTATGATCATTTCTAGCCCAATCCATTTATCCACAAATTTCTGGAATTCCTTGTTTTTAATAGCTGAATAGTATTCCATAGTGTATATGTACCACAGTTTCTTTATCCACTCTTCTACTGAGGGGCTTGGAACTAAACAGAGAATTCTCAACAGAGGAGTATCAAATGGCTGAGAAACACTTAAAGAAATGCTCAACCTCCTTAGTCATCAGGGAAATGCAAATCAAAACAACTCTGAGATTCCATCTTACACCCATCAGAATGGCTAAGATAAAAAACTCAAGCGACACCATATGCTGGCGAGGATGTGGGGAGAGAGGAACACTCCTTCATTGCTGGTGGGAATGCAAACTAGTACAGCCACTTTGGAAATCTATCTGGTGCTATCTCAGAAAAATGGGAATAGGGCTTCCTCAAGACCCAGCTATTCCACTCCTTGGAATATACCCAGAAGATGCTCCAGCACACAACAAGAATTTGCTCAACCATGTTCATAGCAGCCTTATTCATAATAGCCAGAACATGGAATCAACTTCAGATTTTTCAGGATTGATTTAGAAAATTTGGGCTCTGCCTATGGACCCTGAATTAGTTTACTTATCTTTATTGGAACTATTACTAGAAAATCAATACATTTAAGGAATAACATTCCTTTTGATTTTTGTTTAAATTCCAAATATTGTCCTCATAGTTACTAAGTAAGTTATGTTAGTTTTTTAAAATTTTTATTTTATTAATTTATTCATATTACATCTCAATGGTTATCCCCTCCCTTGTATTCTCCCATTCCTCCCTCCCTCCCATTTTCCCCTTACTCCCCTCCGCTATGACTGTGACTGAGGGGGACTTGCTCCCCTTGATGTTAGTTTTTAAAAGAAAAAAAAAAACAATAATTATCACGGAGCACCTACTAACTCTGCCTGTTGATTCATTTGCTGATGAGATTTAAAATTTTACATTTCACGTTTGCTTGTCATTACATAATTATTATATATTATGTATATGTTATGATATTGCTTTGAAATTTTTTACTTATCTTTATATTTTTATTTCTCATGCCTCAAAATTAGACTTCTAAAGCCATTTTGCTAAGTTCCATATTTTTTCCACTTAAGCAAGGACAATAAATATTCCAAGGGTGCTTTATCAAATGTAAAGGGCATTCCTAAACATTTTCCCTCCTGGAATACTTTTACCAGGACTATCATATAGCTATTGCTTTATATACATATATTATATAAATATATATAAATAAAAGACAGAAAAATAAGACTCAAATAAAAAATGGTATGTACCTAATTATCATCAATACAAAAAACCCCACAGCATTTTAATTGATACCATTTTCTCTTCATATTTTCCCTCCTATACTTCTTATGGTCTTTGTGTTTTCTGCTTTACAGATTTCCCCCTCTTTTTTTGCCTACATCTTTTCCTCTGTTCTTTCTTCCTCTTTTGACAGGCTCATGCTATGTAGCCCAGGATGGATTAGAACTTGCTAGGTAGCTCAAGTTGGCCTCAAACTCATGATCTTCCTTCCTCTAACAGGAGCCATGGATGCTGGTAGGTTTCCCATGACTCAGAAGATAACAAGAGTCCTATGTACACATGAATATCAGTTGGATCCGTGGTGTTCTTAATTAGGACAATAACAAAAAGAAGATATAAAGTTGGGAGGGAAATAAGATGGGGATTACTGGGGAATGGGAGGGAACTGAAAATAGATATGATCAAAATATTTTGTATAAATGCTATTAAGAAACTAGATACACTTCAAAGCTTTTAGGATTTAAAAAATTATATGATTCTCTTGAACTCACAGGCATGTGTGTACATGCATGTACATGTGCTCTATCATTACATTTCCGTCATTTGACTAGAGGCATATGTCAATGGTTGAGTGTGTGCTTAGTGTAAATGAGAGCTTAGTTTCTTCTTCCAGCACCCAAATCTCACTAGAAGAGCTATCATCAACATTTGGTCCATAATATGTGTCTTTCTTTGCGTTTTATGTGCCTTTTAATTATATATATATATATATAAAACACCCTGGTCAGATAATGCTTGAGTTCAAATATATAGTACATCTTTGCCATAGCAACAGTCAGGACAGACTTCTCAGACCACTCCAGTGTGGATGACCACACAAAAGGCTGTACTGGTTTTGATGTGGTAAAGTTTAAATTCAGTCAGAAGAATCCAAAGAAGGCTGGGAAGCAGTTCAATTTACATCCCAAGTAAGACTGTTTATTTTTCCTATAGGACATATAATATAAAGATGCTACTAAATGGGTCTTCCTAAAAACCACCATTTCATGACGATGTAAGACTTATGAAGAAAATAAGAATTTAGAAGGCCAGAGACACTTGAGAAACAGACAGAATATTTATAGATCGTGTCCAGTTCTGTTAGATAAGAGATGCAGATCCCCAGTGTAATTACTACAGCCTGCTTTAGGATATATTCTTCACTGTGATGACAGCACAACTCAGGTAGCCATGTTCCCACTATGGATCAGGCTTCATCAAATCATATGTGCAAAACATAAATAGTACTTTGTTATGGTCAGTCTTCATTGGGTCACAAATCTATCAGTTTCTAAGTTTGTATTCTGTTTAACACTCTGCTATCATTTATCATTATTTCCTTTACTCTGTGTACAATTTTCATTCATCTTTCAAAATATATGTATGTGCATCAACACCTTCAAAAATCTACTTTTGTTTATTAATTATACATTATATTATTACAATACTAAGTCTATTTTGGAACAAATTAAACGAATCCTGTAGTACTGAATGATACTAACCTTGTTTTGTTGTTGCTGTTGATTTTTTGTTGTGTTTACGTAACCTCTTTTACTGCAACATATATTGAAAATCAAAGTCAAGAAATTGTCTTGCTAACAGAGAACTACTGTCCCCAGGGAGATAATGAGAACAGTCAAATAAGCTCAACCAATTGTGCTTGGTGGTATCAATACGTCCTGAAGAGATACCCAAGGCAATGGCAACAAAACCTGATGTCAGATATTGGAAATGCCGTGCTGGAGACAGAGAAGAAGAGCAGGCAACTAATTCCAATATCCACATCCTTCCACATTTGAATTGAGAGTAGGCTGACAAAATATGAACAATGGACAAGAAGTAAAACTAAAGAGATTCTTTTACAAGCAACATAATAATCCAAGAGAATGAATCATGTGAAATGTGCAACATTAGGTTCAGCTTTATAAAGAAAATTGACATCGTGTCATCACTGTGATGCTACTTTTGATAACATTCTGAAAATATATTAACATCATATATAGAGGGTTGTTGGTTCAGTCCTTAACAGCATTGGTTGCACTGCTCTTCAGGAGGTCTGAGTTCAACTTCCAGCAATGATATGTTGGCTCACAACCAACAATTATAGGACCTGAGCCTCTCTTCTTGTGTGCAGGCATACATGCAGAGAACGTATTCATATACATAAAATACATAAGCAAATAAAACTTAAAAAATAAACATTCAAACCAAAACATGATACTGAAAGATACAATCTACAAATTCTTCCGACTTTGCATCAAATCTCTCAGTAATCACCACAGACCCAGAATCATTGATAGTAATATGGGAATTGCATCGTTTTAGGCATTTTTGTCTTCAGAGGGACTGCAATGTGGACATGGGTGGAGATTCAATTACAGCCTTTCCTACTTTCAGAACTGAAGAACTACCCAACTAGTTGCCAAGAGAAATACGCATTACCCATGGATTTCTACTCTTTCAATTCCTTAATATTAAGGCATCATCAGGATTACAAGTCACAAAGCTTGTATCTATATCTGAAAAATAAACCAACATAGTTTGAGGATTTAATTAATGTCAATACACATTACATGCCTAAGTTTTAAAAAGTTTCAAATGACAACACAGAATTTGCAATATTGATGAAGATCAGTTTAATACCAATACTCTCAGAATTAAGTATTTTGACTCAGGTTAGTTAGTTTTAAAGATGGTCTCACTCTGTAATCTTGGCTGGTTTGGAACTCACTATGTAGACCAGGCTGTCCCCTAACTTACAAAAATTGGCCTCACTTTGTCTCCTGAGTGCTGGAGTTAAAGGTGTGTGTCACCACTGCCAATTTCTCTCAAAGATGCTAAAAATAGATTTTTCCAACTGAAACAATTAAAGAACTGAGGGTAGTTTTCTGTATAAGTGCATATTCTTTAGTTTGGTTATGCATTCCCAGGTTGATAATAGCTTCTCAAGTAAGTGGGAAAATTCTAAGGTGAAACTAGGCACATTTCACTCTTGTAGAAGCACACCTCCGATCTCATTAAAGACTCTTCTTTGAAAAGCCTTTCCTTCAATCAAGCTAACTTGACAAAGAGGTGGGAACAAAGGCTTGGTAAAAAGAATGACAGGAGATACTAATTGTTACTTTTATCAAGCATTTAATGTATACCACATAGGATTCATAATTTTAATCAGTATTATCTGCTTATCCGCACAGCATGGTGAGAGGATTGTCTGTCTAAAAACAATCCCTCGGTGAGAAGTCTTACTTCACTGCCTGATGTAGGTCTCTCCCAGGTATGGTAGGTTTAATTTCTTTCTTTCATTCTTCTTTTTTTTTTAATTAAAAATATGTTGTTCTCTCATACAATACATCCTGACCACAGTTTCCCTTCCCTCCACTCATCCCAGCTTCACACCACCCACTCTACTCTCCCCTAGATCTACTCCCATCTGATTCCCTTTAGAATAGAGCAGATTTCCAAGAGACAACATCCAGACTGGACCAAACAAGATACACTAAGATAAGGCAATGAAAGCATCATATCAAGGTGGGACAAGGTAACCCAATGGGAGGAAAAAGAGCCTCAAGAGCAGACAATAGAGTAAAAGACACACCTACTCACACCTACAAAATACCAGGCTAATAGACATAATGTATTCAGAGGACCTGGTGCAAATGTCTGCAGGTCTTCTGCTAGGTACATCAGTCTCAGTGAACTCTGCTTAGTTGATTTGGTGGGCTATGTTCTCCAGGTGTCCTCCATCAAAAAAAAAAATCAGTGAAATGATTTCTAATGATATTTTGCTTCACTTGTAAATCCAGTGCCTTGTCCAGTTGTCATTAGAGAGGATTTCTCAGGCAGCAGTGGAGGTGGATACAGAGATCCACAGGCACAGTTATGAGGAGAAAGGGTTTAATCTGGAGTTTGGGTCCTTCCCTTCAGAGCTCGGGAACCCCGTAGCAAAAAAAAAAAAAAAAAAAAAAGAAAGATTGTAGCTTTAATTTCTTTTCATATGTTTTCAACTGTAATGGTGTTAGCCTTCAATTCATTTATGTGCCTCTTTCTTCTACAGAGGTTCTTGCTCACAAGGAAGGTAACAAATTTTGAAAGCCCTACATACCAAAGAATAGTTATTAAGCAGCTTATATAGCCACAAACTAATAGAGACAATATTGGATATTCAATTTATAGATATGAGAGAGTAGAAAAATCACCATGCTCAAGTGGCAGGTTCACATTCTCCTTTGATGCTTCCAGCATGTACACAATAAAAGGTTCTTAGGAGATACTTCTCTTTTTCTCCTTTAATTACAGTGTATTTCTGGACATGTGGTCAGACATCAGGGGGCTTTGATCTTGTCCTTATATGTGTATGTTTGAATTGGTGTTTTCCTCCTTCTTTAATATGTGTTCTGAACATGTACAAAGTAAATATTATTACACTATTTCTTTGGCTTTAGCCGGTGTGACAGATCAAAAAGAAAAGCATGAAAAGGTAGTATAAACCACAGCTAAATTAATACTTATCTATAGCGGGGATTTGAGAACACAGACAAAAGATATATTGAAGGCAATTCAATTTGTAATCCTTTGCCAGTGTTTAGACAAGATTAGAAACTTCAAAGCTTAGGTAATTTTTATATTTGTGTTATGTCTTTGCACTACCTAAAGATGCCGCTTTTTGCACAGTGTTCCGTAAGGAGAAATGCAATTATTGTTTTGTGATTACAATTGATTGCACCTTTGAATAATTTTAGTAAGTTTAACCAGCTGCTAGTATTAGAATTTAAAATAATTATCTGTTACCATAGATTAGATGATTAGCAAGTATGGTAAAAAAAAAATTCATATATATATAATAATATAACTTATACATCAAAATGTCGCTCGAGGTTTTAGGATTTAGAATTTTTTTAAAAATGCATGTTAGTTCTAACACTGTGAGCTCTCTCGAATGATCACATTTTTGTTTGAGTCTTCTGTTAAGAGCATAGTGTTCATACCACAACTCCGCCTTGAATACTCTTCAGGAAGTATCATAGATTTGATGGTGATTTGTGTTGTTCTTATAAAAACTGACTATTTCAACCATATGGAAAGCTGTGAAAATCCCCAGGCAAAGTTCTTCTCAACACCCCTGCCTAGCAGTATCATCTATTACAAATTAGATCTGGAAAGTAATAATATTCTTGGAGAGAGCATATTTCTACTGTTGTGAGATGTTTCCATGGAGATGGGTCACAGCCATTTTTAACGTTTATGGAGTCGTGCTTCAGCCTGTTGTAAACTCAGAGCACGTGTTCGCCAGTGACAAGAACCAGGAGAATGCCATACACTTTACGAACTGTTAATAAGTCCATAAACCGATTGTTTTGTAGCCAAAACTCTGTTACTACTGGCATTGGCTGACATTCCAATTTGGACTTCCCCTTTTAAATGAGTCAGTTTTAAAGTTAATAGCTATGCATTTGCTTCACATTTATTCAAAGGGGTGATATCAGATTTCATTTATGGAGAACAGTTTTAGGGTGCAAAAGCAGGGGAATCCTGCCATTGCTGCTTTGCCGGCAATGGAACCAATGCTCACTGCTTCTGGGGTGGAACCAAAGCTCACTGCTTCCGGGGTGAAACCAATGCTCATTGCTTTGCCAGGGGTGAAACCAATGCTCATTGCTTTGCCAGGGGTGGAACCAATGCTCACTGCTTCAGGATCAAGGCTTACTTCGAAAATCTCAGAAGACATGCAAACAGCAGCTCTGTGTTATCTTATCAAATACTGCTCTCTTGGTTCTTTGATAACAGATGTGAAATTGGATAGCCTGAGGCCTACGGCATGTGATGCCATGTTGTGGAAATGATGTCTGTGTCTAGAACATTGTGTTTTTTCCAAATACGAAGTTTTCAAATGGATAGAATCTGAGACATTCTAAATTAAAGAACCTTGTGACTGTGAAATATGTTGTTTCATCCCTGTGTTGTCATAAGGCTTTGCAAATGCAATTTTTACACTATTTACCTCCCACACATACAAACCCGCTTTTGTCAGAATCACCCAACATGTTCCCTAATCGTTTGCTCTTATTAATTAAGTCTTAAGAACTTCATATATAAAGACAGTTAAGATAAGAATCCATCCATAAGGAATGTTAAGATATTGAAGATGTCAGAAGGAGAAAACCAACAAGCAATAAACACCATCAACCTTAACATTATGAAATACAAGAGTTTCCAAATATATGTTCTGAGATGATCCAGAAGGATGGTTAGGAGCTCAGCCTGAAATAAGGAATCCAACAGGAGACTCAGGGCCTTGAATAAGCAGAAAAGACCAAGGGCAGCTGGTAGCCTGAGGATTAGATACTAGGGAAAAGTCCTCAGCAATGAAGAATATTTACTGTGTTAATGATTCATATGAGATCCATAATCTCCAGAGCTCATTCAGGCAGAGGTTGGCCTGCTGTCCACTATAGATCTGATTGTACATCTTGGATCGATGGGGTCTATGCATGTCTGATAACAGACCATGTGTGAAATGACTCCTCATTGGTCAATTACCAAGTGGTGGGTGTTTAAAGGTCCTGATTAGTATTTCTGACCCAAATCAAGGACTGATGTTTTCTTCTTTTGTTCACTGAACATTAATTAATTAGACCATTGGTTCTCAGATGGGAGAATAAGATAAGTAATGTATAAAGTGACTGGAAATGTTCATAGCACTAAAGTGAAGATAGTGAAACAACTGCTAGGAAATTAATAAACATTTCTTATAGATCATGTACCGTGTGAATTGCAATGAAGGACACACAGCAACGAAAGCTTATCTTTCTATATCTTTACCCTTAGCAACTTACGAGGGAAGAACATACAAAACAGAAGACGGATGTTTAGTTTTCTCATTACTGGGATTTCAGGAGCATACTTACAATCAGGATGGTCAGGTCTGTGAAATGATCCCTGCCTTAGGGGTCTTAATGGGAACAGAATGCAACAGCTCTTTAACACTGTATTTAATACAAATCCCAAGAGCTCTTTATGCATGTTATTAGTCTTGTCACAAACTCCTTGCTAAAATGTAGGCCTTTTCTCTATTAAGTCAACAACTGGAATTCCTGTAATGATTGCTAGAGTGAATACCATGAAATAGAATTCAGCCTCTCCAGGGAATAGCACAAGCTTGACACTCTGAATTGAGGGATATTATTTGACAGGGCATCATGTGCCGAGAGATTTCGCCTGCTCAGCTATTGACTTGGTTTTATTTGTTTGTTTGTTTTAATTTTTTATTAATTTATTCTTGTTACATCTGAATGTTTATCCCATCCCTTGTATCCTCCCATTCTTCCCTCCCTCCCATTTTCCCATTTTCCCCTCCCCTATGACTGTTCCTGAGGGGGATTACCTCCCCCTGTATATGCTCATAGGGTATCAAGTCTCTTCTTGGCAACCTGCTGTCCTTCCTCTGAGTACCACAAGGTCTCCCCCTCTAGGGGACATGGTCAAATGTGAGGCACCAGAGTATGTGAGAAAGACATATCCCACTCTCCACTCAAGTGTGGAGATTGTTATGACCATTGGCTAGATCTGGGTAGGGGCTTAAAGTTTACTGTCTCTATTGTCCTTGGCTGTTTGTTTGTTTTTTAAGTGTAAATAACAGTGGGCTGGTTTTTTTTTTTTTTTTCAGTTTAAGTTTAAGGAATGCATATTCTAGAGTAAGAGTTTTATAGATGTGCCTAGTTTCTTGCAAGTAGAGCATTGTCTTTATTTGTCATAACTTTAATTATGGTCAGATTCACAGCCACCCAGACCATAGGTCACAGTGCTAGATAGTCCGGACTCAATTGAAGACCACCAGAGTACATTGCACAACACAGAGACATATTGGGGTTTTTACACTTTTCATAACTATAAAGGGCCCCCTTTTTCCCAAAACAGATGGCTGAAAATATACTTGATCTACAACTTTGTCAATGTGAGCCGTGAATTGTATCTAAATACTCACAGAAACACCAAAGATTTCCACCATTTGGGAGAAGGCCCATCAGCATTTCGGCTCAATTTCATCGATCTGAGAGGATTTAAGTAGAGATGCCGGCTCACACTTAATTACATATTTCTATGTTGAAACACTGCTGAGATTGTTTCAGTAAATAGACACAATCACTAAGACTGTTAGAAACATTTTGTAAAGCAAATAAATATGTTCCCTACAATCAAGTTTACCCCACCACCAAATACTTGGCAAATCTGTCTGCAGTGGGAGAAGGTTCACTTAATTCATCCCTTCTAGGGAATTGCAAGCACACTGAATTCATTAATCACCCTTTAGGCATAAAAAAATTAGTCATAGCCTCGTTATGTGTTCACTTGGGAACACAAGATGTAAAAGAGTTTGTACTGAATTAACTGCATGAGACTTTTCTCAAAGAAAGTACCATTGTACTTAAGGTAATCAAGATGTACAGCGTGTTAGGAGCCTCTGTTTTCACACCTAAAGATTATGAGTGACGTTATTTGTCATAGTGAATATTGTGAGCTTTACTTATGTGTTCTTTTTGTCTACATAGGATTACATGTATTGGAAGTTACTTGAAACTACCAAACATTGTGTGTATTTTCAAACAATTATTACTTGAGACTGGGATTTGGCCATGGAAGTTTTCCTCTAGATATCTTGAAAGTCTCATTATTTCTTTCTCTTTTCCCAACTTTCTTGGGTCAAATCTTGTTGCATCTGTCTCTTTCTTTTAGCTTTGAAGTTTTTCTCATCTACATTTCCTATGCCCTCACCTTCATTGTCTGTCATAATTGACAAGTTATTAGTTTCCTTAAAATAATCACTCTTTAGGTGGTTCCTATTCTGTGGGTCCGTGGGCTATGAGAGCTATTGAAGGGAGGGGTGGCAGCAATTATTTGTGAAACTGTACAGTAAAAAGCAAGAATCCATGTAAGTTTCATAAATGGATCAAGTTTTTAAGTGCTGGAAACCTTTACTGTAAGAAAAACAGAAGAATGCTTTTCTTTTTCTCATTGACATATTTACAAAGAAAACAAAAAACAAAAAACACTTAAAAAATGAGCTCATACAGAAACCAAGATAGCTTTTCCTTTTCTTCAACATGGTTGTTCAAATGTAACAGTTTTGTACACACACACACACACACACACACATTGCTTAATGAGCTCATTTCATGACTTTTGGGGCGGGGGGGGGGGGGGGAGTGTTTTCCTACTTTAGGGGCTAAGGAAGCCAGAGTGGCCTTAGTCATCAAAAAGCTGAATACGTTTCCTGTTTAAATAGAGCCTTTAGGATGGAAATGTGCTAATTAAGCCAATTCACACTGAAGTGTGAATGACTGCAAGTTCTTTTACCCACATTGAAAAGAGATTGCTGTATTTATTTTTTTAAAGGGTCACTAACCCAGTGTTAGTTAGAAGAATTCTAAGCACTATGTTAAAGTCACATTAAAAGCATTACATGATGTGAGGAAAAACACTGATCTAGAAGAAATAAAGGTTAATTTCAATGCCTTATTTGCAACTTTACAGATATTTACATTTTAATTGCCCAAATTCTTTAATACTTGGACTTGTAAGATATAATAGCTCTGCCACCTGAATTGCTATTTTTACTATCTTACAAAATATTAAACACTGGACATGAGTAGTTGGTCTTATTAGAAGGTTGGTAGAAGAAATAATGAGACATTTGGAAAATTTCAAATATGCTTTGGTGTTCTTCAGTAATTTTTTTCTAGCAAAAAAACAAAACAAAACACTTCACAGTTCTCAATTTCTTGATGAAGAGTAGTCTCTCCTCAAAATCAAGACCCTGACATGTAACTAATACCATTTTCATGGGTTTGTTCTTGCAGGAAAAAAAAATGTTTCTTTTCAGCATCAGGTACCTCAGACTTGTATGTAGAACTATCAGAGTTTTCTTATTTTCAGGGAAAATTTGACTTCTGGTCTAAACTTTATATAATTTGCTCTCATAAAAACATGGTCTAAGCACATGGTCATTTTTTGTTTTTTTCTAAATTATAGACTAAGAACTCAGAACATGGGATTTTTTTTAATAACCTGCTGCTATTTTCACCAGAGCAACATGCAACTTTCCTCAAGGATGTAGCTCAGGAGTGTTCCCAGGTTGCTGTCTATCATTAGAAAATATAGCTTTGAGTGTAGAACTTGATGTTGTAGAAACAAAATCTTCTGCTTTTGAAAATCTATATGCATGAGTACATGTGTACTTGGTAAGATATTCATAGACATGAGGAGAAGTGGGAAATGTTTGTAGTGGCAGCAGCCAAGCTCTGTCTCTTCTCTGCTGTTCCTTCTGTGAGGGAGCAGTGAACAGATGTGTGGAGTGTGACCCTAATACCATACATTGCTTTGTTCCCAGAACCAGAAAGTCTATGTTGTACGTGGCCTGAGTTTTACACTAATAACCAAAACAACTGTTGGGCTTGAATACCTAGAGGATCTATCTGGTCATGTATTTATGAGAGGGGAGCACTTTCCTCTACATATTTTCCCACATGTACAACAGAGAGCATATATGATTAAAGACTCTCAAATAGCCCTGTGTTTGAGGTATATGCCTTCAAAGTTGGGGTCGGCAGTCTTTCTCGAATGAAGAACACAAGAGCAGAGGCTTGAAGTCAGACATAGCAGCTAGCTCTAGAGTTGAAATCTCTTTGCTTTACTAATGATCTGCTTTCTAATGGGTAATCAATAAATGTCAAGATAACCATGATGTGCATATTAATAGACTAAACCTATAATATGCTAATGTAACATAAAGGGATTTATTTGTATTTTACTTGATAAATACTTTTTTCCCTTTGTGTTGTCAGTTTATTGTCTCCCAAAACTCCTCAAAACTCAACAACTTTTATGAAAAAAGCAAAGTAAAACCACATAGCACGGTACAATCATGATTTATACAACCTCCTGCAACAAACAGATAAGTCCCAGTTGATGGTGGCTATAAAAACATGAGGAACATTTCATTGTAATTGGTATTGATGATTTACATCTGCACACAGAGAGGGAAAACTAGACAACAGTGCATACTCTAGGATGATATAGCCTTTAGATTAATTACTTATATGATTTAGAATCTTGTGGTACAGCATATAAGGCGAAGGCTTGAATTAACTGTTTACCATCATTTCCCACAGGAGGAAATAAGTGTCCTTGATTCTTGGTATGCAACACTAATAGCACTGGCCTACACGCTAAATATCAAGACTTTACAAAATAACTGTCAATGACGTGTAAAAGTCATTGTCTTAAACTATGGACAACTTGATTTACTTTACACAATTTTATGGTTCTATCATTTATCAGTTTGCATGAGTTGTTTGTTTCTTTCCCATATGGTGTGGCTAGAAAAATGTAAACAGAAAGGTTACTAGCTTGATGATTGTTCATCTAAGACTTTCTGAGTGAGAAGTTTAAAGAGAGATGAGGAATAAAGTGAAGGAATAAGCTCACCACATTACTGTGTCCTGACATTCTGTGTTGTTGTCTTGCACTTTATTTCACCTTTTAAGGAGTATGGGACAATGAGAAACAGAAGCAAAATAATTTCTCAACAAGCTTTCCAAAATCAGTTACATGAGTTGGAAGAAACAGTAATAGTTATAGCCAGTCTGATATCCAGCGCATCTCACAAGAGTAAGAAAGTACACAGGTAAAGCATTCATTACATTACTTTTTGATAAAACAGGACTTGGGAGAAATGAAAGTAAATAAGGTTTGGTTACATGTAAAATAAAAGTAAACATGTTCTTGTTCACTTATCTCCTCCAACTCACACCTCTAAGTACCTGTGGACACACACAGACACACACAGACACACAAGCACACACACACACACCATGTAAAATTTGACATCTGCTATGAATCACTCTCATTGAAATACTTCGATTCCTAAACCCTAGCATCTTTCTCCATTGTCTTGTATTTGGTGTTGTTTTACCAAATTACCAGTTATTAAAACATTGATTACAATACATGGAGGGAAGTAACCTGTACCCAAGCTATATGTCTTGTTCAGTGTTGTGTTAAAGCATCGTACTCAGTGTCACATATATATGTGTTTATGTGTTAAGTATTTACACAGTAGCTTAAAAATGACATGATAAACATTTTTATTTCAAACAGTGGATTGATCTTTTTTGAAAACTTATTTTCAAACTTTCTTAACACTACTGAGTAACAGCAGAGATTATATTGTTTACTCTTAAATAGATAAGGCTTCTTTTTTTTTTTTTTTTTTTTTTTTTGGCTTTTCAAGACAGGATTTTGCTGTGTAGCCTTGGGTGTCCTGGACTCAAATTATAGGCCAGGCTGCCCTTGAGCTCACAGAGATCTGCCTGCCTCTGCCACCCTAATGCTGAGATTACAGGCATGCACCACCACACCCATCACACACACACACACACACACACACACACACACACACAATATATATATATATATATATATATATATATATATATATATATATATATATATAATCAAGCCATATAAACTAGGCAATGATATTGCCTAGTATTATAATCAGCCTTAGAAGTATAATCAGCCTACAAAGAATTGAAATCTACTGTTCAACAATGTGTGCAACTCATCAGCTAGTGCGATTTTTCTGATTCTCCAGTTTCTGATCTATATAATGGGTTATGTGATATGTTATATAAAGTTCTTCTTAAATGGCAGGGTTAGTATAAGTTCTCTGTAGGCAGTAGACAGCATTATGCCCTGTGTGTAACTTCTCTCCCTAACATTGTATAGTTTTCATCTTAAGTGATGATTTCTCTATTGGCAAATTCCCAACCCTTCTGTTGTACAGGTAAAATCAACAGTGGAATAATTTTAGTATTTACTGTTTATCATGTGGGCAGGACTTTAGGGAGATAAGGAACACAAAGAGACAGGACGCATGTGATCTATCAATTGTGGATTATGACATAATATTTTATGCCATGTCCATTCATTTTCTGAAGCATAGCATGGCACTTAAGGCTTCTCTTTGGAGTGGGCCTCTGAGAGCAGCATCAGGCAGTTTTTTTCCCTCCATATGACATCTATGGAAATACAGTGCTTGGCTCTCTTTAGCTTCTGATCCTTGACTCCCACAGCACACGCTGCAGTTGGAAAGATTTTTTTTGTTTTTAGGCTTTGTTGTCAGAACAAAGAATCAAAGGCTGAATGTCCTTGTTTTCCTGAAACAAAGACAATTATTCCCCTGGGGATGGCAGGGGTATTAGCAATCAGGCCTACCTACATTGGAGAAGCAGCAAGCAATAGGAAAGAAAGCAACTGAGAGAAATAGAAGAAAGGAAGAAGAGAGAGAGATAAGCAGGGAGATAAGAAAGGAAGGAAGGAGGAAGGAAGGAAGGGAGGAAGAAAGAGAGAGAGGAAGAGAAGAAGGAAGGATGGAGGCAGGAAGGAAGAAAGGGGAAAGAGTGACAGAGAGGGAGGGAAGGAAGAAAGGAGAGAGGGAAGGGTAATATTTTTTTTTCTGGGCTTCTGGCTTTAATTATTGTTCAAACTCCACAATGTGACCTAGGTAAATTATTGATAGAGTTTTGTGTAAAGTGCTTTTCAGCTGGACTTATTCACATAATTGGCTCAACTCTCAATTTACTACTTGTCTTTGGTGGTGGGGTGTTGGCCAAAGAGGATTTTTGGCAACTATCCAGTCCCTTTCTGACCTCTTCAGAATCAGGTTAAACACAGCTGGAAAGCGACAATTGAAAGTGTGTTTTTATTTGGTTCTTGGTGATACTCGGAAGAACAGACTAAGAATACTACCTTTGCATCAATACAAACGAGCACTTACTATAATTATTTTTTAAAAAGTTTCTGTTCTCAGGGAAAAGCAGATGAAAGTTGCTAAAATATGGTGTCTGTAAATAGTTGCAACAAAATGGACATTTTCTTTTTTGTAAGATGCTCCAAATCAGTCTATGTAGATGCATTTTCAAAGTAAGAGATGAATAATTTTCAAAACATAAACACACATGGTGAAAGTTATTTCAAATAGTCTAATATTGTTTTAATTCTACAGGTTTATACAAAGTTAAACAACTAGAATATTAATAAAAGGCTTTTTCATTCATTAGGTGCTTGCCATGCAAAAAATTTTTTTTCTTGTAAGCAAAATGAAATTCATTATTTTGAAGAACTTGAAATTATTCCTAGGGGAATATCCATTTATGCACAAATTAACTTGGTAATTAGCAATGACACAAAGAATCTTGGAGAACTGGTGTGTCATCATTTTGTGTGGAGAGAACAGAAAGGAGGAATTTACCATTACCCAGTAAAAAGGTCCTACTCAAATGTAAGTTTAAACTTCATTTAAAAGACATGGGAGATCAAGTTAATTTCCAGGGTGAATGAATTCTTTATGGCATCGCACCCCTGGCACATGAAGTATACAAATACTTAGATGTTGCTGTGCCTTTTTATGATTTCTGTTTCTCAGGGAGAAAGGGGGTAAAGTAAATACAGCTAGAAGGCAAGGAACTTAGCCATAAAGCCTGATAAAGATTTCAATCAAAGAGAAGTCACAGATGGAGGTTGGAGAGAGAAAATGGCAGTGTGTCCCAGGCATTTCCCCCTCCCCCACTGCATGGCAGGGTGGAACTTAAACAAAATGGATTGTGCAAATAGGTCTGTGAAAGCATGTTCTTTGTAAATGGTCAAGATCTCTAGAGAGTAGTGTATTAAATTGCAGATATTGTCTAGCTAAACCCCAAATCATAAAAGCATGAAATTAGTAATTGACTCAATTTGCCTCATTTATTAGTAGCTCAGACCTCTGTTTGAATTAATATTGCCCAATGGAATTTCAAGCAGTGGTGACATGGAATATCATGACAGAGATTAGCGCCTGCTTCTATTACTGTATTTCAAATATCCCATGTCCACCAATTAGGTTAGATCTAATCTAATATGCATGCTTTTGGCACTTTTACTGTCAATCAGATGTGACACTGAATCTTTTTTTTTTTTTTTTAATAATGTCATGTTCCTTTTAGGCAACGTGGGGCTGCCCATTCTACTTTAATGTGGCATGGTCCCTTAAGCTGCATCTTGTTATTGGGTGACCTAGGTGTTTACTTATTTTGTTTATTATATTTTATTTGGCTTCAATAATATACAGCAAGTATGTTTTATGCTTATATTTTCATGTGATAATGGTTTATATTTAATATGTATATGGGTGAATTTTAGTTTAAAAATTAAAGGTTATCCTCTCTTTTAAAAAGCTATCGTGTTTAAAAAAAAAAGCTATCATGTTAGGATAGCTAAGATAATTTAATTTTTTGCTTTAAAAATGTAAAAGTTTAACTGAAATAATGTTAATTGTTTTCATGTACATCAGGACTTTATGGCAATGAATTAAAGGAAATTATGATGCACTTTCCTAGTAGTAAGATAACTGAAAAATATAAATTTTGATAGAAATCATGCTTACAGTAGAAAAATAAAGCTTAGTTCCATAACACCACGGTGGGTTTGACCTAAATCTCGAGAGCAGAAACATAAATCATGAAGGCAGTGACTGCACTTCAGAAACCTAATCCTCAGCAATCAGTCCAGAGCACAGTGCGCGTTCCATCACTTGGACTTCATCGGCTTCATCCCTGGCCAATGACTACTATTCAGGGAACCATCTGCATTGCTCCTTCGACTCTGTATTATATGGAAGCAGCTTATTAACAAGAATACAATGTATGCTTCTTCTGTTACCGTCTGATAAGAAGGCAAACAATGCCAAGAGACATAAAACACAGGCACCATCACAGTTTGAATGGGCTTAAAATGTGTATGATTTAGTCGTTGAATTTACAAGAAAAGAATGGTCTCAAAATTTAAAAAGGTTTAAATGAAACTCCAGCCAAAATTTGTATTAAGAGAAGCGAAGTGATTGTAATGAATGTCCTTGCTGTAAGATATTTCCAGCAGAATTAATGACCACCCGGAGTTAATGGCCCTAGGACCACAGGCTCTTCCAGTTGATCATTAATCCTCAGGAAATACTGGCATCGTATATGTTATTGTTGAAACTATATATAGCTAAGAGTTTTACTATGTTCTTTCACTGAAGTTTAAGTTATATCCCACCTGTTGAAGCAAAGTTTAACATGTACTTACCTAATTCTTCCATAGCATGAACTGTTACTGGCAATAATTATCATACTGATTTAATCACCATAGAGACAGAAGTGTTCCTAATTTCTACACTAGATTGTAATGCTTTCATTTCATAACTTTATAGCTACTATTTTCTGAAAGCACCTATATTATTATTATTATTATTATTTTATTTGCATGTGTATGCATATGTGTGTATGTGGCAGCCAGAGGATAACTTTGTTCAGTCTGTTCTCTCCGCCCACCTTTACATAGGGGCTTTAGATAAAAATCAGGTTCCATGATCATGTTCAGGCTACTGTTGAAGTATCTTGACTCCCTTCCCCCCATGAAAGCACATATTTTAAAGTCACTCAGTAAAGTGCAAATTTTAACTGAATTCTAGTATTTAATATAATTTAAAATGTAATAACTAAAAGTCAAAAATAGTGGATTCTGGTAAATTCACTGAAGGAGACACTCCATAAATGTGAAACTAAAGTTGGAGCATTAAAGATATCTTTTTACTAGTAACTACACACCTCATCCTGCATTGCTAATAATTCCCTCATTTCTGTGTCACGTTACTTCTAGAGTGGTATTCCTAAATTTGGTACTGGGTCTTATGAGAAAGGAACCCGCCAAAAACTACAGACCGGAAGCAGCTGGAATGCCCTACCACAACAGACCAAGTTTGGAAAGTAGAACCCAGTATATAAAGAGCAACAGGGATATTACCCAAAACCAAACCAAACCAAACCAAACCACACTTTTCATTATGACAGTGTAAGACTAAATGTAAGCCCACCAGCCACATAGCTGATACATTCATCTTATAATTCCCATGAAACTGAGGGACTCAAGAACATCACAGAAATCTTTGAAGAGCACAAAGTTATAGTCCTTTTCAGTTTTAAAAGGGCAATTTTGGGGAGCCTGCCTCCCTCTTTCCCATTGCTCACTCTAAGGCAGAACAATCAAAATATTATTAAGGTGGAATTTGAATAAATGCAGAGATCCATGGATAACAATTCTGGTTTAGACATGAACCTTTGCATTTCCAGGTTATATCAATTAATTTGTTAACTGATTTTTCACTGTGGCACAATAATATTTAACTAGAAAAGAACAACAATTTTTAAAACGGATGCTAAAAGCAGTTGAGTAGCCATATGGAAAGGATCAAGGCTGGATCTTTGTCTCATACCATGTACAAATGTGAACTAAAAATGGGCCACAGGTCTCAGCAAAGGAGGGGGAGGCTCATAGTAGAAAAGGTAAAGTTAATATTTAGTGATTCTTTTTATGTATTAAGAAATAGCATCAATGACAATAAAAAATCTAGAAAATAGTTCAGTATTAAAAGAGATGCTTTGCTTCATAGTGCAGATTCAAGAAAATGGGGCACAATTCATAAAAGAGGAGAAAAGGCTTCACATCAAGTACAATCTGATTAGGGACACGTGTATAATCTATAAAAATGAACTCAGTCATAAATACCCATTTGCCCAATTAGAAGTGGGCCAAATATCTCAATAGAAGTGTCTCAATAATGATATACATATGACCAATGGATACACTCAAAGATACTCAGCATCCTGGCCAGCAGAGGAAGGATGAATGGAAACCATATGGTGACACGGCTTTCCATTCACTAGTATCCCTATACTAATTCTACTGGGCATGGGAATGTTTAGCATTGCTTGGGGCACAAGGATCCTAAGACTTGCCTGAGCAACAGAGTAAGTCCAAGTGTATCCTTAACAACTTGGCTCAAATTCAAATGTAGAAAGAGCGATGAGTATATCATTCAGAGCAAGAGTGCTTGTCTCTCATGTATAGGGCAACTGGCTTAATGCCCTCTAAAAAAAGAGGGGGAGCTCAGGAGGAAGACATGGGAGAGGGATGAAGAGAAGGAAGGGTAGAGGTAGAGAGAGGGGGAGGGAAGAGTGACAGGGTGAGGGGGAGGGAAAGGGGTAAAAACTGGAATGTGGCACCTACTACTGAGTGGTAGTAAGAAGGTAAAAATCTATTTGGGAAAACAGGCTGGCAATTCCTCAACGATTAAAGACAGATATCCTCTGGGATTCAGTTATTTCACTTCAGGTATGCACACAAGAAAACTGAAAGTGCATAAAAACACACAAAATCGTACATATATCAATATTAATAATGATACAAAAATTTAAATGATCCAAATATTTATCAAGTTGTGGATAGATAAACAAAATGGGTTAAAGTCTTAGAATAGAATGTTATGTAGTTAAAAAAAAAGTCATGAATGCCCTCTGAAAACATGCTCAGTTAAAGAATGCAGTCTCAAAGAATACCACTACACATGAATATAGTTGTAGGCAAAAGCCAGAAAAGGCAATTCTCTTTACATTCTATACTACAAGCAGATGGAATGCAAGAGCAGTTGAATGGAAGAGGCATTGAGGATGAGGTGAAGAAAGCTATCTTTTGACTGAAAGAGGTGTTTTAAATTTGTGGACATATTCACAGGACAAATGCACTTGAAAATATCAAACTATAAACTTTACTAGTTGAGTTATTAGCCATTGATTTATCTAAAAAATGTTGGTGAGAGACGAGGGAGGGGAAGAGAAAAAGGAGATAAAGACGGGGGAGAAATAGAGAAACAAAGGGAGGGTAGGAAACAAATGGCAATCAACATGGTCTTCTAAAAGTAATATTAAAATCATTTCCAATCTTATGACTCACTTGTATGTAGATAGGACAGGCCATTTACTTTTGATTCATATTAACCAAAAACATCTTTTTTTTTCTATTGAGCAGGACGTAATTCAGTAGGAGAATATGCCTGAGATGCTAAGTCCTAGGAGTGGGGTGCTGAGGGATCCTTTTTGATATCTTGATGTGATTAGAGCTGCATGTTTTAGCTCTTCTAGGCTAATTTCATCTAGCATTTCTTGTTTCTCGATTTTGTTTAGAGGCAAGGATGCCATACTTCAATTTCCAACTTCCTTTTAACTAATAGAGCTAAAAAAAAAAAAAAAAAAAAAAAAAAAAAAAAACTCAGAGTCATCACAACTGCACTATTTCAATAGGTTTAGGGAATCTTGGCTCCAATAGCTGCTGTGAGTCAACAAGTGGCAGGCATTTTAATCCTCTCACATGATTACCTTGGCCAACAAAGGTTAGCCTAAAGAGACCATGGCTAAGGGACTAAGTAGAGCCTTGTAAACAAGGGGGGGGGGGTAGGGAGGCTACATCACATCAGCAACTTGGGAGACCTGAGACAGCCAAGAATCACCAATGAATTAAACTATTCTCCTGTTGTAGTTTCCTCAGTCACTTCTAGTGTATTTGATGACTTTCTCATGAATCAAGCAAATGTGAGACCAGATGTATATCATGTCACCATCTTCAAATACAACAAAGGCATGCTTCTCTTTAAGCTCTGTGCAGAAGGGAGTTTTCTATATGTTTCAGGGAACACATTTCCTTTTGCATACTTAAGATCAATGTATCTATAGCTATTTAACCAATGAACATTTCCTGACCTTGTTTTTAGAAATTTCAAGTTGTTTTGGAGTGAGTTTTCACCGAATAAAAAGATAATATAAAGAGAGGGAATATGAAGTGCATTGGGAAATGCAGAACTGTGTATGTGTTTGAGGGTGTGTGTGTGTGTGTGTGTGTGTACGCGTGCACGCGCGTGTGTGTGCGTGCGTGCGTGCATATGCAGGTATGTGATAGCCATAGTATAGCCTTGGGTATCATTTCTCAGGCATCATTCACCTCGCTTTAAAACAACATCTTTTCCTCACTTGAAACTTGCCAAATCCTGTAGAATGGCTAGCCAATGAGTTACATGATCCTTCCTAGAAGCGTGCCCCTCAGTCTCTGCCATTCTTAGCTGGTTTGTGGGAATTGAACTCAGGTCATTGTGCTTGTAAAGTACAGAGTTTACTAGCTAAACCATCTTCCCAGTCCATGAAAAGACAGATTTTTAAAGTGTATATTCATATATTCTTTGTTTATCATTACTAGATATTGTGTTTACAAAGACACTAATTTGTTCCTCATTATATGCTGCAAATACCAGGTAGTTTTCAACCATATATTTACAGTGAAGAGGATTCAGTTCAAGTGCAGTCCTCAAACGGTACAGTAAATAGAAATAAATAACTCACCTACCCCTGCTAGGTTACAGCTTTCCCGTTATTTCAGGTTCAATAATGAAGTAAATTGTAATGATGACAAGGTTTAGGGAATTTATTTGAAATTTTCATTTACAAAATTCTTTGTTGGCCAGCACGGAATTTTCCCTTGCCCCAATACTGAGTTTAATACAGCTGTCAGTGAACAAAATAGTTTTCTAACCTCCATCTGTTTATAATGATGGAAAAGGTCCTCCTTGGCCACAGTTGATTGATAATATTTTTAAACATTTTAAAAAGGATTAACCATCCCACTCTCTCATAGAAGCAAGTAGGATTTCCAGAAGTTATAAAGGGTGCACACTATTTCTCCTTATTAAATTACCTTCTTTCCTATGAACTTATTATTTTCAGTGTTTATTATAGTGCCATCTCTTCTGGACAGTGAATTGAACATGGTCAGAAAACAGTGTCTGTAATGTGTGCTGCCAGAAAGATAGAGCCACACAGGGCTCGTTGGCATGACATTCACTTGGTAGTTTAAGTCTTATAAATTTAGGCACTGCTTACTCTCCCTTCTGGTATTTGGCTCCAGTTTCAAATTTGCATTCAAGCATTTATATTTGGATGTCATTTCCAACATGAATAGCAAATGACAAAATCAAACTATAATGTCTGGGAAGAAATTGTGTTGAGTAGCAAACATTGACACGAGTATAAAGCAGATATTATTAAAGTAAACACTGAATTTATATTCTTTTTCATCATTTGTTATACTTTGACTTTTGATAGGACTGTAAGATAAACTTAATATTCCCACTTTAAACCAGGTTAAGTATGATGTTCATGTATTTTGCTTCGTATAACGTTCCACTCAGCTATAGAATTTATAGAACAAAATAAAAGGCTTTCAATTTATTTTCCTGTCCTAACTTTTATAAAACATTTCTCAAGTTGTCAGACAAATCATTAATTTAAGCAGCTTTCAGGGTAGAAAAACACAACGTGCCTCAATGGAAATCAATACAAAGAGAACCATTACGTGTCCTGCCTCTGGCCAGTGGGGGTCATTGTACAGACAAGGTTAATATTGTTATAAAATGTCCCATTCAGTGAAAAGTGAAGAGATTATGAACCCTCCATATTGTTTACAGTGGACTTAGTAATAATACGGCCTGGAGATTGGCAGGAAGTGCTAGTCATTGTGATGTCACTTCTGTCTGCTTTCAGGAAGATCCACATTTCCTATTATGTGCTCGAGGCAGAAATTATGTTGATGGCGATAAATTTCTGTGAGCTGTAGTGGAAATGGTTTGCTCTCTGAAAACGTTACTCACAGAATTGTGAAATGTGATGATGTTCGACGGGATGGTGACGCAAGAATCAAAATTACAATAGCGAGTCTTCTACTAGGTCTTTTCCTTCTGCCTGAAAGCAACATTTGCTCATGTTATTGTTCAAATTTGTAATTGTTCAGATTTCATGAACTCAAAGTTGTTCAGGTGTTTAAAATAAATTGTCCATTTAAATTCACTATGGACTTATAGTTAACCATCAAGGGGAAAACAATCATATTTTGCCAGGTAGAGTGTCTTTCAAAGAGTTAATTCACTAACAGACCAATCCCTATTTGTTCATCCTCTTTAGGGACGTCTGTTACAGTGTCATTAGACTGTTGGAACTCAGACTATTTGGGTTTATATCACAAATGTAAAATCTGTTTTCTGTATCATATATATACATATATACATACATATATAAACATATATACATACACATATACTCATACATATACCTAAATGTAAGGTATGTTTGTAAATACAGTTTAAAAAGGACAAAGTATTGAATAATAAGTTTCTTTTCTTTCCTTCCTTCCTTCTTCCTTCCTTCCGTCCTTTCTTCTTGTTTTAAAATAGGAAATAAAGATTGGCCTTGAACTCATATATAGATGAAGATAATCTTCAACTTCTGGTGTTCCTGTATCCACATTTCAATGATAGGATTAAATAGATGTCCTACCAGACCCAATTTTATCCAGCCTTGAGCTCTGAAGCCAGGACTTAGCGCATGCTTGACAAGCACCCTTCTACCAGAACATCACCCCTGTCATAATCTTTTTTTAAAATAATGATTAAGTTGATAATTACATTTTATGTTCTGATTGAAAAGAACTATGTTAGATAACTGAACTAAAATTTTCTTATGGTCAAAGGGAAGAATTTTTTAAAAGTTCAGAAAGCATCTTTGTAAGATTTGTTTTCTTCCAAGATTAAGTTAGGAATGAAAGCTCATAGAAATTAGAAGAAGCAGGCTTATTGTCACCCAACTTAAATGACTGCGGCCGTGTGGCAGAGGGCGATTAAGAGCAGTGGTGTGAATTCAACCATTCCTAACATAAGGTCTGAGACCATCTGCAGGGAGAGCTGTCATAGAGATCCTGGAGCACTTGGGTTACGAGCACTAGTGACGACTAAAGTAGATTGCATTGCCCATCTGTGCATGTTAGTGTTTTCCAAATGCTTCTACATATAATATCAGATACAAATTCCTATTTGTGCATGTCTACACCACTGTACCTTGTTGTTACTTCATGTTTAGTGTTCTTTCTGGAATGTGTGTTTATTTCTGCAATTGATAGAAATTCAATACATAAAAGAGTCTAAAAAAAAGGTCTGTCTCAGAAGGAGGGAAATGCCTTTTAGCAGTGTGCAGTTTTGTCTTTTTGAATGCAATTATTTAGCTAACCACAATAAACCATCCCCATGTCATAAAACCTTGAAGGGCTGGCTACCAATACCTGGGGAAAAGGGGCCCAAAATATTTCTGAGGCTAGACAGTTCCAACAATTAAAGATGAAAAGCACATTTTGAGCAATAAATTTGGAAGGGATAAGTTTGGAAAGGAAACTCAGGAAAAGCAAATGAAATACCAAGAGACTCCTGGAACACTCAAGAGACTCCCTCAGAAAGGAACAAATAAGTAAATAAATTACATAGTCTTTGAGAAACATGAGCTCAGGAACCAGACCATCTGGGTTGTAATCATCCTGCCTCCTCCTCTGGCAAGGTAACTGATCTTGGCTAAATTACCTTCTTCATCTCTGAACTCAGGGTTTTTTTTTCCAGAAAAGTAAACTAATAAATTTAAAGCACCTTACCAGGTTCTGGGTGCCTTAACACACCTATGCAGTTAATTTTATTAAATACACATTTAAAGGCTAGAAATAATCCTGAAAGCTTTGCGTACAGGTCTAATATGTGCTAAATACTTTTAGAGTTTTCAGATTTTTCAAGATTGCTATGTATTTCTGTCTTTCAAATAAAAGGTTGAATATTGTTCTGTTTTTACTATATTAACACAGAGACACTGGTTTGTGTGCTGGAAAGAGTGTTCTATAAACAGGAACCTTGGCTTCCTTTAGCAGATCATCAAATTCAAAACAAAACTGTTATGGATTGTCATGTGGCTGTTCATTTGACAAGCATAGTCTCACTCCTTCTTGTGCTGCCATAGCCCAGTATGTTTGTCCTTTGACTCTGGTTGTCTCGTATACATCTGCTCAGAGATACAGCTTATAAATTTCGGTCAATACTGCATTTACAAGGTGATATTGTCTACACAATTTTTAGTTAAAGCTTCTGGACCTGAGTTGAGGAAGATAAACCTTTAATGTGCCATGTATCTTTTTATGGATGTGTGTGTGTGTTTGTGTGTAAGGTCTCAGTGTTAAAATTGGAAACCAGATGCTCAGAAAGAGTCAAGAGCCTCCTCTATCTATTTAATAAGGAGATAGGGTGATATTTATCCTTGGTATGCTGAAATAAGTTGTCAATTACAGGTGATAATGCAGACAGGCCAGTGAATAATTTCGACCGTTGCAAAAGCAACTGGTGGTTGGACTTTTATATTTATTAATAATGGGGATATTACCATTGTTATTTCTATGGTATTTTATTCATATTATGGTCTATATGCTGTCAACTTTCCTCTCTCAGGTTATGATACAGGGTAAAAAATGTTAAATAGAATTTGAGGAAAGTAGTAGGCAGAATGATGCTTCCCAAGGGATCACATAATCACACTGGTTATCACATTCTGGTCTAAGAGTTTCTCACTAGGACTCAGAAAAGTGTAATTATAAAGGCGGAAAAAGGTAAAGGAGAAAAGGAAGTAAAAGTTTCATATGCAACTACTAGAGTTTTTAAAAGTAGACTTACTCATTTGTTTTTTTAGATACGTCAATGTTTTTTGCCTATATGTACCATGTGCATTCTGGTGTCTGTGGAGGTCAAAGAAGGCATCTATCCCCTGGAATTGAATCATGGATGATTGTGACACAACGTATTGATGCTGGGAACAAAACCCAGGACATTAAGTTCTTGGGACCGTTGTGCCATCTCCCCAGCCCACAAAGGTTGATTTTTGACACAACTGAACTTGGATTACATCTATTTTCTGTGTGAGGAGATAAGCAGCAGAAATAGGCCCAGACATGCTAGAAGTAAAGATTACTTCATCTGTAAAATTGTCCTCTAAATTGGGAATTAGAGATGCAATTTCTGTATAAAACAGTGTTATAGGTCCATTTACAAAACTTTAAATATAAGATAAATTAAAAATAAAGAATTGACTTAATATAAGGCCCTTAATGATAACTAATGTAAGCAAAGTCACACACAAGGTGCTGATATGTTCTGAATTATCTTCTTGGGAGTGATCTGTTCTCAAGCACACATTTGGTATTTGTGCATTTTCCTGCAATGCATTTTTTTAAACATCCTAGATGATGCATTTGCAATGCTAATTTTGAATTTCCTACATTGACTCACTGTCTGAGCCAGGCATCAATCCGAATGTATCCTAACCAGATTTCATTCCTGGAAAGATTGCTCTGTTGCTTCCATTTAGTAGTTTTCCAGCTTGGACGTGTAAGCTAGTGAAAATGGAAGGCTACCCCAAGGCCTGTCAGCCAGCCATCCCACAAAGCGCTCTTGTATAAAGACATTAGTTTTTCATTTTGTTGAAAAGGATACTTCTAGAGCTGACTTAGCTATGGTGTGAGGTCACTTCTCAAATATGCATTGAATAACAAAATTCTTGCTAAAATTATCTCCTGGTCATTTTCTTTTGTTAAATAACATATTACATTTCTTTTTAAGGAATATATTGTGGTCACACAGTGGCATTTCCTCAAAATCTCCTTTCCCCAAAATAAAGGACATGGTAGATCTTGGCTCTTGAGAAAGTGATTAGTTCCTGAGCTGGAGAAAAAGCAAACTGACAACGTGGATAAATGTCTTGCCTTTTAACAGGAGTTTCAAGTGACTGCGGCTCGTCACAGCAGAAATTGTAATGAGGGGGTGTGGGAGGATGGTTTTCACAGCAAACCAGCAAAGCGGTGGTAGGAATGGATGAAAACGATGGCCTTCCCAGAGGAATCTCCTTTCTCAGAGCCCTATACTTTGATGCTTTGAATTCTGAACTTTTGAACCACAGTGGCTTTATCTTGTCCCTTTGCTGAGATCTGCAAGGCCTCACTATACCACTGACTGTAATCATACTCTTAAAATTAAATGATGTGATGATTTCTCTAAGAGAAATTACTGCTTCAACAAAATTCTTGAAGCAGCAAACACACACTCCAATGAGACTCTTGTCGTGTGGTTGGTTCTGTAGCAGTTTAAGGGGAAAAGCATCCTTTGTTAGCCCTCCAAAGCAGCAACAATTTATAATAAAGTGCGTAAGTCATTATCAGAGGCTAGAATGTTCTTTATAACTAGGAGGGAGACATAAAGGGAAAGTTGAAGGGGCAGGAATCAAGAGAAAAACCCAGCATGTGGCAGGCTGAGGATATACAATTGAAGCTGAATGTGTTCTTCAAAAGAATTATTTTTAACAAATCTCCTCTCAGTTTGATATATGATTCAGCAAATGTCCTGGTTCTTGTGTTTTGTGTCTCTTTGGTACTTGGGGAATACGGGTATATCAGATTCCCTAGGAATAATAAGATTAGGTTATTGGAACAAATAAAGAGACTATTTCAACAGAGATCAGTGTCTCAAAGACCCTCTCTGTGCCCTGCTGTCCACTTCAATTTCTGGTTTAACGTAATGAGAGGAGCCATGGTTACAGAAAAGGGGCCTGGTATTTCAATTAGTCATTACATTTTAAGGCCTCCATATTTGCAATAAAGATTACTTTAACCTTTTTATGTATTAACACATTTAACATATTGATTCTAATATCTGCAAAAATAGGGTCAAATTTCCTAGCTACCTTATTAGATTTGCTACTTTCAGTTATTTTCAAAGTTCACTGAACCATTTAACTGCTATACCTTACAAACAGCTAAGCAAATTTATTTCTCTTGCTTCAATTCTTTCTTTAATGGATGTATGTTTCCTAATGTGGTAGTACCAAGGCATGCATCATCTACATTACAGTACATGTGAATTAAAAAGTGCTCTACTTTGGGTGGAAGAAGGCAGTCTCATTACAAACACATTTATGCAACCAACTGTTTTTCAAAATAACTTTAAAAATGATTGAACACAAAATATCAACTTCTTTATTTCTGCTTTTTTTTTAAAATTAATTTATTCTTGTTACATCTCAATGGTTATCCCATCCCTTGTATCCTCCCATTCTTCCCTCCCTCCCATTTTCCCCTTATTCCCCTCCTCTATGACTGTTCCTGAGGAGGATTACCTCCCCCTGTATATGCTCATAGGGTATCAAGTCTCTTCTTGGCAACCTGCTATCCTTCCTCTGAGTACCACCAGGTCTCCCCCTCCAGGGGACATGGTCAAGTGAGGCACCAGAGGCACTTAACTGTGGAGAATGTTCTGACCATTGGCTAGATCTAGGTAGGGGTTTAAAGTTTACCTCCTGTATTGTCCTTAGTTGGTGCCTTAGTTTGAGCGGGACCCCTGGGCCCAAATCTGCCTATCATAATGTTCTACTTGTAGGTTTCTAGGACCCTCTGGATCCTTCTACTTTGCTATTCTCCCATGCTTCTCTCATCTAGAGTCCCAATAGGATGTCCTCCCCTCTGTCCCAGTTTCCTGGTAAGTGAAGGCTTTCATGGGACATGCCCCTTGGGCTAGTATGCAGATATAAGTGAGTATATACCATTTGACTCTTTCTGACTCTGGGTTAACTCACTCATTATGATCATTTCTAGCTCAATCCATTTATCCACAAATTTCTGGAATTCCTTGTTTTTAATAGCTGAGTAGTATTCCATAGTGTATATGTACCACAGTTTCTTTATCCATTCTTCTAGTGATGGACATTTAGGCTGTTTCCATGTTCTGGCTATTATGAATAAGGCTGCTATGAACATGGTTGCAGAATAGCTAAAACAATCTTGTACAATAAAAGGTGCTCTGGAGGAATCTCCATACCTGATCCCAAACTGTACTATAAAACAATAGTAATTAAAACAGCATGGTACTGGCACAGCAACAGGCTGGTTGATCAGTGGAATCGAATTGAAGTCCCAGATATGAATCCACACACATATGGTCACTTGATTTTTGACAAAGAAGCCAAATCCATTCAATGGAAAATGGTGCTGGTCTAACTGGAGGTCTATGTGTACAAAAATTCAACTGGACCCATATTTGTCACCTTGCACAAAACTCAAATCCAAGTGGATTAAAGACCTCAACATAAAATCAGAGACACTAATTCACTTAGAAGAAAAAGTGGGGAAGAGCCTGGAACATATTGGCACAGGAGACAACTTCCTGAACAGAACACCAACAGCCCAGGCCTTAATGTCAACAATTAATAAATGGGACCTCATGAGGCTGAGAAGCTTCTGTAAGGCAGGAGACACTGTCAAGAGAACAAAGTGACAGCCTACAGACTGGGAAAAGATCTTCACCAACCCTACATCTGACAAACGTCTAATATCCAAAATATATAAAGAACCCAAGAAATTAAACACCACCAAACCAAATAACCCAATTGAGAAATGGGGCTTGGAACTAAACAGAGAATTCTCAACAGAGGAATATCAAATGGCTGAGAAACACTTAAAGAAATGCTCAACCTCCTTAGTCATCAGGGAAATGCAAATCAAAACAACTCTGAGATTCCATCTTACACCCATCAGAATGGCTAAGATCAAAAATTCAAGTGACATACATGCTGGTGAGAATGTGGGGAGAGAGGAACACTCCTTCATTGCTGGTGGGAATGCAAACTAGTACAGCCACTTTGGAAATCTATCTGGTGCTATCTCAGAAAAATGGGAATAGGGCTTCCTCAAGACCCAGCTATTCCACTCCTTGGAATATACCCAGAAGATGCTCCAGCACACAACAAAATATCAACTTCTTAAAAATAAAAAAATGTTAAAATGGAATATAAAAAACTAAATCTTCTAAAAAGGATGGAACTATACACCAGGTAACATCATATGCTTTGTAGGAAGTAGCCATTAATTATTGATGAAATTGTAATATTTACGATGATTTTAGACAAACAATACAAACCTGATGGAAACTTGCATATGAGAGCCTACCAAGTTGTAATTTGAAAATGCAAATGTCCATAACTTAACCTTCATGGAAACTACTAAAATCAGGAAAGAACAAACCGTGCTGGGAAACAGATAAAATTTAAACCATTGCATTTATCCATTGTAGATGTGTGTATACTCTCCTAGTCATTTAGTTATTTAAATTTTGAATTTATTTATACAGTATACACAATGAGGTGAATAACAATAACTTCAGTACTTGTCATACGCATGTTATGTACATGGTCCACACATGGGGATATTCATGAGAACCTCATTTAAGTACCACACAGATACTACACAACATTTAATAAGTCAATTATGATGGTACTAACTGTTGTGACCTGAGTTAGAAATGTCTCTCAAGGGCACATGTATTTGGACACTGAATGCCCAGTTTTCCTCGTTGTTTTGGGAAGGTTATGGAACATTTACATAGCCAGAGCTAGCTTGTGTCTTTGAGGTTTGATAATCTGGTGACATTTTTATATTTTCTCTTCCATATTCTCTCTGTCTCTGTCTCTCTGTCACTCTCTGTCTCTGACTCTCTCTGCCTCTCTCTCTCTCTCTCTCTCTGTCTCTCTCTCTCTGTCTCTGCCTCTCTCTCTGTCTCTCTCTCTCTCTCTGTCTCTGTCTCTCTGTCTCTCTGTCTCTCTCTCTCTTTCCCTCTGTCTGGTTTTGTTTTGTTTTGTTTTTTAAGACAGTGTTTCTCTGTGTAGCGCTGGCTGTCCTGAAACCCCCTCTGTAACCCAGGCTGGCTTTGAACACACAGAGATCACATGCCTCTGCCTCCAGAGATCTGAGGTTAAAGGCCTGTGCCATCATGCCCATATTTCTTGCTCACTCTTACTCCTACTTTGAGATGGTGTTATATTAGATGTTCAAATGCAAACATCAAAGAATGAAACAAAAAAACAATTGTAGTATTGAAGATATTCAGATATGATGCATTTGTCACTGTTAAAAATAAAGCAGCCCATGGGAATCTTTTCTAGCTATTATTGAAGCAACTAATATATTCCTAGGTTATAATAAAAGTTATAGTAAAATAACATTTAAAATATAATCATGAATCTTGCTAGACTCATATCTCTTTGCTAGTGTAAAGTATGTGTTTATGGATGTTTGCATATCAGGGTGTATATGTGGGTGAGCAGTGAATATCAAAAGTGTCTTTCTTGATTGATCTCTAGCTTCTACTATGAAGCAGAAATGTCTCATTTGTAACCAAACAAATATTCAGCTAGTCTAGTTGTTCGTCTTCTTTTGAGGGTCTCTTCTGTTTCTAAGGCATTGGGAGTATAGGAATGTTCCCGTTCATTTTGCGTTTACTTGTATAATAGAGATTCAAACTCTGGACCTCACACTTGTATGAGAACTCCTATGTCCCATGAGCCATCTCTTCTGGCCCTAGCATGCTTCAGAAAAGACACACAAACCCAAAAAACAGAGATACTAGAAGCTGTACTACTACATAATAAAATCAGAACATCTGGTTGGCAAACTTAGACAAAGGATAGCTTAAAAGTATGATGGCAAGTATAAGCTATAACAACCATCTATTAAACTTCATTATTTACTTTGATAACAATGAAGGCAACAGCCATGCTATTTCCTGGGTATATTAATAACTGTATGCAATTTAATTGTTTACCACTGTAAGGCAATCATTAAAACCTCAAAAATCTATTAAACTCATGTCATTCTAACCTTACTACCACCGATTTTCCCTATAATGAGCCCACCTGAGAAGCTCCAATTGTCAGATTGTCCAACATTATTCAGAGCTTCCCACAATGCCATGCTTCACTGTTTACCTAGTGCTCCTGTGGGGAATATCTCTAACTTGTTTATCCTCCGAGTTGAACTCTATATTCCTCTGCTTTATTCTATTCTCTCAGAAAGTGGTGACCAGGCTTCACTCTCTATAATTTAATTCTTCCTGAAGTCTACTGGCACTGCAGAGAGGAAAAGAAAAAAAAATAATGTGGAAGGAATTTCAAAGTTATCACACTAACAAAATTATCAAAGTTCTCGCTGTGTGAGTGTCTGTCTACAAAAATTTAAGTAGGGATAATAGGAGTGACTATATTTAAAAAGCTAAATGATGGAATGTGGCAGATGACCCATGCATTAAGTTTTCCAACTAGAACATATCTGGGAAAGCTTGATTTCAAAGGAACATTATTTTTTGGTTTAGACTGACTCTACACAGCCAGTTGGTTCCAATACAAACTTTCATTTTCAGTAGAAAAGCCATACTGAATGGGCACAATTGTAGTTATTTTTTAACTTTGTAGTTATTTCATTCATATAAAATCATGTTAAAATTGTTTTGCTGAGATTATAAGGTTGATTATTTCAAATATTGTGAAGATACAATATAAATGAAGAAGATTGATTCTAAAAACCATGTTCAAGTGTCAGGCTCTTTATGTAGTTATTGGTTGCTTTAGTAAGAATATGTCTGTGATACTATTTGCTGATATTCTTACTAACAGGCTTAGAATATTTTTGTCCTAATATCAGCCTTTATGGGACTAGCATACAAAGCAATGGGCTTCACTGAAATGTTTTAAAACATAGTTAAAAGAATTTGCTTCCTTTATAATGCTTCCTGTTGACTCTTCTATTGCCTTCTGATACATAGATCTTTTAAACGCTAAGGTGAGAGCACAATTTACAACAATGCCTTTCGGGTAGAAATAATGAATCCTATAACAACTATCTCCAAACATCACTGACCTGTATTTTGAGACAAAGAAGCAAAGTGGAGTGGACTGAACCCACACACAAGTAGTGGTTGGTAAGACTGGAGAAGTGAACACACACACACACACACACACACACACACACACTATGTCTACCATATAAGGAAGGAACTAGCCTTTAGCCATTTTTCACAAGAGAAACTCATCGTTCTGGAAGTATAATTGCTTGAACTCTTAACCTGAGCCCTAACATTAAGCAAATAGAGTTGGTGAAATTCAGGATCTTGTGTACCCATGGCTTGAGGCTAAAGTAACCAGGAGCAATGCTTAGTTTGGACTTCTAGAAAAAAAATGCATATACATACATTTTCTTTATATGTACATTGACAATATCTTTATTCTATGCTGTACAGTTGCTCATTTAGAATTTGTTAGTCTTCCTGTCCCACAAAAGATAATCTGTGAGATGAGAACCATTTTAACTGTAATATTTAGATATTTTAAATATTTAGATATTTTAGATATATTTATATTTTATAATATATTTAGATGATTTTAGAATTTTAGATATTTAGATTTTTAAATATATTTAGAAATTTTAAAATGTCCACTGAAGTGCTAGGTATTAGGCTTAGAACTTTGTCATCAGAAACATTGACTTAGTGGTTCCTATAGGTTCCAAGGAGATTGAGAGAGGTGTTAGATAATTTATCAAGATACATATCAACGGCCCAAAGGAATGGGCAGTTGAAAATTGGCTCCAACTGTTCCCCAATGTAAAATTTGAAACAATGTTCTTAGATTTGTTAACTGTACCCACTGCCAAGGAGGTGAAGTAGTCTCACATTTTCCAGCCACAATGATGCTCTGCCTCACCAAGGGAACAGAACTGATAGGGTACTGTGAAATGAAACCTCTGTAAACAACTAACACAAATCATTTTTCTCTTAAATTGTTTTGTTGGCCATTTGTTTATATCATTGACAAAGCTAACACCATGGTAATATTTTAAGTTGGTGGTGGTGGTGGTGAGTGTGTGTGTGTGTGTTTGTGTGTGTGTGTGTGTGTGTGCTTGTACACCCATTAATTCATAGGGCATTTAAGAAAAACATAAAATCGTTATATTCTTTAAAATGCAGATAATCAGAAAATGATATGTAATAGTAACTTTTATTTTCCTGTTTCAATTGTTGTCTTGGAGGATTCTTGCCTCATTCTGCTAACCTAGGCCTAGTCCTGGAAATTTCTAGCCTCCAAACAATCTAACCTAGAATGTTTTCAGCCTCTGAGACTTACTATTTAATAAGCTTGCTCTTACTTGTTCTTTCTTAGCTCTGTGCTGGCTGGCTCAACTCAGATGTTCTGGCTCAAACTCTTCTCCCATCTGACTTATTTATTCTGGCTTCTCTCTTGGCCTGGAATTGTTCTTCTTGACCTCAAGGTAACTCAGCAATCTGCTCTAATTTTCTGGCTTCTTCTCATTTTCTAGATTGTTCTGTCTTCACCTGAGTTCTCTCCCTTCAACCCATGTCTCTATTACTCTCCTGGTAAAACTGCCTCTCTTTCTGCATTGCCCCGTAAGTAGCTTCCCTTTCCTCTCTCTTCTCCTAAGAGTTGGGCATATCCTATTCTGTCAAATATCCTCTGACTCATCTCTTTTTCTGCCACACAATTATACATCATGTTTAAACATGGATGCTTCCTTCTACAAATTATCTTTCCCTTCCTTTGTGATTAAAGGCATGTTCCACCATGACAGGACCTAAGCTTTTCTTTACCTGACACTTGCTCTATACCTGGCTGGCCTTGAACTCAGATCTGTTTGCTTCTGTCTCCTAGATTAAAGGAGTGTTTGTATGCCAACAAAATCACACAGACCTAGAGGTCTTTGGATGTGACCTCTTGCCAGAACAGCCATGTTCTGAATTAACATTCTTCTACAATAATAACTAGCCAAAACAATTAGAAATATAAAAGGAAACAGCTTTATATGTGTGAGTGCTTCTATGATTCTTCTCAATTTTGAGCTAAGTAACTATAAGTCATATTTCTTATTAATCCTATGTGGAAAGTGATTCAAAGAACAATTAAAGCTAAAAGTTAAAATAAAAAATGAGCAAACACACAAACAAAACAAAAAAAAACTTCTTTGAGGTTTAGGGTAACTATCTTGCATATTTATATCTAGTTTGGTTTTGGCATTTCAAATAGGTAAGGCAATTCAATGGAAATTTCTAAGTCATTTCCATCTGTGTGGGTAGCAAAGGGACATAGTTCATAATTTTTTTATTTTATGATAGTTAGAAACTGTGTCTTCAACCTTGTCCTAGTTTCCTAAAACACAGGGAAGAAAACACTCCAACAATAAGTTACTTAAACTAAATATGTAAATATGAGAAGAAAGAGAAGATGGGCAAACTATAAAAGCTGTGAAGTGAAAGTTAGGCATTCTAGTACTGTAATCTTAAAATTCATACTTTACTTTTCAGTGTTTCCTTCAGATAATGTATCAGCCAAGAGTTGCTTATAATTCTAAGGAAATTAATCCTTTTCTTTACCTCTAAAAAAAAAACTTAAAACCTTAGGTTTATAAAAACAAAGTGACATATTTTCCTTAGGGAATTTTACATTACACACACACACACACACACACACACACACACACACACACACACACACACACACATCTTTATATATATATATATATATATATATATATATATATATATATATATATATATATAAACACACATATATATGACTCAAAAGCATCCTGGTCAGTCACATATATGTAGGCACTTAAGTGCCTAACCTCACATATGTGTGATTGGCCAGACTGCTTTTGAGTCATTTTTACCTCTAATAAGGACAATGTAATGTCTCTGCATATCTGTGCTTGTCGGTGCCTGTGTATTAGAAAACTACCTTTCAGCATTGTTCCTGAATGCTATATTTTCTCTGACTGTTTTTCTATGTTCACAAACGGTGTCACTTCAGTACTCAATGAACCAGCCACTAAATTGGCCCTCTACAATGGAACTGAGATCAATAACTAATTTTGAAAACTGATTAGCTTGCACCAGTGTAGTAGACAGTTCCAAATTTTGCCAGAGGACATAATCAACTAGTAAATAGCAGTATTAGTGCCCTGGTAATAGGGTGATAATACTGCCCAACTCCAGCAGAACTCTTTTTTACAGAGGGAGATTGGAGCATTTATAAGCAACTTCACTTGAAAATTAAGCTGTTTTCTTTTTTGATGTTAAAATAAAGCCAGTTTTACTATGCTACATAGCTTGTTAATAAGAGTTGTTTGTAAATGAATCCTAATAAAGTAAGGAAGCTCAGCCTTAGGTGACTATTAGGGAGCCAAAGACATTTTATGCATCTTGGCTAGTTGCAAATTCCACATGTTTCTAACATGAAAAATGTTATGTTTTAACAGTTAAGGCTGCTCTGCTCGCCATTCAGAAGATGTATCCTCCTATTAGATGTGAATGTTGCTATGGCAATAACTGTAAAAGTGTGACCTATGAGAAGAGATGGAGAAGGAATTGTATTAAGGAGAGGGAGAATATCAATTATACCAATAATTGAAAGGCAAGAAAAAAAGGCAAACATTTGTCATAGAAAACAATTGTATAGCTGATGCCCTGAAAGAATGTTTTAGGTTCTCACAGTTGCCTTGTTTTTATGTTTCATCAAATGGCCATGCGGATGAAATCTGAGTACTCAATTGCAATGTGAAACTCAGTAAATGGAACACATACCTCTAACCAGTATTCACATGCCTGAGCTCTGCTTTCACAACTGGCTCTCTTTTGAGGGCAACTTCTGAAAGCCTTAGTCAAATGTGCCCTTCCAAGAACGCTTCCAGCATTGAGATTTCAAAACCCAAGTACTTTCTGCTGTGAGTTTGATATCACTAAGATTCAGATTGAGACTATATAGACCCCTGCAATCTAAGGCGTAATTTTGGGGTAGTGCAGGAAGAGCTGAGCGGCCAGAATTGCAAATGCTATTATGAACAAAGCTCCATCTGTTACTTGTGAGGAGGAACCCTAACAATTTAGACAGCAGGATTTAACTCCCAATTTCAGGCTACCTTGCATTTACTTGGCAGGTTAGAGCATCATTGGCGCATGAGAAAGACTGAGGTCCCACTAGGGTGGCTGCTAAGTATGGAATATTTATTTGCCGAAGTGACAATACTTGTGTTTTGCTTTGTTTTATTCTAAATGTCACATTCCAGATTTGAAAAATAGTCTTAAATGGATAGAAAATAAAGGAAGAAATCAAAAGGAGACGGGAGCATTCCTGTGGATCTCATGTCCCTTAGAGGACTGTCTCAGGGAAACTGTCTATTCTTGCAACTAAGCCGTGGTCATGAATACAACATCCTTATGTGCATTTAGAGTGAATTGTGAATTGTGACTACTTTCTTATGAAAAATAGTTAATCCTAACAGAGTCAGTAGAAGCCAATGTACACCCACTACTGTGAACTCGTTGTGAGTTAGCAGGAACACATACTTACAGAGTGTCCTCTGAAACATTACAGAAATATTTCAGGTCCTAGTAAACCTCTTAAGAAGCATTCCACTCTTTAATTGCATTTGTGATTGGAAACAGACTGAAGGAAGTGTGGCAAAGAAGAGACAGGGGTCAAAGGAAAGAAGGAAGGGAGCTCTCTTATCTCTTGTTTTAAAACAATGGACTAGTGCAAGCAACATGGATGTAGTAAAGAATTGAACTCTAGAATATATTGAGATGACAGTTACTTACCTGGGTAGAAATAAAATTTTATCCTTATGGTGTAGTAGAGTGAAACACTTCGGTAATTTAAAAAAAAAAATTGAGATGGTCACATATTTCAAATTGACAGGTGCATTTAAATTCAGCTATTAAAGGTAAATGTACTCAAACGTAAGGTTTGAAGCAAAAGACGAAACTCTACTTTCAGGACATCGTGGTAAATGTTGTGAGACCACACTTTATTAGGTGACACAAGAATTATGAAAATGATACTTCTTAGAGAAGATTAATCAAGCTCTCTACGGAGTTCTAGTGGTTTCCATTCTTGTCATAAGACCTTTGTACTGTACTTGTTGAAAATGTGAATTACTTCAATTCCCCTGAGACGGTCTCTGTGTGATGCTGGGGCAAAGCACGGCTACGTTGGAATTTGCCTATTTTGAGAACTGCTTCTTGCATTAATTTTGGGGCAAATTTGGAGAACAACCTCTCCAAGCGTAATAGGTATGAATATATGATCTGTTTCCAAGTCTTACTCCTTGTTTCACTATTTTCTATAATGACCTCCCAAACATGACTGGTACCTCATGGAGAATTCTAATATGTGCGCAGTGCCATTGTTCTGGAAAAATGATTATATTAACATATATTAATAAAGGTTAATTTAAAATTCACTGTCACAATACACATCTAATCATTCAGTTTGTGTCTGTATTTGTGTGATCTAATCATTCAGATTGTATGATGTGTGTATTTGTGTGTGTGTTTGTGTGTGTGTGTGTGGTGTGTGTGTGTGTGTGTTTCCTGTACCTTCATGCAGAGTCCAGAAGTCAACTTTGGTGTCATTCTCAAAACTATCAACATTGCCCTTTGAGACAGGCTCTCTTATATGACTGGAATTTGCCCATTTGGCAAGGCTAGCTGGCAGCTCTAATTTCCCAACACCAGTGTGCTTTAGAGACATTATTAAGTAAAATGAGTGCTGTTTGAATGTAAGAATTTTCGTACTGTTAGATTTGGTCTGCTAACTTCCTCCTCCCCTGTACTGGGATAATAAGGATGTACTACTAAGCTCAGTTTTTAAATGTGGTCTCTGGGTTTTGAACTCAACTTCTTACAATTGGATTACAGGTATTCTAATAGATAGGCTATCCCCGTAGCATCCCACCCCCTGCACGTTGTTTCAAATGTAAGTGGTAAGTCACAAGCTCACAAAATTTCTTTGATTTTTCAAACTGATTACTGGTTTTGAGCATTTAACTAAATGGCATGGAACAAAGAAAATATGTGCAAGATGTTTCTAAAATTTGTTGCTGAAACATGTACCATTTCTGCAGATTAAGTCCAGGTTTTACCCTGTGGATAGTGTTTAAAAACTCTATTCAAGATAAGAATAACTATATTTTATAAATGCATGCTTGTATCTAAGTGGTACAGGCTTATATGAGCAGTCTGGTTCTTCAGTTTAACAAGAACATCAGAATGTCATGGACAGTTTAGGATATAGTGAAATGTTGACCAATGAGAACACAGAAGAAGTTCAAAATAATTAGTCACTGGGTAAAGGAAGATCCAAACTACAATCTCAGACTACTTGGCATATGTCAGAAGTGCTATAACAGCCAACAAAATAAGATTGAACAGTGCTCTGGATACAAATGAAGCCACTGACTTAACATATATCTAAGAGATAAAAATGATGAATATATAAATATAAGTAATATAACATATAATACAGATATGTTTTAGTAGTCTACAGAGTTTAGTACTATGTGTTTTCCACTTATTTTTCTCTTTTCTTTTTCCACTTATATTGTTGTCTATCATGAAGTTGCGCTATCATTAACATGTCAGATTTTAAAGACTATTTGCATGATTTTGCTCTTCTACCCACAAGAATAAAATCATTCTGAGAGCCAATGGGAACTCTATGTGGGGACATCACTGTCCACATAGCTTATTACACAAGGCCTTTTAAAACAAGAACCTCAGGATTGCTGGCCTTTATCACTCTTTTGTGCTGAGGCTTTAAGAGTTCTTCAGCTTAACTAGCAAAGGAGACTCTTGCAAGTGTGTAGACATACATATCATTTTATACAAATGTTTCTCAGTTGGTACAAATAGGGTGCATCCTCGAACTGAAATGAAATAGCGTCATAGGACTGTTTGCATTATCAGATTATGCAATGTGATTAATACAAAGTAGTTTCCTGTAAGTTATGGTCTGTAAAGTATTATTTCTTTAGTGCTGTGTAGAAATATTCTCAGAAGTGTTTAAAATGAACTAGTGGCTGAGGAAATCCTACAGGGACATTTAAATGTGTCCTTCTGTGGGGGACACATTGGCAGGTAAACTTTCTTATGCCTGGGCTTCTTGGTTTATGTTTTATATATTGGAGAAAAGGTGGTTCCAAACTTGATAAACATTTTCCAATTTAATTCTGCTGCCTAAATATTTACTCTGTTGAATAAATAAATGAATCAGTTGAGACCTCTAAATGTCAAGTCCCTGCATTTCTCTCTCTCTTTGTTGTAAGTCACTCAGCACATGCAATTGAATAGACATTTGAGAATGAAAGACGGTCAAGGTTAAGGCTACAGCTATGTGCTAGTACAGAAGGCCTGTAACTAAACAACCCTGGAGTGCAGACTTTCTGTGATTAGCTGGATGCTGCCAGCCTTGAGTTGTAAGATAGTTACCATTTGCACAATTAAAATGGAGCTAAATGATCATTTACATTGACCAATTGCAATTAAGGTGAGGGTGTTAAAATTCCAAGGACTATTTATTTTTACTACTAAAGATATTCTTTATCCAATATAATTCAGATAAAAGTGAAGTTCAGAATTCTATAAGTATATTGAATTGTATAAATGCCTGCAAGTTGCTGGCATCCTTAAACATACAGGACAGATATCTTTTTAGATTACTCGTTGCCAGTCAGGCTAAAAGTAAACTCATGTTCAAATTTGCCAAGACCTGCTATCTCCTCGACATTCTGCGTATGTTTCAGGAATGCTGTGATGTTTAACACTTTCCATGTCATCATAAACAGATGCATCCCCTGAACCAGCACCTTATGTGTGGCCATGGAAGCAATTAGATTACATCACCACTACATGATGACAAGGATTCAATCTTTTCATTTCAAACTAAAATATACACTCACTAAAGGTTTATTCCATGACCTTCCAGATGGGTGGCATTGGCGAGCAAGGCAACTAAGATTAGTGCCTTCCATCTTCACAGATTTGTTTAGCAGAGCACTGTGCAGTTTCTTAAATATTAAGAGATTGTGATTCAGAGGCAGTGTTTTAAAATCCTGTATCATATATTTTTAAAAATGTTTCTGTCTACCAATTACTAAAATTCCAGTGAATACATAGTGGTTTTTGTCAGAATGACACAGGGTGGTATAATTTTTTTCAGGTTTTGCTATGAACACTGTCAAGCATTTCTAATGTTTGATTCCATTAAAATTCCAGAATACAGGTAAGAGCAATGGTAGACATGTGCAGTAAATATCAAAAAAATTTATTATTTCATATGCTTACCAAGAAATATTAACAAAACCCAGGAAAATGCAAAACTCCTTACAATTTGACTGAGGGTTATGTGATGGGTGCATATTTTAGACACTAATTGGAAAGAATTGACATATATAAAACTTGACAATAACTTGAACATTTGGTTTAATTAAAATATTGTTGAATGTGCTGAGGACAACACACATGAAAACAATACATATAACACATATAACATACATGTAAATCAAGTGTCAGAGCTATGACATCTTTATTACAAGATGACTACAGATTGTTTAAAGCATAAACATCTGCACACACACACACACACACACACACACACACACACACACACACGCATACATATATAGTACAGATGAGAGAAGAGTGAAATGCTCTTTTTCATTCTTCCACTGTAAGAAAGGTTCATTTCACAGTTTAGATGTAAAGGACTACAACAGGAGAGCTGCTTGTAATGTCCTGATGGAAAACTTGTCTAACCAATTGCCATGTTAGATGGCCTGAAAATATTAGTGGACCCTGCCAATCAGAATAAGCCCTTGTTTCCAGAGAATATATGCTATCTTTTATGGAATGCTAGACCTGAATGGCATCAATATCATGTGGTACTTACAGCTGTACTTGCAGTTCTAAGAGATGAAGCACACAGTGTGTCAAACTCAACAGAAAGGTATGATTTACCAATGACATATAATCATAGACTAAACACACTTAAGTATACACCCCATAGTTTGGAGGAAGTTGGAGAAATCAATGCATTTAAAACTTGAAATAATTGGAGGCCAGCAGAGTTTCTTGTCACGTGTGTGTGTGTGTGTGTGTGTGTGTGTGTGTGTGTGTGTGTATGTGCACGTGCACGGTACATTTAGAAGAAAGAATAACATCAGAAGGAGCTATGATTGCCTTTGAGGATCGTGTGAAAACAAATAATTTAGTCTAGGAACAACTTGAATCTCACAGACAAATCAAGAACAATTTTAGTACAGGCTGCCTGCATTTATGGAAGAAAATTTCAATCAACTAGAGAGCAACTCCAGTACAGGCTTGCCACTGTCTAAGACAAATATGGTATAAAAATATACTACAAATATTACTTCCAAAGGCCATAAATGAATTAAAAACAATGTTTTTAATTTTTCATTGATATATGAGTGTGTATTTAACTATATACATATTCATAACTTAAAATGTGTTTTCATTTGTTTGTTTAAAAAGAGTGTTTTTTTATTCTAATGGAATAGGTTAATCTTACATTAGCAGTTCTTCTGTCTCAGCTTCCTGAATGCTGTAAATATGAACTTCTGTGGTTTTAAGTATGCACCAACACACCTGATTATAATTCAGTTTTTATATTTTTACTGCTGGCATAAGTTAGTGTAGAAAAATCCATGGAAATAAATATGGTTTCAAAAGTATCATCACAATATTGTGGAATGAACTGAGACTGGTGTAGGATTATTGAGAATCGAAGAACTTCAGAAGAAAAGTTGGGAGACAATATGTACAGACCAAGAACATGATTATACTGGATAGAGAATATATATTTATATATATATTTCAAGAGTGCAATTTACTTCTTAAATGGAAAGAGAAGTGGGGTATGGATATGAAATCGACATCACAACAGAGCACTAGGCCAGGTATAGTAATGAACACTGAGAACAGCGAAGTATTATACCCCATGCTATGATGAAACCAAAAAGAGCTCCTCGGGTTTGGGTACCTTCTCCATCCTTAAGACTCAACATGAGGTCCAAAAGCCACAACCATGAGATGTCAGATTCCATTCTTCCAAGCAGCCTTCCTTTCTTCCTGGAGTTTCCACCAAACTCCTTACATAATGTTAAATTACCAACCACTGATTTATACATTACAGAGTTTAGCTACTCGTTACACTCTCACCTGCAGACATTGCTGCACTAAGGGAGGAAGACCCAGCATAAAAGCTTTAGGAACAGATTCCAAATGCAAACCTATGACAGAATGACAGCAAGGTAAGTCCAAAGACCTCCAGTGATCAGTAGCCTGAAAGTTTACTAAGAAGCTGCTTTTGGGAGTTATAGTTCCCTTGTGTAATTTGCAGTATCAACCTCCTTGTGGAAAATGTTACTATTTGATTCACAAAGTAAACAAGGGTGTCCCATTGAATCCAGATTTAGACTGGTGATGTTATTCCATTGCTGTGGTGCTTGCCCAGAATAGAAAAGGCCATGTGTTATCCCCAGCACCACATAAACTGGGCTTGGTTACACAGGCTTCAAACCTAAGCATGTGCTAGGTGGATGCAGGAATGAGCAGACCCTCAAGGCCATTCTGAATTTGAGGTCAGCTTGTGTTATGTGACACCTTGCTTCCAAATGCTCTCCCACTCTTAAAAATTCAGACTCTTGAAAAAAATATAATGAGTGAAAAGTACATTGGATGCAAAGAAAGTATAAGGATATTTGGAAATAGGAGGAGGATTTTTCCATCAGCTCTAAATTAACAAGAACAAGAGCCATGCTATGACTCACTGAACACTGTGCTCGATGTGCAATCATAGGAACTAAGTCTGGATTTCCAGAACACATGTAAAAAAGTTGACCATATAGGTACTAAGGGCGTAGAGATAAGAGGGAGAGAGCTGGCTCCCTGGAGTTCAGTGGCCATCCAGTCTAACCAATGACCTCCAGCCTAACTGAAGAAACCCTGTCACAGAATCATAAGGAATGGAGCAAATGATAAAGATACCTGATGTCAACCTCTGTTCTACACATATACGTACATTAAAAAACACAGAAACACACACACACACACACACACACACACACACACACACACACAGAGACAGACACAGAGATAGAGAGACAGAGGCAGAGACAGACAGAGAGAGACAGAGAAAGAGACAGAGAGACAGAGAATGAACAAATAAAGCCTTTCCCTGGGTAGTATCATGCTTAAGTTTATACTTGTGCTTCACCCATGAAAACTCAAGTCAATAGTATGTCTGAAGTTGCTGTTATTATTGGAATGGCTTGCCCGATTCTTGGGACTAATAAGATGTAGAAGAATTTTATTGCAGCAACATGACTTCTCTTATCACACCCAAAAACCCTATAGGCCTGTGATCTAGCTGGAATATAGATGCACCCTTACTACACACCTTTAATCCCAAACAATGAAGGTAAAGTTAGTTCGTAGAAAGAAGCATCAGGATCAATGTTTGAGTATCTAATTGAGAGGCACACAAAGTGATGAATCAGAGAAAGACAAATAGGATATACCCAACTCTCAAGAGAACAGAGAGGAAAGAGGCAATGAGAAAGAGGGAGAGAGGGGGGGGGAGAGGGGGCAGGAGGAGGAGGGGAAAGTCAGTTTTATTGGGACAGTTGTACAGAGACAGGTTGCAAAGAGGGAAATAATCTTGACACAGGTGAAAACAGAACAAGCCAGAGAATAAGAAGCAGCCAGAAGGGTAGAACATATTGCCAAAGTTAGTACAAGGCAAAGAAGTTCAATTCCGTCAGAATCTGAGAGAAGCTAAATTTAATAAGTCAGCTAGGAGGGGAGTTTGAGCCAGAACAGCTAAGTTGAACTAGCCAGCAAGAGTTCAGAAAGAACTAGAAAGGGTGAGCTTATTAAGCAGTAAGTCTCTGAGGCTTAAAACATTCTAGGCCTAGGTTAGATTGTATGGAGACTAGAAGTTTCCAGAGTATGCCTAGGTTAGCAGATGGAGGCAACAAGCATTAGAGATGACAATTACATTGGGGAAATAATTTATAATAGGAAAACTAATTTAATTCTCTAGAAAGCTTCGCTTGTATTCTCGGTCCTGAAAACTTGTGATTAGTGTAATTAAAGTCAACATGTTTGAGGAAACACAAGCTACATGTCAGAGTTCTTAATATTTTCACAGATTAAGTTCATTAATAATTTTAAAGGTATGTAGAAGATAGAATTGAAGCAAGGAGTAATACTTTCAAAAATAAAGATTTAGAAATAAAAATGTAATGCATATCATTTAATTTTAACTGAAGAGGTTCAATACTACATTACACACAGTTAAAAAGAAAAGTAGAACTTAGAATAATTAAAAGAATTTCTAGTCACAGAGCATTTAGAGAGAAAAGTTCTAAAACATGTCATTAGGACAAGGGGAAGCAAAGCTGAATCATGAGCATCAAGAAAATTAGTGTAGAAGAGAAGAGAAAGATATCATTTATAAATTGCACATTTTATGACAGCCATAATCCCAAACAAAAAAATTTTAAAAAAAAGTAAACAAAATAAAAGTCTCCAATAAACCCTCATACTTGAAGTCATAACCATCAAACTGCAGAATGGCACTGTACCCACAGATAAGTGACAGATTACCTACCAAGAGTGGAAATTACACTGTGCATCCACTCTTCCTTATGAATGATGAAATCAGGAGTTCATTCATATTTTACACCCATTCAGCTCCAGGAAGAAAAGAGCCACCCTGCTTGCAGGTGGAACTCAGAGACTCTACACAAAGCCCTTAAAGAGAACAATTAAGGTGTACCTCTATGTCCCATCCACAGGAGGGACTCAGAGGAGAAGAGGGGGCAGCTATGATCAGAGTATGAATAGATAGATAGATAGATAGATAGATAGATAGATAGATAGATAGATAGATAATAGATAGAGCACCTGTTTGAAACAATTCCTATCAGTATCCTGGAAGCATCTTAACTGGATTATATAAAAGCAGTTACTGGAGGTCCTGGGGCTAGCTTTAGTTATTGACCTGGTCATAGACATGCGAAGTCCTATAATTATGTGGAGATTTTGTAGATTAATCAGGAGAATTTGTTTTACAAAGACAACAGCTGGCCGGCCCAAGAAACTTCACTAACCCTCCTTAAGGAAGCTCAGTGATGATGCCAGAAATGAGAGGGGTCCTTTTAAGTGACCCAACCACATCTCAGTAGATAGCTCAAGAACACTTACAGGAATAATAAAATATAATAAAATACCAAAGTACTATATAGGTCCAATGTCTAGTATTTACCCTCTAAGGCAGAAATACAGAACATCAGGAAAACATAATTCATTATTATAAGTGGAAAATCCCAAATTAATCACGTCCAATCTAAAAATGCAGAGGGAAAAATTTAAGTAGACAGACACATTACTGTCATGATACTGATTTCAATGTATGTTTGTATTAACACTCAGGCTAAACATCACATACATAGATGAAATATTTTATTAAAAGATCAACCTGAATTTGTAGAGGTGGAAATTCCAATGTATGAGATGTCAACAAAAGCTAATGAGGAGATAAAAGAAATGGAGATTGTTGACCGTGAAGATACACACTCATTAAGAAAATTGGCACATGGAATGCTTCTTACCAGAGTCTATTGTTAAAAAGCTAACACAATGCTCGCAGCTACAAACTCAGGACGATTGGCACGCACCTGCAACCCCTCGGAGGCAGATGGCTGAAGGGTACACAGCTACTTTCACTCTGCCTCCACTGCTCTGTAGTAGTCATGCCTCTGTTTACAGATTTATGTTCAATGTTTAGCCAAAGCCATTCAAACTCAGCAGAATCATTAGCTCTTAATTTGTATTGCTTTGGGGATAGCTTATTTTCTGGCCTTCAAAATGTTTATAGAAAGAAAAAATTATATGATATAAATTAATATTTTTCATTTTCTTTAGTTCCTTAAAACATGGCATGTATACACTAGGTGCTAAAATATGTCAGCATATAGTTTGAAATTACACTGCAACAAAAAACATAAATTTCCTTTTTTTACATACAAGAAATTTGTGTTTTATTTGTTTAAGAGATACATGGAATGAGCATAGATAGAGAAAGATTGAAAATGCCAATGTTTTTATTTCTAATTAAGTGCACTATATTCACATTTTAGGACTTAATTTGCATTTCTATTTCAAAATAATTGTGACTTAGTGTGTGTGTGTGTGTGTGTGTGTGTGTGTGTGTGTGTGTGTGTGTGTGTGTATTCCTTACTGTGGTGTTCAGAGTATAAGTTTGAGGAGCAGGCTATGTTCTTTTATCATACAGTTCCTGGGCACAAATTCAGATCACCAACCACGGCAGCAAGCACCATTACCATCACACATGCCCATATTGTTTCTCTTACTCCGAAAATGTGTTAAGACTTTCTAGGATAAAGTGAACATTATAATTTTATCTTCAAATAGAGCAAACGTACAAAATCACTTTGCTAGATGTACACAGAGGACTCAGAAAAAACTGTCTTAGTGAATCACTGTCTATAGAAATACTTATTCTCACTGTAATTGGGAGTGTAAAATAAATGTTTCATTGGAAATTTTCTTTAATTCTTGGCTTGATTCTAGAAATTTGAAACTTACAAAGTAATAACTCTGATCTTCATATATTCCCAATCTTCCCTTTAAATAGAAATGTTTAGTGACTTATAGTTACAGAACGGAATGCTTAGTCTTAACTGGATCTGGAACATTTTAAGTGATGAATGAGGCTGTGGGTGTTTCTGAGAGCATTGACTTTAGCAGGGAGCCTCTCCACAGAGTGGGCAGGACTTCCAGAAGTGCCTTGAAAAAGTTACTGATTCTCATGTGGCTGTCTTTGCCTCTCAGTTGTGAATGTATCTATCTCTGCCACTGATGCCATTTCTTCCATTCACCAGACTCCAGCTTCAAGTTCCAGCCCATACTGAGGACCACTGAGTCAACTGGAGTGTTCCAGGCCTCCAGTACCAGACTGGGAGTGCTGATGGGTGCAGCTTTGCAGACTGAGCAGTGACTGGGCTCTCACCCTCTCCAGGAAAGCTCATTTTTGGATTTTCCAGTCCACACAGACATAGATATACACCACACACACACACACACACACACACACACACACACACACACACACACCACACACACACACACACACACACACACACACACACACACACACACACCTCTCAAGAGGCCAGTAAAAAGAAATGTATGGCTACGAGGTGATGGCTTTTCTCTTCCACTTTTTTTTAACAGTTCCATGTTTCACGAATAAATACATAATCAACATTCATTGAGCAAATTCAACTTATAAACTATATCCCTTGTTTTCTGGTTTGGTAATTAATTTAAACTATTAAAACCACATTTATTCTAAAATGGTCCCTTCTAACACATTTTATGGAAACCTTACAAGGAATCCTATCATTCTTAGAAATCTAATTTGAAATTTAATTTTCTAGGAAATACCAGAGGAAAAATTAAAGCCAAGTGAACATTTTTATAAACAAGAATAGTTTTAAAACCTTTCTTGCCAGATCTGTAGACATAGACACTAATGAAAACATCAGCAAATGGGGTGCCATCACTCAGGATCACAGAGAGAAGTGAAGACACACAGAGAAAATTCCACACATAAGCACCAGTCCTGTGAGGTAACTGTCAACAAGCCATAATGATGAGTTCCTAGGGAAGACATGATAGCACTTGGATTACCTAAGAAACACTACAAAGTCGAAAGCATATTCCATTCCTAACACAGCAAAAGGCATCTGCATCTTTCGTTATAGCTATGAGAGTTGGTAAACATTGAACAACAAGCACTGCTTTTAATTTCCTTCTCTGTGCTACATAGTTCAGTTTCTGGAATGGTTGCCTAGCATGTGTGAAGCCCTGGGTACCAGACCCCATGCCATGTAAACACGACACGATGGCTCAGTCCTACAATCTTAGCATTTGGGTGGGGCACGTGTTTATGATTATCCATAGTTTCCTGGGCAGTTGAAGGCCTGCCTGGCTTCCATGAGGTCCTACCCCAAACAATAAATGTAAAAAAATTAATTTCCAAATTAGGCAGAAAAAAATCACCAAAATGTACATGGTAAGGCTGTAAACTTTAGAAGTACAAATAAATAGGAGTCTGACCATCTAGATAGTATTTGCTCAATATAAGTTAATGGATATAGAATGTGCTGTCTAAGTTTCAACAAGTGTTATTGTTTCTCTTAGGTTAGATGAAAAATTAGAGTAACTGAAAGTGATACTTGAAAGAGAAACGAGAGCTTATCTAGATTAATTTTGTGTTTTGCAGCTGAAGGGATTGAAATCAAGGATTAAGTGTCAAATTTAAGTTCACTAAGAGTAACTTGAGAATGGAAAAATACCTAAACAAGACTTTGGGATCCCTGAGACCAGTGCTCACTCTGTGACATGGGTGTGTTTCCATGCTTGTTCCCTGGATTCAAGAATGTGAACATGCACAGAGCAAGGGTCTGATAATGAGATGGATGCCGGGGCACAGGGAGTGAGTTGTTCAGCCTGTTGAGAGATGTGGCTAACAATATCTACACCTCAGTGGGGCTTCTTGACCATGCAAAAGTCTTAGCTATCTGAGCAGAGCATTTCCCTTTCTGAGCTGAAAAGAATTTAAGACCAGTAACACATTTACCTCATAAGAAACCCAGCTTTATGGAAATGCAGAAATCAGGCAGTAAAGAGGCAGTGGTTGTTAGGTTTGGATGCACTGCTCAGATGAGAAATTGTACTTGTAAAATTGAAATGTTTCACTTGTAAAAGTGAGGTGTGCTTGGCAAATGAAATCCAGGCATTCAGTCAGGTGATAAAAATGTCAAGATATCTGCTGCTATGTTGAAAGATGAAAGGAAAACAAATCAATGAGATTCAAGAGGAAAATGTTTAAAATAGAAACTTCTAATTATGTTAAATCTTCTGTGCCTAAATAAATACAAATTTCTTACCTAAATAAATTTTCATTTGTATGTTTTTCATATAGCAGTGAATTTTGGAAATATATGCAATGAATTTTGGGGGAACCATTATATAATGTGATTTTTGAAAATAAAAATAGGTGTGAGCACCTTTCTATATAATGGACACATCACATAAATAAGGTAAGAAAATGCATTTTCCTTTAGGATACATGACAAAAGTATTATTCATTTAATGTTCAGTCTTTAATTACAGATTGCTTGCATCCAATGGGGGATGACATTTTCTTAATCAGGTGCAATAATTTTCTATAAGTAAAACACATATTCATAAAATTTGCTTGTTAGTCCATAGATCTGGAGTGAGCAATGACCGCATCACAGATAGTAGATTTGATGCAAGCATGACAATAGTAATGAAGTTCTGGTGTTGTGGGGAGAAACACTCTTGAAATTACAGATACATGAGCAATAGGGATGCATCCATCAATAAGAGAAAGATCTTCTGAAACCGGAAGTTACCAGGTCAAAAGCAACATTCTCACTATTGTACAGACTATACACAAGAGATGCCAAGAAAAGGAGGGATTCTTCTGTGCCCATAGGATGACAGATTGTTTAAAGAACTTGGTGTAAGTAGCACCATAGTACCATAAGGTCCTAGAGAGAATTTGTAGTGATTGGGTGGCACATGTAAGTATTTAATGTAAACTAATAACACAAAGCATTTTAAGATGGTTTCGGGGGCTTTGATGCCTTAATTAGATCATTAAAAATCCTTGAATGCTTTTGAAAAGAAAACTGTAAAAGAGGGTGAGAGTGAAGGTAAGGAGAGCAGGCGGTGAGCTACAACCATAGTCTTGGTGAGGTCGAATGCCAGTGTGAAGATGATAGGCAAAGAGAGAAGATGCGTTCGAGACGAAGTTGGCAGGACGAAATGAAGTGAATTAGTGATGATGATAAGGAATGTTTTGGAGATGGCTTTCTAGGCTCTTTGCTAGAGTTTGGCAAAAAATGTCTGAAGATATCACTTGCCAATAAGTAAAATGCAGGCAATTAATAACTGAGAACAGAAAACCTAACTTTGGAATGAGGACCACAGCTTCGGTTTGAGAATATCATCTTTACTTTCTTTGAACAACACAAAATGAAAAGTCAACTAGGCAGTGAGATCCACAAATATGAATTTTGGAAAAAAAGTTTGAAGAAGGCTACAAATGCTTGTAGGTGTAATGTAAACTACAGAAATAGATGACATCATTAGAATAAAGAGGAGAGGAAGTCAGGGTGTAGTATATTTTGAATAGATGATGCTGAGCCCTTCGTTCTACTCTCTGATCTGAGATGGTAGCATTTAGCCAACTCATGTCAACTGTGCTAATCTTAGGATGAATATCACACAGATTAAACATCAAGATTGCTCCACAAAATTAAAAATAATTAACAAAAAAATTCAGAAATCAGTCAATAAAGGCAATGAAACATGGACATACATGAAGTTTGTAGGGTTCCTTTTTTTTTTTTTAAACCTGATTTGATGAAAACCATTTTGGCTGATTTTAGAGTAACATATAACAAGCTAAAAACATCACTCCTGGATTTAATAGACAGTGAAAATTTAAAAGTGTATGGATTTCTTATTTGACTATTTGTACCTCTGGCTTTGTGCCTTCTCTGCCAAACATTTTTAAAATTACTTATTTTATGTATTATTATATACATTATGTTATATACATTATATAACTAGAAGCATATAATCATATTGTGCAACTAAATTTTTATAGTAGAAGACCAAGGATTCATTAAAATAGTTTCACTATTTTACATACCTTCTTTGCACAATGTTTTAAAGATAATATTTTGTACGAATGACCCTGTATGAACACTGTAAGGGTCTGAATGAAATATCTATAATTATGAAATAGTAAGACTATCCAGATATTCCACTGAAAATGTTATATTTTTGGCTACTGCTCTGTTTGGCTTTGTCAGAAAGATTAAATTTGAGAAAACTAAACAAAACAAAGCAAAAAAAAAAAAAAAACCCTCATATTCCTACCATCTTTCTGTCTTGATGTTTACTAAATCCAAGTAGAAAAAATAGAGAATCAATGCATGTAAGTGGGTTCAAGATTAAAGGTTAGGGTAATAATGAGTAGCAGTTTATAGAGTCAAGTAAACGTTATACTGGGCCAGTTGGTTAATGTGGATGTTAGTCATCCATTTAATGTGAGTACACTGCAGCATGTTAAGTAATTATCTGGAAAAAAATAGTGCAAAGTACCAGCTAATGCATACATAGTTTTCTATAAATGTGTATATTTAGCTAGGTGTTTCAATTAGTACAAAATTAGTAACATTACAGGAAGAATATATGGAAATAAAATTGGTTACACATGTAATTTCATATTGTTTAGAAAGACTCACAGCTGATTCTCTTAGAAACATTTTCTCAACTGATGTTAAAACAATGATCACGGCTTCATGTGCACCAGGATTGGTATTTAGTAGAGATGAATATTTGTAAGGAAATCCTACTAATGTCAGCATGCACTGCAAATTGGAACGTGCTGACTCCTACAAAGCATTATTTTATCAGACATTGCTTCTGATGCTCATAAATCCTACCCATCCCACCTTCTCTGGCAGCGTTTTGTGGGCAAACTTTCTGCATGAATATTCTTGCATTCTGTCATAAAGTTTCCATATGAAAAATACTTAAATAAGAAAATGAATTTTTATTCAACTGCATATTCAGAGTTTGTAAATACTAGAGGCTTCAGAGTAGTGTTGTTTTGATATACATACCAATCATAAATGGAGAAAAGTAAAACAGTTATCATTCTATGGTAATAGTTCGCACATCTTGGGAGGCTGACATGTACTATGAGGCCCTGCAATTTTCCCTGTCTCTCTGGGATAATATGTACAGTGACCTAAAATGCTCTGGAGTCAGGGAGATGATTCCTCCTAAAAGCGTTTGCAGTGCAAGCCCAATGACACAAGTTCAAGGCCCAGATCAAAGAGCCAACTCCTTTGTGCTCTCCCTTGATTTCTCCACCACCCCTGCACTGTGCACAGCCCTGTCGCCATTCAGAAACAGGCACCTATCATATACACACAGCAACACAAAAATACACTAAAAATTCATAAGGAATAAAATATAATCACCAAATTATAATCAATGTATTTTAAGCCTTTATAGAATTTTGTTCCATAGTTAGTTTAAAAATTAATTTCACATTTTCTTCTGTCTATGTGTGGACTTGTATTATACAGTTTGCTTCCTAGACTACAGTTCACTGGCTAGTAATACATCACCAGGCATAATGAATAAATAAATCTGTGTCAGGTGTGGAAGAAACTGCCGTTCTACCAATACTTTTTCTACAACCTAGAATCTGATCAAGGAAAAGTTTTTAAGAAACTTAGCCAATTTAATTGTAGATACATTTTAAAGCAATTTTTATGTCGCTGAATAATAAACTCAGAAATTGATGGTGGCATTGAAATACAGAAAGCATCCGAACTATTTTTATACAAAGTGTATTCCTGTAATGATAAAATTTCTTACAAAGATAGGCTTGTGTCTCTATGATAGAGATGCACATAATGACAGTGGTGTCTGGGAAGTATTAGGCTGTGGTTTTAATCATCTCTGTAATTGTAGAAGTTCATGCTAGCTCAACTGCACATCTATTCTTCATTTGTCCCTAAACTAATTTGTTCTACATATGAATATATAACCATCATCAATTTAAAGTGCCATCCCTTGGCTATGTGGGTCATTAAAGGGAATACATAATGTATGAGACTAAAAATGCAAAGTTAGAGGAGGAAAGCTTTTTAGCCAAGTGTGAAATCACTTGCAACCAAGCTGCCTTCTGAAATTTAATAAAAGTCAAGCCGGGATCACAAATGACCATCCATCAATTATAGTCTTACTCATATATTTTGTTTGGAACATAGGTGTTTCATTTACAATTTTGACTTCAATATTTATCATTAGAATAGCAATGCCAGCGATTTATGAGATAACTTTATGAAGTTTTGGGATGTTTTCCACAGCCTATTGATATTTCCAAAGACAATTTTGTGGACGTCATCTCTACTAGTTCATTTACAAGGGTATAGTATAGAATAAAACTGTAGCCTACATGTTTACTATGGCTGAAAAATCACAAAACCAACTAGGTTTATATTATGTCTATAATACATATATAAATACTAAATAGTATTCATTTAGCTCAATAGATTTTGGGAATGCAGTATAAGAGTGTGATGAATTTAATGATACGTTGAGAAGGTTTCTATCTGTATGGAAGCAATTCTAAGGCCTGTAAATTATCCTGGGGTATTTAACACTATGTCAGTAAATACAATTTTTATATTTCATTTGAAGTCCAGTTTCTCAAACTTGGCTTCACTACTTAAGTTTTAACAATATAAGCAAATTATCAAAACGCACTGGCTTAGAGAGAGAGAGCAAGTATTTAAGCAGAGAAGTCAGAAAGCACCTAGTACATATTCTTTTTCTTTTTGCATGATCTGGTCAGGCTAGTGTTCCTAAATGCATGGCATTTGAGAAAATACTTGATAGATGTCATCGTGGCAGTGGTCATTTCATTCAGAAATGTCCCATCCACTGCTATACATAACAGGTCACCACATGTGGAAATCAGAGGAAGACAGTGAATCTCGAAGATAAAAATGATGGAAGGGCGGCTCTGTTAAGGGCATTAGCTTTTACTATGAGTGATAAAGAATGCCAAGTCTTTACTTGCTTAATGGATAATGCAGATAATTAACGAGAAGGAAGACCTTCACGTTTGTATATTTCCTTGCGATATATGATCCTACATATATTTGCTTGATAATTGCTGTTATATTTGCCAAATAGTCTTTGGGGAAGCACATTTTGGTTGCAAAGTTTACATTTGAATTCAATCATAAAAAATTTTAAGAGCTGTTTTTAATAAAACATGAGGGCCTTAAATGGCTTCCATACCAACATTTTCACCATGTCAAAATTTATTAAAATTAGCTCAAATATATATATACATACATACATATATATATACATATATATATATACACACACACACACATATTTCTGGAAACAGCTTCTAAACATTATAGAAGAAATGTCTGTAGCTATGAAAAAAATGGAGAACATTTTCTTCGTAGTTACAAAGGACTCCTCATTAAATACATATGCTTCTCAGTTTATGGAGTATGGGAGGAAAATCAACTGAAAAGGATAGGCTTGGGCATCTGGAGGGTCTTAGAGCATAATGATAAACTGGAGCCAGAAAACTAAGCCAATCTGGGGAAAACACATAACCCAACTGAAAAGGACTTTTAATTGAAACACCGTCATCAGAGTTTACTGGATCCATTAATTGAGTTTAAAAGGAAGTACCATTGTTCTGGAAGTTAATCTGAGGAAGCCAGTTCAGAAACAGCCTGCCTTTAGGAGAATTCGAGGATGATGTCGCCATCTTAAGTGGCTCAGCAAAACCTTTTTTTTTTTTTTTTTTTTTTTTTTTGAGTGTCTGAAGTGTGACACGATGTCACTGGGCTCCTAGACCAATTGCATTTTCATTAAACATGGCGACTTTATCTCAGAGCTTAGATTTTAGGACTTTCCAATCTGACTCCAATTGTGTCTCTCTCTTATGGGGACCAAATTGATAGTCTTTCTTGACCATTGTTAGGGAATTGAGTCAAAGGCTATAGAGTTTGTTCCCCTTCTTTGCTTCTCGTTACACAGCAGGATAGACATATTGTTCAGTTAAAGGATAGGTTTGAATATATGAAGATGTGGCAACATCTAAATAGTTGGTGAAGGCACAGAAATGTGTCCTTAGCATCTAATGACGGAACTGTGTTAGAGTCCTTTTCTAGGAAGGCCACGTCACACCTAAGTTTTGGGAAAACTTCCTGGAACCTTTTGGGGTTCTTTTGGAGTTTTTCATCTTACCATTGAACACTCTCCAGAAGTGTGCAGGGACAAGGCATCTGAATGTGGCATATACTTTCTCTAGCTGAGTCAAGTCTCTGAGCATTTCAAAATATCCCCTTTCTCTAGTCTATCTCATGCTCTCAAGCAAAATTTCCTTTGTTTCAGATGATTTACCATTTGACTTAATTATCATGGTTAGTGACAGAAAAGCAAGCCAGGTAAATAGAAACTCTGCATACACCTTAAGAAATTCTTTACTGAAAAATGTAAGAGGTTAGATTACTTTAAAATTGTCCACAGATTGTCCATAGGATTGTTGGTGACAGCAGAAAAGAATCAAGCAACTTTACTATTCCAGCTGCTCAGTTGTTGAGCACAGCCATACTCAAAGAAACATTGGAATCTATTTTCAAACTCATTTAATTTAAAAACTTCGAACCCCTACCCAGATCTAGCCAATGGACAGGACATTCTCCATAGTTGAGTGGAGAGTAGGGACTGACTTTCACTCGAACTCTGATGCCCCATATTTGACCACATCTCCTGCATGGGTAGGCCTCATGGCACTCATAGGAAGGATAGCAGACTACTAAGAAGAGACTTGATGCCCTATGAACATATACAAAGGGAGGAGGTCCCCCTCAGTCACAGTCATAAGGGAGGGGAGTAAGGGGAAAGTGGGATGGAGGGAGGAATGGGAGGATACAAGGGATGGGATACCAATTCAGATGTAATATGAATAAATTATATATATGTAATAAAAAAATAAAAATTGAAGGGGTGAATCTTTAAGTGTACACAGCCCAGTAGTAAATTATTCTTAACTTCAATTTTTTTTTTTTTTTGTAATAAACACTCTTGCTGCTCGTCCTTAAGTAAAACTTTTTTACTAAGTTGTGGGTTTATTCACAATGGTTCTCTTCAAACACTTAGGTGTCTTATTTTTTTCTATTTCACCAAATACTGCAGAACAGTGGTTCAGTTTTTATAAATAAGCAGCTATTTGTCACTTTTAATTCAAATTACTAAATATGTCACTGAATTTAATCCCTGTAAAATTTGTTCAGTAAAATTTTTCTAAAAATATTTTTGGTCCCAGTCAGTTTTCACTCTTCTTTCAAATAATTTTCATAATACTCCAATTTTACCAATATAACTTCTTCTGAAGTATGTTTTCATTTCTCTGAGTTTTCACTGTTCTGCGCAGCATAGCAATTGACACCCACACACACAATCATTGACATCTCTGATCAGTGTCTAGTGGTGGGTTCTGGCAAGTGGGACCACTGGAACATATTCTAGAAACAGTTTTAAGATTCTTGAACATATTGTCAATATGTTGCCCAGGAAGGAAATACCATTTCATATCAACAGTGCATAACAATTAGTTCTTTCGATGGAAACTACTTATGTATGCCAAAAATAAGAGTATAGCTTCAAAAACGATATCATAAAAAAAAAGACAGAAAAATATAGAAGCAAATATGTCAAAAATTTACCAATTTGGGCTAAGAGATGGCTCAGTGATTATGAGAGTAGCAGCTGCTCTTATTGAGTACCTGAATTCAATTCCCATCACCCATATAATGTCTCCCAACTACTTGTAACTCTAGTCCCAGGGTACTGACAACCTTTTCAGGCCCCCATGGACACCAGGAACACTCCTTGTACACAAACAAATATGTAGGAAAGGACTCGTACAAATAAAATAAATTTATATACATTTATCATGATTACCATTGAGTTCTGAAATTGAATAACTTTAGCATTTCCTTCTGATTCTGCATAATTGAAGGGAACAGCCTCACCAAGAATGCCATTCCTTTCACCATAACCACTTCTTCTACACTGGCACAGCCCATAACCACTGCCTTCCCTACATCGGCACAGCCCATCACCACTGCCTCTTCAACACCGGCACAGCACACACTTCATCTATTTACCTTCCTCTTATATTGAGGCGTGTCCAGCACACAGTATCTCAAAGTCTCACTTTCAGATTACCAGTGTATTTCACCCCCACATTCTTCCATCTGCTGGCTATTAATATCGTTTGGTTCTCACTTCATACTATACATGGCTACTTGCTAGTTTTTATCTGCTTATTTCCAGAATTCCTCTTGGGAGCAGAGTGGCTCATTTGTAATTGTGAACCATTCAAATGAAATATTAACTGATCCTACTGACCTTGTTGTTTTCTGTCACAATCTGTTCCAGTTATCATATTACTCTCCATCCAATCAATGCTTTAGTCACCTCATTTCTTCCTGAAAACTCACAGTGATTCACTGTTTCAGGATTCCTACCCTTGTTTGCCTCAGTCAGATTAAAAGAAACATTACCTTCCTAAATTAATCCTTCACAAATAAAATGTTTCTAAGCCTTTGAGAAAACATTTTGATAAGACATTTTATTTGTAACGTTTAGCAAACTCCTAAAAGCAGTTTCTCACCAGTATCCTTTTAACTCTTCTGAATATTGTCTGGACCCTGACTTGAGTGTCTAAAAGTCTCACAGACTCAATAATCTGGTTTCTTAAATGGGTTTAGAAGACATCACTCTTAGTTTTGTCCACCTTTATGACCCACCTTTCATGCTGAAATTTCAAAGAGTATAAGAAGATACATTTCTGTTAGGTCGGGACGAGATTTCATATTTGAAACTATGAACATAAGTAAACAGATATTCCCCTCTGAATTAAGAGATTGTGCAAAACACTGTGATGGTGGTGGTGGTGGTGGTGGTGGTGTGTGTGTGTGTGTGTGTGTGTGTGTGTGTATGTATGTGTGTATGTATGTAGTACACTGGACAGGATCCTGTAACCAACATTGCATAGTGCATAATTTATAGAAGATGGAAGGTTTTGTGTCACAGTTCTACAGGTTGGTTGATCCAACCCAAAGACATAGCCTAATATAATAGAATCCGTGAAGACCTACTTCTTAACTTCTAGATGGTGGGCAATTGTGACTTTATATGATAAAAAGATAAGGCAGCAGGCTTGTCTCTCTTTTACAAAGTTACACATTACCCTTTTGAGGATTCTATCTCTCTGAGGGATTAGGAATTCTTCATCTGAATGTTCACATTCTACAAACTATGAGACCACAACAGGACATATATAGCTTCCTGACAATACAAGGTGTATGTATTTTGGCTCCTTGTAGTTTACATAAAATCTTTATATAAAATTTTATCTTGAAAGCTGACATGTTTTTGTTTGAATCTTATATTATTTTTATTCATGGAGAAGAAAAAAGAGATGATGAATCTAAAAGAAGATAAATATACTATCTTCCAAAGAAATGAAAAAGAAAACCAATAATGCCTTCAGATCTCTTTGCCTCCAATTTACCCTGTCTTGAATATTTAACAAAGCACTGAGAAGCATGCAACATTTTCAGGTCCAGAACATTCATGTTCATGTGTTTTCATTCATCCTCCATGGCATTTTCTCATTTTTCATTTGGATCTGGTCTTGGGAGAAGCACTGGAGGAAAGGCTGGCCTGCCAGAAGCATATTCAGGGTGACTCAGAAGTGTGCCTGCTTTATTTCAGGCTGTCCACACAGTAGCAGACAGGAAGCCGCACTTCTGCAATTAATCTTTTTGATAAACCCATGATGCTTTGCAGAACAGAAAGATTACTAGTAGTTACTCGCTCTTTCCCTTCATTCTGGCCAATGATCTTGGCCAATGAGCCAGAAGAAGTCTGATTGAAAACCTAAAAGGTTCTAGTGCTATTAGCATTTGTCCCTTTGTTGGTACCATCATTTCCTTTAATTCGCTGTGTTTGGACGGAGCCATTTTGATGAAAGCGAGACTGCATTATGTCAACACTGATCACAAACATATATGCACCTGCTATTAGTTTAGTCATATTGTATTATGCTCTTGTCATAAGAAATGTCTGCTTATAGACTTGTGTACCCTACTAGAACAAACTGTAGCAATTGGGAAAACATGGGAGAAGATTGGTTTTTCCAAAGCAGAGTATTATGGAGGATATTGGCCTCTGTTTTCAAAATAGATGGTGATGGGGTTCAATGGCTGCTCATGACCCTTCAGGAATGACTCAAATTTTCATAACTCTGAGTAATCAAAGCTTTGTCTTTGTTACAGCAGTCTCTTCTCTTTATTCTTATATGAAGATATGTAAGTCCAGAAGGCACCAAAAGGAGTGGAGCATATATATTCCCCCCTCTACACCAGCCCATAGGGCTAAATCTGGAAACAGAAATACATATAAACAACCTAATATTATTATGTCGTTAGGCAAATAAAACATTATTTTACTGAGTTCTCATGAGAGGGGTAAAAACACTTCTATGGCATGAGAAGATGGAATGTATGTTTCTTTCACATCCTGTCTGGAAAGTAGAAAAGCCAAGCAACTATTACTAACTGTGATTGTAACAGCACAGTGTACACATGACTATGATGAAAACGAAAATTCCCATGCGATATGTGTGTCCCTTCCAATGAGTTTTGGTGCTTTTGAAGGCTACTGCTTGTTAGGTGGATACGTCCTAATCTGGGGAATGGGAGCAATAACAAGGTGCAGTCTGTGGCTTCTGACTTCTGATATGTGAGATGCTAAGACAGCAGATACTCTTAAAACCACAATTAGTATTTCTCATTTGCAGTCTTGGTGGCCAGAAACAATTATAGACAGGGTTGATACAGTACTACGGCTGCACTGGTTTTGTGCTTCAGGCTTGGTTACCACACCTTAAATAGTAGGTCTTCTGTCAGTCAAAGATGAGTGAAATGTTGTGACCTGGCTCTTCTTGGATTTCGTAATCTGGTCATAGGCAACTACTCAGATTTTTTTGTTTTAGGTTTTTTTGTTTGTTTGTTTGTTTTCAGGAAACCATGAGGCTCTAATTTTGTCCTAGGAAAGCCACATTTTAACATATCTTCAAGGAACAATAGCACCAAAGGGATAATTATTCCATCCAATATTATCCTAGAACACTGAAATCATTTAATAATTATGCTAAAATGCTTACCTCTTCTCAAGCTATAATATTCATTCATTTGTTGTCCTCCATTTTCTTTCTCTTTTCAATTTGATTTTTATAATTAAACTAAATTCACGGGGGGTGGGGGAGGAATTCCTGAGAGGTCAAATACACACCATACAAACACATCCTAAATCAGCGTCCATGAAGAACATTCACTCAAGTGATGACATCAATCAATTTATTATGGATCAATTTGCAGCCAAGCGTTCTCCTAAACCTGTCGAATGTTTTGGCAAGTTACTTCAAAAGACTCAGTAAAAATTTATTAGTGTAGCTTGAAATAGTTTTTGTCCCCTTCTCCATTCTCTGGCTCAACAAAGAGAATACTGTTTGCCCTCTGAACATACAGATTTTATAGTTTAGCATAGTAATGCATATGCTTGCCAAGACTCACAGCCTTAATGAGCCCTATTAAAGCCACTGCCTTGCTTGAGATTTTCTTAAATGTATTTCATCTTACAGGACTGATTCTGTTTAAATTTGTCTCACTATTGTATCAAAAAAAAAATAACTGAAGTGGTGATACTTTGTATCACATTGTATTTTTTCAAAAATATTTAAACTAAGTTCTTCAAATACGTGTTACTTATTTTGAACATACACAAACTATTTCCTTTTAAAGAAGCATTTAAACATTGAAAAAAAAATTGAAAGGCTAAGGGTTTGTGCCTGGTCTTATTGTATCTTGTTCCCTGTTCTGTTGATGTGTCTAAGAGGCCTGCTCTCTTCCTGAGGGAGGCTTGGGAGGGAAGTGGATTTTGGGGAGAGGAGAGGTAGGGGGCTGGGGAAAACGGTGAGAGGGGAAGCTGAGGTTTAGATGTACTGTATGAGAAGGATAAATAACTAATCTATGAAAAGCAACTAATTTAAATTTCAAGATGTTTTAAGACAATGGAGTAACCATGAACTGAAATGGGTATCTTTTCAAATTAACAAATGAACATAGGATATTGTAGTTCATAGAAAAACTAAAAATAAAATGTTATTGTGTCTGAGGGAAAGCACACTTAAAGTTCTCTATAAAACAAAACGAAAAAATATATTTTCCTACTAGGCTTAAATTGTTATTAACACATTTATTTATTTATGTCCTAGATGAATGCCAATGAAAATGACAGAAGCATTGCTTATTGATGATATTTTCATAAACGGCCCACTTTCTAGAATATTTTATATATAAAAGAAATGGAGTCATTTTTATGTATAGCACTCTCTTAGTTCATCAGGCTTCAGCTAAAATGGCTTTATTGTATCAAAATCACAAAAACATGAGAACAAAAACTTCCAACAAAACAGTGGAAAAATCAAATGACCAAATTTCCAGCTGGCATCTGCTGGCTTTGCTGCATGTTGTTTATGGCACAGTCTGTTTCTTTGCTTGTTGAATAAGGCATTTCAAAGTTTCTCTTTACTCTGAGCTTTGTAGTTCTCATTGGCTTCTCTAATCAAGGTGTTTTATGTTCAAATTTGTTGGTGTAAATAAATTACTGATATGGAAATTTTCTCATTTGTGTGTATTTTAGAAAATATGACCTTTCAGCTCACAAAAATTTTCAATAAACCATAGAAAAATAATAGATAATCGATGAGAAAGAAAGAAAGCATCTTAGGGACTTGTTAAGATTCTTGTAGTTATTTAGAATCACATATATATTATATTATATTATTTATATTGTAGTAAAAATATGTTATATATTATGGTTATTTGTATGAACCATATGATAAAAAATAAAGCAAAATTCATAGTATTTGTTCCTTGATTAAATACAAAGAAGAGGCTATGAGTATAATTCATGGGCTCATCATGTGAGAAACCCTGTTATCAATTCCTAAACCAATATATGATAGACAGATAGATAGATGACAGATAGACAGACAGAGAATCGATGACAGATAGATAGAGAGATAGAGAGAGAGAGAGAGAGAGAGAGAGAGAGAGAGGTAAATATGCAATGTAAATAGTGTTTTGAATTGTTTCAAATCATAAATCTAATTATAATTTCCTGCATGTTGTTTTACATTGTGGCCAAATTATCTGAAAATATCATTTAACAAATATAACTTAAAATTAAACCAGACTAACTTTCAGTTGAGTGCCTGCCAGACACAAGACACAAGTCTTCCATGCACAATGAATATGGAAACATGGTGACACAAGCCTTTAATCCCAGCAGTTGAGGAGGCAGGCAGATCCCTGAGGTTTGAGGCTGGCCTGGTCTACAAAGAGAGTCCAGGACAGCCAAGGCTACACAGAGAAACCCTAAAATCCTATACAACAAAGTTGCACAACCATCAGAATTATCTAATGGTTGAACAACCAATAGTATTTTCATATCTTTCACACTGCTTTCCTCTGAATTCTGCACAGGAGGATTTATGCTTTTATTTGGTACTGAGCACTATAGCTACAATGCTCAGCAACTGAGATGAATCCGGATTCAACTAGGAGATGTGTTATTGGTCATGCCTCTAAGTGTTTGTTATTTTCTTTTCGTGTGTGTGTGTGTGTGTGTGTGTGTGTGCGCACGCGTGCGTGTGCAGATGAAATGTGCCTGCATGTGTGTGCATGTACCATGGCACACATATGAAGGTCAGAGGACAACTTACTTTACCTCATTTTCTCCTCCTACCATGTGGGTTCAAGTCATCAACCTCAGGTTGTCAGGCTTGGTAGCAAGTGTCTTTACTCACTGGGCTGTCTCAGCACCTGAGTAAATTTCTTGATTGGGTTATGTTCAGGAGGAAGGTTCATCCTAGATGTTGGTAGCACCTTTTGGTGGTAGGCAGATAAAAAGATGTCTGGGGGAACACCTTAGAATTTTTTTAACCTGGTGCACTTCATGTTGGCAAGTTCATCTACCCTGTCCACGTCCTGTTTTTTAGTTCATCTACCCTGTTTCTGCTGCTGTCACGGCACCAACTTCTTCAGCCTCCCCATGGATAGAGGACAAGAGACTTCACAGGACTCCTCCAGGCCTTCAGCAGTACACAGGCACTGGTGAGCCATCCAGCTTCGTGGATTGACCAGCTACAGGGCTCTCAGACACTCTAGTGTAAAGCCTGACTATTGAAATGCCCAGAACATATGATATAAGCCAAACTGGCAACTCCCTGTTTAGTCAGCATGTGATGTGTTCCTCTGGAGAAGCCAGATTGATAGACTGACACAGGCTTTTGCTCCTTACATGATTTAGAGAACTCAGATCGGAATTTGTTCTCTCTGATTCTTTTCTTTGTTTCCCATGCCTCTTGTCCTGTTCTGTCTCTATGCTTACTCATATTTCCCTGAGAAATACAGAATATATGTTAGAACAAAAGCCTCAGTTTGAGACCTTATGGTTTTCTAAATTACCAACTATTTTGTTCTTGTTGTTGCATAGGCCTGTCACGTACCATATATTTAAGGAATCTTTTTTTTCCCCCTTAATGAGAAACTAACATCAACTTTTTTTTTCTTTTGCCATTTTTTTATACAGCTGGAGAATGAGCAAGTGACACAAATTGTTACAGAATCCCAAAACAAACTGTGCACTTCTTAAAGCACCACCTGGAGTTCCTAATGTAGAAACAGGAAAAGGAAATATGCAAATGCTGATACATTTGCATAGAGCAGATTTCACGCAATAGTTTTTGAGGGCTTCCTAATGTTTTTCATGATTTTGTTGGTATAAATTTATCAGTCATTTTTTTTCCTCCGCAGTTAGAACCTCATGGTTTGTGAGTGCCCATGTTACATGTTGCCCAGGAATACCACAATTCGGAATCTTCTCGAAGTAAGAGTTTCCTTGCACAAGCCTATAATTCTTAACAGAAAAGAAATGATTCTTACTGAGAAAGCAACTAGTAACGATCCCACAGCATAATGAGCAGCAGACAAGCAGACTTCATTCCTTGCTTTAATGAGACTCTTGATTGCCATATGTAGAACATAAAAGTGAAGCAGAAACATCATTTCATGATGCCGTGCTGCAGCTTTCCTCCCTCTGGCTGTGGACACCACCTTCTGCACAGAGCCAGGGTCAGTTTGCCACTCCTATAGCTGATGTCTGTGATGTCTGTTTTTAACTGCCATCTTCTAGGTGTGCTGTAAATTGGTTTTCCATTCAACCTTTTGTCTTAGCAAAAGATGGGCTGACACATCTTAAACCAATGAGATAAAAATTTCCCAATGGAATCTTCAAATGGATTTCTATTATCTTTATTATAAACCCTTACGTCCATAAAATAAAAGAAATACGAATGATATCAAAATCAGTGTGTACTGAGGCATGGCCGCTTATTCTAAAATGTGTGTGTATATTTAAAGGAGCCTTTTGCATGTATTCTTCTTCATTGTCATTTGGAGCACACTTTCAAAGTTTTTCTTTTTCTCTTATTTCATTTATCCATATAAAAAATTCCCAGGAAATTACCTCATAATCAAATAGTTTTGAATATGCACAGGCTCAGAAAAGTAACACTTAATGGAAGTACATATCTATAAAGTCTCTTTTTATCTCCATTTTCTATCAATTTTACTTTTTTCTTTTAAACTTTGTTAGTCAATGTCAAGGCAGATGGACAAATGTGTCTCATTCCAAGGTTGGTACCATGTAATTGCCATAAACGGGACAAGTAAGGAAAATATCCTAAAGCAACCCTGTCTTCATGAAAACTCATAATAAAACTTGCTTTTCTGCTGAATCATTCTTGATTTGATTATGTTAATAACATTTAAAGAGATATTCATATACAAAATGTACAGTCAAGGCAGGTCCATGTCTCTGACACAAAGTAAGATATTCTATTATTTCTGCCCTTTAATGAACACTCGAAAGTAACTGGCACAGAGTGCCTGGCATATTTTCACAATCAGGAAGATTGTGACTTCCTCCCTAATGATCATCTTCAACACAGGTGACGTGAGCAGAGCAGAGCTCTGTTTGGCCTTTCCCTCCACCCAATCACTAACCCATACATCAGCCCAGGCAGTTTCATGGGCAGAAGCACATTTTGCAGTCGGGGGTCAAGGTTTCAGATTTTAGAGCAGGAAGACTCACCATTTCCCTTTGTCCTCCTACCATATTAACTTTTTTAAAACATGGAGTGGCAGTAATTAGCCCTGATCTGGACCTCCACCAAGGCTTGCTATCAAATTTCTTTCCTGTTTATGTTTGAATTACTCAGCAGTTATCTGTGTGCTTTTTGGACATATAAGACCTATATTTTTAGACTCCCTCTGTACAAAGTATGTAATCTTAGCTGACTGGGTTCTGGATTCCATCATTGCATTTTGTTATTTTAATTCTCACAGTAAGGAGTGAGGGTAGTAATTCATCATTAATAGTCTCCTTTTCCTATTTCAGAAAAAAAAATTGTTTGAAGAGATTCATTGACTGAAGTTGAATATATAGTGCCTAATTAACTTCAATTCTGTGAAATAAAAAGTTTTATCCATAAATAAAACTCTTCTGAGATGATTATAAAGTTGCTTCTGATATAATAATTTTCTCTTCTGTTTTTTCCAAAGTTTCATTTGAGTCATTAACTGGAGAATCACTCATTGGAACATGGGGCAATTAGCTGTTATTGATTGAGAATTATAAGAACATGGAGAAAGTTAATTGTCTACTGATTATTATGTGTTGATAGAGTTGACGAGCTTGCAAATGATTTTATCCACCAAATGGAACTTAAGCTTTCTGAACAACCTATGTGGTTTGATAAAAATCCTTGGGCACTTTTGCTTGGCTACCTCCTTTAATTATTTCAAATGCTATGAGAAGAAAAAATTAATACCTTTTTCCTTTTTTTCCAGAGCTGAGGACTGAACTCAGGGCCTTGTGCTTGCCTAGCTACCACTGAGTTAAATCTCCAAGCCCTGACTATGATTCATTGGTTCACAATGATTGAGCAAATTTACGAGACACAAATGTCTGAGGTGAGGGTATGCAATGCCCTGTGGCTTTTCCCTGTACCACATTCATATATATGAAAAGCAATTCTTATATCCTGTGCTCTTGTATTAGGTTTTTAGGATATGTTTTTGGCTTAATTTTCAAACTAGTTATATGGAAAATGCTACTCTTTTCACATTTTGTTGAAATTTGAAACTAACAACTTATATTTGCAGCACAGTGAACATATGCTATGAAGATGTCCACCAGGGAGTCCGATAATCAGCTGCATGAAAGGATCATTTTCCAAACTTTATTTAAAAATACTATGTAAACAATAGGTGTCCTCAGTTAACCTTATTTTATGTCTTTTTAATTGTTTTTTATATTTCCTTTTATATCCTGAGGCTTTCCTGGTTCAAGTCCAGCCCACATATATGTGAAAGAAGGAGTTTCTAGTTACTACAAACACGAGGTGGCATTGGTTCCAGAGGAATGTAAACAAATCATTATTACACAGAAAGGAGTAACTAGGTCTGATGGATACAAGTTAAGTTTAGCAATAAACATTCTCCTACTTTTTGTTAGTCATGACTATTTTCATCAAAGAGACATTGGCTTAGCCATATATTGGGTTCTATTCTATTGCTATGACAAAACACAATGATAAAGGCAGAGAGAGAGAGAAAGAGGAATGGGAATGGCACGAGTCTTCTGGAGCCTCAAAGCCTGCCTCTAGGAAATAACCTCCAATAGAAAGACACACCCCATCCTTCCCAAACACTTCTAACAACTGTGAACCAAGTTTTCAAAATTATGAGCCTAAAGGTTTCAATCTCATTCAAAGATTCACAAGCCACAGCTACATTTTTTTTATTCTGAAAATAAAATCACCCACTGATATCCCCCTTTTTAATTAAAACTATATAAAGTAGATTAGGTGCTAAGTTAACTTTTTATTTTTATTTTTTATCCTAGTAGCACCAAATATCAACAAGACAGTATTTGATCCATGCTCTTTTTCTTGGGATCCTTCAGTAGATAAGTTCTTTAGGGTATTCAGTGAATATCTAACATATTTGGAAACAATTTTAAAAAGATTGTCCCTTCAGTATCTCTTTTAAAAATAATTATATAATATTTCATGTACGTAAGAAAAAATATCACTTGAAATGTTTTACTTGGGAATTTTCTGTGGCACATATTCATTGGCTGTATGTACTTGCAGAGTGACAGTAAGTCGAAATTTTTAATAGTGTATCTGGACCTAGAAAATTAAAATCTAACTTGTACATTTTTTCTATTTTACAAATATATAAAAACTCATACTTAAAAGCAGCTGCTTTCTTATCAAGGTTCAACAGACTCACTGATAGTTACCAAGGATGAATTCTTTTTTTTTTTTTTTTTTTGTACACAAGGATTCCCTTACTTAGTAATGAGCCTAGAAATAACAAACATGCTTAGATTAATGTCCCAATTAAACCACTTTGAGTGGAGTTTTACAGTAAGGCACTTCTGAAAGGACCATGAAGTATGTCTACCTCACAAGGAAGCTATGGGATGAGAGGAAGACCTTTGCTTTCCAAGTCCACAAAAAAACTATTACAGAGATAAAATTTACCTTAATATTTCAATTCACTAATGCAGAATTATGAAACCATAATTTTGAATAAGAAAACTAAGCATTTTTTTTTCATATATGCTGAGATGAAATCACACTTAAACACCAGTTCCCTAAAGATTACTGAGCAGGAAAGGACATTGCAATGACATTAAATTTATGTAAGACGTTTTTTTCCTCAGCACTTTGTATACACTTGCTTCTATCCCTTGTTTTAGTAGTGTCCTGCCACTGTGAGTGTTTGTGTATACATCTTCATATCAATGTGTGCCTGCTTTAATATCTGTTTAGATAATACACTACAGAGGGACACTTTCCAAAGGGTTTTGTAGCCTGCCCACACTATTTTTAAAATGAGGCAGCTATGTTAGAAATCTTCTTAGGCACTTATGCTACTGTACACAATCCTCCCTTTTATAAAATGAGATACATAAATCAATCATCTTTGCTATTGAATAAAGAAGTTTTCATTTTGATGTCAACTACTTTGGAAGCTTGATTTCTTCTCGAGTTTCCTAGTGAGCAGGCTCCTCACATTCACATATTCATGGACTGGCGTAGAATAAAGAGCAATAAAAACAATGTCAACGTCATTTGTGATTTCTCCAATCTCTGTTCCTCAGCTTAATCTTGATGCTCAAGGAGCAACGGCTCTTGAAGGATTATCTAAGTAAATTACTTCATACAGTTCTCAGTGTAAGTGACAGAAGGACAGACAGCATAGAGCTCTTTTGACAAACATGAGCAGACTGTGCTTTTGAATATTACTCTATCCACACACTTCATCAAACCCGTCTCCTAGTGTTTTCTACTTGATGCTGCCGTGCCAGTGACTGACACATCTACTTATCGGCTCACGGTTCTGCTTTGTAGGCAAACTGAATTTTGCCATTTTAGAAAAGAGTGAAAATTGAAAAAGTATCAAAATGTTTGGGATTCCAGGCTAGATTGACAAGATTACATTTTCTGTCCCGATTAGTTTTCATGAATACCAAACTTGATTTTAGATCGGAAGAGCAAAGAAATACTGGAAAGGCATTCATTGTGTTCAGACTTCACGTGTTTTTCTTGGCTTTTGACTTCTGTGCTGCATGATATTAAAAGGCAGAGGGCATCTCTAGCGCTGGTGATGACCCCTTTCGTTAGTTACTTAATTAGTGCTCAGCTTTCCTGTTATATTGAAATTGAACTTTACAAAAATTATGCTGTGGGGTCCCAAGCCAGGTGAGGGACAGTAGAGCACTGTTCACACCCTAAACAGCTCTCAGAGAGCACAGCAGCAATGCCCTGATCTCAACCCAAATCACGCTTGGAGCTACTCAACCCCATGGAGACAAAGGCCACTTGATAAAGCCAGTTAGGCTTCTGTTTCCCCAGGAGAGAACTGGCTTCACAAAACTCAGGTGACCAGCAGTCTGCTAATTTAACTGGTGTGCTTGGAAAGTCCCTGCCTCCTCCCTTTGAATTGGTGCACCATTATCATTTGCCTGTCTTCAATCAGGTCCACATATGCAAATTAGGCACATTTCCTAGTCTTGTCCTTTTTCTTCCCCTTCCCACTATCTTGAGCTGTGTAAGTGAGCCCTTCTAGTCAATAAACAAGCTGTGCTCTGATGCAGTCTCGTGGGTCATTCATACCAGTTGTACTCATCACAGTCTGAAAGCTTGCTTCCCGCCTCCTCTGCACTGAGACAGCTAATGTGCACGCCAGCTCAGGAGACCCACATAACGCAGCGACGGAATCAGAACGTATACAAAATTGTGGACAACTTTGCTCTGCACTCTACTTCAATACAGACTGAACTCTGTGGTGGTTTGAGTAGGAATGATCCCCATAGACTCGTGCCTAAAGTTCTGCCCATAGGGCGTAGCACTACTAGGTATAGCCTTGTTGGAGGAAGTGCGTCACTGTGGAGGCGGGCCTTGAGGTCTTATAAGCTCAAGTGTGGCCAGTGAGGCTCCATCATTTTCTGCTGTCTATGGATCAATATGTAGAACTCTCAGCTCCTTCTCCAGCACCATGCTTTCCTGCACGCTGCCATGTTTCTCATCATGAACTAAATCTCTGAAACGGTAACCTCCAATGAAATGTTTACTAAGCTTTGCTCTGGTTTGGTGTCTTTTCACAGTAATAAAACACTAAGACACTCTTTTTTAAAACTTTTTTTTTCCTTGACAATTTCCTGCATGTAGTGTGGTCAAATATGGAGTACCCGAGTTCGTGTGAAAGTCAGACCCTACTCTCCACTCAACTGTGGAGAATGTCCTGTATATTGGCTAGATCTGGGTAGGGGTTCAAAGTTTACTGCCTGTATTGTCCTTGGCTGGTGCCATAGTTTGAGCAGGATCCTTGGGCCCACATCTGCCCATCATAATGTTCTTCTTGTAGGTTTCTAGGACCCTCTGGATCCTTTTGTAAATCCATTTCTTTAATGGAGCATGGCTAGACTGTCAGGGTCTGCACCACTGATGCAAACCTTCCACAGCAGCTTCCAATCTCGAAGGGATGCTCAGCGAGGTGGGACTTCATGAGCTTCTCTCCCACCATGTCTGGGAGTTTGCCTGGCTTGCCTTAGTTCAAGTCAGCACACAGGCTGTCACGGCTATGTGTCTTTGTGTGTGAAAAGGCCTTGCCATGGCCAGCAAAGAATATTTTGCTCCAGTCACTCACTAGTTTGGGCTCATGTAATCTTTTCTTTCTTTTACAATGATCTGGGGGCCTTGTAAGAAGGCTCAATGGTGTCACTATTTAGGCTAGAACATACCAACAGCTTCTTATTTTCTGCATGTTTTTGATATCTGTATTAATGGCCATCTATTATAAAAAGAAATTTGTCTATTATGAGTTGAAAGATTTACTACTCTTCAAAGCTTACTTACTGAGAAAATGAAACTAAACTAAAAAAACTGAGCTATGGCAAACCACTCAATTTCGGAGATAAGCGTACCAGATCTTTTCTGTTCTGATATCAACTAATATTGGTATAAGATAAAATCACATTTAAAAATGAATTCCTTAGAGATTACTGAAGGCAATATTCTGATAATTCTGGCTCAACAATGAAGGACTATGCAGAAACTATATATGATGCTTACAGGGCACCATCTACAAATGAATTGACATCAAGAACACAGCATGACAGGATGTTTCATATGAATTTTAATTTTCAGCAGTAGGATTATTCTGAGGTAAAAAAAAATAGCAAAGGTATTTTTAATAAGGTTATCCCTAATGATGAGCAGGATATTTATAGGCTCTGTAGAAATAGTCTGAAAACATAGGTTTTTATTACATTCTTCCTCTTAGCTATTATGGACCATTCTAATTTATAGGTGAGTTAGGCCCTTGTAACTCAGACTATCTTAAATCAATACTACTTTTAAAAAGTTATATAGACACTTGAAAGTGTAAGTATTAAAAATACTACATCCTCAAGTGCTTGATCATGACTCTATTTACCCTTGTATGAATCTTCTCTTCTTCCTTTTTTGTTCCTTCCCTTCCCTTCCTATTCCTCTTTCTCATCTCTTCTCTTCCTCCCATGCTTTTATTCTCCCTTCTCCTTCCTCCTTGTCCAATCTACTCTTCTTGTTTCCTTCTACCACTTCTCTTTTTCCTTGGTGCTGGTGTTGGTACCAAGGTGCTGGTGAATTCTAGGCAAGCACTCAGCTTCTGAGTGTCATCCTGGCCATTTCCATACCATTCTGACAGTTGCCTGTAGTGTGTTTGTGTTTCTCTAACATTCTCCTATCTTGGTTTTTTTCTTCCAAATAACCTCTCATCAACCAAATTGCACCAATGTGTAAGATGTGTGGTAGAGTTCCTAGTAAGGTGGGAAGAATCTCAAGGCTGTCCTCAGTTTTCCTTCACATGCATGTGCTAAAACACAGATCTTCTCAAGTCTCCCTCTGCTTTTATTTTGCTCAAATCTATGGAGTGTCTAGAGAAATAAGTGCAGTAAACTTCGAACCTCTACCCAGACCTAGCCAATGGACAGAACATTCTTAACAGCTGAGTGGAGACTGGGGTCTGACTTTCACACGAACTCTGGTGCCCCATATTTGACCACGTCCCCTTGATGGGGAGGCCTGGTGTCACTCAGAGGAAGGATAGCCTGCTATCAAGAAGGAACTTGACACCCTATGAGCTTATACAGGGGGAAGAAGTCCCCCTTAGTCACAGTCATAGGGGAGGGGAGTAAGGGGAAAATGGGAGGGAGGGAGGAATGGGAGGATACAAGGGGTCGGATAACAATTGAGATGTAATACGAATAAATTAATAAAATACATTAAAAAAGAAATTAAGTGAAACTCTCAAGGTTCAGCCCTCTCCCAGAACCAATTTACAGGTAACTTGTATGTCCTACAAAAATATGTTCCATTCCTTACTGAAACATCCTTTCAGCACTCTCAAAGATCTATATCCCTGAAGAAAAGGAAGAGATGTAAAAGAATGCCTCTCTTATATTTAGGCATGAAGAAAAATAATGTCTGTCAAAAAAATAAAAGGAGTAACAGGTATATGAACAGGAGAATTACACATATTCTCCACATGAGCAACGGTTGGGACTGGGTGATAGAAAAACCATGCCTGCACACTATGGAGTGAATGCAGCAAGATCAGGCAGAGGAAGAACTCAGGTCCAAATTCAGAAGCATCTTTGCAATAAACAAATGACAGGACCGAGCTTTCTAAAGCCCAGAACTCTCATTTAAACTGGACTACTGAGGCAGTATATAGAGGTAGCTGACATGTATGGAATTACTCAGCACAAAAGCTGGAAACACCAATTGGAAAAATGCAATGTATTATTTCACAGATGTTTTCCACCATAGAGATGTTAAATCCTAGCAAATTGTTAGGAGTGCAAAATGCCTCAAGTATCTTAATTCAATAGGCTTTCTGGCTTACCATAAATCTAATTGGTAAATTTAGAAACATTACTAGCAGAATGTATAGTAAAACAAAATTGCAAGAACAGTGTTTTCCATAACCAACACATGTTGCTGTAGTCTGTGTGATGAGTAATTACTATTTTCCATTATTGAGTATGTTTTTCCCTTTACAGAAATATGCATGCATCCTGGAGGGCAAAACAAATACTGCCTTTTGTTTTTAGAGCACCCTTTTAAAAGCAAACCATTATTTTTAAAAAGTAAAAAATAACAGAAGAGTACACAGTTCTTCTCTATATAAATTACCAGATTTTTGAGAAAAGAGGCATAACTTTTATAAGACTGTTGCCAAAAATCAGTTTTGTAAGAGACCATGTAATATTATAATGTTTATATTACATTATTTCTTAGTAATGTGTTTATGCATATGTTCTCTAATTTATTTGTTTTCTTAAATCTATTCTTGAAAATGTCAACTATTTACATATATGCATATAAATATGTGGTGCATTGCAATTATTGTTAATTCTGACCGTCTCTGCCTCTCCTGTTTTTCATTTCCCTCCAAGTCCTGTTCCCTGGTTCATATCTATTTTGCTTTGTGATTTGCTGTATCTAACCAGGACCAATGACACCAGTTTTAAAGTGCTCTCAATGGGCCTATCAATGGACATGTAAATGACGTACCTGGGTTGGGTGCTTGGTGCATGCCTGTGATCCCAGCACTAAGGAGGATCTCTGTCAGTCCCAGGCCAGCCTGGTCTACAAAGTGAGTCCAGGATAGCCAAGGTTACACAAGGAACCACTATCTTGACAAACAAACGAACAAACAAACAAATGATGTACCTGTCCATTTTCCATAGTCCATCAATAGTCAATAGTTTATCAGGAAATTGTATGGTTCTGTAAATCCCTCCCAAATCTGAGATTGACTGTGGACAGGACCAGTTTATTGCACGCTCATTTTAGCCCACTGCAATTGCTGTGAGATCGTGGTTATATTGTCTGTGTCATGCCTAGAAGATTAGCTTTAAGTTTTTATGTAATATTTTTATGGTAAAAGAGACAGTAGTGCATGAAATTTCAAAGAACACAATTATTAAAAATAGAAAAAAACAAAATAAGATGTAAACTCACATGTATAATGTTCATTTATATAGGACTCATACGAATACATTTTAATACTTAGGCATTTAAGCAAAATGAAATAGATTTACAGATAAGCCTATAGAATCTCATCAATATAATGTAAATACACTCCTTCCTTTCTTTCTTCCTTACTCTATGCCTCTCTTCTCTTCCCCCACAAACCATAAGCTTTTCTTTCTCTTAAGCTAAGTACGTAAGTATAGATGGAATAAATATATTGACAAACATTTTGATTCTTTTTCAGTAATCAAAGAAGGAGCTAAAGGAGAAAAAGAAAGGAAGTACAGAAAACCTGATTTGAGAGCAAAAGCTGAGACTTAAAAAAGGTTTTTTTTGTGTGTGTGTGTGCTTACTGTCTTCCAGAGTGTTCCCTGTTAATCACTATGGAAATTCATCTTCCTATCTATCCTTGGTGTCAGCATTTAAGAGATTGAATAGACGTTCGAGGGGAAAGCAAGAAACTCCTAGAATTTGTTAACCAACATTGTGGCATTATGGGAGATGGAGAACATTTATCCATCCTTATCCGAGGTGCCTGAAGGGTACTCTGGAACTATATTTGAATCCGTGAACCATAGGGCAAGGAGACACATTCAACTAACTGGCAAGAGGTGATGCTCTAAAACAACTGGGTACCGCTGTGTTCAGAGCCAGTGATGAGAGAGCTAAAAGTTCTATGATAGAGACAGATTTTGGGAACATCTCACTATTGAAGGTGTTGGGCAGAGGAGAAAGACTTTTAATTACTGCAAGGCAGCCTAATTCCAGATGTGTTAACACTGTTCATAAAAGAGTCTAGAAAAAAAAATCACTTTGGATAAAAGCACAACATTTTAAAATGTTAGTCTTTCTTGTTTGACTCTAGAAATTACAGCACTACTTAGTTATTCAATTTTATATTTTTGGGTTTATTTTTACAAAATATGTAAGAAATTGATTAAGGAATGTTGGAACCATATGCTATAAATCAAACAACAAATGCTAATAAAAGTTCTCTGTAAAGTATTTAAAGGATATACATTAGGAGGTTAATCTGATATCAAAATAAACATAAAAAATAAAACTAAGAGTAATAGAGTGCTGTTTCAAATTAATTAAGTGTCTTCTACACTAAACTGATGAACTGTGGTTTTATATATATATATATATATATATATATATATATATATATATATACATACACACACACACACACACACACAAATACACATATTTTATTGAAATTCTAATTAGGCTTAATCATAGTATTTTATCTAAAATATACAAAAGAAACTAGAATGGTTAAAAATATTCAATACTATATACTTCCACTATGGTTATAAGGAATAAATGGTGGTTAGTAAGTGTAAAATGTTACAGCTTTTATAAAAAAGTAACCACTAGTGTATAATGTAAACACCTTTCTTCAAAGAAGCACAAAACAGATGCAAAGGAACCCAAGTAATGTGTTGCCTATTTGTATTTCGCAACCTTGAAGGAAACATCTGTCCTCTCTTGGCTATTCAAAAAAAGAAACCCAACTAAGTAAGAAATTGCTGAAACATTTATGGTAAATGTATTGTGTATAATCTTATGTATACTTCAAAACAGAGTAAATTTAATCCACCTCAAACGTCCCCATTACTATCAAGTAAGGAAAATAATATATAAAATATAACCTAATGTTTCCTCACTTTTGTGCAAAAGAAATCTTAACACAGGATTTAAGAATAGGTAGGAAAGAGAGAGAGAGAGAGAGAGAGAGAGAGAGAGAGAGAGAGAGAGAGAGAGAGAGAGAGAGAGAGAGAAAGAGAGAGGGAAAGAAAGAAAGAAAGAAAGAAAGAAAGAAAGAAAGAAAGAAAGAAAAGAAAGCAAGCTGTGGTGGTTTGATTAATAATGACCACAAGGTTCATATATTTAAATGCTTAGAGAGTGGTACTGTTTGAAAGGATTAGGAGGTAGTTTAGCCTTATTTGAGAAGTCCATCACTCTGGGTGGATTTTGAGGTCTTCGAGGGCCCAAGCCAGGCCCAGTGTCTGTATCTCTTCCCGCCTCCTTTAGATCCAGATGGAGAACTCTCAACTACTTCTCCAGTACCATGTCAGCTTGTGTGCTGCCATGCTCCCCACCATGACAGTAGACTAAATGTTTGAAAATGGAAGTAAGCCCTAATTAAATGATTTCCTTCGTAAGAGTTACCTTGTCTTGGTGTCTCTTCATAGCAATAGAACATTACTTAAGTCAAATACATTTTTATTTTAAACATGAATATTTGGAAGTGTGTCAAATGGAAGGTAGTGAAGACCAAGTAAGAAAAGTGTCATGTATAGAAGTCAAGATGCAGAGGAGTAAAGAAAAACAAATCTGTCCTTCTCCATTAAATATAATAAAATGTATTACATATAATAGCATGTCCTAGGAAATGAAATTGAATCAACAAGTGTTACATAAAGAAAATGTTTTCAAGCATTTTTGGTAAAATATAGTAAACAAATATTTAGAATAAATATATGCTACTCTGTACTATAACTACAGTATGCCATACTCTATATAAAACATAAATAAATAATTAATTTATTATTTCTATAATTGGTGTATTTATTAGTGGCTTCAATTTGCTGAGGATTTAAGAGGAATTAAAGTCTTTCAAATTCTTTCTCTAGAAAATGCATTAGCGTGGAAATTCTGTAGTTAAAATAGGTGAATAAATTATTGAACTGTAGGAGAGTTGAAGCTGAATCTAGTATGTTCAGTGAAAACTGAAAGATACACATTGACGCTAAAACTAGAGTCTGCTATCCTGATTCTGAGCAAGTCAAATATATATAGCCCAGAATCATATTAAAATGAGAGGCTTCCCTTGGGTATATTTTATTTATGTTTGGATTCTGCCTTTATTCTGTATTTAATCTATTCCTAAGCAATACTTTGGCTTTGATGGCTTAGCCTAAACATCACAAGATTATGAATTTATTTTGTTTTTTAATCTTATTTTACTTTAAATGCAACTGTGAGTTGAGATGCTGTAAAACACCAGATGGGAGGCAACCTCCAGTCATCTTCCCTGCATCTGCACTGCTATGCTTCCAGTGTCTCTTTTCATGAAGGAACATGAAAATTCGAAGCCTCAGATGTGGTCACATAGACCCTTTGCTGACTACCACAGATTTGCCTTCAAATGAACCACAGGAATGTTTAGTAGTTAATGATGCCCAGCAGCTTCCCTCCCCCGCCTTGAAAGCAGACTTGTAGCACTGGTCCCACATTCTTGTTTCAGCTGGCAGGCCGATTGCAAGATGGTTTATTTCTAACACTAACAATCGGCTCTTACAACACTGGGGGGCTATAGGGAAACAGGGATATCATCCAGAGTCTCCAGGCAAGTGTGATAATTCCAATGTTTTTTCATATTGAAAACAATTTTAATGATTTGGTCCAGCTTCCTCAATTTGCTGTTTATCAAATCATAAAGTCACTCAAAATGATAAGTATTTGTAACAAAGGGGTCTTCTCCAATGAATTTGTAATTAGAATGCCGCTTAAGGGAAGTTCGGAAAACAAGTGCAAACATTGTCCTAGAGTATGACAAAAATATTCCATTAATATTACTCCAAAGTAATAAGCCTTCTGTTTTGAAACTGTATGTCCATGAGTGTGTTCTTAAAATACACTCATGAGAATAATGCTTAATACTTAATAATCATATCACTTTGAGGAACTCTGTGTCTGGAATTTAAAGGAACAAGACTACAGAAATTAACCACACATCAGGCAAAAATGAAGGACACACTCAATAGGGACAGGGCTGTGTGTTGCTCCTTGCCTGTGTATAGTGTAAATGGTGAATTAATTGCTTTGTTGTTGCTGTGACAAAAACAATGACCAAGGTAATTTGTAGAAGAATGAGGGTTTTTCGTTGTTGTGTGATTCCAGAAGGGTAAGAGTTCACCTAACTGGGGAGCCATGGCAGCAAGCTGCGGGCATGGTGGTAGCAGCAGTAGGAAGCTGAGAGTACATGTCAACCAGAAACAGAATGTGCAGAGAACAAACTGGATTTGATAAGAGGTGTTAAACTTTCAAGTCTCACCTCTAGGGACATAGTACAGCAATGCATGTATTCTAAGCATTCCAAAACACCACCACCAACGGGGGACCAAACATACAAAGGAGGAATACTTCTCAAAGTACTGACTGTGGTAAGAAACTCAGAAGTATTCAACACATATTTTGTTAGTAAATGATAAGATACTATTGGCCAAACTTTAATAAATCTATATAAATTTCAAGGTCATTTAGTGAATTAAAGATACATTTTCTATGGAAAGAAAATGGCTATTGAAGATAAGGTATTATTTTAAATTGTTTACACCACAGTTTAATCATCATTAAATATTTGTTAAATCAGGTACAGGCCCAAGATAGTGTTTTTTCATCCTAAGAAACATAGCTAATGTTCCAACATAATTTTTACTGTTATTACTCTATAAGATTTTCTTCATGTCCTCAACCATCACCTTCATATATATACTTGCATGCCTTCTTGGTCTTGGGAGTAAATGAGCTTTCCCCCCTCCCCAAGTACTGAAATTCTTTCAAAGATATATTGAAAAACAATTGTGAGCAAGAATTTTGAATCTGGTTCAAGAGCTTTATGAAGACTGTCTTTTCTTCCATTGGTTAAAAAGAACAATCTGGCTTTATTTATAATGCTACACTCACTTGGGCTGTGAAAGAGAGATCTTCCCTTTTGAAGATCAGGGGGTGGCTACATTTCTCCAGCATCTGGCTCTGGAAATTAGGGAACTGCACAGGAGGGTGTCCAATTATTCTTCCTGCTCTGCTTGGGGTTATCTCAAAACCCGCTCTCCTCACTGTCCCACGTGTGGGGGTCAGGACTCTGCTCTGCTCACTGTCTCACATGTGGGGGTAAGGACTCTGCTCTTCCTCACTATCCCACACGTGGGGGTCATGACCCTGCTTTTCTTCACTGTCCCATGTTTGGGGGTCATGACCCTGCTCCTCTTCACTGTCCCACATGTGGGGGTCATGACCCTGCTCTTCCTCAAAAGTGCTCATTTCCTAGGCAGAAGTTTGTTTTTTAGCATAACTGTCAAATGATAAATATGCCTTTTTCTTTCTATTCTGTGGATGCTGGAGTACATATTTAAAAATAATATTTACTGCAATAAGAAGTTAGGTGACCCAAGTATGCAGAAAAATTAAAGTTAGAGTAATAATGCTTTATTCATATCACCACCATGTTGAAACAAACAAACAAACAAACAAAACAAATTGTTTTCTTACGTCACGGTCTGAAGAATCACTAAATTATTTAAGACTAACATTCCTCTTAAAGATGAATTTGAGAACATCTATTGATGGATTTTCCTGAAGTCTAATTGAAAGGTGTTAGCTTTTAATAAAATGAGAAAAATTATGATATCTGATTCCTCTCCTCATTAGGGAATAAATGTCTCTCAGTTAAACCAAGAGCTCTTTGTCTGGGCTAGTCTTACTAGACAATTTGCTCCTGGGACCATCCTGTACTTTCCTCCCAAACACTGAGATTTGAGCAGGCCACAGTACCTGCATAGCATTTTCAGGTGTGCTGGGTAGCTGAACTCCGGTCCCCATGGTCTCTTGGGAGTTACCTCATCTGTTGAACCTTCTTTCCATTTGGAAGCATTTTACTCTGTGATTACTTGTTGAGGTATGGTAATCATAAATTTAAAGCATGTGAAAAGACCCAACAATATAAATATAAGCTATTGCTAATTCCATGAGGAAATTTCAGTAACTTCATGATAATTGTGAAAAACAATGCATACGTCTTTATTTAGACTCTATGGGAAGCAAGAAGTTATGTCATAAGGAATGTGCTGATGTGAAAGCATACTTTATAAAATCAGGTATAATAACAACAAAGCAGAGTGTAGAAGCATGTGGCTTTAATATTGACCCTCTGTAAGCAAGACAGAAGGATCTCTGTGGGTTTGAGACCAACCTAGTCAACCTTAAAAACATAGAAATATATACCACACACACAGCAGAGTGAGCTACTGTGTGGTCTAGCAATGATCTGACTCATACATCACAAAATGATTTTGTTGTTATGTATTTGACATAGAGAATTAAAAATAATACTTTGTAAAGAGTTCATAGAAACTCTCCCAAAGTACAAGCCATCTCTATTATTCGTCTTCGCAATTACTGGGTTCAAATACTAGAAACATTTGAATCCTAATTCTTAAGTAATGAGAACACAAGTAACTCCCAGGCACCAATATTATTAGAAAGAGAAAACTGCCATCATGAAGATTTTATAAGACTATAATTTTACATTTTAACTCTAATTCAAAGGCCTTTTAAAATTGTAATGACTGTGTTGATCAGTTGAATTCAAAGTATTCAAAGACTTAGATATCAAAGAGAACAGCAAATGGTATATAATCACTTATATCTGTACACTAGCCCAAGGGGTATGTCCCATGAAAGTCTTCACTTACCAGAAAAGTGGGATAGAGGTGAGGATATCCTATTGGGACTGTGGCGGGGGGGAGAGAAATATAGGAGATGGGGAACTAGAAGGATCCAGAGGGTCCTAGAAACCTACAAGAAGAACACTATGATTGGCAGATCTGGGCCCAGGGGTTCTGCTCAAACTATGGCAACAACCAAGGAAAATACTTGCAGTCAGCATCAAACCCCTACCCAGATCTAGCCAAGGGACAGGACATTCTCCACAGTTAAATGGAGAGTGGGGACTGATGTTCACATGGACTCTGGTGCCCCATATTTGACCATGTCCCCTTGATGGAGAGGCCTGGTGGCACTCAGAGGAAGGATAACAGATTACCAAGAAGAGACTTGATACCCTAGCATCATATTCAGGGGGAGGAGGTCCCCCTCTGTCTCAGTCATAGGGAAGGGGAATGGGGTGAAAGCGGGAGGGAGGGATGAATGGGAGGATGCACAGGATGGGATAGCAATTGAGATGTAATGTGAATGATTTTACTTTTCAATAAAAATAAAAATAAAAAAAACCGAACATACAAAAATGAAGAGTTGCCAGGTTTTGTTGGAATTGCTAGATTATTAATATTTGTATTTTTCAGATTTTTATATTTAGTTATTTCATATTTATTTATTTAGTTGATGCTCTAAACTCCAAAAATCAAAATAACAAAATGAACTTTTTGCAAAGCTTGCATAACTTTGAGTAAAAAGATAATATGTCTGCTCTATATGAAGATACAGTGGTTCAATCTCTTATGTTCCGAGATCAAGCTAACATAAAGTGACATAATGGAATTTCTTATCCTTGGAAATTGACAGCCACATCATATTTAACACAGGAAGCAGTAAGCTTCTATTGTAGTTGGGAGGTCAGGAATGCACTCTTCTCTCTGCTAGCAACAGGAGACAGTCAACTCTTGATCAACCAAATTGGCAGTGACATCGCTAGTAAAGCACTGAGCTCCCTGGGGTATGTAAGTACTGGAGACCAGCGACGAGGTTCCCATAGCTGCTGTGGCAGACCAGACGGCATATCAGGCTGTACAAGGACTCAAGACATATGCCACTGTTCTCAGGGGTATGACATGGGAAAGGAACAACAAAGGATAGTCTTGGGAGAATTAGAGACCAAATGAAATTATTTCAAAACCTCCTCTGCTAAATCAGGAAAGTGCAGAAGAACAATGAGAGAGCCAAGCTAGGGAAAATGGAGTCTTTCTCAATAGAGCCACAAAACCACTTATGTACTTTATAACATAATCGTGTTGGGAGATTAACTATGCTGAGCTCAGTGTTGCAGACTTCCAATAACTTAGTTTTGTGAGTGGTGTATCCAAGGAAAGGGTAGTTTTCTTGCCAGAACATTTCTACTACTGTTTTCAGAGCTATTTTTCAGTCTTTATGATTAATTGAACATATTTCCTAATCATATAAAGTTTATAAAATAATGGCTAAAGATACCATATTGTATTATGCTAAATGTTTCCTCCATTTCTCACATGGAAAATAGGAGAGAGGCATAAATGGAACAAAAACAGGACATAGAGGTAGAAAAAAGAAAATGAGAAAAACAACAGACATTTCTATATGATCGGGATATAACAATGTGAAGTTAAAAGTCTATTTTTAATTGAAGTCTAATTTCTCCTAAGATCCTCACTTTGGAAAGTATTCTTAAAAATTACCTAAAAATACCAATAATGCAACAGTATCCAAAAATATAAGCACCCAGCTATTCCATGCAAATACAGCTTAATTTGGTTTTGCTGGAATTGAAAAACTGATGTTTAGATTAGCTAGTTTACAGATATAAGTGAGTGTATACCATTTGACTCTTTCTGCTTCTGGGTTAACTCACTCATTATGATCTATTCTAGTTCAATCTATTTGTCCACAAATTTCGGGAATTCCTTGTTTTTAATAGCTGAGTAGTATTCCATAGTGTAAATGTACCACAGTTTCTTTATCCATTCTTTTATGGATGGGGAGACCTGGTGGCACTCAGAGGAAGGAAAGCAGGCTACCAAGGAGAGACTCGATACCCTATGAGCATATACAGGGGGAGGAGGTCCCCCTCAGTCACAGTCATGAGGAGGGGAGTAAGGGGAAAATGGGAAGGAGGGAGGAATGGGAGGATACAAGAAATGGGATAACCATTGAGATGTAATACGAATAAATTAATAAAATAAAGTAAGAAAATAGATTAGCTAGTTTCGTGGGATGAGGCAAAACTTTCAGAAAAGCATAATGTGAGTCGAACTAACTGAACATATTCTCTCCAGTAATGTTGCCTCTGCAACACACAGGAAACACATCTTTATGTATCTAAGCAGGACAGAAATCAGCTTTGTTGGGCTGTCAGTTGGGATGCCATTGAGAAGGCTGGCATGACTCAAATAAAATCTATAATTACTAGGAGCATACAATATTTCTCATCTGAAAGGACAGACAAATGTGGCAAATAGTTCTTGTTTCAAAGTTGCTGTAGTTCTCTCACTAATGCACGGAAAGTAAGATGTTATTAACAACTGGATATTATTTTATCTAACAATAAAGGAAGATAGTAGAAATCCAAGGAGTCAGTGATTGAAAGAATCAGTTTTACAAGACCCAACCCTCCAGCCCATAATAGCATCACTCTCCTTGGTAGATCCATGGGCTTGCTTTTGGTCCACAGGAATGGCATTATAAAATATCCAACAGTGTTTAAACTTACGTCATATGCCAAATGACGTACAGAATTTAAAATGCATTTCATTTGTAAGTTATAATGCAAGCGTTAATCATGGGTTTAGTGAGTTAGAAAAATAGGGATTTACTTCAGGGCTGATGGAGATGATGGAGACTAACCGAGCAGACACTAGAACCTCAAAAAGAAATGTCTCTATGTGATGACTATTCTGTCAACATAAAGGAATTTAGAATCACCATAGAAACAAACTGGAGTATATCTATAAGGGCATTTCTAGGTTGGGCTAATCAAAACTCGAAGACTCATGCTGAATGTAACTTGAAACATGCCATGAGCTGGGTGCTTCAGCCGAATAAAAGGGGCTAGGAGGCTGAAACCCAGTATTCACTGCACTCTGCTTACTGAAACAGACACAGTGTGACCAGTTGGACCATGTTCCTGCCACTTCTTCTCCAGCTGTGATGGAAATGGACAGTACCTTACAGAGCCAAATACGCCCCTCTTTCTCTATGGTGCTGTGCTCAAACAATTCTTTTCACTGTAACAAGTAATGTAAGAAATGCAAATGAATAACCCTAATCAATCTAAACTGTTTTGGAAAAAAAATTAATCCTTTTTAAGTTAGGATAAATTACTTAGCATAGGAGAAATTGTTCCCCATTTACTTTCAAAAACTTAAACTCAAATTCCTGGAATAGATTTCAGTGCATTCAGTGACATATTATTTGTTCCTTGGGGATTTTTTTCTTAAGACCATCTTTTTTTTACCTCCTGTCTATTTGCAATGATATAGAAAGGTTTCCAATGAATTCTTGTGTGTGTGTGTGTGTGTGTGTGTGTGTGTGTGTGTGTGTGTGTGTGTGTGTGTATTTTCTGGGATACAGTCTGCTGGAATTTCTATGAAAAAAGTGATAACAATCCAAAATTTTACTTATGGGATAATTTATAACAGAACCTTTTAAAAAAGGAGACATTTAAATTGCTGGACTCATGCTTTAAAGGAAACTTTAGGCTCTGAAGTTTCTTTACTTCTCCTCTTTTTTACTCTTTTTCTTTTTCTCTATTCTATCTGCTTCAGGCCATGCCCTGAAGCCTTATGAAACATTTAGGGCCAAACAACTAAAAATTAAAACTTCCAACTACCTACCAGATTTAGTCTTCTCTCTAGTTATCTTGTGCATATTTTATAGAGTCATGAAACTAACAAATTTTTGAGTCTAAAATAAAACAAGTCAGTAATATAATTGATAAAACAATGAAGCAATAGACAGGCACATGACATAAAAGAAGGTGCGTTTAAAGTAATGTTTATAACATTTTCTTAGACTGGCAGTTTTCAGCAAGATGAGGAGACAAGTAAATGTAAGTGGGCGTGTCAATGAAGTGGAAATCTGAATTGTTAGACATGATCAGCATCGGGACAATGGACAGAGTAACCAGGCTAGACCGTAAAATAACACTAAAGATATAAAAGTTTGATTTGGGGGTTTAGAGAAATGACCATGGGAAACCAAAGTACTCTGAGTCAAATAGTGTAAAAGTCAGACTACTATAGATACATACAAACATAGATATGTTCCATTATTCACTATATAATTGTGAATGCTTTGTATGAAGCTACAATAGGAGTACTGAACACTTCCATTTGTTTTTGATAGTAGAATAGAGTTCTGCATGCCACTCTCTTCTACAAGACAATCTCCTTTCCGTGTCACATTTAAGGTAAATAACAGCCTCATTGTTAGAGTCTTTGATATCATCCAATCCTGTAATCCTTTCACTTTAACTCCAAACAGAAGGTTAACTCCCAGGTCATCTCGGCCACAGAAACTCTCAACATTACTTACATGATCACCAAATTCACATCATCCCTACCTTTAGCTTCTCCTTTAGCTTTCTACTCTAATCTATGGAGCTCATTTCTTACTGTCACCCAATTCCTGCTGGGTGATATCATCACATGCTACCTTGAGTGCCATGGAACTACAATTACTATTTCATTTGAGGAAGTATGCCTGCTGTTAGTATATTAGGTGTACAATGTGAGGGAATTTTGTTTCTGGAAACCTTGTCCTTTAGCGTTGGGAATGTTGCTTTGTTTAGTGAGTCTTAAGGTAGTATTTTCCCCCATAATTCTGTTTGTTTTATGAAACTTAAGCTACTAGCTCTGACCATGCATCATCAGATCTTATTCCGGCCACCCCTAGGCATTCTCCTGATTTCCTTTTTTGCCTGAAAATATTATCAGTTTGTGGCTTGTTCAAATACTCTCTTCATTACTGCCCTTTTTCTTCTACATTTTCATTCTTAAAACCCCTCTTCTTCCTCCTGTCTTTTGTAAATGAAGGTCTTATTGGATTCTAATTACAACTCATAATTGGGGTAGCCTTCATGCTGTTAGACATAGTGAGAGCACCTATCTCTGTTCTTAGATTTAACTCTGTTCTCATCAATTCAAGAAGACATTAAGAAACTAACATTCCACAACTGTAGAAATTCCATTATAACTAATCAAAAAATATTCCAAACTTGAGGTTTTAACAGTTTCTGTGGACATTTATAAAACAAGTTGCTTTCTAGGTTATCTATCACATTTCAGAGCATGGCATAAAATATAGTAATATTTCCAACATTTTCAACATTTTACCAGATGCCATATTCTTAATACCACCCTTGGGAAATAGTGGCACAAAGGAAAACTACTGCTGAACCTGAATAATGAGTGTGTGATACTGTCAACAAAAACTCTGGCAAATAAGCTCCCAAGATATTGAAATAATCTATCATGATGTACACAAAGGTGGTTAAATGTTAGGAATTAAACGGCTGTAATAAATCATATTAGTAGGCAAAAGGCAAAATAATAAATGGTGAGCATTATGCTGCAAAGGCCTTTGAGAGCACAAAAATCCCTCCCAAAACCTTAACATTGCATACAGGTTTGGCAAAGAAAAAAGGTCTTAATTTAGTAAGATTATTTCCCCAAAACCATCAATAAACCACACCCTGAATCTCATATTCAACGTACTGGTGCCAAAATGAGCTGGGAGGAAACTTGTCCGGTTCGTTAGTTAATAAGAAAAAAAAAAAAAATATATGGAGGCAAGTAAGAGAAAAGCAAACAAGAGTCTGTCATTATTTACTTCAAGATAGTATCTGTTTTGATAACAGAAAGTAATTTATAAAAACTATTTGTCATATGATGGTGCTGTTCAGTAAGTCCTAGAATTATCCAGTAAATATGGAAAGTTAATATACTTCTACCTTTCAATAGAAAATAATAGGCTGTATTTGGTTGTTGTAGTACACAAATTCATATGCGCAAGAAAGAATTACAAATGATTCTAAACACTGCAAACAGTGGATCAAAACCCTCGGAGTGACTCCATTGGAGGAGAGAAAGCAAACTCTGGCCCTGTGGTAGGACCAGAACTCCTCTGCATACACTGAAGAAGCACCCTGTCCCTGTAAATATCTATCACTGTATATTAATCAAAAAGGGTTTATACAACTTGAAGGAAAAAGATCTATTTACTAGATTGATTTCACAGTTTATATATGTTATATTACATTGTGTGACTCAAATTTGTATAATTATTTTTTTTAAACTGATGACTCCAGTAGTTTTTGCCTGGCTTGGAAGTACAGAGCGAGTATGAGGAAAATGCTAAATAAATACTATTTTCCCCAGAAGATTTAAATAATCCCCAACAGCATGGAGAATAACAGTGAAATTTGCACAATGGCTCTAATTTGCCATTTATATTGGTCCAAAGTTCTTTTTGCCCATCTCTTTTGATTCCACCATGGGTAATTTGCATAGCATATCACCTCCACTCTGTGTTCATCTCCATTTCGCTGTCTCACTTCTTTTACCTTGGACCTCAAACTAGTATTGCTGGGAGAACTTTCCAGAACATTTGTCTAAAACTGAAAATAATAAAAGTACAAGTGTATTAAATCATTTGTTATAAATGCTACAAATAACATTTCTAGCAAGAAAAATTTTTTAAATATGTCTGTAATTGATAAATTTCAAATGAGTAGCTTTTATTGTCTCTCCTAGAATAATCTATGCATAGATTTATGTATTTTATTCTCTTTTTTTCACAAATGAACATTTGTGAAAAAACAACATGTGCACATACACATGTACACGTACACTTGTAAATATATATATTTTATGTGCTGGTTGGCAAGTATTAAACATTGAGAATTTTCATCATGTTCTATCTGTATTTTTTTTTTTTTTATCATTTTGATGGTTTTGCTCTTTATGGAGCATCTTAGTGCCTGGTGGATATAAAGAACCTTTTTTCTACCTGTCTCCATTCTTTTTCATTCTGGCTATGCTTCTGTTCCCATACCATGTAGATTTACCTCACATATATCTTTGATACCCATTTGTTGCAAGATTTCATGTCATAACAAGTTACTGTGTTTTAAATAAACAACAACAACATTTAAAGCTTCCTTGCCATGAGTTTTGAGAAACAAATGCCAAGATGGAAAAAACCATTCTCAGTGCCTAAATGAGTGAAGTGTCAGCCGCATCCCCACATAAGTTTGGCTGAGGAGAGTTTCCATCAATGCAAACGCAAATCAGACTCTCCACACTTAACCATCACTGGAGCACCAGGGGCACAGCTGCGGTGTGGAGAAGCTCAAAGGAATTTGGGTAGGCCTCTTTCCAATAGAGGAGCCACTGTGCTGCTTAAATGGTGTGAATATTCAGCAAAAACTGTGAATGACTTTTTCAAAATTCTGACCACACAATCTGTCATCATTTTAGGTGACTATGAGTTCCAGAAAGCACTGGATTTTCTTCCTTCCAAAGAGATAATGCCTTGACTAGACAGGTTGCAAGAAGATTAGTGAGGTTTCTTTTTAATAATATTTTTTTTATTTTTTTACATATACATTTGTATTATCACACATATATAAAATAACTACATATAGCAAGAAGAATCATGAAACAACCAGGACTTGTATTAATATTACATTCATTGTGTTTTGGCTATTTGTATTTGACAGCCTTGAAGAAAACATTTTCCAATCTTGGTGAATCTAAAATTCTGAATGTAAATCAATATTTATCATATCTCATCTGTATCAACTTAAAATGTCTATCTAGACCCTAAACAACTAAGCTTAATTGTAAAATTAATCTGTAAATTTTCACATCAGAAAGTGAACCAATAGCTCAGCTTCTATAACCCCTGCTGGTACTAATTAAAACCTGGAGGGAAAACTTCCTAGTGGCAGAAGACTAGGCTTTTCAAAAGACTCATGTGTGGCTAATGATTTATAAGTGGGGACTCCTTCTGATATAAAGTACAGCCCAGATACCAATTGTTTTTGCTTCATTTGGTTTTTTTGTTTTATTCAAGTTCTCATTTGTAACTATTTGAATTCCATTCATGTTTCCATTTCCTGGCTACTATTTTTATGTGCATTAGTAAATTACTATTAATTGGTTTTGTTTGTATTATTATAATGCTTCACTTGATACATTTCATACGTTTTCTTATCAGCATTACTGTCCTCTAAATAATCTAATTTGGATGTAGGAGAAGCAGTCAAGTCATTTTTAATTTCACAGAACTAGATCAATGACTGCTAGCCTATAGTTAAACAATTTTAGAAAAGGTTGTTTTTACTTAATAAACATTACCCTGAAGCACTCCTTAGATTTAATGTCCTGTAAACAGTAACCACAAGGGCATGAAAAACTACCTTTGGTTGCTTTCTCTATGGTGGTCACCTAGCATAGCTACCCATGGTTTGAGGAATAAATACATGCATAGTAAGCACTATTTGACTTCACCAATTCTATATTTGCAATTGAATATTGGTTGTGGTATTCATCTTGTTTTTTAGCTGAGAATCTCAGCGAGTATTTTAGAGAGAGCCACGCAAAGAAGGATATTTGTGGGGACCACAACACCAGCAATCCTAGTTTAATAAAAGTCCAAGCTACTTTGATTGACCTCTGAACACTCTGGGTGGAGGAGGAGCTATAAAGACTAGTTTACTCCCACTTTCTCATTTTTTGTGTTGACCAATGCCAGAATTCTGCATCTCAAATAATCCCATGGAATCTAATAACTCAGGTGAAGATGCTGTCAACATTTTTCTCTTTTTTAAATAATAACATACATTTTTAGAGATTACAATATGTTTGCATCATTCCCCACTCCCCTTTCTTCCCTGTATCCCTCCCACAGAATCCCCTTGCTCTTCTTCAAATCCATGCCCTCTTTTTTTATAGTTGTTACTGATGTGTGTATGTATTCCTAAATACACAAATACAACAAACTAAGCTTGTATAATATTACTTGTATGTATAAGATCCTAGAGCTGACCACTTGGTATGATAAAACCAATGTGGAGGGACTTTTCCTGAGGAAATGGTTTCATCTTTTAAAATTAGTGTTTACTTTACTTAGTCATTTATTTTATAATTATTTATGACCTAGGGATCAGAGCAAGTAGATAATAAATTGAATGCCTTTGTTTAAGAGCTGTGGAAAAATGCAATTATACCAGCTTATTTATCTAAGATACATGGCTGATATTTGAACTAGAATGTAATCTCATGTTTTCTCACCACATCAACTCTAAGTAGCAATTCTACCTATATCAAAGGCAGTATAATCTCTGTAGTTGTCCAAGTGGAAATTAATATATTGTTTGTCTATTAAATAGGCACTTAAAATACTCAGTACTTAAAATGCTGTCAATAAATTGAAATGGCTATATCATTAATATTTTAGTTCCCTTCCCCTTCTGGGGCAAATTGTACTCTGTAGACTTGCTCTGAAGCTTCTTTGTCCATGAGAATGGTCATGCACAACATGTGGCTCTTGAGCATTTCATGTTTTCTAACATGATTTAGGAATGGCATGTTTGTGTCTGGCAGACAAACTCATGTGGCTGGTGGCCCATGCTGGGCAGTGGTGTCACTGTTTCCTCTTTTCTAGTCTCCCATCGCATTAACCCCTTTACTTGAGTGGTGTGACCATTTTCTGTTCCAGACGGTAACTGACACCTCCTCTGCCCTAGTCACTATGCATATCTCTTCCCAAATCCTCCCCTTCTTGCATTTGTCAACATGTATTCACTTTTTAAAATTTATTCTTTTACATCTCAACGGTTATCCCATCCCTTGTATCCTCCCATCCCTCCCTCCCTCCCATTTTCCCCTTACTCCTCTCCCCTATGACTGTGACTGAGGGGGACTTCCTTCCCCTTTATATACTCATAGGGTATCAAGTCTCTTCTTGGTAGCCTGCTATGCTACCTCTGAGTGCCATCAGGTCTCCCCATCCAGGGGACGTGGTCAAATATGAGGCACCAGAGTATGTGTGAAAGTCAGACCCTAAAGGTTTCATCACACGATGCAATTTATTATTGACATTTCCTAATAATGTCATGCTTTTACCAGAACTACAAAAATGGAGCATTAACATCCCAAATTTTGCAAGTAGCCAGATACCAATGCTTTTATTTATATGTTTATTTAGTTATTTAATATTTATTCACTCCTGGTCCCACCCTCTCTCCCTCTTCCCCCATTTCCTCCCCTCAGAGACCAGATGCCCTTCTCCTTTATCAACTGACCCTGTCCTATCAAGTGTCATCAGGACAGCTTGCATCCTCTTCCTCTGTGACAAGATAAGACACCCCACCAGGGGGAAGTGATCAAAGAGCAGGCAAGGGGATCAAAGAGTCCATGGTAGGGACAGCCCCTGCTCCCCTTAGTAGGGGGCTCATATAGAGACTGAGTTGCCTACTGGCTACATCTCATTGTGGTCCTAGATCATCACCCTGCATAATCCTTGTTTGGTCAATCAGTCTCCACCACCAGCCCTAGGCTCAGATTTATTGGCTCTGTTGTTCTTCTTGTGGAGCTCCTGTCCCCTCTGGGTCCTCTCTTTCCGCCCGCCCCCCACCTCTTCCATAGGATTCCCTGAGCTCTGCACAAAGTTTGGCTGTGAGATTCAGCTTCTGCATCGATCCTTTGCTGGGTAGCATCTTTCATAGAACATCTAGGTAGGCTCTCATCCTGTTTCCTCTCTTCAACTGCTTCCAGTATCTATTCTATTTGCCCTTTTGAATGAAAATTAAGCATCCTCCCTAGGGTCCTCCTTGTTACTTTGCTTCTTTAGGTTTGTGGATTGTAAAATTGTTATCCTGTATTTATGGCTAATATATGCTTATAAGTGAGTATATACTGTGCATGTTCTTCTGGGTCTGGGTTACTTCACTCAGGATGATCTTTCCCAGCTCCATTCATTTGTCTGCAAAGTTCATGATGTCCTTGTTTTTAACAGCTGAGTAGTATTCCATTGTGTAAATGTACCACAATTTCTTTATCCATTCTTTGGTTGAAAGGCATCTGGGTTGTTTCCAGTTTCTGACTATTAGGAATAAAACCACTATGAACATAGTTGAGCAAATGTTCTTGTTGTATGGTTGAGCAGCTTTTGGGGATATGCTCAGGGGTGGTATGGCGGAGTCTTGAGGTAGAGTTGTTCACAATTTTCTGAGAACATGCTAGATTGCTTTCCAAAGTGGTTGTACAAGTTTGCACTCTCACTAGCAATGGAGGAGTGGAGAACAATGGTTTAAGACCAAAATAATAAATCATAACTTAGGAGCTTGGCTCTGTTCACTGTTGCATTTGGGACTAGGTATGTTTTGTCTGGTAAAAACTTCATAGCTAATGTCTACTGAAAGAATACTTCCTTATATATAAACATGAAATATGAATAGTTTTGGTGAGTTTTATTGTTTTTCCTAGTCTTACTTGAATTAAAACAGTCTATAAAATTCTCTTACCCCTAAAGACAGAAACTAACGCGAAATTATCATGTACTAATGGGCTCAAGAGATGGATCTGTGCTTAAGAGAGCTTCCTGATCTTGCACATTACAAAGGTTTGGTTCCCAGCATCCAGCTCTGGCATCTAGTACCCTCTTTTAGCCACTAGGGACCACTCACATGTATGCATCACACACACATAGATAAATAAATAAAATCAACATTTCTTAAGAGATTTATTAATATTTTATTAGGACATTCTGTTTCAAGGAAGTCAGAACAAGTAAAGAAAATGAACCACAGACTGCTAAAACCAGGGAGGTGTGTTTCCAGAACTTTGTGATTTTTTTGTCAAATACACCGTTTCCACCTTGAAGAGACATCCTGAACTACTGACTACTTCTCTGTCTTGGGCAAAGGGAAAATAGTTCATGCATCACTTCCCTTTCTATTTGCACAGATTTTGCCATGGGTTATGGGTGTGCTTCTCCACTTCTTTATCAGTGCCTGCTGTACTTTCGGGGAAGATGGAGTCTCAGACAAAATAGGAAAAGTCCAAGAAAGTGATTTGGTCAATGTGGACATTCAAAAGGCTTTTGTCTGATGGCTCATTCATGTCTGTTGCTTTAATAATGAGGCTGAAAGAAGAGCCCTAACCTCTCAGTGCAGTCGTACTAAGATGTTCTCCTTCCCCTTAGTCTACAAATAACTTTATTGCTGGAAAATTGTAACAATCATCTGAGACTTGAGGTAAAAGGCATCGTTGACAACCATCAACCTCTTCCTTCGGTCTTCTCTGATGTTAGCACCCACAACGAGTTTACATGCAATCTCTAATTTGAAGTCTATTTATATTCTGGGGTGATTACAGACAGTAATGTTCATGGATGTAGGCACTGATATTTTTAGATGATACCCACCCTAGAAAACAGTTGGAGTTTGAGTAGTGGCCTGACTTGCTCATTAAGTCTAATATTAACAAATCATCTGAAATTCACATCAGTTTTGCTTGGTAGAATTTGGTCTTTTAAACCTTAGCATTCCTTCACACTGTTTTGTTTGTTTGTTTGTTTGGTGAGCATGATTTGCATCAACTTGAAGTGACATTTTGTGTTTTCCAACTGAAAAAACCTTGCACATCCTCAAGGCAAAATTCTAGTCACCTTTCTCTCAAAAGGGCTGTTATATAACTGCTTTTGAGGCAAAAATTGCAGGCATCCAAAATTTCATATGGACATAATTTAAATCATACACTAGATAAATTAGTATATACAGTTTCTAAAAACATGTATGAATATTCCTTCCCAAATGTTTCTAATTCTTAAGTTAATGTTTTATTCATATATTCTATTTATCATTTTTATTTTGACATATTCAGGCTTAATTCTAGCCATTGTTTTTTTAATAGAGTTGGGTGATTCCTTTCCAATTTCCCAAAGACTAACTCTCTATCTCACTTTCATGCCATATTCCATTTTTTTAAAAATATAAATAAGGAAGAAACAGTGTAATTATAATTTCTATTTAAAGAAATGAGTGAGGAGTTATTTTTCACAGCTATCTCTTTGCATGGGATATTTTATCCCCATGAGAGCTACTCATATTAGAATTTAAAAAACTGATTAAAACACAATCTAATAGAAAAACATATGGAATAAAAAGATGAAGAAAATGAAGTGGCATTAATTTTCAAGTAACTTGCTAAGCAAAACCAAATCATCTTGACCTGATTTTCATTGCTGATAAATATTCCTATATAACAAAGCTGAGAAGTGAATTTCATGGTGGTCCTGGTGATCAGGGTTTGTTGTTTGATGGTTCTGACTTAAGATATCTGCGAGCATCTGCAAACCGTCTTCTTCATCACCTTCTCTTACATCACTAAGGGACCTCTTATCTCTGGGCCTGAAGGTGATTTCCATGGATGAAGGGACTATGCATATCTTTGTATACCTCCTATACAGACCAGTTTAAAGGGCAATTATCTACAGAAAATGTTTAAAGAATGATGACAAATAGTTCTTAAGTACCCAATTTCCCCATAAAATAATATCAACACATAGATTCTCAATTTTCACATATAATCCTATCTATACATGGAATATTCTATAAGTACTTGATATTTAATTAGATTTTATTGTTAAACAATAGGACTAATATCTACACATTTCACAATTATAATTGTTACATTATAAAACATAATCACACTCAATTTAAATTTAATTTCCAATGAGAAGCTTTTTATCTATTTAAAAAAAGCAGGCAAAAATGTGCCACTTCAATGATTTATAATAGTGTTTATACCCATACTAGGCAAGAAAAGATAATTAAACCCCCCAGTGAGCTCTCATAGAGGGTTGATAAATGTTTATTAATTATTATGGATGTGCTATAGATAACAAAGGATGAAACAGAAAGGAACATTTTAAATCAGCTGGTGACTAGTTGTAGAATTGAATTTTGCTCATTGCATTGCTCTACAACATGGATATAATTTCAGCTTCAGCAATTAAAGTGGGGGCTTTCTCTTAAGCATATTCTTTAACGAGATCTTGAAAAAGAGCATTGCTGAACAACATGTCCAGCACAAACCCTGTACTAAAATATTTTAACAATCTAATGGTAGCATTGCTTTGTTAATAGCTGTTCCTGGGACATCAGAATTTAATTAGACCATCTTGTATTGGGCATTCGATAAAATAAATGGATAGTTAGCAACCTTAGATAATATGGCATGAAATAAATCATAACACAAGACTCCTTCCATTTACTGTCTTCTACAGTGTGATATTAAATTGGTTTGAGATAAATGATTTTCATCATGTGCTTCTGTTGAGGACAAAAAACAGAAAATGACACCATTAATATATAAAAGTCTCCTCATTATTCTCAAAGATCAGAATAAAGATCTCAGATAACAGGTCTGTAGTCTGTTTTTATTGAGGAATTAAATGTCTTTACCAGTGACCATGAAGTTAAAATCATTTATATAAATCACAAAATGTGAACAAACTTGGAATATTGGTAAAAGATAAATGTTTTGGTCTTTAAAAAAAAAAAAAAGATGGTCTGTACATGTGCAAATTCCTTTGTGTGATTTCATCATATTCTATGACTCAAAAATATGGAATTAACTAACACTTTCAAATTGAATATAAGTCTCACTTCACAAGAAGATACTGATACCTGGAATCAATAATGGGCCAAGAACTTGTGGTTGGAAGGTCCCTGGCCCTAGAAGAGAACCTATCATGATTATGCTGCTAAGTAAAATAGTATTAAACTGACTCCTAATGGCCTCTCATTACAGCTATAAAACAATGAATCTCTCAATTTTCATCATCAGGACACAGAGAGATACTGCTATGAACACAAAGTGGTTACAGAAGCATTTGCAGACTGGTACAAGTCTATGACATGTCAGATCCCAGCATGGAGAAGGGAGCTGAACACAAAGCTCCCCCCTGTAATGATGAAACTTGGTAATTGCTAGCTTCTGTGATGGGGGAGAGACAGTTTCCCTAAGAATCCAAGACTATAGCCCCCAATATGTACACCATAGTCCCCAGAAACACCACTCAGCTGAGAAAAATTAGGCAGCACAAAATTGGTCTTGAAGGAATTGAGAAGAAATAAAGAAATAAAGAAATAAAGAAAAGAAGGAAGGAAGGAAGGAAGGAAAAAAGAAAGGAAGAATTATATGGATAGGGAATGAGAATTCCGGGAAAAGTTATGGAATAAGGAGTGAATCTCTTAAAAGATTAATAACATCAACAAATAACTGTAACAAAATAAATGGATGTAACTTTTCCAGTAAGTTGTTGGTACATTTAAAAAAATCATGAAACAGTTGTAAGACTTGTACTTTTATATTAGAACTATTCAGTTTTGCTAGAGTTATTTTTGTAATGGGATTTTTTTTCTATGCAGGTAACAGATGTAATAGATGTTGAAGGTGCTAAAAGCACTAATTCTATTTTCAAAGAAAAAGAAAACCAGTGTTATCAAAAGCTATTTTGATACCCTGACTATAATTATAAGGCAGTGCTGCACTGGGGGTGGGTTACTCCTGAGAGAAGTGGTGAAAGGTAGTTTTCGAATGTGCTACATGTTAACTTTATGTCACTAGTCAAACCAAGACAGAAAATTAAAGTTATATATTAAATAAAATTGATTTTATCTTTAAAATAAAATTAGATTACATTAAAATAAAAACGGAGCATTATATTAAATAATATGATTTTAAACTTAGCACTAAAAGAGTGATAGATGCTTATGTCTCAAAGGATTGTAGAATTAAGGAGGATTCTATCAGCCAGATGTTAAAACACATATCACCCTCAAAGGAAATGATCCTACCCGAAAGTTCAAGCTCCCACTCAAGACATGCTCTCTTTATCCTGCTGAGACAGGAACTATATAGTAATTAGGAGGGCAGGCAAGGAAACCACCAGACACAACTGTGCTTGATCCACTCATTCACCCTTGACTCTGTGCTCTTTGCCATTCCAGACCCTCACCATGGAGCTCTAGTCAGATGCCACATTTGGGTCCACAGCACATTCAGAAATCCAAGTGAGCACCCAGAGAGAAGAAAAATATTGACCTAAGGACATTTTTCCGTGAATGCATCCAACTTGTAATTTGTTCAGATTTGAAATAAGAAAGGTCATGGTTTGCAGCTAAAACACTGTGTTACCTTTATTTGACTCATTTCAGTTTTACACACTACTAAAATGATTTAAATGACACAAGGAATGAAATGAAAAGCAGCAAGATGCAGCACAGAAAACCATGACACAGAGAAGTCATTTCTAGGTTAAGAGCTACTGGAGCCATACCTCTCCCTTCCTCCCCCACCTCGCTCTCTCAAATTCAGTTCAAAGACTAGAGTATTCCCAAGGACATGGCATATCTGGTATCAGTACACTATTCATTATGATGTCATCCAATTTCATATTTAAAAATATGCACGTGAACTATCACTCCTTGGTTCTGATATTCTAGAAACTAAACTATGATTATACTTGTCCTAAGACTTAATGTCTTTCCTTAGAGCTGGTGTAATTTCCACACTTGGTTCCAACTTAAGAGGAGAGAAAGAGATACGGGGCACAGTGGTTAATTGTAGAAAATGATTGCCAATAACTATTTTCTGAGGTCTGAGAAGCCATCTGAAAAATCAAACAGTACACAAAACTAGGTACACTGTATTGTAATTAAGCATCACGGCTAATGGCCCTTGAACAAAACTCTGCTGGAAGACACAGTGATTAGAGACACCTGCAGGTTAATAATTAGACACATCTGAGCAGAGAAGCAATTGATATAGAGGAACTCTCCCCAGAGAGAGAAAGCTGAGGAATAAATAAAACAAGAATCATTCCAAGTTCCCCCTTTAAAATAACCTGCTAGTAAAGTATTACAAACACTAAACTGCGACGGACACAGTACAGTAGCTGCTAGTCCATTCTGTTGCATATTCTTTTTAACTCCCTGTACTTATAAAAGTGTTTTTTGACTTTAATCATAAATGGTTGCTTCATTCCATTTACCAAACACCAAACGGTTGTAAGAACCACAAGCAATGCTCTATTAGGGAAAACAAAGACCACCTACTTTGACATGTCTCTACATTCCTAGAATTTGTATATAGGACGTGCAGATTTTAAAGTTGAATCCCTTACAGGCATTCTCTTGATGAACTGTACATAAATTCAGATATTTAAAAATCTAAACTGTGAAGCCGTTTTTGTCTTTAGAGCATTTAGTTCATATCAGAACAGTGTTTCATTTTATGGTCAATGAATAATGCCTACACGCATTGGTATGTTTGGCTCATACACTCTACTCTGTTCTGGTCTTTTAATCTTTCTTATGTGTACATATGCTGATTTCTCAGATCTATTTTCTCCCTCTAAATTATCAAATTTATATAAATTTTGGCTGTCTACAATGCATATACATAAACAGTCAGTTAGGTCTCACAGTTGACTTGAAGCTGATTGTGCAAGTTCATGTTTTCAGGGTATTCTGCAAAGGCTAATGTATTCCTAAGCAAAATGGGAACATCATAAACCAGGGAAGAAAGTCATTAATGGGCATTAATAAAAGCTCTGGCCATATGACCTGATCATTAAAGAAACACTTTGAGGAGAAAAAGTTCCCAGCATTACAGAAGTAGGTGTATGTATCTGTCATGAAGTCCCTTCAAAAACATGCAAAAGTCAAGCCCTAAATCACCACTGTGAGGTTTGTTTCTATCTTTTTTTTTCTGTTTCATAATGAATCATTTGTAACAGAATCCCTGTGGATGTGTAACCACAGCGATTTTTACAATGTCAAATGTGAAATATATCACACATCCAATAATTGTGTTAATATTTCTAATTTTATGTTTTAAAAATATAGATGGTATTCAGTTTAGATAGTGTAGTTCCAGCTCCTGGTAAGTACAGGCCAGGTTGACCATGAATATACTATATAGGTCAATGGTGTCCTAACTATTTGCTCTATTGTTATCATTTGATAATTACTAGTAAACACCTGTTTTGTCCCTTTTGGCATAAGCTATGCCTTCTTACTACAGCCTCACTTTCTGTTCCCATGTCAAATCCTTAACCTCCTGCCCTGTGGAGCTTCCTACATTTTTTGTTTGCTAACTTGAATTTTTTCCTATGTCACAGCACTGAGATTTTTTTCTTCTTCTTTATAGTTTCGTCAAAGGAAATGGTGCTCTGTCTATGATTAATTTTCTTCTGTTGCCATAAATTCTTCCCCTTTTGATATTCAAAGGAAATAACACACACATCTCATCTTGGAGGGTCGTATACAGCTACTTTAGACTCTCCAAATCCGATATTACATGTTCAGGAGGAGATTCCCAGGTGCTCTAAATGCACCGTAAAGATTGAGAAGGGCAATGTGAAGGCATGGTTTTCTCCCTCCGCACATTTCCTGGTCCACACTTCCAATCTGAGAGCTTAGATTAGAGATGGCACGGAAATACAATAAAACAATGAAAATTTTCATTAAAGTGGAAATACAGAAATCGCCTCATGGATTCTTTGTATGAATGCATAGTCTGGCTTGCTTTAATTAAAATTCACACAGGAGTTAAGTGTGTCAGGATTATTATATGTCTCCCCTCTTCAACTTCTACTCTTTAAGTTCAACATATTCTTTTTATCTTTAATGTTAGAAACGTTGGGGATATTATTTTTCATTCTTAACCAGTTGAGACAAAAAAGGGATCATGACACAGATTATCACACCAGAATGTTGTTGCATTTATATCTATATTATTTAGATGTAACTTAATAGTATCAGCTAGTTATGCTACAGGCCAGTCATTTCATCTCCTGTCCTTTTCTTATACAGTCCGAGGATGGTTGAATGCCTACTACTGGTGTGCTAAGTGAAGTCCCACTCTATTTCCCCCAGTTACAAGGACTGCCCACCTCTGCTGAATAAATGACTAAAAGCAATGGACTCCTTGAAAACAGTTTATTGAGTGACTTTGGTATACAATTAGTAATGGTGAATTTATGCTCACATTTTCTTAATCAGTAAGGATACTTTTCACTTTCTTCTTAAATAGTACTGAGTCCTAGTGTGGAATGCAATGGACCAAATTGTTCCTCCCCAAACTAAACCAGAAAGCAACTGCATGGTGAGATGGGGCTATTAGCAAACAATTAAGGCTAACAAGGCCTTAAGGCTGGCTTCCTAATCAGATAGGATTGGTGCCTTATCTAAACGGAAGATTTACCCCCCACCCCACCCAAGTGTACATTGATGAAAGGACAGAGGGGCTAATAGATGGCAGGAAAGGGTAGCAGGCCAGGAAGAAATTGAAGCATCCTGTCACTAGTCTTATGGTCCCCAGAACCATGAGGATGTATCTGTCATTTATACCATCGTGGCTACAGTATTTTTAATGGCAGGGAGGACAGCAAAGATAGCCAGTTGTTTATAAGACAGTGTGTCCATAGAGCATTTAATATCCTAAGTAGGGTGATTTAACCCACAACTGTTCTGTTTGAAGTTACTTTGTACAGTGAGAAAGAGGGTCTAAACAGGTCAGCATTTGCTGTGAGTCTTCTCTTTGCCATGCCTCCTTGTCACCCACTCTCCTACTGGGGCCTCCCAGTTGTCAAACATTTCCACGTTGGCACTTACTACTTTGGGAGTTCCACACCCCTCAAAAATAGGGTACAACACTAGCTGGTGTGGCGTCCATCTGAATAATATAATGGGCTGAAGGAAAAGATGATTTAAATATGTGGGATTTGTATATGATATAGACTTACAGTGTTTAGACTGCCATTTTTGGCTAGAATCAAAATATTTGTGAGGGGAAATAAACATTGTGTTAACATTTATGGATCTGTATAGAGAATGGCCACATGTCTTATTTACTGCTCTGTAGAGTTCCGAGTGAGGCGCCTATCAGCAAAGAAAACAGAAAGCATCTAGAATTGGCAAAGTGGCATCCTTTACCAAAGAGATCCTCTCTAGACTTTCTGGATGGCACTTTGCTGGCTAACACCACAGATTTAATATGATAGACTCCATTTCAGGCCTATGATCTCCTGAACACAAACACAATCAAACTTGCCAATATTAGCCAAAATCATTGTAAACATTTGTTATTGTATTTGTAGGGAGCTAAAACACTTTACATACCACATATGAGTTAACTTTTACATATACTACACAAGGTCTAAGACTAGGAAATTTATTAAAACAAACAAACAAACAAACAAACAAAGCCAGAAATTAATTTCTCACAGGTCTAGTAGTTGAGAAACTTCAAGTTCATAATGTGTTCTTTCCCTGAGGGCTCCATTCTGCATTGAAAGTTTACACTTTTTTTTTCTTTGCAGAAGCATCCAGAGACAAGAAATGTTGCAGACTCACATAATAAAAGACAAAGATGGGAAACATTGCACAAACTTGTATCTAACTCACAAGTGAAGAGCTTTCAATATCTAACAAACTGCTAAAAAGATATATTCCCCTCACCTCTTAATCCTACAGTATTAGTTATGAAGTTTAATGGCTTTCAGACCACAGCTCCAAGGAAAGAATTTTCTTGATAAATCCTTAGGCAAATCTAAGACAATATGAGTTCCATTTCATAGGCAGTGTGTTGTGCAAGTTTTGGCTCATATGTAAACATGTTTTTGTTTTAATGCCAGGTGTGGGATATGGAGGCTGGTCCAGTTTGTCCACAGCTGATAGTTGCCTCTGGAGAGGACACATGATGCTTGTCAGCTGTGAATTACCTCATGCAGGGGTGTGGTCTTTGTCAGTGGGGATAAAATCTAGACCCAAAGAGAGACGAGGAGGTGGGTGGCTCCAAGAAAGAAGAAGGCTACTGGTGTTTTACTCTGCTGATTCTGGTTGACGTTGATGTAGTTGGAAGAGAAAAAGATTGGAGATATCCTGAAATGAAATTTGAACTTCTTCTCAAGGAACCAGATGACCCTTAAGTACAGGAAGCAGCTAAGGAAAACCAGACCCCCTCTCCCCACTAACCTTTTTTCTCCCCTACCTGGTGTTGGAGTGTTGAAAGGAATTGGGATAGTGGGGAGAAAGAGATTTAAGCAACCCAAAATAAAAATAGTTGTTTAAAAGTATGCCAACAGCAGTGTTTTAATCAAGCTTTCCACTGTTCCAAGTGTTTTGTGTGTCACGGGACTCAATAGACAGTTCATGTTTTGAGCACCTCGTCCCTATTGGTAGAAATATTTGGAAGAAAGTTACTGGGGGAAGCCTTGGCAAGGTATACATATTCCATACTGTGGTGCTCTCTGCTTCCTGGTTTGTCCTGATGTGAAGTCATTGTCACCATAAAATTAGCTGCATCATGTTGGACAGAAACCATGAGCTTAAATGAATTTTTCTCCATTACATTGTTTCTGTATAGTAGTATGGTTACATTGATGGGGAAAGTAACTAATACTGGAAAATAAGTGAACAAAACCCATGTGTTCAAATGATCATCCTTCCTTTCTTAAGCCACATTTTGGACTAGAACTTCTGTGATGCACAGCTCTGGAGATGGAGGCACCAGGGCTCCTCGCTTCTTTATTGGGAATGAGAACTGAAGGACCCTCTTGCATTGAATGCATAACTTCACCCATATGCTGTTTGTTCTTTTCTTTACTTTTCTTTCTTTCTTTCTTTCTTTCTTTCTTTATCTTAAATAAAATTAACAATAAATCAATAATGTTAAAGGTTCCTAAGGGAGATCTCTGGGTAATGAATAAAAGAAGAGAAACGTTAAGAAGTGATGTCAGTGTGAATATAAAAATCTTATCCTTTGTTTGGCTTTGGAACAAGCTTGATGGATGACACAAAGCATGGCCTGACAACAACAAAGTTAATGGTTCTTGGAAGTCAGAGGCCCCATTTTTCTCTTTATTGGTTTGAAAGCAAACAACCAACTCTTCCCCAATGTATTTACCCTAAAGCTCTTGTTTAATCTAATGGTACTTAAATTCTTTTACTCCTTCGCTCAGATTCCCAAGATGACTTATCTCCTCAGTCAATCAACTGGCTGGTTTACTAACCTGTTCCCCTCTTTAACAGGGGTGTCCCAGGGAAATTTACATTCTTGAGACTACTTCTGCCAGGCTTCTGTTTGGTTCTCTCTCCAGTCTATTTATCTTAGCTAGTGCCACTCTCTACTTCAAGGCCACCAGGGTCAATAATCAAATTAGGAGGAGACCTAAGTCTTGCCCTTCTGGGTGGTAAACTTCAGATGCTTGTTCTGCCTATGGCAATAGGAAAGATGGGTGGAAGCTGAAATTCTTTCCCTAGGATCAACCGGTCCTTTGTGAAATGAAATGGAGCAAATCTAGTGAGAAAGCTTTCACAGTGGTATGTGCATTCAAAGTTCAGGCCAAGGTTGTGGATGGCTAGTTTTTACTTTTGTCTCTGCAACTAACAACAGAAAGCAACTCTGCCAAATTGAGAATTGCCACATGTTTGCAGAGAGCAAATTGTTCAACATATTCAATAATTCAAAGAACACTTTATAGAAGAAGTCATAAATTCAAGCTTAAAGTTTTGTTGACTCCAAGAGGAGACACAAGGTTTCTAAAGACCCAAAATGTTCTCAGAATTCTCTCCTTCTAACAGACACTCCTTAAAAAAACTGAAGTAATTCTTATGACTTACACACAGTAATTCAATACATCTTTATTACAGGTTTGAAATAATTAAAATATTTAAAAAGCTTTTGTTTCTTTTTTTTTTTTTACTTGCTACAGGGCTTATGAATTTCACCTTAATAGCCTTAAATATTGACAGATCCATTGTAATGTGACATTCATTAACCTTGGTAATATTTGTAATATTGGTTTAACATTATTTTTTAAGAATAAGAAATACTTGGGATTTTTATTTAGCCAAGTAAGAGTTAAAAATTTAATTCTGGATTTTCATAAAAATTAAAAATGTTGAAACTTCATATGAGTTATTGGAATATATCAGGACATTAGTTGATAAAGTCTTCTTGAAACTGTCAAAATCTTAGTTTACTTAGAATGTTTCTTCTTTCCTCCTTTCTGCTCTGCTGTGTACATGAATGTAAACTATTTGGCACATAGCACACAAAGCATGTAGAAAATCTTAAAAGTTAATGTACCTATATCATAGAAGATATATATTATACATACACACATATGTGTATGTGTATATATATTATATATAATATATATATATATATATATATATACAACCACAAACCTTAGATCTAAAAAATAGTAATATTTTTGTTCCTAATACATTTGGAGTTAGGAAGAAACCTGGGGGTCTGGCGAGACGACTTGTCACTTAAGAACATGTTGCTCTCACAGAGGACCTGCTTTTGACTCCCAGCATTCACACACGTCATGGTTCAGATGTAGTTCTAGGGGACCCAATGCCCTCCTCTGAGCATCGGACACCATGCATACATATAGTGCACATAACTAAATATGGGCAGAACCCTCACATAATAAAATGAGTAATTCTAAAATAATATAAATATGATACTTAGTTCCAATATTCTTTCATCTTTTAAATAGGGTATTTTCTTTTAAAATTGCATATGTATGTTGTGTGTTGAACATGTTTATCATTGTCTCCCATCAGCTCCTTTCTTACCTCTTTCTGGCCTTTAGTCCTCTTCGTTTCCTGGACAGGGCCACTTCTAGTTCATGCCACATAGTCATACATAGCTTTATGAAGCTTTAAAAAAAACCTGGAAGGAGACATCTTTCCTACCTTGGTGCGTCTAAATTTCTGAATGCAAATCAATCTCCATCACATATTGTCATTATCAACTTAGACCTAAAACTGTAGACCTCAAAACATCTTAACCCCTAAACAATTAAGCTTCATTGTAAAACTAAGCTACCTGGTCTTCAACTCCACCAAAGATGTCTTCTTCAAGGCCGTCAAATACAAATAGACAAAACACTAAGAATGTAACATTTATATAATTCTTGATTGTGTCATGGTTCTTCTTGTTATAGGTAATCTATGTATATATGTGTAATAATATAAATGTACATGTAAAAAATAAAATATTTTTATTTGTCAAGTGACAAAATAAAACAATTTGAATAATTTTAACAGAAAAAAATCTAGAAACCACAAATGAGTCAATAAACAAACAACTGACAAACTTCCATGTTTCATTACTTACATGCCAATTTATGTCTCTCATAACGTTAAAAATATAGAACTCTCAATTTAAAAAACACAGGTAATTAGAAACTACAAGGGAGTATGTAATAATCAAAGATTTCCATGTTAATTGTGGATTTTAATACAGCATCCTGTCTGTACATTCTATGTATCACAATTTTCTCTAAATCCTAAAATAAGTGACATTTCAGTTAAGATTGATTTTAAGCTTCATAAATTGTTTTAATCACTTATTCATTTTCCATTCATGGATGAAATAACACTCAAAAATTCTGTGCATTTGTTAGTATTTTTCCATTGCTTAAGTTAAGATTTACTAAAGGCAGACAGTGGATTAGGCCCCTGGGTGACAATGATGCGTGATATATGTGCCCAATGGGCTCAGATTCTGGTGAGAGCCTGCTGTGTAGAACAGAAGATTCCTCCAGACTAAGAGCCAGGAATGATATCCAGTGATGCAAGTCTACTTAATGGATATTTAAGCATGCTAGAAAGCATGAACTTCTGACCAAGGGTTTCTAGACAATGAAAGGTATTATAAATATGGAGTGTGTAAAATGGAGTACTAACAAAACGAGTGTGTAAAATGAAGATTTCAGATGCCAGATATGATCTCACGGAACGTATGCATCAGCCTTCAGAAGTAGAGTGAGAACTCATAAATTACAATTAAAAAATGTCCCAGTTTGTTCTGATAAATACCAGATTTGTGAGTATTTGCACATTTCAAAAATCATTTTTTCCTCTTTGGGAATGTATCAAAAGAGGTTATTTCTTAAATTTTATTTTTTATTTATTTATTGTGTGTATTTGGTATTTTAATTTTGGCTTATTTCTCATCAGATCATACAGTATTATTGATGCTTTTACATATTTTAATATACAAATGAGAAGAAATACCAAATTGGTATAATACATATGAGGTACTTAGCAAATGTTTTTGTTTGTTTGTTTTATTATTGATGCTGTTTCCTTTTATTTTCTATTGGATAATCAATTTTTCTTTTAGTTTTTTTGTGAGAATAATATATTTTAGAAATGTATTCTATTTTATTTTTTGTTTTTCTACTGTTTCTAGAAATGCAACAAAGAGGCTTTAAATTTTAGCTATCGTATCATCTTTTATATCTCAATATTCTGCATAAACTGGGGTTGAGAGTTGGCATTTGTCCTCAGCACAGTGGCATGCCTCTTTCAAACACTTCTGAATCTTCACTGTACTTTCATTCTTCTTAATTCAAAGGAATTTCAATTCTAAGGGAGGTGACTTAAATTAAGCACCTTGTATTTTTCTAATGAACTTCTATCTTTATTACCTAATCGTGTTTATTAGTACTGGTCACAACCATCAGTAACATGCAAAAAAGTTATTGTTTAAATACATATTCATGTTCATACATTGGATAATGCTTCTAAATAAATGCATGTGTAGTGCAATATCACATACAAGTTTTGTAGACAGGACACAGGTACCTTTTAGGAACATTTTTCTTCTAATCTCTCTGTACCACAGACACTGAAATCTCAGTTAGCTTCTGGGTGCTTTAAAAGCCAGGTGAGTATCTGTGAGGTTCATAGTGCTAAGTTGAAGGGGCTCACAGGCTGTGTAGTAGACACTGTTTGTTTCCTAAGATTGCAAGGGACCGTCATATCACAGCTTTGAACCTCATAGAAGCCAGAAGCTCTAGGTTACACATCCAGTTTGCCCTTCTACAGTAAGTCTTGTGAGACTAAGAGGATTATGGGATGTTTAAAGAATTTTTAAATTTCATTAAATACGTTAACCATAAGCAAGTTGTGGTGTAACATGTGTTAGTCACTGAGCAGGAAATTTGAAGGAAAAGGACACAACAGAAATTGTCAAGTGACAGCTGTGGACCAAAGTCAGCTGAACAAAAGCAAACACTGCAGACTTGTGTTGCTCATGGGATTGATCAAAAGCTATAATTAACTGCGTGAAGTAGCAGCATTGGCTATGATGAGCCTTTTTTCCCTGAGTCTTATTAAGGGCAATAGGACTGATTATTTTAGTGATATTTTCTAATGGATATGCTCAGTTTCATTGATAAAACAAAACCCATGATACTACAAATGAACACCTGTGCAGATATAGAGATCATTCAACAAATGATACACTAATGTTGATTTGCTGCAGTAAAAAATGCTATGTAAATTAATCGCAAAACAAAAATTCAAGTCTACATTTCCACTAACCCAGAGGCAGCTAACATTAGTTGGTTTGGAATACCAATTATATCACTTATGTCACTTTTGGCATAGTAAATGAGCTCTCTACCTCAGTTTTCTAATTGATATAATAAGTATGTTGATTTATATTGCTCACAACTTGGCAGGAATTAAATAATTTAATGAATATGTAAAACCTAAGAAAATGACAAAGTTTTACACAGATTAAGCACTTGTAGATGTGATTTTCTTGTTTTGTCCTTTAGTAGGAGTGTCTATTTTAGTATTTTAAGCCATGTTAGTTTAAAAGTAAAATATTCATGTAGTCATAATATTACTAATACCAGTAATTATTTAAATGTTTCATGATATACCAAAGAGAATAAACACACAATTAACTCATTTCATATTTGCTGTCTGGTAAATGCTTTATTTTCAGTCCCTCTTATTATTTGCTACAAAAAAATCACTCCATGATTTTAGATGTTTCAACAAGATAGAGCAGGTTATGTTTAGGAATATATATGCATATGCATTCAACCAGAATTAATGAAAGAAGAGGTCATGAATTTGAAAGAGGGTAGGGAGCAGTATAGAAGACAGTTGGAAGAAAAGAAAGAGAAAAATGTAAAATATTATAATTTCATAAATTGAAAAAGTAAAATCATGATAGTGTATGTTTATTTACTTTCATGGTTTTTAACAAATCATTCATTATTATAAAAAATAATCTACAAAGTACTTGTTATTGAAAGTTTTCTTTGTGATTTTTGTACTCTACTTACTTATAAATTCTAACAACAGAAACAACTTGGAATGTAGTCATATTAAAATTTATATATAGTATAACATATGATCAAGTATACAACAGTGTAAACTGTACTATTTTAAAGCTAGCAGGTTGTACTTCAATATCTAGAATTGTCTATCTAAGTTTTGATATGTCTATGAATATCAAGTCTATACTTGAGAGAGCTTTTCTTTCTGAGAGAGAAGCTGTGTTTATTTCTTGCTTTCTTATTCATAAAGGAGTGTAGAAGCACTGAATCAACGAAATCATAGAAGATAGCAAAAAAGACAAAGAATTTTGTTTAGAAATGTGAGTGGAATGGTACTACTGTTAAGTGGACAAACTCTAAATTTGAGTTATAAGAGAAAAGAAATGCAGATTTCATTTTTAGGGAAAACAAAAGTTTTAGAAATAAAGTTCGTTGCTGAGATGAATCCATATTTGGCAAAAAATAGTTGTTCTTATAAAATCAAAATGTGTATGTAATTATCAAGCCCAAAAAGAGTTTAACATTATTGCCCTCTGCCAATAAATGTGTATATTATTTCATGCAAAAGATATTTCTGAAATGAAGGAAGAATATGTCATCTTGTGATTTATAATGGGTACTGGAAAGGGGTAATGCTACCAGACCTATAGTGGCATTAAAATGCTAATCCTTAGCCAGTGGGTCTAGCAAGATTTTTTTGGAACAGTTTGAGTATGTCCTCTGTAATAATATGGACTATAAGTTATATCTCCAGTGTGCTAGTGAGAAGACATGGTGGGGTCTTTAAGAGGTGGGTGGGTAGAAAATGTTTAGATAATGTGTGTGTGTGTGTGTGTGTGTGTGTGTGTGTGTGTGTGTGTGTAGGTGATCAACTTCTTCCTATGCCCAGCTATATTTCTACTTAAATGAATCATGATAAAAACAAAGCTGGTCCTTAAATCCCTCTGATTGTTTGATAATCTATGATCCCTCCCCTCTGCATGTAGCCATTCCCCATTCTGTTTCTCTTCATGTTTGGTTATACCAAGAGAAATAAATCAGCACTAGAGGCTGAAAAGATACTGGTCTGATACTGAAAAATCAGTCTCTAAAAGGTGAACTAAATCAACCTCATATACTTATGACAACAGAAAAGAAACTAATATGCATAGCATGAGACTTTTCAGTGGTTATTTCTATTACGAGCCTCCAAAATTATGGGCAGTCCTGCTGCCATATCCAAAACTCTCTAGAAAGGACAGAAACTCCTCTGCTGGGAAGCATTCTTATTCTTGCTTTTCAAATGGCTCAAGACTTTAGAAGGCAGCTTTAGCAAGTATTTTTCTCCAAATAGGTATTATGTTTATTTTCAGAATTCCTTTTTAAAAATTCTTTTTTTACTTGAAATAGTTGATGCGCCAGAAGTACAAGGAATCAGCTAATCCAACCTACTGGAAATTTTCACATTTTTTCATAGAAGAAACGTAGATACAGAGCCTATGCTGGATGTATCTCTAGCCCGTGAAGTAGAATAAAAGATGTCCCTTCTTTCCCCACAGACTGGTCTTTAGAGGTAACGAGATTCTAAAGTTTACCTTTCTAAGAGATAAATTTGAATTGAAGTAGAGAAATAAGAACTATACTCGGGAGGCAGAGTAGGTGGATCCCTGTGAGTTCAAGGCCATTCTAGTCTACAAAGCAAGTCCAGGACAGCCAAGGCTACACAAATAAACCCTGTCTGTCTTGAAAAAAAAAAAAAAAAAAAAAAAAAAAAAGAACCAAAACAAGCATAGGCATCTCACATCACACACGTCTCTCATAAACGGCCCTGTCATTAGGCCCCTTGAATCTCAGTGGCATTAATCTGACACTGAATTTCATAGGATGTGTAGGATGTACACACATTATCTTAACACATGTTGTTGGTTACCAAAATAAGGACCAATGTTTATGACAGTAGAAGTGACAAGTTTTTACTGAACAAATAGAACAAAGTTCAAGTTGGTAGTCTATGGTCTGCCATTTATTTCTGCCTTGTAGAATATTAGTAGCATAGTATTCTCAAAGATTAAACCATGAGCCCAATTGATACATTCCCTGTGCTTATCATTGTTAAGTTACCACACATTTTAATTAAAATGTAGCTGGTCTCTGACTATGAGACAGTTCACTCCATTCTCCCACTCACTCACTGACTTTACCTTGCCTGAACAATTAACATTCAGCTCATTAAGTGAGAAGATCAAGCCCTTGAGCAAATCCCAGGGTGCTGGGAAGGACTTGGGATGTGCAGGTGTGTCTACTTACAACTCGTATGGATGGGAAAATCAGCCTACTTCACTCTTGTTCAGCCTGATTATGGATAAACAAGCCATCCTTATTCTTCGTTTGTTTTTTGTTTGCCAAAAATAAAATAACAAAATGAAATAAGTTGACAGTTTTATAGCACAAAGGGAGCATAAAACATGTTTAGGAGATTAAATATTGAAAACACTTTTTGGGGCTTAAAGGAAGCTATAGACCTGAGAGACATGTAGCATGCTTCATTCACAAAGACAGCCCCAAGCATTTCTCTAAGGTTGGGTAGTCTAAATATATCATTATCAGTTCTAAAAGGAATTCATCTTATCATAAATTATCAAAGCAAGTATTTGCAATGATACTATTTTAATGCTCATAGTAATAAATAGTAAAATAGGCACAAACTACTAGACCAAAGTAAATGGGAAATTGTGTGATTTTTAATAACATATTTATGTCAACTACAGGCAGTAGTCTTCTGTATATAATGCTTTAGCTTCAAAATATGAAATTAAATCTTCATTGAACATACCAACATAAGGGTATTTCTCTATTTTTCTCCCCACCTACTTAATTTAAATGCAATTGTCCACGTACGGTAGTAAAAATACATAGAATGTTCTTTGCCATTTTGAATCTGTGAGTTCTTTGAACAACTCACAGACTTCTCATTCTTTGATCAAATTAAATGGACGGAAGCCTGTACCCTCCAGGCGGTTTTTTAGATAGAAGGAGATCAAATGAAAGCAATTACACTGTAATTTGGTTGGTAAGATTTAAAATAAGGAGCCTATTGAGAAGCGCTCTCGTACTTCAACTCCTGCATAAGCAGCCTGATTTTTATGTTTAAATTAATATAATCATGCTGAAGTACCTACTAAAATACAAGGTAGCTGTAATTGATTCTAAAATTCTACATTCTGAAATAAAATGTCTCGATTTGAAACAGTATAGCAGTTGCACAAGAAATATTGTCGATTAACTATTTAAATATATATTTTTGGGGGTAAAGCGATATATTAAAACTTTTGAGATCTCATTGAACACCCATAATTATACAGAACTATGTATACTTACAATGAAAAGCTTGTATTATCAATATACATACACAATGATATTTATTTGGTGATATGGTATAAGTAGTGTAATGATTTAAAACTGAGGATGACGTAAGTGATCAGTGTGTGTGTGTGTGTGTGTATTTAAAGACAATTTTCATTCTTTTCAGACAGAGTTTCGCATTTTGGTACATGTCACAGTAAAAGCCTGGAGCTTGCCAAGCAGGCAGTACTGGATAAACCAGTGAGCGAGAGAGAGCCTACAGTCTCCACCTCTTCATTACTGGGATTAGAATCACATGCTACCAAGCCTGCATTGTTACAAGTGCCCTGAGGGTGGAACTCAGTTCCTCTTGCTAGTGCAACAAGAAAGAACATTATTAACTGAGCTTTCACCCCATTCAGAGGCTCCATATAGGCTGTTTACATCCATATAGGCTGTGGTAGACTCGCAAAGACTGCTGTGTGGTGCAGGGAGTGTATGCCCTGCAGGGGTCATTCAAAGTAGGGTTCCTACAATAGTGTTAGCTTACACACTGCTTGTTACTACCACTTACTGTTAAGAATAGAATTTGAAAGTAAGCAATGATGCCAAATTCCCAAGTGTTTTGGTGCACGTATTAAATTCACTACAATTGAATCTATACATTTAAAAACTTGTGGCTCAAATGTCTATGACTTAATTTTATTTCCTTTATCATTTGAATTCTTATATTTACAAAGAAACATAGAAAAGATATAGAACATACATAGAAACACACCCATCAGTGCCTATAGTTTGAGCAGGAGAATGGAAATAATATTATTTCATATAGGTTTTGATATACTAGGACTGAAAGGAAGGAAAAATCAGAGTGGAACTAGAATATTCTGTGAGATGTCCTTAGGGAAGACAAACTCCATGCTTGACAGTCTTAACGACCACTCCATTGCTCAATAATTTAAATTCTGATTCCCTGGCATTCTAACTGCTTTCAATTTAGCTTCGTTAAATCTGATAGTTAGACAAGTATTGTGCATTATTAAAGTCTTTTTTGACCTTGAAAACTGCAATGCGTTGTCCCTCATTGTGCCATTTAGTGCTTAATGATTTCACTACAAATTTTTCTCCACTCATTTTATAGCTTGTATGAAGATTGTTTTTACAGAACTATAAATCATTATCCAGCTTTGTTCTAGGTACTTAGTTTTCCAAATATGTGTATATATAAGGATAAACCATTAGACTGATTGCTGGACATCAGGATATGATTTTGTGATTGTTTAAGATTAAACAAATTTTTTAAAATTCATGACATACTGACATTTACACTAAGACTTGTCGATATATCTACAGACATCCAGCGGTAAAAGCTTGAAGAATATCAACATAAAGGTATATGATAGGAATAAAATGTAAAATGTCAGCCTGAGTTTCAGGCAGTTTTACCCAATATACATAATGTATGGGACCAAAGTGAACAAGGGATGTGAAATGCAGAAACTAAGGGATTCTCATAACCTCATGGGTGTCTGCTGAATAATTTTCCTATTCCTCAAGATAAAGTGAGGGAGGTTGGTACCTTAACTGATACTCTGGAACAGAATGAGTTGAAGTGAGAAATTAATCTACTTTCTTTCAGGGAATGAGGAATATTTTACTTAAAACATAAACCACAAGAAATATCAAAATAAAAAAGTAGTATTTGTATATTGGAGCAACCAATGAAGTATAAGAAAAAAATAACGTACTTGAACAATGGAGTTTTGATGTATATTTTAAACATTGGTAACTTTATTAATCCATGACCCAGATCATATGAAATAAGGGCCAATTTGGAAGAAGGACCTCAGTTTATTCAGTGGAGCAACTCATAGATTACTCACCTAAGCCCTACCTAGTCTTTCTGGGGCATACTCACCTAGAAATGTATGTTTTCATGTTAGAAAAGCTCATATTTCATAACAAAACAACCACTTTAAATACTATCATGATTGCATTGAATGCGAAAAAATTATTGCACCTCCACAAGGTAACAATTTATCAAAAAGTAACAACTCATATTTCTTAAATTGAGGCTTACTAAGTGTGCAATTATTGGCACTTTTGCTAATTGAGACATTGACTGGTGGGATTGTGTTTGCACTCCTAAAATACATAATCTCACCATTAGCATATATTTTAGTATAAGAGATTCCTTGCACCTAGGAAGGCAATGAACATGAAAACCAACTCTTTTCTCCCTGTACCTAAGACAAAGAAATGTATTCAAGAAGCTCAAATTGTTTAAAGCCTAACGTAATTGAAAAGTAAAGAGATTTCTGCTTAAAAGACAAGGTAAAAAAAAATCACCTTATAATATATGAGATGTAATGTTCTAGAAAGAATGTGATGGTAACCATGGTCAACTCAATCTAAGTTCCAAAAACTGACGAACTACTTAGAAGAAGAGTTGCTGTCAAGGCTGGATCTCAAAACATATGTAGACACTCATCATCAGAACAAAGCTGTAGGAAATACCTCGCCAGGAAAGAAGAGAGCATATAATAACAGGGATCTCAGGCAACAAGGACTGACTGGGACAATGGTCACTTGACTAAGTTGACCCCTGAGCCCAGGAGTCATCTTCTATCCTTCACAACAGGAATCATGGATAGTGTGGTATGATGAAGATGATTTTTTATGAAAAGTTGCATATTTGATATTTCTAGAAAGTTCACTTTATAAACCATTTAGTGGCCAGATCTTTGCATTTCCTTTCTGTTGTGATGACACATTATAGTACGGCAATGATGTCACTGATGTGAAAAAGATGTGACACTGTTAAAATTAATTGGTGATAACAGACAGAGAAGACTGCTTAAAAACTCCACCTCGTTTCTTCTATCTTTGTTTTGATAGAGATAAGGACACTGTCATTGAATATGTCCCACTGACATTTGAGAATATAGCCAAAGCTCCAAAGAAGCTCCCCTTTACCCTGCTATTGCCTCTTAAATAAGATAATTAACATTCAAGACTCTTCCCATCCCATACATAAGGCCATAAGAGCTTCATTTGACACCCTTCTTGTCCCCACAGGAAAGAGGCAATCTTATTTCTGAAGAAATAACTGAAAAGACTACTTTGAACCCATAGACCTTCCATTGTCCTTGGCAGTTTGATATTAAATAGCACCTCTGAGCATGGCCAATCCTACTCTCCATGACAGACAGTTTCTTCAACAGACCAGGCACGGAACAATACAAGTTTAAGTGCTTTTCATTTTCTTTTCCATGAAAGATCTTGACACATGAAACTCATTTTACAATTACTAGTGTGTTTCTTCTTGTTTGTATTGGTAAGTTTTCCTTTCAGACTACACAGCAGCTTTCACAGGATAGGAAAAACCATTTTCAGTTTCTCGATGAGGAGAAGGCTACGGTGAATGGAGAAGGAACTTATGCATCTGCCTCCCTGGCAAGTTATGTAACCATACCACTAATTAATACACACACACACACACACACACACACACACACACACACACACACACACACACACACAAGAGGAGGCTAATTGTGTTGCAATCCTAGAAAATGTGCCTAAGGATTTCCTGAAAAAAGGAGGGAGACATCATGACAAGTTAATGTAAATGGAGGCTTCTGCTAGCTTGTTATTAGATTTTACAGAACATAGCATCATTTACTGCATGTATGAAATCATTAGGAGGATTGCTTGAGAGCTCAGGAGGAGAAGAAACCATAGTCCTCATTGCAAGGAAAAGCTGTGAACACAGGTAATTGTAGGTCAAAAGGTAGGGTTAACTTGGAGCCAGCGAAGGGCAACTCCTCATGTTTTAGCTGAGACCAGAACAATAGGAAGAAAAGGTAAACGACACACATTTTTAAAGTATATTCTGAGAATAGTGATAAGAAGAACAGTCATAGGGGAGGGGAATAACGGGAAAATGGGAGGGAGGGAAGAATGGGAGGATACAAGGGATGGGATAAACATTGAGATGTAACAAGAATAAATTAATTAAAAAATTTAATTAAAAAAATTAAAAAAAAAAAGAAACAAAACCAAAATGGTTCCCAAGTTCAAATACTGCTACAAAACTAGTGTGGGGAAATTGTTGGGAACTCTGTCTCCCACCACTAGCTTTATACAACTTATATCTGGAAATTTGCTTTACTTATGATTTTGCTATCCTGATTACATTAAAAAATGTCCTCGTGAAACATTATTTTAGTGAAATGAAATTAAAATAACCATGAATGAAGAATGCTTCTATAAATGTATGTTATCTGGGTACTCTGGGAATGACGTCAACACGTAGTTCTACTGGGTAGAGTGTCACGCTGGGGAAAATCATTGAAGCACTAAGAATCTTCTTTATTTACTTTACCAAATAAGGGTATTTGTCCTTGGATCAAAGGCTTGATCAAGTATCCAACTTGGTAATTTACATGCAACCACATAAACACATGACATCACTCAGAGACCAACAAAGCTCATGGACTCAGGACATATCATCTGCACTGGAAGATGAACAGCAAGAAGAACGAACTGGACAATCAAAATCATATCCAAATGCCTCCTTCTTATGGTGATGCAAAGTATAATTCCAGATGCCACATCTGTTTTCCTGAGCACACACACACACACCAGTGTGTTACACTTAACTTTTAACAGCAAGGCTGACTTACAAAAAAGGGAGTTGTCTAGCAAAGCATATTTCTTAGACAGAGTAGTTGCCATATGCCATCCACCACAGCCAGGAGAAGATTTGTAGTCACCACCACCCGCAGGATCAGAAAAAGCTGTTGCCAGATCTTATGGCTGATCAAGTCTCAGTTCAGTCATGGGACATTTTTTAGCTTTTCAAGTGTGGTCTCAGCACACCCTCAGGGTCCCCCGTGTCATGTGTGCTAGAGGGATGCAGCATAGTAGGAATACTAAGAAGCCATACAATAATGATGAGGGAAAATCGTGTATGGAGGAAGAAGAAACCATTCAAATAGAATGAAAAAGGAAGTGTTCCAGAGGCATGGCTCATGACAGGGTCCTTTGCACACACATCATATACACTGGGACTTCTGAGTAAATCTAGGGCAGATGTGCCAAAGTTCTTTTTCAACACTCCACCTCCAGGAAATCTTGTGTGTCATGTGCATATTTGTGGTTTACATTTTCAAGCATCTGATTTTGGGATATGAACATGTATCTCAGTTGGTAGAGTGAGCAGCTACCATGTATGTAGCCCTGGATTTGATACCAAGGACAGTATACACAACCTATTGGTGAACTTGTATTATCCCTCTAGTTGGAATATAATGAGGAGAGGTTCAGACACTCAAGTCACCCTCAATTGCATAGCAAGTTTGAGACTAGCATAGACTGTATAGTATACTGTCTCACTAAAATAAAGCAATGAAAAATAAAGTTTCAGGATATTTAAAATTTGAGATTGTATTATGTAAAATGATGAAAAAGCCTTAGTAATCTTTACAGTGCAGATACTGATGAATTCTTTCCTAAAAGTCTCTCAAGATGTTAAACATGTTTTTGTCTTTTCTGTCTTATTTAATCCTTTACTGTCTAAATTCCTTTTTTTCTCTCCCTCTAACAAAGTGGGTGGTGAGCATTTGTGCAGCCAGCTCGCACATCCATGCTGTTGAATATAAGCATGTTGGGCCCCACAAATTCATTTATATAACGAGTGTTTGTTTTTTAATTGCTTACAAATGTGTTTTATTTTTAGCATGCTTCTTTCCAAACATGTCCTTAGATGCCTGTTCTTGCACATTTGTGTGCAGGTACATACGAATCCATGTAGTGAGGCCAGAGGTTTTACACAGTGTCTTTCTTAATTGGTCTCTACCTTATACACCGAGGCAGAGTCTCTCATTTGTACCCAGAACTTAAGCAATTGGCCAGGCTATGGGAGGATGTATCTGCCTCCTTCCCAATGATAGAGTTATAGTAGCCAGGTTTGTGATAACCAACTGGAATTTGTGTGTGTGCTCAGAGTCTAAGCTCTGGTTTTCATGCTTGCAAAGGGAAGACTTTATCCATAAGCAGGTTTCAGAGCCCACTAAGCAAAGTGTTAGCAAGATGCCTCCTCACCAGCCACCCACCAGTGACTGTCTCATTTCTCTAGTATCTATGGCTGTCTCATGTTTCATTGTTGTTGTATCTTTGAAGACAGAAATTTAGAGTCGCCAAAGCTTTTCCTTAGTATCTTCCTCAACTGTGCCATGACTACTTACACTACTCACAATGTGCATCTTCCTGAGCTACAGCGACAATTTGAGGGTATTGTTGACCTTCTGCTAAGCCATGATTTGACATCAGCTACATTCTTATTTAAATTACAGCAAAATTTATCTTCTCATTAATATTTAAAATTCAAAGTTCTCTATCTGTCTTAGTTACAATCTCTTGTTTTTAGCCTTACTTATCAATACCCATGACATTGCTAGTAAATACACACACACACACACACACACACACACACACACACACACACACACACACACATATTTCATATTAAAACCTGAACCTAAGACTTCATACATGCCCTAAGTCAAGTGTTCCACCACTGAGTTATATCCATTATATTCAATTTTATAAAATAATTCAGATGCCATGACATGACAGGATGATTCTTCAGATTACAGGGATGTATAATTAGTTCTTTGTTGAATGTATTTATGTGTTTAAAAGGCACTCTGTCAATCCAGAAGATAGGTAATCCAGACTGGAGCCATGGCAGAGAATTTCTAAAGAAGTCTATGAAAGATCTGAGTTACAAAGAACAAATAAGAACTGAGGAAGAAGGAAATTAAGACGGTTACTAATAGAGTGTTGGATGCTAAGAACACATATTTTTAAAGCAATTCTAGGTTGCTTCTTGGAAGATTCAATACAAGATTTAGTCACAAAGCTAAAGCCATATTTTGGGGTCAGATTTTGATAATTTTGTAACCAGTATTCAGAAATGTTTTTCTTATTCCCAAGGTGCTAAAATATTTTAATTAGGATCATAAGATGTGTGGTCATTCACCTCATGTTTTATAAAGAAAATGGGGACAATTTACACAATGGAATCCTGCTCAGCTATTAAAAGTATGGAAATCATGAAATGTGCAGGCAAAAGGATGACACTAGAAAAGATCATCCTGAATGAGGTAACCCAGACCTAGAAAGATACACTTGGTATATACTCATTTATAAGCGGTTATTAGCCATAGAGAACAGTATAACTGTAACCCACAGGCCCAAATAAGCCGAGGAGAGTCCAAGGGAAAAATGCTTGAATCTCACTCAGAACAGGAAATACAGCAACCTTCCAAAGTAGATGGAGGGATGAAACTGGGTGGGATATGGGAGGGTAACAGGAGTAAGGATCCAGAGAAAGAACAGAAATGGGGTGGTGGGAATCTCTGGGACAGAGGAGGCTCCTGGGAGTGACTCTAGCTGAGACTCCAAGCGATGGGTGTTAAGGAGCAAAGAGTCTGAACCTCCCGTATCCAGGTGAGACTCCCAGCGAAAGAAGGCAACACCAACTCACACACTAAAACCTTTAACCCAAAATGTGTCTTTTCCACAAGAAGTGTAGGGAAAAAGACACAACAGAGATTGAGAGAATGGCAAACCAGTGACTGGCCCAACTTGAGACACACTCCACGGGAGAGGGCTGACCACTGTCAGTATTGTTGATACTCTGCTATGCTTGCAAACAGGGGTCAAGCATGATTGTCTTCTGAGAAGCTTTCTCAGGCAGATGATGAAGACATGCAGCGACCCAAGGCCCAGCAATGGGCAGAGCTTGGGGTGTGCTGTAGAAGAGTGGGAGAAAGAGGGAGAAGGAGCTGGAGAGGACACCACAAGAATACCTACAGAGTAATCTAACCTGGGCTCATGGGGACTCACAGAGCCTGAACCACCAACCAAGGAGTTTGCATGGACAAAACCTAGATCCCCTATGTAGCAAAAGTTCAGCTTGATCATCATGTTGGTCCCCTAACAATAGTAGGAGCTGTCTCTGAATCTGCTACCTACATCCTGATTGCTTTCCTCTAGCTGGGCTGCCTTGTCACTCCCAGGTGGGAGAGGATGTACTTAGTTCTGCAGGGACTTGAGATAACAGGGTAGATTGGTAGCAATTTGGGGCCTCCCTTCTCTGGGAGAGGGGCGAAATGGGAAGAGAGGTGTAGGGGTGGGACTGAGAGGAGAGGAGAGGGCTGGGATCAGAATGTAATATGAATACATACATATATACATACACACACATACATACATACATACATACATACATACATACATACATACGTGGAGGGGGAATGATGTCTGGAGAGGACAAATTAAAAGTGTTTGAAAAGCAATAGATGTTTAATAGAGAAAACAAGTTAGAAAGCTTTGGTGTCTTGAAAACTTTGGAAAATTGTCTTCCTGGCAGCAAAACTGCATTGTTACTGCTGAAACCCAATGGGTCATGAACAATAGTTTTGGTAATGAAAATGGATTAAAATATTTTAAAAAGCATTTCAAAAGAACATGGAACCAGTCTTCTAAAACATAACAATCAGTGTCTCACATATTGCAACAAAACACAAATGCTTTGAGTTCATTAACAGCCAAGGGAAACACATTCTAACACCCTAGCTTTTTCTTCCGATTTGTTAGGTAACACTTCTTTGGTACTTGATTAGGAATAGAAATGCCTTAATTTACTGCTATGTTATATTTTGCTTTCCAATTTAAAACAAAAAGGTAGAGCTAGCAAACTCAGAGTCTATTCACAGGCAGATTTTTTTTTTCAAAAAAAAAGCAAGGATTATTGGCCAGTTTTTAATTTCTTGCCTCATAATATATACCATATGTGAATGCAGTCTTTACAGCAGGGATTAAAGAAAACACTTGCTGGGTTGAATGTGCATATTATGTATCCCTTCCCCCTTCACAGATTCTGCAATCTGTCTGAAAATACAAGTTTCTTAATTAACAAAAGGTTCATCTAGGATCTTCTATATTTTAATTTAAAAAACCCAACAGATAGACAACACTACCAGTGTATGGGAAAGCATCACCACTACCTACACAGTGTTCGAAGTATCAGTTTTTACTGGGCTACACTCTGATGTGCGGAAGAGGATGCACTCAGGGTGTGGCCCAGGAAGTTTCATTACACAAGCTTTGCACATGATTCACAAGTATTCTTTAGTAATAAGGATAGTATAAATGGTCAATCTAAAGGAAATTTAATAAAGTAAAATGAATTTTGCTCCTGGGAATGCCTTGCATTTTGATAATAAATATTACTAAAATAGTACTAAAAACATGTGGGCATTGATTGAACCTTATGTCACCTTGTTCATATAGTAACAGTGTATGGAATATATATCCCATTAAAATCTATCATCTGTCCATATGGCCTCTAAACCAACAGAGGTGACATCAGCTCATCCAACAGGGTACACAGTGTATAAAAGGCAGCTAGTATCATAGATTTAAGGGATTTTTGCAGAGTGGGTAAAATTTAGCACACAATATGCAATAAAACCCAGAGATAGAATCCAATGACTCTGGGGAAAAATCTTAATTACATATTTTTCTTGATTGCACGAATATTGTTAAATAAATTAGTTATGTGATACAGATAATTACAATAACTAAACCAGTTATTCAGTGTAATGTATAATGTGGAGAAACTGACTAGAATGCTTTATGAATTAAAAAACAAAGTTTTTTTTCTTGATGAAAATCAAATAAAAATGTCAAACTGCTGCAATCAGACATTCTACATATGAATATTCATTGGCAACTGTTCATGGCAGATTTATGAATTCTTTCACCTGCTGTTAGGAAGAAAAAGGAAAACATTAAGTTGCCAAATAAAGCCATTAACATAAGCTAAAAGAACAAATATATACACAGATGGGTGCTGATCTTAGAATTATGCAATTATATCAAAAGTGAACTATTTCTTTCATATTGTGAAAACATTTGTTTTCTACATGCAGGCTACAAAGGTTTGGAATTTGAACTAGGTAGCCATAGGCAGCATCCTCTCTGGCAGATTATGGAGGAGAGACATCCAAACTCTATCACCTTGCTGGGGCTTTGTAAAGATATTCATTAGCACTCTAAGTGATATGTAAATTCATGCTCCTTTCTTTGGATGCCATTCACATCAACATTCCCCACATATTGGATTATTTTGCCCTAAAGAAAAGAACTTGATTAAATTTGAGGGTGTAACTTAAATGGATGACAACTGACTACTTTGATTTGTCTTGAAGTTTTAGTAATGAAAAACCATATAAAACATTCACTTAGGCCATCTAGGTTTCTGAATTAATTGTGTGTGGATTTCACTTCATGTGTGAAATATGGTCTATATGAATCTTTTTAGTATTTCCTGATCACTACCTGGGCTGGAGAGCTACAAAATCATCATTTACAGAGGCAGTTTAACATATTCCTTTGTGGACAAGGAAGTGGCATCCAGAAGCAATAAGCACTATATTTTGAATTTTGATTATTTTCTTCCAAATGATATTATTCTTATTTTGTCTGGCTACTCTTTGGATTGCCCTTTTGGACATAAATACTGGCTATCCTCATATATGTAGTCTTTTAAATAGAGAGGAATTCTCTCTCTCTCTCTTTTTTTTAACCTACATTATAAATAGACAGACTTTAACAGTAACGAACAACTTTTTATGTTAGCTAATTACCTATTGTAGAAGTATAACTGGTACTCCACAATGAATCTGAGCTGTATTTATGCCCGTAAGTGTAGGACTTTGAGAAAATACTTGACAAAGCAGTCTTTAGTTTTCTACTACAAGAAACATTAGCTGGTTGTAGGATTTGCTGAAGGAGGCGGAGGCAGGAGAATCAAGGTCAGCCTGGGCTACATTTGGATAACAATTGAGTTGTAATCTGAATAAATTAATAAAATTTTTTAAAAAGTGAAAAAAAAAAAAAAAGAAACATTAGAAAAGTGTTGCAGAGGTCTAAAATAAGAATCCACAAGACTCTATAGAATTCAAAGACCCACGAGATGAGAGCCTCTCCCCTTTGAGTTATATTACTAGATCTAAGCAAAGCAGACTTAGTCCCCAAAAGTTCATTCATTGTTGGTGACAGTAGACTTTGGTGGCAGCATTACTATGTCATTCACTAACATGTTTGAAATTAAATATGCATTTACCATGTAATTAGCAATCCCACTCAAACGTATTTAACCTGTATATAAATTGAATTCATTCGAAGCTTTTATTGCTTCATAACTTGTAACATCAAATTAGTCAATGCTTGAAAACAGATTACATAAATTACTGTTCATCCTTAGATTATAGTTATTAAAAATGAACTATTGCATTTCCATATAAACTAAGTACATTGGTATTCCACTGTGTTTTGAAATTAAAGATGTAAAGGATTTTTTTTGTGTGTGTATAGAATAGTTCGTATAGTATAATTTGGAGAGAGAGAGAAAAAAGAGAAAAAGGGAAGAAAAAAGGAGAGGAAAAAAAAACAGGCAAGATATTTCAAGATATTTATTTCTTGTAGCCATCCCAAAGCCCTCCAAGATCCCTAATCGTCCATAAATCTCAAAATTCAAAACAACTAATTTAAACAATGACTTAAATAAAGAGAGTAATTATTGCTCATGCTCAGCCTCAAACTATGTACAAAGAACGACTCTACCAATCACTTAGAACAAGACTTTAAAAATAAATACATGTGTTGGATTGAAATGCTTGCTTATTTTCTAAGCCCGACTATGTCTTGGAAAGCAGTGCATTTAGGTCCCAAGTGGCTATAATCGAGTTTCAGTTGAGTCATTTTGCTTCTTGACAGCTTTTTGATCATCATGAGAATAGATTTTAAATACTAACCTAAGGGATAAGAGAAACTAAATATCAAAAAGTTATGTTATATGCCAAAAGTTAAATGGAGGATTATTTGTACTTTAAGACATAAATTTCAATATAAATCCACTGAGTCTTAGACAGTATTGTTCAAAATGTAGTCATTAAGACTCCTTGGATGCATGCAGTTGTATTTTAAATGACTGTAAATTGTTTATAATCAATCATACTTATGTGTGTGTTTGAACATATAATACTAGTAGATAGCTGAAATGCTTTGACATGTGCATATAGATTAGTGTCAGTATTATATTTACCATAATCCTGACACATTTCAAAAATAACCCTAATGCTAATGTCAATTGCTGAGCAAATAGGTAAAATATCTGTAAGGTGTACTTGCTAAGGTTAATGTAGAAATTATTACAATATAATGAATAATCCTCAATCATTCCATTGGTAAGTTACACTTCACAAGGTGTATTGTCTACCTTTCACATTCCTGCTGCTTATCTAGGACGTTCCCATGATCAAAAGTTGCTTTTAATGGACTTGTCTGTGGATCTCATTTTCTCTATCTTAAAATATTTGAAAAATAACTGACCATCTCCTTGCTCAGACCCCTCTGATAGATATTCTACAACCCTCAGGCACTCATTACCCTTGAGATGAAATCACAATCTTTGACCACTCCACAGGCAAAGCAGCTTAAAAACACTATGACTAGAACACATTGACGTCCTTCCTAGACAAGGGAGTGGCACAGCCTTGGCTGTTAGGGGGTTGGGGGACTTGAGTGTAAGTGGTTTAGGACTTTAATATCTGGGGAACAAATACACTCTTCACTTCTAAAAATAGAAGAAAAAATGCCAAGCTTGGAGGTCCCTCCTCAGTGGATAGATAAGAATATTCTTTACATTGATCTAGGGGGCAATGGAGTCACCAAAAGCCCCTCCTCGCCCCCAAGTTTGTGAAGGAAGCATGATTGTGGCAGGTAGGCAGCCACCAACCATGGGCTCTATTTGGAACTAATGGATGTAATCAAAAGGTATCAACTCAAGTTTTGTGTTTAATGCGGTACCCTAGGTGACTCTTCTCTCTTAAATTCTCAAACGTCTCCCTTTCAACCCTATTCTTCATTCTAAGTGTGCTCTCAACTTCCCCATCTTCCTTTTGTTCCTACGGTAGAAACACATGATGCAGCTGGTGACCTTCAGGTTCTCAATCTGCCATGAAATCTTTTCCTAAATCACAACAGGCAAATGGTGTTAAGATGTGCAGCTGAATGCAATCACTTGACAGCAACTTCATTCAATTACATATGACATTTAACTGATGTTTTTTAAATGTATGCCGTCTGGTTCATTTTGGATAGTATCTAAAGGAGTGATACCGTAAAAAAAAGTCTACAATAAGAATAGTATTACTTTCTAGCTGTCTTATCCACTATAGAAATGTGCACAGACAAGGTATGTAAAATATGACTAATGATAGCAAGTAACCGAATTTAAATTTTACTACATTTTTATTGGCTCAGAAGTTAATGTTAGGTGCAACTAGTTTAGTATCTACTGGATAAAATTGCCCTGATATTTTTCAGGCAGAGCAGATATTTAATACATTTTTTCAAGTGAGAAAATACAGTGTTTCCCATTTTTAAAAAAGAAATATCTACCTAAAATATGGGTTTTCACTTTGGAAAGTATTAGGGAAATATTTAAGGAAGGGAAAATTCCAAGAGTTTCAAACTAAAACATAAGTCCTACAGGGGACTATAAGCATCAACATGAAGAAAAGTGTCCTTGCTTCAGAACCCTCTTTTTTTTTCAAGAACAATTACTTCTACCATTAAGGGTCAAGGACTTAGGTTTAAGCAGTCCAGCACCACAAATTAGCACATTTCATATGCAAGAAACAAATAGTCCCTTCCTTTATTGATAAGACCAGAGAGGATAACTGGTGCCCCAGACCTTAGCACGACTTAGAATCAGGCACATGAGTCCTAACATTGGCCATAACTGGAACAAAGAAAATGTCACTGAATATCCCAACTTTGCTTTTGGCTTGAATAATTTTTGTTTTGATAACTGGCGTACCAGCCAGTATATGGATTTTGTGCTCAAAAGACAAAGAGTGCTGTAAAGAAAGATGTTCTTTACAGTTTTAAGAATGTCTGTGTGAAGCCAAGCGGTTGTAGTGCATTTTTTTAATCCCAGCACTCAGGAAGCATGGGAAAGAGGATCTCTGAGTTCGAGGCCAGCCTGGTCTACAAAGTGGGTCCAGCACAACCAGGGCTACACGAAGAAATCTTGTCTCGAAAAACCAAGAAAAGAATTCTGTGGAGCGGTGTGGTCTCTGGTAGGTTTACCTCGAAAAGTTCTGGAGGTGCCAGCGAGATCCCCAGAGACTGAGACACTGGATAACTCAGGGTGGGGGGTGGGGCTGTCTGCCTCAGACCCTCTCTGAGGCTATAACAGAAGATAGTTCCTAGTGAGTGAGTATCCTGAGCCATTCCAGAGCACCAAAAATTTTTATCAATCCCACTTCAGAGACCCAGATACCTCCACGCTAAAATGTGAAATTACAAAAAGTCATGCAAATCTGTCACTTGGGGCGGGGGTAAATCTGTTTATGAAGCTTTCTGAATAAGACACTTTCCGGGGTCTAGGTTTACAATTGTGTGCGAGCATGTCCAGCTTCTTCAGTCTTCCGTACGTTAGGAATGCGCTCTGCCATCTGGGCTCCCTCGCTGGGCTCAGAGTCTGTTTCTTACAAGGACATTGCTCTCCTGTTGTGTTGTTAACTTCTCTTAGGTCCAGTGATCACCAGCCATTACGATCTAGTCTGTAACTTCCTTTCGCAGATTCTTCTTGAGTGTAAATTGAGGATGAGAGGAACAAAGTGACGCCTAAAGGTTCCACAAATACTAAGTTGTGTACTTCAAGAGCCCAAGTACAGATGGCTGGTTTTATGTGCAAATTTGCAGCCTTTTCATATGTGTGCCTCACCAAGACCTCTTTACATCTATTTGATGCTGATAGCTGAAAAAAATTAGTATTGAACCCCAAAACGCAAAGAGAGTCTAACCTACTTTTTGTACAACAATATTTAGTGCTGAATTATAAATTTTCCCTAACGTACACAGCTGATCTCTCTATAACCTGAACCTATTTAATGTCTTGGTTTGCATGTGCCTGGAAGCAGATATCAAGGCCATGATGAGAGAATTTTATTCCTGAGTGACATAACACACCGGACGGATAAGAATTCGGGCAGTATGGGGTACAGCAGTCATTAAAATTGGTTGTATTCTGAAGGAAGCAACATAGATGTGAGCAGAAAAACAAATAGACCTGAAAAAAGAATATACCATTCCCCACCCCATCCATCTTTCTATTGTGAGATTCTGAGACACAATGTATTTATTCTTCAGAGTTGGCAGGTGAGTATAGTCTCCACAGATTTTAAAACAGGATTCCATGTTATTTCTCCACTGGGAAATTAAATATTCATCAAGCATAGCTCATGTCTACATTATAGTACAGTTTTACTTACCAAAAAGTAATGCATGCATGTATTTTGTCAAAATCAAACCATAGCAAGTACAAAGCCAATTTGCAGAAAGACCTAAAATACCTTTGGGCAAATATACGGCTTAATGTCACAATTAAAAAAACCTCCCATAATTTTTCTTCAAATACCAGTTTTCTTTTCATTTAAACATTTTAAGTGTTCTTCTTACTAGCCATAGAAACTTCGAGCACATAATATGACTCTATCACAGTGTCTGAAGATGTATGAATTCTCAGCACCCATTGGTGGTTGAGTAAACCCCAAGTAGACTAAATCACGATGCATGGTCCTATCAGTTCTCCTATAAAGGGGGGTTCCCAGAAAGCCGTCCTTCTCCCTGTCTCTGCCCTGTGAACACAGAGCAAGCAGGTGCCATCCATGACACAGGTCATAAATCCTCACCAGGTGCATTTTCTCTTCCTATATTGCTCTTGAACTCCTCAGACTTCCCAACTGTGAATAAACCATTTTTATTATTAACAAAGTATTCATTATGGGGAAAATTTTAAAAATAATTATTTAATTAAAATGTAATTACATCATTTAGTACCTTCTGAGAACAATCTGAATCAACTTAGACAACTGTATAGAGGAGCAGTACTATACGGAAAATTGGCCGAATTGGCAGGTTCAACTGCATCGGCCCATTTCTTTCCACTTGTGCAGAGAGACCTTGTTTTTGTACTTTGAACTCCATTATCAAGGTTGTATTTATACTCACAAATAAAAATGTCTATAAATTAAATTACTTTTCTATCTTCTTAAACTTTAAACAACTATCTATTACATAAGAATAAGCATGACTATTTCTGAACTCCTCAGGGATCTCCTTTGATGTAGTATTTATTTGTAGAAGCATTTCACACACAGTATATCAATAGATGACTAAAGAAATTCTTACACAAGAAGTTTGAGTCATATAGGATGCTGTTTTACTCCTTCCTGAGAAAGGAAGGAGACAGAATGGCTTCTTCTCAAGTGATATTTCAATAGTAGGTCAGTTTTAATTCAAGTATAATTTAAAAAATCTCATGTCTTATAAGTATCAATATTAAAACATATCACCTCTCCTCTCAACTTAGTTTCACAATTGAAATAATATGTAAACTATTCAAAAGGGTCAAAATCTCAGAAGAAATTGGAATTTTCCTTAGGAAATAAAAATTTGCATTTTTAGTCCTCTATTTTACTACCAATAGTACTTTTGCTATCTCTTAGACAGACACTATCTGAAATGGGAACGTGTAATGTTTTGGTTTCTTAAAAAAGAGGAGGAAGAGGAGGAGGAGGAGGAGGAAAGGGAGGAGGAGGAGGAGGAGGAGGAGGAGGAGGAGGAGAGAGAGAAGAAGAAGAAGAAGAAGAAGAAGAAGAAGAGAAGAAAGAGAAGAAGAAGAGAGAGAAGAAGAAGAAGAAGAAGAAGAAGAAGAAGAAGAAGAAGAAGAAGAAGAAGAAGAAGAAGAAGTGATCCAAAAGAGAAAGGGTGTACTGAGAAAAAGTACTAATTAGCCTGAACAATGGAAAGAAACAAGTTTGACAGATCTAATATCCAGTCACACTTATACTGGCCACGGTTAGAGCTCATGAACAGTCATTTTAGCTAAGGATAATTTTTCAAATTATCAGGATTCATGGCTTCCTTACCAATGCTAATAAGAACATTGTTTTTTTTTTTTTTTCCTTTTAAAACACAGTACTTCATTTGTTCAAGGCAGGCTTTAAGTCAGACTCCTGCAACAACCTTGAAAGTGCAGGGATTACAGCTGCCCACCTTGCCTTCCACAAGTTGACTTCTCACATGGTGTTTTGTAACTACAGTTTGCTACTGAGACAGCTCATTTAGGTTGATAATTCTTAGGTATTGATAATAGTTAATGTTTGAATGATGAATATGGAGAAAAGGTGAACTAATTCTAGTCTAGTGTGAACTGCCAGTCCTGATAGCTGTTATGGTAATCACACAGTCCAATGCCCATGATAGTAGTATTTCAGTTGATTAGAATTCTGGAATTAGGTCAGATATTTTGATTTATATAGACACTTGTAGAAAATTGCCGAAGTATTTAAATGTGTTGCTTGCAATTCTGAATATATGGCAAACAGAATATGTGTTATGTTACCTTATCTTTTAATCCAAAAGTTGATATATGAGAAAGAAACAAAAAAGAGAGTGCTTTTATATGTTAGAAGACCAATGAGCACATGTAGGACATATTTAACAAAGCAAACCTATATCTCCAAATCAACCCTGAGTTTGCTTCTATAAAAAGGGTTATTATTGACATGTCCAGCTTTAAGGGCCACTGAGAGTGAATGAGTTGATTGCTGTACAATTATCTAATTCAGTTCCAGGAAAGACGTGAATCACAAGGTCACTAGGCATCTGAAGCGAATTACAGAAGCAGACCTGTATTGGCAGAAGAGCTGACTACAACGGTAACTGATGGCAGACAACAGATTCTCTCTCTCATAGCTCCCTTAGCATTTAGTAAAAAGTGCACAACATTTTGTATTTCTAAGCCAGAATGACTAAACAAATAAGAGTAAGGAAGACTTAATCATTTATTACTGACTATCTACGTTTACTTGATTTCTAAAAGCCAGCAAATAGCTCAAAAGTATTAGGCATTTTATAGTAGTGAGAATAACAAGATGGACAGCAGTGTTTCTGATAAATATAAATACAGAATCTTTATATTTTATGTAAACTCATATGAAAAAAACACAAAGTAAACTCATGTTAGAGATTTCGCATTTCTTTAATGTCTTAGTTCACCTACTTATAAAATGTTGAGTTGTTTAGTGTGCACAAATAATGAATATAATCCCATTACTGCAAAAGTAAATACTGTGTACAAAATTGGAGAAGAAAAACATACTCACTGCAATCAGCAACAAACATTCTATGTAGGATACTTTTTTCCTCAATGCCCATTCTCTATGTGTAAAAGAACTGTCCTGTTTGTTAATCATGAATGCTTAGGAATAATGTCTATGTCAATTATCAATGAAGTATATCACACACACAGGCCACACATACATAGACACATATTATACCCATATATACCATACATGCATACACCACACCATGTACACATATACAGACACATACACACACACACACACACACACACACACACACACCCACACACACACACACACACACTTGTGCCCCACTTACGAACACTTTATGATTGGTTGCCTATAGGGATACAATGAAAGGTGTGACAAATTGAAGGAGAAGAAATAGCGTAGATAGTTTTATTTTGGACTCTATCGCCTCTCTTTAACTACTATTACATCGCAGTAACTATGCTACAGGATAATCTATTGTTGAGCATTTAAATCAGGGCTTTGATGATTGAGTCATGAACACAATCATTAATTTTCACAGATACGTTTTGGGAGGTAACTTTTCCAGCACTTAAGAGGAAAGGAATTAGAATATAAAACAACGTTTGGAAATTCCAAAGGTTGTCAAAATTAATTGTGATAAAAGCCAAGAGGAACAAAGGAAGGCTATTGTGTTGACCGAACAAAAACAAGGGAGCATGAAAGTGGAGAGATTCTTCCTAGGGTGAGGTGTGGTTAAGGGTAGAGCACAGCTGAAAGCAGAAGAAAAATCAACTGTAAGTTTACAAGGTACTTCAAAGGGGGAGGGGAGAGTCTTTCTTCATGAGGATGTGAGCATTACAATAAGCTTTAACCAGACCTGGTCCACATTTTCCAACTGTGAGACCTGTTGTTACCCAGATTATTTCTTGACCTCTTTTGAAAAATAAATCTCCTTTCTTAATTAAATAAGAATGATTGAGATACTTATGTAAACCTACACTCTAACATCTAAATCACTAACTTAATGCTGGTTGTTAGATTTTTTTATGAGGTGACAAAAATCTCAAATAGTGGAGAGCTTCTTGGCTTTTATAAAGATTTTGTAGAATGTTGAGCACAATGTAAAGGACTTATTGAACACCCTCTATTACAAGGAGATGTTGCATTTGATTTTTTATTTTCTTTAAAAGAGAATAATACATACAGTTCTAGAAAGCATATGGGAAATGAAAAATTTCCAACTTCTTATTTACTTGGCAGTTTTATTTTTAAACCATGAAATTTGTAGAGATTTATCTTAGCCAATTTTTAAGATTCTGTTGGGCTTTGAAAGATTTAATCGTTAAAGTTTCAAACGTTCAACAACTACAGAATGTGGATCCTGCTGAAAATAATCAGAAAAGGTTTAAGTTAATACCATTAGGTCATTATCTTGAAGAAGTCTTGCCATGGCCCTTCCATTTTATCTCAGGTTTTATTGTAAATTTTTCATCCAAACATCTTCAGTTGTTTTTTTTTGTTCTTGGCTTGAAATAACTAGTGTCATGTTAATTCAACTAATGCAGTAAATAAACTATAGTTTTCTATTTTATGAAGACTTTAAAAATGTCCAGTTTCTCTACTTGTGAGGGATTCAGATTCCTTTGGAAATTGTCACCTTTAGAATTTTCTTTTAAAGTAGATAATAGTTTCTCTATAATAACTTCTCCATTATTTATACAGATTTAACATGGGAAACCATTTCTCATGATGAAGTAGTTTAATTTGCATATGTGGTTTACTATACACACAGGCATTTCTGTATCTTCTAACCTATTGCAGGAAGTTCTTGCAGATCTAGAAGAATTTACATTAAGATGGCTTTGTAATGTAAAATCTGTTCGGTAAGATTAGAGAACCATATTTTATTCCCAACGGACTATACTGTTATTTTTAACAGTTGCATCAAAACCAACTCATATTTACTCCATTGGAAACAATATTGCAGTAGATAATTTTAACCTCAAATAAACATGATATTTATTCAAATAATGTAAGTGTTGACGCAACAGCAAAATCGATGCCAAAGTCCCTTAGCAACAGAAATCAGAATGCTTCTAAAGAGACTCACACTATTTAACTCCCTAAGCTAGCTACAACATGTTAAATTTAGAACTCAAATATTTGAGCTTGATTAACTTAATAAACCACCACTTTGTGTTCTGAAACTAAAAAGTTACAAGTCTCATCTTTTTCTTTTCTAATCTACCATTCTGTGTCACAAGAATGTCAGGTAACATCAATTCCTAGCTTTCAGAAAGCATTAAAGTTATGTTCTACAATGTCTCAGCATATAGTTGGAGTTAACTACTTATACAGTCTGAATGTAGACACATCATCTAGACTGGGATCCTGGGTTCTTCACTTCCAATAAGTCATCACTTGATCATCCTTCTGCTACACTGAGAAGTGAATAATGTCCCAGAAGACACTAAGATGGGATATTTTAATAAATCTTTAAATTACTGCCAAAGATATTGATATAAAAACAATCCTTATATATCTGAAAACGCAAATAGAACATAATTGAGATTATGCCCATAGGAAGGAATTTTTAAAATTTTAAAAGTTAAGAACGTTAAGAAAAATGGCACCAACCACAGACGCTGCAATCTGTTTTCTAGTTGAGAGGCAGTGACAGTTTCAGTTTATCATTAATAATCATAAAATATTTATTGGGCCAAGAGTTTAATGCGCTATAGATTCCCTGCATTATATTGATATTTTGCTTTCTATAGATGCACTAAAAATTCTTCTGGAAGCATATTTTGAATTGAGCACAAACAAATATACATTCGTTTTAATATACTTATCATTATATAATTGATATTATGTAATGTTTCATAAATAATATCTGTGATGCACATATATAACAAATCATAAAGGGCAAAAAATGTAGCTGAAGTTTGGATGACACTTCCACAGATATTATTGATTATTAGGCACCATTGTAAAACCTAAGTGTATTTGTAATAAAAATTGAATTTTAAAACAGGAGTGATCACCAGTTTTGTAAATGAAAAAACTTACAGCAAAAGTATTGTTCATGTGGACAAAACCACCAGGAATTTTGTGGCCTGAATAAGAAAACTGAGATAATATCTCATTCATGTATAAGTGGATGATGAAAAGTTTGTCACTGCTGACATTAAGCTTGTAATAACAGTAGTAATGATTCTATTAAGCTGTTACTGAATACCAAGTTCAGGTCAAGCATGTGTGGACAGCAACACGCAGGCTGATTCAGTCCTCACTTATATCTGAAATGTAGACTGTCCAGAAAAATAATAATGACATTTAGGATGCTTGTGGCTTAATCCATATTCATAAATGCCATTTCAGTATATAATTGTCCAAGCTTACACTTACAACCCACTAGAATGATACTCAAACAGAGCTTCTTATCATTGTGGTATGTGAAATCGATGGATGGTGTTGGGTCAAATTTGCACATTAGACAAATAAACCAAACTATAAATATTACAATGTTAGTGTAATGCTTGGTCCAAAATTTGAAGATAATAGACCCAGGTGAGGACAAGTTGTGGGGTAGAAAAGGAAGCCCTGCTTATAAAAGCAATAGTCTGAGGAAGGCTTGCAACCTTCTACCTGTATGATCACCTTGGACTCTGTCTTTCCTACTGTCTATGCAGTGCTTTCCACAGTGCCACTGATAGTATTAAGCCAAATATTACATAGCACTATTGTGGCAAATTAAGCATTCTGTCTTTTTTGGATTCTTGACAGAATGTTCCAAACACATCTTTTCTTTTGCTGATGCTGTTAATTGCACAAATGCTCATGTCATCTTGTTTAGACTGTGGTTCCCTCATGTTTTGACTATCATGCTGCCCTTATGCTGGTCTCTCTGTTGACAGACTTCAGCTGCTACACACTGTGTCTTGGAGCCTGATCAGCTTCAGCTGAAGCAAGTAGATGGCTTATGCTCCAGCTAGCTGCCAGACACAAATTTGTATTAAATTGTAGCTTTTAATTATCTTCAAAGATTATATATATATATATATATATATATATATATATATATATACATATATACATACATATATGGAAGATGCCCTTTCTCCTGTATATTTAGAAATGTCTAGTAAATCACATCCCTCTTCTTTTACATGTCCAATTAGGTAGCATTAGAAAACACCAATGGTCCTTTCTATTATGTCACCAAGAGAGTGGCCTTTTTTATAAAGCTACCATTTATCTTTTATTAGCAGTTTAAGACTGATGAAACTGGATTTATTACATGCACAGTAAAAGAGAGACGCCAAGGATGTCAGAGTTGCTAATGCACTTTCTCTCTCTCTCTCTTTAAAAAAGCACTTTTACAATCTTCACCCAAACAAATCTTTTGGACACTAGCCAGTTTAGCAGGCATTTCTCCCCCCCCCCCCCCACACACACATCTGTGTCTTGCATATCTTCTGTCTTGCTTCTTCTCTTATATTTCTAATTTTAGTTTATACAGATAATGAGGAACAAATACCAGGGCTAAAAATACAGGAATTATTTTCTTTGTGTGTGTATGCATAAAATTTGTGGAGGTTCACCAGTGTTTGCATGTGTATGTGTGTGTGTGCTGGGTGTGTGTGTGTGTGTGCATGCTTGCACGTGTGTGCATGAGTGCGTGCGCACAAGTGTGTGTGTGTAGGTCGAGACCAGAGGTGACATCAAATGACTTTTTCTTCACCTTCTTTTTTTGTGACTGGATCCCTAACTAAGACTAGAATTTGCCAATTTTCTTGACTGGCAGGCCAGCAAACCCTGCTGTTTTATGTGCGTGTTGGAATCTGACTCTCTTCTTGAGGCTTATGTTGCAAGCATTTTACCAACTGAATGATCTCCGAAGCCCAAACAGAGAGGAATTGACCAGTTGTACAGTAAGGTATAGGAATCCACTGAGGAGGTCATGAGCTCTGTCTTGACTTGATCACACCTACTCTGGAGTCCTGAATGCCATGATCACTTCTCTGTGATACCACAGCATTGCCCAGGTTTTATCTCATTATTCTCAAGCCCAATGTCACACTGATAGTTACTAAGATTATTTTTCTCCTCTACCATGCTTCTACATTTAGAATATTGCAGGCCTTGTCCCTAGTTATCCTTTGGAAAAGTATGTTTGCTCTGGGGTGGAGTCTCAGTGGTGTGTGGCTACAGATGGTTGCCTTCAGTAGTAACAGAAAAGCTGGGCCCCTTCACTTCACCACTTGGTTTTAGTCAAGGAGGGAACTTGGATTTTGCCCCTGAGATTTCCTCCAAAAATTTAGAATCTAGGGGAGCCATAAAGGTGGAAGAGATACTTGGAAGTCTTTAACTAGTTAGAGAGATGTTTACTGAAGCAAACAAGCTGTGAGCATCATCCAAACCTGGACTCATTTCCATCTCCTGCTCACAATCTGCCCACTTGGTCTCCTCTACCCCTTTTTTGTTTTTTTCTTTCAAAATTTTCTGACATGTCATTATAGTTACAACTCTTTTTTTTTTCTTCTTACCTTAACAAGCATTTATTCAAAGATCTTTGAGTACACCAAGATGAGGAGGTCTGTATTTTAATACATTCTTAATTTAAATTTTTTCATAAGAGTGAAGGGCCATATAATACCAAGAAAAGTCTTTAGTTTGTAAACCTTAGATACTCATGAGCTTAAAAAGAAGCACTAGGCTCTGCTCTCTAATATTTTCAGTCTTACCTAGTTTGCCAGTTGCTTTAATCTAAAGACATACTACTTGAGTCCTCCGTTCTCCTTTGCCTCTTCTTCCTGAACTCCATGTATATTCTTGCCTAACTACCTCCCCATTTTAGATGATACTGAGCCCTACTTTCAAGGCCTAGGTTAATAGTACACTAATATTTCTCATCTGCATTGAAGTTTGTTTTCACTACCAAATCAGTTCAACACTCATTCTCAAAATCGCTGCTATGCAGTACAATAGTCAATAAAGATCCTGAGGATTTTGAACTCAATCCTTTGTGTTCTTAGTGCTTTTGTCCCGTTTTATTCAGAAAGTGTTACTTTGGGTGACCACCATCCCCTACTCTGCCTAGTTTTGTTATTAAAAGCTAGAAGAGAATACAGATTGCTTCTAGTCACAGCACTATTTAAACTTTCAAGAAATGACCCAAATGGATGATTTTATAAACTGGCAGTAGCTAATGTTTACAGAGTGTCAGTTAGTGTAGAAAAGTGTCAGTCAGCAAATGTTTCTCATAGATTGGATGTGATATACATGTTCAGTTCCCTTAAGACCTATCAGGAGACTCCATGTTTATCCACCACGCTATAGTGATGAAAATTCTGAAGGTAATGAATATGTGTTACAAAGTCAGTTTAATAGCGAGTATTCTGCCTCTAGAACATAAACACTGAACAGCGATGCCTTCGTGCGATTGGAACAACTTATGGATACAGGTAAAGCAATAGGAAACCTTTAACTTACACAGTGATTTAAAGCTTTATCACTGCATTGACCACAGAATGGCTTCGCTTAAATGTTCATACAAAATGTATTATATTTTTAGACATGATTTCACTAGGTTATCCTTGCTACCTTGGTACTTGCTAAATAGCCCACAGTAGCCTCAAACCATGGCAACTTTCTTATCTCAATTTCCTGTAATTCTGGGATTTCAGTCATGTGCCACCACAAATACCTTAAACAAAGTCATTCTGAGAAGAACTAGAAGGGTTGGCTGTTATCATGACGTCAGTGCTGTTTCAAGGAACCTTCTCTTGGACCTTTCTTTTCCCAATGTGCCTATATTACTTCCGCACCTGCCTTTCATATTTTGAGAAGTGCGTGATATCAGTATGCAAATCCCAACACGTGGACTTCACAGGTGATAGTTTGTGAACATTGTGCACCACAGTGAAACACTTTGTTCAGTTCAAACTATTGCTTCCTTACCATTAAGATCATCACACAGAAGGCTAGGGAGAAACTCTTGATTAAAGAGCAGTGAGGACACCACTACAATTTACATGACCCGTGAGCAAACTCTATACAGTAGTAAAATGTTGTAGGAGGGATTATTAAAGGAAAGGGAATAATTCAGATGCATATGAAAGGTGATGCATCACCAATGTCAAATAGTCTCCATTTGACAACTTCCCTTAGGATATTGCCTTTGTTCTTAGACAATAGGCCCAGAGTTACTTACGGTAGGGATACACTTAGGGTAATTTTCTAAAGTCAATGATAAAATGCTTAGCCTCTCTCTCTCTCAAAAGAACCAGTCTTGGTCTCAAAAGAGCTAGTTGTTTCACTGTAAATTTTTTTAAGTTTAGGACTTTTAGAAAACAATAAAAAAAAAGTCAAGAAATGACTGTATGCATAGAAAGAATACTGAATAATTTTTAAAAACTATTTGTGGCATAGAAAGTCCAAATAACTTTACTTCTGTAGTGCCAATATTTGCATTTATATGAAGCTAAAATTTGTATAGGTAGCTGATGTGCAAACAATTGTCTACAAATGGCAAGAACATTATATAGAACAATTTAATTATGAAAGACCAGAAGTTTAAATAGGTAACAAGTACTTTGAAGAGCCTTTATTTTTTGAAATTAGCATTAAATATGATTTTTGATAGACATTTTAAAATAAAATTATTAATGCATATTCACTGTATCACAATATTTCCATTCATACACTTACAAATCTTTGATCTTAAAAATCATCCCACCACCCTCTTACATTCATCTACATTCCCACTGCCCCTGTTTTTCTTTTCTTTGTAGTCAATTTCCTACCTTGAGACAATATTTGTTTTATTATTTTAACCTCTACTGTGATATTTTTTTAAACATTCCTTACTGATTATTTGAAGTCAACATATTACTTAATGGTTTTCTTATGTGATTAGGTAATGTCTTCCATAATCTATAAACCTAAAGTGTTTATATTATGGATCAATTCAAATATTTAATGTGAAATATGAACTGCTTTTTCAATTTACCTTTCTTTGTTCTACAAATCTTTTGTAAAATACATGACATGAAAATATACAAGAAAATGCTATATCAAAAATTTGTTATTCAAATACAATTCCATCAGAGGCTAACTTTAAATTATCAACTTCATGTCAGGGAAACAATATGCAATATCATATAATATGCAAATGCCAAATTTCATATTCAGATTTTAATATTTGACAAAGAACATTGTACTGTTGGTGTATATAATATTAAATAAAATTATTTGCCAAACATAAATAACAGGTGTTTGAAGAATATTCCAGCCAAGAACAAGAAGACCCTCATTAAACTGTACAAAGAATATTAATCAATACAGACATTATTCTATGTTATAACACAAGCCTAAATAAATTCAAATGAATTCAAGATTTATATAATATTTTTGGCCACAATAGAATTACATTACAAATCAATAAAAGAAAGATATCTAGAGCATCCACAGACATTTAAAGGTAAAGCAAATAACCTGCAAGCTGCATAAAAACCAAAAGGAAATTTCAGCATAGTTGAGGTAGTCAATGAGCTTCTGAAATATGTGAACTGAAAAAATATAAAAACAAAAAGTATTTATTGTTCTATCAAATTAAAAAAGAATAGAACAAAATTATAAAAATGAGGCCTCACTTGGTTTGGAGCTATTGGGAATTGATAGCTTCTGGGAGAAGGGAACTCAGCTTTCTTTAAGGAGCTGGCCCCTCTAGGCCAACTGCTGCAATGGATTGCCCAGCCCCATCAGTTTATGAACATTACCAATTGACATATGTAGATTATTAAAGAGAAGAAACAAATGGTCATTGGATTGAGATGGTTTGGAATGGTGGTAGGCAGATACCGAAAGAAAAAAGAGGATAAACAGGGATGATGGGACCTAAAAACATGCAGATATGAGATTGCAACAGAATTAATAAAAAACACTATATTGAGAAACAGAGCCAGTCATGCCTTTAATCCCAGCACTGAGAAGGCAGAGGCCGGGGGATCATTGTAAATTCGATGCCTGCCTGGCCTACAAATAGAGTCCAGGGTAGCCAAGGCTACACAGAGAAAACCTGAATTTAAAAAAAAAGAAAGAAAAAAAGAAAAAGAAAAAGAAAAGAAATAGAAAAATAGGGTACAAAACAAGCAAGTAATTGAAAATTGATATATCTGTTACCCTTAAACTTTAAAATTTAAGACTTTAGAAATGTTACAGTATATTCTAAAGTAATGAACAAAGTATGGAAGAAGGTTTGGTCATTGATAAAATGTGCATATTGGTGTTTTTATTACTTATAAATTCTATATACCATTGCTTTCATTACCATCCTTGTACACTTTGGCTCAATTCACTGTTTTTTATTTTTAATTACATTCATGTGCTCTATAACTTAAAAAAATTATGTAACCCTTTCCAATATGCTACATTGACAAATGTTTATTTTAGATTTTTATGATGAGTTTCGAATTTCTAGTATTTAAGTCATTTTTAAAGTTTTTCCAGACATAAGATTCAGTACCCTATGGAGACAAAAGCATCACTTTACTGTGTAAATGCTAAATTCAGTGTTCTTGGTAAATGGTCGTTCTGCAAAGATGTTGGTATTCTAGACTGATGATCATTTGAAATAACGTTTTATTACTTAAGGACAGTTGCTTTGGGATGTATAGAATTGTGAAAACATAAATGTACTTTAATATTTAATTATGATTCATAAGATCTTCATAGGCTGTAACACCAATATTTTAAGCAATATATTCTATGTGATTATTTATAATATACATTATATAACATGTGTATATATATTGTGTGTGTACATGTATGTTCAGTTTTACAGAATTAAAGTATGAAGTGTTTTGTCCATTGGTGAGATTAAACCTGTTTAGAATGCATACATATTTCCTCAGTAACATGTACTTTATAAAAATTAGAATTGGCAACTATCATAATCTATATAAACTGTATCATAAAACAACTAGCATATATTTTTACACCCTTATTATCGGGAAAAAATGGCTCTCTCTTTTTCTCTCTCTTCCTCTCCCCCCTCCTCTCTCTAGTTTTCTTCCAGACAAGGTTTCTCTGTGTAGTCTTGGCTGTCCTGGACTTGCTTCATAGACCAGACCAACCTAGAACTCACAGAGATCTTCCTGCCTCTGCCTCCTGGAGTGATGGGATGACAGGCATGCACCACAACACCTGGCTAAAAAATGGTATTCTACTATGTCATATATAAGACATAGTACACACTTTCAATTTGTCTTAATGAACTGAAAAGTGTTTAGAATTTATGTACTTGGAAATATATACCTCTTCTTCTAACCTCATATGTTAAGAGAGAGAGGAAAAAAAAGGAGGAGTGAATGGAAAAAGGTAAGAAGAAAACAGAAAAGAATATAACGGGGCAGGAGGAGAGAAGAACACTCAAGTCATGGTGGAACGGTACACAAATGAACCATGTAATACATGCAGAATCCTCTGCAATTTCTCTTTTGGACAATGTCCATCAGCATTTCAATGTATATTTCACATTTGTGTTATGAATATCCATAAAGTTCTCATCAAGATGTTGTTAAAATGTATTGACTTCTCTAGCACTCTCACATATTCTAAGTATTACTTAAATAATTGTTAATTCTTCAATGTCTTGAGAAAATTTATTCTACAATCACTTTCAAATATAGCACTTTCACTAGCTCGCCTACCTTCTGATTGAAAGAGTATACAACTACACAGAAAATTTTATTATTACTATGTTAACTACACATGTGCTCTCATGGCAATGTTGTTTCCTTTTGTACAATGGGTAAAAAAGAAAACAAAGAAAATTATTTTCACAACCTGTGCCATCTATGTCTAACAAAGTTTAAAACTGCCCCTTTCATGTTACAAATGTCAGAACAGAAGGCTCAAGATAAAAATGTCTTGTTCAAAGCCCCATCCTTTATAAGAGTTAAAAAGTCCTCAATCCATTCCCGTGCCCCCTGCCTTCGACACTGTTCTTTGACATTGATCCTTCTCTGTCATACTGAATTAAGATATATGTATACTCTCTCTAGAATTTTACTTGACCAAAATCTTTTTTTCTCGCTGTGCTTTACTTGCTTTCAAAGCCAGTATTGATTCTGCTCATCCTCTAAGAATAATGTATCTGTAACTGAACAGATATGCAAAATGATAAAAGTATGGAAAAATGGAGAGGGCCTTCAAAATACTATAGAGAAAATATGCTTTTTGCTTTGTGTGTGCATGTGTGTGTGTGTGTGTGTGTGTGTGTGTGTGTGTGTGTGTGTGAATCTAATTTTCTCTCAAAAGAAAGCCATGGATCAAAACATATATAAATAATAAATATGAAAATCAAAAAAAGAATTGGTACAGCTTTAGGCTTAGTCTTGAGTACCACTAAAAACAACAAAAGGATATTAGTTGTATACTTCTAAAAATCAGTCAGTTTGTATCACAGCACTGTTTTAGTCAGCTTAACTGCAATTCTCTCTACAGTTTGTCTTAAATAGAATTATTTTTGTAGAGAAATATTGTGCCTGTACTTTACAGCTCTCTGACTTTCCACATACACCCAATGCTCTATTTCCAAAACTATCTCTACTAGTTTCTCTTAATTTCTTATCATTGAACCGATTTTTTTTTGCTATTTTCTAGTTATCCAAAGGTACCACTTGCTGTTTGTTGGACATAGAATAGCTTCAAAGTTTCCATGTCAATAGCATGACCTTTAGCTAGTGTCAATAGTAAGATATTATCAAACTGTAAGGATGCTAATTTCATCAACTGATTATAGATTGAGAAGATTATATGAAAGGGGCCATTAGTAGATGTGGCTGGTCAGAGAAAGTTGATCCCTGGAGACATGCTCTCTTTAGGCTACTACATGTCTCTGGTTCTTCTTGTCTGTCTGACTGCTTTCAGGCCAGAAGAAGGTGAACTCCTATGCTTTGTCACATCCTCTCTACATGATGTTCTCCCTCATGACACATGGGCCAAGAAGTGGTGAGAACAAGTGACTGTGCACTGAACCAAAGACCTAAATAAATCCATGTTGTTTTATGGTTACTTTGCCAAAATGAAGATCGACAAGCATACACAATCTTGTAGGGCTTATTTCAACTCCAACCTATAGTTGACAGGAAATATTTGCTTTTGGAAAAAACGTTTACCTTATAAACTAATTTTTATCTTCTTTAGCATTTTATGACATAATAAATGTGTTATTCCTCAATTGTTTTATGCATTTTGTTGGTGTCACCACAACAAAAGTTAATTTCTATAGGGCAAAATACATGGTTTAAATAAATTCTGAAATCCTTGTCACTAATAGGTGTGCCATAACTTTGTATTGATTTTAACAGAGAACAGGAAATAGCCTGCCATAATGGCTCAGTCTTCAGATTCTATGCTTATTTAGAGACACTTTAAAACTAAAATTAGTTCGATAAGTCTTAACTTTTCTTTGAATATAACAGGGAAGTGTTTTAATTAATTCATTGATTTGTGTTAAATTTCTTTACAGTATTATATAGAACATTTCAGGGTGAAAGCATTAAATGAAGTCAATATTATTAATTAATCTTATTGGTCATCATGACACTTGTCTTCCTAGACTTTTTTTTTTTTATTCATTTTACCCTTTTCCCCGTGTACAGTGATTAGGCAATATCCAAGAAGCTGAGCTCAGCCCACACCTTCTGTTTTATGGATTACTTTGACTGTTTTTTATAAAGTAAGTACTTATTTCTATTCTGACAAATTCTAGTAATACTGACTAACCCCTGGCTACAAAGTCAGTTCCAAGCTCACACGTTTGGCTCAACATTGATTTTGCCTAGAGAAATCTTAAGTATTGGAGGTATATGATCCAAGAACTCTGCTGGTGTGCCCACTAATTAATGTTGGGGTTTTAATTAGATGCAATATGAAGTATCATAACAGTAGTTTGTCTTGGGTTTGCTGGCTTAAGAAAATACTTTGAGAAGACATTAATTATGCTTACCTGGTATAGAAATATATATTCAAAAGGCTAAAAATAGATGATTCACATTTATAAGTATGAAACCTGTCACAACTTGTTAAAATGGAGTCTTTCACGTAGATGAATTTCCCTGCTCCCTTCTTTTTTCTGTTTTTTTCCAGACAGGGTCTCTCTGTGTAGCCATGGCTGTCCTTGACCTGCTTTGTAGATCAGCCTGGCCTCGAAGTCACAGCAATCCCCTGCCTCTGCCTCCCTGAGTGCTGGAATTAAAGGCGTGTGCCATCACGTCCAGCTAATAAGATGATAATAGTAAGGTATAGAATCTGGTATGTTCAGTATCAGATGAGCATAATGTAGCTTAAAACAGTAAGACTTGCCTGCCCCTAGAGGCCTTGCAGGTGTGGCTTCTGTGTCACAGTGCATCAGTAGGTGACAGAGAGGAGAGAGGCTATGTCAATGCTCAAGTGTTCTGACCTATGAACCTTCAAATGATTAGTATCCTAACATTGCCTGAAAAAAAGGTGAGCCTGAGATGACCACCACTCCGGTGTGAGGCAGGCATGGAAGGGACCCAGAACAGGGATCAAGCGAGAGACTTGGGACCGCAGCTGCAGTGGTGGGCTCATGGCTTGTGCTGCCACTAGGGGCCACATCTGGGTCTGAGGCCCTGCAGCAGCCAGGATCTGTTAACATGTAGATTATTCCTGGTCTGGGCTTCTGCCTGGGGATATGTTAAATCCTTAGTGCTGTGAACAACTGGGTAACATGGGACAGCTGGCCCTGAAAGCAAGTCTGCAGGGGACATAGTCCCATCCCCAGCCAGCTGTGTTGGCACGATGACAGAGTGATACCCTTTTGTCCCCTCACCATCCACTGGCATGGGGAGACTTGGCCCTGGGGTCTTGAGAGCGGAAGAGCGGCCCTGAAACTTGCCTGAACAGCACAGTAGGGCTTTCCCAGGTTCCAGGATGGGTGAAGGGTGTGGGAGTATGGGGAAGCACAGTAAGCCAGCCTTGTGGGCGTGAGAGCTGGGGAGCAGGTGGGTTTACCAGATCATATACATCTCAGGTCCAGATCCAGGGCTTTGAATTGGCCTACTCCAACATCTATCTCATTGATGAGCTGTGGAGTGCGTGAAGGGGCCAGTCCTACAGATGTGAAACTACAGAATCTCCACGCCGCAGAGTAACAACAGGATTTCATAGAGGAGTCCCAGTGAGGCTCCCTTGTTGATAGAGTTGCAAGACCCAGAGGCCTCCTGTCAGATATAGGAGTCATATCATTGCAATGAACATTTGCAAGAAAAAGCTGTGGACAAAAGGGTAAACTGTGGGACATACTGTGACACCCTACACCTCCGACAGCAAGATTATTTTTCCCGGGGTGGGGGAAGGCTGCAAGGATGGAGAGGAGGTGCAAGGAGACTGGGAGACGAGTGGGTTTGAGGTGCATGGTTTAAGATGTGAAATTCACAAAGAACCAATGAAAAGTTAAAAACAAAAACCCAGCCTCAACTTTTTCTCTTGAAAATAACGGTTACGTAATGCTATAGCTAAAAATATAACCCTGTACAAATTCACATCTCTTGCTATTTTAGTAATTTCCATAATCATATTGTTTAGGTGCTAAACTTCTCTTAGCGATGAGAGTACATCAGCAAATGTGTGTTCAAAGTTCTTTAAATAGATGGTTAGACTCAGTAAGGAATGAAACGAGTTTTCACTTGAAAATGTTCAATTTGCTGTTCACCTATATAGCCTAAAGCAGAGCTATGACTAAAATTAATAATAAGAATCAAACAAAACAAAATGTAGATGATCTCTGACTGATTAGTTAGGATGCTTTTGGTCCAGGATGCCTATCATTCTAGATGTTATGTGAGCCATGCAGTAGTTACACAAAAATGAACTCAAAAGAATTTTAGACCTAGAGTTAGGAAGGAAATAATTCTATTGGGGATGTGACACATGTTTCTAACTTACAGTTTTAACTATATTGAAGAATGAATAACAAGTAATAGACATAAATTCACAGAGAATAGAAACCTCCTCAATAACGACAAGAACATATAACTGCTTAGAGAATGTGAGATATGATAAAGTCCACATTGTGGAAATAGCTATAAGTATTTTATTTTCATATGTGAAAAGCAAAGAAGATCAGCCCTTTTAGTGTGTGTGTGTCGGAGGAGACATCAAATTTTGCGCAAGAGAAAGACCATGCTGCAGAAAACTGGACAGGTAAAGATTATCTAGAAAAGGGATTGCATTATGAACCAAACTGACAGTTTCAACAAAAAATGACATATAGGGATTACAAGGGATACAGTTTGCATCCAGAATCTACAAATTGTGAGATGAAATGTGTCCCTTCATCTCTGCTGCTCCTATAGAACCCTGAGAAATTGGAACCAGTGGAAGTGTGGGAGTTCACTGGTGGTACAGCCACAAAAGGGAATTTAGGGTCCTGGCACCTCCGCTTTCCTTCCTTTGCTTCCCAGTTGAGGGAGGTGTAGATTCTTCTGTCATGTGAACCTGTCCTGACTCAGTGGCCCCTCTATAGCACACTAAGCCGCACATCTAGATGACCAAGGGCCTACACTTTAAAACCATGAACCCCTAATTTAGGTCTCCTTTCTAAAGTTTCCTATCATTTAATTATTATGCTAATGGAAGTGACACTGGTAGGACTGCAGTCTGGCAGGAGGGAGTACAAGTGATAAAAGAATATTGCAGTGACTGGCGGTTATATGGATGCAGCAGTATTTCTAAGAGTAATTAAGAAAGTAAAAACCAAAGAAACGCATATATAAGGCTGAGTGGGAGTTAAGCTGGAAAATCCTGCCATATGTGTCTGGGGCTTCCCAAGCAGGAGAGCAAAAGTAAGGAAATAATATCCAGAGAATAAAGATGGTTCTTTCAAAATTATAGACACACCAAGAAAAGAAAGATGTTTTCTTCAAAGCGGCCCAATACAAATAGCCAAAACACTATGAATATAACATTTATATAATTCCTGATTTCCTTATTGTTTTGTGGTTCTTCTTCCTGTAGTAATATATGTATGTGTATGTGTCTGTGTGTGTGTAATATGAAATAAAAAATATTGAAAATTGAAAAAAATGATTCCTTCTGCATATATATTACAGTTGTGTAACTTGGTGCTCTTGTGGGACTCCTAACAGTGGGAGTTGAAGTTGTCTCTCACTCTTTGGCCTGCTTTTCTTTGGACTCTTTCCTCCTATTGGGTTGCCTCACGCAGCCTATTGTGAACCTTATTGTAACATCTTATGCCATGTTTCATTGATATCCCTGGGAAACCTGTTCGTTTCTGAAGGGAAGAGGAGGCAGAGCGGACCTGAGGGAGAAGGGAGATGTTGGGGGGAAAGATCTGGAAGGAGGGGAGACTTCAGTAGGGAGAGAAAAATTAACTAATTAATTAATTAAAATAGTCACTATGGAAAAAGAGACACAAAAATAAAGCAGAACAGAAAGAAGACACAGAAGAAACAATAGGGGGGAAGATTGTGCATGACCCACACGGGAGCATTTTCTAAGAGGAAGTAGAGATGCTAACTGCTAACTGGTGCACAGTGGTGAGTTATGACAAGGCTTGAGAACAAAAGATTGGGTTAAACACAGAGTAACATTGTTGAGAAGACATTTTTCCCCACTGATGAACAAAATAAATATTGAATCTGGCTGCTAACTAACTGTGAGGGGAAACACATTCAAATATGGAAAACGTGAGTTTGGGCTCTTAAGAGTGAAAAACAGGAAATGATTAAGGGGAAGAGGCATTCACGTGGGTCTGTAAAGGGATGAGAAGACAAAAGGAACAAGGTGAATGGTAAAATCCAGCTTAAACAAAGACTGACTTACGATGAAACATGGCCAGAAAAAGTTAAATACCGAGAATCTGTGGTTGAGAGTGAGTTTCCAAAAAGGGAAAAATATTTTTACAAAGGAATGGTATTTTTTGAGAGTAAATATATCAAAAAAAACCTCTCCATTTCATTTTGACAGGGATACCAATGTGAGATATAATGCAAGCAATTCAACCACAGAAGTGTTAACTATATTACAGAGCATAAGGAATGCACAAACTATATATATAAATGGATTCTGTTAGTCATAATTTATGTCAGTTATATGGAAAATATTTTCCAGTAAAGTGCATTTTTATTGTGAAAATTAGTATAATATGAACAGTGTTTAAAAATTTCAGAAGAAATTTTCCAAAAAACCACAACAATAAATCTAAGAACATAATTTATGACTAATTATTCCAATGTTCCTTCTATCTTTCACTGTAACATCCATGTTCTTATCATTTTGTTTTGTTTACAATTTTTATTTAGACTTTGTTCTCTTTTACTGCTGGAGAATGAAAATGTTTTTGGGAGATATGAATAGTAAATATACACACACATATATGTACTAAGTACATATTTACATGTACTTAAAGAATAATATAAATTAGATGTTAATAAATTAATTTAAATGCTAGATTAAATTATCAAATTATTTATTACTATATAATTACAAAGAGGATAAAAGTAACTAAAATTCACTTTGAGTACCTACCAGCTGTCATTCAAATACAAGATAAAAACTTTGTCTGTTAATTTTATGAATCCTACTAAGCACAGTGTGGACAATGTTAAGATTTTCAGAGTATCACTCACTTATCCAAAGCCTTAAATATCAATATCAAGGTAATAACTCACATCTCCAATACAGAGAGTAGAGCTGGTATATTTTTATAGCTACACACACACACACACACACACACACACACACATTGTATGATTCAGTTCCGTGATATTTGCTTGTTTGTGTCTATGGTGAGTGAAAGAACTATTGGTTCTTTTTGTGTATATATATATATGTATATATGTATATGTATATGTTGTATACAAAAGACACATATATGTTTTATATATATATATATATATATCTTGTATATAATATTTAATGATTTTTAAACTCATGGCTTATTATTATTTTGTTCATTAATGTGATTTCTTAATTATACTCGGTCTTGGACTAACCTTCTACTTGGATGCTAGTGTCCCTTTGTGACCTCAAAGCTGTCTCTGTGGTAGTAAAACCACAGCATCATTTCCTTCAAATCCCTGAGCTTAACTCTCTTCCTATTTTCCCACACTATGGTCTGAACAATGTCTTGTGTGTAAATCAAGCAGGAAAATAATCAGTAATATTATGCAATTGTGTGATGATGACACTTGGGGGACGTCTGAATGACTTCCTTTGCCTGGACTGGAAACATTACAGGAGGAAATCCCCACACTGAACTATGAAATGGTTTTATGATAAAACATTGGACTACGATGCTGGACACCAAGGACTTATTTATGACTGTCTCTAGATATGACCTTCTCATGTCCATTATGTTTCTTAAATTTTCCTTACACTGTTTCTTCAAATACGCAAAAGTAAGTTAATCTAACTTTAGAATTCCAAATATTCAACAAATTTGCTCACTAAAGCTCGATTTATAAGTGCCCTGGGAATAGGACTCACCTTATACTATTCGGCTATGTATAGAAAACAAGTCAAAACTTCATTGACTGATATGTAGACCACATTTTTACATAGCTAATGGGAAGAAGTTAGAAGGAAAGTGAAAAGATTAGATGTAGGCTTCTATTAATATTCCTGACATTAAAATATTTAATGCCTGATTGAACTAAATTAAATATCTATGTTGTAGGAATTTTTGTCTGCCTACGAGGAACTAGAGTGAAATCACCACCCAAATGCCCCAGGACTTCATGCCCCAGTCCCGACGGCTTGGGATCCCAGCACCTGTGATTTACTGTCTCAAAAGTGTGTGGGTGATACCAGTTTGACTCTACCTAACAAACAGAAGGGAAGCTGTAGGCCTAGATTGTCATGTTCGACAAGTTAATGTGTAGTCTTTTCTAGCACTGCCCTTCACAAAGGCTCCACATACAAACATCAGCCTGAGTGTGTTTAAACAGCCTGTGTTTGAATTCATTCCAGACGTTCCATTTACAGCAATTTAAGACTATTTGTATTCAGGAAACAAAATAACAAGGGACAGCTGTTTCTCTGTTTTGCTCTTACTTCTAAGCTATTTGAAAACACTCAGAGAAGCTAAAAATATAAAGGAGCATCCTTTTGTAATTTAGGATAAAAGTGAGTCAGGTAAAATTATAGACACCAGCATACAATCAATAGTTTCTTTTTAACTTAAATTTCACTCATCAGATTGCTTTTATTTTAGCACACTCTCTTGTGCTAAGTATTTAACAAGTGGCATATATTTGATCTTAAGATTTAGAAATCAGCTCATCCTATAGCGTGATCCTTGCCATGAAGGGTCCCAAATGCATCGATCTAGGCTCATATGGCCCCTCAAGCTCTCCACCATTTGAAGTCCTGGCATACATGAGGGCATCGCTGAGCAGTCACTATCCATATCTGACTCATAGCACCAGATAATTATGACTCAGTGACTAATCAGTTAGTCTGCTGATTTCAGAAAGGGAATCAGGCTCATATGGTTACTGCTATCATGCCTCTGTAGCAGCAGGCAGCACTCTACCTGTCCACCCCACATTAAGTTGTCTTACACAGTCCAACCCAACAAGGAGGGAAAAGATGATGGACGAGGGTCTAATGTGTGTCTTCCATGAATCTTTCTACACAGTACTTTGCAATGTTAATGATTAAAAAATTCAAATTTCCAGTGCTGGCAGGCTGACAGGCAGCTAGAAATGCTCATAGATGGTTGGTGGTTATTAGAAATCTACTTTCCAGAACACTGTACATTAAAAAAAATGTTTGGCATCCATGCTTTAAACTGATACTTCAAAAATGTGTCACTACGCTGACAAATAAGTGGAGTTGGGCTTATGAAAGCTGGTGCTATATTTACCATCAAGAGACATGGGAGCAGGAGAGATGGCCCTGCCCTGAGGACACAGGAGCACGCCCTGATCCAGGGCTCTGAGTGGACCTCACCCGAACATCTACCCCATGTACGACCTGCTGGAACACATGAAGGGGCTGGACCTGCAGATTCAAATATTAAGAATCTCCTTGACATACAGCAACAACGGGATATCCGACAGCAGTCCCATTGGTAACGCTAGAGTAGGCCTCCAACCAGACCCATGACTCATAACAATGAACATTTGAAAGCAAACATATGTGGACAAAAGACTATACTGCGTGATACACTACAGCTTCTGGGATAAGACTTTTCGTTTGTCTGTTTGTTTTGTTTTACTGGGTAGAGGAGAGAGATTTTGGTGCATGACGTGTAAATCATAGACATTCAATAAAAGTAAAAATAAATAAATAAATAAATATTTTAAAAGAATAAAAAAAAAAGAAAGAAAGAAAAATGTGTCACTATTATAACTATTGAAACACATAGATGAACACCTAAAGTTGCTGACTAAGTTTATCTGAAAAAAGGTATTTGATAAAAAAAAATATAATAAATCTCATCAGCAGATTTGTGTGTGTGAGTGTGTGTGTGTGTGTGTGTGTGTGTATTTGCTAGGATATGTAGGAACTGCTGTGTTTCCTCTAATCCAATATGAATATTAGTAAAAGACCAGTATCATGGAAGAAACACTTTTTTTAATTCAAAGGAATGAGTGTGAACAGTTTTACGACTCTGTTTCATTAAGGGAAGGGACACCCATATGCATGCGATTATTCTTAGGTAAGTAAATTACCTCCCGAAAGAGCCAGATGGCTGCAGAACCACATCTGCAGCTTGATGCTTCTTTTTCTCACTGCTCACACTGATAATGACAGGGTCATGAGACACAGTCACAAGCCAGCTCCAGAATATACACTGGATCGCGGGGAAACAAAGAGAGAAGGGTGGAATCTAAATATTGTTTTAGCTCTTACTAAAAGCGGATGGACTTCCATTATAGTTCAACGAACTGACAAAATGTTCTTTCATGATTACTAAATGGAAAAGTGAGAAACTTATTGAGGGCATTGACACACTGTGGGAAACAGGAAGAGGCATGGGCATAATGAATGTGAAATACAGAATAAAAACATTTTGAGCTTTTGTTTATTTATTATGAAAGAAGTATGACACTTTCATCCCATGTGGTTCTAAAAGGAAGAACCTTATTAGAGCGGAACAACACACACATAGTGCAGCATTATTCAGAGTATGTCCATTGTTCTAGACAGCAACTATTTACTCTCTGGTCTCCCATCCATCTTCTCTTTCCTGCTTGGTGACATAGGAACTAGACCTGTAACTATATCTCTTTTACTGGTAGGAATGGTGGTCAGAGGGTGCTGCGTGCATAGATGGGGGAAGGGACTCCCATGTTTGTCTCGTTTCAGCTTATAACTCTGGTTCCTAGTGACTGACTCCCATTGGACTAGAGCACCAATTAGTGATTACGTCTTATCAAATTTTCCAGCACCGCTTGTGAGATACTTTCCAGAGAGTTTAATTGGTCAACTAGTGAATAGCCTATTCCATGACTCCAATGGTCTAACCATCCAGTAGCTCGACTGTACTCTAACGCAGTATAGACCTCAGCATTGAGACTCAGGAGAGCAGGTAGGTACTGTGCTCTTCCAAATGCAATTCTTTACTGCTTTGCTGTTCTCTTTTCACGGCTCCTGGTATCTGCTCACATTTCCCCATCACTCCTTGTATCTTTCATTGCACAACAATTATTATGGTATTGATGCTCATACCACTAGAGAAGCTTTGTTCTCCGGAATGGACTTTGATGGATAAACTCAAATTATTAGGTTACAAAGAATGAGTTTAATTATTTGGAAAATAATGAAGGTAAGTGTAACAGGAAGGGATAAGGAAAAGAAATCGGTTTGCTTCAACTCTCAGCTCTCCATGAATACCTGAATTCTCTCTCTTTCTCTCTCTCTCTCTCTCTCTCTCTCTCTCTCTCTCCTCTCCTCTCTCCTCTCTCTCCTCTTTGTCCCTCTCTCTCTGTCTCTCTCTCTCTCTTTCTCTCTCTCTCTCTCTCTCTCTCTCTCTCTCTCTCTTTCTTTCTCCATGTGTGTGTTTGTGCGCATGTGTGTTGTGTGTTCCACTTAAAAACTCAAACACCAGGTCAATGAAGATGACAAAATTTTATTGTGATCAATCTGGGCTGGAGAACAGATTCGAGAGCTGAACTATGATGCTGAGTGGAGGCTGCACAACATATTCAAAGGATGAAGCCATAAAGGGATGGGCTATAGCAATATCCAATCACATTTTGATATAAAGTATTGAGCAAGGCATTTTCCATCAATCAGGATAGGAGTAGGTTCCTGGACCTGAGAACATGAACTTAGCTGACTCTGTCAGCAAGATGGAGAAGCTGTCCTTGTAATGTGCAGACTCAGACAATTGTCTCCTTATAATTTGCTCCTAAGATGCCTGGACACAAACAAGTGTTCCCTTACAACAGAAGCTGTGCATCTATTGCAAAGTCCCCAGCTCCCCTAGACCCTGGTACCTTGAACTCAGTTTCTCCCTGTGACTAAATGGAGTCTGAAAACAAAATAGTAGTACTTAGAATACATTTATGGCATTCCTATCAATAATATTATATTTAGGCATGTAAGTCTGTCTGTATATACTGCCTTGTCCTCTGTTATTATGTGTAGCATGTGAGCACACTCCTAAAAATTGATCATCTGCAGAAGTGGCATGCCATGTCCTTCTCTGCTACTTGAGAGATCACATATGTCTCTGTGACATGTTCTTTCTCCTCTTGAGCTAGTCCTACGTTTAAGCGACACTGCTTTGCCATACAGATGGCAATATTGTCCTGAAGAATGATGCAACAGACCTTTGAGAAAACACGGTGCTGAGTGATAGTTAGGAAGAGAGTTATCATGCAAACCTGAGCCACACCGATAAGAATTATTTCAAAAAACCATGTCTGTATAGAGTTTTTAAGCCATTGAAGTTTATTTTTGCTAAGTAAGCTCAATTTATCCAGTTAATGTAGTTGTTAATCATGAAAAGTCTCTGTCTTTCTCATATGGTTCCATTTAACCAAGGATGCTGTAAGTAGCTTGGCTTGATACTGGAAATCTGACTAGGGTAGCAACGAAGAAAGGATAGACACACAGACACACATACTGAGGGCTGCACATTGTCTGACAGAAGAGTATTAATACTACAACATACTGGAACCTCAGTGCAGAATCAAAAACAAACCAAATGCTTTCCTAATCAAGAGAGAGAACTAAGTTACAACCAGATCAAAGCAAACCCCAAATCTGGCAGTATTAAAACAAAACAAAACAAAGAAAAACCTCCTGTGTCCATTATCTTGGACTCACAATCTTCTGGGCTCCAAAGGTCTCCACCAGTCACATCTGCCAAGCTGTGCTATCCCTAGCATACAGTCCCTCTCATAGGCTCGACCTGCTCTGCAACATGTGGAGAGCTGCGAAGTGCCGTGCCCTGACATGGCACCGGTTTCCGCCTTCCGCCTTCCCGCTGGCGAGTGCTCTCCAGGATAAACAAGTCCTCATATGGTGAAGGGCTGTCCAGGGGTAACGGACAATCTTGTGACGAGCGGCCTTGCTCTGACTTTGACCTATGAGGAGTTAGCACCTGGCAAAAGCTGATTGGTACTTGGTTGTTACTTAAGCTCTGTCCTTCCCTCCTTCGGGGCCATTCCTGCTTAGCAAAATCCTGAGTAAAGATCTAGAGAAGAAGTCTGGTTGTCGGTGTCTTATTTCCGCTGGACGGTGCGGCGCCGACAGCAACATATCTATGATTATCCCAGGGGGTCATCCCCAAATCCTGGCAATTCCAATATAGTTTACTGTAACTGAGTCTGCACTAATTGTCTCTTCTAGCCTCAGTCTGCTAAACAGTGCCCAGCCTCAGCTTCTCCTTGGGATCTGTGCCAATTCTGGGTTTTCTACTGCAAAGGAGGCTACACCCTTACCGGTGCCTATCACGGCCTCTCATGGTGTCAAGACTCAGTTATTTTCTATGAATCATTCATGCTTTTGAATCATGTTGGGAGATTCTTACACATTATCAAGTTTGGCTGCCAGCTTGAGATACAACTTTTGCAACCTTAGTAGCACAGCTTCTGTATGCTGGCCCAGATGTAGACTTCTGAGAAAACTTACCTTAATGATGCTAGTCTCCTATTAATCCTCTTTGCTTTTTTCAGCTCCAGCTAACCAGTCATCTATTGGTCCCTAAAGCAAAATTGTCTTTTCCATAGATTCTTCATTGAAAGAATCATAAAATCATCTCTGATAAAGTATTTTTTTCCTTCGGAGACTTCACAAACTCTACCTTCATAACCTGCACCTCTTTCAATAATTCCATCTCCCAATCTCTCAATACTTGAATTTAGCATTCAGTCAGTCCGCTCAAAAACACAACATGGGCTGGTCCATTACAGTGATATTACACTCTCTGCTAACAATTTTCATTCTAGCTGGTTATAAGAGAAGCCAGGGAAGAGAGGCAGAAATCTAAAGGCAAGAACCAAAGTAGAGACCCCAGAGGAGTGTGGCTTATTGAATTTCTTTCCAGCTTATCCCAGCTACCCTTACTCTGCTCATGACCCTTGATGACACCACCCACCATGGGCACAGCTCCCCAAATCAACCAGCAATCAAGAAAATGCCCAATAGTCATGCCCACACAGGCCAGTCTGATGGAGAGAATTCATCTACTGAGCTGCCACATTCCAATATATTTATAGGCTTGAGTCAAATTGGAAAAAAAAAATGTAACTATGATACAGGGGATTTTATCACTAAGAAAGGAAGATGTTGGCTTTGACTTCAGGAATTTTTCAGTCTTAAAAAAAATGAAATATATAAATTATTCAAGTTTGAAAAACACCCAGTGATAATCCAATTAGTGTTGTTCTGTTTTATTGGTAAATAATGTTATCATTCTTCTTATGAAGTCTCAAACATTAATTTATAGCAGGATTTGTTGTCTCCTAAATATAGTATATAATTTAGGAATGACAAAACAATTGGTCTTATTTTCATCATTGTTAGCAATGGTATAGTACAGGAGACTGGACTGTTGGAGGATCTGACACTAGGTAAAGATCAATACTTTACCGCATTGTTTCAAATTGTCTACCCATTGTGACAGTTAAAAGGTAGGGCAATTTTAGTCAGTCATGTAGGAGGAGCAAGGTCTGCTGTTGAGAAGGAACAAGGCCTGTTGCTAATACCATGCATGCATGCCTGGGCTTCAGGGACCTGCCAGGACACCTGGAGACTGATAATGTCACATTGGGTGCTGAGACAGGAGCCAAGGAGATAGAGACACAGCAACAGCTTGCAGCCGGGGAACCAACGGGACACTGGGTAGTTTTGGGGTGGGCGCGGGGGTTAGATATATGTTTCTCGCTCTTGCCTGATTCCCAGAGTCTTTGGCTGTGCCTTCTCAACCCTTCTATCAGGGATCCCAAGTTGGGGTCTCAGCAGCACAATCAGTCAGTGTTTTATTGAAAACACTGGGGTCAGAATATTTCTACTGCCTACTACTCCACTCTACCTTTTAATTGTTTGTTTATACCTTTAAACATACAAGAAAGAATGCTATAGAAAATATTGATGTGTTCACCTTTTCATATTTTATTATGAATTATTATGAAATAAGCATTGGCAACAATAACATCTAACTACAACTCTAAAATTCTTCATAACAGTTTTTAAGGAAAACAGAAAAACAACAGCATAGTTTTAGTTAGAAAATGATCCTGCTGGGTAGAGCTAGTGCTTTTTTATTTCCCAGCAAAGTGATAGGTAAGATTTTATTTTTTTCTACTGCTTTACTTTGTAAATCGGAATAACAGCCGCTATCAAAAGGAGAGTTAATTTGTCTCTTTTGAAGTGCTAATTGAATTTTTATCTGCAAATCCAGTATTTACATTGCTGAATTATTTAAAGGAAATATAAAATCCATAGGCTTGATGAAATGATAAAAGACACATGTTTAACAAAATCATTAAAATGAGACAGTCACTTTAATTCTGACGGTGCTTTCTGCCTAGGATGAAAACTCAAAACAAAATCACATCAATGTACAGAAAATGTGTTCTATTTAAGAAATGATATGCATTGTTTTGACAACACATAAAAGATTATATCTCAAGTTTAAAAATTATAACACTATATTACTATAATTCTTCCCTCTAATATACAACTGATCAATCTGATCGATTTCAGTGTGACTGTTCTGAACTTCTTATTTATTTTTAACCAACTTGTATGTGTTCCTTCTTGTAAGTCAAACTACATACTCCTACAATTGATTGATTTTTTTTTTGTTTTTGCAATACAGGAACTATTCTTCTGTAATTAGGGAAGACAAGCAAAGGGGAGGGGCTAATGGATGTGGGGAAGTTTGCGCATAATTCCTGATAAGGAGAGTTTTGATGTTTATGACATAGATTCACAATCATCCACCATTTGTTTTATAGTATAAATAATAGTTGCAGATTTATAAATTTGTGTGTCAATCCTCTTAAAATATTCTCAGCAATAAAAACAAACAAATAAAACTTAAATGAGCATATACAAAGGGTACAGATGTTGTCTTATGTTCACGGAATTGTCTCAAATCAACCATTTAGGTAAATCTATTTTCTCAATACCTAACATTTTCCATTTTGGGATATTGATCCTTAGTTTTTATATATGCCCTGCCATAAAGAACACAAAGTAATGTTTCTAAGGAAGTAAAAATATATATTATATGTAAATTATCTGATATGAATTGTAAGAGAAAAAACTAGTTTTATTATTCCTACCTGTACATTATTGTATAGGTAATGGACTTTCCTGTTTATAAAAGATCAATTTTTAGTTGATTCATATTGATAATGAATCCCTTTAGGAACTAATGTCAACTGAGGGAAAAATATTAAGGCATGTTACTGTAACGTTTGTGCATTTTCTCACATGTGGCAATGAGAGTTGGGGGTTGAAATTGTTCCGGATATTGACTTGGGTATAATGGAACTATACTTGAAATTGTGATGCTTAAAAATATCTCTAAATCAGAATAATGTGAACATGAAACTAATCAATCATCACTCGTTCTCCAATAACTGACATGTTAGCAGGCTGATATTGAGCCAAGATTGAGGCCAGTTACACTGTCACTCATAATTTACCTATTGGAGCATTTTGTTTGAGAGAAAGTAAGAAATGTGTTTGAAACACACACACACACACACACATGCACACACACACACACACACACACACACACAGAGACAAAAGTAGAATAATCAGATAGACTGAATAGCGATTGACTTGTTTAAAAACATCTATTGAACCCAAACCAATATTTATCCCCACTCTTCTCACATAAACTCCATGGCACAGGTCCCAGTTGCACCTAGTACAGTAGCTGGGTGCTTGCTTTTCTTCCCAACATCTTAAGCTACAAACACACACACACACACACACACACACACACACACACACACATACACACCCCCTGCATACCTATTCATAAAACTAATCATCAGCTAATTAATCTACTGATCCACAGAGTGTAAAATAATAATGAAAAGAACCAGCATCTTAGGCTCTCTCTTTGTGCAAGACATGTGTGATTTTTTTACTTTTTTAATTGTTCAGAGTTAGCCAAAATTCTCCATTCTGTTCTCATACTGTCATAGGTGTGGACATTTTTCAGAACATTTTAGAGGTTCTTTGGACAAGGAAAGGGCTCTTCAGAGACTCTCAGTACACCTGTGAGAATAGCACTGCATTCAAGATGCACAATTTACCGACAAAGCCCAGAAGCTTTAGAGAAGTTTCTGTTTAGTAAGAGATGAGGGAGAGAGTATTTGTGCAGGCGAAAGTATCCAAGGTGACAATAGATGTGTGGTACATAGCCTGACATTCTTCAAACTCACTTTTTGATTCCCCTTGTTAACATTCATTCCAGCTTCAGATGTTATCTGAAGTGGTAAATATCCTTTGCACAGGATTGTCCTTACAGATTAGACCTACAGCCTTCTTAGACACTCTTAGCAAGCTACACTCCTATAAATTATTAAACTCACTGTTATTTGTTTATGTATGAGGCTGTTTTTATATAATAAATTCACCCCAAATATCCAGTACTTTGTTGAGAAAGGACACTAAAAAATAGTTGTTAAAAGAGTTAAGGCCAAATCATTTAAGGCTGTTATCTGTCATTCTAGACTAGGAAAAGAACATTTAGGAAGGATAGCTCAATACTGGAGACTTGACACCATACTGCCCTTCTCAATTCCTGCTTGATGGTTGCTTTTCTCTTGGCTTGCCTTATTATTAAGAAAATAATAACTCCAATGATACACCAAGAGACACAGTAATATTAAATTTAATGTACATAAAGTATAAACATATGGGACCTTAGTGAAGACACATCCACATTTCCTCTCTTCTTTTCTTATTTTTAGCTCCAAGAAGTGAAAATAACCCCAAATTATTTTTCATTAGCTAATGGGTGTCAACTAGACAAGCAGTGTCCACTTCAGCATCACATGCAAAGGGTCATTAAAAACATAATCAGCTCACGTACTATAGCACTTTGGATTTAAAAACAATATCAAAGCAATTGTTGCTACTGAGATTTGCACCCCACTATGTAGTTGACTCAATGCTGTTATGAAAGCACTTCCTTATGTTGCTTTTCCCATACTGGCACATGCTTTGTGATACTATTTGTCATTTATCTCACTTTAAACACTAACTATAACTGGAAATAGATATTATTATAAACATCTAAGACTTATTTTACAGAATGTTTTCTAGCTCCACTGATCATAAAAACCTTACCCACACTTGACCTTCAAACACCAAACATCTTCTCAATACATTAGAGATTGGCAGGACTTGCTCACCCAAATCTGTTCCTCTTCCTTCTTAACATCTTGTTAGCATAGCAAGACGTGAGAAAATTTAAAAATCTTCTTTAGTGTTACTCATAGTTGAACCTAAAACTCTCTAAGAATAATAAGCTCTTCCCCAAAGTAGAAAACTACAGCTGAATACTTAGTGAAATGCTTTCTGGAATTGGAAAGAAATGAGAAAAGGGATCAGCTGTCATATCAACTCACATAAGGCTTCTGTTGTCCTATAAACAGGTTATTTCCATACCGAAGACTGCTTTGGAAATTTACTTTCCCTCACAAAGTTCAGCCTTGAAAAAGCAAGTGAGGAAAAAAGGGAGCAATGGACAGAGGCCTAAACAGATCAGTATAGTGCTCAGCAGAGGCTTTGGAGACAGAGAGGAAGAAGCAGGTTTGCACATGTTTGACATTTTAATATTGCACCTTTATTAGCTGCATCCTAGGCTCTGAAATGTTTGACATAGAAATTGACTGTCCAGGAGATAGGACATTTTTTTCTAGCCCTTAAAGAATGATTATTTTTGAAGCACAAAAGTTCAGAAAAGATATTAGCCCTTTGTCAGATATGGGGTTGGTGAAGATCTTCTTCCAGTCTGTAGGTTGTCTTTTTGTTCTTTTGACAGTGTCCTTTGCCTTACAGGAGCTCATCAGTTTCATGAGGTCTCATTATAAATTGTTGACCTTAGAGCCTGAGCTGTTGGTGTTCTGTTCAAGAAGTTCTCTCCTGTGCCAATGAGTTCAGAGTTCTTCCCCACTTTTTCTTCTAACAGATATAGTGTGTCTGGTTCCATGTTTAGGTCTTTAATTCACTTGGAATTGAGTTTTGTGCAGGATGATAAATATAGATCTATTTGCATTTTTCTATATGTTGACCATCAGATAGACCTACACCATTGGTTGAAGATGTTATCTTATTTCCATTGTATGGATTTGGCTTCTTGATCAAAAATCAAGCGCCCATAGGTGTGTGGGTTTATTTTTGGGTCTTCACTTCTATTCCAATGATCAACAAGCCTGTTTCTGTGCTAATACCATGCCGTTTTTATTATATAAAGAACTCAAGAAATTAAACATCACCAAACCAAATAGTCTAATTAAAAATGAGGTACAGATATAAACAGAGAAGCCTCAACAGAAGAACACTGAATGGGCAAGAAACACCCAAAGAAACATCCTTAGTTATAAGGGAAATGCAAATCAAAACAACTCTGAGATTCCATCTTACACACTTCAGAGTGGCTGAGATCAAAATTTCAAGCGACAGCACATGCTGGCGAGGATGCGGAGAAAGAGGAACACTCCTCCATTGCCAGTGAGGGTGCAAACTAGTACAAGCAGCTTGGAACTCAATCTGGCTCTTTCACAGAAACTTGCTAGTAGTGCTACCTGAAGACTCAGCTATACCACTCCCGGGTACATACCCAAAAGATTCTCCACCATACAACAAGGACATTTGCTCAACTATGTTCATAGCAGCTTTAGTTGTAATAGCCAGAATCTGAAAATAACCTAGTTGTCCCTCAATTGAAATATAGATAAAGAAACTGTGGTACATTTACACAGTAGAATACTACTCAGCTATTAAAAACAAGGAAATTTTGAAATTTGCAGGCAAATGGATGGAACTATAAAAGATCATCCTGAGTGAGGTACCTCAGACCCAGAAAGATAGGCATGGTATATACTCACTTATAAGTGGACACTAGCCCAACATAGGTATCCTCTGAGAGATTCCAATCAGCAGGGGATATGTACAGATACTGGGACTCTCTGCTTGACTCTGACTGTAGAGGTGGGAGTGGTATGGAAGAATGGAGAGATGGAAGGACCCAGAAGTTTCAGGAACCTCACAAAGCCCTAAGATCTGGACACAGGGGGGCCTGAACAAACTGTTGCACCAACCAAAGGCAATTCATATAGTGAACAGTGAACCTATACCACATGTTGAGATCTAGCCAATGGACAGCTCATTCTCTATGGTTGTAGGGTGAGTGCTGGCTACCTATGAATTGAACTCTGGTGCCCCAGATTTGATCACTTCTCCGTGGTGGGGAGGCCCGGTGGGCACACAGAGGAAGAGGAAGCAGGCTATCCCGATACACTTGATAGGCTATGGTCATATGGTAGGGGAGGATGTCCTCTTCTGTCAGAGGTCTAGGGGAGGGGAATACAGAGGAAGAGGAAGGGAGGATGGGAACGAGTGAGGGGAGAACCTTCTGGAGGTAATATGAATAAGTTATAATAAATTAAAAATTATTTAAAGCTCAGAAAAAAAAAGAAAAAAGAAGAAAATATCCCCACAGAATCATCTGATTATAATTTTAGAAACACTGAAAATGTAACATGATTCAATTGGACTTGGAGAGTTTACCTCCAGCATTTTGAGTAAAAGTTGGGAGCTGCTTGCTGTTGGTTTTTTAAAGGAGTTTTCAATTTCCTTGGCTATCATTCATTGGTATCCCCTTAGGAGATGTTCCTCCACATTTAAATATTTGTACAAATTCACCTTTAAAGTAATGCAATTAAGCATGCTCCAGGTATCTGCAACATAACTTATGTACATTCCACAATGATTGAGTGTGGTTTTAAGATTATCTATGCTCTCACCAAAGAGGTCATATCTGATTTCTTGTTACTATTAACATATCTGATACTTAAATAAAGCAATTCTTGCTAGATCCTTTATGGAAGATTATATAGCAAATCTTCATATCACAGGAATTCTTTAGTATAAATATAGTTTCACAATGAAATCAGTTGCTTCTCTGCACTATTGAATAAGTCAAATTTAATGAGAACCTCATATTTCCAGCCGAGAGGAACCAGACTAAACATTTGCTTTAAAAGTCACAAATAAAAAGAAAGGTTGACTCCTCAAGTATAGATGGTTTTATTTGCCAGAGTCCACAACATTTAGATGATGTTTTATAAATATGTATTTATGTGTGTCTGGCTGGCTTTAAGTCTACAGAGTGCGGGTGCCATTGGAGGCTAAAAGAATGTGTCAGATCACTTGGAATGGGTGTTATGTAGTTGCTGAGAACCAAAGGCAGGTCCCCTACAGAGCAGTAGGTGCTCCTGACTGCTTTGAAATCTCTCCAGCTCCCTCCACATGTCCACATCTTCTCATGGAATAGGTTCTGAAAGTTTTTTTATTCTCTAACTTTTGTATGTGGTGCTGGTGGCCAAACCAATAGTTTTGTTCTCTCCCACTGAGATACATGCCCAGACCTTTGTTTTAGGAGAGAAGATCTGACTCTGTAGTTTCAGAATGCTTTGAGCTCAATTTACAACCCACAGAAACACTGAGCTAATAATTTTCCTATCTCAGCCACCATAGTTCTGATATTACAAGATACAGCACAGCAAAAGTGAAATGCTTCATTACATAGTATGTTGGTTTTTTTTTTTTTAAGGAAAAGAAACCTTCCAATTTACTTTTACACTTTACTGTATTTGCCAATAATGAGTTATAAATCTATTCTGGGTACTTCTGTGAAATGGATACATAAAAAAGCCTGTTTATTCAGTGGCACAGAATGAAGTGTCTTTCTGATCTATGTTGTGATAGGGACTTTAAAATATATGAAGACACATTGAGTGTTATGTTTTGCACTGTAAATAGATAATTGACCTATGAAATACTCATCTATTTATATATGCATTGTATTAATCCTGGTAAATTTACACACACACACACACACACACACACACACACACACACACACACATATATATATATATATTTGCCAAGGGCAGCTTGGCTACTTCTGATTATCACAGAAACTCATCTTAATATAACACATATTGTTTTTTTCCAAATACATAATGTAGATTTATTTGAACTGGGTCTGTTTTTCATGGTTACATCAGCTGTGAGTTTCTCTCCTTTGAGAAACTAGAGACAGAAAAGAATGAGAGGGTATAGAGAAGGATGGAAGAAGAGAGAAGTAATATGAGGGAGGGAGAGAGGGGGGAGGGAGGGAGGGAGAGAGAGAGAGAGAGAGAGAGAGAGAGAGAGAGAGAGAGAGAGAGAGAGAGAGAGAGGACATTAAATTTATAGTTGCATTCAAGACCTCCTATCCACTTATGTATGTAATCTCTGGAAGCATTCACCTCTTTAGTGTATGAATCCAGCTGTGCACTAGCATGTGTGTTGCACTAGCTGCTATCAAAACCATCTGTCTATGTTGAGATACACTTTCTCTCTCCTCAGCATCACATGAAAATGCTCAGCTTCTCATGGCTAGCAGGTGTTTTTGTTTGAAATATAATAATTTAGTTTGACCCCTACAACCACTTTTTTTATTCTTTAAATTAAATGTTATTTGGTTTCTTAGTCTTTGGTACTTTGTATGGGAAAGGCTTTTAAATATTTTGGCTGCACTTCAGCTATGTGATAATTTCAAATGTTTAGTTCATAATGTCATATACTATGACATTAAAGATTATTATGCATATCTTTTTTGTTTGTTGCTTATCTTTTGAATGTATATACTTTGCAGTTCATTGCCTGAGTATCGTTAAAAGCATTTTTCTCACTAAAGACAGATCACCAAGTTTACTGTCTAATTTCAGCAACTAGAGACTGAGACAAGATCATGCCAAATTGGAGGCCAGTTTGAGCAATCTAGTGAGGCCCTCAATCAACTCCATCCCCACTTAAAAACAAAACTTTGCTTTCTTTCCCTCTGTGATTAGGTCCATTACAGAGAATTATAAGAAACAAGAAGAACAAAACAGAAATCTGAAGAGTGTATTTATTAGCAAGATGGTGAAAGGCAACTCAAAGCTATCATGCATAGAATGACAAAGAATATTTACATGTTTTTTGCCAGTTCATTAATTTTACTAATTTGAAAATGGTTACCTTCCATCATTTAAAAGTACAAATTTCGAACTAAATTACGATTTGTCTCTAGCCACCATTTTAATGTTTTCTAAAGGCAAAAGGAACAGTACTTTTTAATGAGGGAAGGAAGTATTGTTTGTACACTAAATTATTCTTTAATTTTCACAAAAAATCATGAATTAAACAATAACAGACATATTTATGTGATTATAAAAATCCAAGGGAAATAATCCAAATTCAATAAATATGTTCCAAGTCTCAGGTTTATATTATCTGCAGATTAATACATTTTATGGAATTTTAATTTCAAGTTCTTTGGCTAAGGATCAATGAAGGTTAATATTTCAAAAAAAATAATGTTTTTTAAACATAAGAACTGCCTTAAAAATAAAACCATTGAATCCTCACAAATGCATATGTTCAGGTGCTGCAGGCACAGTTTTATTAATGAGCTATTACTATGCTTAAAAGAGTCAGTGTGTTCATATTTCCTGTTAGGAATTGTTTAAAGCTTTTCTAAGTCCTAAACTTTGACCAGTAAGACTGCCAGCACTAACAATGAGCCATGTTTATTTATTCAGCTCTTTAAAGAGTCTCCTAAATAAGTACCCTGTTGATTTGTGTAAAATATGGTATTGAGGAATTTGCCTATAGTTGGATGCTTTTATTATGTTGAACATATTATATTTAATGAGATATCTGTCAGTGACATTAACAATTGCCGTAAAATTCCCTCCAGTGTTAATTTTATTCTACACATTCCAGTTTCATTTCTTCTCTTTAAACTGTTGACTAATAATATATGAATATTTTATGAGTACATTTAGAGCATGCTACTGTCTTATTTTAATTAAAATCATCTTCAATTGAGAACTTGGATTTTTATATACTGCTGAGTATTTTCAGGGACAGAGGGAAGCAAATCTCATGAGTAATTGATTGTCTTATACACAAAGGTAGAAAACACCATGGTCAGCTCTCTTATATTTATTTATTTATTCCTTTCAAGTATGTCTTTTATTTTGAAATTCAGGGCAAAGACTTTTGCTTGACTCAAATCCTTGCAAATCTTTTCCAGATCTAGAAATTGATCTGATAAATAAAGGCTGATAAATGTTCAAATACCCATGATCTTTGTGTCTGTAATTACAAACTGCAATGATACAGTTCCTTTGAAACAACTATCTTTGAAAGTCATATCACCTTTTACATTTTTGTCTACAATACACTTCTTTGTTCAATATAAGATACAAATATTGTAAATCACTTAGAACGCCTATTTAATAGCACAAGATTAAAGACTTTGAACACTATCTGAAACTTGTCAGGTTTCTTATTCCCAAGATCAAGCCCAGAAAACTAAGCAAAAAGTCAGGCTGTGGAAGAAATGTACATATGAGGAGTTCAACTACAAACCCTCCATGCCATTTAAACTATTTTGCATGTGGCAAAATTCCATATTTCCTTTAGTAGGCCTGAGGTTGTTGCTGAAGCTATTCTAATAGGTGAAGACACACTACATCTGGATTACAGATGGTCAAGTTTGCCAGGATCCTGGATGTGATATTATCTACTCAGCATTAACAATATGACACTCAATACAATAAATTGCAATGCAATTCAATGCAATAAGATATGATACGATACAATACAATACAATACAATACAGTACAATGACACCAAATGCAAAGGTCCTAACTGCTACGCATCAAAGAGTATGCTCACAGGACTTTGGTTATATTTAGGTATTCCAGAATCTCATGACATTAAAGGTCTGATTTAAACAACATCATTTTATTAATAAGAAGACCATGTAAAACACATTCAACAGAGATAGATGTTTCCCAGAGATTTTTCACTTTCCTACCCTAGATAAAGAATGACTCAATTTATTCCTGTATCTTGTTCTTGGAGGAACTACAGACCAACAGTGGTCAAGCTTTTCTGCGGAATGCCAGACTTCGCTGAAGATGCTGCTGGAATTTGAAAACTTATACATACTCTTGTGCAAATCTATGACTACTGTAGACCTTAGTAATGAAGTGTTTAAAAAAGAAAAACAAAAACCTGACATCTGCTTATTAGCCATGCAACTCTGCTGAGTTTGTCCACCTCATCATGAAGTCCTTATTTAGGAATGAAATGTTGATTAACAATGATTAACTGATAGATCACTGATTAAAATGATTCATTATAAAAGTAGCTTGCATCTTATTAACAAACAACCAAATTATCTTCCTCCTACAAACTCATTAAATAGTTTATCATTAGAATGAATTTCTCGATCATCACTAAATCATGTTTTTTAAAATTTTCTTTTTACATTTCCTAATTCCAGAATGGTAGAAATTGCTACATTTACTATTGGAATCTTAAAATCTGAATTACATAATTTTTTTATCCTTAGGTGAATTTTTTTTCCTTACCTGGGTAATGTTTGCTAAATCAGCTATTTCTCAATAAATTATAAAATTCAGGAATTTTCTATTGTCTTTCAGTTGTGTTTCTGGAAAATATTTCTTCTTAATCTTTTTTAGTTCCAAATTAAAAATATCACCCAATCTTTCCACCTATCGTGTTGCCCTCCTTGCTTTGCTTTTCTAGTGGAGTTCCAATCTGATAAACACATTGTCTCTATGCAAAGGACACCTAAATCTTCTCCTTTAGTGCAGCTCTCTTGTCAAGGCCTGGGTGCCATCTCTGTAACTTACTCTTTGTAGTCTTCGTTACATTACAGTCTTTCACTCACACTTCAGGGTAAGTCTTTTTTTTTTTTTTTTTTGAGACAGGATTTCTCTGTGTAGCCTTGGCCATCCTGGACTCACTTTGTAGATCAGGATGGCCTCGAACTCACAGCGATCCGCCTGCCTCTGCCTCCCGAGTGCTGGGATTAAAGGCGTGCGCCACCACGCCCAGCTTTTCAGGGTAAGTCTTGTTATGCTATAAATCAAGATATTTTACTTGGCATCCTCCATGTGCCTTTGAGCTATTTGGTGGCTTTCACCAGGTCCATAAATATCTCTGGAACTCATATTTTATAAATCATGAATTTTAGAACAGAACCTTTATATTCCTCAAAAATAGCATGTTACTCTCTGATCAAATTAAACTAATCACCTCTCCCCGTACACATTTCTGTCTCTTTCTAGTATATGCTATTGGTATCATTCTTGCAGTGTCCTGGGTTCCCACATCCATCTTAAAATTTCTTAACATTTTGAACCTCAAATACGGCCAGCAAAATATATCAACATCTGTATTGTAATTTAATTTTTGCACTGATACCTCTCTCCAGTCTTCCCTCCTTTCCTGCTTTTATTGAACTTGTGATTACCTAAAATTTTATTATGTCTTCTCTAACACAAACGAAAAAATCCTTGCTACTTTGTTATTTGTGGCTTTTACTTTCTCATTTTCCACTCCTTTCCTTAATTGAATAGTATGCCTTTGTCTTTAAATTCTCCCATCTCTCTGTTTGATCTTTCTAAAATTATATAAATGATTAAAAGTTAGCACCTTGTTGAAAATTAAAAACAAAGGGTCATTTAAAGGATTACAAATGAGCCTAGACAATATCCAGGTATTTACAGACTGAAGCCTTTTTTTGAAATCACCTTTCTAAGTGCTGTCGGTGGTAGAGAGACTGTATGAGGATGCCACTCAGCTCCCAAGTTGGAGTTTCACATCATCGCCTATTCTCTTATGTTGATGGAAACTCTATTTTGAACTATTCAAGAGGAATACAGAGTTCAAAGTCATGTCTGTGATTTTGCTCTGCTACAGCATTCTGTCTCGCCAGCCATCAGAGATTGGTCTCTGTTGACTTTAGGAATCATAGATTGCAGAGAGGGCATTGGAATCCAAACATGAGTCTGGAGAAGGATGGCTAATTGCCTTATATAGTAACTGAGAGCAAGTTTTTCTTTCACAGCCAAAAAGAAAATGAGATCTTAATGCTAAATCATCAAGGATATCAGGTTTTTTTTCCAACCACTCTCAAAGGATTCTGAATCAATCTTTTCATTAGGTATGTATTAGACAAAATCAGAGCAAAATGAAACTCCACGAAGAAGGGCAGCTACATCTTCATCCAATCTGCTACCACAGCCATTGAAAGACAATGAAGGTGTGGTGGCTTAATATACTATGTAGCTAATTAGATATTAAACACCGAAAGAATTTAATAAAATGCTTTGTTTGTTATGTCATTGAACAGAATGCTATCCATGAACAAGTTCTTACATGAGGTAGAGGCTATTCTCAGGACTGTGAGAGAAAAAATATCATGTGGTATATGTGACTAAGAGTCATTCTCAGCACCCATTTCTAACTGCTTCCTCGATCATAACCTCCAAGTTTGACCTCTTTCCATGTTATTTTATTAAGTGTATTAATTCTTCAGTCACTAATAATATAGTAACTATGGTGGTTGAATAAAAATGCTCTCTAAAGGAACATATGATTGAATGCTTCTTCACGAGAGTGGACACTACGTGAGAGAGATTAGTAGAAGTTGTCTTGTTGAAGGAAGTGATACTTAGGGAGGGATTTGGGGTTCAGAAGGCCAAGCTAGGCACAGTGGCTCTGTCTCCTTCTTGCCTGTGGATCCAGATGTAGAAGTCTCAGCTACTTTTCTGCATCACGTCTGCCTGTGTGCTGCCATGCTTCCTGAATTCATGATAATTGACTAAACGTCTGAAACTGAAAGCAAGGCCCGATTAAATGCCCTGGTTTATTAGAGTTGCCTTGTCATCTGCTCTTCACAGCAGTAGAGCACTGACTAAGATAACAACCATAGTGCTTTGAATGGAACTCCTGTGTCCATATTCAATTCTCACTGCATCCTCTGTAAATTTCTATGCTCACATTTACTATTTGCTTTAAATCTACTGCATGGGTTCGGTAGCCATCTCATTTAAGATGTCAGACATTAATCCATCTCTCACTGTCTTCATTATTTAAAGAATTAATAATTCTTATGAGAATGGCCATTTCTATAATTTTTCATGTAATTTGTGTTAGTTTACTAATATTAATGACAGTTTCAGGTACTTATTTAATGAATTTACTCATCGCCACCTCATTCACCTTTCTCACCCTCCTCCTTTTCCATTCAGAACATTTTCTCCCAGATCCCTGTTTTACTTTCACATCTTCTTTTGTGTTTCTTTGTTTCTGGTCTATTCAGTGTAATTGGAGCCTTTTGCCTGAGCATGGGTGAGAGGCCATTTACAGGAGTGGAGCCCTTTGGTTGTGCATAGTAATAATCTGAGTGTAAAACAGGAGTAAATTAGAAAACAATCTGATATGAACTTTCAGCAAAACAACTTGTCCAGCCACGGACTCGGGAAGGTTTACAGAGCCAGGTATGCATTACTTCCAGTGTCACTGACCTCGTTCCAACAGGAAAGTAGTTGTTACTCAATAACAGCCATTTCAACTTTCAAATGTATAGTCCAGGGATAACATGAAGCTAGTATTATCTGGTCCAATAACCAGTAGATAGTATTGCTGTTTTATATTTAGTTTAATTATCACATGTCCTCTTTTAATATCCACAAGTGTATTCATATGTAGAATAGTACATGCTGTACATGGTGGGCTTGTGGGTCCATAGCCTAGAGCTAAAACTGTCATTTAGGTGCCTTATATTTAGAATTAAACATATGAATCTGAGCCACTTTCATATATTAGGTTATTATTTTGTTTATAGGTCTGATGCGCCTTCTTTCATTGAATAGAGAATGTTTTTCTGTACTAAGCACTCCCCAGACAAAGCCAATGTAAATTAAGAAATAGAATGCATAAGTTTGGATGCATAAAAGGAAAGGCTTAGATACACATACACATAGAGTGTACCCTAGAGTTGCATTGAAATTAATTGTACTTCAGTGACCTAGATTATACTTTCTGATATATTTATTTCACATTTATTGATTACCCATGGGCAGTGGATTTCAACATTTTTATGTCAGTAATTTAACCGCAATAATCCTTTGTCAAATATTAATGACCTATACAAATCAAATTGTTTAGGGATAAATTTTCTCAAAATGTTGAGTAGATTATTTTGTAATAAAGAAAAGTCCAGTGGCACTCACAGGAAGGGGAAGCAGGCTATCCGGATGAGACCTGATAGCCTGTGGTCATATGGTGGGGGAAGAGGTCCCCTTCTGTCAGAGGTCTAGGGGAGGGGATTGGGGTGAAGAAGGGAGGGGAGAACAATTGGGATATAATCTCAATAAATTATTTAAAAAATTTAAAGAGAGATTATAATTTATATCCCTGATGACATAGATATTTTATATACTTTTTTACTTTAAAACTAGCACCATTTGCTTACCATATGTAAGTATATATTAATAAATATTTTTGACCTACGAAAGAAATGTTTAAAAGCATTATTCAGATGTCTTTGAATAGAACTGCTGTTACAAATCTTTTACTACCTTTCTTTATTATAATTAGAACAAAAGCCATAAACATGCTCAAAATTCAATCTAATTCTTTAATAAATTAGTTTTATGGGTCAAAGATATAATTAGAATGTGAAAGATGATGAGAAAATTTTTAGACTTTAATTACCTAAGCAGAGACTAATAAAATACACTAGTAGGTGTGCTTATCAAGGAAAAACTCTGCATGGGTTCTTCCATATTAGATTGTCAATAAATGAACAAATTTGAAACTTTTCCATAAGCAGAAAGTAGACACGTAGAAATGGATATTCAAAAGGGTTAATTTTAGGCATGAGCACAGTAGAAACAGAAAGCTTATTGTGGCAGGATCCTGAACTGTATCTTTAACTACACGTAAAGATCTGTCAAGTTGTGTTTGTTCTAAAGGAGTCTATTATTCTACTATTTCTTTAGCTTTTGGAACAGTGTGCCTTTTTCCACAAAATACAGGACAGAGACCTACAATTCACATGCAACCCAGGTACCAGCATGAATAATGTACTAAGTTTCTAGTTGCTAGGCACTCAGATGTATTGATCTACAGGATTTTTGAATCACACACACATACACACATGACTACTATCCACTCATATATGAGTCACATTATAAATTGGCAAATAAAATAACTTTCTGTAATTTCAATATAGTCAGAATTTGACATACTTATTATGTCTGTTTTGGGGCCAATGAGATGGCTCATGAGGGGTAGAGATTCTTGCTGACAAACTTGATGAGTTCTGTAACAGAAGCATACATGGTAGAAGCAAAGGACACACTCACACAAGTTACCCTCTAACCTCCAAGTGCATGGCATTCCATGCACCACCCCAACATATACAGTACATTAAGAAATAAATGTTCATAAAAACCTTATGTCCCAGTTTTTTGAGGGACAACACGTACTGTTGTTAAACCGGTTAAAATATCATGTGAGGGCATCAAAAATGTCCACAAATAGCTGAATAACTTTTTTAAAGTTGTAAGATCTGGTGTGAAATGTGGGGATGAGTTGATCTTACCCATTGTTATCAGGTACTGAAATTAATTACATGGAATAGGTGCTTCTCTTATATCTGCGTATGTCTATCACATACCTACCATTCATCTGTTTTTCTATCATGTATCAATCATAGAAAAGTAATGAAAAAACTTCATCATTTGAATATCAGCATGGTAGCATTGTGATTTCTATAACAGGGCCTAAACCCTTCATCCCTTAATGCTATTGGAATTGTACCATGCAGATCAGTAGCAAGTAGGCCAAGATACGATACAATACAATACAATACAATGACACCAAATGCAAAGGTCCTAACTGCTACACATCAAAGAGCATGATCTTTAATATTCCAGGGTGCTTTCTTTCCTAACACACAGCTGCCATTGAAGTCCCAATTTTCAAAATGTTTTGTATTTATTTATTCATTTATGGTTGGGAAAGGTTTTTTTTCTTTGAAGATCAAGTGCTTTCTTTGTAAAAACTTGCTTAGACTTTGTTTGCTAATAGGGCAATTGTTTTAGAGATCTTCTGTCACAGATATTTCCTCGTTCCTATGAGGCATTTATTTACTAATGTAGACGTCTTGGATTGAAACCCTTTATGAGAATTGTGATTTAGACATCTCCCCTTGATCTTTAAGATGATAATGGGGCATCTTGAAAGGAAGAAAGTATATTTGTATATGTGTGACCCTAGACAACATTTCAGATCCTTGTACACATAGGCACATATGACACACACACAAAAGACAATAAGTAGGCCACCGTGCTGATAACAGGAATTGAATTCTAGAAGAAAAAATAATGTACAAAAGTATTTAATGTTGAGGTCAAGATAAGGGGAATTGTAGGCTGTAAATAATGAAAAGAAAAAGAGAAGCATTTCAAAAGAAACTTCAAACGACTAATTAAAATCTCCCAGATATATGAAAGTATTCCTTCAAGCAGAACCGTGAAATGCATTAGGAACACAGACAGCAAGAGGAAGAAGACTAGATGTAATCTTAGAACAAGGGAAACAGGGTTCAGTACAACGAAGGAAATTGATTTCCCATCAAGAGAGGTACTAGGGGCCTCTCTTGAGCCAGGAAAGGGAAGAGAAATATAAAGCAGGCCTTCATCTTAGGGAACTAATGGCCCTGCTTGGAGTTGTTCAAGACCCACGAATGAAAATAGCTAACCAAATAAGTGCATGTAAAAAGGAAAAAAAATTGGTTCTTTAGTATGAACCCTAAGAGAAATATGACTTGATAAAGTAAATTAACTCTGGTATAGCATTCTAGCATATCAAGAGAATATGCCATTTAGGATAAAAGTTTAAATTGTGGAAACTAAGACAGTATAGCACATTGAACAGACAATTATCTATGAGTCTAAATATTTAGAATCTGTAAGACTTGAAGAATGCTTACTTGGATACAAATTCTAATAGATTTCAATTCATGTTACATGTACTAATATGCAAGTAGGACAGTGAAATGAAAGGATTTATAAACAAGAAATAAAACTTTATAAAATATTGCTTTTTTTAATCTATGCTGTGACTAAAACTGGCTACAATCAGTTTCTTAAAATCTGCATACAAATTCAAGGTATTGTTATTTTTTTTTTTTAGGGTGGTAAGAAATCAAAGTAGAGGAAATGATCAAAAGAAAAGATGTTTAACTCCCCCTGAAAAGATGTCTTGGTGGCAGGATATACTTAAAATGATATAAAGAAACCACTCAAGGGGAGAAGGAAAAGCAAAGCCTTTAAAGAGAAAAGGAGATATGCCCAGCTGTAACGCTGTTCAGTGGAACATGTAGTTGGGGAAAAAATAATCAAAGGTGAAGTGGAGCAGAAACAGCAAAAATGAAAGTGCAAAGGCAAGACATTTATATTGACAGAATCAAGAGGAGAAAAGAAGAAAGAAGTCAGCTAAAAATAAAGATTGAACCTGCAGAAATTTGAAGTTTATTTATCCATTCGGCAGACTGTCAGTTTGCACCTCCTATGCATGAAGTTTTGAAAAAATGAACATACCATGATTCTAATTTCGAAACTGCTCTATATATTTTGTGATGATAAGAAAAAGGCAGTACCCACAGTTCATTATTTACCACCGCTGTTTCTCAAAGAGTTACCAGTTTTTGAAATGTCTCAGTCAGGGCTTCCCCTAAGGGCTTTTCTTATTAAAACATACAGGAGTTCAAAGAATGAGTTATACTTTGCTGCTTGTTTCACAAGCATGTGTTACTATCTGAGACTAATAAGAGTAAATCATATCAGGGATAAATGAAGTCATATGAAAGCATACATACACAGTTAAAGTAAATTAGTATTGCATCATTTGTTTCACAGAACCATCAACCAGGGACAAACTACAACCATCACTATCTATGTGAGGGATAACGATGAAGATACAATCAGAATCCACGAATAAATGATTAGGTCGAATGAGATTCGCCTCTCAAGAATATCTGTAATCAAAACTGGAAACTTATATTACATTATAGCTATCTTTTAATGTACAAGAAACTGGACATTGGGGCACAAGGCAAGCTTTCATTATACATTAGGTTCTACTATTATTAATATAAAGACCTCCCTTGATGTGTATTCAAAACATGTAAGCTCAATTCTAGGCAAGCACCGTTGTTAAGAAGTAGCATTCTGTATAAATGACCTTTTTAAATGCCATGTTCAGCTGGGCCTAAAATGCGTAATACTTGTTTGTATGTGGCAATATCTTACGTATTATACCCTTCCATATCTTCGCATTTCACAACTCAATTGTTCCCTTAGCGCATTACTTGTGCCCTCCTTTCAGGGACACGCTGGTCCACCTCCAATTGCATTCTTTCCCATTAGCCAGCACACAGTGCTTAGCACCTATTATTTTCCCACTTGTTTACCCTTCCTGCCTCCCTAAGAGAATGTAACCACACTCCGGCACTCCTCTGTATTTGCACAACATAGAAGTGCTGTAAATATTTGCTGAAAGAATAAAGTATCTAAAGAGTTTCTTTACGTGTAGAATGTGCCCCCTAAGTGTTGCTCTTTTCTTTTAATTGTCCACCCATGCAAGTTTGATTGGAAAAATCTCAGTTTTAACAGATATGTTGGTTTCTCATAATTCCTTATCTTAGTTCCCTTTAGTTTATTATTTTCCAAACACAACTCTATTCTGCTGTTTACATAAAAAGCAACTCTGTTTTCCTTGATATTTTCATTTCTTCTGTCTATCCTAATATTCTCAAAATCTACCTGAAAATTTTGTTTTAGATACCAAGGACTGGAGTGGACTATTAAAACAAAATAATATATGACAATCTACACATATAACATATTTCAGTATATATAAACCAAACTTTAGTAAACCTAAATAAATCTTACACATGTTTCCCAAAGTGGATAATTGTTTGTTTTGTTTTGTTTTGTTTTGTTTTGTTTTTTGTATGTATTTTCTGCAATTAATTTCCTCTCTTTTTTCCAGCTCCCCTCACATCACCTTCCTCATTTTGGTTTAAGCTGAAAAGGGAAAAAGAATTGCCCTGTGAATGAATCTCTTTTGTTACAGACTCAAATTAATAAAATAAAAATTGATGGCTTTTCATATTTTTCAAAACACGTGGGAAATTGAAGTATCTAAGATCATAATCTATCTCCTATCAAGAACATAAAAAATTATAAAATATTTCTATTATAATTTAGTTGTGTTTTCAGAGTCTCCTCAAACTTTTCTTTAGTAAAGTAATCTGTGCCTTTTAGTAAAGTCTACATGACTTCTTTCCACATGTGCAAAAAAATATCAAAGTGGGTTTTTAGTGTTTGTTCTCACTATGGGAGCGTACTTGCTGCAGATAATAAAGAAAACAACTCTGCTGAAAGGCTTGGAGACTTCATAGCTTCACCGCCAAGTGGCCTCAGATATCGTGGAACCTTGTCCTTCACCCATGTGCTATGGCTAAAGATTTACTAGTGAAGGGACAGCAAACCAGAGTGCATTTCAGTGAGGGGTATTTGCTTTACTATCAATACTCATTTCAAAGACATTATCTCCAGGCAGCACATATCTCCACTGATAAAGTTTTCTGCATCCTCAGTTATCTCTGAGACAAAGGCAAGAATGGGCCATCTTAGAAAGTAGGTTGGCAAGACAAAGAATGTGACCTCTGCACAGAATAACAATTACCTTCATTTTATTTCTATTGGAATATTGGAAAAATGCTTATAAATAATCCTCTGAGATTTGGTCTTATAATAAATGATTAGTTTTAGCAAAAAATGATTAGCTAGTTAGAATAGAAACTTTGTGAAAATACATTCATGAAAGTCTAGCAAATTTATGTAAGGATGTTACATTTTTAGAAAAATAGATTGGCACAGGAATTGCCACATATAACTTAGTCTGGATATATTTTAAATAGCTACGAATATTTAAAACTCTATATTATACTTTAATGAAATTTGTTTGCTATAGGATCAAAAATGGCTTAAAACTCTGGAAGAAAAGCAACTATAGAAATTAAAAGAGATGTTATCATATGTGGACAACTATTTTTAATGAAAAGAACCAATCTGAAGCTTTCTTTGAAATTTCAAAGCCCTTGATCTATTATTTTTATATGTGATAAATTTACAAGACTTTCTTAAAAGAAGCCTTATGAAAGTAAAATATTTTTCATTATCCCAAATAATAAATTTTACTAGCAGGCTTTATTATTAGCGAAGTGTAAAATGCAAATGTTTCCAAATTTAGAACAAGGTTTACTTTAAAGTTATATAAGTATAAAGTCTGCTCCAAGTAGTTTGGTTATAATGGAAACTACTAATATTAAACTTGAAAATTAAATTTTCTAGGATTTATATAGAGGAACTTTGTTTCTGCCAGCATTCTATACTCTTTTTAAACATTTTTCTCCAATCCTAAAAATTCAATATATCTAGTTAATTGCTAAAAGAGAAATTAACACTTTTATGCAAATTTTAATTAAATTATCTTTAGTACTATGAGTAACAAGAATGAAAAGGAAGAAAAATTACAAATCCTAGTCAATAAGAAAAATAAATAAGCCAAATCCAGTATGTCTGGTTGAAACCCAAAAAACAATGGGAATAAATAAGATACAGTGCATTAAAAGATGAATGTTTCATACTACATACAGTGAAAGATGGTAAGTATGAAACTCTACATTGACCCATTTTGTACAAAAAAAATTGTAATTTTATCCTGCAGTTTTAGAAGTCGACATAATGATGAACTTTGACGAGATTAACTGCCTGGGTAAGGGCAAAGAGGTACTCAAAGAACCATGTAACGTCATTTTCTATTTTGCATATGTATTAACTACAACATGTGTTCCTTTTATAAATACCAAGTCATATTGTGATAAGATGGGCATGTGGAGAATTTAAGTAGTATTTATTCATAAGGAACTCCACCTTTAATAACATAATTAGTACATTTTTGGAGGCCATTCGAGGCATATGAACCACAGAAAAATGAATAATAAAAAGGAACCATGTAGAGTTCATGAACAAAATTCTACAGAAAGAAAAATTTTTAAACGACAAGGAAGCCATGTGAAGTGGCACACACCTTTAATTCAAGCACTGAGGAGGCAGAGGTAGGTCTCTGTAACTCCCACCAGCCTAATCTACATCGTGAGCTGCAGGCAACCAGAGCTATGTAGAGACCCTGTATCAAAGACCAAACGGAAGAAAGAAAGAAGATAAGTGACGGGGATTAATATGGTCTAGTGCATAGAGGCACTAGATGCCAAGCTACATAACTTGAGTCTGATTAGCAAAACTTCCATGATGGATGACTAGAAATGACCCAACAAGCAGTCTTCAGATCTCCCATATGCACACCATGACATTAGCATGCACATGCATGAAAATGAGTCACTGTTAAATAGGACAAACAATGTTACATTCTTAGTGGTTTTGGCCATTTGTATTTGACTGCCTTGAAGAAAACATCTTTCCTAACTTAGTGCATCTCAAATTCTGAATGCAAATCAATTCCCTTATACCCTTATAATTTTAGGACTGTATAATGCTTGTGAGAAATTATATGCTTTCAGAACAACAACAACAACAACAACAACAACAACAAAAACCCCAACAAACAAAAAAACAACTGGACATTGACACTGGATCAGACCTGACAGAATTCATTCCTCAGAACATGCTGGACTCTGACATCCTGTATCATTCATGTTCTAGCACCAAGGTGGAACATGAATTGCTGTTCCTAATCAGAGCAAGACAGCTACCAGGAAACTTACAAAGAAAGCTTCCAATCCCAATTGGTCCAGCATCTCAGACTGTCCCACACAGAACTCTAAATAAGCCTGGAATATCTCAACATTTAGAAACTGGACAGAAATGCTATTCCTAGCTTGTTTAACCATTTCCCCAATTTTATTTGGGCCCCTACAAAGGTATTATTCGTCCAAATCAGCTGAGGGAGACCTTAAGAAAGCACTGCCCTGTTTCCTGTAAGCGGGGGTCAGGTAGGTTTTTGGTTGCTTTCTTGGCCTACAGATGGTTATTGTCAATGAGATTACACGATGAGCAATTATACAACAGCAATTTTCTAAGGATAAAGTCTACAATGTTCACCTGAAGTCTTGCTTAGGGAATAGTGTCCATTTTTGAAGGAACATAATTGCTTTTACTGCCAAAAAGAACTATAGAATGTAATACTGCAGGTAAGAATTAAAAACATATTCAGATGGTCTATTTTACTGTATAGAAAACAGTATGTAAGTATTATGGCATAGTCTTAAAATTATAAGGACTAAACATATATTAACTGGGTCTACCTAGGTTAAACTCTTTCATGATGCTAGAGTAAAGTTGCCAAACAGATTTTATGACATCTGAAGCCCAGTTGGCTAACTCATGCTTATTGGCAGGAGTCATGGGTCATGGGTCATGGGTCATGGGTCATGGGGCACATGGGTCTCTTTATTTTCTCCACTGATAGAAATTGATGTTTCAAAGGAAATTGGGAAGAGCAAGAGAGTGAGGAGATGAGAAAAGCAGTAGTGAGAAGAGATACATAAGATCTTATAAATTCTGTTTCAGAAATGAGAGTCCATCCCTTCTATTATATTACATTGGTCATATAGACCAACCCAGGTATAATACTAGAGATGATTGTACACATTAGAGAAAAGATGTAGGGATCACTGGGGATGATGGTGAATACTCCTTGCCTCATGGAATGCCAAGGCACCTCACTCTCCTCTTATTTTGTATCTCATATACTAAGAATAGCCTTTGGTCTACATGGCCTTACTCCCTCTTGTTCACACACATTTTATTCAAACTATTCTTCTTCCTCACAGTAAGGAGAAGGTAGCCCGTTGCCTTTTATACACCAAATGATCATAGATTATTGATAATATACTTTTGACATGCTTTACCTCAACACCTACAAAACCCCATTAAATAGAAATCATTATTCCCATTGACCCACAGAAAAGCTAAAAGCATTTACATTCCTTGTATGATTTCACTCTCATGCTAAGCACTAGGTTGAAAATGTGCTTATGGTCTCAGCATAGAGAACTCAGAGGACAATGGGAAAGGGCTCTGTTCTCTCCTATCTTATGGGTCTTAGAGACTGAGCTCAAGCTCCTAGCCTTGATGTCAACTTTTACCTGCTGAGCCACCTCACTGATCCTATTTCCCTTTATTTTTTTAAAGGCTGAATTATAATATGGCTCCCATCAATTTGATGATGAACTTTTGGCTCTCTGCTTATTAGCCAAGAATCTATGTTAATTGTATTCTTTTAAAGCAGTGACTACATTTAACTTGAGCAATCAAGTTTTAGCTTAAAACAATTTGATCATTCCTTTGGAGGGGAGGCCTTGTGGGAACACAAAGGAAGGGGATGCAGACTATCCAGGTGAGACCTGATAGGCTGTGGTCAGATGGTGGGGGAGAAGGACCCCACCTGTCAGAGGGGAGAGGAATAGGGCAGAAGAGGGAGGGTGGGAACAGGAAGATAAAAAGCTAAGTTGTTAAAATCAGAATGTAATATGAATAAATTATAATTTTAAAAATAAAACGATAGGCCACCATTAAAATATCCAAATATGTTTATCTTGAAAAGACCTTACTGAACAGTCGAATATATGAAGATGTGATTACACTAGTGTGGAATTGATTAGGCTGGAGAGTAACTAAGAGCACAGGCTTCTTTTGCACAGGTCCTGGATTCTACCCCTAGCACCCACATGGCAACTCCCAGCCATCAGTACGTCAAGTTCTTGGGGATAGGATGCCTCTTCTTGTCTCCACAGGCACCAGACAGGCATGTGGTGCAATGACATACATGCAGAGAAAACACTCAAACATATGAAATAAAATTCTAAAAACTTAAAAATAATATAGTATGTATTTAAAATAATGGCATTGAGGTCTCCAATCTTATAATAATCATCATGACTTTACTGTATTAAGTATCATATCTGCCTCATTTTTATCAAAATAGTAACAAAAAATCATTTTGTCATGCGGAGCTTATATTTACCTTTTGTTTTGGTCAATAATTCAGGCTCACAGGACAGAATGTTCAATTTGCAATAAATGATATCTCACCATAAAAACAGTAAGTGGTTTAGAACTTCTGCATGAATGCTGCTTTTTATTTCTCCTAGGAAACTGGTCGGAGTCCATCTCTGTTTCTATAGTTTGCTTTTGTAATCAAAGACCCCCTCATCTATTCCACTCATAAAGTCACCATTAGTTATTAATTTTGACTGACATAGAAAAAGATAAAGGCAGTATCTGGAGAAGTAATATTGCCAAGGGCTCTTTCTCAACACACACAAGCCAGTTTACTTAGGATTTATCTCTCTTTACCACACACAAAAGAGACTTGATACCCTATGAGTATTTACAGGAGGAGGAGGTCCCTCTCAGTCACAGTCATAGGGGAGAGGAGTAAGGGGAAAATGGGAGGGAGGGAGGAATGGGAGGATACAAGGGATGGGATAACAATTAAGATGTAATATGAATAAATTAATAAAATATATTTTTTAAAAATGTGCAAGGGATGGGATAACAATTTAGATGTAATATGAATAAATTAATAAACTATATTTTAAAAATGTGCAATAAAAGTTGATACTCCACTTGTAGTCAGATAGGAAGAAGTGGTGAAAGACATGTTGGAATTGGATTTTATCATGGTGTTTGAGATATTACCTCCAAATGAAGGGACTACAGTTAAAAATTGCCACTGCTGGAATTCAGTTTTGCTGTGGTTATTTGAGGAGGGGTGAGTCCATTTTTCCAAATTGTAAAGATCCTTTAAAAATCTAGTCAATAATTCCCCATTAATTCATTTGAAGAGAGAAAATGATCCTAAAAAAAAAAAAAGAGCCCTGTTAACCATAATACTTCATTCTTTTTACTTTCCAAAAACAGCTCCCAGTGACTAAGGAAGATCAGAGGGTAGTATTTCTTTGAAGTCCCTTTTCAATTTGATTGAACAGGTTATATCAATCATTAGACTGGGTGGAAATTTTTATTTAAAAATATGATGTTAATCATGAATTATACTTAATAAATACCAAAAAATCTGTTCAAATCAGTTTGTAACTTGCTTATAAAACTTAAAAATTAACATTGGTTTGGACAGTCTTATATCATGTAAAACACTGAAGTAGAAAATATGCTGTGTGACCATATGAGCATTGCTGTTCCTTCTTCTTCATTTTATAAGCTTTTTAATCATCTGCTCTCAAAACTGGATAGAAAAAAAATCAAGAAACATTTTCTGTTATACTCTCTGTCATTTTTGCTTACAAACTCTATGCTGAATTTAGGAAGGCACTAGAGTTGAAGGACTTGGGTGGCTTCTTTTTAAAAAGAAGAAAGAAAATAGGCTTTGCTTGGGAGGCCTTTTCCCCTAAGCCCTTCACAAGCCAATTACAGCATCTGTGGTACAATAGTGAGCGAGACAGCTGAACTGAAGGTTAGAGGAAATAATCAGACCACATGCTTCTGTCAGCACAACATCCTGGGAATAAAGATGCTGCCTTACCTCTACTGTGTACAGTGTGTAACCAGTAGTCATTAACTTCTCAAGGAACCCTGCATGTAATTTAGAATTGCCTGTGTAGGCTGCCCTGTCATATAATGGCATCCTTGGCCATTAGACAGTAATTTGTATTGTTCTGCTTGGGAAAACTAAGCCCTTGAGATGTTCTTTTTAAGCAGAGGAAAGAAAAATAATAGTTTATAGACTTGTAGACAATAGAGGGCCTGGGCTACTCAAAACTACTGGCGGCCTCACTGCACAGGAAAATCACTATGCTGTATCTAAGGGCATAGGCTTCTTTGTGCCTTTTGACACCAAGCAAACTAGCCATGCTCTAATGAGATGCTTTTCTCCTAACCTCTGTGATGCCACTGACATGTGGCATGTTAGGCAGATAGATCAAAAGTGGCCTCCAGCATGTATGAATGTTCAACACCCAGGTGTTCTACTTGACATTTTCTTGGTATCTAACAGCTGCCTGATTATTTAAAGATTACCAACAGTCATTGAACTTGGAGAAGGTCCACCCGCGCTAATCACCTGCTATAATAGGATCAGAATCCCGACCTTAGGTTCTTTTGATTAACACTGCTCAATTTTCTCTTAGATCCCCCATCTTGCCAGAGAAAAGGACGCATTGAGTCATGTTATATCAAAATCACCTCAATGATATACTGCTGGACATTTTTGAGCCCAAAATAATAAACACTTCCTACTTAAAAGGATTAAATATTCACAAATTTTAGTGCTGAATAAATATTGTAATATTATTTATGTTATTATTATCCTAACCTGCATAAAATATACATATGAAGATAATATGACAGCAGGCTATAAAATGATTTAATGTTCCAGTTTCTCATCATGAAATTAATACTAATTTAGCAATGTCTACAGCAATCCATCTGTGTATTTGACTCCTTATTGGATATATAAGCTCATACATATGCTCATACATATTAACTTATCTTGGCTTTCCCTACCTGAACAAAAGTATATATATATATATATATATATATATATATATATGTAATTATATGAATATATACATATTTATATAATATACAATATATGCAATATATTACAATGAAAACCATGCTTTGCCATGACAACAATGAAAATAGATAATTTATATCCTAATGGAACAAAGGAGAATTAAAAGGCATTATTAACACTATTCCTGGTAAAATGAGGAGAGGAAGAGGCCCAGCTGCTGTTCTGTGCTTTTCAAGCGGGAACAGTAACTACAGCATGTGCTATGTCAAGTGGACTGCTCAAGATTGTCATTCTCTTGTCTCCCAAACACTCCCTCCCAAGTCTATTTTTATTAGTAGTCTAATTTGCCTGCTGTTTGGCATCACTCAGTAACGTGGATTACATTTACTGAGCACTGCCACATTCATTCCTGCCTCTGCCTCGTTAATAATAGAATTAGAGACTTCTAGGGGGAAAAAAGAGAGATGGTTGATGAGATAAAAGAAAATTCTGCCCTTTAGCCTATTCTCTGGACAAATTTAAGCAAGAAGCTCAATGATCAATTTCTTAAGAAATATCTAGTTGGGGCCAAGATGAGATTATTTTTGACTGATGTTCAGATGCATTTTCTGAGAGGTTAGTTACATTTCTGCTGTATAGAAGGCAGGTGGATTCCATAACGGGTTGTCCTTTGGGGCAAATGGGATGTAGTTTGTAAAAGTACTTACTGCACACACAACAAAATCTTTTCAAATTCTTTTGTAATATAGCTAAGCAACAAACTAAATGCTTTGGATTTTTTTCTGACATTTTGATCTTTTAAAATGGATTCATTGCATATGCTATTCAAATCTCTACTTTTGCCTGGTTTGCAACTCACAGCTTTATGGAGTATGAGAGAGAATAACATGTGCATCTGATTTGCCACTTTTACTAAGTATTGAATAAAATTTAGCACAGCTATGTTAATAAAAGAAAATGTTATAATTATGTCACAAGAAATTACATTCCTTTGGCATTTGCAAGGTTTTGTACTACTATATAATTTTTATAAGGGATTCCCATAGCCTTTGGGAGGAATTGAATAAAACCTTACATTTTGGTAAGAAAAATATTAAAAAGTATTCTAGAACAGCTTGTGAGCTGAAGGCAACCAGCCACTTATCATATGGCTGACAAAAAGAAGATTATTGTTGGTTCTTGTTTTAATTCCATCTTTTGTATTTAATATGGGTGAGGGGTGAGAGTGAATCCCAGTCCTACTGTGCTTTCCTGGCATGCATAAGGAAGGCCCTGGTTTTGATCTCTATCACTAAATTAAAATGTTATTATTGCTACAAATAAATAAATGAATAGTTTATGCAGTATCACTTTGTTACATTTAAATTTGCATACAAGTAACTGTAGGATGAGGAAAGGACAATCTTACGTGATACATGATTCAAAAGAAGAAAGTGGATGAAAGTACAAAGGACATGAACACAATAAAAGTGACACTAAGAGGAGGAAGAGGAGAGGGGGGGGACAGGAGGACATATCAGGGAGTATAGAAAACAATATAAAAAAGCATGCTATATCTGTAAACTCCACAGTGAAATTCATTCCATTTAGTACTAATTTTAAAATAACTCATAAAAGGCTATACACAACGCAAACTTTAAAGTCCAGGTATGTTTTAGAGGTAACGTTGCTACCTGGGTTCTCTTGTAGATCAAACATAGCTATCTTCATGCCACAATTGCAGAACTGAGTCATTGTAGCATGTCATCTTGTCAACAATCCTTAAATCTTTATAATTTCTTCTTTTATAAAATGTTTACTGATGTGTGATATAAGGGTAAAATAATTTCCATTATTATGTATATGATAAGACATATACAAATTGGATATATATATAATTTAGATAAAAACATATGAATAAAATCTTGAATCTTTTGCTTTCTTTAAATCTTTTTTTTCAAATGAATAAATGGAATTGGATTCTACTTCTCTGGCTTTTCTAACCCTGTTGATAGAAATGGTGCATAAACACAAAGTCATAAAGATAACTCTTTGAAAAGGACATGGCTAGGACCCAATTCCTACATCACTGCTACTCAATTGAAATTGGTCTTATAAACATTCTGTATTATTTTTCCCGCAGTGGCAACAACAATATCTGTGGAAAACAACTCAAGGGAAGATTTATACTGGGTGCATGCTTTCATGCATTCAGTTCTCAAATATACGGAAGCTATGACAGAGTGGCTTAATCTGAGATAGCAGGAGCGCGAATGTGCCATATCTTACATTTTGGCACAGAAGAGGGCACAAAGAGCCAGATGTGGGCCAAGTTATATTCATAAAGTCTACCATCAGGAAAGGACAATCATTCATTCTTCTTTGAGAGTAGGTTTGCTTTGCACTGGTGGGCATCACTTATTGGACTTAGTAATTTTACACACACAAACAAACATACACACATACACACACACACACACACACACACACACACACACACACACACACACACACACACTTGTCTGCTTCTGCCAACTACTACAAAATGACCCAAAGATTTCAATCCTCTCAAAACAGTGCCACCAACTGGGGACATTCTTATACCACAAAATGGTTCTACAGCTAATTAATAGTCAATCATCTGGGCACTAAGAACTAAGAATATCATCAATTCATAACAAGCATTCTTTTATCCTAATAAGGGATTATCTGTCATTAGGAGAAATATTTACAAAACTAGTTGTTTAAAAACAATGGCAAGTATCTTCTTTGCACAGATTTTACAAAACTTGTTAGAAGAAAATGCTAAAAGTGACAGCAGAAATTATTAAATAATTACTTATAAAGTGTAAAATTATAAGTGTAGGAACTACTGACAAGAAAATACATATGAATACAGAAATTTTATATGTAAAAGAGACAGTTCAATGAGAAAGAGAACCTAGTGAAAATTGGAAATGGAAAAGATGCTAAATACACTAATGAGGGAAGAGAGAGAAAAGGTCACGAAGAACTTGGGGTACAAAGGCTAGCATTGGCAGTGAGAAGATGAAAGGCAGTTAGTTCAGAGAGTGTCTGAATGTATGCCCTTCTTTCTTCATATCTCTATGTCAACTCTACCTCTCTTCCATACACATTTTCTAAATTTCTTTGATGCGTTTTCATCTTTGTTGACCAATCCCTTCTTCTGATTACCTACTTTGCTGATATCTGAGGTTACTGGGAGCATAAGGAAATCAATGTCAATTCATGAAAATGGTGGCTGTTCTGGTGAATACTGAACATTGCATGCCCAATGGCCAGTCACTGATAGATTTCAAAGAAGTAATTGATCATTGGCCATAAACTCTTGTTTATGTGAAGGGCTAACAACACAATTTGCACCTTGGAGAATTCTTCCCAGCCACTGGCAAGTCACAAGGTTAGTATTGCTTGTTCAATTAAAAGTTTGCTCCTGAAAAAAGAAAGGTGGCTACTGGCTCTGATGTATCAGAACTGCTCAAAAACAGTGCAGTAAATAGAGCAAGTCAAGCACAAAAGAGCAAGTATGGCTTGATATCTATAATTGTTATTTGTCTATTATTGTGATAAGCCACCATAGAGGGAAAAGTTTATTTGAGCTTGGGGTTCCACAGGGTTGAAACTCTATCCTGGTATTAAGTAGCACGCATGGTGGAAGAATAAGCTGTGAGCTCACATCTCAAAATGCAAGCAGGGAGCAGAGAGAATCACTGGGAATTGTGAGTTTCTAAACTATGAAAGCCTTCCCCCAGTGCCATATGCCAAAAAACAAGGTCACATATCCTGAGTCACCACGAATAGGCCACCACTTGGTGACTGAATATTGAAATGTTTGAGGCTATGGGCCATGGGAATGTTTTGTTCAAACCACCACAATATCCATCATATGAACTATAAATGTTGCTTATGGGAATGGAAGGTAAAGTAGTGGCTCTTAGTGTCTGTGCATAGCTAGGATGTACAATGTTTGCCCTATTGATACCAAGTGAGATGCAGAAACATAGAAAGTTATCGCACCGTAGAATGATGGTAGGTGGGGATTGTTTGGTGTGTATCTCAAAAAGCAAGAAGTTATATTTAGTTATGCTTAATGTTATGCTTAATGTATGCTACCTGTCTAAGCAATACTTACATGTGTCAAGATATTCCATGGCACCCTATAAATGTATACTCATTTGTATTTTCATGTATTCATTTAAATTAAATTTAATGAATACTTTGTTTTATGTTTATGGGTACTTTGCCTCAATGTATGTCTGTGTATACATACAAGCCTAGTGGCAATGGAAGCCATAAGGAGGCATTGAATCCCCTGGATTGGAGATACAGGTGTTTGTAAGCTATTATGTTGCTGTTGGGAATAAAACTTAGGTACTCTAAAATATCAGCCAGTGCTAATAACCTAAGTACTTTAGATTAGACTGGCACCAAGAAATAGAAGTTAAACTATATACATACAAAATATTCCAAAGGAAATTCAATAAATACTAATAACAAGTAGCATATTTATGTGGGTCCCTTCTAGTATTTATAAAGATAAAATAAATACACATTATAAATATGTATATTCATATATACATGTATGCATGTATAAAAATGTGTGGGATCCATGTTTTCTACACAGAGAATATGAAGGATAGAAGAGCCTCATTAACTGCTTTATTCTGACAAGTCACTTTTCAACCCATTTTAAGATCTTTTCTGAGAATTCATTGCATAACCTTATCTAATACAAGAGATGTCATTTTGGTAGGAAGATACATTTTACAAAGGGAATTATCAAATTTTCTGGACAGAAAGTACACCTGGGGGACCTGCAAATTCAGATTTTTATAATAAGCTTTGCAATAAGGCAAATTTGAGTCACTTAGTTATAAAAAAATAAAGCACTGGAAAAGAAATCATTGTGGAAAATGACAAGCAAATGTTACCATCTTACCTTAGGTTAACCTGGTATCTTTCTCCACATTAATTAAACAATTATCACTTCCTCATACATATGATTGTTTCGTTAAGTTCCTTACCATAGATATAGAAGCATACATGTATAATTTTTTCAGATATTATTAAGAATTAATAAAATTTAAGAAATATCATTAACAATGTAGGATATTTAATTAATGTAAGCAATAAGGGGTTGTGTTTTGTTTCACTTTCCAGTGTCCATAACATTTCAAAGCCAGGTTTGGAAATTCTGCTCAATTCAGCAAAAATCTCATATGCAGTACCTAGTATTTTAAAATTAAAGCCATTTATTCAGCAGATGAGAAATTAGAGTTATTACTTATCTCATACATAATTCTACCAGTCATCCTGGTAGCAATCATTTCTCCCCATAATATCTCCTTACGAAAAGTCAATAATCTTTTCACAGAGGATAATAACTTACACAATGAATGTGAAAAGAATATTCAGCTCCTTTGTGCAATCATCTCGATGTCTTTTGTTAAGTATGTATGACTTCAAATCAGTATAAAATGGCAGGCTAGCAGTTAAACAGGCTAGCAATGGCAGTGCATTGCTGGATCTAATTAATTCTACCATTTTATGCCAAAAATTCCATTAGTTTCCATTACAGGTCTTGATGTAGTGCAGGGCTCTTTTATGTTTTGTAGTTAAAACAATCAAACTTCATTTCAAATTAAGGATTATATAGCAGAACTAAAGGAATGCCAGAGTGGCTCACCAGAAATGAATAAGTTGTTCCTGTTTAACAGGAAACTGCAAACTAGTTAGCCGTAGAGCAGTTATCTCATAATACATCAACAGGATATGTAAATCCATAGGGAAGAGGCAGCTGGTAAGAGGCTGTCAGGAATCTTTCCTGAATATTATTATTTTATGTTAATATTATAATTTGCCATTGGAGATGAAAATTTCCCTAAGGTTATTGGAAATGTTGGAAGCAGCAGTGTAGTCAAATTTAATATCATGATTCACCCTGAGAATTATATCTGTGTGCCTTTCTCTTTTATGGATGCTATATATTTAAAATTATATATACATTTTAACAGCCCTTCTTGGGCTTAGAAAACAATATACCTACATTGAATCCACTGTGGGTAAAGCAACCCTCTTCCAACATGATCCCAAATGAATCATTTATTGACCTTGGTCATAAGGGAAAGCTGCAAATGCATATGTGCCTCTTTCCTTACAGGATAGAACATATTCAGGATGTTTCTGGTGGGTAGCAAGGGTAGTCGCTTGCTCTACACAATGTATATGCATATTCCTTTCACTTGACTGGATAATCTCTCTTGCTTGCTTGTGAATAGTAACAAGTATAAACCATAATACAACGGCATAATTTGTCTTTTCCTTTTCTTGCACTATAGAAAAAACTGTTTATCCAAATTTTACATTTCTTCACATTAGATTCTTAAGTTTTAAATGTAATCTAAAGACAAAATGTGACTAGATAATCAAACAGGCTCAATGTACTCTACAAAACAAATTTTGTCAAAAGATCAATAATTTCCATCAATGCTTCCCTCTGAATAGACTTTAAAGCTAGGTTGCATTGATTCTAAAGGAAAAAAACCTCTGATATTAATAACTTTTTACTTAGTATTTTATATACAAGTCTGGTAAAACTGCATTATCCATCACTGTAGACAAGCTTTCAAGAAAAAAAAAAATAGGAAAATAGTGAGTAAATGAAAGTTTAAAATTTTGGATTTGAATTATAAAATTTATGCCCAGTAATACTGTGATATTTTGTGGGTAACTTTTAAATGCAGGGAGGAAATAAATAAGAGACCATTTGAAGACTCTGAAATAAATAATGTTTCTTTCTTGTCATCTATATGGGAAGAAATTCCAGATGCAGAATGGTAATAAGTTTGTCAAAGGAATAAAGCTATTCTGATTTTTATATGTCTTTCTTTAATTACTTAGTATTCAATGATATTACATACATAGCCACATGTAGACATGAGAAAATGTGTTTTTTAATCTAGTAGCTACAATACAATTTGGAGATTTTCTTCATTTTAAATAAATAATTTTTCGGGTGAATTTCAGCGTCTTCTCTTATTGTTGTTACTGTTGTTTTCCAGAATTTGTTCTCAAACGTAAAAGTAGATCAACATGAATCCAATTTATTTTAAAAACTCCTTGGGATTAAACAATATCATATCTTCTCAAATGCAATGGATCTTCACACTAAACATTTTTCTGTATAAGTTTTTTAGGTTTCAAATTTTGTCTAGTGCTTGTGTGTTTGATGAATATGTGTGAGGGCCGGCATGCACATGCCAGAGTTTGAATATGGAGGTCAGAGGAAACATCCCATTCTCTCCTACTATGTGGCTTCTCAGATCTCAGGGCATGTCTGTGAAGCTTGTGCCTTACCAGCTGAGCCACCTCACTGACACTGTTCATCAAATCCTCAGCCATGAGGAGGGATGTTCATGTTCATAATTACTAAGTCTCAAAAGAAAAATTGCATATTATGATCTCATGCTTTCCCATTTCTATAAGAAATGCAAAATAAGTAGTACAAATTATCATAAAATATATTGTATTTTGAAGTTGTAAGCTTATTTTAAATAAAAATAATTATATATTTTTTTGTTGACTAGATAACCCTCCTTATCTACTATTACTAGACTGAACTACTTTCCTGTCCCTTATCTTTATTATGAAACATAATGGGCCACTGAAGAGCTAGATTTTTATTTCTATTTTCTTTTCTTTTCTCTTTTTTCTTCCTTCCTTTGTTGTTGTTGGTTTTTTTTTTTTTTTTCAAGAGGGTGTTTTTGTGTAGCCTTGGCTATCCTGAAAGTTGCTCTGTAGAACAAGCTGGCCTCGAACTCATGAAAATCCACCTGCCTCTGCCTCCGGAGTGCTGGGATGAAACGCATGCACCACCACCACCACAGACCTGGGAAGGTAGATTTTGAAGGGATACACAAATCAATTTAAAATAACTGTTTATAATTATAATTTAGATCAAGATTTTTAAAACATGAATTTTGAAAAAAAAATAAATTTAAACCAAGATGCACTGTGAATCAAATCAATATAAACACATTTTTAAGAAAGAGTAACTTTTCTAAGAACTAAAATAGAACATTTCAACCAACTCTGATATTTTGTGATTCTGAAACCATTTTAGTAACTGAAAAGTAGAAAATATAATACATTGGTTGTTATATTACGAAAGATTTAGTTGATATGAGCTCACCTGCATGGGAGGATAGGATGCTGTCTTCATGGTTCCTCCAATATGAAAAGGCCTAAGGAGTTTGGCTTCATTTAATGTATAGATTTTTCCACAGTAAATATGCCAAGACAGTCCGTTATAGACTATGTAGTTTTTAAGGATGGCCTTTGGAATTTATCTAGCATAATTTCCATCACAGTGTATTAGCTGTAGCATTGACAAGCATTCACAATCTTGCCCTCATTTATAGAAAGAATAGATAAGACTCACTTTTCAATATGAAATTTAAATATTTTCAATATCTGAAACTACACAACAAACAGAAAATCCTTATAGTCAGAGTTCAGTTTCGTCTACTCTATTAAATCTTGACAATTTTGAGAAATTATATACAAATTTATTCTTTTTCCATGTCTTCCTTGACAGAGATGTATTGAGCTCTCATGGTGAAACTATATGGATTTACAAGTATGTGAAGTTTTAGATAATTAATATTGGAGCCTTAGATATATATACCATCTATTAAAATGTCAATATGATGTAGTTGAATATTTCTGTGGGCATGGCAAAACCTAGGTTGTGAAGCCAGCTGAAAAAAAAAACAAAATAATAGCAAAAATTAATAAAAAAATAGTCTGTAAATTTAAGTGGAAAAACAGAAAATAATTCTGGGAATATCATTGTTAAGTGCTATAACTGAGGAATGCATGGAGTGAACAACAGGAGCGCCCTACAGCAAGGAAAGGGTACCGCAAGAGATGGTCACAGAGCTGTGAAATAAAGGGAACATCTGGAGGCACATGTGATAGACAGGTGGCCAAGTTTGTCCCCATGAAACATCAAAACACCCTACAAACTTACAAATGTACTGCACTGGAGAAAGTAAAAAATATGAAAGAAGATACTGAATTAAATTTAGTAAGAATATTGCATGCTTGCTCTATGTGATTGTAAATAAATATTCTGGATATTAGAATATAGAAGTTGAAATCCAAATGAAGAAATTGTATGGAACACATATGGGATCATTAAATAATAATGTATTGGATGTGAAGCAATCAGAAAGTAATCATTAAGAACATAAATATTTCTGAAGGAAATATTTTAAAGTGGACAAAATTGTGTGAAGTTTCAATAGAATTTGGAGCAGAGAGAAAGCATATTTAAACAATACATGGGTGCTTACTACAGAGTGTCCATGATACTGGGCTGAAATCAGGTGTTGGCTTAATTTAGTTTTGCCATGCATGTGCTGAGTTGTGTTCCAATTGCTGAACATATGAATTTACATATAGTAATCAAGACAGAACAAGCAACAGGGAGAACAGACTCTACATTCTAATTCTCAAGGCACAGAACACATGGAGATCCTCTCAGTTGGATATTGTGATTTCCTTGCCTGTAAGTGAGTTAATTAAAATGAGTCAGTGCTTTTCCAGATAAAGTGCAAAACAAAGATTCTTTGGTGTTGAAACAACCTGAACATGCAATATTTTAGAGTTAGGAAGAATGTTCAGGTTTCTTTTTAACTGCTGAAGTTTGAATTACTTAGAAACAATGAAGAGAATCTTACCTATTAAATGGTTTGCAGAGAATGGTTGAACAGGGTAAAGCAGGCTCCTGATCCATACAGTCAACTCAATGGATCCTTACTACTCAGTGTGTCTGGAAAGTTGCCATATTGCATCAGCTAGGATCTTGTTAGGAGAGCCCCTCCTCAGGTCCTAAAAGGACCCATATAGCCATTAAAATGGGGCCACAAATTGCAGTTTTAGGACCACTGTATAAACTCTAATACATATCTTTGTGATTGTTTTCAAGGATTGGTTGAAACATACTGGTATAAAAATGGAAAACAAACAAAAGAATAAATAATATGTTTTTTTTTTCAAATAGAAGAAATTTGAGGCTATGGGAAATAGAAACAGAGGTTAAAGTGCTTTCCATGAAAGCAGGAGGGCAGAAATTTGCTTTCTGGCACTCACAGAAAAAGCCAGGATGATAGAGTACAATTCTTGTGGGCAATCTCAGTGCAGTGACATAGGAATAGTTGGCTTTTTGATGGGGTTTGCTGGCCATCCAGGCCTACGAACAAACATTGAGCCAATAAGAAATACCTATGTTTGTACACATATTTGAATACACACACATACACACACACACACACACACACACACACACACACACACACACACACACACACACACGAAAAATGGAACAAGTAACTAATAAGGAACATTCTTAAATATAGCTAGGAATGGCCCGTAAATAGACCTATGTGTTCGAATGGTTGGCCCATAGTAAGTGGCACCAGTAGGAGCTATGGCCTGGTTGGAGTATGCATGGCCTTGTTGGAGGAGTATATCACTGTGGAAATATGGTTTGAGGTCTCCTATGCTCAACCTATTTTCAGTGTGGCTCATAGTCTCCTTATGGTGCCTGCAGATCAAGATGAAGAACTCTCAGCTCCTTTTCCAGCATGCTGCCATGTTTCCTGCAGTGACAATAATAGATTAAACATCTGAGACTGTTAGTCAGCCCCAAAGTAAATGTTTTCCTTTATGAGAGTTGCCATGGTCATATTGTTTCTTCACAGAAATGGAAACCCTAACTAAGAAAAATAGATGATAGATAGATAGATAGATAGATAGATAGATAGATAGATGATAGATAACAACCTAATATGAAGAGTTAAATGAATTAATGACAGTAGAACTGTAGTCTGCTATTGAGTGTCTAAGATATGGGCTGGCATATGGTAGGCATTCAATAGCAATATTAATTAATTGAGCACATGAGTTTTATATTTATCACTTTATTGTAAAAAGTACCTTTGCATGCACTACTTCACAACAATCCCATGACGGAGGCAGAATAAGTAGTTGGCATCATTCGACGGATGCTTTCAACTTGTCTACTTTGTCATAACTCTTAATATCAACAGGTCTGACAGAAGCTTTTAGTGTGTGATTGATGCTGAGAATGTTCATGCATTAAAGAGAGCACTTTCAATTGTCTCCTAAGGAGGATCACTTTTCCATGCTTACTGCCTTTGTTTAACAAAGACTAAAATAGCTAACTGTTATGGATATGCTGTGTTTTTTGTTACTAATTTAGTTGCTTTGATTAATTCCATAGCATTTTATGTCCAACCTTGTTATCTAAAGAGTTTCAAGGTAGGTTGGGAAAATATTGACTAGCAATGTGGTAACTTTGGGCACCAGTTCTTCAGCCAGACTCTCTCCTAGGAAGGAGTCACTCAGCTTGTTAAGCACCATGTAAAATCATTATTATTTTTGTTATTATTATTAGTATTAGTATTAGTATTATTTATTCACATTACATCCCGATTATAATCCACTCACTCTTATCTTCCTGCTTCCACACCCTATCCCTTTTCTATTCTATTCCCCTCCCCATTACCTCTGAGAAGTGGGGTCCTCCTCTCACAAGGTCTAACCACAGTCTATTGGGTCTCATCCGAATAGTCTGCATCCCCTTGCTCTGTTTTCCTCTCCCCTAAGGGATAGTCATCAACTCGAGGGCATCAGAGCTCTTGTCAGAGGCAATCCCCTGCTCCTCCCACTTCTCCATGCGGAACTCTCCTTTGGCTACACATGATCAGGGGTCTAGGTCCTCTTTGATTAGTTCATTGATTTGTGCAAGCCCCTGAGGTTCAGGTCAGCCACCATTGATAGTCTCCTTGTGGATTTCCTGGCACAGGCCTGTGTTTCTGTCCCCCAACTCTGCATGTAATTTGCAGCTCTTCACCCAGAGCCCCAGGTCATCTTGATGAACACATATATTTTCAAAACTAAGACTTTTCAATGAAAGAGTTCTGAAAGTGATCAAAGGCATCAAAGTAGCAAGGTTTCAGATTCATAGGGAACATCAGGACTTGAGTTCATTCCTCAGAGGTGAGCCTTATTTTTAATTTCAAGATCTGCCCAAAAGGTAATGGTTTGTCGTTACTACTGACTTTCACTCTGGAATTTCTTTGTTGAATAAGTTGTCTCTCACAAACAGTTTCTTCAGATTAAAAGAAAAAAATCAAAGATGGGTTCTCTTGTATAGAAATAAACAAAAAACAACTTATGATTGTTATTTTGTTGAATAAATACTTCACTGATATAAAGGTACACTAGATTATGCTTTTTATTAAATAGATATTTCTTAAAGTATCCATTTCTTCTGATAACAAGATCACCAAAATGTTCTTCCCAATATCCAGCAATACCACTCCTAGCATATACCCAAAAGATGTTCCACCATACAAAAGGACGCTTATACAACTTTGTTCATAGCAGCTTAATTCATAATAGCCAGAATCTGGAAACAACCTAGATATTCCTCAACTGAAGAATGGATAAAGAAACCATGGTACATTTACACAATTGAATATGACTCAGCTATTAAAAACAAGGAATCATGAAATTTGCAGACAAATGGATGGAACTAGAAAAGATCGTCTTGAGTGAAGTAACCCAGACACAGAAAAACACAGAAAAGGAGCCTAGCAGAGTTGCCTTCTGAGAGGCTCCCCCAACAGTGATTTGAAACAGATGCTGAGACTCACAGCCAAATATTTGGGAAGGAGAAAGGGATGTATAGGTGTCAGAAATTCCACAAGAAGACCAACAAAGCCAACTAACCAGGGCCTAGAGGGGCCTGAAGCACCAACCAAGGACCATGCATGGACTGGACCTAGGCCCCTACACAGATATAACCGATGGGCTGCTCGGGCTTCATGTGGATCCTCTCATAAGGGGAGCAGGGGCTGTCTCTGACATGGACTCTGTTGTCAGCTTTTTGATCGCTTCCCCTTGCCTTGGCTGCCTTTCCAGGCCACAGGGGAAGAAGACAAGCTCAGTCTTGACGTGACTTGATGAACTGGGGTGGATGGGGAGAGAGAATCTCCCCTTTTCTGACAAATAGAGGAGGGCAGTTGGGGGGAGGAGGTAGGAGGGTGGAACTGGGAGGAGAGGAGGGATGGATGGGGTTATGATCGGGATGTAAAATAAATAAACAAATAAATAAATTCATGTCATAAAACAACCTTCTTGAAATTTGTGCATTATAAATGTGTTCAATTTATTATATTCAAAGACAATTATGCAAAATTACTCTGTAGGATATTTTAAGTTTCGACTCTTTCATTAATTCTAATGGTCTGAATACTAAAAAAGGCATATTTATAAATGTCTGAAACAAATGCTAATTTCTAGATTGTGTGTGTGTGTATGTGTGTGTATGTATGTGTGTGTGTGTGTGTGTGTGTGTGTGTGTGTGTGTGTGTGTGTTCAAGATAGGTTTTCTCGTGTTGCTCTGGCTTTCCAGGAACTCAGTCTGATGAGCAGGCTAGCCTCAAATTCAGATCCACCTGCCTCTGCCTCCTGAGTACTGGGATTAAATTAACATACTACTATTGACCCAGCATGAAATTCAACTTTTGTTGAACTCTTCCAAATTACTTGTTTTATCCAAAGAAGGTGAAAAGAAAATGTTTCCTTTCTACTCATTTTTAAAATTATTTCAATATCATAGATGAAGAAATAAATCACATAATTGCTAGCATGTTTAATCACTGGTTATATGTCAACATTATAGGAAGTGCCTGCCAAAACACTTTATATTTCAAACCAAGATTATTATTCCCATAATAAATTAGAAAGATTAAAGATATTGAATTTGGGGCTTAGAATATGGTTCAGTAGGTAGAATGCTTGTTATAAAAATGTGAGGGTGTGGGTTTGAATCCCCAGAACCCATGTAAAGGCAGACATGGCAGAGTATGATTGCAATCCCAGTGCTACCACATGAAATGAGAAGAGAGCAAAGACTGATATACAAAGTTGTCTTCTTATCCCTCCATTCATGCTGGGGTCTGAGCATGTCCAAGTTTACATAAAGGATGGCATATACAAATATTCACATACATAAATACTAATTTGAAAAATAGTTTAAAATTAAAAATGATGTTAAATTTATCTAAATTCACAGCTTAATGAAGTGATATTCAGAAACCTATGCTCTTTTGACCACACAACTCGAATTGGTTGTTCGACATTATTCAATATCACTACTGTAATGAAATAGTGTTTGAATTTTTAGAAATGTGTAGTACTTTTTTTTCTGAAAATCTTTTTGGAGTGGAAATGACACTGTAAATTGGGGTAGAGGGAGAATAGGGAGGCTCCGGCATTTAAGCTGGAGAGTAATGATAGAGACTCATTTTACAATTAGTTAATACAACCTTTCTATAAAACATTTACATTCATGTGTACATTGGTAAGGACGTGTGTCACGACCTACTTTCCAAATGAGCACCCTTCTGAAAGGGAAAATGGAAAAATCCACAGATGGAATAGGTGCACACATACTTAAACTGGGACAGTGCTGGGGAAAATGGAGTGTGACTTTGTCCTGTAAACACGGGCATTAGAACCATGGGAACAGTGCTTATCAAGGAGCAATAGAATAAGTGAAACTAACTTAAACTTTGTACATGGAGATGCTAGAGGTTTCTTCGAGGTTTGCATTTATAGTTATCCCACTAGAATGTATGCCTCTCCAACAGTTATTGTCAACAAAGAAACAGAGAAACACTTAGCTCAAAAATGTACTTTAAGAATGAAGCACCAAGGGAGTAAGGGGAAAATGGGAGGGAGGGAGGAATGGGAGGAACCAAGGGATGGGATAACAATTGAGATGTAATATGAATAAATTGATAAAATATATTAATAAAAAAGGAAAAAGAATGAAGCACCAAGACCATAGCCAAACTAACTAAAAGACAAAAGAAGCATAGCCAAATCAACAAAAATAGAAATGAAAAGGGAGACATAAGAGGAAATCCAAGAAATCATTAGCTTCAAAATCATATATGCCACAAAATTTGAAAATGTAAATGATATGGATAATTTTCTTGATAAAGTCCACTTATGAACGTTGAATCAAGATCAGGCAAACAAATTAAGTAGTCATATCCCCTAAAGAAATAGAAGCAGTCATCAAAAATCTCCCATCCATAAAAATCCCAGGGCCAGATGGATTCAGTGCAGAATTTTACCAGACCTAAAAAGAAGAACTAATACCAATACTCCTCAAACTATTTCACAAAATAGAAACAGAAGGATCACTACCAAACTCATTATATGAAACCACAGTCATTTTAATACCTTGGCCACGCAAAGATCCAACAAAGAAAGAGAATTTCAGACCCATTTCCCTTATCAACATTGATGCAAAAATGCTCAATAAAATACTTGCGAACTGAATCCAAGACCACATCAAAAATTTAATCCACCATGACCAAGTAAGCTTCATGCCAGGCATGCAGGGGTGATTCAATATATGGAAACCCTTCAATGTAATCAACCATATAAACAAACGGAAGGGGGAAAAAACACATCATCATCTCCTTACACTTGAAAAAAAGCATTTGACAAAATCCAGCATCTTTTCATGCTAAATGTCTTAGAGAGATCAGTAATACAAGGTACATAACTAAACATAGTAAAGGTAATATACAGCAAGCCTATAGCCAACATCAAAGTAAATGGAGAGAAACTTAAATCAATTCCCCTGAAATCAGGGACATGACAAGGCTGCCCCCCCCTCTGTGTCTTCAATATAGTATTTGAAGTCCTAGCTAGAGCAATAAGTCAACTAAAGGAGATCAAGGCAAATGGAAAGGAAGATGTCAAAGTATCACTATTTTCAGATGATAATGATACGATAGTATACGTCAGTTACATCAAACTTTCTATCAAGGAACATGTATAGCAGATAAACATATTCAGTAAAGTGGCTGGTTACAAAATCAGCTCAAAAAAGTCAGTTGCCCTCCTGTATACAAATGACAAGTGAGCTGAGAAAGAAATCGGGGAAACCACATTCTTCACAATGGCCACAAATAACATAAAGTATGTTAATGTAACTCTAACAAAGCAAGTGGAAGACTTATATGAAAAAAATTCAAGTCTCTGAAGAAGGAAACTGAAGAAGACGTCAGAAAATGGGAAGATCTCTCATGCTTGTGGATTGGGAGAATCAACATAGTAAAAATGGCCATCTTAACAAATGCAATCTACAGATTCAATGCAATTCTCTACAAAATACCCATACTATTTTTTACAGACCTTGAAAGGTCAATTATCAACTTCTTATGGAAAAACAAAATCGCAGAAGAGGTAAAACAATCCTGTTCAATAAAAGGTCTTCCAGAAGAATCTCCATCCCTGATCTCAAGTTGTAATATAGAGCAACAGTAATAAAAAACAGCATGGTACTGACATAGAAATAGGCCAGTTGATGAATGGAATTGAATCATAGACCCAGAAATAAATCCACACACCTATGGACATTTGATTTTTGACAAAGAAACCAAAACCATTCAATGGAAAAGTACAGCATCTTCAAGAAATGGGACTGGTATAACTGGATGTCCTCACATAGAAAATTGAAAATAGATCCATATTTATCCTCTGCACAAAACTAAAGTCCAAGTGGATTAAAGACCTCAACACAAAACTAGACACACTAATTTTGATAGAAGAAAAAATGGGAAAGAGCCTAGAACTCTTTGGCACAGAAGACAACTTCCTGAACAGAACACCAACAGCTCAGGATCTAAGATCAACAACTAATAAATGGGACCTCATAAAAAAATCTTCTGTAAGGCAAAGGACACTGGCAACAGAACAAAGCAACAGTTTACAGACTGGGAAAATATAATCAACTCTATATCTGACATAGGGCTAATATCCAAAATATATAAATAACTCAATAAATTAAACACCACCAAACTAAATAACCCAATTAAGAAATAGAGTTCAGAGCTAAACAGAGAATTCTCAACAAAGGAATGTTGAATGGCTAAGAAATACTTAAAGAAACACTCAACATTCTTAGTCATCAGAGAAATGCAAATCAAAATGACTGAGATTTCATCTTACACCCATCAGAATGGGTAAGATGAAAATCTCAAGTGACAGCACATGTTTTTGAGGATTTGGAGAAAGGGGAACACTCCTCTATTGCTGGTGGGAGTGCAAACATGTACAACCATTTTGGAAATTAATCTGGCACTTTATCTGAAGATTGGGAATAGGGCTACCTCAATACCCAGCTATTCCACTCCTTGGAATATATCTGAAAGATGCTCAACCACACAACAAGGACATTTGCTCAACTATGTTCATAGCAGCGTTATTCATAATAGCCAGAATATGGAAACAACCTAGATATCCCTCAGTCAAGAATGGATAAAGAGACTGTGGTACATTTACATTATGGAATACTACTCAGCTATTAAATGAACAATGAAATCTTGAAACTTGCAGACAAATGGATGGCACTAGAAATAGTCATCCTAAGTGAGTTATCCCAGACCCAGAAAGGTACACATGGTATATATTCACTTATAATGGAATACTAGCCCAACGTGGATGTCTTCTGAGAGTCTTCACTCAGAAGGGGTTTGGGATAGATGCTGGAAATTGCTTCTGGGACTCCAGGTGAGAGAGGTATAGGAGACCTGGGAAAGAGAAGGACCCAGAAGGTTGTGGAACCCTACAAGAAGAGCACCAAGGCTGGTGAATCTGGACCCAGGCAGGCCTGCACAAATTATTGTGCCAACCAAAGACAATGCATGCAGTAAGCGTAGACTCTTATCCAGATCTAGGCGAGAGACAGTGCATTTTCCACAATTGTGTGGAGAATAAGCACTGACAAAAACTCTGGTGCCCCCTATTTGACCACTTCCCCTTGGTGGGGAGGCCTGGTGGCACTCAGAGGAAGGGGAAGCAGGCTATCTGGATGAAACCTGATAAGCTGTGGTCATATGGTGGGGGAGAAGGTTCTGTTCTGTCACAGGCTTAGCAGAGGGGAATAGGGTGAAAGAGGGAGGGAGAGAGCAACAGGAAGAAGGGATAGTACATAAGAAACAGCACCATGACTTCATGGGACATGAGATGCCATGAAGCAGAAGGTGTAGATAGGCCAGTGACAGAAGTTGGCAAAGTCATACATCTGATTGGGGACAGTTTGTTCAGTGTAAAACTCTTCTGACTGGGTAACTCATAAAGCAGAAATTTGGGGCTGGAAAAAGTGGTAAGTGGGGAAAGATGATTACTACTAAGTCTAAGGACCTGTGTTCCATCCCTGGCACACACATGTTAGAAGGAGAGAACCAACTCCTTAGGATGCCCTCTCACCTCCATGTGTGTATCATGGCATGGGCATGCTAACATGTGTACATACCCATACACATAAAATAAATAAGTGTAATGACATAGGAAAAATTTCTAATAAAATAAAATAAAAATGAGGTACAGAGTTAAACAGAAAATTCTCAACAGAGGAATATTGAATGGCTGAGAAACACTTAAAGAAATACTCAATGTCCCTTGTCATCAAGAAATGGAAATCAAAACTACTCTGAGATTTCATCTTATACCCATGAGAATGGCTAAGATAAAAAATTCAAGTGACAGCACATGCTGGCAAGGGTGTGGAGAACGGGGACCACTCCTTTATTGCTGGAGGGAGTGAAAATCTGTACAACCACTTTGGAGATCTATCTGGCACTTTGCTAGAAAATTGGGAATAGGACTACCTCAAGACCCAGATATTCAACTCCTGAACATATACCCGAAAGATGTTCCACCATACAACAAGGTCATTTCTCACCTATGTTCATTGCAGCTTTATTTGTAATAGCCAGAATCTGGAAACAACCTAGATGCCCCTCAACTGATGAATGGATAAAGATTTACATGGTATATACTCACTTAGGTGGATTTTAACTGAACATAGTTGTCCTCTGAGAAACTCCAGCCAGTAGAGGATTGGGGCAGATATTGGGACTCGAAGCTGGACTCTGGGAAGAGTACTGAGAGTTGTAGGGAAGAGTGGGGGGATCAGAGGTCCTGGAGGGAGCAGGAGCTGCACAGGGAGACCATCAAGGCCTGAGGATCTGGACAGAGGGGGCCTGCACAACGTGATGCACAAGCCAAGGACAATACATGCAGAGAACCAAGACCCCTGTTCAGATGGAACCAATGGACTGCCGATTCTCCCAATGGAGGGAGGACCACTGAATCTCTGACATGCACTCTGGTGTTCATGATTTGGCCACTGCCCCTTGGCAAGACCACCTAGCAGGTACACAGAGGAAGAGGATGCAATCTATCCTGATGGAACGTAACAGACTGTCAGGAGACAGTTGGGGTAAGAGGGCCCCTCCTATCAGATCTAGGGAAGAGGAAATAGGCAGAAGAGGGAGGGAAGGTGGGAATGGGAAGATAAGAGGGAGGGCATAACAATTGGGATGTAATGTGAATAAATTATAATAAAAAATATACATTAAAAAACAATAAAAAAAGCATAAAGCACCAAAAGTAATTTACACTTCCAACCCACTAGATGATTTCTTTCTTAAAGAGATAAGCCAGTGAGGGTTTGTCTAAAGTTATTCGCATTAAACAAGTTACTTCCCTTATTTTGGGGTGATGACAAGTTATCTTTGGTAAAGCATCCCCCATCACAGCCCATAGGCAGTCACAGGTTGAAGAGACTAGAAAAGATTCAAGGATGGTTAGGCTGTTAAGTATTTTTGATGTAGAAGCCATGTACATTTTATGCTTAATGGAAGTACATTATACTTCATATATTGCAAATACTTCATAAGATTTAAAAATGAAATAATGCTCATAGGACTATAGGGTCATATTTAAAAGTAAATCTGCAAACCCCAGATATTTTATGTCCATCAAAAAGAATTTATACAATTCCAAACTAACCAAATTGAATTGACGGGCCAATAAATGGAATTTTATATCATGTTTGTTATCAGCTAAATAATTCATTATTCCATTTTATATGCACACTCTTTAATTAACTTTCTGGCTCAGAGGTAAGATGTTAATCCTTCATTTCCCCAAGCCCCCAGCACACAAAAAAGTATAATCACAGGCCAGAGCAAGAACTAAAGGTTAGGAATCTCATGTGGAGGGCTTTTGGTCAGAGGGGAAAACGGCCAATCCAGCGACCCCTACCCTCATTGCTGAACATGCCACCACCTTCCCCTTCCCCCCCTTCCCCTCCTCTTACTCCTCTCCCCTTTCTTTTACTTTTTTCCCTTCCCCTCCCCCCTTGCTCCTCTTCTTTCTCCAAGGCCTGGCATGTGATTGCTGATGGCTATCTTCCAAGAGCTTTTCTTCAAATAATCAACTTGGAAAGGTAGCTACTGGACTGTTCTTAGTGTCTTGCTGTATTCATTTTCTCTTAAACACATAATTCCTTTTAAAACACAGTTACATATTTTCAACAATGGTATACCTATTTTAAAACAAGTGTAAAAAACAATGGCTATCTTGGCTACAGGTAATTGGAATCAATTGTAAGGGAGAAAAACAGATTGGCTTTTTGGTGACTTTGAGACAGTCTCTGGTACTCATATAATGGCTGATTATTTTTTAAGCATTCTTCAGACGCTTAGAGATTTCATTAATATTTTATTGTTAGATGGTATTACCCATATCCAGTTAAGGAAGGAGCCCCATTTGAGAACTTCTAGGGTTTATTACCTGTTCTTTGTTGCACAACTTTCCTCTACCCCATCCTTGAACTGTGCCCACCAACTTTCTAATTCCTTCAGGTCACAATTTAAATATATTTGAAAGACAATGTGACTCAGTAATCTATTGATGAGAATCCAGGAGGCATAAATTCTGAGGTTGTCTTGATATAACAGTGTTTGCAAATGACAGGTAAGACAAAGAAAATCACATGGTTGTCTGTGTTTTGAAATAGATCTGAGAATCCCATTGTCAGTGTCCCATTGCAGGTTAAGAAATCATACATAGCACAAGAAACAAGTCACTTTGTAACGATGTTACAAGAAAGATTGACTTAACCCACCTCCCAAAATTAAGGATAGTTAATACTTTTTCAACTCCTTATATTATTCAAAACCTTGGTTCCAACAAATAAGGCATTTTACAAATCATATTTACTATTTTGTGATTTGATAAAATACCTAATTTTTCAGTAGAGTTTAACTATTTGATAAGCTCCATGTCATTTAAACTGGTGTGACAAAGCAGCACATAACTGTGTGTATCACTTTTATCACCTCTTTTTTTACAGGTATTTTATAACTATATATGTTACCTATTTATTTTTTTTTACAGTTCCAAATCTGTATTTCTTGGCTCTGATTTTCTGCTATTGAAGGTGGACTCTAGTATTTCCCATGCCAGCTGGCACAAGCAAAGCCTGGTCGATAGAGTATACAGGATAAATGCTAAAAGATCAAAACAATAAAGAATTTCTTTTCCAGGTTCAGAAAATTCTGGACTATTTCCCAGTACATGGGGTATAAAGGTAGACCAGGTGTTCAATTCTGAACTTCATATGGAAAAATAAAAAACCCAGAATGCTAAAACAATCTTGTACAATAAAAGATCATCTGGAGGAATCTCCATACCTGATCTCAAACTGTACTATAAAGCAATAGTAATTAAAACAGCATGGTACTGGCACAGCAACAGGCTGCTTGATCAGTGGAATCGAATCGAAGACCCAGATATGAATCCACACACATATGGTCACTTGATTTTTGACAAAGAAGCCAAATCCATTCAATGGAAAAAGAATAGCATCTTCAACAAATGGTGCTGGTCTATCTGGATATCTATGTGTTAAAAAAATGCCACTGGACCCATATTTGTCACCCTGCACAAAACTCAAATCCAAGTGGATTAAAGACCTCAACATAAAACCAGGGACACTAAGTCACGTAGAAGAAAAAGTGGGGAGGAGCCTGGAACGTATTGGCACAGGAGACAGCTTCCTGAACAGAACACCAACAGCCCAGGCCTTAATGTCAACCATTAATAAATGGGACCTCATGAGGCTGAGAAGCTTCTGTAAGGCTGGAGACACTGTCAAGAGAACAAAGCGACAGCCTATAGACTGGGAAAAGATCTTCACCAACCCTACATCTGACAAAGGTCTGATATCCAAAATATATAAAGAACTCAAGAAATTAAACACCACCAAACCAAATAACCCAATTCAGAAATGGGGCTTGGAACTAAACAGAGAATTCGCAACAGAGGAATATCAAATGGCTGAGAAACACTTGAAGAAATGCTCAACCTCCTTAGTCATCAGGGAAATGCAAATCAAAACAACTCTGAGATTCCATCTTACACCCATCAGAATGGCTAAAATCAAAACCTCGAGCGACACCACATGCTGGCGAGGACGTGGAGAGAGAGGAACACTCCTTCATTGCTGGTGGGAATACAAACTAGTACAGCCACTTTGGAAATCTATCTGGTGCTATCTCAGAAAACTGGGAATAGGGCTTCCTCAAGACTCAGCTATTCCACTCCTTGGAATATACCCAGAGGATGCTCCAGCACACAACAAGAAAATTTGCTCAAACATGTTCATAGCAGCCTTATTCATAATAGCCAGAACATGGAAACAGCCTAAGTGTCCATCAGTAGAAGAATGGATAAAGAAACTGTGGTACATATACACTATGGAATACTACTCAGCTATTAAAAACAAGGAATTCCCGAAATTTGTGGATAAATGGATTGAGCAGAAATGATCATAATGAGTGAGTTAACCCAGAGGCAGAGTGAGTCAAATGGTATATACTCACTTATATCTGCATACTAGCCCAAGGGGCATGTCCCACGAAAGCCTTCACTTACCAGGAAACTGGGACAGAGGGGAGGACATCCTATTGGGACTCTAGATGAGAGAAGCATGGGAGAATAGCAAAGTAGAAGGATCCAGGGGGTCCTAGAAACCTACAAGTAGAACATTATGATAGGCAGATTTGGGCCCAGGGGTCCTGCTCAAACTAAGGCACCAGCCAAGGACAATACAGGCGGTAAACTTTAAACCCTTACCCATATCTAGCCAATGGTCAGAACATTCTCCACAGTTGAGTGGAGAGTGGGATATGACTTTCTCACGTACTCTGGTGCCTCACATTTGACCATGTCCCCTGGAGGGGGAGACTTGGTGGCACTCACAGGAAGGACAGCAGGTTACCAAGAAGAGACTTGATACCCTATGAGCATATACAGGGGGAGGTAATCCCCCTCAAGAACAGTCATAGGGGAGAGGAATAAGGGGAAAATGGGAGGGAGGGAAGAATGTGAGGATACAAGGGATGGGATAAACATTGAGATGTAACAAGAATAAATTAATAAAAAAAATAAGTAGAAAAAAAAAAGGTAGACCAGTAGATTGCTTCATATGACATTCCAATGAGTTAGTCCAGTCAACTGTCACTAGGCTGAAAGCTTCCTGTCCCAGCATCCAGCTTCCTTGGATGTAAATGAGTCTTACTATATGTGCCTAAGGTATCACGCAAACAGCCAGCACTGTCATTTGTCCTCTTTGACCAGCAGCCAAGTGTTGTTGAAATTGTACCAAAAATATACAGAAGTTAAAAATTCTGGTATAATTTTTAAAATAAGATTTCTTTACAGTTAGTGTAGTCTACCACACTAACAGATGGTAACAAGTTTAAAGCAGTTACATTAAGATGGCCATGTTGTTGTGTTGTACAGGAGAATATAAATTCATTAGACATAGAGCTAGGGAGAGGGTTTGGAAAAAAGATTTGTGACTAAATCCTGGGTATACAAAAATGAAGACATGCGTTCAAACCCCAAGAAACAATGTAAAAAGTCAGGCATGGCAGCTTCTGTCTACAATCACAGAGAAATGAGGCCAAGACAGGAGATTATTGGTACTTGATGCTAGCCAGTCTAGCCAATCCATAGCCAACCAATGAGATCCAGGTTCACTAGGATAGCCTGTCTCAAACAAGCAAACACAAACATAAAATGTAGAGTAAAAGAGGGAGACACTTAGTACCAATCTCTTGTTTATATATACACTTACAGATCCAGACACAAGCACCTATGTACACACACACACACACACACACACACACACACACACACACACACACACACCTCAAATCCAGGAAAATTGTTTGATTGTATTACCAGTCAATAAAAGTTTGATAGAAGTAGTAATGAAATAGTGTCAGCAATGCAAATCCTGAAGTCTTTTACTTAAGAAACCTAAATTTACTTAGAAATTTATTGTGGTTATGGGTTAGGAGAAAGCAGATACAGGGTTTATGTTTTGTCTTGGGTCAGGTCACACAGGTAGAGCGTTTTGCAATGTTTAAAAACAATTCTCAGACCAGATCACTAGAGGGGTAGGGAACACATGACAGAAAGGAGGGATGCTAATAATAGAGGGGTCTAACTGTGACAAGTAATATGCTCAAACCTACAAATCCCAAATTGTATAGGAAACACTCCCATAAAAGTCCTCATCTTAATAGTATCTCAAGTTAAAAAGAAACGTTTTTTTTATAAAAGAGCAGTGAAATTATCCTAAATCAGCCTCAGTATTGTTTAAATGTTAAGATAACTCAGATATATTATCAACATAAGAGATGAGCATTGGTTAAATCTCAGAATGTGCATATAAATAATTAGAACACTTATGAAGACCACTTCAAATTTCAACCTTTCTACCAAATCTTTTTTCTGCAAAAGCCTTTTTTCTTTCCATGGCTCACTTTCAGTACAACATAATACTCTTTGACTCTTCATTTGAAAGTCTTTCCTGCACTAAAACCATTGAGATTCAAATGAGAAAAAAAATCTAATTTATAGTTATCTATTTAGTAAATAGTTGCCCTCAAAAAAGATAGTTCAAAGGTCATAGAGCCATTTTGATCTCTTTTGAAGAATAATGCAGCTTTCCTATCCTTAATGCTTACAGAAGAATTCTGGAATTGGAGTCTTATATAACGTGCCATTTACCAAGCACACACTCATCAGTTTAATTAGAAACAACATGGACTCACGTGCTCAAAACATTTCCCATTATTTTTGAGTGTTTGATCTTCCTCTTTTAAAGGTGAAAATAAAACATCAATGGCTAATAACATCTGCTGCTGTGCTAACATTCTTATCAATCAAAAAGTCAGTATCAAGGCTTTGATTACCAAGGTGCCATTTTCCCAACAGTTAGGTGAAAGAATCATTACAACAAATGAGAAGGTGATAGGTTTCCGCAGTCTTCAAGACCAAGGTTGTAAAATCCCAGCTCCCTGGGAGAATTTCTGGAAGATCAAGTACATGGTTTTGTTTTTCAAAGCCCTGGAGATTTCAAGGACACTTATTTTAGAAGGGCTGTGAAGATCAGTGAGAAATATGGTAGTCACAGGAAAGACAGAAGATATCCCTTTACAGCCCTCATTGAAAAAGCCAGTTCTTCCTGTCTTTATAGGCAAGGAAAATGGCTTGAGGATCTTCTCCTTAAATTTGTTCAACTGTGGAAACCTCTAACAATACTTTTCTAAGAAAATTGTTAGGCTTGAGGTGTTATAAGAATAAGTAACACTTTTTCTTCATGTAACAAATTCATTATACCATTTTAGTTGTTAGAGAAAATGTGAGTCAACTTCACAGCAAATTATTTAAGATACTGACCCGTTATTGTACCAAGTTAGGCTTAATATATTTAGTAATTTGATTTCACTAAGACATTAGAGTATATCATTGTTATTATCTCTAATTGGATAATTAATTTATGCTATGCAAGATGTAAAATGCTAAACATCCTATGCATTCTAATACATTACAAGAGGTAAAAAGAGACGTTGAATTAATTGGACAAAATATCTCAATATACCAGCATTGAGGTGGGTCTGGGAACACCTCAATATTCTTTGTAGAATAGGAAAATCTGATAGTGTAGGGATAGGAAGAATTTAAGCCAAAATTGGAAAAGCAAGGATGGTAAGCAACTGAACGGTTTCAGAGAATGTAAGAGTGTAGCGGAGGTTTCTGTTCTCATCTAATTGTTCTATAATTGTAGCTCTCTTGATGGGAAGCATCCGATCCTTTTTCTCACCATCAGTATCATTACAGAAAGCTTATCCCGCCAGCTTAGACAGTCCTATGGAGGTCCAGGACTCGAGGTGTCACACGTTCTTTTTGTTTGTTTCCATTGCCCAGGAACAACTTGGGCATGGGAACTTCACTCACACCCTGTGTGGAAAGCTGCAGAACACCATGAGGTTTAATCAATCTACCAGGAAGGCCAGGACGGGAGAAGGCATACAGTTGTTCATTCTGATTTCTAAACATTTTGAGTAGCATTCCAATATATTAAAAAATAAATTTTGATAGGTAAAAAATATTTTTTCTGTCATTTGAAAAACCTGTTTTTCATCCAAGTCCACTAAACAAATGAATAAACACTACATGCAAAGTAAGTATGTATTTGCTTATTTTCGTAAAAGCTGCTACACAATATTCTTTTGATCAATAATCCAAACATAAAAAGAAAGGGGATAAGAATCAAATTATTTCTAAGGTAATACTGAGAACTAATCACACAATTACATACTTCATAGTTCAACTTGACAACAATATAGAAATGACAATGAAAGAAGAATTTATATAGTGTGAATAACATTATTTTCACCTAAATATATACATATATATGTATATATATATAATGTATACAATGGGATTTAGATTGGACACATAGAACTGATATTTTCTCAAATTAGAATCGTAATTTTCTAAACTATCTTTACCCTTTACCTTCTGCCTATGATGACCTTGGTTGTCAACATGACTGGACATAGACTCAACTAAATAAAAAACAGCTGGGCTTTTCCCCCCAGGGATTTTCTTAATCAGATTATTTGAATTCAGAAGATCTACCTTTAATGTGTGCTATGCCTTCTTCTCAGGGCAGCCTGGATAAAAGAATGTGGAAGAAAGTGGAAGCTTTCTTCTAATTGATTTCCTGTTTGGTGGCAACCTCATCTATACTTTCGTTGCTGCATTTCTCAACTTACAGCAGAATTCAGCTCCTGGAGCTTCTGAGGTGAATGACTAGTGGACCACCCACACACCCAGCCAGTCGACAGACTTATATCACTGAGGCATCCAATCTCACAGTTTGAGCAACTACTGGTCCTTAGCATCTTTGGTATTGGACAGTCATTGTTAGAGTACCCGGAACACACTTTTTCTAACAATCTGATAATCAGTTCTGTACCTCTAGGTGCCCCTAATATTTCATATCATTAAAAAGTACTAGAAGCTAATGATTGCACAGCTGTGTACAATAGCAAAAGACCAAACTCCAAAGTTAGTGCCGAGTCTGATTTTGACTATGTCAAATACATTATTCATACTAACCTTGAGGTGTCCTTCTGTGCATTATTGAAAAGAAAATCTAATCCAATATATAATTTGGCCACTTGAAAAGTCTTAATGACATCTGATCTGCAGTATGTTTGTTAGTTGGGAATAATAAAAAGAACAACATTAGCCTACCTCAAGTAATCAGTTATGACACTTACATATCATAAGGCATGATTTATTTAACAATTTGGAGCTTCTCCAGAAAGGCAGGAGCATATATAAAACATAGAACAGTAAGGCGGGGAAAAATCACAGTGCAATTTTGGAGTTGGGAAGGGCTTATGGTCTCTCCTCTTCAGTTCAGTATCTAAAATCCACATGGAGAAGTTAACCTCTGACAAAGGTACCACTTCTGTGAACATTCTAAAACACAGAATGTCTCCTTATCTTTTCTCATAAACCTCCAAAAGCCATTCGACACAGTTGCTCTTCTAGTTTCTTCAATAGCCTACTGCAAAGAATCGTACAATTTTTAAGAGCAAATTGCTCTGTATATTAGTGAGAACTGCCTCACAGAGAGTCAGCTCCCATTTGAAATCACAGAGCCTGAGGAAACTCCATTCTCTTTCTCCTCCTTGCTGTTTCTATTAAAAATATACTTTATCTTTTGAACACAAAATTTTTAATTGTCTTTTCTTTATCATATCTGTAGTGATAAAATATTTATAAAGACGAACAAGAGGAAATAGTATTTTAATTAACATGTGAAGATTGCAGATATTGGGGGCTTGAAGACAAAGCATTAATGAAAACACAAACACACACACACACACACACACACACACACACACACACACACACACACACACACACACCAAAATTAGCCCAAATAAGACAAGGGCTGCATTTTCACAAGTTGTTCCCTAACCCGAATGCAGTTTACTTACACCAACAACTAAGACATAAAATAATTCAACTCGGCAGAAATTTAGCTTGCCTGCAATGCTAAGAGCAGCCCCTGCTGGTTAATGCCATAAACTCAAAGCAAGAGAAATCCAATGAAATAAATTAAAATACTGAAATAGATGTTCTTGCCCAGTTCTGCCTTCTGAAATAGCAACAGTCTCTCATTTGAATCTTTCTCAGTACATGACCTGTCATGGTTGCCAGGAATTACATGTAATATATCATATATGTAAGTCTCCAAGAAATTGCATTTTGAAGAAATTTATTTAAAGAATGCTACCACTAAATTGACAAGGATTTTTTCCAAATCAGTCTTCAATAAAACTGAGGTTGATAGAGAAAAATAAACAAGTGCTTTTCTTCTGACTATGTTTGTTGTTTTACCCAAGAACCTATCTGCATTGGAATTGTATGTTATTAGGTTATTTCTCCCTCATTGTTACATAGCAAATATATTAAAAATAATAAAACAGCATATAAGTTTCAAGTTATGGGTCTATCTATTAATGAGACAGGACATAAAATTTTATCTAAGATATTCTAAATCCTGTATCTTTCCTTTTCTAACTATCATTCTCTGTGTGAAAATAGTAACAAAGGGAGTTTAAAAAAATCAAATAATTCTGAGCTTTAAGCTGTACCTCTTCTCATTCCTGTGCCTTCCAAATCAATTGCACCTAATATGTTAACAATATTTATTAATCTACTTAACTCTTGGCAAAGCATATAACTAACATATGTAACAATCTCTGTGTATATAAATATCATATCTACCTTTTGAAAATTAAGATACATTCCATTTTAATTAACAACCAAATTATAAACATTTTTGTATTTTGTTTGGTGCTTGAAGTCAATTCTTCACTGGGAAAAATTCAGTCTCTTTTTATTCACATCTTTGCATTCTGAATTATTTTTTGTTGGATCACGGCCCTGTCAGATTCCACATAAACACAAATAAATGGACTCTCTAAAATCTAAAATTTTATGTTAAAAAACAATCTGCCACCAAAATCCTCTCCACTATTTGGTCTCATGAGACACATTCAGCTGCTCTGAGCTGCAATGCTGTTCCCCAATCTCCATTGTATAGTCATGTCCTGACCTGTTAACCAAGCCTGATACTCCAGGAAAACTTAGGTTAGAGCATCTTTCTCCTCAAATACCTTGCAGCTCCAAGTCCCTTGGGACACTTAGCTGCCCTGAGCTTCCTGCTGTCCCTTAACCTCCATTGTTAGGCTGTTGCTCCACCTCCATTCACCTAGCCTGCTACTCCAGGAACATCAAGGCCTTATGTACAAGGAACATTTAGGACAAGGTTACCCACTGGACACCTGCTACACCAGGAACTTCCAGGATAGGCCCACCTTCCCCATACCTGCTCCACCAGGAATATCTAGATAGTGAAAGGACAAAGTAAGAACACAGTCAACAAGATCCAAGGTGAGATGGCCCCTTCAGAGAACAGCTATCCTACTAAAGCAAGTACAGGGTATTCTAAAAAACAGAAGCAAAATAAAATGACCTTATTTTTAAAAATCCAATCATACGAAGATGATAGAGGCCTTTAAAGAAAAAAATGAATAAAGCCATTAAAGAAATATAGACGAATACAATCAAACAGGTAGAGGCCTTTAAAGAGGAAATGAATAGCCATGCGCAGTGGCACATGCTTGTAATCTCAGCACTTGGGGAGGCAGAGGTAAGTGAATTTCTGTGAGTTTGAGGACAGCCTGCTATACAAAGTGAGTCCAGGTCAGCCAAAGCTGCACAGAGAAATCCTGTCTCTCAAAATAACAACAACAAGAAAGAAAGAAAGAAAGAAAGAAAGAAAGAAAGAAAGAAAGAAAGAAAAGAGGAAATTAATAAATCCCTAAAGAAATACAAGAAAATGCCATTGAGCACTGAAAGAAATGAGTAAAACTGTGGAAGGCCTGAAAATTCATTAAAAGCAATAAAGAAAACACAAACTGAGGGAATCCTGGAGATGGAAAACCTAAGGAAGAGAACAGGAAAAACAGATACAACATCACCAACAGATTATAACAGATAGAAGTAGAACACCACACATATAAGACACAATGGAAGAAATGGCTACATCATCAAAGACAATATTAAATCTGAAATATTACATACATAAAACATCCAGGAAATCTGTAATACTATGAAAAGACCTAACTTGGGAGGCAGACGAGGGCGGTCTCTGTGAGCTCAAGGCCATCCTGGCCTAAAAAGAGAATCCAGAACAGCCAAGGCTACAAAGAGAAACCCTAACTCAAAAAACAAACAAACAAACAAAAGAAGAAGAAGAAGAAGAAGAAGAAGAAGAAGAAGAAGAAGAAGAAGAAGAAATAGTAATAGAAAAAAGTAGCTCCAAGAACAAGAGTATATTTTCAAAAAATTATCAAGGAAAATGTCCCCAATCTAAAGAAATAAATGCAAAAATAAAAAAAAATAAATGTAAAAAATAATAAAGAAAGAAAGAAAAGAGAAGAAAATAAATGTAAAAAATTAAAAAAGAAATACCTACAAGCATACAAGTAACTTGCAGAACACCACTTAGATTGGACCAGAAAAGAAAGTCCTCCAGCCACATAATAATCAGAATAATAAAAAGTGAGAATATTAAAAGCAACAAGGGGAAAAAGCTCAAGTAACATACAAAAGCTAACCTTTCAGAGTTACACCCAGCTTCTCAACACAGACTAGAAGTTAGAAGGGCCTGGACAGATGTCTTACAGTCCCTAAGAGACCACAGATGCCAACTGAAACTACTATACCCAGAAAAATTCTCAATCACTATAGATGAAGAAAACAAGATATTGAAAGACAAGACCAAATTAAAAAAAAAAAAAAACCTATCCATAAATCCAGTCTTTCAAAAAATACTATGGAAGGAGGTTAACTGCATCCAAGAAAACACAGAAGGTAAATAATTCCACACCAACAGAAACAAAAAAGAGAAGCAAACACAAACACACACACATTAACACCACCAACATCAAAATAACAGGAATTAACACTCATTCGTTATTAATATCTCTCAACATCATGGCCTCAATTCCTCAATTTAAAAAAACCCAGGCTAACAGAAGGCATGAGAAAACAGGATCCATCATTCTGCTACATACAAGAAACACGCCTCTGCAACATAGATAAACATTACCTCAGAGCAAAGAGCTGGGAAAATGTCTTCCAAGCAAAGAGACCCAAGAAACAAGCTGGAATAGCCATTCTAATATCTAATAAAATGGACTTTTAAGCAAAATTAATCAGAAGAAATAGGGAAGGACACTTTATCCTCATTAAAGTAAAAATCAAACAAGATGATGTCTCAATTCTGAGCATTTTTGCCCCAAATGCAAAGGCACCCACATTCGTAAAAAGAAACATTACTGAATGTTAAATCACACATCATTCCCCAAACATTAATAGTGGGAGATTTCACCACCCCACTTGCACCACTGGACAAGGCACTGAGACAGAAACTAAACAGAGAACTAAGAAAATAGCATATATCCTCTACATAGATATAGCCTATGGGCAGGTCCTACTTCATGTGAGTCCACTAGTAAGGGTTGTAGAAGTTGTCTCTGACATGGACTCTATGGCCTACTTTTCAATCACTTCTCCCTAGTGGGATTCCCAGGCCACCACAGGGAAAGAAGATAAGTTCAATCCTGATGTGTGTTGATGAGCTGGGGTGGGTGGATAAGGGGCTCCCATTTTCTGAGGAATACAGGAGAAGGGGGGAAGAAAAAGTAGGAATGGAAAGAGTGGAGGGAGGGGCTATGAACAGGATGTAAAGTGAGTAAATAAATAAATAAATAATAACAGATGTTATGAATCAAGTGGACCTAAGAAATACAGATAGAAAAATTCACCCCGAAAAAGAAAAATATACCTTTTTCCAAACACCTCATGAAACCTTCTTCAAAGTTGACCATATAGTCTGTCACAAACCAAACCGATACAAGAATATTGTCATAACTCCTTGTATCTTCTCATACAACCATGGATTAAAGCTAAATACAAAAATAACAAAAAACCTACAAAAGTCATGGAAACTGGACAACCCTCTACTCAATCATCAGGGAAGAAATAAAGAAAGAAATGAAAGACTTTCTAGAATTCAATGAAAATGAGAACACAACATAACCAAATTCATGGGACACAGGGAAAGCAGTGCCAAAAGAACAGTTCAAAGCACTGAGTGCCCTCACAAATTGTAGAAATCTCACACTAGTGACCTAATAGCACACATGAATGCTCTAGGACAAAAAAATTAAGCATACCCAAGAAAAGAGGAAGGAAATAATCAGGGCTGAGATCAATCAATTAGAAACAAAGAGAAAGATACAAAGAGTCAACAAACCAAGAGCTAGTTCCTTGAGAAAATCAACAAGATAGACAAACTCTTAGCCAATCTAACTAAAAGGCAGAGAGAAAGTTTCCAGATTAAAAATGAAAAGGGGTATTGGCTTGTTGTATATAGCCTTTATTATGTTGAGGTGTGTGCCTCGTATCCCTGATCTCTCCAAAACTTTAAACATGAATGGGTGTTGGATTTTATTGAATGCTTTCTCTGCATCTAAGGAGATGATCATGTGTTTTTTTATTTTCAGTTTATATTTGACCATGTCCCCTGGATGGGGAGGCCTGGTGGCACTCAGAAGAAGGATAGCAGGCTACCAAGAAGAGACTTGATACCCTAGGATCATATTCAGGGGTAGGAGGACCCCCTCAGTCACAGTCATAGGGGAGGGGAGTAGGGTGAAAGCAGGAGGAAGGGACAAATGGGAGGATAGATGGGATGGGATTACAATTGAGATGTAATATGAATGAATTAATAAACTATATTTTAACAAAACAAAACAAAAAATGAAAAGGGGACATGACAACAGACATTGAGAAAATTCGAAGAATTATTAGGTCTTATGTTAAAAACATGTAATCCACAAAACTGGAAAATCTAAACAAAATGTACAATTTTCTAGAGAGATACCACTTACCAAAGTTAAATCAATATCACAAAAACTATTTAAATGGTCCTATAACCCTGGAGTAAACAGAAGCAGTCATTAAAAATATCCCAAACCAAAAAAAAAGAAAAAAAGAAAACCCATGGCCATATGTTATTAGCACAGACTTCTACCAGAATTTCAGCTAAGAGCTATTACCAGCACTATTCCACAAAATGGAAACAGAAGGAAGATTGCCAAACTCATTCTATGAGGCCACAGTCACCCCTATACTTAAGTCACACAAAGACTCAACAAAGAAAGAGAAATTCAGAACAATCTCCATCATGAATGTTGATGAAAAATACTAAAAAAAAAATACTCCCCAAACAAATCCAAAAACATATCAAAAATATAATCTAACATGATCAAGTAGGCTTCATCCTAGGGATGCAGGGATTGTTCAATATACAAAATTCCATCAGTGTAATCTACCATATAAACAAAGTGAAGAAATGTACCACATGATCACCTCATTAGATACTAAAAAAGCCTTTGACAAAATCCAACAACCCTTCATGTTAAAAGGAGAGATCAGGGATACAAGGCACATACCTAAATACAATAAAGGCAGTATACACTCCCCTTGAGTGAGGTAACCCAGACCTCACTGGGGAGTAGGGGCTGCCTTTGACATGGACCCTGTTGACCACTCATTAATCACTTCCCCTGGTAGGACAGCCATGCTATCCCCCAGAGGAAGAGAATGCAGGCAGTCGTGATGAGACTTGATAGCTGGGGTCAGATGGTATTAGGGGCGGAGGGCTCCTGCTTTTGAAGACTAGGTTAAGAGGGAAAAGGAGAAAGAGGTAGGGAAGGTAGGCCCAAAAGGAGATGAGGGAGGGGGCTACAATTGGGATGTAAAATGAATAAATTAAAATTTTTTAATGTAATGAAAAGAGATTAAACAAATAAATATGTGAAAAATGTTTCCAAAATAAAAAATAAAAAAAATCTTCCGTCAAATTTGGTTTTATAAATCTTCTGAATCCAAACTGAGAACATGCTTAACTTAAAAGGTTTTCTATACCTTTAAAAGAATTAAATTACCTCATTTTTTACAGAAAGCTTTTCAAACTATTCTTTGGTCATAAGGAAACTCATTTTGTGGGATGGGACTAATTCCTCAAAGATGAGTACTAATAGTATTAAAAGTACTTCAAAGTGCTCCCAACAGTGTTTTACAACACATTCTAGAATATTTGAGGCTGGTCTTGAGAAACTGTCTGTTTGCTTTTATTGTTGTAGTTGTTTTGTTTAGTGGTTAACATATTTTCTTTCTTTTTTACATATAAATTTATATTATTACACATATATACAATAAACTAGCTACAGCAAGAAGAACCACGAAACAATCAGGAACTATATAAATGTTACATTCATAGTGTTTTGGCTATTTGTATTGATAAGCTTAAAGAAAACATCTTTTCTATCTTGGTGAGTCTAAAGTTCTGATTATAAATCAATATCTATCAGATCTCATCTCTATGAACTTAAAACATCTAACTAGACCTAAAAACATCTTAACCCCAAAACAACTAAGCTTAATTATAAAACTAAAGTATCTGGTCTTCAACTCCATCAGAGATTTGAGAAGGAATAAAACTTAATTACCTGAGTAAACAGGAAGTACAGTTTATAAACTTCCAAAATGAAAAAATATGCCACGTCTGTCTAGACAGCTAAAGCCAGTCCTCAATAGTTCCTGCTTCACAAATATCTTTGTCAGATATATTGGGCCAGAAGGCGGAATATGATTCTCCAACATTATAGAGAGCTTTGGGTAACTGTTCAGAGAAACTCTCTGTTATGGGTGACTGTCTTGGCCACTTCACCTGTAACTTCAAGTCTATATCCTCACTCAGCTCTTTTCAAGTGATAATCAATAGTCCTTCACCTTGGTACTACATTTTAGATGCATCCATAGATGTTCTTGTCATATACTGTGAGTGACTGAAAGCATAAACAGAAAAAAACACAAACAAAACAAAAACCAAAAAGCCAAAAGAACACCTCATATCTGTTATGATTCTTCTTCTTTCCAAATTAAATCTTAAAATAATTAGATAATTGACACATCGCAGGATATACAAGTTAATCATACTGACTTGAATCTAAAATGGAAATACAAATAGTCACAGATATATGAAATCCTTAATATTATTAATTATTAGGAAAATATATATTGATACTCCAATCACTTTACTTTAGTTAGGATGCCTATTGTCTAAAACAAGCAAACAAAACAAAACTATGAAAAACAAATGCAGGTGAGAAGTGGGTGATATTTTTAGAAAAATTAAAAAGTGGTAATTTACTAAACTTTGAAGAATGTTATATATAAATATGGCTTATATTATTTGAAGCTTTCCCTGTCTCAATATGTATAAATCATTTTACACAATTATTTTTATTTCCTAGTCCACTGGAAGCGGTTGAAGAGAGGGAACAGGATTGGAGCCTACCATAGATGTTTTCTGAAAGACTCCAGCCAGGAGGGGATCTGAGTAGAAGCTGCCTTTCACAGCCAAACTTTGGGCAGGGAAATCTTATGGAAGAGTAGGGCGATAGAAGCACCTGGAGGGGACAGGAGCCAAGTGCCACAAGCACATCTACAGAACAATCAAATCTGGACAATGGGGGACAGGAGGGCGAGCAGATGCACAAAACAAGGACCATGCATGGAGAGGACCGATGCCCCTTGCTTAGATGTAGCCCATAGGCAGCTAAGTCTCCATACGGGTCTCCTATTAAGGGGACCAGGGGCTGTTCATGCCCCACACACTGTTGCCTGCTCTTTGATCACTTCAGCTGGCAGAGTGCCTTACCATGCATGCCACAGTGGAAGAGGATGCAGACAGTCCTGTTGAAACTTGGTAGGCTGTGGTCATCCGGTGAGGGAGGAGGGCGCCTCCTGTCTAAGGACTAGGGGAGGGGTATAGGGGGAAAAGAGGGAGGGAGGGTGTGACTGGGAAGAGACGAAGGAGGGGCTGCAATTGGGATGTAAAGTGGATAATTTTTAAAAATAAGTTTAAAAAATTATTGACTCCCTGTGCTCCACTCCGAAGTTTGGCTGTGAGTCTCAACATCTGCATCGATCCACTTCGGGGTGGAGTCTTTCAGAGGACCTCTGTGGTTGGCTCCCTTTCCTGTTCCTTCTCTTCAGCTGCTTCTATTCTCTCAATAATCATATATTAAATTAATGAGCACGGCTTAAAAGTAAGACCACAACATTTTTTAAGAGAGAAAGGTGCATCTTTTCTCCATTGAAACAGTCTATGAAACATTTGTTTCAGAGAACATATTACAGTTGTTTAAATTCAGTGTCATTTACATGGAAATGTCTTCAGAGAGCATAGTGATGAGAACTTAAACAGATACTTAAATAATATTTAGTAAATTTCAATATGATAGGATTTTTTAAAAGATAATTAACAATAAGATAATAAGCAAATATCTATTATGAGTGGAAGTATCCAAATAAATAGAATATGTGGGGTTTTTTATTTAAAAATCTTACCTCTTTTAATTTAGATGTAGTCAACCACTATGAAAATGCAGTTACATTCATCTACTTATATCAAGATGAAATGTACTTTTCTCTAACACCTAATACCGACACAAATACTAACCTTTTCAAAGAAATGAGTCTAGCTACATTAAAACAATAAAAACAGCTTTTAATTTTTTATGAAAGGTAAGTATATATAACCATTAAAACTTTACATATACATAAACAATGTCATTTTTAAGAAAAACAGTCTTGTAAGAAATAGCCATAAATATCCTCAGTAACCAATAGCTACTCTGACATATTTACCCACCGTGCACTGCAAATCATTAAGATATTCAAATAACCTAAACAGGTATTGGTTTTGTTGACTTATATCCCAAAGAGAAACAAACAAACATTTTAGGAAACAGTAGAGATGCATCTAAGAGAATCCACAGAAGGGCTCAGAGATGATAATCTACTGCAGTCTGAAGAAAACGGGTAGTAAAGGCAAAGAAAATGTAACAGCTGCCCTCAGACATTGAAAGGAATGTTCTTATGTTTATAATTTCAGCTCAAAGTCATAATCAGAAAGAGATAAGAAGGACATTTTCTTTACCACATTACTTGAACAACTCAGAAGATTAATATGAAGTCCCAAGGTTCCCTGCACTCCCACTAGGAAGAAAAATCTGAATGACCTAAGCCATATCAATCTAAAGACCAACTAATATCCAATTCAACTCCAAAATCTTGGCAATATGCCTTTTAGTGTATGTATTATTTATAATAATGAGAGAAGCATATCAGTGAAAGTCATGCAAACTGTTGAAATTAAAGAAGTCTGAACAGATTTAGTCACTGCAAACTGAAACTATGACAGAATACGTTGACATGGGAACATAATCTGTCATTTAGTAGCTAATTTTATATACTTACATGACCCTTGATGGATCACTCTATCATCTATTGACAGATGAATCAATAGGTTTGGAGTTTCGCTTTAGGATGTCTCCATCAAATCCCTTCTCTGAGAGCTCAGGGAACTCCACAGAAGATGAGGCAGAAAGAGTATAAAAGCCAGAGGAGATGGAGGACACAAGGGAACCAAGCTCTAAATGAACTGAGCAAGGCTCATCTACATGCAGCAAGACTGAGGTAGCAAGCACAGGGTCTACCCTACGTCCTCTCTGTACATATTATATATCTCACTTTAGTATTTTTATGGGACTCCTGAGTATGTGAATAGTAGGGTCCTAGAAACCTACAAGAAGAACATTATGACGGGCAGATCTGGGCCTGGGGTCCTGCTCAAACTATGGCACCAGCCAAGGACAATACATGCAGTAAGCTTCGAACCCCTACTCAGACAGGGGGTTTATCAACAGTTGAGCGGAGAGTGGGGACTGACTCTCACATGAACTCTGGTGCCCCATATTTGACCACATCTCCTGGATGGGAAGGCCTGGTGGCACTCAGAGGAAGAATAGCAGGCTACCAAGAAGAGACTTGATACCCTATGAGCATATACAGGGGGAGGAGGTCCTCCTCAGTCACAGTCCTAGGGGAGGGGGTAGGGGGAAAGCGGGAGGGAGGGAGGAATGGGAGGATACATGGGATGGGATAACAATTGAGATGTAATATGAATAAATTATATATATATATATATATATATATATATATGTTACCTGCAAAAAAATAGGTCTCGGAATCTTGTGCTTTCTCTTGTGACTTTTTTCCTTCCTTTGGTTTACCTTGTCCAACTTCGATGTGATAGGTTTTGTTTTAGCTTACTACATTTTATTTTGTTGTGTTTTGCTGTTATCTCTTACAAGCTTGTTCTTTTTTTTTTTAACATTTTCTATTAAATATTTTTTACTTTTTACATATATTATTATACATATATACAATAAACAACCTACAGCAAGAAGAACTATGAAACAATCAGGACATTCTTCGTGTTTTTCCTATCTTGGTGCGTCGAGAATTCTTAATGCAAATTAATATCTATCATATCTCATCCTTATCAACTTGAAACATCTATCTAGACCTAAAAACCTCATAATCCCTAAACAACTAAGCTTAATTGTAATACTAAATTATCTGCTCTTCAGTCTTCAACCCCATGATAGAAGGAATAAAAGTCTCATTTGGGAAGCTGCTAAGTTTGTTCTTTTCTAAAGAGAGTCAGGGGAGTGGCTTTGGAGGGGAGGGGAAGTAGAGAAAAACTGGGAAGAGTAAAGGGAGAAGAAACTGTAGTCAGGATAAACTGTATGAGAAAAGGAGCTATTTATATTAAGAGGGGGAAATAAATTTAGAGATTCATTGGAATGGCAAGTATTTATTTCACTTAAAATTCACCTTCACTGTAACTTGTTAGAACTCAAATAAGATAAATGGCAACAATGTTAAACTATGCACATTTGAGGAGGAGGATTTTTTTTTTTTTTTCAAACTCACATGCACTTTGATTCTCAATGCAGTTGTGTATTGAATTCACTGTCTCATGTCTGGAAATGCTAAAAGAACACAGTAAATAATGTACAAAGTTTAATATGTTCAGGGGGAAAAGTAAGCTTTGATTAAGCTAGAATCAACATATATTTTTGTTGCATTTTTTGAACTCAATTTAGACTAAAATGCACCCTTTTCTTGAAAATATAGGATATTATTTTCAAATAGGATTTCAAATTAGAATTTTTAGTTGAATTTTACAAAACCTTCATATTAAAATTCAACCTGTTAGTACATAGGATTTTATTAAAAATTTATTCTTGTTAATTTTGAATTTAATTTTTAAACTGTCTTGTACTTCAAAAATATAGGAATAATACTTTCATATTAAAAATATAAAGTAAAGCTTATAGAAATGGAGTGATATTTCTTTAAATGTATAATCTAATTATTCTCTTTACCACTTCATACTTTGCTTTCCTGAATTAATGTTTCTGTACATGATTCTTGGCATAAAGAAGAAATACAATATTCTTTGTCAAATGATGACTTTAAAATTTTACTACAAATCATTCAGATATTACAAGAAAAATTTGTTATATTCTCTGAGTTGACACAACTCATCTCATACCTAGAGTAACAATATTTAATTTTGAATCAAGTAGGTTTTTTAGTCCACTATTCTCTCTACCACTCTATTAAATTAAGAAAAAATATATTTTACAATCGGCTTGCCAAGGATCAGGTCTGCATTTCGGCTGAATGGAGAATTCCATAGACACAGCCAAAGCAAAATGTGAGTAACAGAGTTAGCAGTGTTCATTCTGAAAGATTCCCAGCATCTGTATTCTCGGGAGGAGAAGAAAACAGCTTGGAATTGTATGTAACTATAGCCATGTCACCTGGTCTTGCTGGTATCCATATTCTGATACAAAGAGCCTGTCCAGGAATCCTTCATATGAAAGATTTTTTTTAACTTAGTCTTACATTTATTTTCATTAGACAAACAGGAATCTATTATCTACAACAGCAGTAATATTTCAATAATATGTGCATATACATAGAAAAGCAGGACAGGGCTGACAAATATTATTCATTTACTGTACAAGTCACAGTAAGGAAATGAAATGCTTTGAATACTATTTACCATCTTCTTGGCTGGGGATTGAATCACCAAAGGGGACAGGGCTATCTGCATGTCTGTAAAGGCAGATGAGAGAGAAGACACACCCTGAGCATTGGCAGTATCAATCTATAAGCTCCAGACCCAGTTGGAATGAAAAGAGGACTAGAAAACAACCAGCTGAGTAATTGCATTATCCTCTTCTCTGCTTTTTGAACCACCTTGCAGAGCAAGTTCCTAGCCTGTCTGGTATAAGCTGTTCTGCGACCATTGCTTTATGGTCATGATGAACTGTATCTTCTGAACTGTGAGCCAAAATAAGACCTTTCTTAATCATTGGCTTCTTGTTGTGAATTCAGTTATAAGAATGAGAAAAGGAAACAATACAATGCTCAATGCCCCTATCTTCAATCTCGTCACGATGTTAAGAGGAAAAAAAAATCATTTCATTGTGAAACAAATGAAGATGTGAGTCCATGTATACATTGCAGAGATATTCTTTTTGTGTTTCAAGGCGCATTTTAAATGCTAAGACCAAGTTCTTATTTGACTGATTTAATGAGATGCTTTACTCAAGTATTATCTGATGTCTCCTTTGAGAATAAAACACTGAAAATAATTGTTTCACCAAAAGTGAAAAATGTTAATTAAATATAGAGCTATGTAACTCTCAAGCACCCTGAAAAGCACAGAGATAATGTCACCTCCTCCTGGTAGGTTTTCCCCTATTATAACAAATTGGAGAAAATTCATTCATATCTTAGAACCCAGAAGTATAAAACTGTGACATTCAGGAAAAGAGTATTGGGAATGAGGAACTATTTTAACACATAATTCTTAAATTCCCAATTTTTGCTGAAGATAGTACTTTTATTAAAAAGCTGTGTTCTTTAATTTCTGATGGCTAGACTGCTGTGCTATAAAGAAATAAGTAAATAATTACAAACTCTTAAAAATAAGTAACAGTGTGATTTCTCTTCACATCTGTTGTAGTAGATACCAATTATTTTACACTCATGGGAATCTTTACTATGGTTAAAGACTTTTATGGTTTATCTGACAAGTTTAATAAAAATTAGAAAGATAAATATTTAAATTCTGGGTACATAAAATTGAAGTTAAACAGTCCCCCAAGCTGCTTTTCATCGATTACTATTTATTTAATCCTGAAGTAGAACACATTTAATTTATTTTACTTTTTCCATATGACTTTTAAAAATGAAATTTTCTCTCTGGATTTGAGCTGTGCACAGCTGGATACAGTAGATAAACAAGGTTTTCTCTGGTTGAGACCAATGTGTATTTCAAACATTTTGTTAACTGTCTGCCTATAAACTGAGCACTTACCAAATAATGAGATTAAAAATGTCCTACAGGGAAGAACAGGCTAAGTGGAACCAGTTAGAACGGATTATAATAACTACCAGAACATCTATCAAACACTATCTGAGGGAAGCCAGTAGTTTCTAAATATTATTTGCTAATTCAAAGGGTTATACTTCCTTAGTGATCTGCACTTCCCTGGACAAGAATGTTCGCAAGGTAATCTTTGGACATCCAAGCAGAATAATTCTTTATTGCTCCTAAACTATTTAATTGCCATAAAAATCAGAATTACTAATTAATAATAAAATTTTTTGAAAAATTAAATTCTTAGAGCCTCATGTGATATAAATTAAACTCGATGTTAGCAGTAATTTCCCACTTTTAGAAGAAAGCAGTACAGTTTAGTTTCTCCTAAAAGCCCTGGTAATTTGGGTCTCAAAGATTTTCCTATAAAAGGTAACCTAGAAATATGGGTAAGATGCAAAATGTCACTGTCATGGCAATTAACATCCATTAGTCATGAAAGTCAAAGCTCTTTATAAATGTAAATATGCTCCACTCTTCCAGGTCAGAAAATAAACCGACTACAAATGAAATCTAGATAAGAGAATCTCAAGCATTAGTCAAGCTTTTAAATTACAGGTCAAAGTGAACACGTCCTCTATTTATGTTCAGCTCTCTGGGGGTGTGAATGACTGCTTTCTGTAGAAGTACCCTCGAGTGTCCCTTCTCACACAGTATAACTAGGGCAGATGACAGTGGAAACTAGCAGACCCAGCACACTGCAGATGTCAACAGTATTATGGTGTAAAAGAAAAAGGAAGCTGTTTACTTTGTTCCCAGACTTCTGTACTCACAAACACAATGAGCTACCATCTGAGGTTTTGACCAGGTATTTTCTCCTTTCCAAGCTATTGAACGTGTACAAATCTATCTTCTTTTGTATCTTTTATGATTCAAATCAATAAAGCCATATAAAACTCTAAGCAAATTAACTTCAAGTCAAAGGCTGTATTGATTTACCAATAAAATTTTGCCTTAACAATAATTTTCCATATACTATTCCTGTTGTTTGGAATGTGATATTATGCTGGTAAAAATATCTACAGAAATACATTCCCTCCTAATTTTGAAATTAATTGTGAAATGATATATTTGCTTGTGAAATAAGTACCTCTGTAGTAGAAACACTTTAGAAAAAATGAAAATTAAATACTGTTTCTGTTATATCAAGTGCATATGTCCTAAACTATAACATTTGGGAATAAAGAAACATTATGTTTCAGGAATCATTTTAGAAAGCACGTCAGAAATCTTGAGAGAAAGTGGTCCCATTTTCCTTAAGGGGGGTTTGGGTAGGGTTTTGGTTGTTTTCTTGGACTATAGATGTTTATTATCATTGGGAGTTGGTTATAAGTTATCATTGAGTTTATTCAGAGAGAAAACAAGGTTACACTCAGGAATTTCTCTCTTTTCCTTTATCTTTCTTTCTTAGTTATTGAGATAGGGGTTAAAAAGAAAGAAAGGGGAATATAGCATATACAGGGATGATAGGACAAAAAGTAGATTATTGAATCTACTCCTCAACTCAAGACCTTAATTGTTACTCACAAATAAGGTTAATTTTAATTCATTGATATAGAATTTTGTATATTAATACAAAATAAGTTTAATTTTGATACATTGGAATAGAATTCAATTTTAACATCATTCTTCACATTATATTTCTACTCTAATATGATGTATTGTACATCTACAACTAACTCAGTTAGTACATGGCTTACGTCCAGTACTCTGATAGTGCTACTGCAGGCTATTTGGGATAATTAAATAATACAAGTCAATTGTTAGTTGATCAACTCATGGTCATGTCAAGTACAGTAATAAATATCCTACATTTAACAGATACATATAATTCTATAGATAGATAGTCTTGACAAAACCTCAGAGCCTACAAAATATGACATTTAAGATGTTGTTTATTATTTTAAAGATTCTTTGACAACAAGACAGGTTAACTCCTGGCAACAACCAACCTACCTCAAAGAAGACGATGAGCATTGAAGAAACTCCTTGTGGAGATGGCTTTGAGTGTGGCAAAACAGTGACTGGGCAAAATGTCCTTGTATCTGCCACAGACAGAATTCTGTGTAAACTTGGGAATGCAGGCAGGGAAACTTGGATGCAGGCAGAGTTGACAGCCAAACTGTGCCAGACAGGGTAAGCAAGTCCTCAATAGTTAATGTTCCACACATATTTCTGTCAGATATATTGGGCCAGAAGGCTGAAGATGGTGCTCCAACATTATAGAGAGTTTTGGGTGACTGTTCAGGTAGCCAACTCTCTCTGTCAAATTTTTCATTTTGGAAGCTACTAACCTGCACTTCCAGTTTACTCAGGTAGTTAAATTTATTCCTTGTCAAGTCTCTGATGGGGTTGAAGACCAGATAGTTAGTTTTAAAATTAAACTTAGTTGTTTCGAAGTTAGGAAGATACTTTTATGCCTAGATAGATATTTTTAGATTGATAGATAATAGATATTGATTTAGGTTCAAAACTTTAGACTCACCAAGATAGAATAGCAAATATCTCTCCAAGTTTCCGAATATCTTTTGATTAGGCATTATGTATGTAAGTCTTACCTATTGGTTTTTATAGTTTTTCATAATTGTTCTTACTGTATATAAAAATAATTGCCTTTTTATTTAGATAGAAAATGGGAACTGTTGGAGGTTGGTCTGATGTATTTTGATGCTAATTACTGCTTACTGTCTCTGTGACCCACCTTGCCTAAGAGCCTAACCTGTTTGACCAATAAAAGCTCATCACTCCTGGGCAGGGCATTGAGATAGGCAAGGCTAAAGTTCCCAGATATGGAGAGACAGAGGAGAATCTTGGGAAGAAGAAAGAAGTGAGGAAAAGAAAGAAGAAGGTTGCACCATCATGGGTTAAGGGGAGAAGAAGTACATGGCTAGCATGGTTGGAGGACATGGCCCAGATGAAAAACAATAGCAAGTATTTGGGATTATGGATGGGAGGTAGCTTGATAGACATTATTAGAAACAGATGGCATAGGATTGGGGCAGGTATGGGATTCCTGCCCCACTATGGGAAGTAGTCGAGGGGTTAATATTGGCCCTGGCCCTGGTTAAGTAGGGCTATTTTAAAATATAACAATTGTCTGTGTCTTGATTGATTGCTAGTAGGTTAGAAAATACTGCCATAATACTAATTATAGCTCCTAAGTATAAAAATCATTAGGCCCTACTGGTAATTTAACTGCAACAAGATTCTACTGGGTTTGATACAGTGAGCATAAAGTCAACCCATATGATTTCCTAAGCAATTCCGTAATGCCCAACAGCTATTTAATTAGACACAAGGCCAGCTTAACAAGACAGAAATCATGCTTGGTACTATAAACCTAGCCAGCTATACACAGCTAGTGTGAACATGGATCTAAGAGGAGAACCAGATACCACCACTTTCCTAAACCAGTATAATTCCTCTTGCTTTCTAAGTAAAGGTAATCACCCTGAAGACCACAATAAGTGTAGCTTGTACTTCGCTTCAACAAAATTTCTTTGCACAGCAGAAGGACACATATATGGAAAGTCACAACAAGTAAAAATGCAGAGACCAAATGACCAAGGGATGTGAAGGCATAATTAACCCATCTACCATAAAAGCCCTACTCAGCATGGGTAAGAAAAACTTTTAAGTTTGAGAGGATCTAGAAGGCAACTGTAAGATACTGCTTTCTATCCATTACAGAGAAACCATACCCATAAAATCTAAACAACATGAGTGCCTAAAGAAGACCTGAACAACTTCAACACTACTTGATATCCCAGCACAAATGTAGGAAATGTCAATGGTCCCAACCCAAGATGAAGAGCTACAAGTAATTAAGAACTTCAGAGAAAAGAAGAATTAGTAATCCCCAGGAATGAACACCTTGATTTGTTATTCAATTCAAAGAAGTCAGCCCTAGAAACATATGAGGGAGGCAACACTGAAGGGACTGAGGAAGTGGTGGTATCTATATTGTTTATTTGTTTATATGTATATAAAATAACGAATAAAAAAAAAGAGACAATGGATTTAGGAGAGAACAGTTTGGGGATGGAAACCTAGGACATGTAGGCTGGAGGACAAGAAGGGTGTAAATGATATAATTCTGTTTTGACTAGCAATAAAAAAAGAAACCCATTATGTAAATTTTCCTTTTACTCAAATTTCTATTCACAGTTACCTTGAATGGTAAAGTACAACTAGTACCTTCTCAAAAGTCCTTTGCAACACCTACAGTCTGATTCCACATTCACCTTTCTCCTCAGAGATTGTAATTTTATGTAACTCCTCTTTTTTGAACCAATTATCTCCATTCAACTGAATCTTACCAGCCACGTATAAAGGTGAGGAAGCGTCATATTTTATCTAATTATTTTATTTTGTTATTGTTATTAATAATTTTAGTATCTCTCAGTTTTACTTATTCATATATTTATAAATATGTTTTCTTATTCATGGGCACATGTATATTGAGAATACTCACCCATTCCTCTGCCAGTCCAACTTCATCTTTGTTCCTACCAATGTGCCCCCTTAATTCCTATCATTGTCTATTATAGTAGCAATACTAATTATTACATATAATTTATGGATTCTTGTTTGTATGCATATATAGCTTAGATATATACTCAATTAAATAAACAAATAAATAACTGCTATTAAAATTTTTTTTAAAGAGGTGAAGCAAAAAAAAAAAAATTACAAAACCAGCTTTCTATTCGTATTGGCTACTTTTCACAACTTTTATTTCTGACGTTTATAGAAAACACTATCTAGCGCATTCTTTATGTGTCTTACTTTCTCCAACATTCAACCATTTAGTGCGTGTTCTTGACACTCTAAACCAAACTTCTCAAGCTCATCAGCGATGCCCATCTGACTGCTGCCAAAGTTCAGTTTTCTTTTTCTAGCAATCCCTCCATTGAGGACAATCTGTCCCTCTCTTTACCTTCTTCAGAAACAATCGTCAGTGTGTTCTGGCACTTTGGGTGGCCATATCTTAGATGTGTGATACAACTTGTAACTAGCAAACTGAGATCAGGAATCTAGCAAGGATCCTGCATGACTCAGGGTGAATCTCAAATCACAACTCGACATAGTTCTAAGGCCCCATGCTACTGAGCCTTGGAAACGGGAATGGTCTTGCCTTTTCACCAAGCTCTGCATCGTAAGTGTTGGCTTATTAACTGTCTTTGACCAAGAGAACATAAACCTATAAAGAACCAGGCCTTTCATGACTTGTTTCCCATTATATGATTGGTGTAGGAAAGTTACATCTATGGTGATGATGTAGTTAACTTCAGGACTTGGGAAACTGGTACAGAAGCATCACAAGTTTGAGGGGGGCCTGGGCATCTTACACTACAGAGTGTGATGCTATCTCAGATGAAACCAAAACAAAAATGAAAGAAATGTAACATTAGACTGGCCTTATAAAAGGAATTTCTGCAGCTCCAGACAATGCTATTTAGTTACAAATCTAATTTATAGACAATGGATCAAATAGATAAATTTCCATATGCTTAATTTCTAGACCTTCAGTGTACACTGTTTCTAGAATTCTTAAAGCTGGGGTTGGCACTTCCCTTGTTTTTATTTGCATGTTAGGAGATTTGAAAATTCATAGAAGCAAAACTTTCTCACTCTATGGGACGGTCAGTGGCCAAGGCGAAAATGGAACTCAGGAATCATGATTTGATACCAGCAAATATCAATATTTATAAAAACCTTAAATTATAATGCTTAAAGAATATAAGACTTTAAAAGATGGCCAAGACTATCCTTCATCATTTAAAAATTTGAATTGTTTGTTCATTGTTTGATTCTTTTCAGGAATTGATTCCCAAGCATCAGCAATAACTCCCAAATGAAACAGTAAAACTATTATTTTTAAAATGGAGAAATAAATGTCTCCAGTAAAATAAGAATCACAAAAGGAGTAACTGGTGAAAGAAATCAGTGGCTGGTGGAAAGGTCACTGTGATAAATCTTGTTTTAGAGCATTAAGGTGAGTTTCATTCTTGCCACAAAAGAATACAATTATCACTTATAATACTTTACTGTGATTCCTGTGTATAGTTTATCTAGATTGTGTATAATGCACAAAACATGGTTATAATTGTTGCATATAAGGCATGCAATAATTATACCTGATTTCTAAACTCATGTTAAGATCAGTGATGTGCCAGTCACCATAAGTATGCAGACACCATTTCTTAGAATGTGCCCCCACACACATCTTGGGAATAAACTGAAGAACAGGATGGAGTGTGCTGTGACAATGAAATATCACCACTCTCAAATATTTTCAATACCACTTCGTGTCAACAACATAGAAAGGTACTTTGGCTAGGTTGTAAATTCTAACTTCCTATTGAGAACAATAATAAATAGTAATGGTTTTACTTTATACTTCATCTCCAAATTGCCAAGATTCGGTGCAAACATTGCATATTTAGGTTAAAAATAAAATAAACTATTTTATACATTTAAATAATGAAGCTCCATGGCAATATTCCTATTATATATATTAAAAGAGGCAGGTATTCAATAATACACATGTTTATTTACTTTATTCCTTTCATTTTCAGTAATTACCAAAGTCAACTTCTATTACTGGCACAGACATTCCAAACAAAGCAATTATTTAAAGAGAAGCTTGCCATTACTATTATTATCATCATGATTATATTATTACTTAGTGATTCAATGTAGAGATAACTTAATATATAACATCGTGCTTTAATTCCGAATGAACTAGCCACATCGTTGTGCCACAAAACCTCAAAAACAAGGGGGACATTAAATAATAACACCCATCAAACTGTTTCTTCTCCAATATTTATGGAGACTGATTTAAAATGCTGCTTATGTCTTGGAGCTCTGACTGTTTGGAAATTCTTCTTATGAAACAAAAAGTTTGCCAAGTATTCAGGAAGGCATATTTTTTCTCAGACTAAATTTAACCCTGCATACAATAAAATTGATAGAATAAATTCAAATTTTATGTGAAAATTTATCCTATCAATTTTATTGTATGCAGGGCTAAATTTAGTCTATGAAACAATATGACTTCGTAAATACTTGGCAAACTTATTTTTTTTTTTTTTTAGAAAAATAAGGGAGTAGGAAAAAGAGTGACAACAGTACAAGTTCACAGAAGTGTTTTATCCTGTCTTTTCCCTTTAACAAATGGGCAGAACTGGATTCTGTGAAATAGAGTAGAGCTCTGTGTGAAGCATTTTCTGGAAGCTTCACTAAAGGCACAGTATTCCATATAAATAGCAACCAGCGTAATGAGCTGGGATGGTGATTTGTGAGAGCTTAAAAAAAAAATCTTTAAACACTTTTACCAATGTAGGGACCACACTAAGTTTTTCTGGTAGCATTCATACTTACTTATAATCTCTAATATTACCTTTTCCTCACATTTAAATATGTTTCCATGTGAAAAGTTAGTTATGAAAATATTCTACTTATAAATGTTCTTTTTAGCTGAAGGAAAATACGCCTTAGTGTGCTAAAAAGCAAATATGCTAATTGTTTAATTATCAAAATATCCTAACAATTATAAATGTGCATTATTTATGGAGTAATGACTTTGTCTTCTCAAATTCATGTGTTAACATTCTAACTTAACCTAATTACATCAAGAGTAAGGATGTGAAATGGTTACTAGAGCCACAAGACTCAAATCTTCACACATGTGTTTAATGTATTCTTATCAAGGGACATGATAGCAGTGCCTTCTAGTCTACCTCTTTTGAGGATACATGCACGGAGGCTTCTTGGTTTCTTTCAGAAGAGGATATGTCACAACTATGAGCAATTATCCTGGTATCATGATATTGGATTTCTTTCTTTTTTAAAAAAAAGAAATGCACACCAAAAGAGGGCATCAGATTTCATTTAGATGATTGTGAACCACCATGTGGTTGCTGGAAATTGAACTCAAGACCTTTGGAAGAACAGAGAGTGCTCTTAACCTCTGATCCCATGACATTGGATTTCTAATTGTGATAAGTATTCAATGCTCAAATAACCAAACCTTTATGAACAAACAGAAATCAATGGTACAAAAGCAAACACGAATATTAAGCAGAGTTTTACTTAATGAATAGTGGTAATTGTCAAGCAGTGTTACACACCTCCCAAGTAAGCACAGGCTGTTTTTCCATTCAAATGAAAAATTTGTATTTATATGTGACTTTAAAAACCAATAAACCTCTCTCTTCTTTTTATAGGATGACTTTTCTGGACATGTCTTCATAAAGTTTAGTTCATAATATAGTTGTCTTTGTTTCATTCTTCCTGCTTTGTTAAATATCCTGACACAATTAACATAGGGATGAAGGTTTTGGTTTAGCTGAGGGTTTAATAGAGTATCTCCTTTAAGCTCCTGCCTTCTTGGCTTCCCCATGGTGCTGGACTAAAACCTGTAACTATCAACCAACTAAACCACTTCTAAGTTGCTTTTGTTCGAGTGTTTTATTACAGAGAGAAACAAAACCAAGACAAATAGTGAAATTGTGATATCTGGGATCTGGAAAACTTGCCACTTCAATGAATTTTTATCTGCATGCTAGGATGTAAGTGATTAGGGACCATCAGGTTAAATATTCAACAACTATTACGATCTGCTGGGGAAAATCCATTGATCTGCTCATAAACCTACATACCTATCAAATAAGAAAAAAAGGCAAAATACATTCATTGGCCACATGTACAGAAATAAAAGTTGCTGGCTAAATTATATTGTCCGTCCATCACCACACTCTATTCTCCAGACGTACAATGACTGGATCCTTGGCACATGATGGACACTTCATCCCTCAACAATAATGACAATCTCTTTCTTTTTGTCCTTACTTCCTTCTTTGCTTCATCAACTGTCTAATATAAGTACTTTTGAATAGCAAAGAACATTACGGTCCACTCATTAAAATCAATATGAGCTGATACCCTAATAAATATTAAACATTGAAGGTCAGTGAAGAGTTGAGACATTTGTCAGCTAATTGGCTCCCATTCCCATCAATGCATTCTGGCATGACATTCATCATCAGCTATTATTTCTAAAATACTTGTCTTCTTCTCCTGCTTTAAACCTGCAGTAACTCCCCTAGGGGCTCAGGATAGAGTTCACCACCCACATCATGGTTTATGAAGCCTTCAAAACTTACTTCCTGTTTCATGTTTGCAGATATTCCTTTGGCCAGGTATTGTATGAGAATAGTAAACAGGAAAAAATACGGATAGAAATAAATATGCATTGAAAAGTCTTTGCTGTGGTTACAGTGTTAATAAATATAATTTAATGGAATCATTTTAATTACCTTTTCAATTTTAATGCCATTAAGGCAGCTCTGACAGATAAAATGTGTGCATCTTCTAGCCATAAAAAGATAGGCACAGAATACGAATTGAATGAGAGTTTAAAACAAAGGAGAGTTAAATAGGAGAAGCTGTCAAATCGTTCAAAAAGTGTAATAGGAAGAGATGTTGAAGGCATGATTTGACACTTGAAAATATTTGTTTTATAAACCCAAATTAAGAAAATAGGTCAATTATAAGGATATATGTCTCTCAAGACTGTATTTATAAATACATATGTAACAACACAGAAAATAATGAAAATTTAAAATGTCTTACATATACATCTGATCCATGAGAAGTAATCTTAAACTAGACCAATATTTTAACTTTTTGTTGCTTTGCTGTTCTTTGGCCTATAGATGTGATAATTATAAAATATGGATATATTAAAACTCATATATGCTTGTATGATGATATTAACGTACCACAGTGATTAGAGTGGTAAATCTGAATTGGGAGAGGGTTCCCACAGCACTTTCAGAATCAATACCTAGAATTTCAAAACAATTAGAAACAATGTTAATGTATCATATATATATATATATATATATATATATATATATATATATATATATATATATATAAAGATAGAGCTCATTCTGTTTAATTGGAACTGAAAATGTACTGAGCAATAAAGTAATATGAAAGTCTCCATAATGGGATGCAGTAATACGTAGTTGAGATGGAGAATTTCAACAACATAATCAGTGATTACAAGTGGGGCCAATAACCAGCAAATGTGATTAAGGTGTTAAACCACCAGGGAAGAAAGAAAGAAGGAAGATGGAGGGGGGAATAAGGGAATAAAAGAAAGGAAATAGAAATTTTTTAATAATGCAAAATGGTATAAAAAAATGAAATAAATGTATTTAACAAAATACCTTCCCACACAGTTGTATAAACAAAAAAGAAGGATTTTAAGCATATTTTTTTACACAGTTGCTGTTTTAATTTTGTATTCGCTGTGTGGCCTGTAATCCATGGTGATTATACTGCAGGTTGCAGGGACAAACTTCTAGACAAAGGTTGACTATAAAACCAGTTAACTGTTTTTCCAATAATTACTAGCCTCTGGGGGAACATACTTGAAATACATGTATTTCCAGCATCTTGGTTCATAGTAAAAACTGTGTTATAGAATTGATAGTGTGAATAAAATCTCATAGTTAAGGCCCAGACAGTCCTCAATGCAATGATTTGCTAGTGTTTTAAAACAAATAAATCAACAAGGTTTGACAGGTTACAACAATTTAGTAACTAGAATCTGCAGAAAATACTATTTTGAATATATTCTAACTTTATAATGAATGAAAAACTTGCTTATTTTCCAAAGCATGAAAAACCTGCATTCTTGGGAAGAAAACCCAGGGTGCTGCAACAATGAAACATAATCACTTTGCTGACAGAGGATCAACAGTGTATAAATATAGGCACAGAATGAATATGACCTTTAAAATTATTTTTTCTTTTCTTGTACACTAGCACATTGGCATCTAAGACATAAATAAGCTTTAGCAAATAAAAATAAATGGAAGCACGTTAAAACAAAGGTAACCATCCAAATGAAGATAAGTGAAAGAAATAAATATTATCAGGTAGAATCCCTCATCAAAAACCAGTGCTTTTCAAACATTTACAATTCATTGCTTCTCCCTTTGCTTTTGACTAGTTGTTCTGGTTGTGTGACTTTGTGACTTAAAATCCCCTTAGAACTAAATAGTACTTGGCAGATATTCATTGAGCTTAGCAATTTTAATACCACGAATACAGAAATTATCCTCACCCATTTTTTTCTACATAAACAAAATGTACTGGCATTTTTGCATTATCTGAACCAACAAGGGATTGTAAATGTAGTATTCAAGCAAATAATATTCAGTTTTGATGTTATTTCAATTTTAAGTTGGGCATAAATTTATACTCCAATAATATAATGACTGATCATTGAAAATAACTATTCTAGTCTTAAGCATTGCAATGATAAGTATTTATTATAACATATATGAATACCTTTTGTTTTTACTTTCCAAAACAAAAGTACATTAAAAAGTGAATAAGGTTACGATTTTTAAGAAATATTTTATTATTATGTATTTAGATGTACATGTGTATGTCTAAATATGTGCCTGAGGCTAGGGGCATCGCCTAGAGATGGATTTACAAGCAGTTGTAAGATACCCGATGTAGATGCTGGGAATTTGACTTGGGTCCTCTGCAAGAACAATATATGTTCTTAACCACTAGAAAAATCTCTCCCGCCCAAGATTTTTTAAAATATTTTTTCCAAGACAGGGTTTCTCTGTGCAGCCTTGTCTGCCCTGGACTCACTTTCTAGACCAGACTGGCCTCTAACACACAGAGGTCTACCTGCCTCTGCCTCCCGGAGTGCTGGGATTACAGGTGTATACCACGGCACTCAACATTTTTTTAATAGCTGTTGGAGACATCCCTTTTCTATGAACTAACAAAAGTTACCCTTTAACTTCAATGGTCTTCTTTTTATTCAACAGACTTTTATCCCAATGAAATCAAGAACTAGCATCTTACTATTGTAAGGATGAGGCTTCTGGGGATGGAAAGATATGTTTAAATGGACTTGTACAAGCCCCTAAGAAAATTCATATTGTACCAGAAAAGCATAGTGTCATAAAGGCATAATGTGAAACAATAAAAAAGGAAAACTTAAAGTACAGAAAGAAATATGAAATCTTCATGAAAGATCTTTTGAGAACGTGTGTGTGTGTGTGTGTGTGTGTGTGTGTGTGTGTGTGTGTGTGTGTGTTATAAATTGGGGAAGTAAAAGATCAGATATTTTTCTGGAAGTATTTTATTGATAGTAATTATTTCTGAAAATGAACGGGTATTATAAGCAAAATCAAAATGCATGGAAATGTTGACAGAGGAAAACCATAATGTGTAATTCAAATGCTGATTTCTGTACTCCCCATATCTGATTACAATCCTTACTCTGAGAATGTCCTAGATCAGCCCTATATAAATACTTTCTTCGAGTTGTCCCCTAATATGCCAATAAAGCAGCTTACAACCAATCACTGAGCAGGGGAGGCTGGACTTCCTGCCAGGCAGTGGAGAAGCACTTAGATGAGAAGTAGGGGATTCAGCCACAGGAGTGATCCAGGAGAGAGGTTGAAAAGGGAAAGCTACAAAGTGCAAATATCTCTGGGAGATGTAAACTGGGAGGATACCAAATTAGATTAGAAGGTTAAGAATAAAGTAATAACTGCTTGGTTTCCATGCAGTGAAGCTTGTTAAAATGATATAATTGAGTTTCAATCATTTGTGTGATAGCCAGGTTCAGAGAGAAACTGAGAAACAAACATAGTTTTGTAAAAATAACCATAACACAAATGTCATGGAAGACACGAGTGACAACTAATAATAAGAGACAGGCACACTGTTAAACTGACTTCCTGAAAACATAGTAGGAAGCATACAAAGGGAGAACAAAAAAGCAAGAGCACTGAGTATGTTTAAATATCTCATGAGTTAATTTACATGTATTAATTCAGGAAGAACAAATTGATGTATTTTTCTAGGATGCTCATTTACATGTTCATATGTGAATAGTTTGCTTAGATTCAGAGGAACTGAATTTTGGAAAATATTCCTGAAGTGTCCTTACAAGTATTTCATGTTTCACCTAATCAATACCAATTTTCATTAATTAGCATTAGTTATAGAATGTTAAACATTACTATTCATCTGAAGAATGAACCATATTTAACAATACAATTCTCGAGGAAGATTTCACAAGGCTCATTTATTTTGTATGAAAACAGACCAGAAAGCTAATAAGACTAAAAACTCACTGTTTTCACAGCACATTCAGAGTGGTGTTCAGGGTAAAATAATTGTGTGGAGGCTTCTATTGTCTCACTTAACTAAAATACACACTTCTGATTCAACAAAAGCTTGAGAGTCTCATAAAACAAAGCATCATGAAATTATGCTGGGGCTGGTCCTCATAAAAGTGCCTGAGAGGTGAAATGCTCCTGCACCTAAGGGCCGGGGAACACTGCTTTAGACAAATGGAAGTTTGTGAGAGCCAGGACGTTTGCTGTGAGATTATAACTCCTCATCATGTTGGAAGCTGCACATAAAAAGCTTCACCAACATGACTGCCCAAGCATGAGCCGAACAAGAACAACAATAGACATGCTAATGTAGATTGAGAAAAGACTACAAGACCTCAACCCGACACACAGAACCACTGGCATTTAAGGAATGCTGAGATGGCAGTCCTCCTGGGGGGAAAAGCTCAGTTCATTCATCATCCAACACCACATGATCACCCCTCTCCCCAAAAATACATATATATCACATTATACTGAATAAGCAGGTTGTATTTAGGACTATATACGTGTATATACATACGCATGTAATAAGAATTATGGAAAAGAGCCTATGGATTTAAAGAAAAGGAAGTAGGGTATATAGGAGAGTTTGCAGGGAAGACAGACAAGAGAGAAATGTTATAATTATATTCTAATATCAAAAAGGTTTTTAAAAAGGGAAAGTAGAGAGATTTTTTTTCAGAATGTGCAAGAAATGCAACAGGGTTCTCTCTAATAAGGAGACATCAATATGAGTGATTCTGACCTTGTAACTACTTTTATTTCAGAAGAAAAATGTTCAGAAGTGAGAATTAGAACCACTTTCTACACTTCTCATCACAAAGTCCCCACTAGTTATCGAAAAAAACAGGAATCCTAGAAGACATCACAAGAATTTAGGTGTGTTTGGAATAGAGGTTGTTTTCCAAGGCCACATCAAACATCATTTATGCCTCAGAAAATAAACAATGTTGGTGAGTATGGATTTCACATTGCATTTTAGGGATCAAAATAAAGAAAAGGCAATGCAGGCTTCTGTTAGACAATTCAGCCAAGGTGGAAATCTGTAGAAGAGAGCTGCTGGACACTGCATGACTTCCCTGTGGCTGCTATAATAAATTCTTACAAGCCAGGTGGTTTCAAGTGACATGTTATTCCCTTACTGTTCAATCAGTGAGAAGTCTAAAGGAAGGCTCTCTGGAGGAAATCAACTGTGTTGTTGCCAGGCTCCCCCAGAGGATCCAGAGAAACCCATCCCTATTTCTTTCCAATTCCACTGGCTTTGACCAATCTTTGATTTGTGGTCAAGTGCCTCTGGCCCCTACCTGCATGACCAGATCAACTTACCATCTGTGTCTAGCCTATTTTCTTCACCTCTGTCTCTTTTTTTTTAATTTTTTATTTTTTAATTAATTTATTCAGATTGTTTTCCCCTCATTTGTATCCACCTTTTCCTCCCTCCCTCCCACTTTTACTCTACTCCCTTTCCCTAGATCTATGACTAAGGAGGACCTCCTCCCCCACTACATGGACATAGGCTATCTATCAAGTCTCATCTTGGTAGCCTGCTTATCCTTTCTCTGAGTACCACCAGGCCTCCTCACTACTGGGAAGTGGTCAAATATGGGGCACGAGAGTTCATGTCTGAGTCAGTCCTCATTCTCCACATAACTGTGGTGAATGTCCTGTCCATTGGCTAGATCTGAGTAGGGATTCAATGTTTACTGCATGTATAATCTTTGGTTGGTGCAGTAGTTTGAGAGATCCCTCTGGGTCCAGATCCGCCCATCATAATATTCTACTTGTAAGTTCCTAGGAACCTCTGGGTCCTTCTATTTTCCCATTCTCCCATACTTCTCTCACCTAGGGTTCCAATAGGATATCCTCATATCTCCTCTGTCTCTTAAGAACTACTTATGACTCTAAAGAAAGTCATATAAGCAATCTCCTTTGTGGAATGCGTAGTCTTCAGGGAGTGGCAGTACTTGAGAATTAGGTGTGGTCTTGTTGGAGGAAGTGTGTTACTGGGGGGATAGGCTTTGTGGTTTCAAAAGCCCAAAACTAGACCCATTGGCTATCTCTTTTTTTGCTGCCTGTAGATCCAGATGTAGAACTCTCAGCTACTCCTCCAGCATCCTGCCTGCCTACTCGCCATCCTGCTCCTCACTATGATGAAAATAGACAATAGATAATAGAGGTTTACTATAAAACTGTAAGCATGCCACAGCTAAATGCTTTCTTTCTTTCTTTTTTTTTTTAAACAGTTTCTGTGGTCATGTTTTGTCTCCACATCAATAGAATGCTGACAAAGACAGCGTGTAACTTGTCTTTGCTACTTTGTGGGTTCTTCTTTCCCAACTTTTATTTCTCCAGTTTCACCCCCTAACACAAGATAGAAAAGAAACAAGGGTGGAAGAGAAAGAGATCCCTGAATCTAAGTTTTTCCCCTTTGATTTCTTCTTTGACCACAGCTACTGACAAACGGCAAGCAACTGTGAAATGCTTGCTATTTTAGAACAGTTTTCTTTACTGCCTGCCATCCCTCCCCCCCACCAGTTTCAAGCCCACCCCCTTCAAACATTTCTCTCTGTTCCCTACTCAGTTTCCAAACAGTCTGCATAAACAGTCCATTTTTCCAGTTTCTACAATTTTAATAGCTCCAAAGGATAACACCTGTTGTACCCTATCTGCTTAGTTCAAATTCTCCTGGCTCATCTGTCTCCTAACAATATCTTCTCCAACTGCCTTCTCATTTCACTCTGCTATATGCCCTCAAGCAGGCTTTTTTTTGCAGGGGGCGATTGTTTTTGTTTTTGTTCTTTTGTTTTTTATCTCCTATCCTGTCCACAGAAATCCAAGAGGCAATCAACACTGAAGTAGGTTCAAGCAGTTCTAACAGCTTAAAGGGCCAATTGATGGGCAACTGTGATTCTTTTAAAGGGCCAAGGGCACAAGATAAATCACACTACAGTGGCTCCTCTTTTCAAGCCCTTCCATGACATATGTAACAACTATTTCTCCAAGCCAGGAATACAGCTTATTGATAGAGCATGTCCCTTGAATCCTAGGAAGTAAATTGATATTGGACAGTGATGAAAGAAGGGGAAGAAGTATCATCTTATTAGACAGTAGAGTCTTGAATTAAGTATAGTTGAGATTGTTGGTGCCAGAAACTGCTAAAAAGACAGCTGGGAATCCTGGAGACAGAATTAATTCACTACTCAGCATTATGTTCATGAGTGTGAAGAAGAACAGATATAGTAGAGCAAAGACCCAAAAGCTATAGAAATGTCTTCTAAACCCTTTTTGAATGTCTTGACATGAAGTCAAGAAGGTAAGTGAAATTAGTCTGAGTTGGAGGCTGAGAATTACATGGTTGAAAGCTGAGTGACTTCAAAGTAGTGTCAAGTGCTAGCTAGAGAGATTAAAGCTGGATAGACCTGGAAAAGAAGAGCCGACAATGTTGTCAAAATAAGACAAAAAGAAATTTAAAAATAAGAATTTATGTTCAGTGATTGAGCTTTATTGTTTTAGTGATAGGGTTATAGAGTAGAGCATGCTGGATCTTCGGTTTGCTACTTTAAGACTCTAGTCACTTCAGAGATCAGCTGCAGTCTGAAGAATGTAGGACACACCACCACACACCCCCCCCACAGTGTGCCACTTGAGAGGAATGACAGTGAGTCTTGCTATGAATGAGCAGATTGGCAACACTTGGGCAAGTTATGATGGAGGCTAAGCCAACTCAACACTGAAAAGACACTGGAAGTCAAACTATCCCCTTGTGTGAAGGAAGCCTTCGAAAGTCTGGTCCCTCTGCCACGCTGTCTATGATGGCTTCCTTTCCTACTCTTTGACTTTAATCTTTCTCTCCTAGTGTTTTCATAACGGTCATAATGCTTTCTTCTTTTCAATATCAATATGATATTATATATATACATACATATATATATATGTGTGTGTGTGTGTGTGTGTGTGTGTGTGTATCCATACTGTCCCTTCTAATGCTCTGTCATCCCAAGGCTCAATCATGGTCTTGGTGGTTGGAAGGCCCTCTCTCCTAATCAAGCAGATTATTAAGGTGATTCAGTGCCTGTCCTTTTCTTGAACCTGTCACTGCCTCACAGTGCCTATACAAATGAGGCTGACTATTCAATTATAGAAGTTAATGTTATTGTCAAAGTTAATGAAAACTATTCAATTTGAATGTGCTGAATCATAGCATTGAGAGCCAATGAAATGGTTTTTTTTGTTTTGTTTTGTTTCTGATTTTGATGGTTGGTGATTCTGGTTCTGTCTCTGTAATGAAAAACATGAATTTTCATCTTCAGCTGAGATAATTTGGACTAGGCAAGTTGCAAAGTCACATTTTGAAATATTTCTATTTAAAAAATGTTAGAATAATAAGAGGTTAGTTTAAGAGAGACTGAATAGTATTATGGCTAAGAGAGGATGGCTTGTAAATCAGCTGTTAAAGTTTCTTTCTCACAAATCCACAACAGTGATAACCATGCTTAAGTGTTAGAAAAGAGTTTCTTGAGATTACTGATTCCATCCTGCATGGGAGGCAAGAAAATACAATGATTGCCTTCAAAGGAGGGCCTTCTAAAGAAACTGTTGTCATCAAGAGACAACATCCAAATTCAAAAAAATAAATAAATAAATAAAATGAGCATACTACTTATCCAAATGGTTTCTTATACAAAACAAATTTAATCTCCAACTCATAGTATATCTATAACAGCTTTGAATCTAAAAGAATTTAGACTTAATTTTAATTGCAGTAATGATTTTGGTTTCTTTAAGAACCCAGTTATGTTATGGAAATATGTTTTTTATTTAATGCCAGGTGTGGGATCTGAAGCTGCTTAAGATTGTCCATAGTTGTTAACTATGATTTGTCTAGTGCTCTAGAAGGGGTGTGTTTTTGCCAGCTGCAGGTAGTTTATGTTTTGAATTCTGGGGACTCTTGAGAGGGTATAAATGCAAGAGCCACTAGATGGCCTGTGGGGGCTGTTGCTCCCCTTGCTGCTGCTGGTTCCTTCTGTTGCTTTTGTTATTGCTGGATTGCTGGATTACTGGATTACAAGGATTCCTGGTTACTAGATTGCTGACTACTGCTTGCTGAATGCTGGTGAGGATATGCTCATGAAAAAGATTGTTGATGCCCCAAATGAGAATAAACAGGAAGTGGTATAAAAAAGTCTATTCCCCCTTTCCCCCTCTAACCTTCTTTCATACCTACCTAGTTTTGGGAGGTTGGAATGGATTGGGGTGCAGAAGGGTGATAGATAGAGGAACCCAATAAAGTAGCCAAGGAGCCCAGATATAATTGGCACCCATGTAGGACATTATCAGTTTTAATATTTGCAGATATCCCCATCATAGCCATTATTTCCAATAAATGTGTAATTACAGAATCACCTTTTACAGAACTCAAAGCACTTTCCCATTGAAACGCCAAATATGTATTAATAGTTTGGTGTACAAACTTTAGTTTCCCAAATTTTGCAAAATGAAAGACATCCATCTGCCAGATTCCATTTCTTTTGGTACCCTTAGGATTGTTTCCCATGGGTAATGGAAATTGGTTGTATAAGGAACCAGTAGGACATTTTCTTATAATGTCCTGGGCTTGTTGCTGAATGATAGAATTTTTTCTTTAAATCTTTACTGTTAACATGGTGTTTTTCATGAAAGTTTGAGACTTTTAACCTATTTCCTATTCATAATTGGTCAATTTATTTGTCTATTTGTGCCAATGGGTCTGGCAAATCTGTATGAGACCAAAACTGCCTTTGCACTGCATAAATAACAAGATTAATTGTGAATTATCTGGAGTGAATTCAGTAGTTGTTATATGCAAAACAATTTTCTGCATAGTGAGAATCAGTAATAATATTTAAAGATTCAGGGAAATCTAATGATCAATAAGAATTGCAGCTGGTCAAATGGGGAGACCTGGTGGCACTCAGAGGAAGGACAGCAGGCTGCCGAGAAGAGACCTGATACCCTATGAGCATGTACAGGGGGAGGAGGTCCCCCTCAGTCACAGTCATAGGGGAGGGGAATAAGGGGAAAATGGGAGGGAGGGAGGAATGGGAGGATACAAGGGATGGGATAACCATTGAGATGTAATATGAACAAATTAATAAAATAAAATTAAAAAGAAAGAAAAAAGAAAGAAAGAAAGAAAGAAAGAAAGAAAGAAAGAAAGAAAGAAAGAAAGAATTGCAGCTGGGCGTGGTGGCGCATGCCTTTAAACCCAGCACTCAGGAGACAAAGGAAGGGGGATTGCTGTGAGTTCAAGGCCAGTCTGGTATACAAAGTGAGTTCAGGACAGTCAAGGCTACACAGAGAAGCCCTGTATCTAAAAACTAAATAAATACAATTAAATTTTAAAAATTGCATACAACTCTGATTTTTGAACCGAAGCATATAGACTTTGGATCACTTTGCTTATTTTGTCTGGTTTATAGCCTGCCTTTCCCAACTTATTAGCATAAGTATAGAATGTAGGTGCTTCAAGAACTGGTGTTCCCTTTATAATTCATGGGAGAATCCAAGTAGTTCTTTTTATAAATCTCAGATGCTTGATTTTAGGATATTTGTTAATTAATTTCTCCCAAGTATTTACTATAAGCTCTTTGCAAATATTCATTGATTACCCATAATGACATAATATTATCATTAGTAAAAAAGTACTATAATTTTGTCTGGGTCTGTTCCTTATTCTACATTTTATGATTAATTCAGAAACCCTTCTATGTAAGTCTTTAACTTTTTTCTTTGTTTATGTGCTAAGAAAATCCATTCCATAATATTATCATCTCTTCACATTTATTTCTTCAAAAGCTTTTGCTTTATCAATTTTCAGAAAAATATTAATAGCATGTTTTTAAAAATAATAAATTACTTCAATATGCAAATAATAATACATATTTTAAAGAGATAATTATGACTAAAGACTATATTTGTCATTCATAAGGCAAATGTTTGCAACACAGGAAAATTATTTCTGCCTTTAAGAGTAACCTTTTGTTATTGTGTGTAAAATTAAAATCATTTTTCCTTAAATATTGTATATCTAAAAAATATTTTGAAAAGATAAAGATATGGAATATTATTAAGTAATAAAAAGAAATGGAGTACATCTAAATGTTGAGATATTATTAGACTCAGTAAATAATATTATTCTGTTTTAAAAATACAAGCAATTGCAGCAAATATCATATGAGATGCTTCCACTTGAACAGATGTTTGGAGTAGATAGATCTGCAAACAGAAGGTAAACAAGTGGCTTCCAGGAATGAGGCAGAAGTATAGTGTAATGAATGTGTAAGATATGATCATAGAGGTCATTTTATTTTGTAGTAAATTTCCAAAGCATAAATTTCATGGTGGTAGTGCTACAATGAATAAATGGGCTAAGAACTATTGAACTGCACAGCCTAAAATCACAGATGTGATGATATGTTGACTCTCTCATTTAAAGTTGAATTTTGTTTGATTGATTCTTTCTTATAACAACCACAACAAGAATAACAAAAGTTCTTGCCTGGGGAAATGGTTCAGCTAGTCAAACATAAGAGTGAGGATGAGTCTAATTGCATTTTTCTACATGTAGACATCCATGTTGGCGAGGATGTGGAGAGAGAGGAACACTCCTTCATTGCTGGTGGGAATGCAAACTAGTATACCACTTTGGAAAGCTATCTGGTGCTTTCTCAGAAAAATGGGAATAGGGCTTCCTCAAGACCCAGCTATCCCACTCCTTGGAATATACCCAGAAGATGCACTACCACACAACAGGGATATATGCTCAACCATGTTCATAGCTGCTTTATACATAATAGCCAGAACATGGAAACAGCCTAAGTGTCCCTCAGTAGAAGAATGGACTAAGAAACTGTGGTACATTTACACTATGGAATACTACTCAGCTATTAAAAACAAGGAATTCCCAAAATTTGTGGACAAATGGATTGATCTAGAAATTATCATAATAAGTGAGTCCACCCAGAAGCAAAAAGAGACAAACAGTATATACTCACTTATATCAAAACACTAGTCCAAGGGATACGTACCATGAAAAACTTTACTTACCAAGAAAGTGGGTCAGAGGAGAGGACATCCTATTGAGACTTTACGTGAGAGTAGCATGGAAGAATGGGAAAATAGTAGGACCCACAGGGTCCTGGAAACCTACAAGAAGAACTTTAGGACAGGCAGATCTGGGTCCTGGGGTCCTCCTCAAACTAAAGCACCAGCCAAGGAGAATATAGGCAGTAAGCTTCGAACCCCTACCAAGACCTAGCCGACGAACAGGATATTCTACACCATTGAGTGGAGAGTGAGATCTGACTCTCATACGAACTCTGGTGCCCCTTTTCTGACCATGTCCCCTGGATGGGGAGACCTAGTGGCACTCAGAGGAAGGATAGCAAGTTACCAAGAAGAGACCCGATATTCTAAGAGCATATAGGGGGAGGAGGTCTCCCTCAGTCACAGACATAGGGGAGGGGAGAAGGGGGGAAGTGGGAGGAAAGGAAGAATGGGAGGAAACAGGGGAAGGGCTAACAATCAAGAGAGTGAGTATGAGAGAGTTCAGATACCTAGAACCTACAGAAAAAGATGATCGGGTGTGATTGTGCTTACAAACCTCAACATTGGAAAGGCAGAGGCAGAGGATGCCCAGGGCCATCTGGGTAGCTAGAGTATCTCATCCCAGAGCTCTGGATCACATGAGACAGAGCCTCAGTGATAAACTGGAATGCTATTGACGAAGATGGCAATACCAAAACCTTCAGCTTCAACCTTCCACAAACATCTGCATATGCATGTCTATCCAGAAACATGTCAAGCTACACACCCACCCACCCACACACACACCCGCACGCACACACACACTCACAGACACACACGTTTCCTAGCTGACATCTGCACTCCACCTAAATTGGTTCCTTTTTTTTTTCTTTCCTTCAGATTTGTATGGAACAATTCCAGAAATGTCCCTCGGATGTATTTCATTCAGAATCACAGAACTCGCTCCTGTGTGCTTACTCCTGAACCCCACCTAACTTGATTTCCTCATGCCTGACAGCGGAATGACTTCCGACACCTTCCCTATTCCTTGGTGATGAATAGCAGTATCATTCTGAGTGCAGCTGAAAGCTTCTTGTAACATAAACCTCAAAAGACATTTTATCACAGAGGGTGTCCCAAATCCTCCCAAAGATCAAAGCCGGGCTGTCCTGGATTGTTCGCTTGGCTGAGATGAAAACAGCCTGCTTCCAGCATCCAGCCTTCCAACGCTGGTAGTAAAAGGAAGCTAGGTGGAAGGAACAGCTGTGCATTTACAGCAAGGCTAGACTTGGGCTGTAATTTTTTAAGTGACGTTTTGCATTTGAAGTTTATATTAGCAAATAACTTAAGATAGTCACATGTGATGGAGAAACGGGACTTTGAAGATGAAAAGCCCAACAGACTCAGGTCCATCCAAATAAAAGAAAGCAAGTGAATAAATAGTGCGGGGAGTGATCAGAGTCAGGGTGGCATGCAGAACATTGAGTGAACAAAATAATAACCATGTCTTACTTGAAGTCCATTGGGGCAACTATTTCCTATGTTGTTGGATAAAGTTAATTAAACTGAGGAAGAAGACAAAAAATCATCAGAAATATTGAAGTATGTGACTAATGCAAATTAGTAGATGAAAAGCACGTTAAATGTGCTTATTTTTCTTTGTTGTAGATAATCAATTGATGTATCAAATTAGTGTTTTCTGAAGAGAGAGAAGAGAAGGCATGGAGTTCGGTGGGTATGGAGGTGAAGAGGATCTGAGAGGAATTGGGAGTGAAAACTGACAAGGATGTACAGTGTGAAAGCAAATTATTTTCAATAAAAATGGTAAAACAAAACAAAACAAAGTTGACATATTTATGTAGACACAAGAAGACTTTCTAAAGTGCATTGATTGTTTTTCTGACATATAGTGCTGCAATGCCAGATATTTTATTTCTGACATTTGGATAGTAAGTAAACTTGAGAATTTACAATGATTACAGAAAGTAATCAGTTGTACTGCCAACATAGGCAGTCAATTTCCCAGGTTAGTTGAAAATACATTTCTTGACTCACCTTGATTGATTTGAAATCCTTTAAGATTTTTATAGACTTTAAAATTCTGAGTTTGTCACATGTGCATATACAAATATACAGATATTTGAACAGCCTCTGCTTTGATAACACTACCTGAAATATTTTTATGACATAATAGATCAAAATGTTCTAATAAGGACCCAACATAGCATCACAATTTGATTATTGAATTTTTAAAAAAGGCAATCAACTAACACTACAGTGACACAAATGAAAACTCTACTGCTTGATATTTATGTGATATAAAGGGCAAGCTGGACAAGAGATGTCCGAACATTATCAGACTTCAAAGGACAGTTTTTTATTCAATAATTAGTTTATTAAGCATATTATTTTACCAATATTATATATTTTCACTCTAATATGTATTTTCTTTTATTTACTTTACCCTAATATATATTAGAATATACATTACATACATATGTTTGTGATACATGAATATATGTATGTGCAATGCATATATACTTGTTTCCCCTTTTAGATTATTACAAATGTAAAGTTAGGCTTCTCCACAGGCCTTCTCTTCTTTTTATTGTGCGTCACCTTTAGGCTTACAGGTGACTCTGAAATCCACTTTTCTCATGTTCCTGAGACAGAAGAAAGTCTGATCTTTCTTCTATGAATACTTAGTGAATGACAGGTATCATTTCTCTATATGGAAAATACAAGACCAAATAATAAGCTGTCTAGCCAGTCTGTTCAGTCTGTACTAAAACACAAGATCACATAACATAAAAATTAACTAATCTCTTTCTCGCATTTCTTTAGTCTGGGAAGTACACGATAAAGCATACCTCAGAGTCACTGTCTCCTGAGCACTCACTTCCTGGTTTAGAGAAGATATTTTACTACTGAGCCTCCAGCCTAAAAGGGCTAGTGAGAGTTATGGCAGGTGTCACATGTACAGAGAGATTCATATACAAGAATATTCCTGCATGAAGAAGCCAGAGAAAATCATCACCGCACCCCGCTGTAAAGAAAAAAATTTATGTGGCAACATGGCTAGCTTATTAAAAAATTTTTGGTTCTGGAAATTAAACAGGTCCTCGTTTTTGTAGGCAAGAACTTTATAGATTAAGTGCCTCACATTTGACCATGTCCCCTGGAGGGGGAGACCTGGTGGCACTCAGAGGAAGGACAGCAGGTAGCCAAGAAGAGACTTGATACCCTATGAGAATATATAGGGGGACGTAATCCCCCTCAGGAACAGTCATAGGGGAGGGGAATAATGGGAAAATGGGGGGGGGTGGAGGAATGGGAGGATACAAGGGATGGGATAAACATTGAGATGTAACAAGAATAAATTAATAATAAAAAAAAAAGATGTGTATGTCTCTAACTTCTAAAGACTCTTTAATATATATACTAATATGTTTAAGAAGGAACTTGATTCCAGAACCTTTTCATCCACTAAAAGCTTCATATAGTGAGGCTATTATACTAACGAGGTAGGGAGAAGTCCAAGAATCCATGCCACACACTGCCCTGCTTTGTTAATTAATGAAAACAGTGACACAAGCTAAATTTGGATAGACATTTTGCTATTTAACTTTTACAATTTAATGTATAGTCTCTTACAAAAAATGGATAGAAACTGAAATAATCCTAATAAGATTATAATGGGATTCTTTAACTTGAACTATACTCATATTAAATGTAAGGTTAAATATCTGAAAGAGAAGATCAGTTAAAACTTGGAATATATATATATATATAGATAGATGTAAATAAATATACATATAGATATAGATTACTGGGTCACTAAAGAAAAAAATGTATGCATTCACCTGAATTGTCTTCTCTCTGTTGTCATCAGTTAACAGGAATTAGCATTTTCTCTTAAGTTAAATATTTGCTGTTTCTCTTATGCATACATGGAAGGGGGAGGCAAAGGCAAGGAAGCTATGTAAAATACACCGACCTCAGTGTTCCATTCCTAAAATTATCATATTGTACCTCAGTAAAGTTTCTGGTGTGACAAGTTTAAGGAATGATGGATAACATATCAAAGCAAAGTAATCATACTCTGTTGAACTTGACTACACTTCCCGGTATATTGTATTTTGTGTTTACTAAAACACTTGCCAGTGGAAATAGCCAGTATTTTTTTTTTAATAAAGGTAATTAAAATGTTGTCAGAAATGGTTTTCAATTCTCAGGCAAATGAAGTCTATGTTTGCTCTTTGAAAAGCAAGAACATTCTTCTAAGGGCTTTTCTCCCTCCCTCCATAAATGTAAAGCCTTACCCCCACTATCTTTGAGACAATGTCATTCACAAATCAGAAATTCAAAGGGAACATTTGTCTACTACATCTGTAATCTTCAGCTCTCATAGATCTGTGTCTCTAATGTGCTGGGACTATTCATAGTCCAAGAAACATTGTATATTTATGACATTCAATCAGGATTTGCTGAGATACACGAGCCTTTTTCTCATCAGTTTCTCCCTAGTAAATTATTCAAAGATAATAAACTTAGGAAAACATTATTTATCTTTCAAGCAAAGAAAGGCAGTTCTTTTCATTTTGGATCTCTGTAAAGTAACAAGGACAAAAGGAACAATTGCTGGGACCATGGTTATCATAACCACCAGCATTTATTTTAGGTAAAATCAATGGAATTGTGAATTTACCATGAGGGATGATCACAACCCCAGGAAAGTTGTTTATTTGTCTATTATCTGCTCAATAGTTTATAATCCTATCCTGTAAGAATTAGTCATTGGCATAACTCAAACTTGGAAGAGTTCATCGAGGCAATTAGATATCTTAAACTCCTTTAATATAGGACCACTGTCACAATGTTTACACATAAAGTTAAACAGATAATACTGCTTGATGTGGACATTTATAAACATCATTGATTCGCTCTGTAATTTAGAGAATGGCCAACCACTCTCCAAATTGCCCAATTTATAGACTGTTGATAAAAGAAAAGGTCAGATGTCCTGTCTGATGAATCTTATACTTTTGTGAATGGAAATATAAGACTTAAAAGTTAGAAAGAAAGGTACATATTATCTCTGAGTCCCTTTAAACAATAATTTGGTATCTAGGAAGAATAAACTTTGAAATCATTTGTGAAGAATGAAAAATGATCTTATTATTCTGAATGCTCCCTTCAAAGACAAAAAAGTTTGTGTTCCTTTAATTCCCAGTAGCAGTTATTTTAAAAAAATATTTGTCTGCAGATGTATCTCAGTTGGTATAGTACTTGCCTGGTATGAACAAAGTACAGAGTCCAATTCTCCACAATATATACACCAGGCATAGGGAGGTAGAAGGATTAGAAATTAAAGAGGGCTGCACAAAGCATTGTCTCAAAAAGAAAAACAACCCCCTCGGTCATAGACCTAGGGGAGGGGAATAGGATGAAAGCGGGAGGGAGGGAGGAGTGGGAGGATAGAAGTGATGGGATAACAATTGAGTTGTAATCTGAATAAATTAATAAACTTAAAGTTAAATTAAAAAATAAAACAAACACACACACACACACACAAAGAAAAGCAAAAAATAGACAAACTATCTTTAAAATCTACATTATAGAGGGCTTATGGGTTTCAGGAAAACAACAGTTCTTATCTTTGGAAATACTTCATTATTCAGTAAAATTCCAGCATTTGGTTTAATCGGCTATTTACAACATAAAATTCAACTGATGTCCCACAAGACAAGCACCTAATACACAAATATATACCATCCACAGGTACTATTAATTTCACTATCAAAATTTAATAAGGCTAGTATATACATATACACATAGCACATACACACATATACATAGACCCATACACTAGTCTTTATGAAAGATTTATAGAGTTCAAAATGAAAACAAAATAGCCAAATAACAGCAATGTTTTGCTGATTAGTCTGGTCTATGGCTGTAAAATGTATGTCATATATTTCCTCAAATTAACACACATGCAAAAATCATATAGAAAATGTGTATGTATAGCTAAATTTGGAATCAATTTTAATGTATAACACCCTTTAAAACAACTACACTGTGATGCAGGTGCATTTTCAGAGAAGTAGGCATGCTTTAGCACTGGAGGATGTTAATTTCCCAAAAGGATTTGCTATGGTCTGCTTGAGTAGGACAGAACTTACCACTGGCCAAGCCATTAAGCAACTTACCAATTCCCCATAGGGAGATTTAAGCACAGTCAACATCTAAGCTCAACCATGGAAGACAGAAGTGAAAATATATTCCACATGGGATTCAACTGCTTTTTCTTTCATGGTTTTTAGTGGTCTATAGACAAGACTCTGGCTGCTAGGTAAACAACTAATTTGCTAGTTAATTGAAAAGTATACAGAGATAATTTATTAACCTGTTAATTTTCTTTATTTTTCTAGCAAATAAGGGAGATATTTATTTTCTTTAACTTTAGCCTGTCGCAATTGAAATCTCTGAGTGTTAACGTGTATGTGTGCATTGTGTAGGTGGACTTTTGGTTGCTTTATTGGGTTCTTTTTTTCTACTTTCCTATACCACCCCTATCCCTTTCAACCCTCTGACACTAGATAGGATGTTTTTGTGGTTGAATTTTTTGTTAACTTATTTTATAACCCAAATAGTTTGTAGAATCACCTCTCTGTATTTCTTTAGAAGCAATTTGTAACCCCCAGAATGGCAGAATTCTTTGTGTTTCCTTTTCTGGAAAGTATCTGCATGAGAATCAGCCCACAAAATGTCCTCCATTTAATGATAAATAATGAGTTGAAGATATTGCCTACGAATTATTTCTACCAGTTGTTGCACAAAGAATTGTCAAAAAGTTGGATTATTTAACATTCCTTGTAGATGAACTTTCCACCCATATCTTTTTACCTGTCCACCATTATTATAAGTAGGTACGGTAAAAGCAAACCTTTCCCTATCATACTCATGCAAGGGAATTGTGAAAAGCAACCTTTTAATCAATTATTATCATAGGCCATGGGTAGGGTAATAATGAAAGTAAGGAGATTCCGGATTGTAACTGACCCATTGGTTGAATTATTCTAGTCACTATTCTCAAATCTGTTAACATCCTCCGTTTTCCTGATTTTGTTTGTATAATTAATACAGTGGAATTCTATGGGCTGGAAGCCTTTTCTATATGTTAAGCCTCCAGTTGCTCTTGTCCCAGCTGTTAAAGTGCCTGTAATTTTTCCTTAGTTAAGGGTCACCACTCTACCCATACAGACTTGTCAGTCAACCATTTTAGGGGTAGGACCATTGGTATTTCAGTAGTGCTCCCTTTTATACATTTGGAAACTCAATCTCTGTGATGTGCTGTGTTTGGAAAATTGGCATGGTCTGAAATTGTTATTAATGATATATCTCCAACAGCAGAAGCTGTAGGGGCAGCATCAGGTGGAACAGCAGCCACCACCTCTCTCAGGGCTCTGGCATCTCTATACCTTCTGAAGAGTCCCCAGAATTGCAAATGTAAACTATCCTCAGATGACAAAATCACACTCCTGCTAGAGCATGAGTCAAATCATAGTCAGCTGCTGTGGACAATCTGAAGCACTCCCATAGCCCACTCCTTGTATTAAAACAAAAATATATTCATATAACATTTTTTATGTTTAAAAAACAAAACCACAAAATTACCACTACACATATGTGCATAGAATGTAGATCTGTGAAAATTTGCTTATACTTGGTGGCCCAGAGGTCAGTGTAGGATATCTTCATATATTAAACATTTTAATTTGTTGAGGCAAGGTCTCTCCCTGAACTTGATGCTCACCATTTCAACAAGGTATGGCCAGCAACCTGATCATCCATCTGTCTGTTGTCATTGAAGCTCTCTTCCTTACAGTGCTGGAGTTACATGCTAATATTCTACCACTCAGTTTCTCCATCAGTACCAGGTATCCAAACTCACAACCTCTCTTTATTAAGACAAAATTTGAGAAAAAAACGTCCTCTGACTTTTCCCCCTTCCTCTGTTGTATAGTATCTACTTTTAAGAAAAGCACTAGATTGTTTCTCACACTTCACTAATAGTGAGTAAAACAGGCTGTGGACTTAGGGTTTTTTTTTTGTTTGTTTGTTTGTTTGTTTTAATTTCATATCTGTTAGGAGTCATAAAGAAAGAAAATAATTGAATTAATATTACAAAAAGGCCAATAGCTATATGGTTTGGTTTCCTTGTTCCTCATGGCTTTCCTCCAGTGTAGCTTATTACAGTTTGCAATGCAAGAGCAGGTACTTTTCACATGACACACTTCTAACATCTTCACAGTATACTCATTAGGCCAAGAGTCTGGCCCACAGACAATTAAGTTTAAGTGAAAATGGGAAGAAAAGGAGGTGTTGCAATAGATGTCAAGGGTTATGTTACCTGTGCTACTGAGCTAGACTTACCAAGGGTAGGCCAATGAAACCTCCGTTTTCCATCTCTGTAATGTAGAAATAGATCAGAGTGTCAGGATGTACTGAGCATGTATTTTGGTGATGCACAGGGAAGGTTTCATATATTTTATTATTCTTGCAAGTGGTGATCTTGAACAAAAGTCTAATGTGCAGTACCTGGTAGATTAATAACTTTTTAAATAGAATATTAGCAAAGCATTTGGGAAAGATACAAATGGTGTGGAAAGGATTCTTATACTGAGTTTAGTCTCTAATCATTTACTAGATCGGACAGGGAAAGGTCAATGGCTTCCTCTGACTAATTATGGATTGTAAAATTTATTTCACCTCTGATTGTATATGATAAAGAGACACTGAATTCTAGAAATACAAATATATAAAAATGCTTTCATGTTTTGGGATGGCGGATGTTAAAATATAAGAAATAATGTTTGCATCCTTGAAGGCACCTGTCACATGTTAATATGTATGGAATGAGAGATTTCTAACCCGCACTCATTTGGTAGTCTCTAAGAAAGGCTGGACTTGTGAACTATTAGTTAATAGTTACTAAGTGGAGTCATAAATCTCTCTATTTCTTATCTGTTCCTCATTTCTCACATTTAAAACATTTACTTAGAAGTTTCCAAGGTCATCTCAGGAGGTAAATCACTCACAACTGAGTTTGACCCAAGTTCCAACAACAAAAGCTACATGGTAGAAACAGAGAACAGACTGCTGTACATTTCCCTTTGACGTCCATATTCCTGCTCTAGTACTTGGATGTGCATACGCCCATGTGGGTGCACATAGAAACATATGTATGCACAAATACCATCATGCATACACACTAAATAGATAAATGTTAAACAAAATATAGCTATCAAAATGTTTCCACAGTTTATTCAATGAGAAACAGAAGTGCATAATGATTTGTGACAGTGGCACTCTACTTAAGTAGTGTCTTTTATGTTGCAAGTCAGCAGTGTGCTGATTATGTATTGCAACTCTTCTCAAAGATGTGAGAGTGATGTCCACAGCCACTTTCCATCGCTGTGTATTCTTTAAAGGTCTGAGCCTTCTGAAGGGGCGCCCTTCCTGAACAGCCAACATTCCATTTTAAAACATTCTGATTGCCTTTATGTGCTATGGACTGAAGTCAGGATTTCTTCTCTCAACAGGGAGGTAGTGTGAATTGTAGGTTTTAATTTTTACATATTTATTTATACATGAAAGTGAGGAAATGGTTATAGATTAGCAAGCTAGAATGGGGCCCACAATAGCAGGGTACAAAAAGGTTATATGAGAAGGTTGGGGAGCAAAAAAAAAAAAAACCTGGTTAACAGAATACATGTGCCATGAAAGAGGCTACTATTGGAGAAGTAAGCAGCAGGAAAGTGCAAGGGGTTGGTAAAGAAAATCGAGAATGTGGACCAATAAAATAAAAGCTGCCTCATTTGGTAAAATGCCTTCTCAGATGTCAGATAGCATCAGTTTGGTCACCAAGACTGACTGTAAAAAGTCTGTGCCTGTAATCTCATTGACGTGGAATGCAGTTTCTCTGTGGCTCCCTGGCTAGCCAGGTTAGCATAATTTGTGAGGTCCAGTTTCCTATGACAGACCATATCTCAAAGAGTAATCGTGGACATCTCCTGAGGGAGGCACCAGATGTTCCCACCTGACTACCACAAGCACATACATACACCTGCACCCTCCTCATAAACATATGCACACACACACACACAAAGCAGGTATGGCAATCTCACAATTAAAGTCATTGCATAGTATGTTCATATAAGAGTAACAATAAAAATAAACCTAAGGGCTGGAGAGATGGCTCAGAGGTTAAGCACACTGTCTGCTCTTCCAAAGGTCCTGAGTTCAATTCCCAGCAGCCACATGGTGGCTCACAACCATCTGTAATGTGATCTAATGCCGTCCTTCTGTCATGCAGGTGTACATGCAGGCAGAACACTGTGTACATAATAAATAAAAAAAAATCTTTAAAAAAAAAAAGGAAAAGAGAAAAAAAGAAATAAACCTAAAAATTAGAATCCACTTATCATTCCTCTTTAGTTCTTCCTAACATTATTCCTCCTGGCATAGAGAGATGGCTCAGAGAGTGGAGTTCTTTGCCACCAAGTGGGGCATAGAAAACCAGCTGGTGGCGCACGCCAGAGGCAAGCGGATCACTGTGAGTTCAAGGCCAGCCTGGTCTACAAAGTGAGTCCAGGACAGCCAAGGCTAACATAGAGAGACCCTGTCTAGAAAAACAAAAAGAAAAGAAAAGAAAACCAGCTCCCATAAGCTCTCCTCTGCCTGCTAGTCTTGTATGATGATGCACATGCTCGCGCGCGCGCGCACAAATTGTAAAGAGAAATTTTAAAAGTTCACTTTATATTCTATGAGCTCAAGACAACTGTAACTAGGGTATTATCAAGTAAAGAACCAATAATTTGATGTTTGGGTTGATTAAATATGTTCTTACAGATAACTTATCAGTTGTCATGGCTGATTATGCACATATGAAGATGTTGCAAAAATTGTTATTCCATATAGTGCTGAGTTCAAGCCTCACTCCTTAAGCAATCTACCATGTTCCAGGACACATTATTCTTGCTTTCTCTATAGAATTTTCTCAATTAGTTTTTACAAGGTTTTCTGAATAATAATAATAATAATAATAATAATAATAATAATAATAATAATAATATATAAAATTTTAAAGCAGTCACTTAAGCATTATCCCCATAGAATCTAACTAAATAATCCAGCCTGCTGGCTTCTCTTTTGTGCTGGCTTCCTCCTAGTCACCCTGGCCTAATACTAGCATTCTGCAGCTCCAGATATAACTGAGAAGCAAACCAACATAATTTAAAAAGTTAGATATTTAAAATGCCATCCTTCACTTTGAATACAAATGATTAATAAAAGCCCACTGAAAGGTCAGGAGTAAAAATGAAAAGAGAAAATAATGAGGTAATTATCTCATTCAAAAAAGTTAACATAAAGAAATTTTTAAAAATTAAGATACTGAAATTCCATAGTTTCTGTACATAATCTCTATAACTTTTTGGACAAAGGCAAGAGGTTTCTGTTTTGTTTTGCTTTGTTTTGTTTTGTTTTGTTTTTGCAAATGAATTATTCATTCTTGGCCAAACCACATGTGGTACTTATTCAGATCGTAAACCACATTTAAAAGAGTTTCTTGAAAATGCGTTATTAGTGCTGACAGAGGATGTTCATCAATGGGGAAGACAGAGTCAAACAACACAGATAAAATCTGAAAACAGCTCCAAGGAACCTTCGAGAATATGAAGAAAGAAACGAATGCATGGAAAGCGCTGATTAAAAGTAGACTAAAATTATTTTACTTAATTCAAGAGATTCATAATTAGATAATTTATCTGAATATCAAAGTGATATTAAAATGAACTAGTTTAAAATAGGATAAAGAATTTGAAGCTCTTAATTAAAAAGTGGAACATTCTAAATAGTTTCTTCATGTAACAGAACTCTCTTTCTAACATTTATTATTGTTCAAAATCATTTTGTGAAAGTCATTTTAAAGTCTAACTCTGAATCAACTTTGGGAAGTGTCACTTTTTCAGAAGACTGCTTATAAATATCATTATTGAACTCTTCATATAATTACTTTAAGAATGTGTGATTTTTAGAAGCATGTTGTAGTTAAGAGTACTAAATATTTAAATAGAGTCATAGCTATTTAATTTGGAAAAGTTGTTTTAAGAACTTGGAAACATAAATAGATTTATTTTAAATTAATAGATGACTAGAGGGAAGGGTGAAGAAAGGGAGGAGAGGAAGAGAAGAAAGAAATGAGAAGGGAAGAAAGGGAAGGCAGGAAGGAGACAGGAGAGAAGGAAAGGGAGGGAGGGAGGACGAAAATAAGATGGAATGGACGAAAGCAGGCATGGAGAAAAGGAAGGAAGGAGAAAATAGGAAGGGAGGATGGAGGGGCAGAAGGAGGGGTGGAGGAAAGAAGGAGGGAAGGAAGAAAGGGAGGGGAAAAAGAGTTGGAATGGAGGGAGAAAGGAGTGCTGAGGAAGAAATAGCGTGACTAGAGGGAGGGGAAAGAAATGGCAGAAGGAAGAAAGGAGACTTTTATGACACTGATGATGTTACAGATTTTTGTTTGTTTGTTTGTTTTTTGTTTTTGCTTGGTGGGCATTTACTCTCATTTTCAGACAGAACTATTGCCATTGTTTAAATGTAGGATGACTTCCTGGGTCACAAAACTGCAGAAAGTGAATGTCCACGTGGATGCGCTTTTAAGGGTGGAGTTGTCAAAAGGGCACCTAGAACTCACAGCTCCATTACAGGCATCTACCCACTGGTTGTTGTTTGAAAGAATACAGATGGTTCTTTTTAGGCCTTAGGTATGCCCCCAAGTTGGAGCCAGCATCTCCCAGTGAAGCCCCCAACTCGAGTGTTCTTCTCTGTCACTCAGTTCCTTGTGTTATTTGTCCCATAATCATCTCCCCCTTTTTCTCTTCCAACTCTTTATTTTTTTTTCTATTTCATAACACTTCCTTCTAGTGGTCGCTGCATGTTTGAAGATGTCAGCTCAAATTGTCATATAAATTTTACTTTAATGCTTTTGATATTTTTCCAAACAAAATGTATGCAGAAGATATTGTAAAATCTTCATGATGCTACATATTATATTGACTATATGTGTAATGTTATCAGCGTTAAGTACCCAAGAGTAATATTCGGTACTTTCTAATTCTATATAGTATTAAGTAGCAGAAAATAATACATCCAATTGGCCTTTATACTGTAATACATAAATATTAGCTTTTATTGGTTTTGTTCATAATAGTCAGACAACATTATACTTATCTATTTATCTATCTATCTATCTATCTATCTATGTATCTATCTAACATTCAAGACAACAGAGTGCTGGAGATTGGTAGGATGAAGGCCCTATGCAAAAGGAAGAGAAAATTTCCAAAACTATGTAATGATGGAAAATGTGGTTCCTTTAGAGAAGTGACATATAAGGTAAATTTGATAATGACAATAGGACTTCCTTAGGTGTCAAAGGAGTGAATAAGAGAAATATTTCAGACAGAGTAGTCCAAAGGTAAGCTCTGAGAAAAAGCCAGCTGCTCCTTAGAAGTGAGCCTTGGCCCATGCCCTATGGCTTCTCCTTAAGGTTGCTTTGTTCTGGAAGGTTATCTGCCAGGTCTGTTGGGCTTCTTTGTGTGGGAGCTGCACTGTTGGAGGAATGCCAGACTGATGGGTGAAAAGTGAGACCTCAGTGTTTTAAACTTCTAATTCCAACTCAGGAGGCTAACAAGCTTTTTCTATTTCTATGCTTAAACTATAATTGTGAAGTTAAAGATCACTCTGAAATAAAGGGAAAGTAGTCAGATTTTGAGCCAGTACTGACATAGGTCTGAGGTTGCCCAGGTGCCAGTCTTGCACTTTAGAACAGAAACCTTTGATTCATTTGAAGTGGCTATAATTTTGGAAGCCAGGTATCACAAAGCTAAGATAGTATCGCTGACAAGAGGGCATGTATCAGCATCTGAGAAACTGTTGTCTTCTTGGCCTCGTTTTCTTACATTTTAAGCCATCAACTTGCCTGGGTATGGCTTTATAAGTCTTTTTGTGTTGATTATGTACCCTGTAGTCCATCTTCAGTATGCTTCTCCAAACCTGTGTACGCCCATGCCTATTGTCAAGTTGCTCGCTATTTGTAAAAGACCCAATTCCTGACTCTGTCATCATTCCAAACAACTTCCTCTTCCTTACCGAGCGGGGACTATGAGCACGATCTCAACTCCTTACTGTGACCAGGTACTTACTACTCAATCCACTATGATCTGACATCTGTCTCTATAAATAGTGCTTACTGTCACATCAGATGCCAATTAGTGCACCTGAAATGGTACTATCCAGTGGATCCAGGAGTTTACTCGTGGTAAATTGACCAAAACCAAATTGCTATTGGTGTAAATTATGTCTTTTTAGTTTTCCTCAGGTAAGTAAACCTTTCATCTGCACTTGGCAACAGGATATGAGTCGAGAAGTCATATCAGTTATTTTCTGTAAATATCTGCATTCTTGACCTTGTTATGAGTTTCTGTCTCTCCTATTTTCTTTACTTATTCTGTGGCCTTCAAGATCTTGATAATAGAAATGATGTAGTAATCTGTAGACAATACCGTACCTTTCAGCTTTGCTATGCAATGTCCCCAGACGAGCTGCTAAAAGATCATTACTAATCTGGTTAAATGTATTGACCAACATTATGGAATTCCCTTTCATGTCAAAATCCTGTGACAATCATTAAAACTTTATACTATGCATTTCTTTCCTGTTTATGGAACCGTGATCCTCACATCAGCCCAACAACCCTTGCAGGTAAAAGTCTGCTTTCTAGTTGCCTCACCAGTATGTGATGGTATGTGAAATACCATGAACCAATTGTATAAAAGTATAATGCTATGAATTCAGAGAAAAATGGCAACAAATAACCACTTTTTATGCTGGATTCTAACAAATTCTTTCTTATCTACCTCTCAGTCACTTGGATGCTTCCTTTGTGAGAAATGCTTTTCCCTTTTGTATGACAAATTATAAACATCTCGTAGATTAGGCTCAAGTTTTATCAACATGCAAAGAAAGGCGGACATTGGGTTAAAAGAACATGCTTGAAATGTAGAAGGTACTTGGCTAGGTGACAATCTTCAGACATAAAAAAAACATGTGTTTTCCCAGTGGATCACTAACTTCAAAGTGGGACCTGGGCACTTATATTCCCAATGATGTGTCTCACAATCCCAAGAGTCACACATAAGACAAGCAATACACAACATTCTCACACCCCATCCTACCCCTGCTCAAACACAGAAAAGGTAAAAGACATCATGTAGTAGATCCCTATGAACTTCAAGAGTCACCATTTTGGGATTCATTTTCTATACCATGAATTCCTTTGTGAGTACAGTTTAAAAACCCAGTTGGTTCTTAGGTCTTTGTCGCAGGTGATAGAAAAAGATCTGTGTTCAGTTTGAATATTGAGTCACCCGGGAGTGGGACTGTTGGTAAGGATTAATAGGTGTGGCCTTCTTGGAGGATCTGTGTCACCCTGGGTCAGTTTTGAAGTTTCCAAAGCCCACACTGGGCCAGTGTCTCTTTCTCTCTCTTCCTGATGCCTGTGGATCAGGCTGTAAAGCTCTCAGCTACTGCTCCATGGCCATGTCTGTCTGTTCCCACCATGATGATCATGAACTCGCCCCCTAAAACTGTAAGCAAGCCTCTAATTAAATGCTTTTCTTATCCATGAGATGATAATGAGGCCTGAACACTATTGTTAAATTTATGATAGCTTATCACAAAAGTTGAATCTGTATTTGTACAATATAATTTATGCAATTGTATTTATACAACAGAAACCTTAAGCAAATTTAAAAAAAAACATATCAATGAAATTCTGTTTTAAAATCATTGCATTTTCTTTTGGGGATAAAAAAAAAGTCATTGATTTTATTACATACAGATTATAAGTAAATGTGTGCTGCTAACCCCACCATCCTAATCATTATTGTCAGGAAGTCAATTTGAGATCACAGGTCACAGCCTTAAATTCAAATGTGGCAAAGGGAATTCAATCAATACGTGTGTGCTCACTGAAAGAGGAATATCCTGAAGCAAGAAAAACTATGCATTTTAGTACTTTTTGTTTTCTAGAGTGAATTATTTTAAATGGGCTTAAAGAAACACACTATTTGGGTGGTGTTCATTTAAAAACAATCTGCATTTCATGTGACATTTTGTACAGTCCATCATTGTCATTTTCATTTCTGCTTCAATGATTCTACATAAACCTCTTCCTAGTAGGTCACCTCGGGTCTCTAGTGGCCAAATCCTGTGTAGTTTTGTATTTCTGTTTTCTTAGAGACACATGTATTATTTTCTATTTTTCTAGCTGCTTTCTTTCTTGGATTTGCATTCTCTGTCAGAAACCAAGGTGGTTTATAGATGTGTGTCCTTTTTACTTATGATTCACTAAAAATATATACAGTTGGGATCTACTATATAATTAATGTATGCATAAAGTGAAAAGGGGGCATGTTTCTGCTCTGCTACTCCAACATGACTTCTCTACAAATATCAAAAAAGCCAAGAATATCATATAAATAAAAATGAAAAAACACAGAATTAATGAGTTAAACCAGGGGCTGACATACTATATGGGCTATATTTAGTCTTTTTTTTTTTTTTTAGCTAAAGTTACTTTTGACATTATTATCTTCATAGTATATTTAGCTGGTTTTGAATGGCAAGAGTGAGATGAGCGGTTTTGCAAAATCAAAAATATTTGCTAGGTAGCTTGGTGCAGAAAAAGTCCATAAGTCCCAAGGTGAGAGGCTTAATTAACTGACCTAAGAAGGAGACCGTTTCTCTCCCCTGATGGTTCAAGCCTTCTGCCAATGTGCTGAACTAGAGTCTTGTAGAGATGCCTATTTGGATAAGACCTACCAGTTTGACACATTGCTTCAAGAAAAACTGTGCTGATCAGCAAAGGTGGCCACACAGGAAAAGTCTGGAGAACTTCACCCTATTCCTCCTATAGTGCTAACCTCAAGAGAACCCATGGGTACAAAGAGCCACACCTTAGATAAGTCTTTTGATTTAGTTTTAGTTTTAAATTTATATAATTAGGACACAAGCGTAGAAATCAAAGAAAATAGATATACAGCATTCTCACATTTCAGTATGGCCCACAAATTATCTCTATTTCACAGCATGCATGTTAACAGTTAAGCTATGTACAGTACCACATACCTGTGGTCTCATGAACGAGGAAGGTGAGGCATGAGGACAGAATGAACACAGGCCTTTCCACCAGTCTAAGCAAGATATAGTGAGACGCCTATCTCAAAAATTAAAATTAAAACAATTGACGACAGAAAGGGAGAGGGAGGAAATAAGGGAATGAAGGAAGGAGGAAGGGAAGGAGAAAGAACAAAGGTGGGATGGAAAGAGGAAGTATTAAAATGACAGTTTCTGCTGGTCTACATTATCCCATACATGCACTATTTTAAAATGGCGATAAACATTTATAAATTGTCTTCATTCCGACTCTTATTCGTGCTTAATTTTATAGGTTATACTATAACTTTTACTATCTTTTTAACAACCAATATGTCATCATTTGTCTATTCTATGTAGATTTAGCATCCTTATAATTTAAGCTATTTAACATAATAAGTTCAGACTGACACAAAGCAAACTGAAGAATCACCACACAATCTTGAATAGTTCACTACTTATATATAAAATATGTAAATTAATCAAGCACCCTGCCAACGTTATGTATAGCCATATTCACATTTAAATTTGATTCAGGTTCTGTGGTCAGATGTTTGGCATCCTTATAAATTATACATTTCATTTCATGCAACAACAAAATTTTGATGAGATTTCTATAGTTGAGTTTATGTCATCAATAGGTACATTTCATATTAAACATTTATAGAGGGCGTAGTGTCAAATCAACTGCTGAGTATTGGTAATGTTTATATGTAATTATATGTTTACCAAAAGTTGTGTTTTTTAAAAAATGTCTAAGGGGTTATTTGAAAAATTACTATAATCAATATTATAAAACAACCTTCTCTATATGTAAGGAATTAGTGAACATAGTTTTCAAATGTTTTAATTCCGTATTTAATTTCAGGCTAAATTATATTTATTTATAAAATGATACTAGATAGTTTTTCAGTAATTGACATAAAATGCATAAATATTAGGAGCAAGAAATGCCATATCATTTATAATTCTTTACACATAGCTAACTATGGAACATGAACAGTCAGAAAGAAACTTAGTTATATATGAAATACATGCAACTTCAAAGGCTAAAATGTATCAGGATCGATAGAAGTCAATTCTAATGATCTAACCTACATATGTCCTGTTGATTGAAGCTCGTTACATAAAACTTATACTTCAAACTCTCTCTATGGAACAAATCATCATTCTGTAGGAAAATGATATGTCTCTAATGTAAGAACCAGGCAACATGCTCTTCTAATATTCTGCACTGCACGTTTCTAAGTGACAGTGTGCATGTAAATGTGGTGCCTATTTTGTATGTTTCCAAATATAGAAATTCGAGTTACAATGGTGTGGTAGTTAATTTTATCTGTCAACTTTACTGTGCTCAGGGATCCCAAAATAGATGGCATAACACCATTTTGGTGTGCGCCTGCGGGAAATGTTCCTAGAAAAGTTTAGCATTTGAATCAACAGACTGAACAAATAATTTGCATTTTCCAATGTGTATACTAACAACAGTCCACCAAGATCCAAGGAGTAAGAAGACACAGCAAAGGCGCATTCTCTGTTTCTCTACTTGAGTAGGGTATCTTTCTTCTCCTTTTGTGAATCCCAGAAGCTCCTGCCCCTAGACGTTTGGTCAGAGGGCATCCTCACACTTAACTTTCTTGGCTTTCAGCTGATCATGGGACTTCTTGGCATACATAACCACAATCCAAATCCTAGGGTAAATGTCCTCACCACCTCCCCATATGCTCTGTTTATCCAGGGACTTATTACTGATAATAATTGCAATCCAAAGTCATGTGATTCAGGTTGTCATTACTTTATATTTACTTGAAGTAAACCCATGAATCACAAACCTCCTCGATGCTTCTCCTCATCCTCATCATCTGCTGGTCACTGCAGAAAGAACAGATATGTCTCTGACCAATGCTATCCCTGTCTGATCCTCTAAAACCTGCCTGTGGTTATTAAGTCCATATCTGTTACTTAACAAAGAAGAGTACCTGATATTTGTGGTGTTGAGTCTTTTTCTTTTCCTAGTAACTCTCCATACAATTTTACAATAGTGGATACTTGATGGAGAATTTTGATCACAGGTGAAAAAAGCACTGAAAACAAGGCCAAATAATGAGACTGAAAGTGAACTTCCATTGTACATAGATTTTAAGAACCATGAGGTGTCATGTGTGTGTGTGTGTGTATGTGTGTGTGTGTGTGTGTGTGTGTGTGTGTGTGTGTGTTCTGACCCTAGAATGATCTAAATGCACATAGAGGAGAATTCTATCAGGAAAAAATTGTTTACCTACTGGCAGAGACTTATGATGAAAATAATGACAATGTCTCAGATGAAGAGTTTCACAGTTCTTAGACATTTTATTACATTGAAAACACAAGGAATAGATATTGAAGATTAAGTCACATTTGGAAAATAGTAAGGCAATTTGTAAAAGCAGAGCTAGTATGTCTTTGGCATGCATGTTACAACACACAGTTAGAAAAAATGCAAGGAATTTCAATTCCCTCTCAACAAATTTTTTTTTTAAATAAAGGCACTAATACTTTAATTCTTAATATCTATTTAAAATTTACATTATCAAAGAAATATTCTTTTATTTTTAAATATCCATAATTATTTCTAAGAGACACTATGAGAGCTTTTATTGCTTTGACCAATGTCTGCAAAGATCATTTAAAAAAAAAAAAAAGCTCCTCTGTTAACCATAGTTTCTGTCCCACCATCAAGTTTCCAGTACTACTCTGATACAGAGAGCAGTTGGGTGATGGTGGCACCTGACTTTAATCCCAGCACCTGGGAGACAGAAGCAGGTGGATCTCTGGGCGTTCGAGGCCAGCCTGGTCTACAAAGCAAGTTCAGGACAACCAGGACTACAAGGAGAAACTCTGTCTTGAAAAACCAAAAGGGAGAGAGGAAGAGAGAGAGAGAGAGAGAGAGAGAGAGAGAGAGAGAGAGAGAGAGAGAGAGAGTACAGCTTGCCACGATTGTCACGATGTGTGTTGAGGTGGCATAGACCACATAAGCTCAACACAAACACTAATTGTAACATGCTGTAGATAACCATAAGGGGGAGGGTTTTGAGAACTTCTGACCAGATTTGAGCTCTGACTAATTTTCACATAAGCCTCAACTTTCTGTGATACATTACCTGCCTAAAGGACAAACTCCCTCTTCTTGAGCCATAGGAGAAAGCTGAAAGAGCAAAGGGGTACTTTAAAATAATACTCATTTTAATAACAGCTTCATTGTCCAGTTCAGGGTTCAAACTTTCTAAACTCACAAAGCCACAGAAGTGCACATGACTCTTGATTTACTGATATCATTTTATTTGGATGAACCCCAAATAATGATAGTTTTATTTATTACAGACGTCCATAGAGTAACTCAGAGTGAGTTTCCCAATTTCTATTCCTTGTAACAATGTTTATGAGTTATTTTTCTCTCCTTATGCTCAGCAGCACTTTTTTCAAGTTTAATTTTTGATGCATTGGTATAGAATTCAAAATTAAGATTATTCTTCACACACATTATATATATATATATATATATATATATATATATATATATATATATATATATTTCTACTCTAATATGAGGTATTGAACCCATAAACTCAATTGTAACAGAAGGTTTACTTCCAATACTTTGAAAGGACTATTGCAGGCTGTTAAGAATAAGTAAGTTATACAAGCTAATTGTTAGTTGATCAATCATGGTCATATCAATTATTAGTCTATTTTTATAACAAGAATATGCATTCTACATGTAACAGATAGATATGATTCTATAGATAGATAAGGTAGAAATAGTTAGATAAGGTCTTCAAAAACCTCAGAGACATAAAGCATATGGCATTTGAAATGTTTTTATTATTTTAAAGGTTAATTGACAATAAGACAGGTTAACCCCTGGCAACACTCAGCCTTCCTCAAAGATGATGATGAGCATTAAAGAACCATCTTGTGGAGAGGGCTTCAAATGCAGTAAACCAGCAGCACTTTTTATCTTTAGTGTTTCTTATGTTATTGATTTATTATTTTAATTTAAAAATTTTTTACATATAAAACACCTATCTAGACCTAAAAACATCTTAATTCCTAAACAACTAAGCTTCATTGTAAAACCAAGCTACCTGGTCTTCAACTCCATCAGAGACTTGAGAAGGAATAAACTTGATTACCTGAGTGTAGCAGGAGTGCTCTTCAAAACATGAAAGATTTGGAAAGCTAGTAATCTTTACTGTTTTGAAGTACCTATGTTAACTGGGAGGATGCAGTTTCTGATTGAGATTTGGAATTCTCTGGTTATTCATGATCCACAGCTTCATTCCTTTATCATCAGTTTCTTTGTGCTCAGATTGCTTACTGGTTCTATGATGTATTTAACTTATTGTTTACTTTAATTCATGTGATCATGTGAATCTGGTATATACATATATGTGCAAGTATTTGTTTGCATAGCAGTGTATGTGTAGAATCCACATATGAACACCTGTTTTGTGATTTGTTTTTCCTTATCATAATTTTTGATACGAGGTACCTCAGTGAACCTGAAACTCCCATTTTCAGCTAGACTGCCTGTCCTGTCAGCCCAAAGGCTCTGACTAAGTCAGTTCCATCACACATCCAAGTACTAGAGTTGTAGATGTGGGAAGCAAGGCCCAGCTTTTATGTGAATTCTAGAGTTCTAAACTCAGGGACTCATAACTGTGCAGCAAACACTTTATCTAGCTAGCCATCTTGCCAGCCCCTGCTAGTGCATTTTCTCAGACATCTAGTCTGAAATGATTTTATGTGTTTATTTTTTATCTTGCTTTCTTTGTTTGGGAACTATATATTTTTCTCTTTTTATTTTAATTTTATTTATTTATTTATTGGGTTTTTTTTTTTTTTTTTTTTTGAGACAGTTTCTGTTTAGCCTTGGCTGTCCTGGACTCCCTTTTTAGACCAGGCTGGCCTCAAATTCACAGCAATCCAACTGCCTCTACTTCCAAAGTGCTGGGACTAAAGGTGGGCACTACCACATCTGGCTCTTTTTATTTGTTTTTATTTATTTAAATTTTGTTTTATTAATTTATTCAGATTACATCTCAATTGTTACCCTATCACTTGTATCCTTCCATTCCTCTCTCCCTCCAGCTTTTACCCTATTCCCCTATCCCAGGTCTATGACCGAGGAGGACCTCCTCCCTCACTGTATGGTCACAGCCTATCCAGTCTCATGTTTGTAGCCTGTTTATTCTTTCTCTAAGCGATACCAGGCCTCCTCACCAAGGGGAAGTGGTCAAATATGGGGCACCAGAGTTCATGTCAGAGTCAGTCCCCACTCTCCACATAACTGTGGAGAATGTCCTCTCCATTGGCTAGATCAGAGTAGGGGTTTGATGTTTATTGTTTGTATTATCCTTGGTTAGTGCAGTAGATTGAGCAGACCACCCTGGACCCAGATTCACTTGTCACAATGTTCTTCTTGTGAGTTTCTAGGACCTTCTGGGTCCTTCTATTTCCCCATTCTCCTATATTTCTCTTACCTGCTTTTTTTAAAGACATGCTTTGACTATTTGTTTTTTATTGTTGATTATTTTTTATTTTTACATTCATGACTTCATACACAGGTTAATGTGTTTTTCTATTTCTATTAAAAATATTGGTCTTTTGATAGAGATCACATAGAATTTGCTGATTATTTGGGGTAGTGTAGTTACTTCTATTGATTATCAACATGACAGGACTAAGCATCACATAGGAAAGAACCCTGGTGGCGTGGCTGTCCTCAGAGGCAGGATTAGGTCTCTTGAGGTGAGAACCTACATTCAATGTGGACGGTACCACTTCATGTGCTTGCTGCTGCAGTGATAAGGAAAGTGGGAAATAAAGACAGGGACTCATTGACTTTTTTTTCTTCCTGCCAGAGGAAACAATGTAAATAGTTGCACCAAATAACCTATGATAAACTGAATTCAAGAATTCTGTGCCACAAGAAATCTTTTTCTCCATAAATTGTTTTGTGTCCATTTGTTGCTTTAACACAGCAACAGGAAGAGTAACAAATACTGGCAGTATTGGCATTTTAACTTTTTTTTCCATCCATGAATATGTGGTCTCCTTCATGCTTACCACAGGAATACTCAAAGTAGCTGCCTTGCAGCAATTTCCTCTGAGTTACAACATTGTCTTGGGGAGAAGTGCATGAGCTACTAGATGTCTTATAAGAATGGTAAAACAAAAATTCCATCAGTCAGGGAAGTTCTTTTAGCTCAGGAATTAAACAATGAGATCATTGTAGCAAGTTCTGAAACTGACAAGGCTCACTTAGGCCCTTTCCTCCCAGGACATATAAAAGAGGTCAGTACTACTGAGAGAGTCAAATCAGCTGAGCTGCCTTTGGAAAGGGCCAAAGGCAACCTGCCTGGAAATGACACTCTAATATGCTGAGCGGGCTGCGGGTTGTTGGGCTGTGTGTTTCCGATTTGCACCCTTCACGAGCTGCCATGTATCTAACCAACACAGCACATGCCCGTGTTAAAACTGTCTAGGCTGCATGATTGAACAACTTGAGTTTATTTTGCTTAAATTCTAATTTAGAAAACACTAGAGTCCAGGTCTGCATATTATCTTTATCTTTAGGGTTTTTGTCTAGAATGTATTGAAGTCTGATTGTCTTCTTCTCTTAAACTCCTAATTTCTCATCCTCTTCCTCCTTTCATTTCTTTCCTTCACTATGTAAAGCTAACTTGTCTTAGAGTAGATTAGTCTCTTTATAACTTTTAATACAAATTGTGCTTTTGAAATAATGTTCCTTTAATGTTATCAGTATGTTTCGAACCCACTTCAAGATGCTTTCCAATTTTAGATACAGTGGTATAGAATTCAAATGTATGATTATTCTTCACACACATTATATATATATATACATACATATATATATACATATATACTCTAATATGAGGTATTTTACCCATACAACTCTACTATAATACAAAGTTTTCTTCCAATACTTTGGAAGTGCTATTGTAGGCTGTTAAGGATAAGTAAGTTATACAAATTAATTGTTAGTTGATCAAATCATGGTAATATCCAGTTCTAGTCTATTTGAATCAGAAGAATATACATCTTAGGTGCAACAGATTGATATGGTTTTATAGAAAGATAAGGTAAAATAAATAAGGTGTTCTAAAACCTCAAAGACACACAGAATATGGCATTTAAAAAATTTTTTTTCCATTACTTTAGGGATTCATTGACAATGAGACAGGTTAACTCCTGGCAATACCCAGCCTACCCAAAGAGGATGATGAGCATAAAGAACTTCCTCATGGAGATGGCTTTAGAGTGGCAAACAAGCCACTGAGCAATATGTCCTCGTTTCTACCACAGACAGAATTCTGCCTAAAAAGAGAACAAGTTTGGATGCAGGCAGAGTCAGCTATCAAACTCTGTCAAGACAAGGTAAGCAAGTCCTCAATAGTTCCTGCCTCACAAATATGTCTGTCAGACATATTGGGCCTAAAGATGATGTTCCAATGTTATATAGAGGTTTGGATGACTGCTCTGGTAGCAAACTGTCTCTATCATCTTCTCATTTGGAAAGCTACTAACCTGTACTCTCTGTATACTCAGGTAATCAATTTTATTCCTTCTCAAGTCTCTGATGGGGTTGAAGACCAGGTGGTTTAGTTTTAAAATTAAGCTTAGGTGTTTAGGGGTTAAGATGTTTTTAGGTCTAGATAGATGTTTTAAGTTCATAGAGATGAGATACGATAGATATTGACTCACATTCAGAATTTTAGATGCACCAAGATAGGAAAGATGTTTCCTTCAAGGCTGTCAAATACAAATAGCCAAAACATGAAGAACGTAACATTTATAGAATTCCTGACTGTTTCATGGCACGTCTTGCTATAGGTAGTTTATTGGCTATATGTGTAATAATATGAATATATATGCAAAAAATAAAAAAAATTTAATACAAAAAAATCTGCCTAAAGCAGCTAATTTGCATACCTTCTCTCAATGTGAACAAGGGACAGGGACTGTCCAGTAAGTTAACTAATGCATAGTGTGAATGTCTCTCTTTGTACATGACCTTCAGTTGATTTCTATGTTTCCACAACAGTAGAATTATGTGTATTAAATGAACCTCATTTCCCAGCATTAACTCTCTGATACTTAAACAATTCTCCTGATACACAGGTTAGAATGAGTTTAATTGCATACATCAATCTAGGTCCAGTTCATCACAGACTCCAAATCACACAACCATAATTGGCTTCTGGGAACATACACACTACTAATTCAAACAATCCACTCCACACTTTGGCAGTAAATTGTGGTTTCAATTTGTTAATTGAGAGGATACAAGAATGAAAAATGCAAAGGTAACTCCAAGAAACATTTAAATGTGGAAAACTATGATATATGGCTAAGTATTCTGGGAAAATATACACCATTTGCAACTGCAATTTTAAAGAAAGGACACCCTCTATGAAAAAGTAGTAAAAGATGATTGAAATCAACCCAGAAACAGTTGGATTCTCTGCATTAGTTCATGTTACTCTGGGCCCTTCAATGTGTGACAATGAAGAGAGGTTTTTAAGACATGTTCAGTCTCTAAATACGTAGAATTCTCTGAGCCACTTCTTCCTCTCGTCCCAGCTTCCCGCGCATTACTCTAAGGACTGCTTATTTTGATGGTATCCCACAAATAAAGTCTAAGCCAGAATGATAAAGCAATATGCCTGTACCTCGTTTTCTCCTTTTAATGCATTCCATAAAAGAAACTGCTTTTAATCTAACAGTCTTCTCTGGGTGGCATTCTATTAGAGGAAATTGGGCCAGAATTGATCTGAGTAGCGGAATTTATCATTACACACAGAGGATGGACAATGAAATGTGATTAAGCTCCATGTGCCCATCATCGCCGTCCTCAAGAGCAAGCCTCGAACAGAGGAGCTTGAGTTCACTGAATCAATAAAAGTAAAAGCAAAATTGGAGGGCTGTCAAATCAACTTAATTCCTCCCTTCTGATCGAGAGCCATCCAGTCACCTAAAGCATGATGTTAATAATCAAATTAGATTGCTTTTGACTCCTTTTATCCTGAGTCAAAATACACATCTGACTGAAGTGGTCTTTATATACTAAACTTTGAAAAGCCACTAACATAGCAATATACAGTGCAGTTAAATGGGTATTGCCTACTCAGGATGAGGCAGAGGACAAAATTACTTTTGATTATGCTCTTAAACTAAATAGAACAATTAAAATAATAGTTTTTATTCATCTATTCAGCAAATACCTTAGATGCAAAGAATGTTATCAGCATATTAATATGGTGTATCTCCTTCAGTGGCATTCCTTTTGCAAAAAGCAGGCATTTTTCACTGTTTGATGCTATGCAAAATCTAAACATATCATCCATTCAATGAGATCATGTGCTCTGCCACCTGGCTTCTGCTTGTCTTTCTTTCATGTGTTCCATTAGCAATTTAAAACACAGCCCTTACTGTATTGCATACTCATTTCCTGTGTATAATAAATTGAGAGGAATTGTAACTCAATTTTTTTCCAAGTTTATATCTTCAGTACAATGACCTCTCTAGGGTGAATGAAGTAATTAACAACTCTGAAAGTATAGCAACATGGGTAAAATTGTGAGGTTGACTTGGCTAAGATCATGGCCTTTCTCCCCATCTCAGTGGACTAAGGAAGGGGAATAGTGGGGAGGTAGAAGGGAGGGAGGGACTGGAAGAAAACGAAGGAGGGGCTACAACTGGGATATAGAATGAATAAATTTTTTAAAATTAAAATGTAAAACAGACATCATGGCCTTTAAGTATGAAGATAGCTAAGATGGCTGGCTGCTTGCTTCTTAAGAATGACGTGTGTGTGTGTGTGTGTGTGTGTATGTAATATATATTATAGACAGATATTATATATACATACATTTATGCTATTCATGTCTAGAAATAGGTAATATTAATAGTTTAGGGCCCTTTTGCTGTTGTGACTTCTTATTTCCCAAAAGTGATCCCCCTGAAAGAGACACATGTTTGCAGACTCTCCCCAAAGCATCGTCATCTTAGCAACAACATTCTTAAGATTAAAACCAAAGCCATAGCAGAACTCAGCACATCCATAAGCATAAAATACACACAACAAGTAAAGTAGAAACAGAGGCAGGGATCCGAGAGAGGAATGTCAGTGTGAGCCACAAACATACAGAAACAGGGCAGTGGCTTTAGATCAACATGAGCTTGCAAAGTCTGGCCTTTAAAAGGCATCAGTGCTTTAGGGTTATAAAATGCTGGGTATTGTGTCAATGGATATGTGCCTTGAAAAGAAACCTAAAAGGGCATTTAAACATTTACAGATGCGGCAGATGGGACACAAAAGAAAACTGCATTATTCAGATTACACCCTTTCCAAATCTGGGCAGGATCTAAAACAAAGGCGCCGGGATTCGGAGCAGATTTAAAACCCGCATGTGAGCATTTGTATAGATATACAAAGGGCCATTGATGGGAACCAAAAGGAATCTGAGGATCACCAAGTCCAAATGAATGCAAACAATGTCTTGATGTGGGATATGTCTGGAGAAGGCTGGTATGCTGAGAATTGTCCCTTCCTAGAAGTGAAGTCAGTAGGAAAAGACTGAAGCATAAAGCACTCTTCTCAACTGGAGATACTGGTCATGATAACACTGTTTGCTCAGTGAGATCTAGCTACACAAGAGGTCTGGAGCGAGGCTGGACTTTAAAGATGCCATAGCTACTGCAGGGTCAGGGATGATCTCACTATGTCAACTATAGATTAAGCTGGCAACTAACAATGAGAACAGCTAAAAACATGAGATTTCTGTTTTACCTGGCTCAGCTTGACAAGCTGAACAGTAAGTGTCCATCAGACTTTAGTTATCAGTATATTCGTATTTAGATGTCTGCAAAGTAAAAAACTAGAAAGATGTTCCTAGGAACCAGTGGGGTTTGTTGCTGTTGTGATTTTTGTTTTGTTTTGTTTTTTTCATTTCAGACATCCAAAAGCTATATATAAGTTCTATTTTTAGAGAGTTAACAGTTGCATTTTAGACAAAAAAAAAAAAAAAAAGTTGAAACAGTATTAGAAAAGTCATAGATAATTAAAATAAATCTTCCACTTATATGTACAGGATATGAACAATTTCTTTTAAAAGGATGCTAATTAAAAAAAAAGAGGGGCATGTAAAATCCATATCATATGAAAAGGTAAATAAACTTTTATTGCAGATAATTTGGGGAACTGTATCAATTATTTTTTTCCTTCCTGCAACAAAGTTCCTTTAAAAATCAACTTACAGAAGGGAGGTTTCTCTGGGCCCACAGTTCTATCACACAGACCATCATGCTAAGAAAAGTCACGGAGCGGGGAGTAGGAGGCAACGTGTCACTGGACTCAGAGGTGAATGCTGAATGTTTAACTTGCTTTTTTCTTTTCGTTCAGGTATGGGATCACAGGCCCTAGAATGATTCTGATCACGCATAGGTTGGCGCAGGCTACGGCAGCTCATTCTGTCTAGAGATCGCCTCCCAGAGGCTTGTCTACTAGGTTGCTCTCTATCCTGTTAGGTGGCAGTCAATATAGGGTCCCACTCTTGTGCTTAGGATCTTGCAAGTGCCATAAATCTGACAGACAATGGAAGACAGATTTCCCCATACAGTGGCTCTCAACAGGCCCCTCTTAAGCAGGCTTCATAATGCTCTCTCTCACTATTTCTAGGAAACATAATCTTTGCTCCAAGTGTGCTAGGCACTGCTCCCGCTGGCTCCACTCTCCAGCAGAACTTGTTTATCTCCTTCCAGGTTGCTGTCTGTGCCAGCAGCTTACTAGCTTGGAGTCAGTCTTAGATACGGACATTGCAAAAGCTACATTCAAGGATTTTTTTGTCCCCATCCCTGTTGCCAGAAAGCTAGTTATTAAACATTTACAAGCATCTCATGCTCATCACTCTGCCTCTTGCATTTTTATCATCTGTGTGAACAGCGTCTCAGTAAGTAATTAGCGCTTGCAGGGAGGCTGTCGATGAGGTGATAAGGGGCTGTGTCCGTGGCCAAGGCTCCCTTTCATTCTGAGCCCACAGCTCCAAGCCGCTAGCGCTAGCGGATTTGCTGCCTCCATTGTAGATGGATTCATGGACCGGGACTCTGCATCGAGATGCCAAAACACAGACTCACATGGCATAGGTGTAAACCACCAAACAAAAGCCAAAAGAGGAAGACCACTCCCACAAGGGCATTTGACATTCAATTCTTTAAAAATTTAAAGTCATTATTCAAATTCCATTTCCTTCGTCACTCTACAGTACACTCAGGGTTTCTTTGATTTGTTTTGATTATTTGCTTTCCCTTTGCATTTGTTTGTGCTTCCAATGTGACTGTTATCCCAATCTGGCTGGGAGCATATTGAAGTACAGAAAAGGTCATTTTCAAGGTAAAAATAAATAAATAAATGTGCAATAACAGTATTTTTCTGCAGATCCATCTAATATAACTATATCATAGTTTTTATACTTCACTGTGTGTTTTGGGGAGCCCTCAGTCAAGTTTTATTAATTGTTTGACTCACTACTTAAAAAATGTTGACATATAAGTACAAATTAAATCATAAGTAAGTGAATGAAACAGAAAATTAAGCTGGACAAAGAACAGCTTTCTGGAGACCACATACTCAAGATAAAAAAAAGTGAATAATGCTTTATCTTATACTTACATATTTGAATATCTGGCATATCAGATCATGGCAATGTTGCAAATATGAGGTGTTTATAACATGACATTGTGGAGGAGAAAGGGTGGACTTATGCAGTATGGACACTAACTCGTAGACACAAAGACCTCAATACACCATGACATTCTGCTTCTAACACAAATTTATGTGTATTACCTAGTAAACTACTCAGCAAATCCCTCACTTAGATGCTTGGAATTAGAAAATTACAGTTAGTGCCATAGTTTGAACAGGAACTATGGCACTAGCCAAGGATAATATGTGCAGTAAACTTCGAACCTCTACCCAGAACTAGCCAATGTACAGGACATTCTTCATAGCTGAGTGGAGAGTGGGGTCTGACTTTCACATGAACTCTGATGCCCCATATTTGACCATGTCCCCTGAATGGGGAGGCCTGGTGGCACTCAGAGGAAGGATAGCAGGCTACCAAGAAGAGACTTGATACCCTATGAGCATTTACAGGGGGAGGAGGTCCCCCTCAGTCAGTCATAGGGGAAGGGAGTAAAGGGAAAATGGGAGGGAGGGAGCAATAGGAGGATACAAAGATGGGACAACAATTGAGATGTAATATGAATAAATTAATAAAAGATTTTTTTAAAAAAGAAAATTACAGTTAGTTACTTTACCTCAATCCAGCACCATTGTTCTATCAGCTAACAAATACTTACATGGGTTTGTAATTTTGATTATAGTCTCTCATTCCCAATATTCTCTTACAAGCTGTGTTTGCATTAATAAAGGTTTTAAAAAGCAATAAACTTAGTGGAAGCAAATGGGAACATTTATTTCATTTATCTAACCTAAAAATGAGTGCAGATTTGTGGAAGAATCTAAAACAAGAAAGGCAGGAAGATTGATTTTTTTTTTCTCTACGACAGACATTGTAGTGGGAGCTAAAGAGGAAAGTGACAAGCTACAGTCTTTAACTAGCTGCCAACCAATCAGACCTATCAGTAGGTGTGAATTGTAGCAGATAGTATTAATTTAATTGTGTGCACTCTATCTCAGTTCTGATCAGAGCTTGCAGACAAAAAGTCTTTTATTTTATCAACTATGCTACTCTAAATACAGGGTAACAAGTTCAGCTGAACCCAATGCAAGATAAAGGTCCACTTTATCAAAGGCCTCGAAGAAGAGGGCTAGGTGCAGTGCTACTCAGTATAGGGCAGGTGTTAATGGTTTCTAATGGCTCATTAAAGAGAGAGAGAAATTAACATTGTGTTTGATTTGACAGAAAGTGTCTCAAGTTAATTGCTATGAGCAAAGGAGAGACAGGAATAAACAAATATTTCTGTTTTCTTGATCACTAGTTTTAAAACCATATAGTAAGAGAAACTCTAGGTGCACTTTTTCCATTGCAGTTCAGGGAGAGTATCTTGCTTATTATTTATTCACTACTGATTGCATTAATATATTAACCAAATATTAAAAGCAAGGCATTGGGTCAGAGTTAACAATGAGAAATAACACATACTGTTATTTTCTTATATGTTAATATGGGGAAAATGAAAAAACTATAATTTATCCATAAATAGACTATGTAACTGTGGTTTTCAAACGCTGGCCTGTGAAACAGCTAGGCAATGAAAAGTTGTTAGATGGAAGTTCATGAAAAACATGAAGTTGTTGAAAACATCGAAAAGTCAGATGTGAGCTACTGGGTAGACATCCACACTTCACATACAATGGTGGTGCAGTGTGGTGATCCAACACTCACCCCGAATCCGCAAAGCCATTGTTTCTAATCAAGTCTAGAATCAATCTATGTCATTTTCCCCAAGTTTTGTAACATTCCTGGACTCAGCTCCCTGATCTGTAAATGACTTCCTTTCGAACTGTTATGAAGAAATAATGAATTGCAATACCCACAGCTTTTGGAATACTGCCTGCTATATAGTAATCAGTATCAATTGTTTGCCACCATAATACACACAGGAAAACTGACAAACTTATGTTACTATAAGATATAATAGAATATACTGATGGGGTAAAGGAGGAAAAGCTCAGTGAATGAGAGCACTAACTGCTGTTACAAAGGACCCAGATTTGGTTCCCAGCACATACATGGCCCACACACTGGCTAATTCCAGTTCTAGGGAATAGCATGTTCTCTTCCGGCCTTCACAGCAAGGTTATTCACACACAGCACCCTTACATATATGCAGACACATCTCTGGTGAACATAAAATAAAAATTAAAAAGTAAATAAACACATCTTTTTAAAAAAGAATAGGAGGGATCCAAGTGGAGAGTGGGCTATGACTTGCTCACGTACTCTGGTGCCTCACATTTGACCATGTCCCCTGGAGGGGGAGACCTGGTGGCACTCAGAGGAAGGACAGCAAGTTGCCAAGAAGAGACTTGATACCCTATGAACATATACAGGGGGAGGAAGTCCCCGTCAGTCACAGTCATAGGGGAGGGGAGTAAGGGGAAAATGGGGGGGGGGGGGGGAATGGGAGGATACAAGGGATGGGATAAACATTGAGATGTAACAAGAATAAATTAATAAAAATAATTTTAAAAAAAGAAAAAGGAAAAAAAAAAGAATAGGACCCTAAGATTTTTTAATTCTTAATTTTAGTACAAACAGTACTACAACCTTCAGAGCTAAGAATTCTAATACACATCTTATATTCCAAATTAATCATTCTTGGAGCTTCTACATATCCTAGCTAGTAACACATCTAATATTTTCATTTTTTACTTTTACAATCCTTTATAAAAGTGGCCACAGATGAGGCAGGTAGTCAAACACGTGGGCCTGTGATGCCATTTTACAGACAAACTATTTTAGCTCCTAAATATATATTTGCCTTGCTTGTACTTCTAAGATAAATATCAATCTAAGAAGATAGACTCAGGAATCTTCATTCTAATTGTGAGTATCATTAGTATTCAAAAAAGGGAAAATCACAAGTAATTATTGAATTACTTCACATACTGTTGTATGTTTACTAACTTGATAAAAGCAATACTTAAGACTTGAAATACTTTATAAGTATCATTTTTTTTTGCAAGATACAGACAGACATTTAACTATGAAGCTCCTATTTTGTTTTGTTTTGTTTTGTTTTTAAGAAACAAATTTTAAAACGGTGTTGAATGAGTACCTCTTGAAAATAATACTAGATTGGGGTTGATCACTGACTCACTGTGTGCCACTCTCTGATTGTATGGCACTTGTGCCTATGAGAATAACCTAGCTTAGCTTATTTGTACTCTTCGTATATCAGCCAGTGAACTAGCTAATTTCCTGGCACAATGTCAAACAATCAGATTTACAGCCAATGGCAGAGTACAACAAAGACATCACTTAGCAAGAATGAGAATAACTCACCTCCTTCCTGGGAGGCAGTCTTAAGGAGAACACTTTTAGCAGTTTGAAAAAAAAATATCTCTGGCACTGTTTTAGAATAAACACACACACATTTAATTTATCACAGTAATATTCAGTAGTGTGCAAATATAGAAGGAGACAGCCACACTTAACCTGTTTAAGTAACAAACACCAGGGATGCTCCTGTGAGCTGGCATCCAAGCATGAAAGCCTTTCTCTTCAGATAAATAGCCTATGAAGCTTGTTTGCAAACAGCTGCTACATAGAGGTGTAGAGAACCCTGTAGTCCCTGGGATTCATCCTGGCTAGTTTTTCTGTTTGTTTTGTTTTGTTTGTTGTTTGATTTGTTTGTTTTGTTTTGTCTATTTGACACAGGCTAGATTGATCTGAGCACAGGGAACCACAATTAAGAAAATGCCTCTGTAAGTTTGATCTGGACACAGGTCTGGTTATTTTCTTAATTTGTGATTGATTTGGGAAGGGCCTACCCAATGTGGGTAGTGCCACTCCTGGTCTGTGGTCCTTGGGTGTAGAAGAATGCAGCCTCAACAAGTCATAAGAGAGAAGACACCAGGGCTTCTGCTTCAGTTCCTGGCGTGAGGTCCCTGCCCTGCTTGAATGTCTGTCCTGACGTTCCTCAGTGATGGGATCGCTAGAAGTGTAAGATGATATATACTCTTCCTTCTCCAAATTTCTTTTGGTCATGTTGTTTTATCACAGCAAGAAAACCCCTAACTAATTCATGGTGATTCGTTTAGTCTTCAAAAGGATTGGCTTGAGGAATCCAGAAAGATGTTGAAACATTACTTCTGGATGGGTCCGAGAGAGTATTTTTTCAGAAAAGATTGACATTTGAATGAGTGAAATATGGCAGATCTGTCCTCTCTCAGGATGAGTGGGCAGAATCCAATGTACTGAGATCGTGAATGAAAAGGTGTATAAACAAACACTTTTCACCTGGGCTGGGACATTTCTCTTCCTCTGCTCATGAACACAAGAACTGACATGTTTTCTGTCTTACATTTCTGAAACTTCTTATCTCTTAACCGTAACACTTAGGCCTTTTGCTGGAAGCAAGTTTTATCCAGTAGCTCTTAGTTCAGATGCCTTTATATTTGAGCTAAGCTAACTGTTTCCTCAGTTAGTCAGAGTGTAGCCTCCACAATTACATGACCCAATTCTTATAAGAAATCTCCCATTTGGCCATATATGTGTATCCACACCTTAATCTGTAATATCCTATCTCTAATACTATAAAATAAAGAGTATGGATCTAAAATGTAAAATCTCCCCCCAAAATCTAATTGTAAAGATCCAAAACTTTGTAGCAATTTGTAAGTAAAATTTAGATATTTGCTCCAAAGCCCTAATAAAGAAACAGTACTGATAAGTGTGGTAAGTATGTGCTCTGAGCCTGAGTGTCTGTTTACCTCTCAGCCCCACAGGGAGGCACAGTCTCTTACTCTTTAATACTAGAGAACACCAGGGAACATATCTATGCTTCGACTCTCACCAGAATCTTTCAGTCCCTGAAAACTACCATTTATTCACAGTCCTTTAATATCAAGGTAAATGTTCATTGCCAATAGTAAATTCCTTTTGTCCATTGCATGTCACTGGTCATGGAAGTAATGGATTCCCGTAACACGTTGAACACATCTCCCCCATATTTTTACTGCTCAGCACACATTCATTTCATTGTAATCATCTGTCTAATTGTATGTCTTTTTCGGATAAACTTTAGTTCTAGATGGCCATGGATTAATGTTAACTTGTCTAGCAGATACCAGTTGTGAAAAAAGTACACAACAAATATTTATTAAATGAATCAAATGCTAACTATGTTAATGCATGAGTGAACATACTGCTATGTATTTCTGGAACGTAATTGAATTTGTCAGTAAGTTTCCAGAGGCTAACAGTCAAAACTTCATAATTATTAACCAACAAAACAACAAATTAAATTAATTGTTATCATCTTTGAGAAGAAATATAGCCTAGATGATACTGATTTACATTTGTCTTATTTAAAACATATCATTGGATTACCTTAGGAACTGAAAACCAAAGAAAGTTCTTTTTGATTCTTAGGAGATAATATATGAATATAATAAATGTATCTACTTCAGAAAAATATATAGTCAACTAATAGATTCACGTTTTGCCTCACTATTTTAAAGTGCAGAGTGAAAGATGAAATCAAGTGACGAAAAAGAGAACATTAAAAAGAAAGACTACAAATTGGAAGAAGAAGAAAATCAGAAGAGATGGTCCTGTAGATAAGAGTGCTTTCTCTTCAAGCAATGAGGATCTGAGTTCAAATCAGCAGTTCCCACATAAGAGGACAGACATAGCTGAATGTGCCAGCATTCCCTAGCACTGGAGGTTAAGGAGAGGCAGATGCTGAGGACTTGCCAGCCAGCCTCACTGAACTGGTAAGATTCCAGTTCAGGAGACACACAGTTTCAAGCAAGTGAGATGGAAAGCAATAGAGGAAAGTAGACTCCTACACATGTACTAGGGCATACACCACACACACACACACACACACACACACACACACACACACACACACACACACACGAAGAAGGAGAGGGAAAACAAGAGGCAGAGAGCTAGAAAGAATAAGAGAGTGAGGTTGTGGGGGAGAACTGGGGGAAAACAGAAGCTGTTAATTAAAGAAAAGGGACTATGATTACAAAGAGAGAAAAGGGAGAAGTGACTTAACCACAGGAAACGTAAAGGGTTCCACTTATCTTCCTTTGCAGCTTCTTAATAAATAATACTTATTTAATAATAAATGCCTCAAAGAACTCAGCCCATTGTTCTAAGCTTCTTGTGTACTCAAAAGCACACTGTTTAAAGCTTGTCTTCAACAGACATGGGTTAAATTGCTTGTGTTCTTACTCTCCTTTTATTCCTCCTAGTGTCTAGTCATTTCAAATTTTCATGATAGTTATTAAATACTCCCAGAATTAATTTGCTTTTCTTGATGAGGTCTAGTATGTCCTGAAACACTAAGAATAATACTTGACTTGCTTGGTTAAATGGTGTATTAATGCCTTCCTATTTTTCAAGTCTGAACTTCTATTATGCATTGTGGGACACATTAAAATCTTACGCAAAATATCACCTCAGCTTTACTTTTATTTGTAATTAATGTGCATTATTCTTCCCTAATGAGTGCTGAGGTCCATGGTAGTTGTCAAGATGACATGATGAATAGATAAAATAAGTCAATAAACCACAGATGTTATCTTAATATAATTGATACTTTTCAAATGTGCTGTTTGAGCTTTAGATCTTCCGTACCCTTCAATCCTCTTGTTTTTTCTTAACCTTTGTAGTATATTTTGAAGCTAAGAAAGAAAACAAAAAGAATTGCGATTTTAACACTAGCTTTTCTTAATTTTAGTAGAGATGAATGTATACCATCATATAAGGCATTATACACTCAGTAAATATAAAGTCCCACTGTTAAAAATACCCTTCCCAAATGGCAGCATTTAACAAAAACTGATTTCAAAAAGCACTGGTCTCCTCTGTGATTGACATTACTTACATGGACAGAGACACACTCAATCTGTCTGGTTTTTATTTGACATTTGTCTTACATTTCATAGAAATTCTTTTCATAAACGTAAAACGTTTTTTCTATTTCTAATTTGAACAAAAAGCAACCAGCAATACCGGCATTTTTTTTCTGGTGTTAAGCATTCCCTGCTTTTTAAAGTTGTTCACAAGAATAAAATTATGTTCCTAATGAGTCAGTTTTAACCTGAACACACTGTCATTCATGTATTCAATGAGAACTTCACATACAGGGATTTCTGTGGGGCTATATCTCTCAGCCTGTTTCTTTCTTACAGACTTTTTTTTGTTTGTTTGTTTGTTTTCTGGTTGTTTGGTTATTCTGTTATATTTTGAGAGCTTTTGTTGTTGTTGCTGTTGTTGTTTCTTCCTTAAAATTTGGGATTACTAGAGCTAAGATTTTGATGTATTGCTAAGATTCACCCAGATCAACAAATTGTAGCTATCTATTGACTATGAATGATGAATAATGTCTCTACTCTTTAATATTTCTATTTCCCTTTGGATTTCAGTCTCACTATGTCACTCAGTCTGGAATCACAAACTCTTATACAAGTGATTCTCCTGCCTCAAACATGTCAGGCCTGGCACTGTGGGCACATGCTTCTCTTCCCAGCTCATGGATTATTTTTATGTGAAGTATCATCTAATTATGTTTGTGGGTCAAATAAGCTAGAAATTTGAATGTTTAAAAAAAATTCAGACTCTCTAAATGGTCCAGTAAAAACTATTAAATGGAGAAAACATTCTGAAGTCCTACGAAGTTTTGAAGCTATTGTAAGCACTTTCTTGTTTTTGCGCATTCTTTTCTCCTTGTAAAAAGACTGACTCAACCAGAAAGCTAATAGGAAACTTCTGGTTATAGCAAGTAGGTGATGACCCTGTCTTCTCAGGAAGATCAAAGGCCCCCTTCTTTGCCCTGGCTTGGGTCATTCACTACCACTGCTTTTAGAGATAAGGGCATTGAAATCTAGATCTCCATCAAGAAGGAACAGGTAGATTCATTGTAGCACTAGTTTTTCATTAACCTTTTGCTTACACGTTGGCAGATTTTTTTCCTACACGTGTTCAGATGTAAGGGGGCCCACAAAAGGATGGATATTTCTGGGTAAAACTGGAAAGAAAATTAATTAAAAACAAATTACAAGGCTTGGGCGATGGCACGAGGATAAAGAATTTGTACTGTTCCTCCAGAGAACCAAAGCTCAGTTCGCAGCATTCTCTCATGCCAGGTGGCTCATACCACCTGTATTTCCAGATGCTGGGCATCTGACTCCCCTTTCCAGTACTGGCAGGTACCTCAACACAAGGTACATTCACCCAAGCTCACATATATACACATAAATAAAAATAAACCTTGAAAAACAAAATACATTATTTATTAATAATATAGATAATAGTAATACTAATTTGCTAGAGGCCTCACTTGGGCTTCTAGCATAATTTCTCAAGTAGTTGCAGTCTTCTGGTTTGGAAAAGTTAAGTAACTTTCTATTATTTAAAAAAAAAAAAAAAAAAAAAAAAACCAAAACTCTATATTTGCCCAAACATTAGTTCCAGTGTTTTTTTGTTTTGTTTTGTTTTGTTTTTTTTTTAACAAAAAAGTAAAACATCCAGTTCATAAAGCCAGACTGCAAGTGAGGAGGCTATAACTGTGTGACTACAACTCAACAAAAATAGGTGTGAACAACTGACATTTTTTCCTTGTACATCAAATGTTTTGATTATTTTTTTCTTGTTTTTCCAGTATGAAAACTCCCACTAATTATATAAATCTGGCTGCTTTATTGAAAATACCATGTAAGCCTTTAAAATATAATTTTGCATTAAAATGTGAAATTTGATGTCAAAATTAAAGAACAAAATCTCTTTGAAAGCCCTATGGTCTACATTACTCATTATCCTTCAAAGTCGCCTCAGGTCCAGCTTTTCTTTGCCCCAGATAGTTTTTGGTACTCATTAAGCTAAAATTACTGGGAAAAGAGAGTTAAAAACCATGAATAGTTCTATGACTGGGGAAGGGGCTGGGTGGTCTATGATTTCAAGAATTAGTTAGGGTTTTACCAATTAACTCCGGAGTTTGTTCTGTACTAATTTTTGTTGAAAAAACATCATTTGTAGAAAATTTTCCTTCTGGGAGTGTAGTGACTTCTTTCTCAGGCTGGGTAGACAGATCACAATTGTAGTGCAAATGTTATAATTTATTTTATATACTGCCCCAAAATATTCCCAGGGTCTTTAATTCTCTCTTAATCAAGTGGTGTTTTAAAAATAAATACCCAGATAAGTCAGTTTCTCTCCCTGGAAAGACAGCAAAGAATAAAGATGAGTTATGTGATGTGATGGAAAGTGGCAAGTTTTAATTTTTTTTTTTTTTTTGAGGCATAGGAACTGTCAAGTAGATGCCATGAGTTTCAATAGTGCAAAGTATAGCTATAAACCATGTTTCTATCTTATTTATGTTTGCATAATACTGAAGCAAACTATGTATATGTTACTTGATGATATTCTTGGAACTAAATGCCTGTTTTATTCTTGTTTAACAAAACAATCTTTACACAGTATTTATGCAAACCCTTGCTATATTAAAAATTGCTACAGATTTAAAGTAAACTTTCAACACAATGAGGAACTAAGTTAAGACAACTGCCTCCCAGACTAAAATGGTATTTACAGATGGCTAAATTCAATTGGCAATACCCTCTTTCTCCTTACAATACTACTTAGCTATTAAAAACAAGGAATTCCCGAAATTTATGGATAAATGGATTGAGCTAGAAATGATCATAATGAGTGAGTTAACCCAGAAGCAGAAAGAATCAAATGGTATATACTCACTTATATCTGCATACTAGCCCAAGGGGTATGTCCCACGAAAACCTTCACTTACCAGGAAACTGGGACAGAGGGGAGGACATCCTATTGGGACTCTAGATGAGAGAAGCATGGGAGAATGGCAAAGTAGAAGGATCCAGAGGGTCCTAGAAACCTACAAGTAGAACATTATGATAGGCAGATTTGGGCCCAGGGGTCCTGCTCAAACTAAGGCACCAGCCAAGGACAATACAGGCGGTAAACTTTAAACTTTTACCCAGATCTAGCCAATGGTCATAACAGTCTCCACACTTAAGTGGAGAGTGGGATATGATTTTCTCATGTACTCTGGTGCCTCACATTTGACCATGTCCCCTGGAGGGGGAGACCTGGTGGCACTCAGAGGAAGGACAGCAGGTTGCCAAGAAGAGACTTGATACCCTATGAGCATATACAGGGGGAGGTAATCCCCCTCAGGAACAGTCATAAGGGAGGGTAATAATGGGAAAATTGGGGGGGGGGGAGAGGGAAGAATGGGAGGATACAAGGGATGGGATAAACATTGAGATGTAACAAGAATAAATTAATAAAAAAAAAATACCCTCACTGTTATGTCCTGCTGCAGGGTGTGGCTGACATGCCCTGCCCTCTCCCTGGGGGGCGGGGCTGAGGGTAGGTGTCCTCTCTCCTAGAGAGTCTTCGCTATATAATCCAGATATTTTGGTTCCTCTGCTCTTTTCCCCTTTTCTCTGTCTCCCTGGTCTCTCTCCTTCCCTTTGCCCAACCCGCAGCACTCACTCTCACTCTCCCTCCCCCTCCCACACTGCTCCAATAAACCTGCACTTACATAATATAGCTTGGGCACCATTAGCTCATTCAGTTTTAATCAATCATGCTCACCTTCACTGTATGCTTGTGGCAGAATTAACTCACTCTGTCACTAGTGTTTGTAAAGTTATGATACTGAGCGCTCACAGATTTGATTAGTGATCAAAAATCTTCACAGTTATGGGTTTGTTGTTGTTGTTGTTGTTGTATTTTTTTTTTTTTTTTTTTATCTAACCTAAATTTCTAAAGCCCTGACTAAGTGATGGAATTTCAAGACTGGAGAAAGTAAAGAAACAAATACACAAGTGAGAAGAAAGGGAGAAGACAGGTGGAACACTGTCATAGGAAGACAGTCTTTTATGCAATGAGAATTGCTTTGTTTTTGGGTAGTGTATGTGTGTGCATGCATGTGTGGGTATGTATGTGCATATGTGTTCATGTTTGTGTATAGGTGTGCATGTGTAACTGTGTATGTATGTGTGTGTGTGTGTGTGTGTGTGTGTTCACGCATGCATTCAAGTGCATCTAGAATTTAGAGGCCTATCTTAAGTGCCTAGCTCAATCCCTATAGGTGCCTTATTTCTTGGATAGAGTCTCTTATTTAACCTGGGCCTTGGAACCTATCAGTTAAGCTATGCTGAATACCCTACTAGCAAAGATCAATGCCTCTCTTCTGCCCTAACCCTGGTATTATGGTCATATGTTTTCCTGCCTGGCTATTATGTTGGTGCTGGTTTATCTGAACTCCGTTCCACATGTGTGCACAAGCAATTTATTGATCAAGCCATCTCTTCAACATGTAGTAGATAACTTTTAGTGTTACCTTTTCAAAACTGCATTTTCCAAGGAGTTTTACAATTATCTTTAAATATATATAAAATCTAATTATATTATAATGAATGTGGAATGTGGAATTTTAAAACTATTAATCTCTGTAAAAAATCAGCCAGCTTTGTAAGCCAAGAAGTTATTTGTAATATTACACTGAAATGATTTTTATTGTAGTAGGCTGTTTTCAACTTCTCAATACATGTCTTAGCTTGTTTTTAAATGAATTAAATTATAGAAATATCATAATATCTTAATTTCCTTGGTACTCATGATTTTTATTGTTGTTGTTACAATTCTTGATGGAACCCCCAGGATGCCACAAAGTTTCTGTTGTTCATTTTCTTTGTCAAAGACATGAACCTTCACAGAGTTTTATGAAATACTTTTGTAGATCGCTTATCTACAGCCATAGGGGGCTCCTCAAGGCTTCAAGCTAAACATTCCTTTGTTATCAATCAGACTTATCTGCTTTACGAATCTTAAAAAGTACTACTTCTCTTTTTTGTATTGTTTCCCAAATTGAGATCTTGAATCTAGGCTTCCATTCTATTTTGGAACTGATGACATTGCAAGTCCTCTTAAGCATCCTGGGTCCTCTCTCAGCATGTCAGGAAGGGCACTGTAAATGTATACTGTTGTATGTACCCCATCCAGCTTTGCTCATCTCCTCTGGGATCTCGTTGGATGAGGAAGCCTAAGCCAAAATACACTATTCTTTTCTATAAAATAAACAGATACTAAATTTTACATTAGTTTTAAGTTTATGACAAAATTATGTAAAACATGGTGCTTCAAGAAGCCACCTTCCACACTGTATCACTTGTCCACTCTGAGCATCCTACCTTAGAGTGGTGCATGTGTTACAGTAGGCAACCTGTCACTGATGTAGCATGCTCTCCTAGAATCCATCCTTGCCACTGGTGCTTATCGACTAGGTGTTGTACACGTTCTGAGTTTTCACAGCATGTAGTCACAATCATTGATGTCTGTCTTTCCCTTCCTGGTTCTTTCCCATTTTAAACTCCCAAACAAATTTCAAGTTTGTAATTTGCGTAGATTCTTCCTTTAGGAACATTTTTGATTCGTTTATTTTCTGGGACCACGTGCTTCCTAACTTCTGATCAACTTTGCTCATCTCTAAACAACCTTCCAAACTCGAGTTCATGCAGTCATGCGCCCAGTACCCGCAAAATGCCCTCTGCCAATCAAGGAGTCACTCATGCTTGTATGGTGTCTGGTTGAATCTCAAATAAAAATCAAATTAGATGGCCCAGATCTGTGTAGTTTCGTTAGGCCTGCCTACTCACCTTCTTCTCATACCCACACCACACTGAGCCTTTTCCTGTTCCGGAAACTGCTCTTGGGTTTTCCACCCCATTTTTTCCAGTCCTGTGTGCTCTAGCACCCTGACTCCTCTCACGGGGTGTCTTAAATCCTGTCCATTAGGCTTCAGTTTAAATGTTGACATTGGGGAGAAGCTTCCATTGAACATCTCAAGCAAGATAGGATCAGAGGCCAAGCTTCTCTAGTTGCTAACTCGTTTAAGAAAATGTAAAACTTCTCTGAGCTGCACTTTTCCCTATCTGCAAAGGGAAAACAACAAAGTGAGCTGTCCAAGAAGATTCCTCGGGAATTTACTAGTGGGTATTTACAAGCTGTGTGGAGTACACTGGCCGACATAGAGTGGATTTCGTTTTCCTATCATATTTCCCATTCTTCCTTCTCTTTCACCTTATGGTCACATTTTTGTCCCCTCAAATGTACTCAACCAATATGGATAAATAGATTGTTGGGTTCTATTGTTCTAGTTATCTTCTCCTCAATATTGAAAAACAAACCCTCATTTAATTTCAGATCAGCTATTCTAGTCCTAGCATTACAACATTGAGATCATATCAATGGTTTGGTTTAGAAAAAGTAAAATATATTGTTATGAATAAGATTCTTTTAAAAATTGATACTTGAAAACCTTAGTTCTAACGTTTTCTGGGATTTTAAAACTAAAAGAACCTAGGCAATACAAAAAAATCTAAGTTATACAAAACATTGAGGACATCTTAATGCGTACATATGAAGGTGACAATCTAATGGCAATTTAAATCATCTGGGCAAGGCACGTCGGCTGTCTCAGGGCACCCTGATGGAGTCTTGCTTTTATCAGCACCTGTATCCCTATGGACACTGAGACATCAACGCTGGAAGTAAAACACATGATGAAAATACAAATATAACTTAATTACTGAAGAAGTAAGGAGGAAAAAAACAGTAACACAAGAGCAATTTACCTGATGGAATTTCCTTGCTTTCCTTTAAAGCAATATATCATTATTTAAAACCATATATGATCATCACATACCACCCTAAAATACAAAGATTCCAAAATGTTCAGAAAAATCCTTCAGCTATAGATAACTACAGCAGACAATAATAACTTCTAATATGTGTGTGTGTATTCATATAGACATAAATATATATGTGTTTTGATATATATATTGCTAACAATGTCATACATCAGAGATTCTCAACCTGTGGGTCGTGACACATATGGGGATCAAATAACCCTTTCACAGGGGTCACCTAAGATCACCAAAAAACACAGAGATTTATATTATTCACAACAGAAGCAAGGTTACAGTTACAATGCAGCAAAGAAAATAATTCCATCTTTGTGGATCACCACAGCATGAGGGACTGTATGTATTGAAGGTCCAAGCATTAGGAAGCTTGAAAACCACTTCTCTGGAGAGTTTCTGATCTAAACAAAAAAATGTAAATGTAAGGAGTGTGAAGTTTTATGTGTCTGAGTCCAGACCAGCCTCTTTGAGTGTGTGGAGGCTTTCTCATCACTCTGCTCCTTCCAATGTTTAGCTTTAATTACTTTTGAAGATATACCAACTGCACACAGCAATAATGCTATACTTATGTTGACAAGAGTTTAACTGCACTCAGCACACCACAAAATCCATCATTTCTAATCCCAGTGGCTCTGGAAAAATAACACTAAAGAAATCTCAGCTTAATTTAAATCTGTAATAAGTCAAAGAAAGAATAAAGATAACTGTCCCCAGATTAGTGCACATCCTGGCAATTCTAAGCAAATAATTACTGCAACTTTCTTACGTGGAATTGGTAATTTCGCTGAACAGAAATGGGGATAAAACAAAAAGAGAAAATGAATCTCATCACATAATTATATTGTGTCTTAAAGCAACAAAATCTATAACTGTATTTCAGTGCCTCCTACCCCACCAAGTGGACTAATAGTGTTATTTTTGTTGTTGTTAACTGCTGTTTACATGACGAATCCAATAGCAGATGAAAGATTCTAAGCTTCTTAGGGAAAACCAATCTGTTTCCTTCCTAGTTCCAGTTTATAGGTTTTAGGTCCTTATAGAAATCAACCTAAGCATTTTCAAGGACATTGGGAAATTTCTGTAACTTCCCAGTAAGTGCCGACATGCCCTTCTCTGCAGCTCACAGTTTTACCACAAATATATACTGTACTGCAGATCAGATTAACAATTTTTTTTCAGAAGTGATTACTTAAAAACAAAGACGTAAAGTAATGACTGTATTAAATATCAAAATGAGGCACATCCTATGAAATTTAACAACTGATTTACCTAGTAAAGAGAACACAAGGGTTGTATGAGTTTGTGCATGTGTTCGTTCACTCATGTCTCCCTTTGTGCAAGTATACGTGTGTGAGAGTGGGAAGACATGTGCGTCTACATGCATACGGAGGGCAGGGGTCAATCTTGGGTGTCTTTGTTCAGCAGTGACCCACCTTAATTTGTTTCTTTGTTTGGGGTTTTGTCTTGTTTTGTTTGGGGTTTGTTTTTATGAGACAGGTGCTCACTATGAAGCACTAGTTGACTTTGCACACAATGCTCTTCGCAGTTCACAGAGATAAACCTGCTTCTGCTTCCCAAGGGCTGGAATTAAAGGCATTACAAGTCATGTACTTAATTCTTAGGGCTCATAGCAGATGATGTGGAGGAAATATTGTAAGAGGCAGAGGAACAAGAAGTTGGCTGTGAGATTATCTTTCCTAGAAATGTCAGAAAAGCTACACCTATGAAGTATCACCAAACTGGCTGCCTGAACATGACCTGAAAAAGAAGAACACTAATAAAAAATTTAGGAAGCCTCAGTGATAGTCAAAGACATACAGGCAACCACAGAAACCTTAGAAAGGGAGAAGAGTGCACTAATTGGTCATCCAATAGAAACTTGTCAGCCCTGAGAACATACATACAAGCAAATTAAAGGAAGAGAGTGACTCTATTTATGTTTAGAAACACACACACACACACATACACACACACAAACACACACTTAAAGAAAAAGAGGCCATGGTCTGGGGCAATTGATATGTGTACATGGGAGAAGTTGGAGAGGAGAAAAGCTAAGGGAAATTATATAAAATTAAAAATTAAACAAACACACACACACACACACACACACACACACACTCACATACAATTATACAGGATTTGTTTAAAAGGGTGATGCAGCACCACCATGCCTGATTTATTTGTGCTTTCCACACAGGGTCTCTCATTGGTCTAGCCTCTAGAGTTTGCCAAGTTGCCAGACTGGGTGGCCAGGAAGCTTAGGAATACTCCTGTTTCTACCTCCAATACAGTGGGATTACAGGCAGTGTCATTATGCATTCTTAGCATTGAACTGAAGTTCTCATGCTTGGATGACAAGCCCATCACCAAATGAGCAACACCTGCTCCCTTTACCATATGTCTTAATTGGTAAATTAATTCACTAGTACTATTTCCTATCATCAAAATAGAAAATCTAACACCCTCTTGTGGCTTCTGGAGTAACTGCACACATGTTCCAAGAATTTAGAAATTTTGACCCTGTGCTTATCCCAAGTAATCGCTTGTGCATCTAACCTGAGGAATATTGTCTCAAGCCAAATCCAGCTACCTTCTGTTGCTTCTCCTTTTCCTCAGCCCACCTCTTCCTGAGCTTATGTTTTTTTCTACTTTCTTCACTGTACTGTTCCTTTGAGAGCAAATACTTAAGTGGTCCTGCTTTCTACAACACACTTTGTAAATGATTAGCAATATATTCCGTAAGCAATATAAAATCATAGTATATAAAATATGAGAGAAAGAGAGAGCGAGAGAGAGAGAGAGAGAGAGAGAGAGAGAGAGAGAGAGAGAGAGAGAGAGAGAGAGAAATCGTGAACAAATGTCTGGTAAGTCTTTCTGTAATCAGCAGCGCGCTAGTTTTTATTTTTCTTCTCTGCACTATAATTTCATTCTGCTATTTTAAGGCATTGGAGTTAAACTAAATGATAGTGATCAATAGAACAGAGGCTGGAAAGTGGTCCCCAGTTTGAAATAGAACGGTGTGACTTCCCAGGTCCTGACTCATGGCCATGAACAAAGGAAGACTCTCCAGGTGAGAAGAAAAGTCATGGAGATGAAGTTCAGAGCACTATGAGGCTTAGAGAGGGATAGGAAGATGCCCTACAAACTAAGAATCCCATTTGGATAAACTATGAGCATATACAGGGGAAGGAGGTCCCCTTCAGTCCAGTTATAGGGGAGGGGAGTAAGGGAAAAATGGGAGGGAAGGTGGAATGGTAGGATACAAGGGATAGGATAACAATTTAGATGTAATATGAATGAATTAATAAAATATATTAAAAAATAAATTTAAATTTAAAAAAAGGAATCCTTATTTGGTAAGTGTGACACCTGAGTTGAGATCCTCCAGCACTGATGTACATGGTGGTGACAACCTTTAATTGCAGCACTTGGGAGGTAAAAGCAGGTGAAACAGAGAGTATGAGGACCTCCTGGTCTGTAGAAAGCACCATGGCTGCCAGGGTTATGCGCACAGGCCCACCATAAATATATATATTTCTGATTTTGTGGGTTTGCCTTTTTTTTAGTGTGTGTGTGTGTGTGTGTGTGTGTGTGTGTGTGTGTGTGTGTGTGTGTGTATTTCTTGTGTCTTTTCCATTTTTCTGTTTAAATCATGGTTTGATTATTCATTTGGTTGCATTGTTTGTTTTATTTTTATTTTTAAAATTTATTCACTCATGTATTATATTGGACCACAGTTTCCCAGAGTGTGGGACAGGGGGAGTTATGTGTATAGGGAGGATGTGGAAAAATTGGAGGAGAGGAAGCCAGGATTAGAATATAATGTATGATTTTTTTCCAGAGAGAAGAGGGAAGGGCAGAAAAGAGAGAAGGAAAAGGGGGAGAAGAAGATCCTGAGAACTTAAGTTTTTTTAATTTATTAAAATTTATTCACATTACATTGTTATTCCCTAGCTCTCATCTTCCCAGTCCTACCCTCCCTCCCTCTTCCACCTTATGCCCCTCCCCTAGACCTCTGACAGGGGACCTCCCCTCCCCACCATATGACCACAGCCTATCAGGTCTAACCCAGATAGCCTGCTTCCCCTTCCTCTGTGTATCCCAGGGCTTCCCCAATAAGTGCATGTAATCAAATTGAGGGCATCAGACATCATATCAGAGGCAGCCCTTGCTCTCCTCTCAACCATGGAGACTGAACTGTCCACTGGCTCTATCTGAACAGAGGGTCTAGGTTTACTGCATGCATTGTCCTTGGTTGGTGCAACAGTTTGTGCAGGCGCCCCTGTCTCCAGATCCAGGCCTTGGTGGTCTAAGGACCATGCTTGGGATTGCACCTATAACCTCAGTGCTGGGATGAGTGTGCTTGCTTACTTTCTGCTCAGCAGAAAACATTTGCCTCAGGTCAAGTACGAAAGAGTGTTTTGAGGGTATAAAATGGAGAGAGTAGGACATTTACTGTCCTCTGTATTTGTGGGTGCACATGAGTTAAACGCCGTACACACAAAGAGACAAAGCATAACACCAAAATGGGCTAAGCACATGAGAAGGACATGATGAACTGATGCTTGGAACATGGGCAGAGCACCAAGCTTCTGAAGACCCAGGGCTAAGGGGAGTGGTGCTGTCTATCACTGAAGCCCGGAGAACAAGAGGCATTCTGGGGTCTTCCAGTTCATTAGAGGAAATGACACAGACACACCATACCAAAACCCCAGAAAAAGCAAACAATAAGGCTAGCTTTACCCTCATGCCACATGTTGATATAGACTTTCTTTGTGTTATTTTTCTCTTATCTGAGAATGCAATTATAACCTACAGGTTTGCTTTCTAAATTTGCCCTTGTAAAAATCTGAGCAACAAAGTACATGATATGAACATGAAAATACGAATATAAGCATTCTGTTTCCACAGCTTCTCTTGCAAAACAAAACACCATATATCAGCATTTATGTGACTTCATTCCAAAGAGAAACAATTTTCTAAAGGGAATAAGAACACTAGAAAAACCTACAAAAACAAAAACAAAAAACAATCATATGCTATGAATTATATGCATGACTTTAGTCTCAGTTATCTACTCCAGAATAACAGCCAAGAGCTAAGGTCACATTGCCTCAGATTCCTGAGCTAGTCATTGAAAAACAATTTGCAAAAGGTTTTTTAAAAATAATTTTTCAAAGCTTTTTATTGGTAAACAAGCCCAATATTACCGGCCAGCCACTATGTAGCATATACAGCAAAAAATAAAAATAATATCCCAAAAAAATCCAAAAATGATTTCTACAGATCCTGGTGGCTGATAAACTCTTTTTAGTCACTTTGTAAAATATAGATTACATATTAAATAACTAGAAGAGGATGAAATTTATACTTTCAAAAAGAAGAAAGGGGAAATGTTGAATTACAAAACCTTCTTCCAGAATGTTTTTGATCACTTTTTTTCTATGTGGGACAGTCAGAGACATGCATTCAGTAACCAGCCATACATAACTTTTGTTGCACCAATGGTTGATGGAATTGAGAAGAAAGTCCAACTGTTGTAATCACTGCCTAGAAAGACTCTCTCTTGTTGAAGTACTATCTACCTGTCCCCAGGTCCAGGGCAGGGTGGATGTCTTATGTCAGAATGATTGTGATTAAGCACTGCCAGTGGCATCTTTATGATTATTCCTCTGAAGCAGTAATTGTACTGCTGTAGGGAGGTGGAAGGTTGGGGTGGAGAAAAGGTAAATATGATCAAAATGGATCCCATGAAATTCTCAAAGAATTAACAAAAGACTTTTAAAGCCTTTTCTATCAACTTCTGCATTTGGTTTATCTTCAAATCTGATTTACAAATTGTTTTAGAATTTAGATGTACACATACATTTTATTTCACTAAATTTTTTCAATGAATATTTTGAAATGCAGATTATTTTAATGTCGTTTAAAGCCACAAACCTCATCTGTTACCACATATTTTTTAATATTTTCTAAAGTAATCATTTTCTGAGTTATCTTTATATATATGAAATGAAATCCCCCCCTTTAAAAACTATACCTATGTGGAAAGTCTAGAGATAGTTTGATTAGGAATGTCTGTGACTATATGGAGCTACAATGTTCCAGATTACTATGTTTCTGCACCTCAAAAGTTAAGAAACCATCATTCCTTGAGCTGATATCCTAGCCGTGAGTAATTGTGGAGGAATGTCTTGAATGGATGTAAAACCTATCAAAAATGAACTATTTAGCCAATTAACTGGGCAGAAGGTCAGGATGTGGAAGGCGGGACTTCCTGGAGAGGGAAAAGAACAGGGAGTTGAGAGGGAGAGAGGACCATTGACAGTTGACTGGAGAATGAGAGAAGCCTCCGAGGATCAGATTGGCAAGTGCTTGGGATACATGTATGCTATGAGGTTTAGAGTAGTTTTAGTTTACGTGTAGAATAGTATCAGTTTAGATTCTGTCCAGCATAGTGCTTGCAGCTTTAAAGTACATTTCAGTCTCCGTGCAGTTTGGCTTCCTAGGCCAAACAGATAAATGTATTGTAACATGTACAAATTGGATAGTGAGTGCCTTAGAGGGCCATCTAGGAAGTAGTGCCCCAGTGATTCCTGCTTCATGGTGCTTCCTGAACTCCTCCCTGACAGTGAAGGATGGACTATAACCTACAATCAAAGCGACCCTTTCCTTCCTGTTGCTTGTCAAAGAACGTTATCTACTGCATCAACAGAAAGGAAAGTAGACACAGCAAAATAGCACAGAATGACCTACCACTGCGAACTACAGTGTGCAAGATGAAGGACAGAGAAGGCACCTGGATGAACCAACATGAACAAACAAGATTGGGGATTAGGACTGAGCAGAGGAGAAAATGACATATTGATGAGGAGACACCTGACTTGAGCAGCTATTCGTGGAACTTCTCAAGAACGGGAGGCATGTGTTGGGTCTAAAACTGGGATGAAAAAAAAGAACAGTCATAGGGGAGGGGAGAGTAAGGGGAAAATGGGAGGGAGGGAAGAATGGGAGGATACAAGGGATGGGATAACCATTGAGATGTAACAAGAATAAATCAATAAAAATAAATTAAAGCAGGAAGAAGCACAGGACCCAGCTTCACCTTTTTCCTTTAGCACAGACTTGTTCTTTATTCCTTACCAAATCCTGCACAGAGCAGAGATGAGCTGTTGGATTATGTGGGAACTATAGCACTCCGGAGTCCTATCTCATTCCATGAGCTGTACTTTCTACACAAGTTGAAAGCCACAGCAGGAAATGGGAGGAATTTCCTTGCAAGAATATGAACGAGCCCAGAGTAAGGACAGGAACACTGATGCATGAGGAGTTTCTACTAAGTGTAGGGAAAAGGATGCTACAGTGTCAAATCCAAACTGCACCAGGTCCTCTTAACTGGATGAAACAAAAATACAAGGTGATTCAGAATCCAAGAGATGAATATATGAGACACATTATCTGGAACCTTCAGATGTATGCATTGAAGCCACACAATAGATTTGTGGAAAAGGACCACGTGAGATGTGCTTTTCATTTGACAGTATAAATGTTAAGTTACAGTCCAGTGAAGAGCTCTGCACATCAGTGGGGTGTTTCAGATAATATTCCAGCATTTAAATAAGAGGTAAGTTTCTGGCTACGTTTTATTTCCCTCAGGGGAGAAGGCAAACATTCTTCTCAGAATGTTCATAATTACATGCTATTAATGCCATCCAAGATGGCATGAGGTGAATAAAAAGCTCTATTTCAGTAGATGCTTAAAATATAATCTGTATTAATTTTCAGTTTCTTTGTGATTGGTAATTTTAGATAATTTTTCCATTTATTATTTATGTATTTATCCACTTTATATCCTGATTGCAGCCCCCTTGCTCTCATACCAGTGCCCCCTCCAACCTCTTGCCCCAATTCTTCCCTTTTCTTCTCCTCAAAAAAGAGGGGAAGTTCCCCATGGGTACCAATCTGCCCTCATACATTAAGTAGCTGTAAATCTACATGCATTGTCTGCCACTGAAGCCAAATAAGGGAGCCCAGTTAGGTAATGGGATTTTTTTTTTACTAACTCCTTAATTACTGTCCATTTGTGGCAGTTATGTAGTATCTGCACTGCTTAAGAAGCCAAGAACTGACACAAAGAGACTGAAATGTAATTCAAAGCTCCAAGCACTAAGCTGGGCAGAATCTAAGCTGCTACTAATAACTAGTAAATTAAAACTAAGCTAATCTGATCCTATGACATCATAACCTACTATATCCCAAACACTTGCCAATCTGATGGTCATTAGGCAGCTTCCCTCCATCAACTCCTTCTGTCAAATGTCCACCTCAACTGTCAACTCCCAGCTCTTCCTCCTCTCCAGGAAGCCCCGCCTTCCACTTCCTGGCCTTCTGCCCAGCTGATTGGCTAAACAGTGCTTTATTGACAACTGCTACATCCACTCAAGGCATTCCTCAATAATAACCCTTTTTAGTCTAACCAAAAAAAAAAAAAAAAAACCTTTTTACCTATGCATTTATATTATTACACCAATATACAAAACACACACACAAGAACCATGAAACAATAATTATATTTATGTTATACCCATAGTGTTTTGCTTTCTTCAACCCTATCAGAGACTTGAGAAAGAATAAAATTAATTACCTGAGTAAATAGGAAATGCAGCTTAGCAGCTTCCAAAATGAAAAAAAAAGAAAAATGACAGGGACACTTTGCTGCCTGAACAGTCACTCAAAACTCTCTAACACATTGAAGTATCATCTTCAGCCTTCTGGTCCAGTATATCTGACAAACATATTTATGAAGCAGGGACTACTGAGGACTTGTCTACCCTGTCTTGGCAGAGCTTGGCCGTCAACACCATCAGCATTCCAGCTTGCCCTTTTCAGGCAGAATTTTGTCCGTGGCAGAAAACAAGGATATTTTTTCCCCAGTGGCTGGTTCGCCACATCTGAAGCCATCTCCATAAGCAGGGTCCTTAATGCTCATTATCTTCTTTGAGGCAGGCTGGGTGTTACCAGAAATCAATCTTTCTCATTTTCAAAGAATCCTCAAAACAATTTTTAAAATCTTTAAATGCCATATTCTGTAAGTCTCTGAAGTTTTCGAAGACCTTACGGAAATATTTTACTCTGTCTATCTATTGAACCTAAGAGGTATATTCTTGTGGTAAAATTGAGTAGTACAATGAATTAAAAATAAGCTTATTTTACATCAATATACAAAATTCTATGCCAATAAATTAAAAACAACTTTGTGAGTAACACATAAGGCCTTCAGTTGAAGAGTAGATTCAATAATCTACTTTTTGTCCTATCATCCCTATATATTTCTGTATTTTCAAAGAGAAATCCCTGAGTCCAATCTTATTCTCTTTCTGAATAAGACCAATAATAACATAACCAACTCCCAGTGACAATAAACATCCATAGCTCAAAACCTTACCCAACCCCCTTAAGGGAAATGGGACATCTTTCTCTTTTTAAGCCTTCTTCTTGCTGATTTGGGATGAATAATATCTATGAAGGGGCCCAAATAAAAATGGAGAAATGGTTAAACAAGCTGGAGATAGCATTTGTGGTCTAGTCTCTAAATGATGAGAAATTCTAGGCTTAATGAAAGTCCTGTGTGGGACAGTCTGAAATGCAGCATCAATCGGAATCAGGCGCTTTATTTGAAGCTGTCCCGGGAGCTGTTCTGTTCTGATGACCAAGAGTAACTGAAGCCGTTATAGTTGGAACATGAAGAATGTAGGATGTCAGCATGTCAGCATGCGGGAGGATCAATCCTGTCGGGTCTGATCCAGCATCACTGTCCAGTTCTTTTGTTCTGAAAATATATAATTTCTCACAAGCATTATACAGTTCTAAAACTATAAATGCATGAGGTGTGAGGGATGCGCAGAACAATCAAGGCTGGTTCTGTAATTTGAATTCTTGTACATATAGATTGACTTAGATTAACAGTCTCCCTTTCATCCAGGTCTGTTTCACTTTGACCTCTTTCAAAGAGGAAGTATAGTATTACCATTACCAAGAACATGTAATCATTATTTACTTGAAATCAAAACAAGATGGTATAATTCAAAATGTCCTTTTTTAGCCTCTATGATGCCTGATGTATAGGCAAGGCCACTACCTGTCTCCCAAGAAAATATATCTCCTATTAGAGAGAAGCCAGTTGTCCTGAGCAAAAGAAAAAGCATTAAGTTTTAAATAAACATATGCATACACTAGGCATCTTGTGCCTGGGTTTTCATACTTGTGGGTGATTTCATCGCACCCTCTTCTGTCCATAGGGGATAGACAGTTGCACCTTTTAGTTCTAAATGTCCTTCATGTCCTTCTCTAGGCTCTATGGTGTCTGTTGTGTAGGCCAGGCTGCTACCTGTCTCATTTTAGAAACAATCATGTTGCCCTGAGAAAAGGAAAAAGCATTAAGCTTTGAATAAACTTATGCATACACTAGGCATCTTGTACCTGGGTGTTTACATTTATTGAAGGTGTTTTTTGTCTCACCCCTTCTTCCCATTGGGGATGGATGCTTCACCCTTTTAAACTTTATATAAACCCCCATTTTAGAGTTTATGCATACTGAAGGCATCTAGTAACTGGGTTTTCACACTTATATAAACTCCCATTTTAGAGTTTATTCATATCCTAGGCATCTTGTCCCTGGGTTTTCACACTTATATAGACTCCCATTTTAGAGTTTGTGCATACCCTAGGCATCTTGTACCTAAGTTTTCTTAGGTTGTACACGGATACAAAATTAACTGCAACACATTTTCATAAAGATGTTCTTCCGCAGGATTAAGTCAGATAGTGGGTGTGTATGTCTTCACTACTTTGATATGGCCAGTGCCCTAGCAGTGTAAGATACGATCATTCCCCTGGGTTTCCTTCCCTTTGTTATAGAATGCTGACATTCACCAATGTCTAAAGCAGACCTGGATCTTTTCAAAGAGCTCCTTTCTTAGTTCTCTCCATCTGCCTCAACTCCTCTTTTTCTCTACCATCTATGATGAATTTCTGTCCTCTCTGCCTTCAGAGTACACAGGGACCGCACCACCCCTCACCACCCGCTAGTCCCTGCTCTTGCATGTGGACTGTTTACTCTGACTCCTCCTTACAACCCGTTCTATGCACAGTTAAATCAGTGCCAGTACTTTGCTCCTTAAAGCTTAAGGCAGACCACATTACTCCAGTGCTCTTCTGGCCTGCACAGTAAGCCCCTTCACTACCTGACACTCTCACATACTTGGCTGCCATTGTTCTCAGTCTAAGCCCCCTGTTTGGAAGTCCTTAAATAATATCAGTCTGTTTCTGCTTAAGGAATTTTGCATGACACTTTCTTTTATCTGGAGTGCATGTCCAAGACCCTCACTTCCATTGGATCTTCACTTCAGAAAAATTGTCATGAGGCCTTTTGGTCACCCTCTTAGCTTCTCCATTGACTCATTGGTACTTAAAGACTCAGATGCAGAGACAACCATGTATTGTAGAAATTCTCAAAAAGAACATATCGATGGCACAACAAAGGATGAAATGGAAAAACTGGTGTTTTCCATGAAGGAATGTGATCCTGTGTCTATTCAGGATCAGCCCATGCTGTTTAGGAAATTTACGCAGATAACACAAGAAAAAGAAAATGATGTTGAGTGGTTAAATGAGCAGCTTATAAAACTCCAGCAACAAATTAGGCTCACAACAGATAACAAAATCATTAAAGAAAAAAAATGAACTCATTCAAGATCTAGAAACCCAGATTGAATGTTTGATGAGGGATCAAGAATGTATGAAGAAATGTAGAGAAGAAGAAATGGAGCAGCTAAATGGAGCAATTGAAAAACTGCAGCAAGAATTGGCCAGCAGCAAAAGACAGCGGACACCCATACCCTCCACAAAGACACAGACAGCTTCAAACATCAGCTGGATAAGTTACTGTGAAAAACCTGCCTTTACAACAGCAAGTAGAATCCCCCAAGAAGGAAATGGCGTATATGTAAAATGTATATAAAGAAGTCAATTTTAAAATGAATTAGGTAACAGAAGTGTTATGTAACCCAAAGGAAGAATGTGCAAGCACAGAAAAACTTCCAAGTGTACCTAAGGATAGTGTTGAGATGGATGTCAATGAACTCAGCAGTGACAAACTGCAGCCAGATGATGACCCTACCCAGGATGCTGCTAAGCCTCTAGGAAATCAGGCTTCCTTTATGTGTATTGAAGACAGCACCAAAACTTCCAGAAGTCCAGAAACAAAATCAGTACTACTGAAGAGTTCTGTTAGTGTTGTTGACATGCAGCTCAGCCAGGGTCATAAGCAAGTAGAAACCATGCAGGAGCAAGGCCAGTCTGAACTGGAAATGCTACAAAAGAAGGTCACAAACCTGCAGAAAATACTTGAGGAGAGAGTCACTGTGGCACTGGCCATTCAGGTCCAGCTGGAGGCAGTTGAGGAGTGTGTGCAGTCCTACCAAGAGACACAGACAACCTCATCACAACCTGAAAGGACAGATGTACAGAATGTAAATTATCTGACAGAAAACAACACAGAGTCAGATGGGCTCCACATTAGCGATGAGAATAGCAGAGTTAGAGACCCATAAGAACACAGTAGTACAATATCAGAAAAAGAACAAACAGGCATTGCAGAGAAAAGTGCCTTGGAGACAGAAAAGAAAGTTTTAGAACTACAGAAGCTGTCAGAGAATGCCAAGAAAAGGCAGGAAGAGGAAGGGGGAAAAAAGCTGTGCATATTTAGAGACAACTGATAAGCTAATTCATGCTAGTGGAGATGGGGGAGATTTGGGTGGACTTAAAGCTCCTGGAGGTGAGTCAGTGGCTACCAAAGAATTCACTAGATACAAAGAAAGAGCAGAAAAACTTGAAGAAGATCTTTTGATAAAAGAAAGCAATATAACAGCACTTCAGAAAGACTTAAACCAAGTTAAGGATCAGCTCTTGGAAGCCAAGGAGAAATTTTCCCAGTTCTTAGGAAAAGAAAGAAGGACTGGAGAGCAGGAAAGCAGAAATGTCCCCATGCCCGGCCACTTCCTGTTGAAGTAGGTAGCCCCTCTGGGCCCCAGGCAGAGAGCCAGCAAGGCTGGCAGTAGCAACCAGACTCTGCAGATCCTTGTCGGAAATGCAGGAATTCAGATCAGCTTACAGACTGAGCACTCCCCCTCAATTATGGAGACTCTCCATCAGTTTACTGAAAAAAAAAATTGAACAAATGCAAGAGCTACACACTGCCAAGATTTTGGATAGGGAATCCAGACATATTTTAGAAACAGAAACTTTGGTAAGGGGGCATTGTGCTGCTGTGCAGTTACTGTCCGAGGAGTGTGAGACCTTAAAGGACATGGCCCAGTGTCTGAAATCCAGAGAGGGATTGTCTAATTCTGAATATTCTAATCCTTGCCAAACTATAGAAATGTGTTCCAGTGATTCTGAATGGGACGGTGGTCAAAGCCAGGGATTTGATACAACATTGGAAGATCAAGAGGAAGGAGACAATTAATGTGATTTATTTCCAAAGAAAACAAAGGGATTAATAAAAGCTATCCAAGATGCAGGTGCCTTTTCTTTCATGGTCCTCCCACAACAGAGAAAAGGGCCATTCCAGTCAGCACATTGCCAAACCTTGGTTAGAAGAGAGAAGAGCTTACCTCAGTACCATCTCCTCACTTAAAGATTTAATTTCTAAAATGCAAGTGCAAAGAGAAACTCGGAGAAGGCAATACGCAGCAGAAGGACAGAGTGGCCGATATGTATGACAAACTGAGTTCAGAAAAGATGATGGTTGCAGAACTAAAAAGTAAACCAGCACATACAAAACTGGAGTGGGAGCAATGCTCAAGACACATCATAAGTGCCTAAAAGAATTAGAGGCATTTAGGTGTTCTTATTGATACATTAGCAAATGAGCAGAAGTCACTAGAGCTACAGTGGGCTTTGGAAAAAAGAAGAGGCATTAAGCTTTAAATAAACTTATGCATACCCAAGGCATCTTGTACCTGGGTTTTCACACGTATAGAAATTCCCATTTTAGTGATCATGCATACCCTAGGCATCTTATACCTGGTCTTTCACACTTGTTGTGGGTGTTTTTGTCTCACCTCTTCTCTTTTAAACTCACCCCTTTTAAACTAAATGTCCTCTAGGCTCTATGGCGCCTGATGCATAGGCCAGGATGCTACTTGTTTCCAGAGAAAATGTATCTCATTTTACAAACAAGCTGGTTGCCCTGAGCAAAAGAAAAGGCATTAAGCTTACCCTTTTAAGCATATGAGTTGTGGCCTTTGAGTTTTTTGGGACCTAACTAACGAGATGTGTACTTTGTCACTGGTAAGTGCTCCATGTCTTTTGCATCTGGTGTGACTGACACCTGTCCACTGTGAAAGTAGCTCAGGTTTAGAGGGATAAACCAGATGTCAGAGCAATGACACCTCAACTCAGCATACAAAGGCTTTTCGATGTGGGAGGCATGCAGTTTGCAAGTCTGTTAAGGAAAAAGATTTCTTGGTTTAAATCCTAGGCTGTTTATGCAAGTAACTTATCAGCAAGGGATCACACCCTGTGGAGACCAGAATGGTCTAGAACTCAGAGATCCACCTGGCTTTTTCTCCATCTTGTTAAGATTAAGGATGAGTGCCCCCACCGCCCTGCAGAAATATTTCATCTCAATCCCAGTCAAAATCTACAAAAATCTCAAGTAATACTCAAGAGTTAACAAAAAAATAAATTCTAAGTCTTGGGTCAGTTGCACCAATTTGGCCTTCAGTAAGTGAAGCCCTGTCTACCATTCTTTTGAATTTAGTTATTGCTAATTCACATAGGTGGACCCTTTCCAAAGATAGCTGACAAATACCTTGCCATTAATGAGTTCTGAATTTCAGCCACTATCAACTCTATGGAAAAGAGTTTGGCTTGTTCTTCCCTTCTCATTGTTGGTAAATTAGCCTTTCGTCTCTTAGGTTTCTGTCTTTCTCCTGAACAACAAAAGGCAAAATAAAAAATTTTAAAAAGGCAAAAAGGATCCAAGAGCCTTCTGCCACAGCGACTTGGAGAGGGACCATAGCAGTCTCTATTTTATTATTTGGGCTATCTCTTGGGAACTATCCCCCCCACCAAAGTATAACAAAGTATGCTTTTCCAAGGGTGTGGATACACTAATATGTTGGGTGCCAGTTTGTTGCAGTAACTTAGTATCTGTCCTGCTTAAGTTGCCAAGAACTGGCACAAAGAGGCTGAAATGTAATTCAAAGCTGCAAACACTAAGCTGGGCAGAATCTGAACTGCGACTAATGTACTAGTAAACTAAAACTAATCCAATCCTATGTCCTCATAACCTACTATATCCCAAGCACTTGCCACCCTGATAGTCCTTGGGCAGCTTCCCTCCATCAATTCCTTCTGTCAAATGTCCACCTCAACTGTCAACTCCCAGCTCCTCCTCCTCTCCAGGAAGCCCTGCCTTCCACTTCATGTCCTTCTGCCCAGCTGATTGACTGAACAGCTCTTTATTGACAACTGCTACATCCACTCAAGGCAACAAGTATGAAAACCCAGGCACAAGGGGCCTAGTGTATGCATATGTTTATTTAAAGCTTAATGCCTTTTGCTCAGAGCAACTGGCTTGTCTCTAAAATTAAATACATTTTCTCATGAGACAGGTAGCAGCCTCGCCTATACATCAGGTTCCATAGAGCCTAGAGAAGGCCATTTTGAACTATACCATCTTGTTTTGATTTCAAGTAAATAATGATTGTATGTTCTTCGTTTTGAAAGAGGTCAAAATGAAACAGACCTGGATAAAAGGGATACTGTTAATTTAAGTCAGTCGATATGTACAAGAATTCAAACTACAGAACCAGCCTTGATTGTTTTGTGCATCCTGCACACCTCATGCATTTATAGTTTTAGAACTGTATAATACTTGTGAGAAATTATATATTTTCAGAACAAAAGAACTGAAGCATTTGTAGCTGGACCATGAAGAATGCAGGATGTTAGCATCTCAGCATGCTGGAGGATAAATCCTGTTGGGTCTGATCCAGCATCATAATTACATGCTATTAGATGCTATCCAAGATGGAATGAGGTGAATAAATAGCTCTATTTGAGTAGATGGTTAAAATATAGTCTTTATTAATTTTCAGTTTCTTTGTTATAGACAATTTTAGATACTTTTTCTCCATTTGTTTATTATTTATTTATTTATCTAGTTTACATCCTTATTGCAGCCCCCTTGCTCTTGTACCAGTGCTCCCTCTGAAACCTCTGGTCCCAATTCTCTCTTCTTCTCCTCAGAGAAGGAGGGAGGTCCCCCATGGGTACCAATCTGCCCTGGTACATTAGGTTGCTATAGGTCTAGGCATATTATCTCCCATTGAGATCAGATAAGGGATCTCAGTTAGGGAATGGGATTTTTTTTTGGTGTTTTTGTTTGTTTGTTTTTGTTTTTGTTTTGTTTTGCTTTACTAATTCCTTAATTACAGTGGTCCATTAGTTATTGCCTTTTATGACTATTCCATTAGATAGGTCCTTTGGGGAGAGGCAATGATGGAGTGTCTTACAATATTTCCTTTAAAGGACTGTCGTTTAAGTTTTCATTAATTTGTTCAGTTGGAGTATAAACTGGTCCTCAGGAGATTGCTCAGTGGGAGAAATGTTTGCCTAGAAAACATGAGGCCACAATTCAGCTCCAAAACACAGATGAAAATGCCAGGCAAGGCAATACAAACTTGTAATCCCAGCACTGGAGATGCAAAGATAGCATCCCTGAACTTGGCTGGCCAGCTAGTCTAGCCTAATTAAAGAGTTCCTGGTCAAATCAAAATAGATGAATAGCATTCTTGATACCAGTCACTCTCCCCTGGCTTCTACATGCACTGCCCACACACATATACGATTGAAAACACATGAACACAGACCATTCTATAACACACATAATACAAAGAATATAACCTGAAGTTAAGAAAATTGGTTATGTTTTATGAATTCCTTATAGCATTTAAAATAGAATCATATGAATTTTTTAAAATTGATCTAAAATAAATTATTCAATTTGGGTTCATAACTTAAACATACACAAGAATTAACATTTTAAAGGCAATAATATAAAAATAACAAAATCTGGGCTGGAAAGATGGTTGAGAACACTGGGTATTCTTCCAGATAATCCAAATTCAATTCCCAGCACCTACATGGCAGCTGACAACTGACTGTAACTCTAGTTCCAGAGGATCTGACACTCTAACACAAATATACATGCAGACAAAACATCAATGCACATAAAATAAAACAAATTTAAAAAATAAAATAAAAAAGAAAATCATTTCCAGAGACTAAGTGGAACAATTGTTGCATTCATATTAATGTCCAACTAATTTATGATTATTTTTAATAATTTTATTTTAACAATAATAAATCAGCTACTTGTCTATATGCTATAAATATATGACATTTTCATAACAAATTATAGGCTTTGCTAGTATCAGCATGGAAAACACAGTCTTATATTGGACATAAGAATGAAGTATGTCTGAGTTTCTATCCCTTACAGCAAGCATGTAATATATCATCATGGAGTAAGCATTTGAATTTGCCAGAAGCTAGAAAGCTCAATGCATGGAGCCAGATAGTCTTAGCTTTGACATTTGATAACAGCCTTTTATACAATACTTTAAATGTAGGTGACATTTCTGGCAGTTCATACAAGTGCTATTTCATCCCTTATACTTCACAGCCTCACATGACAAAGAAGACCAAACAATCTGACCTCTCTCTGGCAAAAGTACCAGAAACTATCTTTAAGCATCTACTAAAACAATCTGCTGCAGGATTTATATGGTTTTTTAGTAAGTAATTATTTAAGCTATAGAAATTTATTAATGAGAAACAAATATAACACCTAAGTGAAAACACTAATTAAAACTAAGTTGCCTCAAGTTTTCTACAAGTCCTTATAGCATTTCCTAAGGTTTATGTGTTTTCTAAAATGTATTCAAAATGTTCTTTGTATCAGTGTGAAAAGGGAACTACTGAATGCCTATAAAATTTTAACATAAGTAGTTTCAATGTTTTTATCTCACTTAAAATATTCAATTTTATACCCAGCTTTAATTATGTTAACAGATAATTAAACTCCTGCATTAAAACAGGAGTTTTTCTGTTTATTTTGTTTATAGTAGAGAAATTGGAGAAGATGGCTCAGTCAGGAAAGCACATGCTCTGTACGATGTTGATTGCATTTCTTTTCAAGGACCTTTTGGTATTGAGAATAGATGAAAAACATTTTGTCTGTATAATCCTGTGGCGGGCATATTTTTGTGTGAAAATGTGTGCGAGTGTGTTCATGTTTGTGCAACCATATGCAGGAGAGGAGTACATGTGGAGACAAGGAACAGATTGTAAGTCATTTCTCCTCAAGTGCCATTCACCCTTTTTTTTTTTTTTGACAGTGTCTCCCACTAGTCTACCCCTAGCCCTAGCCCTAGCCCTAGCCCTAGCCCTAGCCCTAGCCCTAGCCCTAGCCCTCAGCAATTAGTGGACGCCACGGATTTTCCCTTTGCCACATTGCCATTGAGAAGATGCTTACAACCATGTCTAGTTTTTCATGTGTATTCTGGTATCAAACTCAGGTTCTCATGTGCGCACCGAAGGCACCTCACTGACTTGGCTATCCTCCCAACCCATTTATTAAAAACCTACTTAGAAGATATATGCCTAAAAGAAATCAGATCACTGGCAGAAACAAAACAAAACAACAACAACAACAAAAAAGCTAGAGTAATAGTAAAATAATGATCATCATTTATGTCTGTTGGTAAACACTGCAGCCACCATATGGTTAATTGTATTAAATTGGTTTTTGTCTGATTAGATCATTAGCTTGATCATTTGTGCTTTCTGTTTGAAGTATTTTCCCTAACGACCTGGCAGCCATTGATCCAGAGCTACTGTGAAGGAAGAAACAGAAAGAGGCCCAGGTACAGAAACCAACAAAACCTCTGATACACTCCTAACGTTAGGGTTAGGTTTGCCTTTTATCGTTTTTTTTTTATTTATTTATTTATTTTTTTTTTTACAGCAAAGGAAGAGATAGCTATAGGGAATCTTACCCGTATGAATTGTGTTAAATCTTTCAGTTAAACTAAATCCTAATTTGTCCTCAGTTCTGAAAGCTTCACGGTCATCTATCAGTGACTAATTCAAAAAGTCATTTTGAGCTAAAGCTGCCTTTTTTTCATATGATTCTGAGATCTAACTGGCCTCACCTGTAATTTCTCTCCTGGGATAGTCTGTGATGAGGGAAACATGCTTTTCAAAACCTTTGTTAGGTTCTTCAGAGCAGTGTGACAGTAATAAAACACTCTGTCAGACATATGCAAATGAATGCATGCTTTCCTCTGAGCTAAATGCATTCTAAAATGTTATATATGACACATCTTAAGAGTGGAAGCGCTATCAGAGCACACATCAATACACTATTGATGGAACTCTGTCACTGCCAAGGATAATGGCCTTCTAAATCATTATTAGTTATTTTTTTGAACACACCAACAAGAAGATTCAAAAATAAATAGAATCAATGACAATTAATCTTAGGAAAGTGTGTTTATGAGCTGATAGTAAAGTAAATAACAAGTAAAGAGCTTGATTAAATTTTAGGGAAAAATGAAATGAATCTAAAAGGCCAGTTTGATGCGGTGGTTACAGTCCATATTAGATGTGGTGAAAGAATCAATTTCACATCTGAAGTTTTCACTTTTTACTAGAATGAAATCAAAGATACACTAGTTCAAAATTAATTAACAGCATTCACTCCTTGGTGCTTCCTATTTTACTTAAACTGAAAGCCTCCTACCACATTCTAAGAAATTCGTTGTTCTACACAGACGATCTTAATTCATTAATGTTTTTACCGTGCAATTTAAGACATGAATCAAACTGTTTTAAGCCTTTGACAATGTGAACATGCCATACTTGGAATAATTGTTAGGTAGGACACTTGAATGACACTAAACTGACCTCTTAATACAGATAAACTGTCTGTCAAAAGGCTGGTTATACACATCCCCTGGAGAGGGAGGCCTGGCGGCACCAGAGGAAGGACAACAGGCTACCAAGAAGAGACTTGATACCCTATGAGCATACACAGGGGGAGGAGATCCCCCTCAGTCACAGTCATAGGGGAAGGGAGTAAGGGGAAAATGGGAGGGAGGGAGGAATGGGAGGATACAGGGGATGGGATAATAATTGAGATATAATATAAATAATTTAATAAAATATATTTTTAAAAAGGCTGGTCATAGAAAATCTGAATACATAGTACATTTGTCCTAGTTTGTTCTCTATTGCTGTGGTAAACACCACAGCATAAAAGGGACTGTTGAACTCACACTTCTCCATCACAGATGATTACTGAGGGAACTAGGGGCAGGGACCACAGCTGGATCAGAGGCAGGAATCTGGAGACAGGAACTGGAACATGGAATAAGCAAGAACTCTGCCTATGAGTTTCCTCTCCATGGCTTGATCATCTTGATAACTCAGGGAAGGAAAAGTGCCGGAAGTGTCAGTCCCAACAGGGGGATGATAAGTCCAATATCAACAGAACCAAGAAAATGTCTCATGGACTTGCCCATGGTCTAATGTGCTGGCTACAATTCCTCAATAGAGGCTCTTTCTTAATATGTGACTCCACTCTACGTCAAGCTTTAAAAAAATGAACCAGCAAAATAGTAAAATAACCCAATGAAATATGTATACTTAAATCATTGTATCATTTACATACCCATTATATATTACACACAGGAAAAGGTAAATCCCAGACTATTTCAAATTATATTATACTGCTTGGTTATAAAGAGTAATAATCATAACTACTCATTTTATAATCCAAAGACATACCTGGAATAGCTGAAAGAAATAGCTGCACTAACTATCTATACTTTTTTATTTTATTGAAGGTAGATTCTTTTCCACAAAATATTATCTTGATTAAGTTTCTCTCCCTCTACTCTTCCCACTTCTTCTTGATCCCTCATCCAGAACCACTCCCTTTCTGTCCTTCAATACTAAATAGATTTCTGACAGATAATAACAAACTATAAGAAATAAAATGTAAGATAAAACTAAAATGATTGAATTGAAGTTAGCTGAGATAAACCAAGAGGAGAATAAGAGACTAAGAGAAGGCACAATTGTCAGGGACCCATTCATTTGCACACTGAGGATTATCATAAAAACACAAAACTGGAAGCCATGCTGCATACACAGAGGGCCTGGTGCAGACAGGTGGAGTCACTGTGATTGCTGCTTCAGTCTGTGTGAGTTCATCTGAGCTTTTGTGATATTGATTTAGAGGGCTTTGTTATGTGGGTATCCATCGCTGCTGTCTCTTACACTCTTTCTGCCTTCTTTTCCATGCAGTTCCCTGATGCCTAAGGATAGAGATATGGAGACATCACCTTTAGGCGTGAGTACTCCAAGACCTCTCATTCTCTGCCCAATGTCTGGTTATGGGTATCTGTATTTGTCCCTATCCACTACAGGAGGAAGCTTCTTGGATGATGGCTGAGCAAGGAACTGACATAAGACGGTAGAATAATGCCATTAGGAGTCATTTCATTGTTACTTTTTAAGAACTAGTATTTGGTTTTACCCCAAGTCTCTGTACTATCTAGTCTTAGTGTTAAATATGGGTTCCATTTGGTGGCATGGACCTAAAGTCAAATCAGACGTTGGCTGATTACTCTCACAAGCTTTGTGCCCTAGCATATCTTAAGCACCTATTCTTAATAGCTATAATAAATAATCAGACATGTAAGTACGTAAATGTATAGAATAACTGCTGAAGAGATTAATGACAAATTTGAGTAACTCATTATATCACTGATTGATAGAAGAGGAAAGAACTAAGTGACTAGAGATGAGAGTGTTACTCATAGACAGCCTCAAGGTCCAAATGCAACGAGCAGCTTCCTTATGATTCAGAGATGAGGCTGAGGACTCTCATGCTTAGAAATCTACACACAGAGCACACTTAGTGGCATTGACTCTCTGTTACTACAAAACATGTAAGTTATGTGGAGTCAAGCACAACTTGAGAATTATAACAGTACCAGATCTTCGAAATGTTAACAACAACTTATGGGGTAGGGGGTAGTTAAAGACACTGTAGACAGTATGGATATAGTATGTTCCTTTAGAGGATGTGACTCTAATCAATTGAACTCTGATTGTATTATTGCTGTGGATTTATTGCATCTTCCTAAAATTTGTCAATTGAAATCCTAATTCAATGTGATGGTATTGGGTGCAATGTAGATGATGACACTGTGAGGTTTGGCCTCTGGGAGGTTGGTGGACCATATGATGAATAAGATCAGTGATGTAAAACAGTAAATAAACAAGTTTCTTTTTACCTTTTGGGCTTTTTGCTCCAACTGGTGTCTGAAATACTAGAGATTCGCAGTGGAAAGCACAGAGGGCTCTCCCCAGTATGCAGCAATCATGCAGGTCTTGGCCCTGCATTCTGTAGCATTGTGAGAAACACATGCCCCTTATTGGCAAGGCAGGACACAGTGATTTGCCACAGAAGCCCAATGATAGACAAAGTAATGTAGCCTGTTCAAGTGTAAGCGTTTTCTTATATAGGAATTAATTAGTAATGCCTCATTTGCTTTAATCCTTTACTCTGCAGATCTATATAATCTGGTTTCAGCTCTTACAATTTGGGAAAGTCAGAGAGCAGTCAGAAGTGGAGGTCCCCTGTAGCTTGAAAAGGAAAGAATCAGGAATATGGCAACTTGAATAAAAAGTGGGAAGAATAGCATTTTATATTTAACACGTATTTTATTTCAAATTGCTCAGTGATCATCTAGTTTTACGCTCCATCAAATTCACAGAAAAACAAACAAATGATAATGAAAACTACTATTTTCAAGCATTCTGTGAACTTCTGATTAGGACAATGTCCCCTCTCATTACTTCAGTATTAATCTTCTGAAGAACGTCACACCCAGCTTTACTACTCATCAGGAAATATATTCTATCCTGGCCTCAATGAATAGCCATATGGTGAGGACAACAAATCTCTATCTTGCAGCCCAAATATATCTCATGAATCATCCATTCGATGTGGCTATTAAACAGGTTTTTAAACAAACTCTGCAAAAATAAACTCCTGTTCTTCCTCCTTGAATATGACTCTTTTTTTTTTTTTTTTTTTTTTTGTCTTGAATTTCTCTTCTGGCAGTAGCACTACTCAAAGCAGATATCAAAATAAAATGCCAGGAGACATCTCTGAAGCCTCCTGGTAATGCATCCAAGGCATGCAATTTCATATATTTAAACTTAATTGCCTACAGAGTGTTATTAAAAAGGAAGATACTTTAGGAGGCTACTAAGAGACATATGAACAAGATAAATGTCTGCATAAAGGAGCAAAGAGATCTAGCTAAATTGCTTGTACCCTTCAACATCTGAACACTCAGCAGGACGAGTCAACATAGATGCGGCCAGCCAGTAAGCACTGACTGCACTGCTTCTGCTAGGAACCTGGTTTGAACCAATCACTTCCAAAACTGAGAAAAGTTCATTTTTCTTATGTGCAAATACCCCTGTAAGTTTGTGATACTATAATGGAGTAAAGTATGACATCTTTCTCTTGCTTCACCTCTCACACCATGGACATTCATGACTTTACTCTCTCTCAAGTCAGGCCCGTGTTTGCCTGGACCTTCACCATTTCCAATTAGGTGTACTAACCATTCTTCCTTTTTCTTTCCTTCTGCTCCTACATCTTCCTGACACTATGAAGCCTAATGAAAATTTCAAATGTAACTGTCGACTTACGTCCTGTCCTGCTGTGGTAGTTTGAATGAAAATGGAGCCTACAGGGCCAAAGGGATTGTAACTATTAGGAAGTGTGGCACTGTTGGAGTAGGCTATGAGGTCTCAGCAGCTGAGCCCTGGCCCAATGTCACTCTCTTTTCCTGCTGCCTGCCAAACCAGATGTAGAATTTTCAGTTGCCTCTCTAGCACCATGTCTGCCTGCATGCTGCTATAGTAATAATGGGCTAAACCTTTGAACTGTAAGCCAGCCCCAGTGAAATGGTTTCCTTCATAAGAGTTGCTGTGGCCATGTTGTCTCTTCACTGCAATGAAAACCTCAACTAAGACACCTGCTTTGATTCTCATGCACTTCCCTATAATATGGAACTCAGAGTCACCAGCACAAGGGATGGCTTCTCCAAGTCCCACTGTGCTGGTCCCTTGGCTCATTTCTGCTCATCTTGATAAAAATATCATTATTCCTTTGGGTAAACCCTGTGTACCTGCTGACTCTACACTCTGATCACGTGCTAAATGTACCTTTTCTTTTACCTACTGCATTTTCTCTTCCCTAAAACTTTGCTAATATACCCAGCTGTCTGCAGAGGTGGGGGTGGGAGGGGAATGGTTTTGACTTCCACACTTGTGTGAAATTTCTTCCTTTGCTTCTACTCACAGTACACTATTGTTCCTTTTAAACTGTAATATACATATATTTAGTAATGTGTGGGTATATATATATACATACATATATATACATACATATGTATACCTTTTGTTAAAATAATCTAACATTTTTAAAGCTAAGGAAGTAATTCTCGCTATCTTTGAATAGATAGTACTTTACTAAACTGTACTCAGTAAGCTTTGTCAGAGGGAGGGAAGATGGGTATGGCATCACGGCATGGTCTGTCCACTGTGAAGAGCTCTTTAGTTTATAACAGCACATCTCAATGTGTATAACACTGCCCTTGGCGAGGGCTAATGTCATGAGTTTGGGCTATTCATTCTTTTCCATCTTAGATTGTTCAAGACATCTCATTTTTTTCTAATTTAACTCACAAATTCCTGCCATTCCATCTAAAACCTTTCAGTAGCTGGTGTAACATTGGACCTACTTCATGGAATTTCCCCCTTAGTCATAGTTTATACTAAGCAGGTAGGTTTAACGAATGTGACACTGGACTGATAACATAAATAACTTTGCTTTAGCAATTAAAAGAAGTCTGGCTAGTCATTTAAGAATGGCTAATCAATCATTTGTTTCTCATTACTTTTGTTGAGAAATTTCAGTAACTTATATCCTATGAAACGCTTCATTACTCACTTCATACTTTCATATGTACAAGGAAAAAATTATGCATCCTCATTCATCACCAGCCTATCTACACAAGAAAAAGCTTTAATTGATGAACAAAATTAAGTGATTAGAATGAGTAAGTCCATAAACATTCAATAGCCCTAGAGTCTTTTTGCATGTCTAAGTGTCACAAAAAAAAAAAAGCTTGGATTTACATAATTAAATTTACCAAATCATTAGCCCACAATATAATGACTCGTTGTATTATTATTCAAAGGGAATACAGCAACTAAGCACTTAATGTTTTGAAATCGACTACACTACTGGAAACAATTTCCTCTTTGTCAGTAGAAACAGCGAAATAAAGATGATCTATTGACAATACATTTGAGTGGGTAAGAGCATCCATAGGTCTTGCTTTAAAGCACCTAATCAATTCTTCTATTTGGTGTAGCAAGTGTAAAAACATCCATGAAATGCATGCAGCTTGGGTTTGGGGAAGCCCATGGTTTTCCTAGGTAATCTTCCCATATGCTTGAAGACCAGGAGTGGTGGCCTTCTATGCTGAGAAGTTCAAACATTTGTTTTGTAGTTATGATTCTGGTTCTAGCCTATCAGTGCCCTGCAGCCCATTCATACTCAGCTCTGGGTTGGGTTTAGTGCTTCATACCATGAGTGGTTAAGGATTAGTTTCCATCATATTTAAAATGTCGGACCTTTCATAGATACTATTAAATAAAGCATGGAAAATAAATTGATAACAAAATAGATAGATGACAAAATAAGCCAAAGACAAAGTATGCAATCAATTTTAAGTTGCCATTGTTTTATGCACAGACACAAACTCATCCTGTCAAATTGTGGAGGCCATTCCTTTGTTTTTATGAATATAATTGTAATTTCATCCTGACCAGGAACCAGGTCCTCCTACTGTCAAAGGTCCACAGATTCACAGGCAGAACTGTATGCTTTTATCACAAGCACAGTTAAGAAGTGAGGGAAGGCTTACATATTTCCCAGGTTTCTGTAGGGTTTGCAAAGTATGGTAAGGAAAATTTTCCTATGATTACTATATGTTGACAATGGACCCTACTGCCTACCAGATTTTCTGGTAGCAACACACATATCCGGCCAGATTTTTCTGAGTTCCCATTTCTGCATTGTTCCATGATCCTCAATGGTGGTGAAATCACCTATTGATTTCATTAGGATATTTCCTGTCAATGTCGTTCAGTAATCCACACAAGATTTCTGTGCTCTTAGCCAAATATTTTATTAGGAAATTTAAAAAATTTTAAATTTAAAAATTAGGAAACAGTTTTCTTGTTTTATTATAAAATGTATGTCAGCATCTAAGTATTAGATTTTACCTTAAAATATCTATTATGCTCTGCTACAGGATATGGCCAAGCCAGTTAATAATTATGTGGGGAAACTAAGTATCAGGATACAAAGGAATGACAGAAAGAGAAGGCAAAGTCATACACACATAGCCAGCACACACATGCACATACCCATGAGAGAGAGGGGTTAGAACCCAATCAGAAAAATTCCAACAAGTTCCCAATAATTAAATGAGATGCAGTACAAAGTGAAGGAGTTCACACTGGGTGACAGGAAAATGCTACTATAATTCATAGAATGTATAAAGAAGCACAGAGTTTAACACTAAAAATGAACATATATTGTCCCTTGGCAAAGTCCATTAACACATAAAAATCTGTAGAGCATTTGCATTATATTAAGTTATTTTAAGTAATTTAGACATAGTTTTAAGTTTATTGGAAGGGTAAATAAATAGGATGCAGAAACTGGATCATTTCATGTGTAAGCCTTGCCCATTCGATCATTTTGCTATTTGTTGGGGATTCAGTAGTTACCAAGAGAAGGCGGTATATTCAAAATGTTGTACTGAAGTACAGATATTACACACACACACACACACACACACACACACACACAATGAATGCACATATCTGTCGTATATTTATGTATATATTTGCATACTCATTTCACACACATATTCCTTGCATCCCTCTGATGATCTCCAGAAAAATACATCAGATACAAATATCATTATATAAGAAATAAGTTTGTCATTCGTTATCTGAAAACAGGTGGTCTAATTTACATCTTTATTCTGTACTCAAGGAAATTGCCTAGTTGATTGGATGCCTTCATTAAAATTCATAAAAGGGTCAAGAAGTGTATTTGTTCTGAGTTTAACTTGTCTTTCTCATTTGTATTATCTGTAAATTCAGGGACCCTATTTTAATTTTAAGATTTTATAATATTTACTTTTTGTCTGAGTATTTTGCTTGCATTTATGCCATCTATTATCCAAGTTTCTATTGACTACAGAGGTCAGTAAGTGTGTAGGATCACCTGGAAGAGGAATTTAATATGTATGGGTTATCTTGTGGTACAGAAAATTGAACCCAGGTCCTCTGCAAGAGCAGCAATTGCCCTGAACTGATTAGTCATCTCTCCAGTGATGGCACAGGTTTGTAATCCCAGCCATTCATGAGGCTAAGGCAGAAGGTCCACAGGATTCAGGGCTGTCTTGGCTGCACAGCAAGCTCATGGCCATCCTGAACAACTTACTGAGACCCTGTCATGTAATTAAAACTAAAGATGTGAGAACAAATCTCAGGTATGATGAGCTGGCCCAGAACATGTCAGGCTCTCAGTTCACATGCTGCACAGCAAAAGAGGTCCAGTTGAGACAGGCTACTGCAGCTTCACACGAAAAGATATGATTCAAGATACAATGCTATGATAAAAAGTCAAGGTTCAGCAGAAGAAGTAAAGTAAAAATAGCTATGTTATACTAACCATTCTGCCTTTTGCAGGTACATAGACATTTAGATAACTCATTTAGAAGAAATTCAGAACAGAGTGGCTGTTTGAAGGTACTACAGCTGGCTGAAAATATGCCCTTATGAAAGTAATTCTATCTATAAGCTGATAATAAGTTAGTAATATTTAGTTATAGTTTAGACATAAGTTAATAATATTTTTACTATACTAAAATAATATAATAGCAGTCATAAATAAGTAGTACCCAGGTGACAGTGAAGAATAAAGGCAACTCCAGTGGGGAACTTGAGAGTCTGGAAGAAGAAAGTGAAGCCAAGAAGTGCTTACAAACTTGATCAGCATTCAAATTGTGCTTCTCCCAAGGAGACAGCCTGTTAAAGACCTCACAGTGCAAGCACAATGTGACTTTTATCTTAAATAAGATGGGAGTCCAGCCTTCAGTTAAGAGGGTGAAGGAAAAAGAATTTAAAGTGATAATCGTTTTCCACTGCAGACTTCACTGATTTCCTGATGCCCTCCAGGTAGAGGGATGTGTGGATGACTTCAAGGATGCCAACATGTCTAAGCAGTCTCAAGTTTAGGGCCAGAAAATGATGGATGGTATACCTTCAATCAGAGGTTCCGAGTCACTGAAACATACTTCTTAAAAGAAAAAATACAAAGCAAAGAGCCGTACAGTTGCACTTTATAGGCACTCCCCACTTTATGTAGGAATCTGGCCAATTTATCTTCTCAGTGGCAGCTATTTTATCAGCTAACTGTTATCCAATCAATTTTATCTATTTTTATAGTTAACTATTCAACTCAATGACAATGATATACTTATTGAAAGAAGAGATTAATAATGCTGTGGTGTATTTTTCATGGATGATGATGATGATGCAGAAAAGTGACAAGGATGATGATAGTTATGAATTTTAGAGTCAAGGTTTCAGGATGTAGTACTGGACTAGAACTCACTATTTAGACCAGGCTGGGCTTGGACTCACAGAAGCATGTCCATTTTCCTAGATTTTGAATTAAAATCAAACACCACCATGCACTACTTTAAACAACGTAAAATCTAAGAGTGCTATTTATTTACTATTTTAAGGAAGAAAAAATGTAATGGTATTTCAATGGGAACACAGAGCACTGACTGTTTTCATGCCAGTCTTAAGTGACTTTCATATTCTTTAAAAAGGCCACTTAGGGATGGATGGTAACTGTTGGGCTCCAGTTAACCTTTAATATTACTAGGGGAGGACAAAGCACAAAGCTCAAGACTTAATGTTTAGTTCCATTCTTTCCACCGGCCATGATCAACTTATTATAGCAATTTCTTTAGCTTTTTATTGTTGTTCTTTGTTGCTTTTACTAAGCACCCTTAATTTGAGCCTCATACAAGGGAAAATCACTTCATGATTCAATTATCATGACCAAGCTGATGCATAATTTCTTATGTCCAACATAAAAAAAGGCTATCATGAAGTAGGAAATCACGACATATTATTTGTTTTATTCTTGGAGCAAGATCTTTGTGTAAATACAACAGTATTAGAATTTATATTCATGTTATTGCTAGTTTTAGAAAATTGCTGTCTAAATCATGTGATGAATATTTTCTCTAATGATACATTCCATCATTGTTGTACAAATTTTCCTCTCTCTTTCTCTCTCTCTCTCTCTCTCTCTCTCTCTCTCTCTCTCTCTCTCTTTGTGTGTGTGTGTGTCTCTCTCAGTGTGTGTATGTCTCTCTCTCTCTCTTTGCTCTCTCTCTCTATTTCTCTTTCTCTCTCCTCTCTCATTCTCTTCTTCACTCATTGATTTTAGTAATATAGTAAGTTGTAGTAAATACATAATCTCAACCCCAAACCACATTAGTCAATGTTGCCATAGATCTCTGCCCTCTAACCCCAAGAAATCTCTTGTTTTCTTCTTCCAACCAAGATATCTAATACCAAATGTTATCATGTTATTTTCTTTTCTTCATGGTAAGAAAAGTTCCAAATATATATGCATAATTATTCCCAAAGAAACTATTTCTTAAAATATTTTTGTTAAATATCACATTGTTTTACTTACATTTTTTATTTTCATTCAAATTAGTTTTAAAATTAATTCCTGATCCTTTCTAGTTAGCTATAATTCACGTGATTTTATTTTTATGTAATAATTTATTTTAAGTAGGCTACAATTTATCAATGTAAAGTTGATAGATTTTTGACAATTCTATTATGTTAAAAACCCTGAAATTCTACCCCTGGCAATATTAATAAGAAAAGCTCCTCCAGATGTATACTAGAAGTATTCACAGCTGTATTATTCATAATAGAAAATGCAATCTGTGATATTCATTTCAAATTCAACCAAAAGAACTTATTTATCAAATATATCTAACATACTAATGCATACACCTTTGCTGAAATAAGTGAATAGTAAGATACATTTAACATAATTTGGCATTTGAGTCCAATATGTAATGCACATATGGGCACATATTTGCTTATGTGTTTACTTATAATGGGATTAGTAGTAAATAGTTTATTTTGTCTTACTCCTCAGTGTTAGTACTTTTTATGTACTTGTAGTTTCTGTTTATTTTGTTATTTTCTTTTGTTTTACCAGTTAGTACAGATCTTAACACCCATGGAGATCTCTGTATCCTGAGGAGGTTGCGAATGCTTCATATACCCAGATTGTCAGCAAATCATTGAATAGGAAGACATAAGTCCACATAGTGTTGATGTATTACAATGGCTGATTGTGACTTTGTATGTTGGAAAGTGTGTACTATTTTGGGCTATGGTTGTACTTTTAAAGCATACTTTTAACAACAATGCACCTAAGGTTCTTATTTTGGAGTCTGGAATAAAAGGCAAAGAATGTGTTTTCACCATTGACAAAATGCTTCTGCAATCAACTCAACATTTTCTTTTATTCTCTGCCAAGAAAATAATAACTTCGTCGCTGGAAAATGTACAATTCAACTCAAAATGGGACATCTATCTATTTCAGAGGCCTCTTAGTGATTACTGGGGTCCTAATTAATGGTGGCTTTCTAAAGTGAGAGGTAATTGCTGACACATGTAATGCGAAGGGTTCAATGAGGAAAATGAACAGTAATGAACATTCACTTTGAGGCGTGCCTGACAGCGTGCTTACATTTCAGAAAGTTGAGGAACTCCCCTGAACATGGCTGATAAATGAAGCTGCTCTTCTGACCCTGTCACTTCAGTCAGTGCTTAAGCAATATCACTTTTAACACTTCAGTCTGGGAGTCTCACCACTAGAAGTCAAAGATTTATGGAGAGTGAAAAATGTCCATATTAAAAAGGTAAGGGGAAATCAGATGATACCCACTTCTGACCACTATAATTAATAGCTGAATCTTCAGTGGTAACTAATTGAATGGAGGTCAGTATGTTGCCATGGTAATGTACTAGCCAAGCAATTTTACCCATTTTCCACTCTACTGCCCCTTTGCATAACTGAAGTTATAAAATGCTTTAATTGCAAGATTTGCAAACGATGCAACATCTGGGCACAAATTTACATATAAAGGGAGGAGTTTAATAGAGTTATTAGCAAATGGGTGCAAACTCCTCAATTTTTATATTTAATTACGAAAACTGAATGTTACTGGTAAACTCTGTATATAACAGAGAAGAAAGGCATAATATAATGTGAGAATCGATGCAAATGTTACCGTATTTTAATTTCAGGAAGTTCCAGTTTTAAAACACCAGTCATTGCTCATATCTGGACTGTTTAGAGAAAATTTGTCAAAATGCAGACCTGTGTTTTCACATGGCTCCCTGTATTAAGGATGTTTACGACTATGTGCAGCCTATGAGTAGAAAGTTCAGCAAGAACAAGTTCCAAGTGTGAAATAGCCTAGTTAGAAGGCTTCTGAAACCTTCTAAAGATACTATAGTTGCATTCTTATTTTACTGTAGGCTTAAGAAAATCCTTAAGTCAGTGCTATCCCCAGAAAATATACGGGTTTTATAAATTAGCTACTTCATATGTAATACAGACAGCAAAATTCTTTAATACTTCCCAAAGAAAACAGCGTATGTGAACTTATGCTCCATATAATTTGTTGTATGTAAGACAAAGCAATGACAAATGTAATGGTTTTATATTTGTATGTAAAGAAAACACAATCTAAAAGAAATGAAATCTATAAACACTGTTATGAGATCTGAAAGGACACTTACTACGGATTTCGAAATGAAGTCTCTCAAAGAACCTTATATTTGTAAGAGATAGAGCATCCTACATATATTTAGATCAAGGTGGAACGCACAGAGAGAAAACAGCTTTATATGTTCTCTATATAGACAGACATTGAAAACCCAGCAGAACAGTGATAAAAAAAAAAAAAAAAGAACAACTGCCATATGCATTTGCTATTTTTGTAAGGTACTAGTCTTTATTTTGCAAGCATCATTGAGCTTTCTAGTATGATTTTATGCCTAGGGCTTTTTTCCTACTCCAGTCGTGACTTACCAGTCTGTTTTTCAGGATGCTGACACAGCTTATTATCTGCTATCTGCTATTTCAAAGTTTACAGAAAAATTGAATTAGCTGAGCAAAAACTAAAAAAATAAATAAATAAAAGTACTGAAAATACTTCTGTTTAAACATAAAGGCTAAAATTTGGTTATATGTTTATGCTATAAAATTAAACTAAATGTATTAATTTATATGTATTAAATATCATGTATAAAAGTTTATCAACATACAATTTCTAAATGTACAAATGGGAAAGCACAGAGACAAAGGGCACGACCATGAGAAGACAGAGTCGGGTTTAAGTCTCAGCTCTCTCCATGTGAACGGTCAGCTCTGGCCAGTGCATCTCAGCTTCACCAGCTTCTGCATTGACAGCACAAGACTGTGAGTGTCTACAGCCATGTTTTCATGGTATTTTAGGAATGCACATGATGTCCTTAGCAAGGTGCCTCTATATAACGAACCCTACATAATGATACCTAATATAATTGTAATTACCCACCTCATTTGTGGGTACAGCAACTACCTCAGATAGAAGTGGCTGAAATTTGTCAGAGCAGGTTACAATCATGGCTGCCTCGTAATTCTGAATTAGCCTTTGGCCTCCTAATGAGAGCTTAGTCTTTTACTAATAGCCAATTTGTTGGAAATGAAGTTTCTCTGAAGTGTCATTTATGACCACATTTTTTTTCACTGATGTAGTGAATTTCTTGCTGTGGGCTGTATGAAATCTTGCAAGGAGTGATATCTTCATTTACTGAAATAGTTTTAGAATATCTCCCAGCACTGACTGAGAGCAGAACTCAGAAAGTACTCGGCTGAGATCAAACAACAGCTCAAGAGAACTGCACAGAGCAAATCAGGGCAAAAGTGAAAAACTAAAACAATGACTCCAATTACAGGTGGTCCAAGCAAGTATAACTGGAGACCACTTAAAATGAAAGGCCCATCATTATTCAATTGAATATAATGTTATTGTACTGGGTGTTTATGTGGAAGAAAATAAGAATTCAGATGAAAAGCATTACTAAGGCTTGCATTTTTTTAAGCGAGACTTATATTTTATTATTTTTCACAACTTCTCAGCTTAGGTTTTCATGCAATTTGAACCAAAGAGAATATTAGAGTTAAAGAAGGCTATTCTCTAAATATGTTTATTTGCTATTCATATATATGTCATTTAAGTCTTAATGAAATTCTTAGAAATTCATGTTTAGGTCTTAATGAAATTCACACAATTAATCCACTAAATATAATCTTAGCATATTTATTCTTTATTGAGGTGGCAAATTATATATATGTATATTATATTACATTATATTATATATACAAGTTATATATAAGGCATAGGATGTGAGCTTCAACTTGTCTAAGATTAGTCCAACACCTCTCACTGCAATGGTGCAAGCAAGGCTCAACACATGGTCATCTCCATTACATCAAGAAAATAGAATTCTTCAGGAGTTTCTCACCGGACTCTTAAAACTTCCCAGGCTTTTCTCACCATGTTATGTGTGTCTATGTTCTTCCCAAAGATTGCCGAGAAGTTAAGCTGAGTCATGAAAGATACAGATGCAAGCACAAGGTGTTGAAGGTTCTCATCCTTCTTAATGCTGCTACCCTTTAATAAAGTTCCTCATGTTATGATGACCCCCCCCAAGCATAAAATTATTTTGCTGCTACTTTATAACTATAATTTTGCAACGGTTATGAATTGTAATGTAAATATCTGATATATAGGATGTCTGGTATATGACTCCCACAGGGCTTGCGACCCACAGGTTAAGGACCACTGGTGTTGAGGGCTTTAATAAGAAACTGTACATGAAACCGTCATAGTATCTGCTTTCGATTAAGTGTATCGTCAAAGTTTTATTTTCCTTAAACCACTAAGTTATTCAATATGATAAGTTTATTCTTACCAGTAAAGTAACTAACAAGAATTATTTAGAATTTATGACAGTAAAAATACACAGACATCCACAAAGTAATTTTCTTTAACAAAAGCCTTTTAGCAACTCTATTTATGAAGTAGTTAATGTTTCTGTTTTTACTATATGTTAGCCCTGACTAAAGCCTTGCTCAGCCTCTTCTTGAATTTCTAAACAATCTAGGTGTTCTAGAAACAAAATTGCTTCACTCAATCATATGATTTTGTTTCTCAGGTTACACCTGAGCATCTTCAGACCCTGAGAAATGTTTGCAATTTTGGTGGCTATTTCTGTCCTGGAATTATCTTAGACACAGTGTGAAGTCACTACTCTAAACCCCATGCCTTGGTTATGGATGGTAAAAATAGATTTTTGTGTGCATGAGCAAAGTGTGATGGCTTGGAAATAACAGCTACCTGCGTATGCCTTGTGTTGCAAAACTGTCACATACTTCATCCTGCTAATTACCAGCAAATGGAGCTTAGAATTGCTACACTAGGAATAGAAGTGCTTTCTCTAAGGAAAAAGAAAAGAGAGAAAAAGAAATGGGTGGAAAAAAGAATGGATAGGGACAGAAGATTGGGATGAGAGAGAGAGTGGGGAGATGGGTAAAGGAGGGAGGGAGGGAGATATTGATGAAGGCAGAGAGGGGAAGAAAGGAGGGAGGGAAGATTTTTTATTAGCTATCAATATTAAAAAAATAATCAGATAGTCAAAGTGAAAGCACATGTGAGAGAATTACGAAATCGGGAAATAGCTAAGGGGTTCACTCTGAGAAGAGAAAAAGGAATGGGCCTGGGCATGAGCACCCAGTCTCCTCTAAGGTAGTGAAATGATATCCTTAAACAGTGTGAGGCACAGTGGGTGCTCATTACGTGACTATTTCCGACAACTCTATCAAAATCTATATTCTATGACTACCCCTGCAGAAACCTAAATTGCTTTACGGTGCTAGTATCAAATAAGAAATAAATAAATCTTTACCCACAATCCTAATTTTGAAATATTTGTTAAAAAGGAGTTAGATTACATACTTCAAAGTGCACAAAATACTCTTTAACATATTTAACCTGGCCCCTTTCTCTAAATTTCTTTCCAATAAAAGTAGATGTAGTCTTCTTTTAATAAATCTGCGTAAAAGGAATTTTGATAAATCTTCCATCCTTTTAACAAAATATTTTGATCATATCTTTTCCTTCTCCTAACTCCTTCCAAAGTTTTCCACTCCCTACTACCAACCCACCTTCAAGTTCTTTCTCCCTTAAAAACAAAAGAAAATGCAAAAATCAAAACAAACAAAATCAGGAGACCAACAAGACTCTAAATCCAAACAAAACAAAACAAGAGACACACACACACAAACACACGAAATCTACCCCATTTTGGTTTAGCCAGCTGCTCCTGGGGCAGGGGCCTGCCCTGGAGTGTGGTTGATATGCCCAGAGACATTCCATTGAAGAAAGCTGGTTTTCCCCTTCCCAATAGGTATGGATTCCAAATAGCTGGATGATTTTCCTCCCTTTCTTCACACACATTTGATTCCATATCCTGTTTAGTCTTATACTCCAGAAGGAAAAACAAAAGCACAACCACAAATAAGACAATCATAAATAACTCCATCATTATAGACTTAAGCCATGCTAAAACTGTCCCAGATCCACTCATTTAATTGAGAATATATTTCCTTTCCTTTCCTTTCTTCTTTTTTTTAAAATGAAGTTTTTAAAGTAAAATGTATTCTTTTGTTCCTGTTGCATTTCAGCACTTCATCATGCTCGAATAGTCTACTATGTGAGGTTAGAACAGTAATGATCTTAGCCTCAATTCATTCTTTTCTGGTCGCTTTCTTGAGGCTCTACAGAGAAGGAAACGAGTGAAAAATTGAGAAGCTGGAGGAAGAGAAAGAGCTTTGCTCTTACAAATGTTGGAGGTTTCTTCACTTGGTAGTGGCAACTTCCAGGCCCAGAGTCAGCCAAATTTCTATTCTCCCAACATTTGCTAATGATCTGCGTTTCCACTGACCCAAGACATTAGCATAAGTCTTGTAGGATCCTTACTGAAACTTGGATTCTCAGGCTATGAGACTCCTAACTTTGCTCCCATTGGCATCCCTGCCTAGTCTGCGCTTCTTCAAACTCAGAGACCCCAGCACTACCTTAGTATCATGCCCACCTGTGAGTCAGAGTGCAGCCTCTACCAGGTTTGTTGCTACAATCATAGTGGCAGTAGGAATGTGTCAAATTTTTAACTTTGAAACGTTTAAAATTCTTTCCCTGTCTATTCAGTTTTCCATTCAAAAATTCTATGCCTAATTAATTTTTCACATTAAATTTATCTGTTTGAGTAATATCTGTGATCATTGCACCTTTAACGGTATGATGTATGCAACCATCTGAACGGTCAGTATACACATTTCTGATTGGCCACTTGTCAGGGAATGAGTCCCCAACTGAACTGGAACCCACATGTGCTTAACTAAACCACAGGAACCTTTCCATACTGATCCAGAATTTACAGTGTACCGGGATTTTTGGGAAACTGCTTACTTGGATATTTATCTTTGTACTCTTACTGACAGTTAGATAATATTGTCATTCACATACCATGAATGAGTTCAATTTATAGACATTACATAGCTTATTAGTCTATGGTGTTAGGCCTGATAAGAGGTGGCAGGATGTACGTACACTTCAGAGGCTGTGCGTTATCCACAAATGATAAACCTAACCCAGCCCTACCTTCACCAGAGAAAACCAGAATATATTTACAAACATCCAATAACCCTTTCAGTATCTTCGCGTCCCCTGAACCTTAGCACCTTATCCTTATTTCCCAGACCCCTAGCCATTCAGTCTTTCTGTCTCAACAGTTCAGGCTTCCAGGAATACAAGGAGACCATCTTACCCAATGAAACTTCCTGTTTTACAGCTCCTCTTTGAGCTGATACACAATTCACACCAGTTATCTCTACAGTGATCCCATCACTGCCTTCCTTAAAATGATCAAAAGACCCCAGTTTCCTTAGGAATCCTGTTTGAAGTCCTGTGCCTGGGGTTCAGCCTCTCTGTAACATAGGCCAGCTTTACTCTTCTCACTGTCCACATGAGCAGCCCTCTAGTCAAACCATGGTCCAGTGGACACTTGTCCTGTGTAACCGGGCAGGATGTGTGCAGGGATAAAGGAATGAATGAAGACTAACACTCTAGTGATCACCATATGCCATTCTAGGGTATGGGTGTTTGGTTTTTGTTTTGTTTTGTTTTTGTTTTTGTTTGAATTTTTCATGGGTTTGTCCACATTCCCTTCCCTGGATTGCTCTACTTCTTTACTCATAAAGCCAAACTCCTTTTATCCATTCGTTGATCTGCAGCTGCTCTGAATGCTGTTAAATGATCTCCTTCTTCAATGTCTACCTCTGCTTCTCTAATGCTAGTCCTTCCATGAAGTTGATCCTGAAGTCCCCAGGTAGCAGTCCCTTCTGTCCCTCTCCAGTGGAGCTCATTATGCTCCTTTCCTTGCAGCACTTGTATCCATCTCTGTGCTGACTAGAGAAAGTCCTCAAGGGAGGGAGATTGTGTCTCCCACATGCTTAACTTTCTAAAGTGCCCTGTATGTATATGGTAGCTTTCTTTCCAGAGCTCTAAAGAAAGGTCTGCTCTTCACACACACACACACACACACACACACACACACACACACACACACACACACACACACACACACACACACACACACACACACACACACACACACACACACACACACACACAGAGACAGAAAGAGAGAGAGAGAGAGAGAGAGAGAGAGAGAGAGAGAGAGAGAGAGAGAGAGAGAGAGTTCAACTGGACCTAAGACACATAAGTTCATTTAATTATGCTTTCAGAAGATAAAAGTCTTATTCCTGTTCCGGATTCATGTTTATTTAAAAGGCTTGTCTCACTTTTGTCTTCTTAGATTGTTCCTTTGTTTGTTTGTTTGTTTTAATAAAGGGTCAGCATGTGTCTTAGGCTAGCCTCAAACTCACTATGTAGACAAGGATGAATGTAAACATCTGGTATTTGTGCATCTACCCTGCACGTGCTAAGATTACAGATGTGCCCGTTAGCCCTGGCTTTATGCTGGGATTACAGATGTGCCTGTTTGCCCTGATTTTATGCTGGGATTGCAGAAATGCCCATTAGCCCTGGTTTTATGCTGGGATTACAGATGTGCCCATTAGCCCTGGCTTTATGCTGGGATTACAGATGTGCCCGTTAGCCCTGGCTTTATGCTGGGATTACAGATGTGCCCGTTAGCCCTGGCTTTATGCTGGGATTACAGATGTGCCCATTAGCCCTGGTTTTATGTTGGGATTACAGATGTGCCCATTAGCCCTGGTTTTATGCCTTCATGGTAGTGGAAGCCTCCATGCATGCCAGACAAACACTATAGTAACCAAACTATACACTCTATACTCACTATCCTCCTTTTCGTTAGTGGGATAGGAACTTTCTACATTCTAACATAGCCTATGCAGTTCATGACCACAGAAAAATGTATTCAAATTATCAATCCGACACAGAAATTCCAGAATTGATATTGTCGGTAGTCCTCTATTTATGCTTTTTCCTGCTTATTGGGAAGCACTGAAGAAAAGACACAAACATAGGTTCTGAAATCACACATACTTGTTTTCTAAATTCTACTGTTACTTTCGGGCACTATAACAGTGAAATACTACTGAACATCTTCAATCCATAGCTTCCTCACAAGTGAAACAAGAAAACTGTTAGTACCCATTTAGATAGGTTGCCATGCCGATAGAACAGAAACATGGATGTAAGTTCAGCCTATGTACCCACCTACCTCCAATCTGTCTAAAAGATATCTATGAAAGAATGATAACAAGAAAACAACTGACTTTATATTTTCTTTCTTTTTGTGGTAAGCAAATGCATAAAATACATGTAGTACTGAAAGTGTAAAATGTAATGTAACAACCTCAGGCTTTGTTCCAACTATCCATTCTAACTATATACAAGTTTACTGAGCTGGGCATATTTTGGGTCTTGTTAATTTTGGTTTGTGATATTTATATTTGTATGTTTTTTTAAAAAATAACATAGGTTATAAAAGTAAAAACTAAATCAATTAAAATTACAACAGTAATAAAGTTTAGCCTAATACCTGAGGCAAAGTAAGCATTCAATTAATGGTAGCCTTCATCCTTAAGGGCCTCAGCATCTCTTGTCCACACGAAACTGCCAAGCACAGCTGTGGATATGGCTAATGGGATGCGGGAAATTTACTTCCAAAACAATGTCAGCTCGTGAATGTCAAGTGGAGAGAAACAGGACTCTATTACACTTGTTGGGGAGGGATGGGTGAAAATGGATTATGTGGCTACAACAAGTATTAATTATGGTGAGACTTCAGCTACTCCTGAGCGAAGGTCAGCACACGTGGGAATATGGGTTTGTGATCAGGGGAAGATGGAAACACATTTATGCAGCTGGTGACACTTTGTGGGTGGCTGTGGTTATAATATATGGAGGGTCAAGCTAGCAGATGGGTGGGGGGGGGGTGTTCAGAGAAGGAACCAGGGCAATACAGGCTGTAAGCAAATGTTCCAGGAAAAATCAGGGTGAGGAAGGGGAGGGGGAGATCTGACGCATGAAAATCTAATTTTAAGACCTAACTTTTTTTTTGTTTATGTTGATTTTATAACTTGTCTTGAATTCAGTGGAATGCTTGCCATGCAAGGACTTGTTTCAAGTGTGGATAATTCGAGCTACTGCAGGGTTTTTCATGCTTAAGCTAAAGGAATGTGCTTGTGGTTTCTGCAGCCCTGGGAAGCAGAGGTTACAGCTTCAATAATGTGGATGGCAGCTGCCATTATTGACCTTAATGGAAAAGAACAGAGGAAAAGTGTTGTTAGCCAAAGATAAGGTGAGTAGTGTCACATGTAGTTTTAATATTTAATGAATCTATATGGGGACAATCCATTATGTGACAATTTAATTATATGACAAAAAAGTTTGATAAATAATATTGTGGTGGGACATCTAATTCATTATTTAACAAAGAAATCAATACTTTATAAATCATAGCTCTCCACAGATGTTTGCCCCCCCCCAACTCCCCAAGTGTGTAAAAACCTTATTCAGAATCTATATGTAATTTATTTTCGAGTCAGGACAAGTTTGAATGGAAGTTTAATTGGGCCCTGGACAGCCATAAATTCTATTTACCTTGTTTTTAACCATTAAATGGAAAAGCTTTCATTACAACTGCTCTTCAGCAGTCCTGAGCTGAAAGCAGAGCTTTAAGAGCAGCAGGAGGGAGTGGCCATAAATTATGCATCCAGATTTTACAAAACCCAAACCAATCACACCAAGCTTGTTGATACATCTCCCTCTCTAGGTTGAACTCCAGCACGTTAAATTGAGATTTTTTACCTTACTATTTTTCTCCCCCTTACACCTGTAACTGTTGAGGAGACTCTCCATTTTTTAATCTGGCCTCTTTGATTGGGCTTCTTTTCATTACTCCTATGTAACAGCATTATAGGAGAAGACAATTTCTTTCTAATTTAAACATTTGAAACCTTGGTGATATTCTTTTAATATGTAAGTTAAATCCATGGAGAATTTCATGGCATTATGTATTTACCTATCATAGGCTCTCGTCTCTTTTGTAATTTAATAAGGAGGCCTGTTTCTTTGTGTTGAGTTGCTACATTATTACTTAAAATTCTAATTACAAGTATTTGTCACATAGAATCCAATAATCATGTATACATTTTATTCAAAGCCCCTGGTTACCGATTTACTAAAAAAGAATGTTTCAAAGAGGTATTTTCCAATAATAAAAATGACCACTTTCAACACAGGGACCTACACTAATTGTCTATAGTAAACTCGAAACCAGAACACAGCCACCTAAAGCCTTCATTGAATGTAATAAAATACATTATTGGCAATTTTTCACTTTCATTTAAGCAACTGTATTGCATTAGTAACTGTCTGTCATTATATATCTCATTATTAATGATTTCTTAGTAATGAAGCATAAAACCCTATGGGTGGAATTACAATTTGAATCCAAATACTTCCATTTCAAGTTTAGTAAGGTCCAGTCAGTGTTTCCAGGTTGGAAACTGGATTGAAGCAAATGAATGAAGTTTTCTTAGCTGACCTAGCTCTGAACATTTCAAAATAAGAATTATTTCCCCCAGGTAATGTTGGCATAATGTAGTCATTCCCTAGCTTTTCAAAGCCTAATTAAGAGCAAAGAGAATGATTCCTGAATGGCTGTAGCCTCTGATCATCATCCAATAGTCAGATGGAAGGTTATGAACCAAACACAATATACTCTTTAGAATGCTAGCTCTTCAGTTTCCCAACTCTGCCATCTTGGTGAGTTGATGAATCTCTTTGTTTTTCAGGTTCACTCTCTGTAATCTGAGATTAACTACAACTTACCCATATGAAGGTTCAGAGGACTATTTTATTATTCCTTTATCTTGAAAATAATTTTAATATAAGATTTTACAAAAATTATTGGGAACTCACAAAACCCCACATGGTTCTTCGAAAATGTTATAGAGCTACAAGAGAGTTATCAAAGACAAGAAATCAAAATTATTGTATTTTTATAAACTGAATAGACATGATGCTAGAACTTTCGCCTTTCTAAATGTCTTTTTCTTCTCCAGGATGGACTCTAGCATCCCACATGGGATTTGTGGCCCTTTTCCATGTCTCTCCAACCTAAGACAATTCCTAGGATCTCCTTTGTCCCTCATGACCTTGAACTTTTTGATAAAACATGTTCAATTATTCCAAATAGCAAATCTTATTCTGGGTTTATCTATTATTTTCTAATGAGTAATTTGACTTTGTGTATTTTAATATGTATTTCACTGAGGTCACATTCCATCATTTGTGCCTCATATCCAGTACATGTGATGCTACAGTTCATTACTGGTGACTCAAATCCTGAGCACCATGAGGATGTGTTTTTCTCTCTGGAAGGTTACTGTTCTGCACTTGGAGTGTATTTCTAGCTGTGAGTGATAATTTGAATCTAGACATATATTTTATTTCCTTCCAATTGTTCATTCACGTTTAAATTTAAAACTTCCTGATTATGTTATCCAACAGTGCATGTGTTATTACAATGTGTTTATCTAATTCAGTTTCTATTTCATTCTTTTATATTTATTCACTTGGAATTGGTTTTATAAGAGGTAATCACGTATTTTGTATATATTTTTTACTCAATTAATATATTTAACATATATTAAATAATAAGGAATATGACTGTATTAACTTTGTTTTATTGGTTAGAAATCCAGAACATTACTATTTACTTGGCTTTGGAAATTCTTTTGACTTTGAGCTTATGGAGGCCTGATGGTTAGCTCTTCTCTGTATTTTATATATTCTGAATCAATTTTCAACTCTTCCTTACTTTCTTGATTCATAAGATGTTTTTAGCTTGCATTTCCTACCATAATAACTATACTTAACCACTTATCCAATGAAGCCATGTTACTTTAATTATATAATTATAAATGAACACTAATATCTTTACTCAACTGGTTATGATTGATTTTTCTCCCCTTTCCATTAACTTGACCCCACATACTTATACATTTAAATCCATTTCTGCTTCATTTTTATAAAATCAAGCTAATAGGTATGAGTCTAATTTAATATCAGAATGGTAATTTTAACCTCTTGCTTCTCCTTTGTGTTTGTTTTTAATTTGAAAAAGGGTCTGGGTTTATGGTCCAGATTGGCCAGTAACTCATGATCGATTGATCCTCTTGCCTCTGCCTCATTCATGCTGAAATGACAGGTATGTGCTATCTTCCCTGTTCCTTTCCTTATATATAATCCCCATGACAGTAAAGAAAACTCAAACAATCTTATCACATGCTATTTAGTTATTACTTGTTCAATCTTAGTTGCAAAAGAGTACACTGTACCCATACATTTCTGAACATGAAGCAGATACAACTTTGGTATTTATAGTTCTTCAAGAAACAGCTTTTCTCTCCAGAGGATATTTCTGTATATCTCTTCTGAACCTTCAGGATTGCAACATAGGAACGATGTACTATTATCCAAAGTTAGGGTTTAAAGCTCCGATATGTGTGTGTGTGTGTGTGTGTGTGTGTGTGTGTGTGTGTGTGTGTGTACATACATACATATATATATACTTTTTTTTTACTTAAAATAAGATATCTTTGTTTCATAAATCTAAGTAAAAAGAATTGAATGGATCTGAATTTAGCCTTCCTGGATATTCAAGAGGTTCCCTGTGTGGTTGAAACTTCATTCTAATAAAGTCATGAAAATACAATAAATAATAAAACCAACACACAGACAATAAAGGACAATGTTCTGCAGGACATGATGAGATGGGCAATGATGATGAGAAAGAATTTACAATTACAGTCTATCTTCTTGTTTAAGGAAGTAATATACAGGTTTTGTCATATTCTGAATCTAATACAGAAATGAGCAGAGCTAGTGGCAGTAATTATTTTATATATGTGACTAAAACTGAAGTCTTATATATATCAAAAAATAAAGTAAATAGGGATGAGATTGAGATAAGGAAAAATTCATCTTCATAATTTTGAATCTCCTACTTCTGGGAAGAAAATCATTTTATTCAGTGACTGAAATTTTCTACAAATAAACAGCCTATATTCAGACATAAGAACTGAAAACTGGAGAGAAAAACTGACACAAATATGATCTGTTTATTCCAAAGTAAATATTTTTTATTACTCCTTTACTAGGTTATTTTGAAGAGAGCCTACTTATGTATTCTGAAGCTGGACTTGACAGGAATTGTGAAGAAATCTATATTTTTGAAATATTGACCAATTCTTTCTTTGAATTATTTTGTCCTTTGAATATTTTAAATATTCATGTTCAAAAATGGAATGAGCAACAGGACCATCAGATAATCAAATTACCATCTTATCAAGGCTAATGATAGGCCTGTCTCTCTCAGGAATTATCAGTGATTCATTTCACACAGTCTCAAAAACATTCAAATGCATTTATATGGGGCCTTCTATAATTGGGTAATAATGTCAGAAGGTCACTTAGGCAGGATTCTTTTGAACCAAGTTGGAAGTCTTAGAATGGGTAGTGTATACATGACAATGACTCTATTCTTCTAAACACTACAGCAATTTTGAGCCTTTAAGCACATCTTTCTTTCTCTTTCTTTTCTTTCTTTCCTTCTTGTGTGGGCCTTGTGGTGTGTGTGTGTGTGTGTGTGTGTGTGTGTGTTTGCGCGCGCGCGCGCGCGCGCGCGCGCATATGGTCCACCTGTAGAAGTGAGAGGACCTCTTGTGGTAGTCAGTTCCTTCCTTCAACTACATGGGTGGTCCTGGGAATCAAACTTCATTCTACAGGCCGAGTGGTAAGAACTCATACTCTTGAAATATCTTGCTAGACTACCTGGCAATTTCTTTCTTTAAAAAAGTATTATGGCATGTATTCCTAATATCAACTAATATTGTAAGAAGATATATTTCTTTCGGATTTAGTAACAGCCTTTACAATTAACATATGTATCTCCATAATTGTATACAAATATTCTATAACAGATAAAAATAAATCCATGTTATAGACTTGACATAAATCTACTTGATCACAAACCACCTGTGTGGTAATTCTTTAATGAGGACTAAGTCTTAGCTTTCCCTCAAGCTAAAAGACAACACAAGCAGCTTCCTTAGGAACTTGCCAGGATACAATTCCATTCACATGGTCACCAAGTGTCTTTTCTCTCCACTCACTGAGTCCTGGGTACCTTTCTGAGGATTACAGAAGATAGCTTGTACCTGTGGAAAATCACACTGCAGTTTAAAAATTAATAACTGCATGCATGCTGGAAAACATCTGCTAGGAATACAAAATACAAATTACTGAGCCTTCTCCTGAATACCCACAGTATGCCATAGCTTTGGCCCAGTTCCCCTGTTGGGTAAAAACAGTTACTCCTCCTAAGTAGATTCCACCCTGTCCCAGGTTTAATTTTTAGGGGTTTATCAAGGAAAAAAAAAGAGAGAATTTCAGTTTCACTAATTCTGTGCCACTTTTCAGTTTTTATAGGGCACATCTATTCTCACTGCTGTCTGTCCTTCAAAGTCCAGGCCACTTTGGCTCAAATTCTAAGCTACTGATGTGCTGCCAAGTCCCCAGGGTTTATCTCTTGCTTCCTCCTGCTGGCCACCTCGGAGGTTGCAGTTGCCAAGATAGCCTGTGAACACAGGATACGTGGTCCTCAGCTTGCTTGCCTAGATGCTCTGGAGAGGATGATGTAAAATCCGAGAAGCCCTATTGGCTTCACACTCCCATGAAGTACCACCTGTGGGCTCCGGTACTCTTTGTCTTTGATTTCTATTGTGATAAAACACTATGACCATGCTAAGGATCAAAAGTAACTTACTTCGGGAGGAGAAGGTTTATTCTAGCTCAGAGCTCTATATCACAGTCTAAAAGTGAAGGAAGTCAGGGCAGGAAGCTGGACGCCGTCCATAATGAAGGAAAAACCATAAAGGAGTCTCTCTTACTGGCTTGCTTAGCCTGCTTTTTGATATACCCTAAGACTGCCAGCCCAGAGAAAGAACTGTCCACACTGATCTGGGACCTCCCTCATCCAGAATCAGTCAACAAAATGTTTCACAGGCTTTTCCACAGGCCAGGATGGTAAAAACGTTCTCTCAATTGAGATTCACTATTTCTTAACAACGCTAGCTGTGGGAAGTTGACAGAGAACCAGCCAACACAATCACTAATCACGAAAGCTTCCCAGAACACCATGGGGCTTCTCTCCTGGAAGCCACCCGATTCTGCTTTTCCTCCTGCTCACCATAACCTGCTCCTCCCTGACTTGATATTTCTCCAGTCAGGTTAATATCAATATAAGCTTTTATTGGTCTTCTAGAGATCTTAAAATGTCTATTATCAATTTACCTGGTATGAACAGAAACTTCCTGCTTTTGTTTATCCTATAATTATCAATACAACTCCTATGTCTGGAGTTTTGAGAGCTTCAGTTGGGGCTATTTGCAAGATACCTTTAAGAATTTGCTCTGACTTTTGCCAAGGATGCATCTTGGACTTTGCTCAACAATGCTACCTGAATCTTGTTGTTCAGCTTATCTCCTGATATAAGGATGGATATCTACACTCCACATTGATACTGCTCCTGGATGTCAGGGGAAGTCATCTTTCTTGAAAAACCCTGTTTCTGGCTCTGATCCTACCCAAATCCCCTGTGTAAGCTTCATTCGGTGTGAGAGCGGAGAATAGTGAGCATGTGCGAGCGTGTGTGCGTGCGTGTGTGGGGTGTGTGTATGTGTGTGTGTGTGTGTGTGTGTGTTGTGGGGTGTGTGTGTGTGTGTGTGTGTGTGTGTGTGTGTGTGTGTGTGTGTAGAGTGGCAGGCTGTCCAGGAACCATGACACTGCCATGTTACAAAGTACAACATTGTTTAAATTTGGAAATGAACAGTATGAGCAAGACATGTTTATAAGAAACACTAGCATTTATTATAAAATAACACAGTGTATCACTTTGTTTTTAAACCAAATAAATTAAAATTACCTTCCCTCCCTTCTATTTGAGAAGAATACGTAATGAATTTTCCTTCTATTTTAGTGTCATTACTCTTTGGGGATTTGTTCAATATTTCTATCTTTTATTAGGAAAAGAAAGGATAAATGACTCCAATAAGTGCATGGATTTATGTGCAATATTTGTTTTCTGATTTAAAAAGTGTGGTTCCATAATACACCCAGATGATTAAAAGGATAATTAAGTCTCAAATGTATCTTTCAAAATCATCAACTTGAAAACAAAATGCTTCCATCTCCTGCTGACTGTGTGCAGCCTTGCCATCAGCAGAGCTGAGATCCTATTACCCTCTTTGTCAATCTCCTGGTGATCCTCTGCGGCCTGGTGGCCTCACCCATCCCAAACTCACTTCTGGAGAACTACTCCAGTCACTGTCAGTGCTCTGGTCAAAATCTGAGGCTGAGAGCAACAGACTGATATATTAGTTAAATTTTTTTAAAATAATTTATTCTTGTTACATCTCAATGGTTATCCCATCCCTTGTAGCCTACCATTCTTCCCTCCCTCCCATTTTCCCCTTATTCCCCTCCCCTATGACTGTTCCTGAGGGGGATTACCTTCCCCTGTAAAATTTATTTGGGACATTTCAGAACTTGTGAGGAGGATCTGCATTGCCATGTGAGGTTTTTTTGGTTTTGATTTTTAATCTAATTATAAAAGAGTACAAAAGTATTCACTTCCTATAAAGATCAGTCTCTATTTTCTAAAAGAGATGCTGGAAATAGATTCTGGAAGTCAGAAGTGAGAGGAGAGATTGGTATGGTTATGAAATAGAATGTGATGAGGGAGAGTACCTTTTGGCTGACCAAATCACGGGGTGCCCCTGAGAAATAATGTCATGCAACAGATCTTGTGTAAAAAGAGGTTTCTTGAGGTGGGAAGTGTGGGAGTAAGGGCTGGGGGAAGGGGTGAAGCAGAAAAATGGGCATGTAGGCAGAAGGACAGACAAGATCACAGTCATAGGGGAGGGGGGGGAGGGAGGGAGGGAGAGGGAGAGAGAGAGGGAGAGGAATGGGAGGCTTTCCCAGAGAACAGAGGGAAGGCTGGGGTGGTAGGTGAGTCCTTTTTTATGCAGCACACAACACCTGGTGCACCTGGCCTCAGAGGCAGGTGATGGTGGCAGATGATGACATAAGCAGTTGCTACTTGCAAGTGCAGGCTAGTGGAATTATCTGTATGCTGACAGATATGTCCGCCGGTAGAGCCCAGAATTAGAAGACTGTATAGAAACTGCTATGTCACAGGCATTGTTATGAATGTTGAACCATCTCCTGTACCCTTGTGATGTAAAGAGTGTTTCTCAATTATCTCTGATTGGCTACTAAAGATGCTGAAGCCTGTGAATGGGCAGAAGTGAGTAGGCGGAGTTTAGGTTCCTTGGCTTGGGAGAGAGCATGAGGTTGGGGTGGGGTAGCAGAAGATGGGAGAAGAAGAGGCAGGGCCACCAAGGATTAGCATGAACAAACAATCCCTGAGGGTTGATGATGGAGAATGGGTGCAGTTTCTATCCAGCCCCAGAGCCTAAGGCATATTACAATCTAACAGGTGTCTGTGTCTTTTGTTGATATGATAGTAAGTTAAATATAACTACAGTAATAACTATGTGATTAATAGTAAATTTAAAAACAACTTTATTCAACAGAAGATTTCATTTTACATATCATGATTTATATAGAACAAAAATTTTGGCTAACTTATGCCCAAAAATATATTGTAACTATCTGAATAAAGAGAAGATTGGGTGACTTCAGAGTTAGAAAATAGGATGCAAACTCAGAGAATCCAGTTCAGGAGAGCATCAGCTTCAGGGAGCACACATCCTCTAAAAGACAAGAAATGTACCTGAGGTTATGATGGCTCAGTGGGTAAAGTGCTTGCTCTGTAAGCCAGGGGTCCTGAGTTTGCATCCCCAGGACTCACTTTAAATGGAGTACAGATCTGGAAGTACAGATCTGTGATCTCAGTGCTCCTAATAAGAGATGGGAGGTGGAAATGGGAGAATACTCAGAAATTTGAGGAACACCTAGCCGTCTGTATGCAGCTAAAACCAATGACAAGACTCTATCTTAAACACTAGGCATAGTAAAGGTAAGGAACAGAAGGTAAGGATTAACACTAGAGGGTTGTATAGTGTCACCAAACTCCCTACACTTACATAAGAAACATACCCCCCCACAAACACACATGTACACATACATCATATGCATGAATGGCATACATGCCCAACAAACACATATGTTATCACATACATGTACACATACATGTGAACATACACAGTGAAGGGGAGGGGAGAGAGAGAGAGAGAGAGAGAGAGAGAGAGAGAGAGAGAGAGAGAGAGAGAGAGAGAGAGAGAGAGAGAGAGAATGACTTACACTTGCACAGCGGCAAAACCCGAATAAGAACAGATATAAGCCTGCTTTAGTGTTTCTTACATAATGAGCATGAACATTGCAGATTCTTCCATTGGAATCCTAAGTCCTAATTTGTTTAAATGCATCTGCACTTTAAGAAAGAACCTTCAGAAAATACATTAAAATCAGACCATTAGAGTGGACCTGTAACCCAAATGAACGACAGACAAAAGACCATGTGAAGAGACTCTCAGAAGAGCCAAATGATAAGCTACTGGATTTCTAGTTTCCAAAACTATTTCTGCAGTTTAATCCACGTGTTCTGTGGTATTTGATATTTTATTGAGGCAATCTAGCAAGCCAATACAGTCTTCCCCACCACAATGCCACTGATTTAGTTAATGACCCAATTTAAAAATAATTTCACAGATCAACATTGTGCATAATTGGGTGTGGTCATTGATTCATAGTGTAGCCATGGATGGCTCCACTCACCAATGTTCACCAGCTTAGAGTAGGACAGAATGGTTAAGAGGCAATGCTGTAGGCATGGAAAGTATTAATACTAGGTCCTCTGGTTCTTTCTTTAAATTCTTAAACCACTGCCTGGCTCCATTTCTTGCATATCAAACACGGTAAGAATTTTGTCTAGCTTTTCTACCAATTAAACAATTCAATTCATGGAATGCACCATGTATATTATTAGCCATCCTATTTATTTATGTTTCATGGGCAGGAAAGCAGAGACCTTAAAAAAAAAAAAAGAATTTTTCCAGGGGTACACGCAATTCCATCAAGTCCTATTTTTACCTATCAGTTTGGGGTCTCTGAAAGTGTCCTCTTACTGTTTAATGCACATATTCCTCCCATAGTCTCTCTCCTTACTTTTCCTTTGGGCGCTACCCTCCCTCTCCTAAGGGCATTTTTTGTTTCTATTTCCTCTGAAGCCTCCTTATTTGTTGTAGACTCAAAAAACATCCACAGATAATCAACTCGACCCTGACATGACCAGTTTTGGGTTTCTGTAATACTTCTCTATCTGGACCAGGCAATATGGAAATATTTCTTTTGAATTATTTGTATCTCCTAGCTAAAACCAGCTTGGTTTGCAAGTCATTCATTTTGATATAATAGATTATTGTTTTAAAAAGTAATTGGTGTTGACAGCAGTTCTAGAAAGTTTTAAGCTCCATTCAAATGGAATTCTAACTTTGCAAATATGAGTTTAATTAAAATTGTAATAATCCTGAAAACATGTTGAGAAACCATGCCCAAGGGGCAAACACACCAAATCTATCTGCACAGCTTGATGTATGGTACATTTTTTCTTTGTCATTTCTGAAACATGGGTTTAAAAATATTTTTTCTACAACTTATTTGCTGGGGATTTTACTAACATATTTTTATTGGAACGTCATTATGACAGGGATGTCTTTTCTAGCAATTTAACATAGTATATGAAAAGATGGGACACTCAGATTTGTTAGTTATTTTTTCCTTTTTAGAAAAAAATATTTTATTGTAATTTATTCACATTACATCCCAATCATAATCCCCACACTCTTCCTCTTCCCACCTCCCTCCCTCTTCTACCGTATTCCCCTCCCCAATATCTCTGAGAGGTAGGGTCTTCCTTCCTCTACTATCTACCAGGTCTCATCTGGATAGTCTGCATCCCCTTCCTCTTTTTTCCTCACATGGCCTCTCCAACAAGGGAAGGTGATAAAATTATGGGCACCAGAGTTCATGTCAGAGGCAGTCCTCTGCTCTCCCCCCACAACCTCGGAGAATGAGCTGTCCATTGGCTATATCTGAGCAGGGGGTCTAGGTTCTCTGAATGCATTGTCCTCAGTTGGTGCATCAGTTTGTGCAGAACCCCCTGGGTCCAGATCCAATAGCCTCTCCTTGTGGAGCTACTGACAACCCCTGACTCCCCTTCCATCCCTCCATCCCTCAACCCTTCCATACAATTCTCAGGACTCTAAGTCTCAGCATCTGTCCCAATCCCCATGCTGGTAGAGTCTCTCAGAGGCCATCTATGTTGAGTTAATATCCACTTATAAGTGAGTACATACCATGTGTGTCTTTCTGGGTCTGGGTTACCTTACTCAAGATGATTGCTTCTACTTCCATCCATTTGCCTACAAATTTCAAGATTTCCTTGCTTTTAATTGCTGAGTAGTATTCCATTGTGTAAATGTACCACAGTTTCTTTATCCATTCTTTGGTTGAGGGACATTTAAGTTGTTTGCAGATTCTGGCTATTGTGAATAAAGCTGCTATGAACATAGTTGAAAAATGTCCTTGCTGTATGATGAAGCATCTTTTGTATATATGCCAAGGAGTGGAATAGCTGGGTCTTGAAGTAGCACTATTCCCAAATTTCTGAGAAAGCACCAGATGGATTTTCAAAGTGGTTGTACAATTTTACACTCCCACGAGCAATGGAGGAATGTTTTTTAATATATGAATTTATTGAATAAAACCATATATTTCCTTTAAAGTAAAAATTGTATTCTTATGATTGTATTTCTAAATATACAGAGTACTATACTTTTTAAAAAAAGATGTATTTATTTATTATTTGTACAGTAAGTATTCTGCCTGCATGTGTGCCTGCAGGCCAAAAGAAAACACCAGATCGCATAATAGATGGTTGTGAGCCTCCATGTGGTTGCTGGGAATTGAACTCATGACCTTTGGAAGAACAGACAGTGTTCTTAACCTCTGAGCCATCTCTCCAGTCCTGGATAGTTATACTTTTAATGTGAATAGATATATTTGAAATGTGCTATTTCAGTCTTTGAATTTCATTTATTTTGATTTTGTTTCCAAATTGTATGGTACTGATTCTACCAGTTGTGGTAGGGACCATGGTTTACGTTATCTCACAGAGATGCTGTGTTGTTGTTCTTTGAATGCCATTCATTAAACTCAGGTAGGCCTCTCTTCCAGGGAGATTCATCAAGAGGTTAGCCTGAGGCACTTCCTTGCTGTGCTTCATCACCTCCAAAGCAAGCAGGAACTTGTGACAGCTCCTTAGTGACAAAGGAACTCTGCCTATCATTTCTTTTCAAAGTCTATTAGCCACGTGCTCAACCAGGACTTATGGATACTCTCATTTAAAGATGATAATACTAAAGGGTCTTACTACGGTAAAGTAACTTCTCATAGTGTTTGGTGACATGGGTGACAATTTATGTTTATAGCTCATTGTCCCAATTCCCAATTCCTTGTTGAGCATTCTGAAAGATTCCACTTTCTATGGCAGATAAATTGGGTGTGGTCAAATGAATGAGGACATGAATGATATAATAATAAAGAAGTTTAACATGAAGCTTCTATACTAAGCTATGTATAGATACCTACACAGCTTCATATCTGTTCAGGAAATCAACTGCTGTGTTAGACAGTCCTTCTTAAAAGTAATGTATGACGTTGGCTTCACTCTTTTGTAAGACAAGAGTGAAGTTTCTTTCACTCCTGAGTAACTGGTTGGCTAATAGTCAAGGCTCAAGAGTAACATCTTTATACAAACATACAGACAAGACTAGAAAGAGAAATGTGCCACTAAGGATATACTAGTATAGATATTTTGTCTACTTTTTTGGTGGACTAAAGAGACAGGATTATTTATAGACTGACCAAAACGTCAGGTTTGGGCTCACTCAGCAGCAAACAGGAAGATGCATCCGACACCCGGATATGGTTGTAAATGCATGCATAGAACAAAATTTTTTTTCTTTCTTGTTAGATCTTAGTTTTCCAACCAGATCTATATTTATTATGTTATCTGGAGCAGCATAGTAGTTTTTTGTTTGCTTGTCTGTTGTCTCTTCGGCACCCTCATAAGAATTAATCCCTGCTGTGCCCTATGCCTTTGGCATTTGGAATATTTACTTTTCCTAGCAATAAGCTTGAGTTTATGAACTCTGTCATTATTGTTCAAACAAGAAAGTATTCATTGGAGGTTGTGCATTTTCGTATCAACATTTTTTCCTGGTTTTTATAAAATGTAACAAAATGACTTCTATGCTATGTTGAACACTGTTACAGGAAAGGCTTTAATATGTAGCTCCTGACAGATAGTAATTTAAATAATTAATACCATTATGTTGAACAGAATTGAAATTAGCTGTATTATTTCCCTGAAGAATAATAAAGTGTACTGCAGCACACATTTTTCTCAATTATATTTATTATTTTACCTTATTTTCCAATAATTATGGAAATTCTAAAAGTTAGATATTAAAATAAAAAGAGTAATTGCCTATTTTCTATAAGATATAGCTATATTTAGAGATAAACTATTATCCCCTCTTCTTAGCATTCCTCATTGTCTTTTTCTGGCTTATAAGGTATGAAGTTGAATTTGGTAAACTGAATTCAAACACCTGTCTAAGGAAAACGATTTCAGATTTATATTTCTCATTTATCCACTCTTTATCTCTTAATACAAGAAGATATTACTAAATAGTTTTAAAGGAAAGTCTTATATAAACCATGGCTTAAAAAGTGAACAATGGGTTGGCAGATTTGATCATAGATATTTATTTGAACTCAGATAATCTTCCGTTATTAGTGTATTTTGTTTGTTTGTTTTGTCTTTCATTTTTGAGACACTATATGCCCCTGGATGGTCAGGAACTGGGTACATAGACCAGGCTACCAGGCTATTCTTGAACTTACAGAGCTGTGCCTGCCTCTGCCTTGTGAGCTCTAGCATTAAAGGCAGGGATACTCAAATTTAAATTATGATAACATTACCTCTAGATTTATTTTAACCAGTGTTGAATATTTGTCAAAATTTACACTTATGTTCAGGTGCCTTCACTTAAAATTTCTTGATCTGTCAGAAATAGGAGAGATGGGCAAGAAAGCAATATTAGATATTTTAAACGATTGTTAATAGATAGAAACATCTTAAACAAAATTAGACACAGCAACTTTTCTGATAGGAGGAAGACATTTTCAGAGACACCCGTCAAGAGTTTATTTTGAGAATGCTGAATTAGGAAAAAACCCTGCCCACTCGAGGATCAATTAAATCCCCCTGGTGGGGCAGCATTGCCAAGCCACAGAGGAAGAGGATATGGTAGAACAGATGAAACTTGATAGGCTGAGGTTAGAAGTTAGGGGAGGAGGGATCCCCCTTTCTGAGGATTATAGGAGGGGAGGAGGGCCATGAGGGAGGGATGGGATCAGAAGGCAATAAGGGAGGCAGCTACAGTCCTGATGTAAAATTAACAAATAAAAAAAAATCATAAAACCCTTACATTTCTTATGTTAATAATTAAGAAAGTATGAGGTGATAACTAAAAGAAGTATAAAAGGTATCTCTGTTAAAATAATATCTAGTAGGTGGAAAGAAACTTGGTACATATCTACTCATTTCAAGTTAGAAATCACTAAAGGTTAAGAATTCAAGCTAAAAGCCGCATCTCCCCAAGGAAAACGGTTCAACCAATGTGTAGAATGTGTTTCTGCCCCATGTAATCTTGCAGTTATCTACTATCATACAGCCAGAGCCACCACTATAGTCATCAGTCTCAACTGCCATTTGGAGCAACTATTTATGTTTCCAGAGTTTGTTTTGGGGTTAAAGCTGAAATCACACATGTGGGAAAAAACAGGTAGCAAGAAAGATATCCTTTAAACCACAGAAAGATTAATTTTATATTCAGAGACATGTGCTACTCCCCCACTGTAAAGATAATTAGTGAAGACAAACAAAGGAGCAACCCCTGGACCCTGGACCCTGATCTCCTGTCATGTGGCTCTGCTCTGCCAAATAGTGTTTTAGTGTATATTACACTTCTTAGTCATTTTATATATCAGTTTTCCCAAAATCAAATGAAGAAATCCTTCAAAGAAATTGAAGCTTAGTGTATGTAAATTTTATTAGTTATGCAGAGGGATTCTAAACTGCATTAGCAGTTTAAGGGATTAGAGAGTTGTTTCATCTTCTTATGAATTCTCACTGTTGGGGCATGACAGTTGAGGTGAGAAATTCCTCAGCGGAGATCATCCGCATGTTAAACCCATTGCCTGCAAAATATGCCTGTCTGGAGGCTTTGCTAAGCAGATATCTTTATCCCTTCCACCATGAATGGGCAGGTACTCTTGATCTCTCTGGAACTGTTAAGACAAAAAAAAAAATCCCTTTAGATTCACTCTTTGAGGTGAACTCAGAGCTAAATGAAGATTTCATTGTTCACTGACTGAAACTCAGAAGTAAGGAGTTAGGTTGTAGCATAAACCCAGAAATCAGTCAGAAGTTTCAAAAGACAAATGAAACTGGGTAAGAAGAAAAAGAAGGAACTCGCTCGAGGTTGCCTTGGCATCTTCATGCTGAACACAAAAGAACTCCTTTATGCTGATAAGAGGGGTAACATTTGTCTTCCACATACTATTTTGGTCCTTTCATTTCCTTGAAACAGATCCAATTAAAACTATAGGGCCAGTGGGATGATCGGGAGGTAAGGACTCTTGCTACAAAGCCTGGTGTCCTGAAGTCTATCCTTGTGTCCCCCATCTTTGAAGGTGAGAAAAGACTTGACTTTTCCAAGTTGTCCTTTGACCTCCACAAGCTATTATATGAGTATATGAAAACAAATAAATCAATCAATAAATGTAGTAAAATCAAATGTCCCTTAGAGTTGCTATGAAAGTAGGAAAAGACATACAGTATTTCTTAAGCAAGATGACTTGCTTACATGACTTTTGTCATTATTATTTAAATGGCAGAGGCTGTTTGTCTGTGCCATCTGATACACATGCAGCAAGGAACCTGGTTGATTTCTCCCACCAGAAAACACCCTGCACTTCCTGGTTTTCTTGATACTCTCTTCATCACCATGATTTGATCAAAAGCATCTTCCATATCTTCAACTATTTTCGGGGTATGAGTGGCTAGGCGTTCATCTTTGTACTATCTGTGGTCTCACTCAGGCTCAGCCTCTAGAGTTTTGATGCTCAAGATTGCTGGTTTTTATCTCTCTCCTTCCAACGTCTAGATTTATATATCCAAGCCTCTGTTCCCACTTCACTTAGAAACTTAACACATACCACCCTGCCTTAAGAACTTCACCCTCAAAACTGTGTTTTTAGCACAGTAGTCACCATACTAATAACTGAACCCAAAAATCCTTCCCAATTGCGCAGAGCAGGGCCTGGCAACCAGTCCACCCTTCCTCTTTTCTTTCGACGCTAACATCAGAGATTCATCATCAGCCTCTATTGGCACGACTTGGCCAGAGCAAGGGCTTAGTGCAATAACCCATCCTTCCCCTAGGACAGTGAAAACTGGATCAATTGCCTGCTTTGTCCTTTGCCGTTTCCTCTCAGTACTTTCACAAGACACAAGAAAAAGGGATCCTTCCAAAAGATTTGTCTCTTTTTCTGTTCAAAGGCTTCAAATACCTTCCCTTCTTTCTCTAAATAAAAACGCATGTTTGATATGGTCTCCATATTCCTGTGATCTGATTCCCCTCCTCCTCGCAATAGGAGCGCCTGCTAATGTTGCCTTTCCTTATTTTCTGCTCTTTCCCCCTTGCTCTCTCAAGTGTATTGTTGCCTCAGAGACTTTGTTCAGGCAGAAAAACCTTTCCCTAGAGCTGCAGGATTCCCTTCCTTGCTCTGTTTGATCCATACTCAAACGTCACTTCATCAGTAAAATCTTCCTAAATGTGATGTTTATAACTTCTGCTCTCTGCAGCTTTCTACTTCCTAGATGTGTTTTAACCCATTGTACCCAAGACCATCTGACTCAATGTGTTTCTATGATATTTGGTTGTATTTGTATCCAACACTGTAAACACACTCCACAAGAAAGAAAATTTGGTTCTGTTTTTATTCTGTGAGCGTGTCTACAATAGAATCTCACACAACAGCCACAGACTTTAATGAATGTGTCTTCAGCAGCTTTTGACACATATGTTATAATGTGGCTTTTTATTAAATAAAATCAGTGTGAGGGAAATTAGTAAAAACAAAAACAAAAACAAAAACAAAACCCTATGCTTTCCAGTCTATACTAAGAGATTTAGTACTTCTTTAATAAGGTCCAAATTCTATTTCACCACAGGAAATTTGATTAAAATTTATGTTTTATAAACATTTTTTTGTATCAAGGGACCAAATTAGAATAGTCAATTAGTAGAAGGAGATAGTCTTTTCACTTGAAAATAAAAAGGTGAGGCAAAGCTATGGACTAAGTCAATTGTATTAAATAGGTCAGAATAGGGATACAAGCAAACCGTGATTAGAAACTATAGTATCAGAACTGATTTGATGCTGTATAAGTAAACGTGAATATCCCTGTCAATATTATTTACTATTTATTTCATTTATTCCAGCTATCAAATAAACACCTTTAAATTTTTGTTTTCTGAATATCACACTGTGCCATAGCAGTAGTGTAATGGATAATTGTAAGGATACTTTTCTGTCAGTTAACAATGTACAGGCTTATGGACTAAGATAAAGACAATAATCTTAGAATTAGAGAAATGTCTTGGTGGTTAAGAACTCTTCTGGGCTAGAGATGGCTCAGAGGCTAAGAGCACAGGCTGCTTCTCCAGAGGTCCAATAAACCACATGGTGGCTCATAACCATCCATAATGTGATCTGATGCCTTCTTCTGGCATGTAGGTGTACATGCAGGCAGAGCACTGTATACATAATAGATTAATAAATCTTTTTTTAAAATCCAGGGTCAGTTTGCAATAATCTTGTTAGGCAGTTTATAACTGCTAATAACTTCAGCTATAGAGTATCCAATGTTCTTTTTTCATCTCTAAAACCAAACAAATGTGCACTCGCGCGCGCACACACATACACACACACACACACACTCCCACACACACACACTCCCACACACTCCCACACACACACGGACACATACATGCACCCAAACACATGTGTACACGCACACACACACATACACATACATACACAAAGAGAACAGAAATACAAAAATAAACATCTATCTTAAAAAGATAGTAAATACACCTGCATAGTCACCTTGTAAATACAGTCAGATGTGTGTGACTTTGGACCACCAATCAAATAAATGGAACATTTGACCTGGAAGGTGATATGTTAAGAAAGTAAGTTGTGTTCTTGATTCTGAGACTAACTTAACAAATTCATTTCTAAGGTAAGCGGTGTCTCTATTTTGAGTTCTTTACTTTGGTTAATAACATGTTAAATCAGACCACAGCTTAACATGCAATTTGAAGTAAATAATCAAGCTAGTTTTTCTAACACAATGATATTTATACTCCTTCGTTGAAAATATATTCACCTTTTACTTAATGGAGAAAGGAAGGGAGCATCTACCATGATGCTCGAAATAATCGGCAGCTCATTTCACAGTCTTGTGTGGGTAAGTTCTGAATAGATGATACTTGCTCACTAATCAAACACTGTGTAACAATTTTAATACATGTGGTTTTCTTAGAGGCTGAGAGGGTGCTCTCAACATATATATCCAAGAAATTGAGCCATTTTCTCAATATTGTACATGTTTGACACTCTTTAGTAATTTTAGTTCAATTTATTGTCTTATAGATGGAGTATCATGATACCTACTTTTCAAGACAAAACATACACTTAGAACACCCTGTAAAGTAGCTGGAATCTAGTGGGTACTGTACTCAGATAAAAACTAATTCTCTTCCCTCTTACTACAGGAGGGGGCTCTAAAGAAGAGCTTTGAAGATAGATGAGCTTCAGAGAACAAAGAGAGGCAAAGAAGGCCACTTAGCAGATTTGGACCCAGGGGTCCCACTCAAACTATGGCACCAGCCAAGGACAATACAGGCAGTAAACTTCAAACCCCTACCCAGATCTAGCCAATGGACAGGACATTCTCCACAGTTGAGTGGAGAGTGGGGTATGACTTTCACACATACTCTGGTGCCTCATATTTGACCATGTCCCCTGGATGGGGAGACCTGGTGGCACTCAGAGGAAGGACAACAGGTTACCAAGAAGAAACTTGATACCCTATGAGCTTATACAGGGGAAGGAAGTCCCCCTCAGTCAGAGTCATAGGGGAGGGGAATAAGGGGAAAAGGGGGGGGGGGGAAGGGAGGGAGGAATGGGAGGATACAAAGGATGGTATAACCATTGAGATGTAATATGAATAAATTAATAAAATAAAAGAAAAGAATAAGACAGTAGACATCCAAGACATGGGTGCAGGCTGCATGACCCAGTCATAGAGAATACAAGTTTCGATTGTCGGAATTTCAGAATCAGCTGGATGTTATAGGGATAAACACACTTGTCTCTTTAACACTGCAGAGAATAACGTATCCCATTTACCTGGAAAGTTCATTTGAAGAATGGACCGAGTAAAATGTGCTAGGCAGTTGTATGTTTATAAGTGAAGCCATATTTTCTACTGTATTTTAATAGGTACTTAAAGAATTGAATATGGATATTTCTTTCTACAAGTAGGACCTAATGTGTAATAGAGTGCAAATTATTGAACAGCAATTTAGCCCTGATTTGCTTAGTGATAATATCTATTTCCACCAAGGTTACTCTAATTAGAACCAATGAGACTCATTAAACCTTAAAATCTCAGACAAAAATAAACCCAAGAACATCAGAAAGATAACTTTTCCTGTGCTTATTTAGGCCAATGAGAACAGCTTCTGCATACCCACCTCCACCCAGTGTGTCGTGTCCCTTGATATGCTCAGAAATGTCCAGAGCAAATTCTAATCAATGTGTGTATTTTGAAATTTTTTAATCCTAAACTTCATTTTTCGTCTCCAAGCATATAGGAAGGCACAGAAGAAAAAGCGCAGCTCTGCGTTCTGCCTGAAGGGTTTTAGACAGTGCATGGATTGATGCTTCAGTGGTTTCTCAGTGGAGAGTGAAGAGCAGCAGAGGACAAAGATGAAGGGTGAGGTGGCAGGGTCTGTGAAGCATGGCAGTGGCGTGCACCTGCATCCAACTGGGGGGACAGGCTCACACATCAAGATGACTGTCAGAGGAATCAGGACTTCGGGGCTACGGTGAGGTCCATATGAATTTCCTCACTAACAGTATTCTGCAATATTTGTAGTTTCTGGGTACTGATTATTTAGCATAGTATGTATATCCAAGTAATGAGCTGTGTGCATACTTGTGCATTATAATTATGGCTATGTCCATGGGTACTATAGAGAATCATGTCCCAAGCTCCTTTTGGTTTTACAGTAAAGAAAAATATTATATGTATTTTTCTCTGAGAAAGACTATGGATGTATTACATAATATAAGGAAAAAATTGACAAGAGTGGCTAGGAAAATGATTATAGACAAAGGAAGAATATAGGAGAAATTATCAGATTTTTAAAGAGAGTTATATATTTTAAGAACTACTGTTTTGGAAATGACCAATAGATACTGTTGGAAAGCATTAAAGGAACATTGAAGACTAAAGCTAAAGTGGTAAGCTTGGACCAAAAAATGACATCAAATCATATCAACTATCGAGTTCTTTAGTTTTGTTTGTCTGTCTTTTTCAATGGGAAACTGTGGTACAAAAAGATTTAGGACAGAACTGTTTAAGGAAAAACATCTTAGTTAAAAGTTTATCTTTCTGCTAAGGGGTAGGATGGAAGCTTAGAGAATGAATGGGATGGTTAGTATAAGTTTGGAAAAGGACAAATGATGAGAGTGGTTGTGATATTAAAGGGAATAGCAGTAGAAGGGTTTAAGTTAAGCTAGGTGTTTATAAACAGGCAGAGCAATCCATCAGGAAAGCTGATGCCTCCATACAGACCTAATTTAAAATGCATAACACTGCAGTGAGTATAGAAAGAGGGGATCTTGCTCAATGAATTTCTTATCAACACAAGATAAACACAGCCAACAAGTTTAAGGATGTGGGATTGAGCAGAGAAGAGCAAGATGTTGGTAGACTTCCTTCTGCTACACAGTATTACAAATTTTCACTCTTACTTTTCCTAAACATCCCAGTAAGCCATGTTTATTCTTATACACTCAGTTTTCAATAATAGAGATTTTTCTTTAGTCTTCTGAAATTAAAAAAAAAAAAAAAACCAACCAAACAAAATATGAAAAGCTACACAGGTTGAACATTGGAGTTTATATATCATAACACAAATACACTATTCAGATTATTATTTTTTATTGTTATTACTATGTACTCCTGGTATTTTGTAGTTTCTATATTAATAATTTCGGATCTGATCTTGTCACTAAATGGTAAAATTTATGAGCTACATAAGAGACCAGAAAGGAACTGTGAAGACAGTTCAATGGTTAAGAGTCCTGACCGCATTTCCCTACAACCTTGGAATGGCTCCTAACTCCTCATGTCAGCTCACAAGCCTCTGTATCTCTAGTTCCAGAGGCTCTGACATTCTCCTTATGCTTTTGCAGTTACCATGTCTTCAAGTGTTCCAGGGGCACACATGCAGGCAGAACCCCATGTCCTTAAAGTGTTAAAAAAATAAACTATCCATTTTTTCCCACTGAACATAATGTATATTGATACATACTACGCATGTGTAAATAAAATATTTGCTATTTTTTAACAGTCTATCTGTGGCTCAAAGGATTTCATATAAAATAAAATTAGTATTGGATAAAAAATTGATATTTTTAATTCCACTTACTTGAGTTCTTGACTATTATGCTGAGTTCAGCGGTCACTTATTCTCAGACATGTAAAAGAGATAGTAGCTCCTACAATGTGCTTCATATGACTTATATTCTTGAACATTATCATATTTTGCCTTGAAATAAACTTTTATTTAAAATGCTTTTTCATTATCCTTAGAAAATGCAAGTGTTGCAAGTCAAACTCATTCAAGATTAATTTTCATTTCCTAAGTGCAAAATTTGCTGCCCTTCATTTTCACAGGCAAATATCCATAGCATGTATTAATGTTTCATGAGAAAAAACAGCATATAAAGAAGTCCTCTTGGAGAGCTGGCATTTAGACATATGATATACAAATACCTGTGGTATTTGGTGGGACAAAGAAACATCACTTTGACATTATATAGTACTAGAAGTTTAAAATAAAATATGGCATTTCTTCCTTTGTTTCATTTAAGTAAGTTCACACAGCATTGTTTATAAACATAAAACATTTAAATAATAAATTTTCTCAACCAAATTTCTGTTTTATATTCACAGCTCATAAACCGAGCCCCACGATATTTATTATAATTAGGTTTATTATCATTTAAGTCTTATGAGTTCTGCCTGGGTTGAAGCAAGATAAAAATTCCTTGGGTACTTCATTAGTACTTCTAGCAGAATAGAAAGAACTGTTTCTCGCCAAGTAAATGACCACTGAAAGCTCAGAGTGATGTTAGGTGCCAATCATGGGATCGGAGTTCACCTCGGCTGAATGATTTAACAATTTTGAGTTATATTACCCAGGAGGGCAGTGATGTTATGAGTCTGTTCCCTCAGTAGGTTTTGCAGTTGAAACTCTTGTCTAATGGTGTGTGCTAATACATAATGATAATGTCCTTCACTGAGATGCTCTCTAATGGCGTGTGCTATTTTGTAGTGATAATATTCGGGAGGTAGACAATAACTTTAATGTCCCCACTCTGTTGAGAAGAATATACTTTAGATGCTGGGGTTCACATGAATGACCTCAAAAGTGGCTTTCTCAGACTGAAAAAAGAGAGGGTACAAAATGCATAAGAAACAAACATACAAAGCATATGCTTCTGTTTAATCACTACATTTTGAAAAAAGAAAGTGCTATAGCAATTCACTGGGTATTTGGAATTATGTTTAGGCGATGCTAGGAAGAAATATTTCCTTCTGTTTTCTCTTTCTCTTAATGTAGATACTTGAGATCTGTTGTAAGATTTACAATACCTAATCTCCAATTGGTCCTTTATGAGGCTTTATTTTTAAAAGAGAAATAGATGTTATAAGAGTCACTACATTGATTTTCTCTGAAGTGAACACACTTTACATTTTCTCATAGGATCTCTGAATATTCTATTCAGCTAGTATAGTATTAATAGAGTAAACTAAAGCAGTTTTATGCAAGAATGTTTACAGAATTATTTTGGAGGAGCCATTTAAAGTATCTATATCTTCACTTGTTATCTGCTCAGTCATATTTTTCTTTCTTTCAGACAGTGTCTCGTGTAAACCAACCTGGCTTCAAACTGGTAATCTAACTGAAGAGGACTGGATTTTTGTTCTTGGTGACTCTACTTTCTGAATGCCAGTCCTATAGGCATTGTGATGGTGCAGCTTTTATGAAGTGCAGGAGATCAACCCAGGACTTTCTTATATACTAGGGAAGCACTCTACCAACTATCCCACATCCCCAGTCTAAGGCCAATAAATATAAACTAATATAATATTCTGTCCATTCTAGGTCTTTACATACGAGTGCTGTTCTGAAATTTGAAGAAAACCTACATAGGAAAAAACAAAAAACCAAAAATCTATGTTCTTCCCACTGAAGCTTTTTTAGTTCTCTGAAGACTCATGCACTAAAATATAAAAACTGTGAGAAAATGTAGCCCAAAGCTACATCAAAATCACATGGGCAAGATAAATAGGTATGTAATTAGTTTTATATAATTATATTCTAGTTTTTATGTCCTAGTTTTTAATTTTCTTTGTATGGAAAGAATCATAATACTTTAGTAAGCAAAATAGCGCTTGTGAAAACTCTAGAAACAATGGGTTTGATTATTTGGGCAATAATAGTAAAATAAATATTAATTCAAACAGTTATAACGTGTCAAGGCAATAACAGTAAAATAAATATTAATTCAAACAGTTATAATGTGTCAAGTGTAGAGAATTTTTTCTAATTTAAGAGTTTCTTAAAGTATCAAAATGTTTATTCTAAAGATTTTTCACGTGCTAGATCAAAATGATAATAAGGTGAACAGAAATTAAAGCAGCTATTTTGCATATTTCTGGACAGGATCTTTCAGATAACAGGTGTTGAGGTAAACTCATCCTGCCAGGAAACCATCTACGTGGTTCAGGCTCAGTTTGCCATGCTTCAAGGGAGACAAGAATGCCAGTCTCTTCTTTAGTCTTCTAGGAAATTCACACTCACTGCCATTGAATGGAAAGGCTGTTCCCACAGCAGACCTTCCCCAGCACCGTATCTACAATGTATAGCAGCTGGCTCTCATGGCAGCTGTCCTATTTTATTGTCAACTTCTACTCAAAGTAGAAGGATAGGTAGGAAAAAGAAATGGGAAATGATGAAGGTATGGAAAGAAAAAACACTGTCTCACTTTGGAGTCTCACAGTGGAAGCGTCTTGAAAGAATCAACAATCCCAGCATTCAATATTTGCTCCCGATGCTGCCAACATAGAACTTCTTTTCTATAGAAATATTTTCAAATAATAATGCTAAAAGAAATCAAAGAAGCATGTTTAAGGCTTATGGGTATATGGCGTGCTTCCTTTCTTTTTTGTCATGATGCAGCTGTCTAGGAATCTCACCCCTAACCCCTCTTCAAGAAAATGTCCAAACTCTCTTGTGCCACCCTAGCAAATATTCATGCCATCAGGTTTTGCTCCTACATAAGATTTGTCTGGAGCCAGCTACCTTATGATATCAGTTACTAAGAAGACAGATGGAGACATAGAAGGGGGAAGGACTGGAAACCCACCAAACAAAATGAGAGCCTCCAAAATGCTGAATAGTCACCACCTGTGCACTAGGAGTGCCTTCTCTGGGAGGTCAACCCTTGTGTGAATGGTCACATGGCTGATGTTCTTCCTCTTAGTGTGTTTCTTTCAGTTATTTTCAAGGCATTTTCATTTTTTTTTTAATTATGGAAGGACACATGCTAAAGAGAATATATGGAGGTCAGTGGAAATTTTGGGGGAGTTAGTTGTTTCCTTCCTCCTTTGCATGCATTCCATGTAAAGGCTCATGGGATGGAACTCCCATCATCATTCCCATTCTCTCAAGGTAAACACCTTGAGCCTTCTCCCTGCTTCCTTTCTTTCCCTTTGTGATACATTAACTCTGTTTCAGACTGACTCACCCTGAAATTCTTGAGTAGAGGTCCCTACAGATTAATTCTCCTCAGGGTGCCAGAGAATCTGGACTCTGTCTCCTGCTATTACAATTCCAGCAGATACTCTGAGATGCCAGAGTGCTTTTTAATACTGTTAGGACAGCAATAATGATGTAAACAATTGATAAAAATGCTGGAGGTAAATAGATGTACATCTTACAATGTTCCATGAAAAGGTTTGTTATTAGTTAGAGTGTAAAGTAAGTCAAAGCTAATAAAATCAATATCAAATGACTTTATCAAATGATTTAATGCAAGATCTGCCTGTGGGTGATAGTCAGAAGTAACAGTCAATACAAACTAAAAGAATAACTTTGGAGGAATGGATTAATCTAACTTTAGATATTTCAATAAGGGGTGTGACCCTGACAGGATTCTCAGGGGGAAAGTATACACCTTTTAATACCCTGCCAATATGATGTTGTTTTATCCAGGCTACGGGCCATGCCAGGCAGTTCCTCCTAACACTAACAGTAGGGTTTGTACTGGATATTTATTGCTTCTTTTCACTGGATGCTTTGAGCAGTGCTTAGTTTTCACTCTCGAGAGCAGAGGAGGTATAATCGAGACATAGAAGTGAAGGTCAATGATCAAGTGATTTATGCTTATGTGAACAAGCCTCTGTTAAACCTACTAGACTCAGGCTTAGGATAGATGATTGACATCCTTTCCTCCATGCCATCCCTTATCTGTGCTTAGAGAATTGAAGCAGGTTACTGTTTGTCCATTTTGAATAGACAACCTGAGCTCTAGATTGCATTGTAAATACCACTATCTTGCCTTCTAGAAATGCGTGCTGTCAAGCTCTGAGGAAGCTGAGTCATGAGGCTAACATGAATGCTTTCCAGAGACTGGGTGCCCTGGAATTGCCCCTGACAAAAACAGATGAAATGGTGCTAGGAGTGTGTCTTGGATGTCATGGGGCAAACAGCCTCAGAGGAACTGGGCAGAGTTGGTGACAAAGCACTGAACTACCAGAGATCAAACATCAACAAGTAGTACTAAGTCCCCCCACCCCCCACTCTCTAGAACTTTTGTAATTTCTATACAAGCGGAGGTTTAAATTTTCCCCAAGATCCAGGCATTAAGTATGATCACAGAGCTTGTTCTTAAAAAGAGGAAATGTTAGATTAGAGAAGAGCACAGATGTGTGTGTGTGTGTGTGTGTGTGTGTGTGTGTGTGTGTGTCTTTAACACACTAGAGTATCAATTTCCATGTTCCTTCTGAAAAGCCATTTTTCAAAAGAGACATTGACTTCCAGTAACTGAAAATATGATGTGTTATGCGTTTGTGTGGCACAGTGCATCCTAGGAGAGCTATTGAGTTTTAAGAGGCCTGGAATGCAGCCTACACTCAGCAAATTGAGTTGCTAAAAAAAGGTAAGAACAACTCAGGACCCAGGGGAATTCATCTCAGACCCAGCCCTACTACTCACTAGCTTTGTAAATTAATGCAATTGCATTTTGAGCTTCTGACTACTCACTCCACAAGAAATGAAGTTTAAAACAATGATTTGTTCAAATATACTCATACACTGCAAAGCAAAATGAAGATACATAGAACTATTGATTGGTTATTGATAAAATAACCCTCTTTTCTTTTACATTATTGGATGATTAGAAGGTAATATGGGATCAAACCATTGACTAGGTTAAAACAAGTGGTCCCACTTACTTGAAATAGATTAAATTCCATCTATTCCAACCATCCATTTTCAGCTCCTCCTAAGGTCTGGATGAGCTTTGAAAAGCATCATTTTATATTCCCTTGGGATGGGCATCATATCCTACTTTCAATACCGTCATTTGTGATGCCCCTATACATAAGCCCCAAGAGAGCAAGTGTTGTTTTGGTTATACCTCCTTAACAGAACTTCATTGTACTAAGAAGACAAACTAAGAAACCGTGAAGAAAACAATTCTTATCATGAAATAATTTGATATCAATTGCCCAAGCTATGCACAAATAATGTGCATTGATGGCAGGAACTCTGTGCTAAAGCAGAATATCTCAGTCTTGCCTTTCTATCTAAATATACATACTTGGGAAATTAAAACTTGAAACAAATATGATTGATATAAAATTGAACAGGGAAGCAAAGAAAAATATCAACAATAGGACTGGATCCATCAAATGGACTTAAAATATATAACGAGAAACAAAACATTGGCAGTGTAACAAAAAGTGTCCCAGATAAATTTAATATATAAATATGCCAAACAACTATCAATATATAGTCAGAATTTTAGCTTGGTAGATACCCCAAATGTTTAAGTACCAATGCATATATGTTTTTTCTACATATGGAAGCTTAATTGAATTTTGGTCATAATCTCAACAAGATTTTTTTTTTAGAAAAAAATGTCAGGCTTGGTATGTAGACACTAAAGAAGCTCGTTTTCACTCACATCTGCCAGAAATGGATGTATGATAGTCCCTAAATATGACACCCCGATTTGTCTCAAATTATTTATGCACAGGCATAAACAAGGCATAATTTAGTACAGCTAATAACCCATGACAAGTTTCCTTAAAATAAATGGGGTCTCAAAATTCAATTTTATTTATTAGTCAATTTGAATTTTTTCTAGGCATTTATCCATCAAACATGGCACTGTTATTGCACATGCATTATGCAGCATGTC